>NW_026606225.1:0-1200000 GCF_029834395.1 Sorex fumeus | reverse complement strand
TTTGATACTGGGCATCCAATATGATTCTCCATGTGTACCAACAATGATTTCTGAGTATAGAATCAGTAAGAACACCTCAGAATCAATAGTGTGCCCAAGAAAGAAAGTAAGAAAGAAAATGACAGAAAAAAGAAAGAAAGAAAGAAAGAAAGAAAGAAAGAAAGAAAGAAGGAAGGAAGGAAGGAAGGAAGGAAAAAATGAAAGGAAGTAGAGAAACAGCTATCTGCATGGCTGTCACACCTACCAGTCAATCAGAATCACAGCCTGGCCCAGCCCCTAGAAGCCCACATGGGTTTTTCTGGGCATGGGAAGCAGGCCCAGCAGCTCTCACCGACAGCCCACAGGTGCTGGTGGGGTCTCCAGGATCACATCCCCGTAGAGCTTCCTCTGAGAGGCATCCAGGCACGGCCACTCTTCCATGGTGAATCTCATGGCCACATCGGGAAAGATCACCATGTCCTAAGCTGGTACACAGAGGGGGTGTGAGTGAGGCCATCACACATCACACCCTATACTATGGGGCCTGAGGATGAGACACACAGTGCCCTAGAGGAGTACAGGGCCTCCTCCTCTCTTCACTCCCATCGGGAGGAACCAGCCTCCACTGCATTTCAGGGTGATGGGTGACAGGTCCCGGTAATCACTTGAGAGAAGCCAGATCTGCTACAATGACACTATACTACAAGGTTCCTGCAGGTACTAGACTAACACAGGGCCACCCCAGGGACAAAGCCAATGAATACTGCTCTGGTGAGCACTGCAGAATGAAACACCCAAGTACATAAGCAGCAGCACCAAAAATAGAAGCTACACTGGGTTGGACCAAACACTAGACGACCCTCCGTGTCACACTTCCACACGCCCTGTTCTAGGGATGAGAAGGGGAGACTCAATGTACAGTGCAAACTGAAAGCTCTGTGTGGACAAATGTGCCTGTAGGACCCTGAAGTCACGGTTCAGGGCTGCCTCTAATCCCTGTTCAAGAGGCAAAAATGTCTTGATCTTTAACACCTCTACCAGATACAACATACTTTGCTTGTCTCCCAAGTACCGGCGCAAGATCAGAACTGCACGCACAGCAGCATGTGAACGTGACTCTGTGTGACTGAGCAGGCGAAGCCCTCCAGAGCAGGAAGGACAAGGCAGGGGAAACACATATTCTGGGGCCCGAGTCACTGTAGCTGCCAGGATACATATGGGGCCAACACACCAGGGGCCCCTAATGCCCCTGAGGTGTGAACCTAGAGCACAGAGCCAAGAGGAAGCCCTGAGCACCTCCACTGTGGCACAAAAATAAATATAAAAGAAAACAAAGCATCAAGCAGCATGGTAGGGGTAGGGCTGGCAATTCTTCAGTCCCACACGGTCCTTCATGCACTCTGAGGTGCTATGCTGCAGTGCTGAGCCAGGAGTAATTGTGAACATCACAAGGTCTGGTCCCACATCACATCCCAATATAAAATAACCAAAAACCCCAAAGTTAGCCTTGGACCCCGAGTATCCTGTAAGATCCCCAAGTTCTCAAAGAAGTGATCCTTGAGCACTGAGTTGGGAGAATTTCTGGAGCACCTCTGGGTGAGGACTAAATCCATATACAACAAAACAAACAGGGACAAAATTTACCTCATACAGCATAGTTGGAAACCCTTTCCAGGAATCTCAGTCCAGGGCTCCTTCCTATACCAACTGGAGACAGATGGGCCAGGAAGACAGCAAGTTCCTGGCACTGCATCATGTCATCTTGACACTTACCTCTTTCCTGGCAACAGTGTGTCAGATGGTGTGTCACCATCATCTCCAGCATCTGTTATTCCTGAAGATCGGCAGGAGGCTATGTGCAAAGATCTGGAGAAGTCAGGACTCCATCCTAAAATCTACAGGAAGGTCCCACAGGTCCAGCAAGGGGCTGAATCTGAGCCCAGGTGCCCAAGCACATCAGCGCCCCCTGCAGGCCGGCATCAATGCTGGCCCCAGTGACCCTTAGCCTGAAAGTGGCACTGCCATGGGCTCAGCTAAAGGGCCTCAGCATGGGCAAACTATCAGGTGCCCTCTGGCACCTGGGCAGGGACATGCATATGGGAACTCTCTGCAGGGACCAGGATCACTTCTGGGCCCATATGAGCCCAAAGCACAGTCCTAGTTCCGTCCTGCTGAACCGGGCTCCTCTGGGTCCTGATCTACTCTACTCCAGAATCTGCATATCCACGTGAGCCTCTTCCAGTACTCCCTCCTGTCTTGCAGGAACAGATTTGAGTACCACGCAAATGTGTGTTGTAGAGCATAATTATCCTATTATCCAGAGTGTTTACTAAAGATCATGATAGGAACTGTGTCTGACAGTCAGAACTTCTTGTGTAAGTCTACTTTCTAACTAAACATTTTCTATCTCATGTGCCACAGCAATATAACAGTATACATTATCAGCTTGCAGTTGGCTGTCCCAAGGAAATACCCAAGCATACCTTATGGTGCCCTGACCCTGGCAGCAGTGAACCCTGAGTTCAGTCAGGAGTTAGACCGACAAACTGTAGGATATGGCCTAGAAGGTCAGCAACTTGGTAACTCTAACCAAGCAGGAGAGAAAAGAAAAGAGAAAACAATGTCATGTGCAATGACAAATTCTAGCCTGCTATAGTTAGAGTCAAACAGTGGGTGTTTATTTATTTATTGCTTTCTGGGTCACACCTGGCAATGCTCAGGGGTTACTCCTGGCTCGGAACTCAAGAATTACTTCTGGTGGTGCTTAGGGGACCATATGAGATGCTGGGAATTGAACCAGGGTTGGTTGCGTGCAAGGTAAACGCCCTCCCCGCTGTGCTCTCTCTCTAGCCCCAAACAGTGGGTGTTTAAAGCCTCATTATACGCCTTTTACTCGTATGCAGGGGCTCAAACCTTGGTTGGCTTTGTGCAAGGCAAGTGCCCTTAGCACTGTACTTTGGCTCTGGCCATTTATCAGTTAATTGCTTCCCAGCACACGAGGAGTGATCCCTGAGCAGAGCTTCTTGTCTCCAAAAAAACCCGTTCCTTCAAAAAAGAAAAAAAAATACACGAAAAAACAAAATACAAAGATATGTTTATCCACTGTACTCACCCAACAACCAGTTACCAGGGGTCACTTGGCCAGGGAGAGATGAGGGTGAGGGGTGGCTTGCTACTTGACTTAAGAGACTAGAAAATCCTGATCTGGGAATAAAACTATGTAGGGATAGGTAAAGGTAAAAGGTAAAGGCCCTCCTGTTGATCGTCGATTTGCTCGAGCGGGCCCAGTAACATCTCCATTGGAGACTTTGTTGTTACTGTGTCTGGCATATCGAATACTCTCGGTAGCTTGCCGGGCTCTGCGAGAGGGGCGGAGGAATCGAACTCGGGTCAGCCATGTTGGCTGCGTGCAAGGCAGACGCCCTACCCGCTGTGCTATCGCTCCAGCCCTATGTAGGGATAAAACAGACAATAAAACAGGTTGGATGCTTACTTTGCTGACTCCGATCAATCTTCTTCATCCCGTACGGCCCCCAGAGCACCGTCAGGAATAATTCCTGAGCACAGTGACAGAAATAAAACCTGAGCATCTACGGGTGGACCACCCACCGCAGAAAAAAAAAAGACCAAATAAAAATAGCTACAAAAGAATTTTAATTGGCAAACCCAGCCACCTGCAAGCACGACGCCCCCGGTGGCTTCGCCCCATCACAGCAGCCAGTGACAAACAAGGATGAAAACCGGTTCCTTTGCCAGCAAGAGGCTGAAACGATGCCCCTCATGTGAGTCTGGAGGTTCTAGGTTGACTCCTATGTCTGGCCCAAAGGTTCAAGGACAGGGCCCAGTGCAGTTTGTGCTGGGAGGATCGGGACAGTCAAGCCCCCATCCTACGCAGATCCCGCACCTCAATGCCCAATTCCCTGCACCCAGCCTGCACCCACCCGCTGCTACACCATCACAGAGCTGGAGGCAATTGCGCCTCAGGAACTACCTGTATATAGGGGAATAAGCGAGAAACAAGCACGAAAGAATCCCCCAAGCTGACGTGGTTCTACCGCTCACAGTGGAGAGATGGTTGGCGTGGGGTGCTCATGGGAGGCCGCTCCCTTCCTGCCACAAAATCGGCCTTCAGAGTCCCCGTGCCATGCCAGAACGCCACTTCCTCCTTCCCCCCGGGTTCCCAAGGGCAGCATGACTGAAGCATCTGTGTCAGAAACAAAATGTGTACCCAGTAGCTCCTGCGCTGTGATGTCACTTCAGGCTCCGCAGGCAGCATATACAGGGCCAGGCTCCAGGTGTGGAGAGGTTGTTTCGGAAAACTCAGGTGAATCTGTGCTGCAACGTGGATGGGCTTATACGTAAGAGTAGAGAGGAAGCTCCTGGAGTGGTTAGTCACACAGTGTGGGGCTGGGAGTAAGGAGAAGTGCCCTGATGCTGTAATAGGGTGAACCAACGCTCTCACACTCAAGTCCATGGGGGGAAATGAAGCAGATTGTTTCAGTAACTGGCAGGTAGGCAGAATAACCATATTTCTATTTAAGATGGAAATGAGCCATGCTGAAATGTCCCAAGAACCACTGAAAGTAATCCCAATAAACAATCCTGTGTCTGATGGGGTGGGACCCTAGAAAAAATGAACCTGTGGCTGGAGGGAAGGTCCAGGGGGCGGACACATGCCTGACACTCACAGTTTTGATTTCTGACCTCCAGATGGCACAAGAGCACTGCCAGGAGAAATTACTGAATGTATTCCCAGGAGAAATCCAGAGCATTGCTGTGTGTAGCCCCCAAACAAAATCAAAACCAAAAAATAATGAATGAAGTTGCAGACCTGGTGCAGAGTGGATAAGACACCAGCCTCATAAGCTGTTTGACTGGGTTAATCCACATCACCTCCGTGGGTCCTGGAGCACTGCCAGGAATGATCCTTCATCAGAGAGCCAGGAGGAATGGGCACTGTGGCCCAGAAACAAATCCCAAAATAACATACTGAATTGAAGTATAGCACAATTAACTTATCAATGGAAGGAACTATTTATGCAGGAACCCGAGCAGGGCGTGTGCAGTCACCCCTACGTGTAGTCCTATACCTCAAACCCCTTCATTGCTCTGTGAGTATGCTAACAGCTTTGCATTAAATGGGTCATTCTGATCATCAGTCAGTGGTCCCCCATCTCTTTGTTTCTCTTTTGACTCCAGCAACATGTCCCTGTAGAGATTCCTCTGAGATGCAACCAGGCATGTTCATTCCTCTCAGGTAAAACTCTCTGCCATGTTGACATAGGTAAGTGCATCTTGAACCAGCACACACAAGGGGAGGAGGAGGCCATCCCACTCCACACAATAGGGCCAAAGGATGATATACTGCAACACCATAGAGGAGCTCAGGGCCTTTCCCCTCTCCCCACATCAGAAGGGAGAAACCGGCCTCCACCAACACTTTAGGGTGACGGGCCCCAGTAATCACAGTATGGAAGCCAGATCTCTTGCAATGGCACTATACTGAAAGTTGATGGACTTGCACACAGCCACCCCAGGGACAAAGCCAATGAACACTGCTCCTGTGAGCAACAGACAGAGTAATACCTAAGCACAGACCCAGTAGGACCAAAAGAAAGCAACACTGGGTTAGACCAAACCACGAGACATTCCTCCCTCATGCCACACCCCCACATCACCCGTTCTAGGGATGAGAAGGAGACACTCAATTTCCAGTGAGCAACTCAAAGATGCTGTGGACTGGAGTACCCTTGGGTTGGCCACATGCAAGCCAAGCACTGTACTTGCTTTACTATGGCTCTGGCCAATTCTAAAATGAATTTCTTCTCAGCACACTAGGAGTGACCCCTGAGCAAAGTTCCCCTTCCCCGATCATGATCACGACCATCCTTGTGTTCGTCGATTAACTCGAGCAGGCCCCAGTGACGTCTTCTTCATCCTAGCCCTGAGATTCAAGGCTATTTCAGGGTTAGAAGAATGAGACCCATCATTGTTACTGGTATTTGGCATATTGGGTACGCCACGGGGAGCTTGCCAGACTATGCCATGTGGGCAAGTTATATTTGGTAGCATGCCAGTTTGTCCAAAGTAAGCATGACATAATAATGTCGCTCAGCCGCATTCACTTCTGGGATCTGGGTTTTATAGTCTCTGGGTCTTGGCCGTTGATGGGATTACACGGCGCCAGGGGGCCAGTTGGTGGGTGTGAACCCTGCCTACTGGAATATGGAGGATCTGGGTGGTGGATGCTCAGCCCCAATCTGAGCAGGCTTGGAGATCTCAGCCCCGGAACCCACATGCCTTTGTTCCTCTGCCGGTACCTTCAGGTGTGTGGAGAGTGGTCTCACCATGGTGGTGGCTGGTTCTGGAGGTCTTCGGCTGCCAGAGCCCTGGTTGGGGGGGGGAGGGAAACTCAACACACTCCACTCCAAGGGGCCCTGGCGAGGACAGCCAGGCACGGGGGCAGGAGACTCTACGCTGTTCTCTTCCGGGATCTGGGTTTTATAATCTCTGGGTCTTGGCCGTTGATGGGATTACACATTACACGGCACCAGGGGGCGAGTTGGTGGGTGTGACCCCTGCCTACTGGAATATGGAGGATCTGGGTGGAGGATGCTTCCCCATACTCACATATCTTCCTTTCAGAAAAACATAAAACAACAAGTTTACCGATGTAGCCACCCCAAGAACCAGTATCCCTGATATCCTGGTCAGGGAATGATGAAGAGAAAGGAACTCTTTGCAACTGGGCATGTGGAAGTAGAAATTCTTTTTCCCCTAGGAATATTGCTGTTTATTCAGCCATTAATTAGGCTGATTGAAATGGGCATGAACTACACCTTACTTTCCCCCCTTTTTTCATAATTTTATTTATTGAATCACCGTGAGAGCAGTTAGAAAACTTTCGGGATCAAATCTCGGTCATACAATGAAACACCCATCCCTTCACTAAGCCCATTTTTTTACCACTAAAAACCCCAGTATACCCCCCATTCCACATCCTCCACCTACCTGTGGGGCAGATGATTTCCACATTACTCTCTCTCTCTACTTTGATCACATTAAATATTTTGACACTAGACCCACCATTACTATTTGGGATTTTACCCAAGCACAGAGATCTGCCAAAAAGGCAACAATAGACAATTTATTTTCTATTGCAGGTTATAAATAACATATGATTTTTTTAATTTTGAAAATTTAACAATATGGAGGGATTTCTGCCAAAATCTGCTGGGTTCTGATAGTTGTTCCTGAGTCTATGGAATCATGGCCATTAAGCAGCTTTATCAGAAGAGACGCGGTTCGTGGGTGCAACTTAGGGTCTCGGGGCTGGAGGAAAGGGCCACCTCCACACCCATACTGTGAGGCCCATTGTATCTTGTCACTGTGGGCCCAAACCTGACTTTCCAATGGCCTCTGGAGGATGGTGGCCATGGATCCGCCAAGGGGAGCAGGCGGAGGCACAGCATCCTTTCTCCCTGTGTGACCTGGCGACAGTAACCTACTGCGTGGTCCAACGCATTTCGGCCAAAAGCTGCTGGGTTTCTAGGTTTGTTTCTGAATCTCTGGGATCATGGCCATCAAGAAGCTTGATCATGAGCCACAGAGGCCATTCATGGGCACCAGGCAACTCGGGGGCTCTTTGGAGTGGGGAGAAAAGGACCGGCTCCACCACCATCCCCTTAGGTACTGCATGTCTCATCACTGCGGGACCAAACCTAACCGTCCAGAGGCCATTGGAGATAGCGTTCACCGAGCCACCAGGGGTAACAGGACAAGGCACGAAACCTATTTCCACCTGGGGTGGCCCAGCACCGGTAACCTACTATGGGGAACAGATGCATTTCTGCTAAAAGTCGCTGGGCTCTGAAATTTGCTTCTGAGTCTCTGGGATCATGGCCGTTAAGCAGCTTGATCCCAAGCAAGAGAGTCCATTGGTGGGCAGTGACACAGGGTCTCATTGGGGCAGGGAGGAAAGAGTCATGTCACCCCCATCTCATGAGGCCCTGCGTGTATCGTCACAGCAGGCCCGAACCTGACTCTCCAATGGTAGATGTCCAATGGCAGATGGCAGCCATCAAGTCAAAGGGGGAGCAGGCAGAGGGACACACCCTTTCCCCCTTGCCGTTGTCTGACACTGGTAGCCCATTGAGGGGACTGGGTGCATCACTGCAAAGGCTGCTAGGTTCCAAGATTTATCTCTGAGTCTATGGGATAATGTCCTTTAAGCAGTTTGATCAGGAACCAGAGAAGCCTTACCTCCATATATATAGCTGAGCAAGAAATTGTTTCTTGGTGTGTCTCACACATACCTAACTTTTGGCTGTTTACTTTCCTGGTAAACTTTGCCCCAAGTTTTTGGAGTCTGGCCAAAGGCACAGCAGCAATTTTGGGGTATCTGGAAGTCTGAGGGTGCCATCAGTCTGCTGATACACTCGCTTCACAGCCACAGATTGAGCTGCTGGGGGCACCACACCACCAGGAAGTAGAAATTCTTGATATGGAAAAAAAAAACCAATATTGGGGTTAGACTCACCGTAAATCGAGTAGGATTTTTGCCTTGCTGATCCAGGTCAAACCTTCCCATCCCATAGAAGCCCGACAGCACCCCAGAATAATTCCCGAGCTGCAGAGCCAGAAGTAAGCCTTGAACATGGAAGAATGTCTTTTCTTCCCTTCCAACTCCACGGAATATAAAGAGCTACTAAAATTAATCCAAAGAGGGGCTGGAGTGACAGCAGAGAGGACAGGACATTTTCCTTCCACGAGACCAACTCGGGTTTGATTTCCAGCAACAATATGTCCCCTGAACACTTGTAATTCCTGAGTGTATAAACCAGGGGTAACACCTGTGCATCGCTGGGTGTGACCCAAAAAGCAATATATATATATATATATATATATATATATATATATATAATCCAACGAGCAAATTTCAGAGGCAAATACCTCTCACTTGTAAAGACACACCTGGAAGGCCCCATCCCAGCTTGGGAGCCAATAAAAATGACAGCGACATATCTGGAATTTTGATTAGTGTTATATCCAGTCCAAAGACTCCAAACAGGGCCACACGCTGTCCTGAGTAGGGAGGTATGAGATGGCTAGGACCTCCACTTTCTGCAGGTCCCTCAAACCAAGGCCCAAAGTCCATGTGCCCACCCTCCAGTACCATCTTGGACCTGGTTGCAATTGTGGCTGCAAGCCAGAAGCAGAGCAAACAATAACACAGTGGTTAGCCATGACAGCTCTGAGCAGGGGGTGATTTTGTACCTGTTTATTCAGTCAACTTTCTCCTAATTTTCATCACCAAGACCCATTATTTACAAGTTAAATAAAAAAGCAAGCTTAGCACTACTTTACTGACATAGCTGCAGCCTGGGTGAAAATCAGCAGGTACCTTTCACTGACATGAGAAGGCCGTCACAAGCAGGCAGGTTTACTTCCCTCGTAACCTCACTTTTGTTGCACCCTTGACCATCTTGTCCAAAGGAAACTTGCTTTACTGAGCTGTTCTGTTCTGACCTTAGAGACTATTATTAAGGGATCAAATCATCCAGTATGAATTTTTCTATGTTGACTAATGTGTGAGGATAATATGAAGCCATTTCCACATTCCTGACATATATGCGGTTTCTCTCCAATATGAATTCTGATATACTGACTAAGAGAATAGCACCAAGTGATGGCCTTCCCACATGTGTGACACTGATAAGATTTCCCTCTACTGAATTTTACTGTGCTGAGCAAGGTATTCAGAATGGTAGGGCTTCCCACAGTCATCACATATATAAGGCTTTTTTCCAGTGTGAATGCTCCTATATACACTAAGTCTTGAGGCTCCAGCAAAGGCCTTTCCATATTCCTTACATATATAAGGTTGCTCTTCAGTGTGAATTCTCCTATGTACATTAAGTATTGAGGCCACAGGAAAGGCCTTCACACATTTCTTACATATAGAGTTTCTCGCCAGTGTGAATTTTCCTATGTACAGTATGTCTTGAGCATCCAGAAACGGCCTTTCCACATTCCGTATATATATATACA
The DNA here is from genome assembly GCF_029834395.1 of Sorex fumeus. Lineage (NCBI taxonomy): Eukaryota > Metazoa > Chordata > Mammalia > Eulipotyphla > Soricidae > Sorex > Sorex fumeus. Next base: position 1,189,971 of record NW_026606225.1, on the reverse strand, counting down.
GGTTCTATCCTGTGTGAATTCTCCTATGTACACTAAGTTTTGAGGATCTAGTAAAGGCCTTCCCACATTCCTTACATAAATATGGCTTCTCTCCGGTATGAATTCTCATGTGTATAGTAAGGGAAGTGAAATGTGTGAATGCCTTCCCACATGTCTGACACTGATGAGGTTTCTCTCTAAGATGAATTTTTTTATGTGCATTAAGATAAGAGCACAGAGTAAAGGCTTTCCCACATGTCGGGCACTGATGAGATTTCTCTCCACTATAAATTCTCCTATGATTCCTAAGTTACTGAGATTGACAGAAGACCTTCCCATATTCTTTGCAGATATATGGTTTCTCTCCAGTGTGAATTCTCCTATGTACACTAAGTCTTGAGGCTCCCGCAAAGGCCTTTCCACATTCATTACATATATACGGTTTCTCTCCAGTGTGAATTCTCCTATGTACACTAAGAATTGAGGCCATAGCAAAGGCCTTCCCACATTCCTTACAATATATGGTTTCTCCCCAGTGTCTGTTCCTATGTGCAGTAAGTCTCGAGGCTCCAGAAAAAACCTTTACACATTCCTTACATACATATGGTTTCTCTCCACTGTGAATTCTCCTATGTACAATAAGACCTGAGGCTCCAGCAAAGGCCTTTCCACATTCTTTGCATATATATGGTTTCTCTCCAGTGTGAACTCTCCTATGTACACTAAGTCTTGCAGCCCCAGCAAAGGCCTTTCCACATTCTTTACATCTATACGGTTTCTCTCCAGTGTGTATACTTGCATGTCTACTGAGGCTTGAGGATTGAGTAAAGGCCTTGCCACACTCCAGGCATATATAAGGCTTCTCTCCACTATGAGTTTTCATATGTCTATTAAGATGTGAGGTCTGAATAAAGGCCTTCCCACAAGTCTGACATTTATGTGGTTTCTCTCCTGTATGAATTCTCCTATGCATAAAAAGATACGATAGTTTAGTGAAGGTCTTCCCACATTGTTCACATGCATAAGGTTTTGCTCCTGCATTTATATTCATATGGGCACGATGGAGTAAACCTTGACTCACACTTTGTCGTTGGTGCCAACTTTTCTGGGGATTCTGTCCACTGTGGGTTTCTAAGGGAATACCACGGGCTGGAGAGATAGCATAGCAGGTAGGGCGTTCGCCTTACAAGCGGCCAACATGGCCGACATGAGTTCGATTCCTCCACCCCTCTTGGAGAGCCTGGCAGGCTACCAAGAGTATTCGATATGCCAGACACAGTAAAAACAAAGTCTCCAATGGAGACATTACTGGGCCCGCTCGAGCAAATCGACGATTGACGGGAGGGCCTTTACCACGGTGCTGAGAACATGGGGAGGATCCCCCACATTCCTTACACTTAGATGTGTTGTGCTGATGGTGACTTTGGTTGAGGGTACGTCGCTTTGAAGGTCCCACTATAAACAGTGCTGCTCTCCCTAGACGCTGCACCACTGGGGAATTTTCTGCCCGTGAACTGAAAACAACACACACCAAGAAACTTTTTCCTGGTGAGGGCTTCTTCAGAGTGAGGTCGCTCTCGCCATTCTGATCACTCTCAGAAGACATCCCGCCTGTTTCGGTGTCCCCAAGGCACGAAGGGCAGTTCTGCTCACTCAAAACATTGTCACAGAGCGCAGGATGAGAGACATTCCTCTCAGGCTGGCTGATTCTCTGTAGAACAGCAGAGAAGGATGCCAATTAACACTTATTCTCCAAGTCTCCTGTCAAAAACTTGAGTCTTTCACATGTATTATCTCATATATGCACAATACAAATGCAATTACCGACATCACTTAATCACTTAACTTCCCGTTAGTCGTCGATTTGCTCGAGTGGGCGACGGTAACGTCTCCATTTGTCCCTGTTGCGTGCTACTGTAGCACAATGGCATCTGTTCACTCAGGGAACATGAAGAGCCTCAAACCGATCATTCATGACCTTCACGAGAAGTCTGACAATCTGGTAGGTGGGCGGCCACGCGGTCTTTTGACATCCCGTGGAATCCAGTCAGTAACAGCTCTAGTCCAGCGGTCATCTTTAAATCTCATTACGTGACCAGCCCATCTGATTTTTGACACCTTGACAAACGAGACAGCGTCCCTGATTCTTGATTGTCGACGGATGTCAGAACTCTGGATTCTTTCTCTCATTTGAGTGAAACGTGATATTCCAAGCATAGCTCTTTCTATTCTTCTTTGGGAGACCTGAATAGCGTTCTCATCTTGTTTGCGTAGGGCCCAGGTCTCTGAGGCATATTTTAATGCAGGAAGAACAGTGGAACCAAAGAGATGTGCCCGGAGTCGGAGGTTCTTTGTCCCCTTAGCTATCTCTTCGATGTTCTTGAAGGCGTTCCAAGCTGCTCTCTTCCTCCTGCGCAGCTCGGGTGCCAGGTCATTTGTCATGTTGACTTATCGACCTAGATACACATAGCTGTTGCATTCGGAGATGGTCATTCTGTTGAGAGCGAATGGGGCATCAGGAACGAGGCTGTTTCTCATGAACACTGTCTTCGTAAGATTCAGCTGTAGTCCTACGTTTCCACACTCACGGTCAAAGTCGGCCAGCATTTGTGCCGCTTGACTGATGTTTGGTGCTATTAAAATAATGACATCAGCAAAGCGGAGGTGGTTTAACTGCCGACCATCTATCTTCACTCCCATTCCGTCCCATTCCAGTCATCACATGATGTTCTCGAGGTTGGCACTGAAGAGTTTCGGTGAAAGAGTATCACTCTGCCGGACCCCTCTCTTGACATCAACGGTCATTTCTTTGTAGAATGGTGAGATCCTGGTAGTGAATCCGCAATACAGCTCACGAAGGATCCTGATGTATTGGGCTTGAATTCCCTGATTGGCTAGGGCTTCAATGACCACTTCCGTATCAACAGAATCAAAGGCCTTCTTTAAATCATTGAACGTTAAACAGAGCGGCATCTTGAACTCCCGAAAAACCTCAATGAGTTTGGTTATTGTGTGGATATGGTCGATGGTGCTGAATCCTTTGCGGAAACCGGCTTGCTCGCATGGTTGGCCTTCATCTAGTGTTCTCTCAATCCTAGTTAGGATGACTCGAGTGAACAACTTGTAGATGACAGACAATAGGCAGATAGGGCGATAGTTGCCAATGTCATGGATGTCTCCCTTCTTGAACAGTAGTACGGTCCTGCTGGTTTCCCATTGGGACGGAACCTTGCATTCAGACAGGTAGCGAGTGAAGAGCCGAGCCAGTGTATTGATGAGTACTGATGGCAGGTTCTTCAGGTGTTCAGGTCTGACCTTGTCTGGGGCGGGTGCTGTTTGTTTCTTTACGGACAAAATGGTGTGTCGGATTTCGGAAGGGAGAACGTTGGGAATGACATATCCATCCTGTGGAATTTGGTATGTCGGCAAGTGGACATGGCTATCGAAGAGATTTGAGTAGAATTCATGGATAATCTTCTCCATTGCCATTCTGGAGGATGTGATGGATCCATCAGGACGTCGTAGGGCAGTCATCTTGGTCTTGTAGTTGGTGAAGGACAGGCGGGCGTAACAAATACTTTTCCCAGCTTCTGCCGCATCTACCAGTACTTCTGCTCTTCTTCTCTTTGAGGTCTTCCTTGATCGCATCTCTGCACTGCTTTGCAAGCTCGGACATTAGTTTGCGGTTGCCTAAGGCATGCGCCAAACCACGTAGGCGAATTAGCTCAACAGTTTTCGAAGACAGGCATTTTTTTGTGGCTATCTCTCTCTTGTCGTTCCTCGCACATTCATGGAGGTGCTGAACCAGTCGATCGTATTCCTCATCAATGTTGTCAACAATGGCATCTTCCCATGTTGCCGCAATAGTGCCAAAGAGTTCCCAGTTGGTGGTCGTTCTGGAAGTTCTCTTTTTGAACTTTGCAGCCCTTTCTCCCCACTCTGTTAAGTAGAATTTTGCATGAAGGACACGGTGGTCTGATCCTGTTCGAAATTTTGGGACAATAGTGACATCGTTCAGGCAAAACCTTCTATTGAATATGATGTCGTCTATTTCGTTGTGGAATCGTCCACCAGGAGACTCCCATGTCCAACGTTTAGATTCTGCCTTCTGGAACTGCGAGTTACCATGGATGGTCTTGGTCGACATGATGAACTCAGTCTCTCACCCTGTTCGTTCCATTCTAGGCCATTGGTCCCGATGAGAAGTTCTTCAGCTGATCTTCTCGGTCCTATCTTGGCATTAAAATCATCCACGATGATCTTGTAGAAGGTGTGGTCTTCTTTTTAGAACTTCTCCACCTCCATGTAGAATTTTTCGATTTCTCTTTCATCATAATGAGATGTTGGTGCATAGACAACGAAGATAGAAACTGCAGGCAGTGAGCCACATCTATTCACATGTAAACGTCCGATTCGGGTTGTTAGGCATTCGAATGAATCAATGCTCTTGGCCAAGTTTGTGTTGACAAGGACACCGACGCCTCCAACACCTATTTTATCGCATGTTCCGAGAAACAATTCTTCTCCAGTGTCGAAAACGGCATGGTGAGATTCGTGCCTTCTTGTCTCAGTCAGACCAATGATGTTGTACTTGATCATTCGCGCTTGTACCATCAGGTCCTCGATGGATGTATCTGATGATAGCGTACGTGCATTGAAAGTACAGACGATCATTTTTGTCTTCCTTCATTGTGGCAGCCTAATTCGGCCTTGAGATTTTGACATATGGATTACCCACATATGAATTCTTATTATAGAATAATTTCACGTTATTGTAAGTTGGGCACACAAAATTGATGGACACAGAGTCAGTAAATTCTGTGAATTCCCGCCCCCCCCAACTTAATAAAGGAGCAAACTGGAAATAATTCCTCCTATAGAAAACTGACTCACCCTTTTAAAGACAAAATGAAATACATCACATGTGGGTTTGATTAATGCTCATTGCAGAACCTGTGATGCAGGAGTGACGGCAACGTTGCATCGTCACACAGCTGAGACAGACAAAGCGGCCATAAGTGATGGCTTTCAGGATCAAAGAATTTTTTTGTTTTTTTTCTGTTTTGTAATTTCTATTTATTGGGGGTTGTGTGGATGGAGGGGCATACAATGCAGTGTCTAGGATCAGTTCTGTGGGTTGATGGAGACCATAAGGACTGCTGGGCATGGAATATCCATCCCTGTGCAAAGCAAGTATATCTTTCACTGCACTATCTCTAGGACCCACAAATTAGCATTGTAAACAACTACCAATGTCAAGCAAATGAAAACTCACAGTATTTTTATACATGGTTGATTTCAGTACCTATTGAAGGTAAGGGTCCTCTACTCCAAGCAACAGGCTTTGGAATTCCTCCCTGCCACGCCAAGCCCTCCACCTTAACAATTACATACTTGGTCCACTGAGCTATCCCGCTGGCATAATAATATTTATTCTGAATTAGCGAATCTTACCAACGCTGTCGTACTTGCTGACCTCATTCCCAAATCAAAGTGCTGTAATGCCAAATCCTGAAGCCACGGTTTCAGTTCTGGAACTTAACACAATATGCAATTCAAGAACTTGTCAGAAAAAAAAAAGTTGGAAAATGATGCCACGAATTTAGAATACATCTCTGTAGTTCTCAAAGTCCAAAGAGTCCCACACTAAGGAAAAGTTCCGGTTAGTGGAAAATTGTCAGGATCTTGGCAAAACTACACTAGGTTTTGTTTTTGTTTTTGAGCAGACCTGGTAACGTTCAGGAACCATATGTGATGCTGGTTATTGAACAGGTCACCTTCAGGCAATGCAAGGCACTCCTCCATGTACTATAGTTCAGATCCAAACTAGCTCTGTTATGTGCTCACTTATTCGGATTTAAACAAAAAGGTCTAAAAATATTTTTACAGGTATAGTGACACCGTGGTTGTGAATCCAATCAGGTAAGTCATAGATAGGGGAGGGGGTGAATCAGGAACGGTGAATCTCATTGACTGACAGAGAGCAAAAATAACAACAGAGACGTGGACTCAAATTACAGGATCATTCTGTGACAGACAGTCCAGGGGAGTGAAGAGCCGCATGAGTGTGTCACAGACCCATGGATCCAGGAGTCCACCGGACTCAGCAGTGTGTTTCATACATGCTCAGGTCACCCATACACTGCACAGGGCCTGAGATAGCAAAGGTCCTCAAACATTCCCCTGCACACACGCCTCTCCTCCCTGACCTCAGGGCTCCTCCTTCCAGCCAGGAAATGACTGCAGGCTTCATCCCAGAGTGTCCTGTCTCGACAGAGACAGAGGCATGGATAAGAGACAAGGAAAAGGTGACAGGTAAATCCCCGTGTTTTCCTGATAAAACTGGGCAAATATCTGAAAGGCATCAGCAGAATGTCCATTTCCAAAATGCCACATATTTGTAGTTATTCGAGAGGTAAGACCCAGGTTTCAATTTAAGAGTGAAATAGGTGGACCCTGAATATACCACAATACTCTAGACCTGGCCTTGTGTATGGCCAACAAGAGGTTGATCAGCACAATATGTTGTTGGTTTTTGTCTTGTTTCGGGCCTCACCTGCCAATGCTCAGGGGTGTCTCCTAACTCTGTATTCAGAAATCACCGCTGGTGGTGCTTGGGGATCAGGGATTGAACTCACGTGCGCTCCTTGCAAGACAATCACTTTCCTCCCTGTACTTTCTCTCTTGGACCAGCACCACATGGAGTTTCCTGAGCCCCTCATGAACTCATCACGGATTTCAGTAATACTAAGTGCTTAATAAATCTGGAAATGGCCAAAGGTGGCAAGAGACCCTTATTTTTAAGCTGTAAAATGTTTCAAGAAAGAGAGCACAGCAGGAGTTTCTCAAAGCCAACCCAGTTGCGATACCTGACATCCCCTAAGATCCCTCATGCCATCCAGGAGTGATCTCTGAGTGCAGAGTCCAGGAGGAAACCCTGAGTCCTGCTGAAGTCTCACAAAAACCATTAGAAGTAAATCCAAGCACTGAAATAGGGCAGCAATTATGAGTTGAGAGACGAAATATTAAAGCCCCGGTGGCAGGAGAGATAGTACAGCACATAGGACAGAAGCATTGCACACACATGTGGGTTTGATCCCAGGCAGCCCATATGGTCTTGGAACAGTGCCAGGTTTGGATCCTGAATACACAGGCAGGAATAATCCCTATCCATAAGGAAAAAAACGAAAAAGAAAAAACCCTCTGACTTGAGAGCCTGGTTGAATAGTACTGGGGGTGAGGTACCAATGTTTTAAGTTGCCAAGAGGTTTCAGTCCACGGTACCCCGGTTCCTGAGCACTCTTAGGAGTCATCCTTTAGCACAGAGCTAGGAGAACTGTGGACTGTGCCTGCAAACAAAGGCAACAGCAAAATCAATTAAACACAAAAAAGTTCATGTAGTACACAAGGTAAATTGATTCACCAATGGCTGCCACTATTTAAAGGGACCTGAGCGATAATTGGGCAGATAGGGATTTTCCCATGGACACAGTAGAAACAGGTTGATCTGAATCACCCCACAGGGTCCTGCTACTCCACCAGAGTGATTCCTGAGGACAGAGTTGAGAGTAAGCCCTGATTATCCACAGGTGAACCCTAAAAAAACCAGGGAGGGAACAGCTACCACATGGCTGTCCAACATCCCAGCCCATCACAATGACAGCTACTGTTGTACACACAGCCACGGCCCAACCCCAGGAAGCCCAAGTGGGTCTGTCCAGACACGGTTGGCCCCACACTGCTCTCACCGACAGGCTGCAGATACTGGTAGATCTCCAACATCACGTCCTTGTAGAGCTTCTGCTGAGAGGCCGCCAGGCATGACCATTCCTCCGGGGTGAAGTTCACAGCCAAGTCATGGAAGGTCACTGCGTCCTGAGTCAGCACACGGAGAGGGTGGGAGTCAGAGTCTATCTTAGCCTCATTCCCACTACTGTGAGGCCAGGACCCAGGGTCCTATATTGTCGCTGGGCCTCTCCCCTCTGAATGAACCAACCTCCACGCATGGCTGACGGGCCCCAGAAATCACATAAGGCAGCTGGATCTGCTAAAGTGGGAGGACATTATACAGAAGGTTCTTGGATGTATCTGCCTTTCCTGGTAACCCCAGGTCCAATTCGAGCACCACTGGTCCAGTGATCACTGTAGAGAGGATCACCTGAACACAGACTTGTACGATCCCAAAGACCATCCCTGGGTGCAGCAGAAACCACTGCCTGCCCACTGCTGTAACCCCACAGCTCATGACCACTAGGACTGAGAACTTGACAGTCCATATAGACAACTAGTCATAGCTGTGTATGGACATGTGTGCCTGTAGGAACTCACTGCTCAGGGCCGCCCCAAATTCCTCTCAAAGAAGTTAGAAGTTTCTTGACCCCAACAGCTCTACTAGCCTCAGAGATCCTTGGCTCTTTCTCCTTCAGATAAGTGCATGCCCAGAAATCGACATGTCTGGCAATGCCAGAGTGCAGCACATGGAATGATTGTGAAAATCCTTTGCTGTGCTAACCCAAATAAAACATAAAACCTAAAATGAAACCCTTCGACCTCCAGCATCCCATTGGTCACCTAGACCTGTAAGGGATGATCATTGAGCACTGAGCTTCCAGTACTCCTCATGCACCACTGGGTCGGCCCCAAAGCCAAATAAAACAAAACAAACATACACAATAGCAGCTTCGAAGAGCAGAATGTGATGGTCTGATTGGAAGTCTCATCTTGGAATCCGTCCAAAAGAAACTCAGAACAGATGGCCCTGGGGGCTGGAGCAACAGCACAGCGGGTAGGACTTCTGCCTTGCACGCGACCGACCCAGGTCCGATTCCCAGCATCCCATATGGTCCCCTGAGCACCACCAGGAGTTATTCCTGAGTGCAGAGCCAGGAGTAAGCCCTGTGCATCGCCGGGTGTGACACAAAAAGAAAAAAAAAAAAAGAAACAACCCAAAACAGATGGCCCAGGAAGCCTGGGCACTCCTGGCACTATCTCATGTCATTCTGTCCCTCGACTCCTACCTGGGGACGGTCTATTAGAGACCGTGTCACCATCTTCTCCCACCACTGTTGTTCTGAGGAGCAGCAGGAGACTCCGTGCAAAGACCTGGAGAAGTCAGAATAGTGAGCACCAGAGAGGAGCACCTCCTCCCACCCCTGAGCTCGGACCAGCCAAACCCTTGGGTAGAGGCTCAAATTCCCACCTCAGGGAGACAGTGGCAGAAGCTCCTGTCTCCGCTGGGGATGCAAATTTTGCTGGCATCTGTGCTGAACTTCAGGATAGGAGCTAGGGTCCAGGCTGCAGGGGTGGAAATGGCAGCCTTCTCTAACTCCAAAATCCCTCCCTAGATACCACAGGAAAGTCCCTACAGGCCCAGCTAGGGGCTGACTCTGAGCCCAAGGGCTCCCGAAAAGCAGCGCCCGCCCCCTGCAGGCTCGCAGAAGTGCTACCCCTTGAGAACTATAGCCTGGAATGTGTCTTTTCCACTGGGAAAGACACAGGGATATAGAGTGGACAAATGTTCAGCCACTCTCTTGCAGGGTGGACAGAACCTGAGTCTGGGCACTCTGTCCGAGGAACCAAGATCGCTTCTGGGTACAGTTGGGTCAGAGACACAGCCCTGCTCTTTACCACTGGACCTGAGCCCTTATGGGTCCTGATTCACTCTAACCCTAAAACGGCACATCTGCGTGAGCCTCAGCCAACACTTGCTCCTGTCGTGCAAGAATATATTAGAAAACCACGCAAACAGTCGGTTGTACAGCAAAATAATTCAAATGGCCAGGGCATTTACTAAGGACCTTAATATAAACTGTCAGGAATTAAGACCTGAGCACTGTAGATTATGAATAAAAATACTGAAACAAAAAGGCAAATTCGAAGCACAAGAAACAAACAGAAATCATGTGCAAAATAAGAGGGAAGAAGATTTCAATAGTCAAATAGCAGGACCTTAAAACTTTGTTTTTCTGCTCTTCCTCTTCACCCTCCAAGCTGTCCTGGTCTTCTTCTCCACCCAGTCTTTACTTCCCCCCCCCCCGCCCCACAACCGGTTCTGGTGGGGGCGTCGCCTCTTCTGAAGTGGGCGTGCCTTTGTTAGAAATGGGCGTGGCCTGATTTTAGGCAAGCGGCCCCTTAAGCAGCTGCAGGTATTTTAGACATACCAAGAAACCTAGTACCCATACCTACACACCAACATGAAGAAACAACGCAAATTCCCACCACATGCGGAGGACGATGAAAAGATTCCAGAAGCCTCTGTAGGTGCGACACACCGAAGGGACCTCTCTGACAAAGAATTCAGATATGAAGTCATGAAGATGTTCAATGAACTCAATGAAACAGTCAGACAGATATCCAGTAAATTAAAGGAGGACATGAAAGAAAGACTTGAGAAAATACAGGAATAAATGGGAGTAGAAATTGGAAAGCTACGCACAGAAATGTCACGAATTAAAGATTCTGTAGATTAAATAAAAAAACTCAGTCTGTTCCCTCAATAGTAGAATAACCTACTGATTCTGAGGACAGAATCAGTGAGCTGGAAGATCAGCTGCACCAAGCCAACAGGCAACAACACACAATGGCAAGGGACCTCAAAATAGCTCTAGAGTGAATCAGAGTCCTAGGAGACAATTCCAAGAGGAACAACATTAGAATTATTGGAATACCAGAAGCTCAGGGCAACAATCCCAATGAAAAATCCACGGTTAAACGAATCATTGCTGAAAAATTCCCAGAACTCGACAATGCAGCCATTCAGGTTCAAGGAGCCCAAAGGGTGCCAGCTAAAAGAGACCTTAACAAAAACACTACAAGACATATGATAGTTAGAATGATGAATGCTGCCAATAGGGACACAATACTGCAAGCAGCAAGGTCAAAGAAGGAAATCACATACAAAGAAGCACCCCTTACATTCACGGCAGACCTATCAGAGGAAACCCTCCAAGTCCAAAGGCAATAGGGGGATAGAGTGAAAAAACTCACTTAAATGCGTCACCAGGAATACTCTATCTGGCTAAACTCTCACTCAAAATTGAAGGAACGGTACACTATTTTCTAGATAAATAGCAGCTCCGGAAATTCATAGACTCAAAACCAAACCTAAAAGAAGGGGTATAAGGGCTACTATAAGACAAGACAAACCTTATAAGCACAACAGACCCTTACAGAAAGATGACACAAAGCCCCATAACAATAATATCTCTCAATATCAACAGTCTAAATTCACCAATTAAAAGAAACAGAGTGGCAAAATGGATTCAGAGACAAAACCCAACATTCTGCTGCCTATAAGAAACTCATCTCAATAGTCAGAGCAAACACAGACTCAAAGTGAAAGGATGGAATACAATCCTGCAAGCAAACAGCTCCCTCAAAACGCTGGGGTGATCATACAAGTATCCGACAACATTAATTTCAGGCTGAAAAAGATTAGAAAGGACAGCGAAAGCTATTTTCTCTTCATCAAGGGATACGTACAACAGGAAGAAATCACACTCTTAAATGTATATGCATCTAATGAGGGAACAGCTAAATATTTAAAACAACTGCTAATCGATTTTAAGGAGGACATTGCTAGCAACACAATATTAGTTGAAGACTTCAACATTGCCTTATCACCTCTGGATACATCAACAAGAACAAAACTCAGCAAGGAAACATTGGCTTTGAAAGAAGAAATAGAAGAGAAAGGGCTTATAGAACTCTACAGGGCTTTACACCCCAAAAAGAAAGAATACACATTCTTCTCCAGTGCGCACAGAGCATTTTCCAAAACAGACCATGTGCTAGGCCACAAAACATACCTCAATAGAATCAGGAAGATAGAAATAGTATTAACAGTCTTTTAAGTCCACGATGAGCTGAGGATAGAAATGAATCACGCACAGACACGGAGAACCAAATCAAACACCTGGAAATTAAACAACTCAATGCTGAACAATGAGTGGGTAAGGAAGGAAGTCACGGACGAAATCAAAAGATACCTGGGAGTGGCTGGAGAGATAGCACAGCGGGTAGGGTGTTAAACTTGCATGCAGCCGACCTGCTTTTGACTCCCAGCATCCCATATGGTCCCCTGAGCACTGCCAGGAGAAACTCCTGAGTGCAGAGGCAGGAGTAACCCCTGTGGATGGCCAGGTGTGACCCAAAAAGCAAAAAAAGGGATACTTGGAAACAAATGAGAATGAAGACATGAGCTACCAGAACTCATGGGATACAGCTAACACTGTATGAAGGGGAAAATTCATAGCTCTGAAAGCATTTTTTTTTTTAGAACAGAAGAAACGATGCACATAAACAACTTGATTTCACAGTTCAAGATCTTATACAAGATCAACAGAATGAGCCCAAATCAGGCAGAAGGAAAGAGATCATAAAACGTAGAGCAGAAATCAACGACATGGAAACCAAAGAAACAATCCAAAAGATCAATGAAACCAAGCGCTGGTTCTTCGAGAAAATAAAAAAAGATAGATAAACCACTAGCAACATTCACAAAGAAAGAGAGAGAACCCTAATAAATCTAATCAGAAATAAGAATGGGTATATCAGAACAGGAACCAAAGAAATTCAAAAGATCATCAGAGACAACTTTGAAAGTCTGTATGCCACGAAACAAGAGAACCTAGAAGAAATGGATAAATGCCTGGATTCCTATTATCTCCCAAAGCAAAATCAAGAAGATCTAGAGTACCTGAATAGACCTCTGAACATCAAGGAAATTGAAACTGTAATCAAAAGTCTTCCCCAAAACAAAAGCCCAGGTCCAGATGGATTCACTAGCGACTTTTTCCAAACATTTAAAGAGGATCTATTTATTGCCAGTTCTTCTCAAGGTTTTCAGGAAATTGAAGAAACAGAAACTCTCCCAAACAGTTTCTATAAAACCCATGTCTCTCTCATACCAAAAGGAAACAAAGAAAGCATAAGAAAAGAAAACTACAGGCCGATATCACTGATGAACAAGGATGCGAAGATTCTCAACAAAATACTAGCAAATAGAATTCAACAGCTATCAAAAAGATCATACACCATGACCAAGTGCGATTCATCCCGGGGATGCAAGGATAGTTTAACGTTGGAAATCAATCAACATAATCTATCATAACAACAAAAGAAAAGATAAAAATCATATGATCATATCAATAGATGTAGAGAAAGCATTTGACAAGATTCAGCAGCCGTTTATGATGAAAACCCTCACCAAAATGGGGATAGAGTGGATTTTCCTCAATATAGTGAAAGCCATCTACCACGAGCCTAAAGCAAGCATCATCCTCAATGGGGAAAAACTGAGAGCCTTTCCTCTAAGATCAGGGATGAGACAAGGATGCCCACTCTCTCCACTATTGTTCAATATAGTACTTAACTAAGGAAGTAAAGGACCTGTACAAAGAAAACTACAAAATGCTACTTCAGGAAATAAAAGAGGACACGAGGAAATGGAAAAATATCCTCTATTCATGGATCAGGAGAATTAATATTGCCAAAATGGCAATACTTCCCAAAGCACTGTACAAATTCAATCCGATCTCTATTACAATACCCATGACATTCTTCAAAGAAATGGAGCAAACACTCCTAAAATTTATATGGAACAATAAGCCCCCACGGATAGCTAAAACAATTCTTGGGGTAAAAAATGGGAGGAATCAATCTCCCTAACTTCAAACTCTACTACAAAGCAGTTATAATTAAAACAGCATGGTACTGGAGCAAAGGCAGAGCTGCAGACCAATGGAAGAGGGTTGAATATACTGACACCCCCCCCAAGCATATGATCATCTAATCTTTAATAAGGGCCAGGAAAAGTGAAGTTGAGCAAGGAAAGCATCTTTAACAAATTTTGCTGGCAAAACTGGATGGCTACATGCAAAAGTGGGCTCAGATCTCTGCCTAACACCATGTACAAAAGTAAGATCAAGATGGAGTAAAGACCTCAACATCAGACCAGAATCCATAAGGTACATTGAAGAAAAAGTTGACAAAACCCTCCATGACACTGAAACAATGGTATCTTCAAATGGTTTCACAGCACTGGCCAAGCAAGTGAAAACAGAGATAGACAAATGGAACTACTTTAAACTAAGAAGCTTCTGCACCTCAAAAGAAACAGTGGCCAAAGTACAAGACAGTCTACAGAATGGGAAAGGATATTTGCCGAATACACATCCCACAAGGGGTTGATATCAAGGATATACAAAGTACTGGTTAAACTCCACAAGAAGAAAACATCCAACCCCATTAAAAAATGGGGCAACAAAATGAACAGAAACTTTCTCAAAGAAGAAATCCGAATGGCTAAAAGGCATATGAGAAAATGCTCCACATCATTAATCATCCAGGAGATGCAACAAAACAACAATGAGATTTCATTTCAATCATTTCACACCACAGAGACTGGCCCACATCCAAAACAACAAAGCAACCGGTGTTGGAGCAGACGTGGGGAGAAAGGGACTCTCCTTCACTGCTGGTGGGAATGCTGACTGGTTCAGCCCTTTTTGAAAACAGTATGGACGATTCTCAAAAATTTAGAAATTGAGCTCCCATTTGACCCAGCAATACCACTCCTGAGAATATAGCCCAGAGAGGCAAAAAATTATAGTTGAGGGGCTGGAGCAATAGCACAGCAGGTAGGGCGTTTGCCTTGCACGCGACCAACCCGGGTTCAATTCCCAGCATCCAGTATGGTCCCCTGAGCACCGCCAGGAGTAATTACTGAGTGAATGAGCCAGGAGTAGCTCTTGTGCATTGGCAGGTGTGACCAAAAAACCAATAATATATAGTCGAAGTGACATCTGCACTTGTTTGTTCATTGCAGCATTGTTTACAAGACCTAGAATCTGGAAAACACCTGGTGTCTGAGAACAGATGACTGGTTAAAGAAACCTTGGTACATCTACACAATGGAGTACTATGTAGCTGTTAGAAAGGAAGTGTCACGGTCCTCTCGTTATTTGTTAATTTGCTCGAGTGGGCCCAGGAATATCTCCATTGTGACTTGTTGTTACTGTGTTTGGCATATCAAATACGTCACGGGTAGCTTGCCAGGCTTTGCTGTGCGGGCAAGATACTCTCGGTAGTTTTCCAGGCTCTCCAAGAGGGGTGAAGGAATCTAACCTGGGTTGGCTGGGGTGGCTGCATGCAAGGCAAACACCCTACCGCTGTGCTATTGCTCCAGCCCGTTAGAAAGGATGAAGTCATGAAATTTACATACAAGTTGTACTACATGGAAAGTATCATGCTAAGCAAAATGAGTCAGAAAGAGGGGGACAGACATAGAAAGATTGCATTCATTTGGGGAACATAAAATAACAAAATAGCAGACGAACACCCAAGAATAGCCAAGATAAATATCAGAAGGTTTATTCCATGGCGTGGAGGCCAGCCGCACACTCTAGGTATAGAGGCAACTCAGATAGAGATGGGAGCACCAAACAAAGGGTGTTGGGATGATCCGCCAAGGATGGGAGATGCATGCTGAAAATAGACTATAGACTGAACATGATTGCCACTCAATGCCTATTTTGCAAACCACAGCACTCAAAAGGAGAGAGAGAGAGACAAAAGGGAATGAGCTGCTACAGAGGCAGGGTGGGATGGGGGGATGGGGGCGTGAGAGGGATACTGGGATTAGTTGTGGCGGAGAATGGGCACTGGTGGAGGGATGGGTACTCAATCACTGTATAAATGAAACCCCAAAATTTGTAAGTGTACAATTGTACCTCATGGTGTTTCACTAATAAAAATTATAAAAAAATAACTTGGTATTTCTGCCACGGTTTTCCATGAAGTATTATTCCCTTTTTCTGCGATCACACGTTTTCTGTGTGCATGTGGGTGTGTCTGTCTGGGTATGTGTGAATGTTTTTCTTCTTTGAGTCAGAACCAGCACGGCTCAGGTAATATTCCTAGCTCTGCGCTCAGGTTTCACTCCCGGCAGGTTTGGGGACCAGTGGGATTCAAGATACAGAACTTGGGTTGGCTGTGTGCAAGGCAAGCACCCTACCTGCTGTACTTTTGCTCCGCCCTTTTCTATGTAAGTTTCTTCCAAAAATACCAAGAGTCATGAACACAGCTCTCCCTCCCCACCCAAAAAAAAATCTTCTTTCAAAAAATAAACATTTAAAACTCCTTTACCTCAGGGAGAGATGAAGGGTGCTTTGCAGCCTGACGTGAGGGAGCTGAGATTCCTGATCTGGAAAAAGAAACAACAGTGTTGAGTTTGGACAGGCAGTAATGTGAGTTGGGCATTTGACTAGATGAACCGATCAATCCTCTGCATCCCATATGGTCCCCAACAGCGCCAGGGATAATACCTGATATTAGAGGCTAGAGTAAGTCCTGAGCATCTCCGGATGTGGCCCCTCCCCCTCAAAAAAACAAAGAAGCAAAAACAGCTCCCCAAGTACATTTTCATTGGAAAACCCCCGGCACCTGAAGGTCCCCTCACCCCCATCCCCTTCATGACACTGGTTATCACAGCTGACAATGAAGATGACCAGCAACAGGTCTCCTGCCATTAGGTGGAGGGGCTTCAGATCTTCCCCTCAAATCTGGAGATTCTACGGAAGATTAGCGCCGGCGGTTCAAATATGGAACTGCTGAGAGTGTTGGGATGGCCAAGCCTCCAGCTGAGTCCCGCATTCGCCCGCTGTTGCTCCATCCCAGAGCTGGAGACGATGGTGACCATAGAGGCTCTCCAGCATCAAGCACTCACAGCTGCTAACCCTGATACAGCCTGCACTGCACCCCAAAAGATCCATGTCCCCTTAAAGACTCCACCACACCTCAGAAACTGACAGAATACCGTGGAAGAGTGAAAAAAAGTGCAAAAGAGCCCCCCAAGCTGGCTCGGCCCCTCCGGTCACTGTGGAAACGGGAAGCCGCGGGGTGCTCACAGGAGGCTGCTTGAGTCCTGCCACAAAATCCGCCTTCAGAGTCCCCCTTCCAGGATGGGGCACAAATTTACTTGTCCTTTTCCAAGTGAGCAAGAGCCCCAGTGCCTGTGTCAGGGATGGATAATGAGCCATGGCATCAATTATGACATCACTTCCGTTTTCATAAGGTGCCTTAAAGAGCCAGAGTCTAGGCACTGAGAATCTTTTTGCCACCCAGGTGAATCTGTGCTGTAAGGGGGATGGACTCGAATAAAGGAGTAGAGAGGCAAATGCTGGACTGGTCTGTCACACACTAAGGGGCTTGAGGGTAAGAAGAAGTCCCCTGATCCTGCAGTTGTCACCAAACATTGAACCAATGATATCTAGACACACAATGCTGCCCTGACTCTTGCCAAATGATCCCTGAGCTCAGAGACAATAGTGAACTCTGAACACCGTAGGCTGTGGTGAAAAACATAACACAAAAAAGGAAAATTCTACCAAAGGGGGAAAATGATGTGCAAAGACAAATTCTAGAGTGAAGAGTCAAATTTCTGTTCCTTAAAATCCCCTATTCTTGATATTTCCCTGCTACAGAAACTCAGTTTCTCCTGAATCCCTATTTTTCTTTCTCCATTTTGCATCTTTCTTAATTGTACATACATATATATGTGTCTTTGTGTGATTTTTGTTTGGAGGCCACATCTGGCAGACTCAGCGCTTATTCCTAGCTGTATACTCAGGAATCACTCTTGTACGGACCATATGGGATGCAGGGATGCAGGGTACCTAGGTCGATTGCTTGGATGGTTAAGTGCTTACTCGCTGGCTCTGGCCCTATGTAAATGTGCTCCTAGCACACCCAGGGTGATCCCTGAGCAAATTTCCTTACCCCTGAAAATACAAAACTATCTTGCTTAAAAGAACACAACCCTTTCCCTTGTTGGAATAGAGTTCTAAACAATTTAGGTTTAACATTGATCCATCATTTCTCCTCTGCTACAAGGAGCTTAGGCTTATTGAGTGACACCCATCCCAATGCTTCTGAATCACCCCCATTTCCTTAGCATTCATTTTTAATTTCCAGGTGCTTCTGCTTCCTCTATGCATTAATCACCCATTTCCCCTAACCAGAACCTGTGAATTGTAAAGTCAGATTCTTCAGAGAGCTTTGGATTTTGTATTCGTAAGTGAAATTTTGACTTTCCCTTTCCTTTATTTCCTCTGCAGTTTACTTTAGACAAATATCCTTTTTGCTCCTGGACAAGGACCAGTGCAGTCCTATATTGGGAAGATTGTGCTGGGAGGAACTTGCATAGACAAAGGAAGACAATATTATGCTTTTGTGACTTCAGAGTTAATTGACTCCAGATACTATATACTCCTGGGCATTGTCATATTTATGAGACTCAAGCCTCAGCTGGCCTATGTTCCTAGCACATCAAAAGCAAGAGACTGGATGGAACCAGGATAGCTCTGAGCTACCATGGCATTGAAAAGGGACAGGTAAGCACCATAACAAATTCTGTCATTGAGGTAGACAGGTAGATAGGGAAAGGCCTTTGACAATGAAACTTGGATTAACAAAATTTCATGGAAGAATTCTAGGACTGATCCACCTTGTGGATACAGAAAATAAAGACCTGATACGACCATCAGCAGACCCTGAGGATATTGGCCCCTTCCCCATGAAGTTTCTCTTTTCAAAAACTGGGCCCTCTTCCTTAATCTGATTAACTTTCGTGATTCAGCCCAAAGAAGACCATCACCACTCCCAACCTCCCTGGTAAACTCCTCGGTAACGGGACTTTTACCTAGGAAGAAGCCGCACATGGGGGAAGGTTGGAGAAACCCTATAAAGGCCACCTTGAACAAAGGAAGGACCACATATGTTGCCAAGCCCATGTGCTTCTTCCACCCACGTGGCCTAGCACATGTGTCGCCCGCATCTCCCCTCTTGAGATGTGTACTTTCATGCTTTTGTGTCTAATGCTAGGATGTGTGTAGGGGCTCTCTCTCCGCTCTTGGAGAAGCCCGTGTTGTCTCTTGAGTACGTCACTCTCTCCCTCTCTCTCACTCCACACCTAAAAATCCTCCAAATAAAATCTATTTATTTCACTGCTTGTCTATTCCTGAAATTACTTTCTGTGAGGTGAGATAATAACCCAGTAACCCTGGGTCCCGGGTAGCGACGGTTGAGGAGAACGTGACTGTCTTTCTCCTCCCCAATTCACATAAGTCACCCGTGGGGCCCACCAACATCATCATGGCCCAAACATAAGCAACTGGATAAGGATCATTCTGGGGTTAGGAAGGACTAAACTGTTCTGGGGAGTGTAGTCTGGGAGCTATAGGAAATATCCCCAATAGAGACACCCTATAAACTTAATAGGATCTTTTACTCTGTCCATTCAAAATGAACACAAAGAGTGAGTGTAAATTTAAGATGACTGTTTCAATGAATATGGACAAAGCGAAGAAAAAATATGTCCTTAAGAGAAAATTCTGCCCTTGAGCTGAACTCTCCTTCCAAGTCAGATTTTTATGCTAGAAGTTGTCCCCTTCCTTTGATTGTACAACCACATCTATGTCTATTTGCTAAACCTGACTCTGTGGGATGGGTTGGAGTAAAAAGGCTGTGGAAGACAGGTGAGGAGAGGGAATGAGGAGCAGTGGGAGACTGGTATAGGTGCACAGGATAATGGAATAAAGAGCAACTGATCATTGTATGCCCACAAATTAAAATGTGGGGGTACGGTGAGGTGGTGGTGGTCCAGCACTGCCTCCTCACCTCCTTCGCCCCTCTCAACAGAGACAGAGAGACAGAGAGACTGAAAACCACAGCCTGATGGTGAAAATTGCCCTTTTAATGCAGAACAGCTACCATATTTATAGAACATCTGAGGGGGCATGAGGTATAGACATAGGAGTGACTGATCATTTACGCAGAAAAATAATTGGCAGAAGGAATTCTCAGGGAGAGATTCACTCAAAGAGACATTCTGTCTCCCAGGGACATCTGCATTGCTTTTATCTTTTTCTCTAGTTGTATAAGTTATCAATACTTGCAGTTGTATGGATAAGCATAGTAAGAGACAAGGATCCCAACACTTACTTCTCTGGGCTCTGAGAGCAAGCAAGGCTTTTACTGTAAATCCCAGACTGAGTCCTCAGGCCAGTTCAACTTGTCCTTCCCCAAGGGGATCCTGTCTCTAAAGTTGTAACAGTTTGCATCAAGACCATGCATTTCTGCTTTCTAGAATATTCATTTCGTAGCCAGGGTAGTTTTGCCACTTTCCCCGGGTCCATCCCAGTCCCACGGCTGGTCTTCCCTTTTGGGGCATTAGGAACTACAGAAAATGTAGCCTGAGTCAAGTAATTATGACCAAGCAATTATGGCCAGGAGTAGATATATTTCAGAGTCCATCAACTCCCAAATATTATGAGTATAGCTTTGATGGCCTTTCTCTGTTTAACCAAAGAACATTCTGTATACTCAAAACATAAAAAAGCTATAGAGGAAATTGAAAAGCAGGTACAAATACACAGCACTTCAACTACAAAGCAGTACAAATACGAAGCTGAGAATTAACAGAAAGTTATTGCTTATAAGTAATCATGACTGACTTGGGCAACTGCGACAATGTGAGGTAAAATACAAAGAAAAGGTTAAAGATAAACTTTAACTAAATTAGGGAGGTTAGCAAGAACAGCATAAGCTTCTCTGGGAAGAGCAAAAGGGGAAATTCACAGATGAAGCCTAAAACACTGTTAAGTTAATATCCAGCAGATCACCAACAGCCTGGCCCCTGTATCCTTCTTCGATCCTCTGTCTCCCTTCACCCACCAGGGTGGGGAGACCAATCATGGCCACCAAATGCATGCAGCACATGCCCAGACATTATTTGAACACAGCTCTCAGTATTCAGTGTAACAGCCGCGTTTTGCCCTGATCAGGGAGAGATGAAGAGTCGGGGTGCAATTTTCAACTTGATTTTAGGGTACAGAAATTCAACATGCTAGAAAAAACAACAAAGTGGAGTTAGAGATGGTAAGCTGGGAGGGACGCTTCCCTCGCAGACACAGATTGATACTCTGCATCTCACGTGATTCCTAAAGATGAAAAAACCAATTGCAGAGTGCTGCTACTGAAGTTAAGCCCGGAGCTGCCACAGATGTCCCCAAAATACAATAAAAAATAGCCCAAAAGTATATTTTCATTTGCAAACCGCAACCTCTACTAGTACCACGGCCCCAGGATGGCCCTGGACATCAAGGCTAATAATGACTAGTGACCGAGAGCTACAGTGTCATTTGCCATTAGGGAGCTGCCCCCCCGCCCCCGCCGCTCAAAAATGAACAGTCCTTTTATAGTTTTGGATGCACCACCGTCAATATGGACGAGAAACTTCTGACTCTGTGCTCAGGAACCCGTCCTGGTGGAGCTCGGAGATCAAACTTGGATGGGCCAGATGCAAAGCAAACGCCCTAACCGCTGTGCTATTTCTCTGGTCCACTATGTGAATCTGCAGGTTTTGCAGCAGTGAGGTCGGGGCCAAAGCGTCCAGGACAGGGCCCAGCGCAGTCCCGTGCTGGGAGGGTTAGGACGGTCCAGTCCGACGCTCTGCAGCCCCCGCGCTCAGCCCCGTGCCCACCCGCCACTGTCCCACCGCGGAGCCAAAGGCGATTGTGGCTGTAGGGGATCCCGGAACCACGCACTCACACCCCCGACCCCTGCGCCCAGGCACAGCACCCACTGCACTCACCAAAGCTCCACGTTCCCCACCAGACAAGCCTGAGCTTGAGAGTAGATGGTCTCCAGATAATATTACCTCCTGGACATCTGCTCTTTTGACTAAAGCCTCAGTTGCCCTTTCTTCCTCGATCCCCAAAAGAAGGGTCCAATGAGGGACTAGATGGACCCAGGGCAAGTGGTGAGCTAGCTACCCTGGCATCGAAATGGGCCTGGACAAAGTATCATAGTGCTTATTCATATGAGCCTGGTCATGGACAAATTTTGTCATGTATCAAAAAGTAATAACTAGAATTGGACGCTGCTGGGATTAGGAGTGATTGATCCGGCCTGAGCACTGTAATCTAATCTGTGGTGAGAAGTCCCCAGGAGAGTCACCCACAACCCTAAAAGTGTCTATTACTGTTTCCATACAGAATGGTAATCATTAGGAAGTAAAACTAAATATGTCAATTAAGTTCCTGGTCTAAGGAGATGAGTAACACACCTTAAGGGCTGCTTTTTCTTCGTGGGATGCAGGTGATGGGGAAGTCTGGAAAACCATTTTTCATTGTGCTTCCCGTGGGGAGGCATGGATTGGGGTCGTGGTGAGAGAAGAAAAAGAGAAACTTCAGGGAGACAGGGCGAATGAAGGAGACTGAGAAAAGAGATGGTCCTCCTCCACCCAGATCCCCTATCTTCCAGTATGTAGGCGTTACAACCACAAACTGCCCCCGGCGCTGTGTAATCCCATCAATGGCAAAGACCCAAAGACTATAAAACCCTGCTCCTGGAAGAGAACAGCACAGTCTCCTGCCTCCGTATCTGGCTGTCTTACTCGGGCCTCTTGGAGGAGGGTGTGTTGAGTTTCCCACCCCAATATGCAACAGGACATCGGCTCACCCACTCCAGTACTGCTAAAAATGATACATGAACTCAGAACCAAAAATAACCCCTGAGCATCGAATGCTGCTTTGGTCAAAAAAGTACACTATATTAAATAATAAAGACATTTCTGGGGCCAGAACGATGGTATACCAGGTAGAGAGTTTGCCTTCCATGCGGCCAACCCAGGTTCGATTCTCAAAATCTAATATCGCCCCCCAGCACTGCCAGGAGTGATTCTTGAATGCAAAGCCCGAGTAAACCCTGAGCATCGCTGGGTGTGACCTTAAAAATGCAAAAAAGAGAAATTTCTGTGGAAAGATATTGGAGACACAGTATAGCAGGTGAGGTGCATGTCTTGCACTCGGCCAAGCCAAGTTTCAATCCTGGCAACCCATACGGTGCCCTGAGCCCAGCCAGGAGTATACCTGAGTGAAAAGGCAGGAGAAGTAACTGAGTCTTGCAGTTGTACTTACTACAGACTGAATAATTAATTCATTCAAATGAATAAAGTTATGGTGGCCAATAGTGATCCTAAATTGCATTATTAGAGGGTTCAGGGCACACTCTGGAAGTACCCAAGCTACTTCCTGCTAAGATTGCATATTTGGTTGCAAGACCCACTGTAGCACCACCCTTATGCACCCCACCAGACCGCAACCTGTGCTGGCTTAAAGCTCCACACCTTGGGGACTTGAATGACAGCATAGACAAATGAGCATTTCTTTTGAAGGTGGCCAACCTGTGTTTAATTCTGGGCATCCCTATGGTTCCGAGCACCACTAGGAGTGCTTGCTGAATTTAGAGCCAGGAGTAAGCATAATGCCTCGCTGGGTGTGACCCCAAATGCAAAATAAATAAACAAAAAGGAAAGAGAAGCTCCCCACCTCCCTGAACTCCCAGAACCCACTGAATGAACAAGAACCAGTGAAAATCAAAGGCTCTGCCAAATGTGTTTGAGCCCCAAGCACATAAAGAATATGATGCGCCCCACCCCCCCATCCAGCCCCCATCCAACCCCCAAGAATGACAGGACAGAGGAGAGGGTGTTTTTTCCTTCAGGCTGCTGACCCAGATATGGGGTACCCTGAGCAACCCCAGGTTTGACCCCTAAACACTGCCAGGTGGGGCTCAATACCCCCCACGAGGAAAAAGGATGCGCCCCCAGGTCCCTTTGATGAGGGAAACCCATGCTTTACCTACTCCACAAGCAGCCAAAGGAATGAAAGGGGGCCAGTAACGGGATGTCCTGGGAACACTGCTGGGATGATCCACCCACCCCTGTGACTGACCAGGTGGCGAGAGTCGCCCCGAAACTAAATTAACGCTGATGATCCCTCACACGCCCCATCAGATCTGGGGGGAGACTGAGGCTCCCTCTAGCTCTGACACTTTCTGCTTTGTGAGGGGCCCGAGCGATGGGTCAGCAGGGAGGGCGCTGGCCTCACATGCCGACACCCCAAAGGGTCCTCGGATCCCCAGGGAGGGTGTCCTGAGTGCCACCAGGTAGGGGTCTAAAACACATAAAAAATTAAAACGTTTTTTCCACTTTTATTTGTTTCGTTATTGTCCTTGTTTCTGGAACTTTCAGAACGAACTTAGCGCTTCAAATTCATTTTTCTCCTTGACCACGTGCTTCCTCTACCTACCCATATTTTTGTGCGGTCTGGGGGGCTTTGCAAAGGGATTACTCCGGAATCTGGGCTCACTCCAGGCTGGTACCGGGACACTGTGTGGTGCCGGGATTGAACCCGGCCGGCCGCGTTCCCCCATTATGCATCTTCCTAAATAAGTTCTACTTAGTAAAAATGACCCTGTGTCCCTCAAAATCAGTTTATAAACAAGATAAAACTTTTGGCAGGAGCGCTCTGTGCGCCCCGGGTGAGGGGCCGCTACCCCGGGCCACCGCCATGGAGCAACCCCGCCGCCCACAAGGCGGAGAACGCGGAGGTTCAGGCGCTCAGAGCGACCACCCGGGCGGGTGGCGGGGGCACTGACCTTCGGGGACCCCCTGCCCCCCAAGGTGCCCCCTCACCCGCTCCTCACCTTCCACAACCAGGCGACCCGCTGGTACCTCCCCACAGAATGCCAAGCCCTGGCGGATAAAGGTCGTGGATTTTGTGATGTCACCTGCACGTTCGCCCAGAGCCTTAAAGGGCCAGGCTTCAAATATCCCTGACCAGGTACTTGCCTGCTCAGGAAGGTTCATTTTTCCTCATTTCCGGGATAGCACCAGGTGATCCAGATAGCTGGGGGTCGCCATGTCTGGGATAGATAGAAAGGGATGAGCTGAGCAGATAACATGTCGAACAGAGAGTCTTTGTATTTACGAAGGAAATAAAATTCACAAAAGTACTTTGCAAACAGCCACCAAGACCATCTCTGTGAGTCCCGATGTTCATGTATATATTCATTTACAACCCTCAGCCACATGCTAGAAATAGGTCCCCAGGAATCTTTCTTTTTTAAGTAAATAGATTTCATTTGGAGGATTTTTAAGCTGTGGAGTGGGGGGAAAGAAAGAAAGAGAGAGAGAGAGAGAGAGAGAGAGAGAGAGTAAAGTTAGACATGAAAGCATGAATGTACACATCCCAAGAGGGGAGATGCGGGCAACACATGTGCTCGGGAACCACATGTGCTCGGCCATGTGGGTGCAAGCAGCACATGGGCACATGGGCTCCGGCAGCATATGCGCCCCCCGGGAATCTTTCTGGCAGGTGCCAATAAAAAAGACGGGCTTCAATAAGGTCCCTCACCATTGGGGGCTGAGGAGCTGCCCCTCAAAGTGATCTGGCAGTTTTACACACACATATCTACACTGAAAGCTGCGGGACAGGGCCTGGTACAACCCCTGCTTGAGAAGGCTGGGATGGTCAAGACTTCTTCCATCAGCAGGTCGGGCAACCTCGAGACCCACAGCCCCCCATGTTCGACTCCGCACCCAGGCCATGCTGCTCCATCGCAGAGCTGGAGACGAATATGCCCCCAAGCTCACACCCGAGACCCACGTGCCGTGTTAAATCCTCCCAATGCAAACAGCAAAGTTCTACATTCTCCTAAAGCCTCTGGAGCAAGGCAGACCCCAGGAACCCACTGGATATGGATAAGGGGGACTGAAAAACAACCACAAAATTGTCCTGGAAGCTGGAACAATCCCATTGTTCACATTACAGGCACTGAAGGTGAGAGGTCCTCATGTCCTGCCACTGATTGGCATTCAGTTCCCCCCTTCACCTGAAGTATCAGTTTGTCCTTTAAACACTTGCCTGTATGAGGCCTGATCCACTTGACAGCATTAGGAAGTAAAGGTGCACATGGAAGACTCCTGTCTGTGACATCATCCATTTCACCAAGGAGACTTAAAGTGCCAGGTTCCAAGTGCAGACAGATCATTATGGCAGCCCAGGTGAACCAGTGCAAGGGGGATGAGCTCGAATTAAAAAGAGGAGAGGCAAGTGCTGGAGGGGCTGTGCCTGATAGTCTTCTCGTCAACAAAATTCTAGACCTGCAGGTTGGTTTCTAACATTTACCCAACTCGGTTGCAATTCTGACACATGGATGGATTTTCCAGGCAACGACCTAACATTTCAGCAAGATGGACAAGCAGAATAGACCGACGGTAGGTCACATAGCTGTGTGATTTTTTTCCAACTCAAAGAACAGACACAGTAAATGGAAATGACTCCCTCTGCAGAAAATTGAAGTACCAGTTTAGAGTGAAAATAAAAGGGGCCCGAGACTGGGTTTGGTACTACCTTAGTTTGAAGCTTAGTGGGAGAGCTTAGTGGGATACACCTGCAAAGGCAATGATGCATTCCCACACAGACGAGACAGACCTTTGAAAACATCTCACCTGAAGCAGATTCCTCTCGAGGATCAATGAGTTTTCTGTTATCTTGTTCTCTTTATTTAGGTGGGGAGAGGGTCACACCAACATTGCTCAGGGATTCCTGCTGCTGGGACTCTCGGGGCCGAGAGAGATAACCACGAAAAACCCGCCTTTCTTCGAACACTCTTGAACTTATTCGCCAACGTGGCTTGGCACATGCCTCAGGAAACAGCAAGCGAACGTCCAAGCTCGCAAAACAATGCAGAGAAGCCATCAAGGATGGCCTCAAAGACAGGAGAACAGCGATGCTGGTAGATGCGGCAGAAGCCGTGAAAAACCTTTGTAATGCCTGCCTGTCCATCACCAACTACAAGACCAAGATGACTACCCTCCAACATCCTGATGGATATATCACATATCTCAGAAGGGCAATGGAGAAGATTATCCATGACTTCTACTCAGATCTCTTTAATAGACACGTCCACTATCCCACATACCACATTCTGCATGACTGATATATTGTTCCCAATGTTCTCCCTTCCAAATTTCAACACGCCATCTCGTCGGTAAAGAAACAAAGAGTACCTGGCTCAGACAAGATCAGACCTGAACACCTGAAGAACTTACCAACAGTACTCATCAATACACTGGCTCGGCTCTTCACAGGCTACCTGTCTGAATGCAAAGTTTCATCCCAATGGAAAACCAGCAAGACTGTACTACTATACAAGAAGGGAGACATCTATGACATTGGCAACTATCGCCCAAACTGCCTATTGTCTGTCATCTGCAAACTGTTCATTCGAGTCATCTTGAATAGGATCAGCAGAACACTAGATGAAGAACAACCAGGTGAACAAGCCAGGTTCCGAAAAGGATTCAGTGCCATGTACAATATCCACACGATTACTAAGC
Source organism: Sorex fumeus (assembly GCF_029834395.1). NCBI lineage: Eukaryota > Metazoa > Chordata > Mammalia > Eulipotyphla > Soricidae > Sorex > Sorex fumeus. The sequence goes on along the minus strand of NW_026606225.1, from coordinate 1,162,745 downwards.
TCATTGAGGTTTCTCAGGAATTCAAAATGCCGCTCTGTCTAACGTTCATTGATTTAAAGAAGCCTTTTTTTTCTGTTGAGATGGAAGCGGTCATAGAAGCCCTAGCCAATCAGGGTGTACAAACTCAATACATCAGGATCCTCCATGAGCTGTATTGCGGATTCACTACCAGGTTTTCACCATTCTACAAAGAAGTAATTATCCATGTCAAGAGAGGCGTGGTACCAGACAACTGGGAAGTAGAAATTCTATATATGGAAAAAAACACCAATATTGGGGTTGGACTCACTATAAAGCGAGTAGGATGCTTGCGTTACTGATCCAGGTCAAACCTCCCCATCCCATAGGAACCCAGCAGCACTGCAGAATAATTCCTGAGCTGCAGAACCAGAAGTAAACCTTGAGCATCAAAGAATCCCTTCCAACTCCCCTGAATTTAAAAAAAAAACTATTAAAATTAATCCAAAGTGGGGCTGAAGTGATAGCAGAAAAGGTAGGACGTTTGACTTGCACATGACCAACCCGGTTTCGAATCCCAGCAACAATATGGTCCCCTGAGCTTTACCAAGAGTAATTCCTGAGTGCATAAGCCAAGAGAAACCCATGTGAAACGCTGGGTGTGACCCAAAAAGCAAAAAATAAATAAATAAATAAATAAATAAAAATCCAAAGATTAAATTTTCAGATGCAATTATCTCTCACTTGTCCAAACACGCCCCAAAGTCCCAAACCCAGCACGGAAGCCAATGAAAATGACCAACGCCAAAAGTGTCCCTTTCCTTTGGGGCTGCCCGTGAACATATCTGGAGTTTCGATAAGTGTTATGTCCAGTTCAAAGGCTCCAAACATAGTCTTGCGCAGTCTCGAGTAGGGAGGAATGAGATGGCCAAGACCCCCACTCTCTGCAGGCTCCTCACAACAAGGCCTGAAGTCCATGTGCCCACCCTCCAGTGCCATCTTGCACATGGTTGTGATCGTGGCTGCAGGGCCCCTCAGGATAACGCACCCTCACCCATGGCACTTGAGCCAAAGAACAGCCCCCAATGCACCCCTCAAAAGCTCCACATCCTCTAAAGCCTGGATATTCAGAACAAGTAAAAAAAGCATGAAAGTGCCCTACAAGCTGGTGTGACCTGTCGCTCAAGTTCCCAAACCGGGATTTTCAGGGTGCTCAAGCATTCCAAATTCTAACACAGGAAACACTGAAGAATGAAGGTTTACCTGTTTTTCCATTTTCAAAGAATTCAGTGCTGCATCTTGGTTGATTTCTGCCATAATTCCCACCAAACAGCTCCTCTGGGCCAAGCCAGAAGCATAGCAAACAATAAGAGAGTAGTGAGCCGTGACAGCTCGGAGCATGGGGGTGTTTCTATACCTGTTCATTCAGTCACCTTCCTCCTTATTTTCGTCACCAGGACCCATTATTTACAAGTTAACACACAAGCAATTTTAAGCCCTAGAATACTGGCATAGGTGCAGCCCGGGTGAAAACCAGCAGGTACATTTCAATGACAAGAGAAGCCTGTTCCGAGCAGGCAGGCTTACTTCCCTCTTAACTGTACTTTTTAACACCCTTGACTATTGTGTCCAAAGGAAACTTGCTGGTCTGACTTGTCCTGTTCTGTCCTTAGAGACTGTTATTAAGGGATCAAATCATCCAGTATGAATTTTTATGTGTTTATTATGGTGTGAGGGGTACATGAAGCCCTTCCCACATTACTGACATATATGCAGTTTGTCTCCAGTATGAATTCTCATATACTGAGTAAGAGAATAGCACCAAATGAAGGTCTTCCCACAAGTCGGACACTAATAACGTTTCCCTCCACTGTGAATTTTCCGGTGCTTAGCAAGGATTTAGAATGGCAGAAGGCCTTGCCACATTTCTCGCATATATAAGGTTTTTCTCTGGCATGCTCAAACACGCACGCAAAGCAGTGCAGCTCGCACTTTGTCCGATCTCGCAAAACAGTGCAGAGATGCGATCAAGGAAGACCTCAAAGAGAGAAGAGCAGAAATACTGGTAGATGCGGCAGAAGCCTGGAAAAGTATTTGTAATGCCCGCCTGTCCTTCGCCAACTACAAGACCAAGATGACTGCCCTCCGATGTCCTGATGGATCCATCACATCCTCCAGAATGGCAATGGAGAAGATTGTCCATGACTTCTACTCAAATCTCTTCGATAGCCATGTCCACTTGCCGACATACCAAATTCCACAGGATGGATATGTCGTTCCCAACGTTCTCCCTTCCGAAATCCGACACAGCATTTCGTCCGTAAAGAAACAAACAGCACCCGCCCCAGACAAGGTCAGACCTGAACACCTGAAGAACCTGCCGTCAGTACTCATCAATACACTGCCTCGGCTCTTCACTCGCTACCTGTCTGAATGCAAGGTTTCGTCCCAATGGAAAATCAGCAGGACCGTACTACTGTTCAAGAAGGGAGACATCCATGACATTGGCAACTATCGCCCAATCTAACTATTGTCTGTCATCTACAAGTTGTTCACTTGAGTCATCCTAAATAGGATTGGCAGAACACTAGATGAAGGACAACCATTCGAGCAAGCCGGGTTCCGCAAAGGATTCAGCACCATCGACCATATCCACACGATAACCAAGCTCATTGAGGTTTCTCGGGAGTTGAAGATGCCGCTCTGTTTAACGTTCATTGATTTAAAGAAGGCCTTTGATTCTGTTGAGATGGAAGCGGTCAATGAAGCCCTAGCCAATCAGGGCATTCAAGCCCAATAGATCAGGATCCTCCGTAAGCTGCATTGCGGATTCACTACCAGGATCTCACCATTCTACAAAGAAGTGATCGTTGATGTCAAGAGAAGGGTGCGGCAGGGTGATACCATTTCACAGAAACTCTTCAGTGCCACCCTCGAGAACATCATGCGACGACTGGAATGGGAAGGAATGGAAGTGAAGATAGATGGTCGGCAACTACACCACCTCCGCTTTGCTGATGACATTGTTTTAATAACACCAAACATCAGCCAAGCGACACAAATGCTGGCCAACTTTGACCGTGAGTGTGGAAAGGTAGGACTAGAGCTGAATCTTACGAAGACTATGTTCATGAGAAACAGCCTTGTTCCTGATGCCCCATTCGCTCTCAACGGAACGACCATCTCCGAATGCAACAGCTATGTGTACCTAGGTCGAGAAGTCAACATGACAAATGACCTGGCACCCGAGCTGCGCAGGAGGAAGAGAGCGGCTTGGAACGCCTTCAAGAACGTCGAAGAAATAGCTAAGAGGACGAAGAACCTCTGGCTCCGGGCACGTCTCTTTGATTCCACTGTTCTTACTGCATTAATGTATGCCTCAGAGACCTGGATCCTACGCAAACAAGATGAGAATGCTATTCAGGTCTCCCAATGAAGAATAGAAAGAGCTATGCTTGGAATATCACGTTTCACTCAAATGAGAGAAAGAATCTGGAGTTCTGACATCTGTCGACGATCAAGAATCAGGGACGCTGTCTCGTTTGCCAAGGTGTCAAAAATCAGATGGGCCGGTCACGTAATGAGATTTAAAGATGACCGCTGGACTAGAGCTGTTACTGACTGGATTCCACGGGATGTCAAAAGACCGTGTGGCCGCCCACCTACCAGATGGTCAGACTTCTTCGAGAAGATCATGAACGTTCGGTTTGAGGCTCTTCATGTTCCCAGAGCGAACAGATGCCATTGGGCTACAGTAGCACGCGACAGGGACAAATGGAGACGTTACTGTCACCTGTTCGAGCAAATCGACGACTAAAGGAAATTTAAGTTATGTTATTCTCTGGCGTGAATGCTACTTTGTACACTAAATCTGGTAAAGGTAAAAGGTAAAGGCCCTCCCGTTGATCGTCGATTTGCTCGAGCGGGCCCAGTAACGTCTCCATTGGAGACTTTGTTGTTACTGTGTCTGGCATATCCAATGCTCTCGGTAGCTTGCTGGGCTCTCCGAGAGGGGCGGAGGAATCGAACTCGGGTCGGCCATGTTGGTCGCTTGTAAGGCGAAAGCCCTACCCGCTGTGCTATCGCTCCGGATCCCACTAAATCTGAGGCTTCTCAAAATGCCTTTCCACATTTCTTACATGTATATGGTTTCTCTCCTGTGCGTATTCTCCTATGTACATTAAGTATTGAGGACAAACAGAGGCCTTCCCGCATTCCTTACATATAACGTTTCTCTCCAGTGTGAATTTTTCTATGTACACTAATATTTGAGGCTGTAGCAAATGCCTTCTCACATTCCTTACATATATACGGTTTCTCTCCACTATAAATACTCCTATGTACAGTCAATTGTGAGGAAGAAGTAAAGGCCTTTTCACACTCCATACATATCTAAGACTTCTCTCCAGTATGAATTCTCATATGTAGAGTAAGAGAATAGAACCGTGTGAATGCCTTCCCACATGTCTGACACTGATGAGGTTTCACTCTGAGATGAATTTTCATATGTGAATTAAGTCTTGAGGCTCCAACAAAGGCCTTTCCACATTCCTTACATATAGTCGGTTTCTCTCCAGTGTGAATTCTCTTATGTACACTAAGACCTGAGGCTACAGCAAAGTTCTTCCCACATTCCTTATATATATACGGTGTCTTTCCAGTGTGAATTCTCCTATGTAAACTAAGTCTTGCAGCCCAAAGGCCTTTCCACATTCTTTACATCTATACGGTTTCTCTCCAGTGTGAATAACTGCATGTCTACTGAGGCTTGACAACTGAGTAAAGGCCTTGCCACACTCCTCACATATATAAGGCTTCTCTCCACTATGAGTTTTCATGTGTCTATTAAGATGTGAGGTCTGAATAAAGGCCTTCCCACAAGTCTGACATTTATATAGTTTCTCTCCTGTATGAATTCTCCTATGCAAAATAAGATTTGCTGATCTACTGAAGGTCTTTCCACATTCTTCACATGTATAAGGTTTCACTCTTGCATTATTATTCATATGGTCATGATGGAGTAACCCTTGACTCACACTTTGCTTTTGGGGCTGCCTTTTCTGGGGATTCTGTTCACTGTGGTTTTCTAAGGGAACAACACAGTGCTGAGAACATGGGGAGGCTCCCCCACATTCCTTACACCTAGATGGGCTCTGCTCACGGTGATTGTGGTTGAGGGTATGTTGCTGTGAAGGGCTCACTATAAACAGTGCTCCTATCCCTAGCAGGTGTCCCATTGGGGAATTTTTTGCCTGTGAACTGAGAATAACGCATTCCAAGGAACTTTTTCCAAGAGAGGACTTCTTAGAGTGAGGTAGCTCTCACCATTCTGATCACCCTCAGAAGACACCCCGCCTGTCTCGGCGTCCTCATGGGGCTGAGGGTAGGATTGCTCACTAGAGACATTGTCACACAGTGTAGGATCAGAGACATTCACTTGGGGTGGCAGTTTTCCTGTAGAACAACAGAGGATTCTAATTATTGACATATTCACTGAGTCTTCCTGACCAAAAACTGAGCCCTTCAGCTGTGGTTTCACACATATGCACCACACAAATGCAATTTCCGACATACGAATTGTCCTACAATAGAATAATTTCATGTAACTGTAAGTTGGACAAACAAAACTGATGGATGCAGAGTCAGTAAATTCTGAGGCTTTCTCCCCTTTAAATTAATGAAAGAATACAACTGGAAATAATTCCTTCTATAGAAAATGGAAGCATCTATTTCAAGAGAAAATGAAATAGATCCACATGCGGGTTTGGTTAAAGTTCTGTGTGGAACCTGTGATGCAGGGGTGAAGACAACGCTGCATCGTCACGCAGCTGAGACAGACCACGTGGCCATTGCAAAGCTCTCACCACAAGTGATGGCTTTCAGGATCAATGAAGTTTTTTGTTCTTTCTGTTTTGTAGTTTCTATTTATTGGGGGTGGGGTGGGTGGAGGGGCACACCATGTAGTGTCTAGGATCATTTCTGTGGGTCTATGCTGTCTATAAGGTGTGCTGGGTAAGGACCATCCATCGCTGTGCAAAGAAAGTATATTTCTCACTGCACCCTCTATAGGGTGCACCAATTAGCTTTCAAAACGACTACCACTGTCAAGCAAATCAAAACTCACAGTACTTTTATACATGGTTTATTTCAGCACATAGTGAAGCTAAGGGTCCTATACTCTAAGCATCAGATTTTGGAATTCCTCCCTGCCATTCCCAGCCTTCCACCTTAACAATCACATACTTGGTCCACTCCTGCTGGCATAATAATATTTATTCTGAATTAGCGAATCTTACCAACACACTTGTACTTGCTGACCCCATTCCCAAATCAAAGTGCGGTAATGCCAAATCCTGAAGTCGCGGTTTCCGTTCTGAAACTGAACAAAACATGCAAATCAAGCACATGTCAAAAAATGTAGCATAATGATGCCATGTAGTTAACAGTACATCTCTGTGGTTCTCAAAGTCCAAAGAGTCCCACACTAAAGAAAAGATTCGGAGAGTGGAAAACTGTGAGGATCTTGGCAATTCTACACTAGGTTTTGTTTTTGTTTTTGAATAGACCTGGTAATGTTCAGGGAACCAGGTTATTGAACAAATTATTGAACAGGTCACCTTCAGGCACTGCAAGGCACTCCCTGCTGTACTATCGTTCAGATAGAAACTAGCTCTGTTGTGGTATTACTTATTCGAAAGCCATGGAAGCACATTACAGGATCATTCTGTGACTGACAGTCCAAGGAAATGAAGAGCAGCATAAGTGCGGCACAGACCCAAGGATCCAGGAGACCAAGGCCCCAATCTCAGCAGCGTGTTTCCTACATGTTCATCGCACCCATACACTGCACAGGGCCTGAGCCAGGAAGGGTCCTCAGACACTCACCCGCACATACGCCTCTCCTCCCCAACCTCAGGGCTCCTCCTTCCAGTCAGGAGATCACCGCAGGTTTTATCCCAGGGTGCCCTGCCCCAAAAGAGACAGAGGCATAGATAAGTGACAGGGAGATGGTGACAGGTAAATCCCCATATTTTCCTGATACAAGTGGGCATATATCTGAAAAGCATGAACAGAATGTCCATTTCCAAAATGCCATATATTTCTAGTTATTCGAGAGGTAAGACCCAAGAAAATACCACAAATACTATAGACCTGACCTTGTGTATGGCCGACAGGGGGTTGATCAGCACAGTATGTTGTTGGTTTTTGTCTTCTTTGGGGTCTCACCTGGCCATGCTGAGGGCTGACTCCTGACTCTGTATTCAGAAATCACTGCTGCTGGTGCTCGGGGATGACATGGGATGCCTGGGATTTAACCCACGTGCGCCGCTTGCACACATCTGCCGCCCAACCCCAGGGAGCCCGCGCGGGTCTGTTTAGACATGGTTGGCTCCACACTGCTCTCACCGACAGCCTGCAGATTCTGGTAGGTCTCCAGCATCACGTCCCTGTAGAGCTTACACTGAGAGGCCTCCAGGCATGACCATTCCATTGGGGTGAAGTTCACAGCCACGTCAGGGAAGGTCACTGCGTCCTGAGTCAGCACACAAAAAGAGTGGGAGTCAGAGTCTATCTTAGCCTCATTCGCACTACTCTGAGGCTAGGTACCAGGGTCCTATATTGTCGCTGGGCCTCTCCACTCCAAATGAACCAGCCTCCAAGCACACGCATGACTGACAGGCCCCAAATATCACATAAGGCAACTGGATCTGCTAAAGTGGGAGGAAGTTTTACAAAGGTTCTTGGATGTATCTACCTTTCGTGGTAACCCCCCAGCCAATTCGAGCACCACTGTTCCACTGAGCACTGTAGAGAGGATCACCTGAACACAGACTTGTACGATCCAAAAGTCTATCCCTGGGTGTAGCAAAAACCACTGCACACTCAACGCTGCAACCCCACAGCACATGACCACTAGGATTGAGAACTCAACAGTCCATATAGACAACTACTCAGAGCAGTGCATGGCATGTGTGCCTGTAGGAACTCACTGCACAGGACTGCCTCAAATTCTGCTCAAACAAGGTAGAAGTTTCGTGACCCCAACATCTCTACTGGCCGCAGAGATCCTTGGCTCTTTCTCCTTGGGATCGGTGCATGCCCAGAAATCCACGCACAAGATTACTTGAACCCAAGACTGTATGACGGAGCAGGTAGTCTCTCCAAAGTAGGAAGGACAAAATAGGAGAAAAGCAAGTCTGGGGGCCCAAGTCGCTGTAGTTGCCAGGACGCAAACGAGGCGATCACACCCCAGGGTGCTCTGGGGCCAGTCAGTTGTGAATCCAGAGCACAAAGTCAAGAGGACAGCTGATGACAAAAACAATGCAAAAGAAACCAAAGCAGCAGGTTAGGGTAACACGACAGCTATTCCGGGGACAGCATGTAGGACTGGCGATCCCCGACATCCCATATGGTCCCACAAGCACTACCAGGGGCAATGCCAGAGTGCAGCACAAGGAATGATTGCGAGAATCCTTGCTCTGCCACCCCTAATAAAACAGAAAACCCAAGATGAATCCTTTGGACCTCTAGCATCCCAATGATCACCTAGACCTTTCAGGAAAGAGCACTGCACACAGAGCTTTGAGTACTCCTCATGCACCACTGGGTTGGCCCCAAAGCCAAATAAAACAAAACAAACATAGACAAAAGCAGCTTCAAACACCAGAATGGGACGGTCCGATCAGACGTCTAATCTTGGAATCCGTCCAAAAGAAACTCAAAACAGAAGGCCCAGGAAACCTGGGCACTCCTGATACTACCTCATGTCATTTTATCTGTCTATTTCTACCTGCGGACGGTTTATCAGAAGCCGCATCACCATTTTCTACTGTCACTATTGTTCTGAGGATCAGCAGGAGGCTCCGTGCAAAGACCTGGAGAAGTCAGAACAGTGAGCACCAGAGAGGAGCACCTCCTCCCACTTCTGAGCCAGACCAGCCACACCCTCGGGCACAGCCTCACAATTCCACCTCTGGGAGACAATGGCAGAAGCTCCTGTCTCCGCTGGGGATGCAAATTTTGTTGGCATTTGTGCTGTACTTCAGGAGAGGAGCCTGGGCCCAGGCTACAGGGGAGGAAAAGACACCGTTCTCTGATTCCCGGATTCTTCTCTGGCTCCTACAGGAAAGTCCCTATAGGCCCTGCCAGGGGCCGACTCTCAGTCCAGGAGCTCCCAAACACTAGCGCCCCCCTTCAGGCTGGCAGAAGTGCTGCCCCCAGGGAACCGTTTCCTGGAATGTGGCTCCACCATGTGACTTAGAGTGGACAAACCTTCGACACTCGCTTACAGCGTGGACAAGGACATGAACCTGGGCACTCTGTCCCGGGGACCTCAGTATTTGCCACAATGGCAGGTGTCGTCTGCTCAGGGAAGATGAAGAGTCAGGGGTGCTTTGCAGCTTGATGTGAGGGAGCTGAAATTCATGAACCTAAAAAAGATGTACAAGTATTGTGGTTAGATGGCAATAATGTGAATTGGGCGCTTGACTAGATGAACCGATCAATCCTCTGCATCCCATATGGCCCGTAGCAGCGCCAGGGACAACACCTGAGCTTAGAGACTCGAGTAAGTCATGAGCATCTCCGGGTATGTGCCCTTTCTCCCCCCTTAAATATAAAGAACCAAAATACCCCCCCCAAATACATTTTCATTGGCAAACCTCCGCCACCTGCAGGCCACCTTCCCCCTCACATACCCCGCATGATCGCGGCTCTCACGGAAGACAATGAAAATGACCAGCAACAGGTCTCCTGCCATTAGGTGTAGGGGCTGAAGCTCTGCCGCTCAAATCTGGAGATTTTACAGAAGTGAGCTTAGGGCCGATGGTTCAAACATGGGACTGCTGGGACGGGTGGAATAGCCAAGTCCTCGGATGATTCCCGCATTCAGCCATTGTTGCCCCATCCCGGAGCTGGAGACGATCGTGGCCAAAGAGGCACCGTAGAATCACGAACTCAAAACTGTCACTCCTGAACCCTGAGACAGCAACCCCTGCACCCCCAAAGCTCCGCGTCCCCCACCACACCTCACTATCCACCTGGATGTTGGCGAACAAGTGAAAAACCAGTGCAAAAGTACCCCCCAAGTTGGCTCGGCCCCTCGGCTCAGAGTGTGGAAACGGAAAGGCGCGGGGTGCTCACAGGAGGTTGCTTGAGTCCTGCAACTAAATCCTTCTTCAGACTCCCCCTTCCAGGATGGGGCACAAATTTACTTGTCCCGACCCAAGTGAGCAACAGTCCCAGTGTCTGATTCAGGGATGGAAAATTAACCATGACATTTATGACATCACTTATGACATCGCTTCTGTTTCCATTAGGTACCTTAAAGAGCCAGAGTCTAGGCCCTGAGAACCATTTTGACACCCAGGTGAATCTGTGCTGCAAGGGGGATGGACTCGAATAAAGGAGTGGAGAGGCAAATGCTGGACTGGTCGGTCACACAATGGGAGCCTGGGGGTAAGGAGAAGTCCCCTGATCCTGCAGTTGTCAACTAACATCGAATCAATGATATCTAAACACAGAATGTTACCCTGACTCTTGTCAAATGATCCCTGAGCTCAGAGACAAGAGTAAACACTGAGCACTGTAGGCTGTGGTGAAAAATATAACAAGAAAAAAGGCAAATTCTACTGAAGGGGGGAAAATGATGTACAAAGACAAATTTGAGAGTGAAAGATTAAATGGATCAAATTTCTGATCCTTAAAAATCCCCTATTCTTGGGGCCAGAGAGATAGGACAGTGGGTAGGGCATTTGCCTTGCACGCGGCCAACCCAGGTTCAATTCCCAGCATCCCATATGGTCCCCTGAGCATTGCCAGGAGTAACTCCTGAGTGGAAAGCCAGGAGTAATCCCTGTGTATTGCCAGGCGTGACCCAAAAAAGAAAAAATAATCCCATATTTTTAATCTATCCGTGCTACAGAAACTCATAGTTTATCCTGAATCTCTGTTGTTCTTTCACCATTGTGCATATATATGTGTAGATATAAGTGTGACTTTGTGTGATTTTTGTTTCGAGACCACAACCGGCAGATTCAGGGCTTACTCCTATCTCTACACGCAGGAATCAATCTGGTACAGACCATATGGGATGCAGGGCATAGAACCTGGGTCGATTGCTTGGATGGTTAAGTCTTTACCCACTGTACTATGACTCTGGGTCTAACTAAACGTGCTCCTAGCACACTCAGTGGGATTCCTGAGCAAATGTCCTTACTCCTGGAAAACCAAAACTTTCTTGCTTAAAAAAATCCTTTACCCTGGTTGGATTCTAGTTCTAAATAATTTATATTTAACATTGGTTCATCATTTCTCCTTTGCTACAAGGAGCTGAGGCTTACTGAGGAACACACATCCCAATCACACCCATTTCCTTAGTATTCATCTTTAATTCCCTGTGCTCTGCTTCCCCTATACATTATACACCCATTTTCCCTAATCACAACCTGTGAATTGTAAAGTCAGATTCTCCAGAGATCTCTGGATTTTGTATTTGTAAATAAAATGTTGACTTTCTCTTTCCTTTATATCCTCTACAGTTTACTTTAGAAAAATATCCTTTTTTGCTCCTGAAGAAGGACCAGTGCAGTCCCAAGTTGGGAAGATTGTGCTGGGAGGATTGGGATGGCCATGCCCCCAGCCCTCAGCTTTGTATAGACAAAAGAAGGCAATATTATGCTTTTGTAACTTCAGAGTTAATTAACTGCAGATACTATATACTCCTGGGCATTGTCATGTTTATGAGACTTAAGCCTCAGCTGCCCTTTGTTCTTAGCACCCCAAAGCAAGAGACTGGATGGACCCAGGAGAGCTGTGAGCTACCCTGGCATCGAAAAGGGACACATAAGTACCATACCAGAAGGGTGACTGATCATTTACGCAGATAAACATTTGGCAGAGTAAATTCTCATGGGGAGATTTACCCAAGGAGACACTCTGTCTCCCAGGGACAACTACATTGTTTTTATCTTTTCCTCTAGTTGTATAAGTTATCAACACTTGTATTTGATTGGATAAACACAGTAAGAGACAAATATACCAACACTTAGTTCTCTGGGCTTTGACAGCAAATAAGGCTTTTTTTTCTTTTTGCATTTTTTGGGTCACACCCAGTGATACAAGGGGATACTCCTGGCTCTGCGCTCAGGAGTTACTCCTGGCATTGCAGAAGGGACCATATGGGATGCTGGGAATCGAACCCAGGTTGGCCGTGTGCAAGCCAAACACCCTACCCGCTGTGCTATCTCCAGCCCCCAGAGCAAATAAGGCTTTTAACACTTACTTCTCTGGGCTCTGAGAGCAAGCAAGGCTTTTACTGTAAATCCCAGACTAAGTCTTCAGGCCAGTTCACCTTGTCCTTCCCCATGGGGATCCTGTCTCTAATCTTGTAACTCTTTGCATCAAGACCATGCACATGTGCTTTCTAGAATGTTCCATTTAGAAGCTGGCGTAGTTTTCCCACTTGCCCCTGGTCCATACAAGTTCCACGGCAGACCCTCCCTTTTGGGGTGTTAGGAACTACAGTAACTGAAGCCCGAGTCAAGTAATTATGACCAAGCAATTATGCCCAGGTGTAGATATACTTGAGTCCGTCTACTCCGAAATACTAGGAGCATAAACATTGATGGTCTTTCTGTGTTTAACCAAAGAAAAGTGCTGTAGAGTGAAAAAATAAAAATGCTATAGGGGAAACAGGAAAGCAGGTACAAATCCACAGCCACTTCAACTGCAAAGCAGTACAAATACAAAGTTGAGAATAACCAGAAAGTTATGGTATATAAGTAATCAAGACTGGCCTGGGGAACTGAGACAACGCGAAGAAAAATACAAAGGAAATATTAAAGATAAACTTTAACTAAATTAGGGATGTTACCAAGGACATGATAAGCTTCTCTGGGAGGAACAAAAGGGGCAATTCACAGATGAAGCCTAAGACACTTTGGGTAAATATCCAGCAGATCACCAAGAGCCTGGCCCCTGTTTCCTTCTTTGATCCGCTGTCACCCTTCACCGGCCAGGGTGCGGAGACCAATCACAGCCACCAAAGGCACGCAGCGCATGTCCAGACATTATTTGAACACAACTCTCAGTGCAATAGCCGGGTTTTGCCTAATCAGGGAGAGATGAAGAGTCAGGGTGCAATTTTAAATTGATTTTAGAAAATTGATTTTACAGAAATTCTTCATTAGAAAAAACAACAATGTGGAGTCTGAGATATTAAGCTGGGAGGGGCGCTTCCCATGCTGACCCTGGTTGATATTCAGCATCTCACATGACACCTAAAGAACTTAAAGAACAAGAATTCCAGAGTGATGCTCATTAAGGAAGCCCCGAGATTACATATTTGTGCCCAAAATACAACCAAAAATAGCCCCAAAGTAAATTTTCAGTTGCAAACCGCAACCACCCCTAGAACCTTACCGAAGGGATGGTCTGTAAATCAAGGCTACTAATGAATAGTGACTGAGGGCTACAGTGTCATTTGCCATTAGGGAGCTGCCCCTCAAAAATGAACAGTCCTTTCATAATTTTGGAGGCACCACCGGCGATATGGACGAGAAACGTCTAACTGCGGTCAGGCACCCGTCCTGGTCGAGCTTGGAGATAGACCTTGGGTGGGCCAGATGCAAAGCAAACACCCTAACCACTGTGCTATATCTCAGGTCCTCTAAGTGAACCTGCAGCTTCTACAGCAGTGAGGTTGGGGCCAAAGTGTCCAAGAGAGGGCCCAGCGCAGTCCCGAGCTGGGAGGGTAGGGATGGCCCAGCGCCCCCCACCCACCCACTCGGCCCCCCGCCCACCTGCCACCGTCCCACGGAAGAGCTGCAGGGGATCCCCAAAACCAAGAACTCACACCCGCGACCCCTGCGCCCCAGCACAGCCCCCGCTGCACTCACCAATGCTCCGAGTCCCCCACAAAACCCCGCCGGGTGGCAGGAACCGCGTGGATATCAGTTGAAAAAGCTTAAAATTGTCCTTTGAGCTGGCTTTGCTCCGCCCCTCAGAGCAGAAACCGGGAGGCGCGGTGCAGGGTGCTCACGGGAGGCTGCTAGTGTCCTGCCACGAAACCGGCCTTCATAGACCCCTTTCACAATGGACAGACAGCCTCTTCTCCCTTCACCTGCTTAACAAATGGAGGCCTGATCCAGCATCTTGCACCCAAACATGTAAATGCCCTGCTGTGACGTCACTTCCGCTTCTGCAAGCAGCCTTAAAGGGCCAGACACCAGCTGCGCAGAGAACAACTAGGAAAATACAGGTAAATGTGTAAGGCTGGTTGGCTGGAACGAAAGCACAGTGGATAGAGTTTTTGCCTTGTACGCAGCTGACTCAGTTTCAATCATATGAATTCTATACGGTCCCATTTTGGTGTATAAGAGATTGTTAGGATTTTACTGCTTCCAAAGTGTAAGCTTCAAAACATTTACCCTCAATGTTTGTGTAAATCAAATGGAAAACTGAATACAATGAGTACAGATATGCTACAGCGAATGAAGTGCTTCCTTGCATGTGGCTCTACCTGGACACAAATTATGGACAGCACTGCGGGATGTGACTCCCAGAACATAACACAGAAGGGCCTGAAGAATAGAGGTTTGGCTGTCTATACAACGTCAAAAAAGGCTAACCACAGCATCCTGGTTGATCTATGCCATGATCCATGCAAAGCAGGGCCTCTGAGTCAAGTCAAAGTCACAGCAAAGAATGAAACCATGGTGAGTCGTGACAGTACCCAGCAAAATGCAATGTTAGTACCTATTTACTTCTTATTTAATTCCATCCACCTTGCCTTATCACTAAGAACCATTATTTACCAGCTAACATACTGGGAAGTCCACATGCCAGGACATTGTCATAACCATGGTGCAGGGGATAATCAGCAAGTACCTTTCACTTACGGTACTAGTATCACAGGAAGCTTTCACATATAACAGGATTATTTCCTTCCTTCCTGTACTTTTGTATCTATCCCCCACCTACTTGTTGAAACTAAAATTGTTTTACCTAAAGGCCCTGTTCTGACGCCGGCCATTGTTATCATGAAAGTGATTGATCCAACATAACTTTTATATTTACTAAAACTTGAGGGAACATGAAAGCTTTCCTATATTCCTTACCTACAGGATTTTCTCCAGGATTGTCTTTAAAGTTGCAGGTGAGAATAATTCACTTTCCACGTTCTTACATAAATATACATATATTCTTACATGTATAAATATGTCTATTTATATATAGCTTCTCTCCAGTGTTAATTCTCCTATGCATAAGGCCCGAGGATCCAGGAAAGTCCTTCCCACACTCCTGACAGATGTAATTTGTCACTGCAAAATGACTTTTCACATGCGCAGTAAGGGCTGGAGACAAACTGAACACCTTTCCACATTCCTTACACTTATGAGATTTCTCTCCACTGTGAATTTTCCTGTTCAGAAAGCTATGCCAATTGCATCAAAATTTTCCTGCAGTCATTTCATATATAAGGCCTCAATCCAGGATAAATTTTTCTCACACACCAAAGATTGAGGATTGAGTAAACATCTTCCCACACCCCTACATATGTCTTCTTCGAGAATGAATTTTCCTATGTTTAATAAGGAGTTAGGGGAAAGTGAAGGCTTTGCAAAAGTCATAACAAACGTAAGGTTTGTCTCCTATATCAAAATTTCAGTGTCACAAAAGGATTGTGAAATAAGCAAAGGCCTTGCCGCACTCCTTACATATATACATGGATTCACTGCAATGTGCGTTTTCTTTTGGACAAAAAAGTTTGAATAGTAAGTGAAGACCCTCCCATAGTAGTGACACGAATAGTGTTTCATCCACCTGTATGAACTTTCCTATGCTCAGAAAGACCTGAGGTGAAAGGCCTTTCCACCAACCTCACATATATAAGGGTTTTCTACAAAACAGAATTTATGAAAACTAAGACTTCAGGAAGAAGCAAAGGCCTTCCTACATTGCTCCCAAATATAAGTTATCTCTCCAGTGTTCCATTGTGAGTTTTTCTGTGTATTAAGGCTTGTGGAATAAGCAAAGACTTTCACTCTGTATATGCATATGGTTTCTTTCCAGTGTGACTTTTTCTGTGCATACTAAGATGTATGAGTCAGAGAAAGGCCACAGCACATTCCTTACATGCATACGGACTCTCCAGTAGGACCTATCCTATGAATAAGGTATGAGGATCCATCAAAGGCCTTCCCACAGTCCTTAAACAGATTCTCTCCTGTGTGGATGTTCACATAGTCCCACCGGGGTCATGCTGGACTCAAAAGTTTGTCCTCAGTGCTTACATTTCTGGGAATTCTGTCCAATATGGGCTTCTATGGGAAAGTGATGGTGCTGAGGACATGGGAAGAGTGATCTGATCACCCTCAGAACACATCCCACCTGTCTCGGCATCCCTGTGGGGATGAGGGCCAAATTGCTCACTCGAGCCTTTATCACAGTGTGCAGGAAGAGACATTCCACCAGGGCTGGCTACTGCCATGTAGAAGAACAGAGGATTGCACTCATTAGTCTATGCCATGAGAGTTTTCATGTCAAAAGAAATTAAGCTCTTTAGGTAGGTAGCTGGTAGGGCACGGGACAATGAGTTTCTTGGGGAAATAATAAATCCAGATGGGGATGAAAGCAGTGACTCCGAAGCCAACCCTGGGGATTCAGAGAGGAACTGGCTTAGTAGAAACCCAGAGAGTTGGAGACTTGGAAGAGGAACAAAGGCTGGTAAGAACATCAGAGAGCAAGGTCTGGCCAACGCTCTACCCCTTGACAACACGCGAGCAGTGAACTCTCAGCTTCAAAGAAAACCCCAGGAGTCAGTTTCAGAAACATGATTTCAAACTGAGAGTATCACGATAGTACAGTGCGCTGCATGCAGTCAATCTAGGTACAATGTCCAGAATTCCAAAGGGTCCCCTGAGCACTATCTGACTAATAGATGGATGGAATTTTCCTTTATCCAATCGCAAATGTTTCCTTTTTTACCTCTATTATTAGTAAAGTAACATGGGTGGGATCCAGGAATGTGACCATCCTTGTGAGAAATCACAGGTAAACGGAATGTTCTCCTGGGATGTGGAGATCTTGGGACCTGACCCATATTCCCACTTATAAAAGATTTCATCAAGGCGCCCCTTCTATCCTTTCAAACAACATTCTGTGCACAGTTACATGTATCTAAACTCTCCAACTGAGACCAGAGCAACTGTAGATCTGGGTAAGGTGTTGTTTGCACATGGCCAACCTAGGTTCAATCCCCAGAATCCTGTAGTTTCCAGGAACACCATCAAAAATAATACCTGAGTGAAGAGCCAAGAGAAACCACTGAGGATCACCAGGTATTGTAGTATAATAGTGGTCTGCCCTTGCTCCCTGGCAGGTGAGATCTTATGTTTCTTGATTGCCTATAACCTTTTAATTACCTTTGTCAACTGATCAGACTTTGACTTGTAAATATTGTCTTTCTCTTCTCCTTAATGTCTTTTGCATGGTTAGCTATTTCAGAGCAATTGCTTTTTGTATGGATACAGGAAGACAGTTACAAAGAAAAGCCTGAGCTTGAGAGTTGGTCTCCAGATAATATTACCTCCTAGACATCTGCTCTCTTGACTGAAGCCTCAGCTGCCCTTACTTCCTCAATCTCATAAAGAAGGGTCTGATGCGGAACTAGACGGACCCAGGGCAAGTGGTGAGCTAGCTACGCTTGCATCAAAATGGGCCTGGCCAAAGTACCACAATGCTTATCTATAAGAGCCTGGTCATGGACAAATTTTGTCACGAATCAAAAAGTAGTAACTAGACTTGGATGCTGCTGGGATTGGGAGTGATTGATCCGGCCTGAGTCTGAATCTGTGGAGATAAGTCCCCAGGAGAGTCACCAACAAGTCTAAAAGTGTCTATTACTATGTCCATACAGAATGGTAATCATTAGGAAGTAAAACTAAATATGTCAATTAAGTTGCTGGTCGAAGGAGAGGAGTAACACACCTTTAGGGCTGCTTTTTCTTCATGGGCTGCAGGTAACGGGGAAGTCTAGAAAATCATTTTTCATTGTGCTTCCTGTGGTGAGGCGTGGATTGGGGTCGTGGTGAGAGAAGAAAAAGAGCAGTTTCAGGAAGACAGGGGGAATGAAGGAGACTGAGAAAAGAGATGGTCTTCCTCCACCCAGATCCCCTATCTTCCAGTATATAGACGTTACACCCACCAACTGCCCCTGGTGCTGTGTAATCCCATCAATGGCCAAGACTCAGAGACTATAAAACCCTGCTCTTGAAAGAAAACAGGCAGTCTCCCACCTCCGTGTCTGGCTTTCTCACTGGTGCCTTTTGGAGGAGGGTGTGTTAAGTTTCCCTCCCAACCCCAAGCAGAGCCCCGGCAGCTCAAGACCTCTGGTTCGAGCCACAGCCATGCTTAAGACCACTCTCCACAAGTTCGGCCGAGCCTCACGCATGAAGGAACCGGCAGAGAAACCCAGGTGTGCAGGACCTGGGGCTGAGATCTCCAAGCTGCTCGTATTGGGACTGGGCCTCCTCCACCCAGATCTCCCATCTTCCAGTATGTAGGTGTTACACCCACCAACTGTCCCCGGTGCCGTGTAATCACATCAATGGCCAAGACCCAAAGACTTTAAAACCGTGATCTGGGAAGTGCACAGTCACACGAAATTTTATTATCTAGTCTTAAT
The DNA here is from genome assembly GCF_029834395.1 of Sorex fumeus. Lineage (NCBI taxonomy): Eukaryota > Metazoa > Chordata > Mammalia > Eulipotyphla > Soricidae > Sorex > Sorex fumeus. The sequence goes on along the minus strand of NW_026606225.1, from coordinate 1,144,099 downwards.
CTGAAAAAACTGGCAGGCTACCAGAAGTATCCTGCCCACACCGCAGAGTCTGGCAAACTCCCCATGGTGTATTCAATATGCCAAAAACCAGTAACAATCATGGTTCTCTTTCTCCTGACCCTGAAAGAGCCTCAAATGTGGCACTTCTTAAAATCTCAGGGATAGGAAGAAGGAGACATTACTGGGGCCTGCTTGAGTCAATCGATGAACAACAGGATGACAACGAGACAGTGAGAGAAGAGACACAGAGTTAGAGGACACTGTTGCGACTTAAAGAGAAGGCTGAGAGCTGAGATTAAGAGTGGCTGGGGAGATTGGAGAGGAGTCACAGAGAGCATTGGAGAGCGAGTTAAGAGAGAGGGTTGGATAGAGCTGGGAGACAAGAGACTGAATAAACAGCAAGTAATCAGCAACCAGCCTGGTCCTCATTCTACTTTCATCGGTCCACAGCAACAACTGTCCAGGGTGGAGAAGTGGCTCAAGAGCAACAAATGTGGACAGTGAGAGAGAGCCGCCAGGAGAGACCGGGAACATCTATTAATGTGTAAATCCTGTTCAAACTCCCACTTCTCATAGGTTCCCCCAGGCCCCCCTGGAGTGACTCCTGAGTGCAGAGTCAAGAGTAAGCCCAGAGCACTTCTGGCTGTGATCCGAAAACAAAAACACAAAAAAGTGAACTGGGGGGGGGGGGCTGGAGCGATAGCACAGTGGGGAGGGTGTTTACCTTGGACACGACCAACCCAGGTTTGATTCCCAGCATCCCCAATGGTCCCCCAAGAACCGCCAGGAGTAATTCCTGAATTCGTGAGCCAAGAATGACCCTTGTGCATCACTGGGGGTGATCCAAAAAGCAAAAAAAAAAAAAAAGAAAGAAAGTGAATTGTGTAGTTAATCAGAAAAAAGAACACAACTATCTCGACTTAGCAAAGAAGCATTTTTATGATGGCTACAGAGAAAGCACAGACCACGCGTTGCTTGTCTGGCACAGAGCTGACCGAGGTTCAATCTCTACCACCTCACAGGGTCCCCAAACCTAGCATTATCAATGAGAACAGAGCCGAGGTAAACTCTAATCTCCATTGGGTGTAGTCAACCAAAAAATAAATCAATAAATTTAGGTGCCACAGCTATAGTCTGGTAGGGTACTGGCCTTGTACACGGCTGACCTGTATACCCCGGCACAACACTGAGTACCATTTGTTACCTTTTGGCAGCAACCACAGGGTATGACCATATATATATATATATATATATATATATATATGTATATATACATATATATGTATACATATACACATATATATGTATATATACACATATATGTGTGTGTTTGTGTATGTGTGTATATCTATATCTATATATATATATTTATATGTATATAATATATATAAGTAATTTGTTCACTAGTCAACCTCCACCAACCAGTTTTCTAGAATGCAGGTTTGGATTTTGCTAAAGGTGGCAGAACTTGAGCTTACCTGAGAGGTACTTGGAGGAATCCTGCTTTGTACAGGAGACTATATCATAGTAGACTGCTTTCAAGGACAGGTCTTGCATTCCTGGCCTATCTCTGACTGCAGGAATTCAAATTCTATATAAATAATGTGAACCTTGTGAGAAAGTTACAGCAGGGGGCAGGGATGAGGCCCAGCTGGTAGATAGAGGTCAGGACAGGGTTGCTGGCACCTGGGGCCTCCTGGTGCAAACTTGAGCCAGAAGTACAGGCTGCAATTTCAAAGGCTATCAGCGGCACGAAAGAGCTGACAGTGAGTGGCAGGGCATTTGCCATGAACGCAAAAGACTTAACTTCACAACCTGAATTGCCAAGGAGTGATCCCGGAGAGCTGCTGGGTTTGGCAAAATCCCACATAGCCAATCCTCCTGCCCAAATAAAGGCAATGAGGAGTTAACTGCCAACAGAAGAGGTGCAAAATCTAGCAATATGTTCTGAACTGTCAGTCCTCTGGGTTTGTTGTTTCGGTTTTAGGACCACATCCAGAAATGCTCAGAGCTTACAGGCCAGGTTTTCAGGCTATGATTTACCTATGGGTACGTGATTTTATAAAAGAGAAAGAGGATGAAAAATTAGAGGATGAAAAATTATACTTGGAGCCAAAGTGATAGTACAGTTGGCAGGGCATATGTTTGGTCCCCGGCATCACATACAGTCCCCCAAGCACTCCCAGGAGTGACACTGATATTTGTGATTGAGGGGTGGTTTTTGTACCCTTTTACTTAGTTCCTATTTAATCAGTTTTCCCCTGGATTCCATCATCAAGACCCATTATTTACACGGGCTAGAGCAATAGCACAGAGGGTAGGGCGTTTTCCTTGCATGCGGCTGACCCAGGTTCGATTCCGAGCATCCCATAAGGTCCCCCGAGCACAGCCAGGTGTGATTCCTGATTGCAAAGCCAGGAGTATCCCCTGAGCATCTCTGGGTGTGACCAAAAAAAAGGACCAATTTTTTACAGGTTAACATACAAATCAAGTCCAAGTGCTGGGGCACTGGCATAGGAAAAAGTAATCATTACTATTATTATTATGGTTTGCTATATAAGTAAACTCAGGAGGTTAATTCAGGTTCACCAGGAGCTCATACCTTGGTAGACATATGGAAGTGCACAGTGGCAAGAACTCTTAAGAGTTTACAGAATGGGAAGATCTTTGTGTTTCCCTGAATTGCAATCATCAGCAATTCCATTTCCCTCATAGTACTGAAGACACCAGTTTAATTTGAACTTGAGAACTGTAACATAAAGAATGAACTAGGAGTGTATATTTAAGACATCAAAAGGTTGAAGCAGAGTGCTTGCCACAAGATCCCCCAAGCACCACACTTCCAGACTAATTCCTGAGTGCATATTCAGGAGAAACCCCTGAGCATCACCCAGGTGGGACACAAAAATGAAAAAAAAATGGTCAACGGGCAAGCCATGAGGAACCCAGAGATAATGGAGGCATTGTATATCCCACCCAAGGGCTGGGGGAGATTGAATGATGCATTCAAGTTAAATTGAAATTCAGATTTTAGGGATTGCTGGGAGTTTGTCTTGCAGGGGATGACAGCATATAATCCCTTTCCCTCCCAGGCCCACCTGGAGTTATCCTGCCTGGGGAGCCAGAAGTAACTCCTCAGAATTTCTGATTGTGCCTTACCACACCCCTACAAAAAAGTACTTGTTTTCTGTATTGAACAGAAAGCGCTATGTCAGGGGGATCAGGTTTATAAATTACAGATGTGAGCGATTTCAGTGATCCCTGTGATCAAGGCTTTCTCTGCCTGTAGATGTTTTTTCTGGGTTCACCTCCAGTATCACATGGTTCCCTGGTACCTCAGGGAGTAATCAGCTACCTGGGAAGCACTGGGAACCTTAGGATTTGCATCTTTGAGGAGGGAGACATAGTCAACAGTGCTCAGGGCTTATTTATTTCTGCCTTTGCACTCAGGAGTCACTTCTCTGGGACCAGGGTTGAGGGCTCCTACCGTCCTAACGTCCAGCAACTCCTAATGGTTTGGAGGGAATTGATGTAGGCATGCAGGCAGATAGGGAAGGCTCCCCCTCCCAAGGTAAAGGCAGTAAATTTCCCGGGAATAGCTCTGAAGTTGTGAAGGCCAACCTTGAAGAAAACAGAAACTAAGGTCTGATCACACCCTCACCTATGGCCAATAACAGACCCAGAGAAGCTCCTGCAGAAACAAAAGGCCAGGAAAGGAATTCAAAGAAGATCATCAACACTCTCAACCTGCCTAGGCAACCTCCTTAGCAACGGGACTTTGACCTAGGTAAAAGCCTAGATTGGATTCCCGTCTGTTCCAGGGAGACTTCTCATTGGCTTTCCCAGACATTTGCGGGAGCAGGGCAAGTGGGGGTTCCCCGAGTGTGGGAACCAAAGTCGAACTCCAGAAGGATGTGGGGGCCCCCAACACTGCTTCTGACCCCCTCACTCAAATCATATAGTCAGATCAGGAGGTGTGGACCAGGTGGGGTGGGGTGGGGGTTGGGGGATGACCCCAGACCTCAATGGTGCTGCTTCATTCTTGAGGGGTCTGTGTGCCAAGAGGAGACACCTCTGATGGATTCAACTCTCTTACACCCGCAAAGTAAGAGAGGGGATGAGAGAGTCCAGCATCTTCCGTCCCTGGCCGCGTCTGACTGGGCCTTGGGTCAGAGAATAAACTGGGGATCTGTGTCCGGGTGTCCCTGCTGACTGGAGCTTGCCCCACTCACTCTATGTGTGGAAGGATACCCAGTGAGCAGTGCTCCAGAGCCAGCTACCCGAGAGCAAACAGGGTGACACAGGAGAGGCTTGCCTTCCCACAGTACTACGTGTCCAACCTACTCAGTTCTAAAGGTCTCCAGACCCCACTTCCACATATCATAGCACCCCGCATTGCTGAGGGTGCCATATTCCGTCCTGAGTTTTGAGGTTCTTATACACAGGAGAAGTCCCATTTCTTCTGTTCTCCGTGGAGGAGGGTGGCAGAAGCCAGATTCAACTCCAGCATCTCCAGATGTCTGGGGTGAAGGTAACAGCAATCAGAGAAACTAGGGTGTGTTAAGGAGAATTTTAATTAACATACATGGGGAGAGGATCACACCAGCATTGCTCAAGGATTACTGCTGCTGGGACTCTCGGGGCCGAGAGAGATAACCACGGAAAAACTGCCTTTCTTCGAACACTCTTGAACTTATTCACCAATGTGGCTTGGCACATGCCTCAGGCAACCGCGAGCGAATGTCTAAGCTGGCAAAACAATGCAGAGAAGCCATCAAGGATGACCTCAAAGACAGGAGATCAGCGATGCTGGTAGATGCGGGAGAAGCCGGGAAAAGCTTTTGTAATGCCCTCCTGTCCTTCACCAACTACAAGACCAAGATGTCTGCCCTCGGACATCCTGATGGATCTATCACATCGTCCAGAAGGGAAATGGAGATTATTCATGACTTCTACTCAGATCTCTTTAATAGCCACGTCCACTTGCCCACATACCACATTCTGCACCATGGATATATCGTTCCGAATGTTGTCCCTTCAAAATTCAACATACCATCTCGTGGGTAAAGAAACAAAGAGCACCTGGCCCAGACAAGATTAGACCTGAACACCTGAAGAACTTACCATCAGTACTCATCAATACACTGGCTCGGCTCTTAACACGCTGCCTGTCTGAATTCAAGGTTCCATCCCAATGGAAAATCAGCAAGACTGTACTACTATACAAGAAGGAAGGCATCCACGACATTGGCAACTATCGCCCAATCTGCCTATTGTCTCTCATCTATAATCTGTTCACTCGAGTCACCTTAATAGGATTAGCAGAACAGTAGATGAAGAACAACCATGTGAACAAGGTGGGTTCCGAAAAGGATTCAGTACCATCTACAATATCCACATGATTACTAAGCTCATTGAGGTTTCTCAGGAGTTCAAGATGCCGCTCTGTCTAACGTTCATTGATTTAAAGAAGGCCTTTGCTTCTATGGAGACAGAAGCGGTCATAGAAGCCCTAGCCAATCAGGGTGTACAAACTCAATACATCAGGATCCTCCGTGAGCTCTATTACGGGTTCACTACCAGGATTTCACCACTCTACAAAGAAGTAATTATCCATGTCAAGAGAGGGGTTCGGCAGGGTGATACCATTTCACCAAAGCTCTTCAGTGCCACCCTTGAGAACATCATGCGATGACTGGAATGGGAAGGAATGGGAGTGAAGATAGATGGTCGGCAACTATACCACCTCTGCTTTGCTGATGACATTGTTTAATAACACCCAACATCAGCCAAGAGGCAGAAATTAGACCGACTTTGACTGTGAGAGTGGAAAGGTCGGACTACAGCTGAATTATGAAGCATCACAATTACGAAGACAATGTTAATGAGAAACAGCGTCATTTCTGATACTCTACTCGCTTTCAATGGAACCACCATCTCCGAATGCAACAGTTATATATACCTAGTTTGAGAAAGAAACATGATGAATGACCTGGCACCTGAGTTTCGCAGGAGGATGAGAGCATCTTGGAATGCCTTCAAGAGCATTGAAGGAATAACTAAGAGTACAAAGAACGTCCAGCTTCGAGCACATCTCTTCAATTCCACTGTTCTTCCTGCATTAACATATGACTCAGAGACCTGGGACCTATGAAAACAGGATGAGAATGCTACTCAGGTCTCTCAAAGAGAAATCGAAAGAGCTATGCTTGGAATATCACGCATCACTCAAATGAGAGATAGACTCCGGAGTTCTGATCTCCGTCAAGGGTCAAGAATCAGGGACGCTGTCTGATCTTCTAAGCCATCAAAAATCAGATGGGCTGGACACGAAATGAGGTTTACAGACAACCACTGGCCTAGACCCATTACTGACTGAATTCCACGGGATGTCAAAAGACTGCTTGGACGCCCACCTACAAGATGTTCAGACTTCTTCCTCAAGACCCTGAAAAATCGGTTTGAGGCTCTCCATGTTCCTAGAACAAACAGATGCCATTGGGCTACACTAGCATGCAACAGGCATGCATGGAGACGTTACTGACACCCACTTGAAAAAAAATCGATGAATAAAGGGAGATCAATTGATATATTTTTCAGGTTTTAGAATTACTGCTTTTGTGCAGCAACATGGTTGGAACTGGAAGATACTGTCTTCAGTGAAGTTAGCCAGAAAAAGAAACAAAAACAGGATGCTGTTCACTCATCTGTGGAATACCGAACACTGGATGTGGAAATGTAATGTAAAGGGGCTGCTTAAATCATCCCTAATTCCAGTGTTTAGAGAGAAGCCGGACAAAGAAGGAAAGAAATTTGGGGAGGAAGAGACCCAGAAGTTTACAGGGATCAGGGATTCCCTGATCATGCCAGTGACATGAGTGAGGGGTGTAGCCATTTACCCAAAACACAGATGCAACAGACCTAAAACAAGAGATCTAAGCTGTAACCACTGAAACCTAGTCATGTGCTTTTCCAGATGACAGGCGGGGGCAGAGTGGGCACCTGGGTGGGGAGGGAATACAGGAACACGGGTTGAGGGAAGCTGATGCAGGAATTGGTGTTCAATGATTGTACGCCTAAATACAACTATCGATAACATTGAAAATACTGGCATTTTAATGAAAACTTTAAAAAACAATACAATAAAATACATTTCTAGATTTCAGCACCCACTGAGGTTAAAGACCCTCTAGTCCCAGCATTAGACTCTGATATTTTTCCTGTGATGGTGAGGCCATAGATGTGGTTGTGGGGATGGAGCCGGAGCCCACCCTTCAAGTCGCATGCTCGGTCCACTGAGCACTCCAATGGCATAATAGTTTCAACAAGAGAATCTTACAGCACACTTGTATGCAATACCCCTGTTCCCTAAAGAAATTCCTGTAATGCCACATCCTAAACCTGTGATTTGAGTTCTGAAATCAAACAAAATGCACAATGAGAATTAGTCCAATGTTGAATGGAATGCAGTTGAATGACCAAGCAGTTGGAGGACATCTGCATAGTTCTCACAGTCCAAGCAAGCCTACAGAAAGGGAAAATCTGCGGGAAGTGTTGCTGGGAGGAGCTCGGCAATCACCCAAAACATCCTTTTGGGTTTTGTTTTTAATCAGACCCAGTGATGCTTGGGATACCATAGGGGAAGCTGGACATCGAAGTTAGGGGGCATCTGTAAGGCGAGAACAGCAGTGATGCACTGCTGTTCTGGTCCTAATTACCTTCACTCTGGGCTCCCAGTCAGAATTTAACATACACACAATAAAACATTTTTTGGTGTGTACAAGCGTACAGTAGATAGGCATTTGACTAGCATGAGGCTGACAGGGTTTGATCCTTGAACACTGCTAAAAGCAACTTACGAGAACCACCAGAAATAACTGCTGAGCATCCCCAGGCCCCATAACAAAAGAAAACTCAATTTCTTCCCATATTCAAAAACCCATGACAATGATCCAAAGGCAAAGATATGCATGGTGTCAGATTGACTGAGCGGGGTCCAGAAAGGGTACCCGACCCTTTAGTTGTACAGTCTGGCCAGTTCTACAACTGGGAAAACAAAAGCCTTGAAACACATGGACTACTTGACATACCTGGCAGATAGGGAAGAATCACAACAAAATAAAGAAAGCAAAGCACTGGATTTCTCCGTAATGAACAGCTCCGGGGAGAAGACACCCCTACCCCATGCCACACCCCCACATTACATGTTCTAGGAATGAGAAGGGGACGCTCAATGTCCAATGAGCAATGAAACGATGTTGTGGACTGGAGGACTCCTGGGTTGGCCACATGCAAGGTACACATCCTACTTGCTCTTCTATTACTCTAGCTATTTCTAAATAAATGGGAGAAAACGGGGGAAATGGGAGAGCACTTAGAAAGCTTTCAGGTTTAAGTATCGGTCATACAATGAAACACCCATCCCTTCACCTTGCCCATTTTCCATCACTAAAAACCCAAGTATAACGCCACTCCATAGCCTTCCTCTACCTGTGGGGCAGATAATTTCCACATTCTTCTCTCTACTTTGATTACATTCAATATTTTGACACAAGACCCACCATTATTATTTGGGATTTTACTCCGGCACTTAGATCTGGTGAAAACGCAACAGTAGACAATTCTTTTTCGATTGCTGGTTATAAATAACATATGATTTTGGAATTCTGAAACTTTAACAACTAAATCTGGAGGGATTTCTGCAAAAACCTGCTGGGTTCCGAGATTTGTTCCTGAGTCTCTGGGATTATGGCCATTACACAGCTTTATCACGAGCCAGAGAGGTGGTTCGTGGGAATGACTTAGGCTCTTGTTGGGGTGGGGAGGAATTGGCCAGCTCCATACCCATCCTGCGAGGCCCCATGTATCTTCGTGAGTGTGGGCCCAAACCTGACTTTCCAAAGGCCTTTGGTGGATGGAGGCCACGAGCTGCCAAGGGGGAGCAGTTAGGGGGAAAGCACCAATTCCCCCTGGGGTGGACCTGGGACAGTAACCTACTGCAGGGTCCAGATGCATTTCTGCTAAAAGGCACTGGGTTTCGAGATTTGTCTCTGAATGTCTGGGATCATGGCCATTACTCACCTTGATCACAAGCCATAGAGGTCAATCATAGGTGCCAGAAAACTCGGGGTTTCATTGGGGTGGGGGGGAAAGGGCCGGCTCCACCACCATCCCATTAGGCCCTGCATGTCTCCTCACTGCAGTCCCAAACCTAACTGTCCAGAAGCCCTCAGAGATGGCAGCCACTGAACCGCCAGGCACGAAACCTATTCCCACCTGAAATACCCAGCTTTGGTAACCTACTGTGGGAACAGAACACATTTCTGCTGAAAGCCGCTGGGTTCCGAAATTAGTTTCTGAGACTCTGGGATCATGGCCGTTAAACAGAGTGATCAAGAGCCAGAGAGTTCGTACATGGGCAGCGACTTGGGGTCTCATTGAGGTGGGGAGGAAAGTGCAGCGCCCAGCCCAATCCCATGAGGCCTTGCATGTCTTGTCACTACAGGCCAAAACCTGTCTGTCCAATCGCCTCTGGAAGATGCTGGCCACAAAGCCACCAAGTGTGTTCAGGCGGAGACACACACCGTTTCCCCCTTGTGGTGGTCTGTCGCCAGTAGCTCATTGCGGGTGTGGGGCGCATCTCTGCAAAAAGCCGCTTGGTCCCGAGATTTGTCTCTGGGATCATAGCCTTTAAGAGGTTTGATCAGGGTTCCTTCTCTTATGCTGAACGCTTCAAAGATGGCGCTGGGGGGTGGGCTGTGGGCGTGACTTCCGGAATCAGAGGTTACCTGGGAGGTATAGTCCGGCAGATTTGAGAAAAAGTCCTCGCATACTCGATCTGTGTTTGTAGAGGCTTCTGGTCACCGGGGTTCCATCTGGGGGAGGCGGGATGCGGCACCTACTCCATCTGGAACTTGCCGGTGCTCTCGGCTCTTTTTGGAACCTGTTTTTCCTTTTTTTTTCCCCCTCCGGGATCCCGCACCCTCCATGTGTTCCTTCTCTTATGCTGAACGCTTCAAAGATGGCGCTGGGGGGCGGGCTGTGGGCGTGACTTCCGGAATCTGAGGTTACCTGGGAGGTGTAGTCCGGCAGATTTGAGAGATATATACATCTCTCTATATACAAAGTGATCAATGAGAAGTAAACGACCCAATCTTTCTCCCTGAAAATCAGAGTTAAGTTTGGAGCACGGCCACAGCCCCAGAAACACAAAGACTTAATGCAGAACCCAGCAGCTTAGAGCAGAAAAGTGAACGGACGATGAGTTAACCCAGGCCATCATTTCTGCCCAGAGGGGAAAGGGGGTTGCCCCATTCGCCCTCTCTTCTCTGGAAAGAAGGATGGCGGCCACATGGGAGCCTTGTGGACAGCAGGTATGAGCCGGGGGTGTGGGGGGCGACTAAAACCTCACGAGAAGGGGGGCGTTCCGGTCCGTCCTTCACGCCCTACCGAGGTCAACAGTTGCCCCCTACGAGCGGCTCCCCAGCACGGCCACAGTCCCAGAAGCACAAGGACTTAATGCAGAACCCGGCAGCTTGGAACAGAAAAGTGAAAGGACTATGTGTTAATCCAGGTCATCAAGTCTGCCGGAGAGGAAAGGGTGTTGCCCCATTCGCCCTCTCCTCTCTGGAAAGAAAGATGGCGGCCACATGGGAGCCTTGTGGACAGCAGGTATGAGCCGGGAGTGTGGGGGCGACTAAAACCTCATGGGAAGGGGGGCGTTCTGGTCCAACCTTCACGCCCTACCGAGGTCACCAGTTGCCCCCCACGAGCTACTCTCCAGCACGGCCACAGCCCCAGAAGCACAATGACCTAATGCAGAACCCAGCAGCTTGGAGCAGAAAAGTGAAAGGACTATGCGTTAATCCAGGCAATCATTTCTGCCCAGAGGGGAAAGGGTGTTGCTCCCTTCCGCCCTCCTCCCTCTGAAAAGAAATATGGCGGCCACATGGGAGCCTTGTGGACAGCAGGTATGAGCCGGGGGTGTGGGGGCGACTAAAACCTCATGGGAAGGGGGGCGTTCCGGTCCTTCCTTCACGCCCTACCGAGGTCACCAGTTGCCCCCCACGAGCGGCTCTCCAGCACAGCCATGGCCCCAGAAGCACAAGGACTTAATGCAGAACCCAGCAGCATGGAGCAGAAAAGTGAACGGACTATGCATTGATCCAGGCCATCAAGTCTGCCGGAGGGGAAAGGGTGTTGCCCCATTCGCCCTCTCCTCTCTGGAAAGAAAGATGGCGGCCACATGGGAGCCTTGTGGACAGCAGGTATGAGCCGGGAGTGTGGGGGCGACTAAAACCTCATGGGAAGGGGGGCATTTCGGTCCGCCCTTCACGCCCTACCGAGGCCACCAGTTGCCCCCACGAGCGGCTCTCCAGCACAGCCACAGCCCCAGAAGCACAATGACCTAATGCAGAACCCAGCAGCTTGGAGCAGAAAAGTGAAAGGACTATGCGTTAATTCAGGCAATCATTTCTGCCCAAAGGGGAAAGGGTGTTGCTCCCTTCCGCCCTCCTCCCTCTGGAAAGAAAGATGGCAGCCACATGGGAGCCTTGTGGACAGCAGGTATGAGCCGGGGGAGTGGGGGCGATTAAAACCTCATGGGTCGGGGGGCATTCCGGTCCATCCTTCACGCCCTAACGAGGTCACCAGTCGCCCCCCGCGAGCGGCTCTCCAGCATGGCCATGGCCCCAGAAGCACAAGGACTTAATGCAGAACCCGGCACCTTGGAGCAGAAAAGTGAACGGACTATGCGTTGATCCAGCCCATTAAGTCTGCCGGAGGAGAAAGGGTGTTGCCCCATTCGCCCTCTCCTCTCTGGAAAGAAAGATCGCGGCCACATGGGAGCCTTGTGGACAGCAGGTATGAGCCGGGAGTGTGGGGGCGACTAAAACCTCATGGGAAGGGGGGCGTTTCGCTCCGCCCTTCACGCCCTACCGAGGCCACCGGTTGCCCCCCGCGAGCGGCTCTCCAGCACGGCCACGACTCCAGAACACAGAAACCAATTTCTTAACTATCTGACTTTCAGTAGAAATACTTCCAGGGTCAATAGGTAAAATAGCAGAAATCCAAAACCAACATTTAATTCTTGAACCCAGCTGTAGAAAGCAAATCACTTCACAATGCTTTTTCAGCATGTCTGATTTGGGGGGGGGGTAAACTCTAAATAATAGTGGTGAATCTTTTATTGAAACAATCAAAGCAGATAGAGTGTTAACTAGAATTCATCTGCCTCACAGGGACGGGGAGGGGTGGGGGGTGGGGTTTTATTGGGGTTCTTCATGGTAAAAAATAAGTATTGGTAAAGGGATATGTGTTTGATATTTGCATGAGTGAGACATAAACCTGAAAGCTTTGTAACCTTTCCCACAGTGATTCAATAAATAAAAAAAAATAGGTTTAAAATAAATTACCTGCTAATAATGAGCATGGAAGATTATGAAACCAAAAAAAAAAAAAGAGGTTTGATCAGGAACCAGAGAGACCTTGCCTCCAATTATATAGCTGAGCAGGAAATGGTTTTTTGGTGTGTCTTGCACATACCTAACTTTGGCTGTTTACTTTCTTGGAAGACTTTGCCCAAAGTTTTTGGAGTCTGGCCAAAGGCACAGCAGCAATTTTGGAGTATCTGGAAGTCTGATGGTGCCATCAGGCTGCTGATGCAGTCGCCTTACAGGCACAGATTGACCTGCTGGCGGTACCATACTCCTGGGTTGTAGAAATTCTATATATGGGGAAAAAACACCAATAGTGGGGTTGGAATCACTGTGAAGCAACTAGGATGCTAGCCTTGCTGACCCTAGTCAAACCTCCCCATCCGATAGGTACCCAGCAGCACCACAGAATAATTCCTGAGATGCACAACCAGAAGTAAACCTTGTGCATCAAAGAATCCCTTCCAACTCCCCTGAATAAAAGCTGCTATTAAAATTAATTCAAAGAGGGGCTGAAGTGATAGCAGAGCGGGTAAGAGGTTTGACTTGCACGTGACCAACCCGGTTTCGAATCCCAGAAACAATATGGTCCCCTGAGCTTTACCAGGAGTAATTCCTGAGTGCATAAGTCAGGAGAAACCCATGTGAAACGCTGAATGTGACACAAAAAGCAAAAAAAAAATTATAATCCAAAGAGTAAATTTTCAAGGCATATACCTCTCACTTGTCTAAACACACCCCAAACTGCCAAACCCAGCACTGAAACCAATGAAAATGACTGACGGCAAAAGTGTCCCTTTCCTTTGGGGGCTGCCAGTGAACATATCTGGAGTTTCAATAAGTGTTATGTCCAATCCAAAGACTCCAAACAGGGTCCTTCACAGTCTCCAGTAGGGAGGAACAAGATGACCAAGACCCCCACTCTTTGCAGGCTCCTCACACCAAGGCCTAAAGTCCATGTGCCCAACCTCCAGTGCCGTCTTGGACCTGGATCGATGGTGGCTGCAGGGGCCCTCAGGAAAATGCACCCTCACCCATGACACCTGAGCCACAGAACAGCACACAATGCACCCCTCAAAAGCTCCACATCCACTAAAGTCTGGATATCCAGAACAAGTAAGGACCAAGCGTGAATGCACCATACAAGCTGACTTGACCTATGCTCAAGTTGCCAAACCAGGATATTTGCAGGGTGCTCAAGCATCCCAAATCCTAACACAGGAAATACTGAAGAATGAAGGATTACCTATTTTTCCATTTTCAAAGTATTCAATGCTGCATCTTGGTTGATTTCTGCCATAATTCCCGCTAAACCAGTCCCTCTGGGCCAAGCCAGAAGCATAGCAAACAATAACCGAATAGTGAGCCATGACAGCTCTGAGCAGGAGGGTATTTCTGTACCTGTTTATTGAGTCACCTTCCTCCTTATTTTCATCACCATGGCCCATTATTTACAAGTTAACACACAAGCAATTCCAAGCACAAGAATACTGGCATAGGTGCAGCCCGAGTGAAATTCAGCAGGCTTCAGCAAAGGACTTCCCACATTCCTTACATATATACGGTTTCTCTCCAGTGTGAATTCTCCTATGTACACAAGGTTTCAGACTTCAGCAAAGGACTTCCCACATTCCTTACATATATTGTAGTTTCTCTCCAGTGTGAATTCTCCTATGTACACTAAGTCTTGAGGCCAAAGCAAAGGCCTTTCCACATTCCTTACATATATACGGTTTCTCTCCAGTGTGAATTCTCCTATGTACATTAAGGCTTGAGGCTGTAGCAAAGGCCTTCCCACATTCCTTACACATATACGGTTTCTCTCCAGTGTGAATTCTCTTATGTATAGTAAGTCTTGAAGCTCTAGCAAAGGCCTTTCCACATTCCGTACATATATAAGATTTCTCTCCAGTGTGAATTCTCCTATGTACATTAAGGCTTGAGGCTGTAGCAAAGGCCTTTCCACATTCCTTACATATATACGGTTTCTCTCCAGTGTGAATTCTCCTATGTACATTAAGGCTTGAGGCTTTCGAAAAAGCCTTCCCACATTCCTTACATATATACGGTTTCTCTCCAGAGTGAATTCTCCTATGTACACGAAGGCTTGAGGCTTCAGCAAAGGACTTCCCACATTCCTTACATATATATGGTTTCTCTCCAGTGTGTATTCTCCTATGTACATTAAGGCTTGAGGCTGTAGCAAAGGCCTTCCCACATTCCTTACATATATACGGTTTATCTCCAGTGTGAATTCTCCTATGTACATTAAGGCTTGAGGCTGTAGCAAAGGCCTTCCCACATTCCTTACATATATATGGTTTCTCTCCAGTGTGAATTCTCCTATGTACATGAAGGTTTGAGGCTCCAGCAAAGGCCTTGCCACATTCCTTACATATATACGGTTTCTCTCCAGTGTGAATTCTCCTATGTACACTAAGTCTTGAGGCCAAAGCAAAGGCCTTTCCACATTCCTTACATATATACGGTTTCTCTCCAGTGTGAATTCTCCTATGTACACTAAGTTTTGAGGCCAAAGTAAAGGCCTTTCCACATTCCTTACAAACATAGTATCTCTCTCCAGTGTGAATTTTCCAATGTTCACTAAGTCTTGAGGACAAAGCAAAGGCCTTTCCACATTCCTTACATATATACGGTTTCACTCCAGTGTGAATTCTCCTATGTACACTAAGTCTTGAGGCTACAGCAAAGGCCCTTCCACATTCCTCACATATATATGGTTTCACTCCAGTGTGAATTTTCCTATGTACATTAAGTCTTGAGGCTACAGCAAAGGCCTTTCCACATTCCTCACATATATAAGGTTTCTCTCCAGTGTGAATTCTCCTATGTACACGAAGGCTTGAGGCTTCAGCAAAGGACTTCCCACATTCCTTACATATATACGGTTTCTCTCCAGTGTGTATTCTCCTATGTACATTAAGGCTTGAGGCTGTAGCAAAGGCCTTTCCACATTCCTCACATATATACGGTTTCTCTCCAGTGTGAATTCTCCTATGTACAGTAAGTCTTGAAGCGCTAGCAAAGACCTTTCCACATTCCTTACATATATACAGTTTCTCTCCAGTGTGAATTCTTCTATTTCCACTAAGATTTGAGGCTTTCGCAAAGGCCTTCCCACATTCCTTACATATATACGGTTTCTCTCCAGTGTGAATACTTCTATGTACACTGAGGCCTGAGGATCGAATAAAGTTATCAGCACACTCCTGACATATATAAGGCTTCCCTCCACTATGAGTTTTCATAGGTCTATTAAGACTAGAGGTCTGAAAAAAGGCCTTCCCACATGTCTGACATTCATGAGGTTTCTCTCTTGGATGAATTCTCCTATGCATAATAAGATGTGATGATTGATCGAAGGCCTTCCCACATGCTTCACATGCAAAAGGTTTCGCTCCTGAATTTATATTCATATGGTCATGATAGAGTAACCCTTGACTCACACTTTGTTCTTGGGGGTGACTTTTCTGGGGATTCTGTCCACTGTGGTTTTCTAAGGGAACACCACAGTGCTGAGAACATGGGGAGGCTCCCCCACATTCCTTACACGTAGACGGGTTCTGCTCACAGTGACTGTGGTTGAGGGTATGTTGCTGTGAGGGACTCACTATAAACAGTGCTTCTCTCCCTAGCAGGTGCCCCATTGGGGAATTTTGTGTCTGTGAACTGAGAATAACACACTCCAAGGAACTTTTTCCAGGCGAGGGCTTCTTAAGAGTGAGGTAGCTCTCACCATTCTGATCACCCTCAGAAGACATCCCGCCTGTCTCGTCGTCCTCATGGGGCGGAGGGCAGGATTGATCACTCGAGACATTATCATACAGTGCAGGATCAGAGACATTCCACTGGGGGTGGCAGCTTTCCTGTAGAACAACAGAGGATTCTAATTATTGACTTATTCACTGAGTCTTCCTGTCAAAAAACTGAGCCCTTCAGATGTGGTTTCACACATATGCACCACACAAATGCAAATATTGAAATATGCATTGTCTTACAATTGAATGACTTCATGTTACCATAAGTTGGACGCACAAAATTGATGGATAGAGAGTAAATTCTGTGAGTTTCGCCCTTTTAAATTAATGAAGGAATACAACTAGAAATAATTCCTTCTATAGAAAACGGACACATCCATTTCAAGAGAAACTGAAATACATCCACAGTGTGTTTGGTTAAAGCTCAGAGTGGAACCTGTGATGCAGGGGTGAAGACCACGCTGCATCGTAACGCAGCTGAGACAGATCACGTGGCCATTGCAAAGCTCTCACCACAAGTGATGTCTTTCAGGATCAATGAAGTTTTTTGTTCTTTCTGTTTTGTAGTTTCTATTTATTGGGGGTTGGGTGGGTGGAGGGGCACACCATGCAGTGTCTAGGATCAGTTCTGTGGGTCTACGGTGTCTATAAGGAATGCTGGATAAGGACCATCCATCCCTGTGCAAAGCAAGTATATTTCTCACTGCACCATCTCTAGGGTACACAAATTAGATTTCTAAACAACGACCACTGTCAAGCCAATCAAAGTTCACAGTATTTTTTATACATGGTTGATTTCAGCACCTAGCAAAGCTAAGAGTCCTCTACTCCAAGCATCAGGTTTTGGAATTTCTCCCTGCCAATCCCAGCCTTCCACCTTTACAATCACATACTTGGTCCACTCCTGCTGGCATAATAATATTTATTCTGTATTCGTGAATCTTACCAACTCACTCGTACTTGCTGACCCCATTCCCAAATCAAAGTGCTGTAATGCCAAATCCTGAAGTCGCGGTTTCAGTTCTGAAACTGAAGAGAACATGCAATTCACACGTCACACATGTCACAATACGTAGCAAAATGATGCCATGTGGTTAAGAGTACATCTCTGTGGTTCTCAAAATCCAAAGAGTCCCACACTAAACAAAAGATTCGGATAGTGGAAAACTGTGAGGATCTTGGCAATTCTACACTAGGTTATGTTTTTGTTTTTGAGCAGACCTGGTGATGTTCGGGGAACCAGGTTATTGAGCAGATTATTGAACAGGTCACATTCAGGCACTGCAAGGCGCTCCCTGCTGTACTATCGTTTAGATCCAAACTATCTCTGTTATGGTCTTACTTATTCGAAAGCCATGGAAGCAAATTACAGGATCATTCTGTTATTGACAGTCCAGGGAAATGAAGAGCAGCTTGAGTGTGGCACAGACCCCAGGATCCAGGAGACCAAGGCCCCAGTCTCAGCAGCGTGTTTCATACATGCTCAGGGCACCCATACACTGCACAGGGCCTGATCCAGGAAGGGTCCTCAGACACTCACCCGCACACACACCTCTCCTACCCGACCTCAGAGCTCCTCCTTCCAGCCAGGAGATCACTGCAGGCTTCATTCCACTGCGCCCTGCCGCAAGAGAGACAGAGGCATGGATAAGTCACAGGGAAAAGGTGACAGGTAAATGCCCATGTTTTCCTGATATAAGAGGGCATATATCTGAAAACATATATCTGAAAATCCGAAATCCGACACGCCATTTCGTTGGTAAAGAAGCAAACAGCACCCGGCCCAGACAAGGTCAGACCTGAACACCTGAAGAACCTGCCGTCAGTACTCATCAATACACTGGCTCGGCTCTTCACTCGCTACCTGTCTGAATGCAAGGTTCCGTCCCAATGGAAAACCAGCAGGACCGTACAACTGTTCAAGAAGGGAGACATCCATGACATTGGCAACTATCGCCCGATCTGCCTATTGTCTGTCATCTACAAGCTGTTCACTCGAGTCATCCTGAATAGGATTGGCAGAACACTAGATGAAGGACAACCATGCGAGCAAGCAGGGTTCTGCAAAGGATTCAGCACCATCGACCATATCCACACGGTAACCAAGCTCATTGAGGTTTCTCGGGAGTTCAAGATGCCGCTCTGCTTAACGTTCATTGATTTAAAGAAGGCCTTTGATTCTGTTGAGACGGAAGCGGTCATTGAAGCCCTAGCCAATCAGGGCATTCAAGCCCAATACATCAGGATCCTCCGTGAGCTGTATTGCGGATTCACTACCAGGATCTCACCATTCTACAAAGAAGTGATCGTTGATGTCAAGAGAGGGGTTCGGCAGGGTGATACCATTTCACCGAAACTCTTCAGTGCCACCCTCGAGAACATCATGCGACGACTGGAATGGGAAGGAATGGGAGTGAAGATAGATGGTCGGCAACTACACCACCACCGCTTTGCTGATGACATTGTTTTAATAACACCAAACATCAGCCAAGCAGCACAAATGCTGGCCGACTTTGACCGTGAGTGTGGAAAGGTAGGACTACAGCTGAATCTTACGAAGACAATGTTTATGAGAAACAGCCTTGTTCCTGACGCCCCATTCGCTCTCAATGGAACGACCATCTCCGAATGCAACAGCTATGTGTACCTAGGTCGAGAGGTCAACATGAGAAATGACCTGGCACCCGAGCTGCGCAGGAGGAAGAGAGCGGCTTGGAACGCCTTCAAGAACGTCGAAGAAATAGCTAAGAGGACGAAGAACCTCCGGCTCCGGGCACATCTCTTTGATTCCACTGTTCTTCCTGCATTAACATATGCCTCAGAGACCTGGGCCCTACGCAAACAAGATGAGAACGCCATTCAGGTCTCCCAAAGAAGAATAGAAAGAGCTATGCTTGGAATAACACGTTTCACTCAAATGAGAGAACGAATCCGGAGTTCTGACATCCGTCGACGATCAAGGATCAGGGACGCTGTCTCATATGCCAAGGTGTCGAAAATCAGATGGGCTGGTCACGTAATGAGATTTAAAGACGACCGTTGGACTAGAGCTGTTACTGATTGGATTCCACGGGATGTCAAGAGACCGCATGGCCGCCCACCTACCAGATGGTCAGACTTCTTTGTCAAGATCATGAACGATTGGTTTGAGGCCCTCCATGTTCCCGGAGCGAAGAGATGCCATTGGGCTACACTAGCACGCGACAGGGACAAATGGAGACGTTACTGGCGCCCGCTCGAGCAAATCGACGACTAACGGGAAGTTAAGTGATTAAGTGATTAAGTGATATCTGAAAAGCATGGAGAATGTCCATTTCCAAAATTTCACATATTTCTAGTTATTCGAGAGGTAAGACCCAAGAAAATATCACAAATACTCTACACCTGGCCTTGTGTATGGCCTACAGGGGGTTGATTAGCACAGTATGTTTTTGTTTTTTGTCTTGTTTTGGGTCTCAGCTGGAAATGATCAGGTGAGACTCCTGACTCTGTATTCAGAAATCACTGCTGCTGGTGCTAGGGGATGACATGGGTTGCCAGGAATTTAAACCACGTGCGCCGCTTGCAAGAAAATCACTTTCCTCCCTGTACTGTCTCTCTAGGCCCAGCAGCACATGGAGTTTCCTGAGCCCCTCATGAACTTTTCACGGATTTCAGTAAAACTAAGTGCAGAATAAATCTGGAAATGTCCAAGGGTGACAAGAGACCCTTATTTTTTTAAGCTAAAAATGTATCCAGAAAGAGAGCACAGCACGAGTTTCTCATGGACAATCCAGTTGTGATACCCGATATCTCCTAGGGTCCCTCATGCCAGCCAGGTCCCTGAGTGCAGAGTCCAGAAGCAAACCCTAAGTCCTGCTGAAATCTCACAAGAACCATTAGAAGTAAATCCAATCACTGAAATAGGGCAGCATCTTATGAGTTGAGAGACGAGATATCAAATCCCGTGTGGTGGGAAAGAGATAGTACAGCAGATAAGACAGAAGTGCTGCACACACATGTGGGTTTGATCCCAGGCATCCCATATGGTCTTGGAGCAAGGCCAGGTGTGGATCTTGAATACAGAGGCAGGAATAATCCCTAATCCCTATGGAAAAAAGAAAATGCAAAAACCGTGAGTGACTGGTACAAAAGTACTGGGGGTGAGGCAACGACAATTTAACTTGCCAAGAGGTTTCAAGATACGGTTCCATATGGCCCCTGAACACTCTTATTAGTCATCCTTTAGCACAGAGCCAAGAGAACTGTGGACTGTGCCCCCCAAACAAAGGCAATAGCAAAACCAATTAAACACACAAAATTTTGTGTAGTACACAAAGTAAATTGTTGCAACAACGGATGGAAATATTTAAAGGGACCTGAGCGATAACTGGGCAGATAGGGATCTTCCCATGGACACAGTCGAAAATGGTTGATCTGAATCACCCCATAGAGTCCGGCGACCCCACAAGAGTAATTCCTGAAGACAAAGCAGAGAATAAGCCCTGAGTATCCACAGATGAACCCTAAAAAAACGAGGGAGGGCAGAGCTACTGCACGCCCGTCACAGAGCTACTGTTGGACACACTGCTGCCGCCCAACCACAGGGAGCCCACGCGGGTCTGTTTAGACATGGTTGGCTCCACACTGCTCTCACCGACAGCCTACAGATTCTCGTAGGTCTCCAGCATCACGTCCCTGTAGAGCTTCCGCTGAGAGGCCTCCAGGCATGACCATTCTTCTGGGGTGAAGTTCACAGCCACATCATGGAAGGACACTGTGTCCTGAGTCAGCACACGAAGAGGGTGGGAGTCAGAGTCTATCTTAGTCTCATTCCCACTACTCTGAGGCCAAGTCCCAGGGTCCAATATTGTCGCTGGGCCTCTCCACTCCGAATGAACCAGCCTTCTTGCTCAAGCATGACTGATGGGCCCCAAAAATCACAAAAGGCAACTGGATCTGCTAAAGTGGGAGGACGTTATACAGAAGGTTCTTGGATGTATCTGCCTTTCCTGGTAACCCTCCGGCCAATTCGAGCACCACTGGTCCAGTGAGCACTGTAGAGAGAATCACCTGGACACAGACTTGTACTATCCAAAAGACTATCCCTGGGTGTAGCAAAAACCACTGCACATTCACCGCTGCACCCCCACAGCTCATGACCACTAGGATTTAGAACTCGACAGTCCATATAGACAACTACTCAGAGCAGTGCATGGCATGTGTGCCTGTAGGAACTCACTGCACAGGACCGCCCCAAATCCCACTCAAAGAAGGTAGAAGTTTCTTGACCCCAACATCTCTACTGGCCGCAGAGATCCTTGGCTCTTTCTCCATGGGATCACCGCATGCCCAGAAATCCACACACAAGATTATGTGAACGTAAGACTATATACGGAGCAGGTAGTCTCTCCAAAGTAGGAAGGACAAAACAGGAGAAAAGCAAGTCTGGGGGCCCAAATCATTGTAGTTGCCAGGGCGCAAACGGGGCGAACACACCCCAAGGTGCTCTGAGGCCAGTCAGTTTTGAATCCAGAGAACAGAGTCAAGAGGACAGCTGATGACAAAAACAATGCAAAAGAAGCCGAAGTAGCAGGTTGGCGTAAGAGGACAGCTATTCCAGGGAAAGCATGTAGGACTGGCGATCCCCAACATCCCATATGGTCCATAAGCACTTCCAGGGAAAATGCCAGAGTGAAGCACAAGGAATGATTGCGAGAATCCTTGCTCTGCTACCCCAAAGTAAACAGAAAACCCAAGATGAAACCTTTGAACCTCCAGCATCCGAGTCATCACCTAGACCTTTCAGGAATGAGCATTGAGCACTGAGCTTTGAGTATTCCTCATGCACCACTGGGTCGGACCCAAAGTCAAATAAAACAAAACAAACATAAACAAAAGCAGCTTCAAACAGCAGAATGGGACGGTCCGATCGGAAGTCTCATCTTGGAATCCGTACAAAAGAAACTGAAAACAGATGGTCCAGGAAGCCTGGGCACTCCTGGTACTACCTCATGTCATTCTATCCCTCTACTCCTACCTGGGGATGGTTAATCAGAAGCCGCGTCACCATCTTCTCCTGTCACTGTTGTTCTGAGGATCAGCAGGAGGCTCCGTGCAAAGACCTGGAGAAGTAGGAACATTGAGCACCAGACAGGAGCACCTCCTCCCACTCCTGATCTCAGACCACCCACAACCTCGGGCACAGCCTCACAATTCTACCTCTGGGAGACAATGGCAGAAGCTCCTGTCTCCGCTGGGGATGCAAATTTTGTTGGCATCTGTGCTGCACTTCAGGAGAGGAGCCTGGGCCCAGGAGACAGGGAAGGAAAAGACAGCTTTCTCTGATCCCCAGATTCCTCTCTGGCTCCCACAGGAAAGTCCCTGTAGGCCCTTTCAGGGGCCGACTCTCAGCCCAGGAGCTCCCGAATACTAGCGCCCCCCTGCAGCTGGCAGCAGTGCTGCCCCGTGGGAACCTTAGCCAGGAATTTGGCTACACCATGTGACTTAGAATGAACAAATCTTCGACACTCTCTTGCAGGGTAGACAAGGACATGCACCTGGGCACTCTGTTCTGGGGACCTCAGGATTTACCACAATGGCAGGTGTCATCTGCTCAGGGTGAGATTAAGAGTCAGGGGTGCTTTGCAGCTTGATGTGAGGGACCTGAAATTCATGAACCAGAAAAAGATACACTGGTATTGTGGTTAGAAGGCAATAATGTGAACTGGGTGCTTGACTAGATGAACCAACCAATCCTCTGTATCCGATATGGCCCCCAGCAGCACCAGGGATAACACCTGAGCTTAGAGACGCGAGTAACTCATGAGCATTTCCGCGTATGTGATCTCTCTCCCCCTAAAATATAAAGAACCAAAAATAGCCCCCCAAATACATTTTCATTGGCAAACCTCTGCACCTGCAGGCCCCCTTCTCCCCCATATACCCCGCATGATCGCGGCTATCACGGCAGAAAATGAAGATGACTAGCAACAGTCTCATGCCATTAGATGGAGGGGCTGAAGCTCTGCACCTCAAATCTGGGGATTCTACAGAAGCGAGCTTAGGGCCAATGGTTCAAACATGGGACTGCTGGGACGATTGGAATAGCCAAGCCCTCGGATGATTCTCGCATTCACCCACTGTTTCCCCATCCCGGAGCTGGAGACGATTGTGGCAAAAGAGGCACGCCAGAATCACGAACTCACAACTGTCACACCTGTACCATGAGACAAACCCCACTGCACCCCCAAAGCTCTGCGTCACCCTAAAACCTCCATCACACCTCACGATCCACGTGGATGTTGGCGAACAAGTGAAAAACCAGCGCAAAAGTGCCCCGCAAGTTGGCTCGGCCCCTCGGCTCAGAGTGTGGAAATGGGAAGGCGCAGGGTGCTCACAGGAGGTTGTTCAAATCCTGCAACTAAATCCTTCTTCAGAGTCCCCCTTCCAGGATGGGGAGCAAATTTACTTGTCATCTGCCAAGTGAGCAACAGCCCCAGTGTCTGAGTGAGGGATGTAAAATGAACCATGACATTTATGACATCACTTATGACATCACTTCCGCTTCCATTAGGTACTGTAAAGAGCCAGAGTCTAGGCACGGAGAACCTTTTTGCCACCCAGGTGAATCTGTGCTGCACGGGGGATGGACTGGAATAGAGGAGTGGAGAGGCAAATGCTGGACTGGTCGGTCACACACTGGGGGGCTGGGGGTAAGGAGAAGTCGCCTGATCCTGCATTTTCACCTAACCTCGAATCAATGATATCTAAACACAGACTGTTACCCTGACTCTTCTCAAATGATCTTTGCGCTCAGAGACAAGAGTAAACACTGAGCACTGTAGGCTGTGGTGAAAAATATAACAAGAAAAAGGCAAATTCTACCGAACCGGGGGGGGGGGGGAATGATGTACAGAGACAAATTCGAGAATGAAACATTAAAAGAGTCAAATTTCTGGTCCTTAAAAATCCCCTATTCTTGGGGCTAGAGAGATAGGACAGCGGGTAGGGTGTATGCCTTACACACGGCCAACCTGGGTTCGATTCCCAGCATCCCATATCGTCTCCTGAGCATTGTAAAATAATAAGTAAAAATAATAAGTAAAAATAATCCCATATTTTTTATCCATCCCTGCTACAGAAACTCACAGTTTATCCTGAATCCCTGTTGTTCTTTCACCATTGTTTGTGCATATATATGTGTATATATAAGTGTGATTTTGTGTGATTTTTGTTTCGAGGCCACAACCGGCAGATTCAGGGCTTACTCCTAGCTCTACACGCAGGAATCACTCTGGTACAGACCATATGGGATGCAGGGCATAGAACCTGGGTCGATTGCTTGGATGGTTAAGTTCTTACCCACTATACTATGGCTCCAGGACTAAGTAAATGTGCTACTAGCACACCCAGTGGGATTCCTGAGCAAATGTCCTGACTCCTGGAAAACCAAAACATTCTTGCTTAAAAAAACAAAACCCTTTACCCTGGTTGGATTCTAGTTCTAAACAATTTAGGTTTAACATTGGTTCATCATTTCTCCTCTGCTACAAGGAGCTGAGGCTTACTGAGTAACACCCATCCCAATCACACCCATTTCCTTAGTATTCATCTTTAATCCCCTGTGCTCTGCTTCCCCTATACATTATTCACCCATTTTCCCTAATCACAACCTGTGAATTGTAAAGTCAGATTCTCCAGAGATCTCTGGATTTTGTATTTGTAAATAAAATGTTGACTTTCTCTTTCGTTTATATCCTCTACAGTTTACTTTAGAAAAATATCCCTTTTTTGATCCTGGACAAGGACCAGTGCAGTCCCAGGTTGGGAAGATTGTGCTGGGAGGATTGGGATGTCCATGCCCCCAGCCTTCAGCTTTGTCTAGACAAAGGAAGGCAATATTATGCTTTCATAACTTTAGAGTTAATTAATTAACTGGAGATACTATATACTCCTGGGCACTGCCGTATTTATGAGACTTAAGCCTCATCTGCCCTTTGTTCTTAGCACCCCAAAAGCAAGAGACTGGATGGACCCAGGAGAGCTGTGAGCTACCATGGCATCGAAAAGGGACACGTAAGCACCATAACAGAGGAGTTACTGATCATTTACACAGATAAACATTTGGCAGAGTAAATTCTCATGGGGAGATTTACCCAAGGAGACACTCTGTCTCCCAGGGACATCTACATTGCTTTTATCTTTTCCTCTAGTTGTATAAGTTATCAACACTTGTAGTTGTTTGGATAAACACAGTAAGAGACAAATATCCAAACACTTAGTTCTCTGGGCTTTGATAGCAAATAAGGCTTTTTTTTGCCTTTTTGGGTCACACCTGGTGATACAAGGGAATACTCCAGGCTCTGCGCTCAGGAGTTACTCCTGGCGTTGCACAAGGTACCGTATGGGATGCTGAGAATCGAACCCAGGTTGGCCGCGGGTGCAAGCCAAACACCCTACCCGCTGTGCTATCTCTCCAGCCACCAGAGCAAATAAAGCTTTTAACACTTACTTCTCTGGGCTCTGAGAGCAAGCAAGGCTTTTACTGTAAATCCCAGACTAAGTCTTCAGGCCAGTTCACCTTGTCCTTCCCCATGGGGATCCTGCCTCTAATGTTGTAACTGTTTGCATCAAGACCATGCACATGTGCTTTCTAGAATGTTCCATTTCGAAGCTGGGGTAGTTTTCCCACTTGCCCCTGGTCCATACAAGTTCCATGGCAGAACCTCCCTTTTGGGGTGTTAGGAACTACAGTAACTGAAGCCCGAGTCAAGTAATTATGACCAAGCAATTATGCCCAGGAGTAGATATACTTGAGTCCATCTACTCCCAAATACTAGGAGTATAAGCATTGATGGTCTTTCTGTGTTTAACCAAAGAACAGTGCTGTAGAGTTAAAAAAATAAAAATGCTATAGGGGAAACAGGAAAGCAGTTACAAATACACAGCCACTTCAACTACAAAGCAGTACAAATACAAAGTTGAGAATAACCAGAAACTTATGGTATATAAGTAATCAAGACTGGCCTGGGGAACTGAGACAACGCGAAGAAAAACAAAGGAAATGTTAAAGATAAACTTTAACTAAATTAGGGATGTTACCAAGGACATGATAAGCTTCTCTGGGAGGAGCAAAAGGGGCAATTCACAGATGAAGCCTAAGACACTTTGGGTTAATATTCAGCAGATCACCAACAGCCTGGCCCCTGTTTCCTTCTTTGACCCTCTGTCACCCTTCACCGGCCAGGGTGCGGAGACCAATCACAGCCAACAAAGGCATGCAGCGCATGTCCAGACATTATTTGAACACAACTCTCAGTGCAATAGCCGGGTTTTGCCTAATCAGGGAGAGATGAAGAGTCGGGTGCAATTTTCAAATTGATTTTAGGATACAGAAATTCTACGTTAGAAAAAAACAACAATGTGGAGTCAGAGATATTAAGCTGGGACGGGCGCTTTCCAGGATGACCCTGATTGATATTCAGCATCTCACATGAAACCTAAAGAACTTAAAATAAAAAGAATTCCAGAGTGCTGCTCCTTAAAGGAAGCCCCGAGATTACATATTTGTGCCCAAAATACAACCAAAAATAGCCCCAAAGTAAATTTTCAGTTGCAAACCGCAAACACCCCTAGTACCCCACCCAAGGGATGGTCTGGAAATCAAGGCTACTAATAAATAGTGACTGAGGGCTACAGTGTCATTTGCCATTAGGGAGCTGCCCCTCAAAAGTGAACAGTCCTTTTATAGTTTTGGAGGCACCACCGGCGATATGGACGAGAAACTTCTAACTGCGCTCAAGCACCCATCGTGGTCGAGCTTGGAGATCGATCTTGGGTGGGCCAGATGCAAAGCAAACGCCCTAAGCGCTGTGCTATCTCTCTGGTCCTCTAAGTGAACCTGCAGCTTCTACAGCAGTGAGGTTGGGGCCAAAGCGTCCAAGACAGGGCCCAGCGCAGTCCCGAGCTGGGAGGGTAGGGATGGCCCAGCACCCCCCCCACCTGGCCCTGTGCCCACCTGCCACCGTCCCGCAGCGGAGCTGCAGGGGATCCCCAGAACCACGCACTCACACCCACGACCCCTGCGCCCCGGCACAGCCCCCGCTGCACTCACCAAAGCTCCGAGTCCCCCACAAAACCCCGCCGGGCCGGGCCGCAGGAACCGCCTGGATATCAGTTGAAAAAGCTTAAAAGTGTCCTTAGAGCTGGCTTTGCTCCGCCCCTCAGAGCAGAAACCGGGAGGCGCGGTGCAGGGCACTCACGGGAGGCCGCTAGTGTCCTGCCACGAAACCGGCCTTCATAGACCCCTTCCACGATGGACAGACAGCCTCTTCTCCCTTCAACTGCTTAACAAATGGAGGCCTGATCCAGCATCTTGCACGCAAACATATAATGCCCTGCTGTGACGTCACTTCGCTTCTGCAAGCAGCCTTAAAGGGCCAGACACCAGCTGCGCAGAGAACAACTAGGAAAATGCAGTTAAATGTGTAAGGCTGGTTGGCTGGAGCGAAAGCACAGTGGATAGGGTGTTTGCCTTGTACGCAGCTGACTCAGGTTCAATCATCTGGATTTTATATGGTCCCATTTTGGTGTACAAGAGATTGTTAGGATTTTACTGCTTCCAAAGTGTAAGTCTCAAAACATTTACCCTCAATATTTGTGTAAATCAAATGGAAAACTGAATACAATGAGTGCAGATATGCTACTGCGAATGAAGTGCTTCCTTGCATGTGGCTCTACCCGGACACAAATTATGGACAGCACTGCGGGATGTGACTCCCAGAACATAACACAGAAGGGCCTGAAGAATAGAGGTTTGGCTGTCTATACAACGTCAAAAAAGGCTAACCACAGCATCCTGGTTGATCTATGCCATGATCTATGCAAAGCAGGGCCTCTGAGCCAAGTCAAAATCACAGCAAAGAATGAAACCATGGTGAGTCGTGACAGTACCCAGCAAAATGCAATGTTTGTACCTATTTACTTCTTATTTAATTCCTTCCACCTTGCTTTATCACTAAGAAACATTATTTACCAGTTAACATACTGGGAAGTCCACATGCCAGGACATTGTCATAACCATGGTGCAGGGGATAATCAGCAAGTACCTTTCACTTACGGTACTAGTATCACAGGAAGCTTTCACATATAACAGAATTATTTCCTTCCTTCCTGCACTTTTGTATCTATCCCCCACCTACTTGTTGAAACTAAAATTGTTTTACCTAAGGGCCCTGTTCTGACGCCGGTCATAGTTATCATGGAAGTGACTGATCCAACATAATTTTTATATTTACTAAAGCTTGAGAGAACATGAAGGCTTTCCTATATTCCTTACCTACAGAATTTTCTCCAGGATTGTCTTTAAAGTTGCAGGTGAGAATAATTCACTTTCCACGTTCTTGCTTAAATATATATATTCTTACATATATAAATATGTATATTTATAAATAACTTCTCTCCAGTGTGAATTCTCCTATGCATAAGGCACGAGGATCCAGGAAAGTCCTTCCCACACTTCTGACAGATGTAAGGTTTCACTGCAAAATGACTTTTCACATGCGCAGTAAGGGCTGGAGACAAACTGAACACCTTTCCACATTTCTTACACTTATGAGATTTCTCTCCACTGTGAATTTTCCTGTTCAGAAAGCTATGCCAATTGCATCAAAATATTCCTGCAGTCATTTCATATACAAAGCCTCAATCCAGGATAAATTTTTCTCACACAGCAAAGCTTGAGGATTGAGTAAAAATCTTCCCACACCCCTACATATATTTTCTTCGAGAATGAATTTTCCTACGTTTAATAAGGAGTTAGGGGAAAGTGAAGGCTTTGCAAAAGTCATAACAAACATAAGTTTTGTCTCCTATATGAAAATTTCAGTGTCACAAAAGGATTGTGAAATAAGCAAAGGCCTTGCCACACTCCTTACATATATATTATATATATATGGATTCACTGCAATGTACGTTTTCTTATGGACACAAAAGTTTGAATAGTAAGTAAAGACGCTCCCACAGTAGTGACACATATAGTGTTTCATTCCCCTGTAAGAACTTTCCTATGCTCAGAAAGACCTGAGAAGAAATGAAAGGCCTTTCCACCTACCTCATATATAAGGGTTTTCTATGAAACAGAAATTATGAAAACTAAGACTTCACGAAGAAGCAAAGGCCTTCCTTCATTACTCATAAGTATAAGTTATCTCTCCAGTGTGAGTTTTTCTGTGTATTAAGGCTTGTGGAATAAGCAAAGACTTTCCACTCCGTATATGCATATGGTTTCTTTCCAGTGTGACTTTTTCTGTGCATAATAAGATTTTTGAGTCAGAGAAAGGCCACAGCACATTCCTTACATGCATACAAACTCTCCAGTATGAAATCTCCTGCATATAAGGTATGAGGATCCATTGAAGGCCTTCCCACAGTCCTTACACTTAAACGGTTTCTCTCCTCTGTGGATGTTGACATAGTCTGACCGGGGTCATGCTGGACTCAAAAGTTTGTCCTCAGTGCTTAAATTTCTGGGGATTCTGTCCATTATGGGCTTCTATGGGAAAGTGATGGTGCTGAGGACATGGGAAGAGTGATCTTCTGATAACCCTCAGAAGACATCCCACTTGTCTTGGCATCCCTGTGGGGATGAGGGCCAAATTGCTCACTTGAGCCTTTATCACAATTTGCAGGAAGAGACATTCCACAAGGGCTGGCTGCTGCCATGTAGAAGAACAGAGGATTGCACTCATTAGTCTATGCCATGAGAGTTTTCATGTCAAAAGAAATCAAGCTCTGCAGGTAGGTACCTGGTAGCGTACGGAACAATGAGTTTCTTGGGGAAGTCATAAATACAGATTGGGAGTAAAGCGACTCCGAAGCCTACCCTGGGGATTCAGAGAGGAACTGGCCTAGTAGAAATTCAGAGAGCTGGAGACATGGAACAGGAGCAAAGTCTGGTAAGAATATCAGGGAGCAAGGTCTGGCCAACGCTCTACCCCTTGACAACACGCAAGCAGTGGACTCTCAGCTTCAAGGAAAACCCCAGGAGGCAGTTTCAGAAACATGATTTCAAACTGAGAGTATCACGATAGTACAGTGCGCTGCATGCAGTCAATCTAGGTACAATGTTCAGAATTCCAAATGTTCCCCTTAGCACCATCTGACTCATAGATGGATGAAATTTTGCTCTATCCAATCATAAATGTTTCCTATTTTACCTCTAATATTAGTAAAGTGACATCTGTGGGATCCAGGAATGTGACCATCCTTGTGAGTAATCACAGGTAAATGAAATGGTCTGCTGGGATTTGGAGAGCTTGGGACCTGACCCATATTCCCACTTATAAAAGATTTCATCAAGGGGTCCCTTCCATACTTTCAAATAACATTCTGTGCACAGTTACGTACATCTAAACTCTCCAATTGAGACCAGAGCCACTGTAGATATGGGTAGTGTGTTGCTTGCACATGGCCAACCTAGGTTCAATCCCCAGGATCCTGTAGAGTCTCCCAGAGAGCCATCATAAATAAAACCTGAGTGCAGAGCCAGGAGAAACCACTGAGGATCACCAGGTATTGTAGGATAATAGTGGTCTGCCGTTGCTCCCTGGCAGGTGAGAGCTTATGTTTCTTGATTGCCCATAACCTTTCAATTACCTTTGTCAACTGATAAGACTTTGACTTGTAAATAATGTCTTTCTCTTCACCTTAATGTCTTTTGCATGGTTAGCTCTTTCAGAGCAATTGCTTTTTGTATGGATACAGGAAGACAGTTAGAAAGAGAAGCCTGAGCTTGGGAGCTGATGATCTCCAGATAATATTACATCCTGTACATCTGCTCTCTTGACTGAACCCTCAGTTGCCCTTACTTCCTCGATCCCCAAAAGAAGGGTCCAATGAGGGACTAGATGGACCCAGGGCAAGAAGTGAGCTAGCTACCCTGGCATCGAAATGGGCCTGGACAAAGTACCATAATGCTTATCTATAAGAGTCTGGTTATCCCCCTTTTTGATTCATGACAGAATTTCATTTCATATATATATGTGTGTGTGTGTGTGTGTGTGTGTGTGTGTGTGTGTGTGTGTATGTGTGTATATCTATATCTATATGTATACGTAATTTGTTCACAAGTCAACCTCCACCAACCAGTTTTGTAGAATGCAGGTTTGGATTTGGGCGCTACAGGTGGCAGAACTTTGAAATTACCTGAGTGGTGCTTGGGGAATCCTGTGTTGTAAAGGAGACTGTACCATGGCAGACTGCTTGCAAGGACAGGTCCTGCATTCCTGGTCTATCTCTGACTGCAGGAATTCAAATTCTATATAAATAATATTAACTTTGTGAGAAAGATACTGCAGGGGGCAGGGATGAGGCCCAGTTGGTAGATAGAGGGCAGGGCAGGGTTGCTGGCACCTGGAGCCTCCTGGTGCAAACCTGAGCCAGAAGTACAGGCTGCAATTTCAAAGGTTTGCAGCGGCCTGGAAGAGCTGAGAGTGAGTGGCAGGGCACTTGCATGAACGCAAAAGACTTAACTTCAGAACTTGAATTGCCAAGGAATGATCCCGGAGCACTGCTGGGTTTGGCAAAACCCCGCATAGCCAATCCTCCTCCTGCCCAAATAAAGGCAATGAGGAGTTAACTGCCAACAGAAGAGGTGTGAAATCTAGTAATATATTCTGAACGCTCAGTCCTCTGGGTTTGTTGTTTTGAGACCACACCAGAAATGCTCAGAGCTTACACGCCAGGTTTTCAGACTATGATTTTACTCCTATGGTTACGTGATTTCATAAAAGAAAAAGAGGATGAAATATTACACTTGGATCCAGAGTGATAGTACAGTTGGCATGGCATATGTTCGATCCCTGGCATCACATACAGTCCCCCAAGCACTGCCAGGAGTGATTCCTGAGTGCCAAGCCAGAAATAACACCTGAGAATTACCGCTGTGTCCCAAAAAGAAAAAAGAAAAAAAAGAAAAAAGAAAAAAAGAAAAATTAAATTTAGCCCAAACGAGATTTTAAAATCCATAATTTCGCTTAGAGCCTCCAACTCCAACTCCTTCATTTTCCCCTAACAGCCATCTGTTGAAAGGGCTCTAGAAATTTCACATGTAAGAACTTTCCATGAAGGTATAAACAGGACAGAGCACACCAGACTGAAGCAGATGCAAGACACCTGCAAGGCCAGAGGGCCTTCACTTGTATCCAGTGTCCACTAGTCCACTGAGCACAGAGAAGGTCACAGATCTCAAGTACTACCAGGTGTGGCCCCAAATCTCACCTCACCTTCTCCCCAAGTAGTGAGATACACCCAAGGAGAGGAGCTCAGAGTGCTGAGCACCTGATTTACCTTTGAGGGACATAGCATGGCTCCCCCTGCATCTCAGACACACAGACACAAGGAAGAGGGAAAGACAGGAGAAACGCTCCAACTCCAAAAAGATGCATAAAAAATTCTCATGTGTCAAGACAATTTCTGAAGTGGGAGGGTTGGAGTCATACCTAGTGATGCTCAGGGGACAATATCACCTAGTGATGTTGTGGCAGGGATAACTCTGGTAACCGCAAGAAAGACAAACGCCCTCCTGGCTGTACTACTGCCCCAGCCCCTAAGAGTGAGACATTTAGAACCTATTGCAGATGGTCCCTGGAAAACCCCTTTCTGCAAGTACTCACTTCAACAGCAGGGCACACCCCTGGTCTTGGAGAGATGGACAGTGGAGATGCTTGGAATCTGGACAGGTGAGGCAGAAATTCTTTTTTCTGAGGAAATATAATCACATAGGGTTAGCAATGCTAATAAGTTGATAGGGTGCTTTTCTTTCAAGCAGCTAAGCCGGGGTTAATATGCAACAGGACATAGGCTCACACACTCCAGCACTGCTAAAAATGATGCATGAACTCAGAACCAAGAGTAACCCTTGAGCACTGACTGTTGCTGTGGCCAAAAAAAGTACAATAAATTAAGTAATGAAGACATTTCTGGGGCCGGAACGGTGGTACAGCAGGCAGGGTGTTTGCCTTCCATGCGGCCAACCTGGGTTCAATTCCCGAAGTCCCATATGGTCTCCCAGTACTGCCAGGAGTGATTCTTGAATGCAAAGCCTGCGTAAACCCTGAGCATCGCTGGGTGTGACCCTAAAAATAAAAAAAAAAAGAAATTTCTGTCTAAAGAGATTGGAGACATAGTATAGCAGGTGAGGTGCTTGTCTTGCACTCAGCCAAATCAAGTTTGAATCCTGGCATCCCATACGGTGCCCTGAACCTGGCCAGGAGTGATTGCTGAGTGCAAAGGTAGGAGAAGTAACTGAGTCTTACAGTTGTACTTCCTACAGATTAAATAATTATTTCATTTAAACGAATAAAGGTGTGGTGGCCAATAGTGATCCTAAATTGCATTATTAGAGAGGTTAGAGTACACTCTGGAAGTGCCCAAGCTACTACCTGCTAAGATTGCATATTTGGTTGCAAGACCCACTGTAGCACCACCCTGATGCACCCCTCCAGACCGCAACCTGAGTTGGCTTAAAGCTCCACACCTTGGGGCCTGAGTGACAGCATAGACAAATGAGCATTTCTTTTGAAGGTGAAGAACGTGGGTTTAATTCTGGGCATCGCTTATCGTTCCTAGCACCAGTAGGAGTGTTTGCTGAATTTAGAACCAGGAGTAACCATAATGCCTCACTGGGTGTTACCCAAAATGCAAAATAAATAAAAAAAGGAAAGAGAAGCTCCCCACCTCCCTGAACTCCCAGAACCCACTGAATGCACTAGAACCAGTGAAAACCAAAGGCTCTGTCAAATTCTTTTGAGCCCCAAGCATATGAAGAATGTGCCCAGCCCCACCCCCATCCAGACCCGACACCCCTCAAGAACGACAGGACAGAAGGGAGGTTGTTTTTTCCTTCATGCTGCTGACCCAGATATGTGGTATCCTGAGCAACCCCAGGAGTGACCCCTGAACACAGAGAGGTGGGGCTCACACCCCCCACGAGGAAAAAGAATGCGCCCCAGACCCCTTTGATGATGGAATCCCATGCTTTATCCCTACTCCACAATCCACCTAAGGAACGAAAGGGCACCAGTAACGGGATGTCCCGTGGACACTGCTGGGATGATCCACCCACCCCTGTGACTGACCAGGTGCTGGTCGTCGCCCTGAAACTAAATGAACGCTGAGGTGCCCTCACCCGCTCCATCAGATCTGGGGGAGACTGAGGCTCCCTCTAGCTCTGACTCTTTCTGCTTTGTGAGGGCCACGAGCGATGGGTCAGCAGGGAGGGCGCTGCCTCGCATCCCGACACCCCAAAGGGTCCTCGGATCCCCAGGGGGTAGTCCTGAGCGCTACCGGGTAAGGGGCTAAATCACATAAAAAAAATTAAAACTTTTTTCACTTTTGTTTGTTCGGTTATTGTCCTTGTTTCTGGAGCTTTCAGAACGACCTTAGCGTTTCAAATTCGTTTTTCTCCACCACGTGCTTCCTCTACCCACCCACCTTTTTGGGGGGCGCTGGGGGGCTTTGGTCAGGGGTTACTTCCGGCTCTGGGCTCACTCCAGGCCATGATCGGATGCTGTGAGGTGCCGGGATCGAACCCGGAAGGTCGCGTTCCCCCCTTACGCATCTTTCTAAGTAACTTCTACTCGGTAAAAATGATCGTTTTTCCCCAAAAATCAATTTATAAATAAGATAAACCTTTCGGCAGCAGCTCTCGGTGCGACCCGGGTGAGGGGCCGCCACCCCGGGCCACCGCCACGGAGCGACCCCGCGGCCCACAAGGCGGAGCCGGCGGAGGTTCAGGCTCTCAGAGCGACCACTCGGGCGGCCGGCGGGAAACCGACCTTCCTGGACCCCTCTGGCCCCCTGGGTGCCCCCTCACCCGCTCCTCACCTTCCGCACCTAAGCCGCCCGCCAGCACTTCTGCCGACTTCCAAGACGCGCAGGGAAAGAGGGTCCCGACTCTGTGACGTCATAGGCAGTGCGCCCAGAGCCTTAAAGGGCCAGGCTTCAAATATTCCTGACCAGGTACTGGTCATTTTATCCCGTTTCTGGGATAGGATCAGGTGATCAGTACATCTGATGTTTGCCAGGTCTGGGATAGATGGAGAGTGACGGACTAAACAGATAGCACGTCAATCAGAAGTCTTTGTTTTGACGAAGGAAATAAAATTCACATTCTTGCAAACAGCCACTCAGACCTCTCTGAGTCCCCACGTTTATTTATATCACACTGAAAGTCCAGGTCTTGAGTAGCTTCAACTGTTTGTTTTCACAATGATAGGAGAGATTCAGAAACTAAGTGAATCACGTGGCTCAGAAAGGGGTCAGGGGTAGCCCAGAAGGGGACTCAGGGATTGGTAATGACTGGGAAGACATTTGTGTACGCAAAAATTCCTGTTTCTGTATGTGTGTGTGTTCAGAGCAAACGGTGCTCTCCAGTTAATCCTTGAGAGCTATGGGCAGCAACTCTTCAAACAGTGCTCAAAGTCTACATAGCAGTGATTCTACATGGATCAGACAAATGAACAGAAAGTCCCTTAACTGCTGTGCAGCTAAATAATCTTTTAATATTTTAATACTTGATGATTTATTAAGCTATAATTCTTCAAAATTTGAACCAGTGGGAAAGAATAACTGTACAGTAGTAGTACAGGAGAAAGCCTCTTTTTCAGACGTGTTGATCTATGATCTGTTGTTTGGCTATGATGATTTGGTGCTTGTTACCGTAAGAATATGAAATTAATTTAGTTTACAAGTTTACTTTTTAGCGGAGTTATTACAAAAACATACTCAATTTCTTGTAACCATTCCACTAGGGTGCCAGATCGTCACAGAGTGCAAACAGGAAAAATAGGCTAGGGTCCCCCCAAAGTGAGGTAGTAAACATCAATAGCTGATTACTTTGTGTATTCGCTTTTTTTTTGCTTCGGTAACTATGCTTGCGTCACTATGCTTAGATAAATTTACGGGGTACCAGGATGTGGGTCTGGTGAATTTAATTTTGTGGGTGCTTATGAAATGGACAGGTGAGTCAGGATGTGCTTTTTTTTCTAACCAACAGACTGTGCTTCTCTTGGGAGGCTGCTGCTTTGCCTGGCAGAACAGCCTGTAACCTGGTGTGAACAAACACTCCAAATTTTGGAGTTCATTCGAGATTTGATGGTGTGGGGACCCAACATCCCAAATCCCTGGGATGTCCGCAGAAAGCATTCAAGGGACCTGTTAGTACTGGCGATCTTCTCTCTGATCCCGAGAGTCAGCTGTGGGATGGTGTAGAAGGCTGGACGCAGCACAACCTCCCCATCTTCAACTTCCCCTATCTTCCCACTACCACCCTGTCCTCCCATTGTTCATCAATTTGCTCGAGCAAGCCCAATAGTGTCTCCATCGTAATACTTGTTGCTATTGTCTTTGGCATATCTAATATGCCACGGGGAGCTTGCCAGGCTTTGCCATGTGGGCGAGATACTCTCGGTAGCTTGCCAGGCTCTCCGAGAGGGGCGAAGGAATTGAACTTGGAGCAGCCTCAAGGGCCGCGTTCAAGGCAAACGCCCTAACCGCTGTGCTATCGCTCCAGACCAACTACTACACTGTTCTGTTGAAAATATAGCTCTAAACATTTTAGGTTTTACACTGGTATGTCCATTCTCCCTTGTCACAGGGAGTTTAAGGTTTATTGGATTACACCCATACAATGCTCCTGAGGCACTCCCATTCCTCTGTTTCTTGGAATATAGCTCTATAAACACTTTAGGTTTAACATTGGTATGTCCTTCCTCCCTTGCCAGAGGGAGCTTAGGTTTACCACAGTGCTCCTGAGGTACTCCCATTCTTCTGTGTTTCTCTGTAACTTCCCTCTCTGTGCTTTCCTTTCCCAACTGGTCTGTCAAATATTTCTCCTAATCAGATTCTGTTAAGTTGTAAGGTCTGAATCCTCAGAAATCTGTGTGAAAAACTGCTTTTCTCTTCTCCTTATGTCCTTGGCATAATTACTTTAGAGCAACACCCTTTTCGTATAGACATAGGAAGATAGTTAATACTCTGACATTGTAACTTGGGAGTTAAATGACACCAAATAATACTTCATACCTAGGTATCTGCTTTCTCAATCTAAGCCTCAGTTGCCCTTAGTCCCTAGCACCCCAAAGGCAGTGTCATGATGAGGGACTGGATGGACTCACGGCTAGCTGTGACGTACCCTGGCATCAAAATGTGCTAGACCAAAATGCCATATAAGAGCATGGCCATGGAAAAATTCTGTCATGATCCAAAGAGTAACAACTAGATTGGTATCATGCTAGGGTTAAGAAAGACTAATCTGACCTGAGCACTGTAATCTGAGATCTATAGTAAGATGTCCCCAGCTTAATGTATCTATTACTGTGTCTATATTAAATGACTACTAATTTTATTAAGGAGTAGAATTAAGATGAATTTTTATATGGTTCCTGAACTAAGGGAAGGAAAAACGCACCCAAAAATGGCATTTCACCTTTAGGTGGGTCTTCTTGCTGAAAGAGTTTGTCCTAGAAGATGTTTCCTCTGAGAGAGGGACCATACATCCATTGATTGTATGACCTCGCCTATGTGTAATTGCTACCCCAACTCCCTCATGATTTGGGGGATAATTAATGCTATAAAAGTTGGCAAGGGAAAAAATCAAGAAA
This sequence comes from Sorex fumeus, assembly GCF_029834395.1. Lineage (NCBI taxonomy): Eukaryota > Metazoa > Chordata > Mammalia > Eulipotyphla > Soricidae > Sorex > Sorex fumeus. Next base: position 1,106,242 of record NW_026606225.1, on the reverse strand, counting down.
GAATCTGAGAGGGAAAATCCAAGAGAAATGAAGGAGATTCATGGAAGGAGAATCAGAGGAGAACTGAGAGGAGATTGGAAGAAACTGCAATTGATACCAAGGAGCCTGGACCTCATTCTGTCCGTCATCGACCCATGGCTGTCACCTGGCCAAGGGTGAGGGAAGCAGCCTGAGACCATCAAATTCAGGCGGCGGTGGGGGGGGGGAGGGGAGAAGAGAGAGAGAGGAGAGAGGGGGCTTCATATTCATTTTTTGTAAACACAGCATGAACTGACAAACCAATTCTTTGAAACAATTACCACTTGTGTTTGCTTTCAGTAGATTAAAAAATTAAAGTACTTTATTGATATGAAAAATAATAGATTTTTTTTCAGTTTCAGTACCCAGTAAGGCTAAGTGTCTTTTACTCCCAGGATAAGACTCTGGATTTTCTCCTTGCAGTGTCCAGAGACCACAGATGTAATGGCAGGGAGAGAACCCGGAACCCCACCTTTCCAGTCACATGCTTGCTCCACTGATCTATTCCGCTGGGTATAATGATATTCATTTTTGAATGTGTGACTCTTACCAGCTCACACATACTCAGTGACCCTATTCCCAAGTCAGAGTGCACCTATGCCAAATCCTGAGACTGTGATTTGAGTTCTTAAATAAATCACAGCAAGTCAGGTAAGAATGAGTCGAATGACTCTTGGGTGAACAGGCCGAGCATGTAGATGACATCTCTGTGGTTCTCACTGTCCAAACAGGCCCAGAGCAAAGGGACGATCCTTTGGGATTATTGCTGGGAGAAGCCTGGCAATCACACACTAGCCTTTTGGCTTTTCTATTTTACTAGAACCAGAGATATTTGAGGATCCTATGGGAACTGCAACTCAAACCCTGTGCAAGGCAAGCACCCTCCACACTATACTATGACTTCAGCACAAACTAGCTTTATTATGGGCTCACTCAATGACTTTTTAACATAAAAACAAAAGAATATTTCATAGTGGATCAGAGAGAGAATAGCAGGTAGGGCATCTGCCTTGCATAAGGCTGACAGGGGCAGGATTCTCAGCACTGCCCAAAGGAACCCCTGAGGACCGCCAGGAATAAACCCCTTGGCAACATCAGACCCCAAACCGATACAAAACAAAATGTCTTCATATACTTAAAAAACATGCAAATGACCTGAGGGCAAAGACAAGCTTAGTGACAGAGAGGGTGGGGTGCAAGGTGGTTCTGCTGCTCCTGAAAAGGGCACCCCAACAATACAGGCTGTGCAGCCAGGCTGGTAACGGAAAGGGGTACAAAGGACCCTGAATCTCATGAACACATGACTAATGAATAAGACTGGAACAAGCCAAGAAAGCAAAGCACAGGATCACTCCAGGGGAGCGAAGGGTTGTGCGAGTAGAGCACAGATGCCTGCATCCAGGAGCCCGAGGCTCCCTGGGGTCAGCAGCATGTTTCACACACACACTCAGGGCACACCCACGATGCCCAGGGCCGAGCCTGGGAGGGTCCTCAGACACTCAGCTGCATACACGCCTCTCCTCCCCGGCCTCAGGTCTCCTCCTACCATCCAGGGGATTACAGCTGGCTTCACCCTAGAATACCCTGCCCCCACATAATCAATGTAGAGATTAGTGACAATGAAAAGGTGAGAGTCCTAGCCCATGTGTCCCTGATATAACCAGCCAAGTTACTGAAAGTACGCAAACAACACAATCTTCACTTTTGCTGCCTTGCACGCAACTGGCCCAATTCAATCCCCGGATCCCAGATGATCCCCCAAGGAAACACCGAGAGTGATAAGTGAGTGCAGAACCCAGAGTCACCCCGAAGTATCATCGCGTGGCTGAAAAATGAAACTAAAGAAAACAAAATTGGACGCATACAAAATATAATGTTAGGTCCTTGAGAAAATTTTATTTGGGAGAGTTTTGAATTATTGAGTAAATAATGTATTATAAAGGTAACTTTAAAAGTATTGTGTATTTGTTTTGTTTTGCTTTTTGGGTCACAGCCGGCGATGCATAGGGGTTACTCCTGGTTCTGCACTCAGGAATTACTCGTGGCAGTGCTCAGGGGACCATATGGGATGCTGGGAATCGAATCCGGGTCAGCCACGTGCAAGGCAAACGCCCTACCCGTTGTGCTATTGCTCCAGTCCCCTGCCTTTTCTAAATAATTCAAGCACACCAGCAGTGAGCCCTAGGCAAAGCTCCTATTCACCAACAAATCAAATATCTTCCTTCCAGTATCTTACTTTACCAGCGTTACACAAAACAACAGCGAGGGAAGCCTGCTAAGGGAGAGATGAAATGAGAAAGGTGCTTTGCTCCTTAACATATTCCTACATACTCTTTTTTTTTCTTTTTGGGTCACACCTGGCGATGCTCAGGGTTTCCTCCTGGTTCTGCACTCAGAAATTACTCTTGCAGAGGGACCATATGGGAAGCTGGAAATCAAACCCGGGTAGGCCACATGCAAGGCAAATGCCTTACCTGCTGTGCCCAATCAAAATAATCAATCAAAATAATCAAAATAAATCGCTCCAGCCCAATCAAAATAAATCTTCTATTTTGTTTTTTTGGAGGCCACACAGCTGATGCTAAGTGGTAATTCCTGGCTCTGCACTCAGAAATCAATCCAGGTTGTTGCTAGCAGGATGGAACCTCGGTCTGCAATGTGGAAAACAAAGGCTTTCAGTGCTTTGATGTAGGTCCCTCACCCCAAGACCTGCAGTCCCCCTGCTCAACCCTGCTCCCACCCGCCTCTGCCTATCGCTGACCTGGAGGCGATCGTGCCTGCAGGGGCCCCCCAAGGTCATGCACTAACACCCACGCACCCTGCACCCTGGTACAGCCCCCATCATACCCCTCAAAGCTGTGTCCCCGAGAGCCTCCACCGCTCCACAGAAACCACCTGGATATCAGGGAACAAGTGAAAAAATGTGTGAAAGCGCTCCCCAAGCTGGAACAGGTAACCCTCTTATAGTACAGAGGCAGAGAAGTGTGGGGTGCTCACAGGAGGCCTTGTCTCCTGCCACAAAATTGGCCTTCACAGTCAGCTTTCCAAGAAGATACTCTACTTTGTCCTTTATCCACAAGAACAATGACTGCTGGGCCCTGTGTCCAGGACACCAGCATCTGGAGGGTCCTGAGTTCACTCTCACTGAGTGCAGAGTCAGTAGTAAACCCAAGCATCCAACAAGGAAAATGATGGAAATCCCCCCAAATTTATATTAAGCTAAAAACAAAGGGAAAGACGGAGGGTAGCAGGTATTACAGCAGGTGGGGCAATGGTCTTGTCAATGGTCAGACCAGGTATGATCCCCGACAACTCCATACTGTCCACCACCAGCCAGGCATGATCCCTGAGTGCAGAGACAAAGATCAAACCCTGAGTCCTGCTGGTTTGGTCCAAAACAAATTTTAAAAAAACTTAAAGAGTCCGATGAAGGCCAGGTGACAATGCAAAGGATTCAGAAACATGCTTTGCATGCAGGAACCTCTGATTTGATGCTGGGCGACACCTGATCACCAAAGAACACTTGAAGTCACCCCAAGCACTGAGACTAACAGCAGATGAGGGGGTGAGACTTTAAGAAATAAATGATCTTAGGGGCTGTAATGACAGCATAGAGGGCACGGCTTGCATGCAAACCACCAGAGTTCGAATCTCAGCATCCCATATGGTCCCTGAGCACTGCCACGAATAAATACTGAGGGAAGAACCAGGAGTAACCCCTGAACACCACTGAGTGTAGCCCAACAACCAAAAAATAAATGAATGGAATTTAATAGTTACAAATGAAAGAAAATAAAAATTCCTAGTGTGTTCCGGAAACAACACCAAGAGCAAAAGCACAACACCCAAGTTAAATGTGGAAAGAGAAGTAAATTTATTTCGTTTGTTTTGAGTCACATACACAGCAATGTATAGGGTATATTCATGGCTCTGGGCTGAGGAAATACTCCTGGCCATGCCTGGGTTCCATATTGGATGTCAAGTATCAAACTAGTAGTGATTCCTGAGTGCAGAACCTGAAGTCAACATGTGCATTTCCAGATGGACTGCAAAATGAAACAAAGTAAAAAAAATTAAGTAGAACTCATAATAAATAAGGCCCACAACTGGGGAGATACTCCAGCAAATTGGGGCTCACCTGTTCCTTGCACATACTTAGCATTCTGGTCCCCGTCCATTCCTCTGGGGTGAAGCTCATGGCCACATTGGGGAAGGTCACCACGTCCTGACCGACATACACAGGGGACAGGAGTGAGGCCATCCCACCCCATACTATGGTGTAGGGCCTGATCACAGCTCCCTCAGGCATAAGACAGCGAGGTGGGAAGAATGAAGAATTGCCTGATTTTTGATTCACAAAAATTTTTGGCAACATTATGGTTGATCTCTGCCATAAACCCCTTCAAAACAGGGCCTCTGGACCAAGCCAGAATCAGAGCAAAGACTGAGACAATGGTGAACCTTGGCAGTCCAAAGTGAGGGGTGGTGAAATATGTATGTATTTAATTTACTAAAGAGAAAAATCCCCAACTGCTAATAAAATTTTAGGATTAAAATTGATAAGAAAACAAACTTGCAATATCAATCGATGTAGTAATAAATTTATGTGAACATTGTTATATTTGATTGCAGGATTTTAAGACTCTAAGAATCTTTGAAGCTTTTTGTTGCTTCAATAGGTTTTTACATATTGATTTTTAATTTTTATTTAGTCAGCTTTCTATTGACTTTCATTACAAAAACCCATTATTTACAAGTTAATATACACGTGAAGTCCAAACGCTGGGACACTGCTAAAGCTGAAGCCCGGGTGATAATCAGCAAGTACCTTTCCCTTATAGTACTGATGTCACTGGGAGCTTGTCACACGCTACCTGGATTATTTTCTTCTTGGCTGCACTCCTGCAGCCCCCTAACACTCCTGGTCCAAACAAAACTTGTCTTCTCTAGGGGCACTCCTCTGAATGTGGGAATAGTTATTAGGAATCACTCATCCAGTGTGCATTTGATGAAGTCTACAAGGCTTGAGACGTATGCAAAGGCCTTCCCACATTAAAAAGATAAGATTTCTCTCCAGTATATGTTTTGATATGGCTAGTAAGGGTCATGGGTTGAGTGAAGGCCTTGCATTTTTCTTACATATTTAAGACTTCTCTCTACTATGACTTTTATTATTTTTTTTACTTTTTCTTTCATAATTTTTTCTTCTTATATTTATTGAATCACTGTGGGAAAAGTTACTAAGCTTTCAGGTTTGTCTCGGTCATACAATGATAAAACACCTTTCCCTTCACCAGAACTCATTTTTAACCACTAAGAACCCCAATATACCCCCCTCCCAACCCTCCCAATGACTGTGAGGCAAGAATTTCTACTTACCTTTTCTCAACATTGATTACATTCATTATTTCGACAAAAGATATACCATTATTGTTTAGAATTCCCCCCCCCCAAATAATCAGAATTGTTGAAAAGGCACTGTGAAGTACTTTGTTTTCTATAGCTGGTTATGAGAATCATATAATGCCATGGGGCCTCGATTATGTATTTCTCCAAAGAGCCAGATCATTATGAGATTGGTTTCTGTGCATCTGATGTTATGGCTGTGCAGGAGAGCCACTCGTGGGGGGCAACTAGTGACCTCGGTAGGGCGTGAAGGATGAGCCGGTACCAACCCCCTTCCCATGAGACTACAGTTGCCCTGTTACCGCCCGCACATACTTGGCTTTCCAATAAGCTCTGAGACGGTGGCCACATTATATGGGATCCAGATGCATTTCTGCGAAAAGCCACTAGGTTTCAAGATTTGTTTCTGAGTCTCTGGGATCATGGCCGTTAATAAGCTTGATCAGGAGCAGGAGAGGCCATTTGTATGCGGCGACTCGGGGTCTCGCTTGTATGGGGAGGAAAGGGCTGGTTCCAATCCCATCTGCTGAAGCCCCGCGTGTCTCATCACTGCAGGTCCAAACCTGATTGTCCAGTGGCCTCTGGAGGATGGCGGTCACCAGGCTGCCAGGGGGAACAGGCCAAGGCATGAAACCTATTCCCACCTGGAGTGGCCCAGCGCCAGTAACCAATTGCAGGAACAGGATGCATTTCTGCCAAAAGTCTTTGGGTTCTGAGATTGGTTTCTGAGGCTCTGGGATCAGGGCCATTAAGTAGTTCAATTAGGAATAAGAGAGGCTATTCCTCCAATTCTATAGATGAGCTGGAGGTGGTTTGTGCGTGTGTCTCCCACATACCAAACTTTTGGCCGTTTACTTTCTTGGTAAACTTTGCCCCAAGTTTTTGGGGTCTGGCCAAAGGCACTGCAGCAATTTTGGGGTATCTGAAAGAAAGACGGTGCCATCAGGCTGCTGATGCACTCACCTCACAGGTACAGATTGACCTGCTGGCGGCACGATAGCCCTCTACTATGACTTTTAAAATGCATAGTAAGGCTACAGGGTAGAGCGAAGACGTTCCCACATGTCAGACATTTATATGGTTTCTTTCCAGTGTGATTGTTTTCTGTGTTTAGTAAAACACCAAGCTTGAATGAAAGCCTTCCCACAGTCCTTATATATGTAGAGTCTGTCTCCAAGACCAATTTTCCTGTAATTCTAAGACTTGAGGGCATAATGTAGGACTTTCCCCATCATTTACACATGTAAGTTATGTGTAATAAGGAGGAGTAACTGAATGGGTTCCCACAGTCCTAACAAATATAAAGGATTCCCCGAATTCATCTCAAAGATGGTAAAAGTGATTCGATCCTAAGGTTCTCTGCCCCAAATCCCTGGGACAGGCACATGCCCAGACCTGCATACACAGCATTATCGAACATGAGACTGTGTGACTGAGCAGGTGAGGCTCTCAGAGCAGGAAGGACAAAATAGGAGAAACACATATCCTGGAGCGATAGCACAGCTGGTAGGTCGTTCGCCTTACAAGTGGCCAACATGGCCGACCGGAGTTCGATTTCTCTGCCCCTCTCGGAGAGCCCGGCAAGCTACCGAGAGTATTTGATATGCTAGACACAGTAACAACAAAGTCTCCAATGGAGACGTTACTGGGCCCGCTCGAGCAAATCGACGATCAACGGGAGGGCCTTTACCTTTACCTTTACCTTTACATGTCCTGGGGTTTGAGACATTTGTAGCCATCAGGGTACATACATAAGCAGCACACCTGGATTCCCCTGATGCCTGCTAGAGGTGAATCTGGAGCACAGAGCCAAGAGGAAGCCTGAGGATCTACACTGAAGCACAAAAATTAACATGAAAGAAAACAAAGCAGCAGGGTAGAGTAACAAAACAGTGGGTCTGGGACAGCATTAAGGGCTGGTAATAACGCCGTCCCTTATAGTTCCTCAAGAACTGGCAGATGGTTATCCTTTGTACAGAATCAGAAATAACCTGAGCATCACTGGGTATGGCCCCTCCCCTTAAACATCTTCCAAAAACAAACAAACAAATAAGTCTAATCAGCGTTGGACCCCTGGCAACCTACACAGTTGGTACCCCAGTCTTGAAAGGAATGATCCTTGAGCACCACTAATAACACAGCGGTAGGGCGTTTGCCTTGCACGCAGCCAACATGGCCGACTGGAGTTCGATTCCTCCACCCCTCTCGGAGAGCCCGGCAAGCTACCGAGAGTATCTTGCCCGCACGGCAGAGCCTGGCAAGCCACCCGTGATGTATTCGATATGCCAAACACAGTAACAACAAAATCTCCAATGGAGATGATACTGGGCCCACTTGAGCAAATCAATGATCAACGGGAGGGCCTTTACTTTATTCAAATCAAAAAAAAAAAAAATAAAACAGCGGCCTCAAACAGAGCTGATTAATCAGGCCAGGAGCCGGATCCACAGGCTCCTTCCTAAAACAATCAGAGACGATCAGCCTGGGAAGTTTGTACTACATGTCACTGCACTGCGTTGTCTTCTCACTCTCCCACCTGAAGATGGTGTGGCAGAGGCCATCTCACCATCTCCTGCCTGTTTTTCCTGTGGACCAACAGGAGGCTCCATGCAAGTACCTGAGCCGTGGGCACCAGAGAGGAGCACAACCAGCCCCGGCCCCCACCTGACCAGAAGTCCCTGCATTGGAGCCAGAAAGGTAGTGACCAGCTGGATGTTTGGACACTGGCTCACAGAAACATCCACGGCGAGACACTGACAGATGTTCCTGTCTCTCGGGGAGAGAGAAATGGTTTGTGACCCAGCTGCTGTCAGGACAGGAGTGGTTGAGGCCTACAGGGGAGGAAACCCCGGTGCTGCCCAAGTCCGGGACTCTACCTAGGGAACCACACAGGAAGTTCCTAAAGGCCAGAGACTAACTCTGAGGGCAGGAGCTCTCACGTAGCTGCAGCCCCTGCAGGCCCCCGTGACCACAGCGCCATTATTGGCTCTGCCGTGGGGCCAGTCACAGGGACTCAGGGTGGACAAAACTTCAGCTGTCCTCTTGCAGAGTGGATAGGACACGGGCCTGGGAGCTCTCTTTCAGGAACCAAGGTCACTTCTGGGCTCGAGTAGGCCCCAGGCAGTCCCAGCTCTGACCCTCTGGACCTGGACCCATCCTGGTCTTGATTTACTGTAATCCCCAATCAGCACATGAGCCTCATCCAGCACTTGCTCCTATTTTGCAAGAATCACTCTGAAAACCATGTAAAAAGTGTGTTGTACCACAAAACTATCCAAATAACTAGGGTGTTTACTATGACCCATGATGTTATGTGTGTCTAACAACAGGAATTTCTAGAGTGAATCTATTTTGAAACTATGAATATTATATCTTGGGGCCTGGAGTGGTAATACAGTGGATAAGACATTCACTTTGCACTTGGCTGACCCAGGTTCAATATACTAGAATATATATGGGCCCCTGATCCTTGTAGGAAATTATCCCTGACATCAGAGGCATGAATAAGCCACGGACAATGAATGGTGATTACCAAAAATACTGCAACTTCAAAAGGTAACTATAATGAAACAAGAGAACAACAACAAAAAATACCCAAGTGTCAATTCTGAGGCATACACACCAGGTCGCCAGATGTGAAGAATAGTGAGTTGGTAGGTCACATGGTAACACGTTCAGTGTTCTGTCTCTCCAAAGAAATACAGACACAGGGACCACAACAACTGATGGCCAATGGATAGTGCATAGTCAATCTTTAATTCAGAATCGAATAGCATACTTATAGAACATCTGAGGGGTTCTGAGGTACAGAACGTCACTTATTGTGATTCACCATTTACAGAGGTCAAGCGTTTCAACAGAGATAATTCTTTGCAGGGGAATTAACTCAAGGAGACGTTCTGCCGGAGACTTTGCTGAGAAATTCGCTCATGGGCTATATGCATCTGTGTTGCTTTTCTCCTTCCCTGCTCGTACATACTAAACAATTAAGTTTACTTCTTATTAATATTTGAAATTATCAATACACACAGTAGAGAAACATCCCAAAACTTACTTCTCTGGGGTCCAGGAGCTAAGATTAAAAGCTGGCTGGGATCCAGCTTTCTGGGGTTAGCGACTACAGCAACTGAAGCCTGAGTAAAGTAATTATGATTGATGGCCAGCAGTATATATATTTAGAGTCAATTAACTCATAAATATTAAGAGCTTATCATGAATGTTTTTCCTGTTTTGAAGCAAAGAACATTGCTCTATAGTGATAGATTATAGATTATACAGGTTACAGCGGAAAGGGAAATGCAAATAAATGACTGCAGATACAAAGTCTAGAGTCACGAGAAGGTTTGACTTTATGATGTAAGGATAGATTAGGAGTGCTCATAAGAGCACTATAACCATCTTTGGGGGGAGCAAAAGTGGAAATTTACTGATCAGACCTAAAACACTTAGGATAAAGACAAATTCTAGAGTGAAACATTTTAAGTGGATTCTTAAGCCACTTTTTCTGTATTTTTCTATTCTGCAAAAATTCATGATTTCTCGTGAATACTCCTCCTCTCTCTCATTGCTCTAATAGCCTCTCTGTGTGTATGTATATGTGCATGCACATGTTTCAATTTTAGACCACAACTGGCAGTGCTCAGGGATTTGCAGCTCTGGGATCAGGGTTCAGTCCTAGTGGGGCTCAGGGACTATAAAATTACTAGACATAGAGAGACCTGGGTTGGCTGCTTCAAGGAAAGTACCCTACTTGCTGTACTATTGCTCTGGCCCTTTCTAAGTGAATTATTTCCACCACATCAAGAGTGACCCTGAACAAAGCTTCCCCAACAACACCCCTCCCCGCCCCGAAAATCAACTATTTCTCTTAAAAAAGGAAAACAAAACTTTACCCCCAGTACTCACAACAGCTGGGGGTCATCTGGTCAGGGAGAGATTACATGCGTGGGGTGCTTTGCAACTGGACCTTAGGATGGAGAAATTCTTTACCTAGAGAAAAATACAAAAGCTGGGACCAGAGACAGTAAGTGGGTACGAACTTGCCTTGCATGCAGCCAACCGAGATCAAGTCCCGGCATCCCTTATGGTCCCCAAGTACCACGAGCAGGAATTCCCGACTGCAGAGCCGAAAGTAAACCCTAACCACCATCAGATGTGGTACAAGAGCAAAACCAAAATGATAATAATGAAAAAGTTTCATTTGCAATCGCCACCCACCTGCAAGGACTGAGACACTGGGTGGCCCCACCGCATTAGGACAGTCAAACAAAGGACAGAGGACGACTGGGTCCCCTGCTGCAGTGGGGCGGGGGCCCCACCCTTCTAAGTGAACCTGAAGGTGCCACACTAAGGATGCCAGGGCCAAAGGCTCCGGACAGGGCCAAGCAAAGTCAGGTGCTGGAGGTTCGGGAGGGCTAAGCCCCGCCCTCTGCAAGTCCTGGAGCCCCAGACCCACCGGACTCTGACCCTTACAGGAGCTGGAGGAGATCTTGGCCAAGGGAAATTCCAGGATCACTTGTTCACACCTGCGACCCCTGCGCCTGGCACAGGCCCCACTGCACCACCCAAAGCCTCTGGGTCCCCTGAAAGCTTTCGCCTTACCTCACCTCAGGAACCGCCTGGACATACTGAACAGTGGAAAGCAAGCGTAAAAGCACCCCCCCAAGTTGGCGCAGCCCCACCACTCACAGTGCCAAGACGCAGGGTGATCACCTGAGGCCACTTGTGTTCTGCCACAAAATCGGCCTCACAGTTTCCCTGTCAGGCCAGGCGCCAGTTCCTCCTCTACCCACGAGACCAATGGCGGCCAGAGCCAGGCAACCACAACAAGAACAGAAAGGATTTCTGAAGGGCCCGTCTATGACATCATTTCTGCTTCTGCCAGGAGCCTTAAAGGGCCATGGTCCAGATGCAGAGACCCTCTGTGCCCACCCAGGTGAATTCGTGCTACAAGGAGGACGGACTGGATAAAGGAGTGGAGAGGTAGCTGCTAAAGTGTTTGCTCACACAGTGGGGGCCTGAGGATAAGAGGAAGACCCCTGATCCTGCACTGGCCAGTATAACATTGAAACAATGATCTTACACACAGTCCATCAGGAAAAACACATGTGGGTTGATTCAAGGACAAACAGGCAGGTTGGTACAAGGCAACTGACATTGAGTTGCGTGAGGAAGTCATCAAGACGGGGTGAAAGCAGTGGAAATGGCAGCCTTCTATGATCCTCAGATTCCTCCATGGAGCACAAAAAATTCCCTAGAGGCCGAGCCAGGGGACTCAGGAGTTCCGGAGTACCAGCACCCCCTGCAGGCAGGTAGCAGTACTCCCCCTGGGAACTACAGCCTGGAATGAGGCTCTGACATGGGGAAAGACTGGGACTTAGGGTAGACAAACCTTCAGCCACTCTCCTGCAGGGTGGACAAGGGCATGCACCTGTACACTCTGTCCAGGGGAACAAGGTCACTCCTGGGTCCAGATAAGCCTGAGGTAGAGCCGTGCTCTGTCCTGCTGGACCTGGGCCCATCTGAGTCCTGATTTACTCTAATCCTGCATCAGTACATCTGCATGAGTCTCATCTTATACTCGCTCCTGTTGTGCAGGAATATATTTGAAAACGATGCAATCACCCAGGTTTATAGAAAATAAATCCAAATATCCAAGGCATTTATTTACTAAGGACCATAATATGTACTGTGCCTGTCATTTGGAACTTCTCAAGACTACTTATACTGTAAATATTCTATTTTGGGGGTGGAGTGGTCTTACTCTCAGCTGACCCAAGTACGATACTTGGCCACGCTGAGCCCTGGCTGCAGTGATCCCTGAGCTGAGTCAGAAGTAAGGGCAGAACACTACAGGGAGTGTCCAAAACTACAGCAACAACAGGACAACTATAAGAAAGCAAAACAAACAAACAAACAAAAATCATGTGCAAAGTAAAACTAGAGAGGAACCTTTCAATAGTAAAAGAGTGGGTTCTTAAAACTCTGGTTTCTGGCATTTCCATAGTTTCACGGAAGGCTTATTATTCTCTTTTCTTGCAAGTACATGTTTTCCTGTGTGTGCAAGTGTGTATGTGTGTGTGTGTTTTTCTTTGAGCCATCACAAGCATTGCTCAGGGGGTATTCCTAACTCTGCACTCAGGGTTTCAAACCTGGAAGCTTTGGGGATCACTAGGATGCAGGGGACTGAACCCAAATTTATTGTGTGCAAGCAAGTATTTGCTGTACTTTCGCTCTGCCCCTTCCTACATAAATTTCTTCCAAAAGTACCAGGAGTCCTGTACAAAGTTCCCCCCACACACACACAAATAAACAAGTATCTTCCTTCAAAAAAAGGGAAAAATTTAAAAAACGACAACAAAAATCTTTACCCTCAGAATTTATCCCAATAGCCACGGGTCACCCGCTCAGGAAGAGATGAAGAGTGGAGGGTGCTTTGCAACTTAACATGAGATGAAACTTGTGATCTGAAAAAAAAAAAAACACCAATAGTGTTGTTGGACATACAATGAAGTCTGTAGGGCACTTGCCTTGACCCGGTAAATTCTCCCCGTACCTATGTCCTGCAGCAACACCAGCAGGAATCATACCTAAGCCCAGAGCCAGAGGTAGCCCTGAACATCTCTGAGGATGCCCCCTCTCCCCAACGCCCCCTAAAACAACCCCCAAACCAAAAACAGCCCCAAGAGAATATGTTCATTGGCAAACCCAGCCACCTGCAGGTCCACTGCCCCCGAATGTCACGAACCAACACAGCGGCAATGAAAATGATGTACAGCAAGGGGACCCTTATCATGGGGGGGTGAGGGGGACTGCGGCTCTGCCCTTCAAATCTGGAGGTTCTACAGCTACGAGATTAGGGCCAAAGGCTACAATATGGGACTACCGGGAGGGTTGGGACAGCCAAGACCCCCGCCCTGTGCAGGTCCAGCACCCCCGTGCTAAGCCCCTCCCCCACCCGCCGCTGCCCCATCATGGAGATAGAGGCCATCAAGGCCTCAGTGGCCCCCATGGACCACGCCCACACACCCGCAACACTGCGCCCCAGTACAGCCCCCACCTTGCCCCCCAAAGCTCCCCGTCCCCCTAAAGCCTCCGCCATGCCTCAGGAACACCTGGATGTTGGGGAACAAGTGAGAAACCAGCGTGAAAGCGTCCCCCACGCTAACGCGTTGCTCACAGTGCAGAGACGGAGAGTCGCCCCTCTCCTGCCCCAAAATCCGCCTTCAAGAACCACTTCCAGGTAGTTCCATGCCATCCTTCACCCAGGTAACAATGTTGGGACTGACTGAACCATCTCTGTCAGCAAGAACACAGGTACCAGGAAGGCCCTGTCTGTGACGTCACTTCCGTTTCCACCAGCAGCCTTAAAGGGCCAGGCTACAAGTGCGGAGAGATCCTTTCGGGACACCCAGGGGATCCTGTGCGGCCTATGAAGATTCGAATCCCAGCATCCCATATGGTCCCACAAGCACCGCTAGGAATAATTCCTCAGTGCATAGCCAGAAGTACCCTGTGTGTATCGCCAGATGTAACCCAAAAGGCCAAAAAAATGAATAAAATAAAATTTGAGATAACAAATTTGCAATATTAATATCAATAGGTGGAGAAAACAAATTCATGTGAACATTGTTATATCTGGTTTTAGGGTTGGTAAGACTGTCTCTTTAATTTTTAAAAGATTTTTTTGCTTCAAGAGGTTTTTCCTTTTATATTTGGTACTTATTTAGTCACTTTCCTCCTGTCTTCCATAACCAAGACTGTTATTTACAAGTTAACACACTGTGAAGTTTAAATGCCGGGACACTGGCATAACTATAGCCCTGGTGATAATCACGGAGTACCTTTCCCTTACAGGATGATGTCATGGGAAGTGTTTCATGCTGGATTCTTAGCTTCTGGGCTGGACTTTTGTAGCCCCCTCCTAACCTTCCTGGTCTAAATAAAACTCGTCTTCTCTAGGGGGATTGTTCTAAACTTGGGGACAGTTCTTCGGGGTCAACTCATCCCATGTGCATTTTACAAAGACTACAAAGGCTAGAGAGGCACACAAAGGCCTTCCTACATTTACAAACATGAGTTTTCCCTCCAGTTTGTATTTTCCTATGGATCGTAAGAAGAGTTGAGGGTTGAGTGAAGGCCTTTGCACATTCCTGATATATGTAAGACTTCTCTCCACTATGAATTTTCCTATGCATACTAAGGCTTGAATGTAGAGCAAAGGCCTTTTTTAACATGTATGGAGTTTCTCTCTGGTATGAAATTTTCTGTTTAGTAAAATATCAATTTTGAATGAAGGCCCTCCCACAGTCCTTCCATATTTAAGCTCTCTGCCATATGAATTTTCTGTGATCACTAAGGCTAGAGGAAATAATATAGGCCTTCCTGCTTGCCTTACATACATAATGTTTCTTTCCAGTATGAATGTTCTTATATGTAATAATGAGTGAGAGGTAAGTGAATGCCTTCCAAGAGTCTATATATATATATATATATATATATATATATATATATATATAGACTCACACTATATATATATATATATATATGGATTCTTTTAGTGTGCGTTTGCCTGTGCTTAGTAAGTTCTGAGTACAAAGTAAAGGTCTTCCCACAGTCCTTACATGAGTAACGTTTCTCTACTGCATGAATTTTCTATGCACAGAAACCCCTGAGAAGGAAATAAAGGTCTTCAAAATTCCTTATCCTTACATAAATAAGGTCTCTCTAAATGAATTTTCCTATGCATACTAAGTCTTGAGGTCTTCCCATATTCCTTGGATGAATAGCGTTTCTCTCCTGTATGAATTCTCCTATGTATAATCAGGTATGAGGATAGATCTAAGCATTCCCACATTTTTTACATGTTTACAATTTCTCTCCTGTGTGGATATTCAGGTGATGGCACTTGTGTGGTGGCTGACTCAAATTGTGTCCGTGCTGCTAACAGCCCTGGGATTTTTCCCATCTGAAGAATTCCTGCCTGTCTCAGAATCCCCACAGTGATGCAGGCACCACTGCTCACTCGAGACTGTCACAGTGCACAGGATAAGAGGCATTCCGCTGAGGCTGGTTGCTTCCCTGGAGAATAGCAGAGGAGGTTTACAATTATTTCTTGATTTCTTGAGGGTCTCCATGTCAAAAAAAAGTCAAACCCTGCAGGTTTGAGGTCTAACATTTCCACCATGGAAATACAATTATTGACACATATATGGCTTTTCCTGGAATGACCAAATAGTTTTGCACGATGTTCATGAAAAATTGACAGAAGTGTTGTTATTACATGTGTCCATTTTTTCTCAACTCAACGAAGAACACATTAAGTGGAAATTATTTCTATACAGAAAAAGGAAGCACCAGTTTCAAGCAAAAAAATACACCCAAGTCTGGGTTCGGTTGTAGCTCAGTACAGAGCTCGGGATGCATGTACGAAGGCAAGGCCGAGTCCCCACAAAGCTGAGAATGCAGGGGCCATTGAAATCATCTAACCTAATTGAATCAATGTCAGGATCAATGAGGATTTTGGGTTTTTTATGTTTATAAGTTGGGACAGTGTCACACGAAACAATGCTTTGCAACTGGAACTTAGGAAGCAGAAATTCTTGACCTTGAAAATAAGACATAAAAGTTGGGACGAGAGACAGTAAAGTGGGTAAAGGAATTTGCCTTGCATGTTGCCAACCCTGATCAATCCCTGGCATCCCATATGATCCCCGAGTACCATCAACAGGAATTCCCAACTGCAGAGCCAAAAGTAAACCCTGAGCATCTCCAGATATGGTACACAAGCCAAACCAAAAAATAATGAAGGGGCTGGAGGAAAAGCAGAGCCGGCACAGCATTTACCTTGCATGTAGCCAACCCAGATTTAATTCCCAGCATCCCACCTGGTCTCCTGAGTATCGCCATGAGTAATTCTTGAGTGCAGACCCAGGAGTAACCCCTGTGCATCGCCGGGTGTGACCCAAAAATAAATAAATAAATAAATATGTGAAAAGAAAACAAAGAAAAAAGAAAAGAAAAAAAATTCACTTGCAAACGTCACCCACCCACAGGGAATGAGCCACTGGGTCGCCTTTTCCCATCACAACAGCCAATCAAAGCACAGAGGTGAATTGGGTTTTCTGCTGCAAGGGGGCTGGGGCCCTGCCCTTTGAAGTGAATCTGAAGATTCTACACTAGTGATGCCAGGGTCAAAGGCTCTGGAAACAGCCAAGCTAAGACCAGTGCTGGCAGGTTTGAGAGGGCTAAGCCCCACCCTGTGCAGGTCCCTCAGTCCAGGACCCACCCCCCTCTGAGCCTTCCCGGAGCTGGAGGCGATCCTGGCTAAGGGGACCTTCCCACAATCACTTGTCACACGTGCGAACCCTGCACCCTGGCACAGGCCCCACTCCACAGCCTAAAGCCTCTGGGTCCCCCTAAAGCCTTTGCCATACCTCAGGAACCTCCTGGATATCAGGAATGAGTGAAAAACAAAGGTGAAAGCGTCCCCAAGCTGGACCAGCTCTGCCACTCACAGTGCAGGCGACTGGGAGGCCGCTAGTATCCTGCACAAAATCAGCCTCCACAGTCCCCCTGTATAAAGAGCCGCCAATTCCTCCTCTACCCACGAGACCTGTGGCAGCCTGAGCCAGGCAACCATGACTAGAATAGAAAGGATGCTGAAAGACCAGTTCTGTGACATCACTTCCGCACCCACCAGGATCCTTAAAGAGCCATGGTCCAGATGCAGAGAGACGCTCTGTCCCCATCTAGGTAAATTGGTGCTTTAAGGGGGCTGGACTGGATAAAGTAGTGGAGAGGCAGCTGCTGGAGTGGTGGGTCACACAGTGGGGGGCTGAGGTAAGGACAAGAGCCCTGATCCTGCACTGGTCAGTCAACCACTGAAATAATACTCTCACAAACAGTCCATCAGGAAAAAAATAAAACATGTGGGTTGATTCAAGGTCAAACAGGCAGGTTGGTACAAGGCACCTGACACTGAGTTTCATGAGGAAGTAATCAAGATGGGGTGAAAGCAGTGACTCTGAAGCCAGCCCTGGAGATGCAGAGAGGAACTGGCCTAGTAGCAGCTCAGAGAGCTAGACAGACACTGGAAAGGGGAAAAGCCTGGTAATACCATAAGAAAGCACTCTCCAGCCAACATGCTACCTCTTGAAAATGCCTGACTAGTAGACTCTTGCATACAAGAAAAACCACAGGAGGTAGTTTCAGAAACACACTTTCAAATCCAGAGTATGGACAAGAGGGATATTACAGTGGGGTGGACGCTTGCCTTGTATGTGGTCAATCTGGGTTCAATCCTCATAATTCCAAATGGTGCTCTGAGCACCATCAAAGTGAAAATCAAGGAGTAAGCTCTACACACTGCCAGGTGTGTACCACCAACAAACATTATTTATATATATAGCGATAGCACAGTGTGTAGGGCTTTTGCCTTGCAAGCGGCCAACATAGTGTACCCGAGTTCGATTCCTCCGCACCTCTCGGAGAGCTAGGCAAGCTACCGAGAGTATCTCGCCTGCACAGCAAAGCCTGGCACGCTACCCGTGGCGTATTCAATATGCCAAACACAGTAACAAAAAGTCTCAAAATGGAGACGTTACTGGGCCTGCTCGAGCAAAATAGATGAACAACGGGAGGAAAGATTTTTTGACATATATAATATATGGAGTATTTGTACTATACATAATGTATATCATATAAATTACATCACGGATCACGGTCCTCCCGTTGTTCATCGATTTGCTTGAGCAGGCCCAATAATGTCTCTATCATGAGACTTGTTGTTACTGTGTTAATCATATCAAATACATCACGGGTAGCTTGCAGGGCTCTGCCATGAGGGCAAGATACTCTTGGTAGCTTGCCAGCTCTCCGAGAGGGGCTGAGGAATTGAACTTGGGCCGGCCATGTTGGCTGCGTGCCAGGCAAATGCCCTACCCGCTGTGCTATTGCTCCAGCCCATAAATTACATATATATCAAATTTACATCAATGTACATATATGTACACATAAAAACTTAGAGTATATTCCGACCCTAAGAATGGAGGATAATAGGCAGCAAACAATTCTGGTCACTTTGGAGTCTTTTATAACCTTTAAACAGATCTGAATCCTTTTTATCATTGGGGTGACTACGAGATTGATGGAACTTTGCTAATTCCAAATAGAATTCTTATTTTATTTCTCTGATAATATTGAACTGACGGGTGGGATCCAGGAACTTGACCAACCTTGTGAGTAATCACATGAAAATGGAAGGGCCCGCTGGGATGTGGGGTGCCTGGGGAGTGTTGGGATGTGGGGAACTGACCCATATCCACAACATTTGTCAGACATTTGAATCAAGGAGCCCCTTCCATCCTTTCAAACATCTTTCTACGCACAGTAAAGTTCATTTAAACTGCTTCGAGTAGGGGCCAAAGAGACAGGACAGCAGGGAGGACATTTCTCTTGCATTACCTTTTTTTTTTGAATGGGAAAATACTTTATTTTCACAACCAAAGCAGAAAAGATGCCTTATGAGTAAAAGACAGGAAAGTTATTCCATATTTTACAACATGAAAACTTTTTTATAATTATAAATAATATAGGGCTGGAGCAATAGCACAGTGGGTAAGACATTTAGCTTGCACACAGCCAACATGGCGGACCCGAGTTCGATTCCTCTGCCTCTGTCAGAGAGCCTGGCAAGCTACCGAGAGTATCTCGCCCGCGTGGCAGAGCCTGGCAAGCTACCTGTGACGTACTTGATATGCCAAACACAGTAACAAGTCTCATGAAGGAGACGTTACTGGGCTCACTTGAGCAAATCAATGAACAACGGGAGGACCGTGACCGTGATAACTAATATAGTCTCTGGGTCTTGGCCGTTGATGGGATTACACGGCACCAGGGGGCCAGTTGGTGGGTCTGACACTTGCCTACTGGAATTTGGAGGATCTGGGTGGAGGATGCTCAGCACCGATCGTGAGCAGTCTTGGAGATCTCAGCCCCGGGACCCGCATGCCTTAATAAAACCCAATCAAAGGACAGACAACAACGGGGGGTGGGGGGTGGGGGGTTGGGCCCTGCCGTTTGAAGTGAATCTGAAGTTTCTATACGAGTGAGTGATGCCAGGGCCAAAGTGAATCTGAAGTTTCTACACGAATGAGTGATGCCAGGGCCAAATGCTCTGGAACGGGCCAGAGCAAATTCCCATGCTGGGAGGGTCGGGACAACAAAGCCCTGCCCTCTGCATGTCCCGCAGACCCCGAGCTCAACCCCTGCGCTCAGCCCCACACCCACCTCCTGCTGACCATTCATGCAGCTGGAGGTGATGGTGGCCAAAGGGGACCCCATGATCACCCCCACACACCACAACCCCTGCACCCCCTAAAGCCTCTGGGTTCCCCTAAAGCATCCCTCATGCCTCAGGAAATGGCTGATATCAGAAATGAGAGAAAAACAAGAACAAAAGGGCCCCCCAAACTGGAGGGGCCCTGGTGCTTCCAGGGGGGAGAACAGGAAGCGCTGCGCGCTCATGAACCGCCACTCGCTTCCTGACAAAAAAATAGGTCTTCACAATTCCCCTTACATGAAGGGCCGCCATTTCCTCCTCTACCACTAGACCAATGGCGGCCTGATCAGGCAACCACAATGGGAAGATAAAAAAAAATATCCGAAGGTCCCTGGCCTGGGACGCCACTTCCACTGCTGCGGGAACCTGAGCCTTAAAGGGCCCTTGTCCAGATGCAGAGGCCTTTTTTGCCCACCTAGGTGAATCTTTGCTTCAAAGGGGATGGACTGGATAAAGGTGTAGAGAGGTGGCTGTGGAGAGTGGTGGGTCACACAGTGGGGGGTTGAGGATAAGAACCCCTGATCCTGTACTGGTCAGTCAAACAATGACCCAATGGTCTCACACACAGTCCATCAGGAAAAACGCAGCTAGGGTGATTCATGGTAAAACAGGAAGGTTGGTACAATTCACTGAGTGCTGAGTTTCGTTGGGAAGTAATCAAGATGGGTTGAAAGCAGTGACTGCAACCCAGCCCTGGAGATGCAGGGAGGGACTGCCCTAGCAGCAGCCCAGAGAGCTGGACAGACACTGGAAGAGAGAGGCTGGTAAGAATATCAGAGAGCACTGTATGATCAACGCACTACCCCTTGAAAACCCCGAACCAGGGCACTCTTACCTACAAGGAAAGAATCAGAAGCACAATTTTAAATCCAGACCATGGGGCAAGAGGTTAGTACAGTGGCTTCGGCGCTTGCCTTGCATGCGGTCAATTTGGGTTCAACCCTCAGAATTCCAAATGGTCCCCTGAGCACCATCGAAGTGCAAAGCCAGGAGTAGGTCCTGAGCACTGCCAGGCTGCACCAAAATCATATATTCCGACCCTAAAAATGGAGGATAATAGGCAGCAAGCCATTTTGTTTACCTTGGAGCCGTTTTTGTCCTTTAAACAGATCTGAATCCTTTTTATCATTCTGGTGACTACTACTTTGAGCGGACTTTGCTAATTCTAAATAAAACACTTAATTTTTATGTGATATTATTGAACTTGTGGGGGGAATCCAGGAACATGACCAACCTTGTAAGTAATCATAGGTAAATGGAACAGCCTTCTGGGATGTGGGGAGCTGACTCATATGCCCGGCATTTGTCAGACATTTGACTCAAGGGGCCCATTCCATCCTTTCCTGTCTTTCTAAACACAGAAATGTTCATTTAAACTGGTTCAAATAGGGGCCCAAAAGTAGGTACAACAGACAGGACATTTACCTTGCACCAGGTTTAACAGGGTTCCTGGAGTACCACCAGGAGTAATCTCTGAGTATTTCAGGATATGATCCAAAAAGATGGGGAAAACAAAGTTTAAAATTTAAAAACAAACTGTCTTCACGGCACTCCATTTAAGAACCTTGCCAGGGCCATTTAACTAAGATGACACTTTCTGAAACATTTATCCTTTGTACTTACATAACGCTAAGCAGTACCTGAACACATGGGAGGCAGAGATGGCATGGGGGAAGGAGCTGGTGACACACATCCCACCGGGACTCCAACCACGGTAACCCATAATGATCCTGAGTCCCCCAGGTATGGATGACTGAGCTGAGAGCGAGGACTAGGACTCAGATGGGTGTGGCTCCAAAGAACATAAATCAGGAATCCCTGAAGAACAAAGGTGTGGCTGTTTCTCTTCCATAACCCCCCCAAAACAAGGACCTCAAAACCAAGTTACAGGGGCTGCTGTGATAGTCCAGGTGGAGGGCTTTATCCTTGCATGGAGCCTGCCCAGGTTCAATCCTTCCCATCCCATATGGTCCACAGGAACTGCCAGGAGCAATTACTGATTGTTGAGGCAGGAGTAACACCTGAGCATCACTAGGTGTGAATCAAAAAGCAAAAAAAAAAGTCTAGACAGAGTCACAACAAATAATAAGACAGGGGTGAGCCTTGACAGCCCTGTGCGAAGGAAATTTTTTTTGCCTTTTAATTCACATTCCTCCTGGCTTTCATCAGAAAATCCAAAAAGTACATGTTAACATCCACATCAAGTTTAAATTGTGGAACCCTGGCACAGACTTTCCCTTATAGACTGACATCACAAAAAATTTGTTACACACTAAGGGATAATTTCCTTCCTGGCTGCATTTATGTAGCACAGCATCCCATGGTACAAAGAAAACAGACTTTACCAAAGGGGCCTGTTTTGACATTAAAATAACATTAAAAATTTTTATTAAGGCATTGAGTAGTTGCTACCCCTAACTCTGTGGGATGGGAAATAAAGCCTGTGGGACATGGGTGAAGAAAGGGATAAAGAGCAGTGGGAGACTGGTATAGTACACAGAAGAATGGAATAAAGAACAACTGATCACTGTGAGTCCACAAAGTAAAATGCGGGTCCCTTCCCAACAGAGACAGAGAGACAGGGAGACAGAAAACCACACCCTGATGGTGAAAATGGCCCGTTTAATGCAGAACAGCTACCATGCTTATAGAACGTCTGAGGAGGCATGAGCTAAGGACATAGGAGTGACTGTTCATTTACGCAGATAAACATTTGGCAGAAGAAATTCTCAGGGAGAGATTCACTCAAAGAGACACTCTGTCTCCCAGGGACATCTACATTGCTTTTATCTTTTCACCTAGTTGTATAAGTTATCAATACTTGCAGTCGTTTGGATAAACACAGTAAGAGACAAAGATCCCAACACTTAGTTCAGCTTGTCCTTCCCCATGGGGCTCCTGTCTCTAACGTTGTAACAGTTTGCATCAAGACAATGCATATCTGCTTTCTCGAATGTTCCATTTTGGAACCCGGGTAGTATTGCCACTTGCCCCGAGTCCATCCAAGTCCCACAGCAGAACCTCACTTTTGGGGTGTTGAAACTACAGTAACTGAAGCATGAGTCAAGTAATGATGACCAAGCAATTATGCCCAGGAGTAAATAACTTCAGAGTCAATCAACTCCCAAATATTAGGAGCATAGAATTGATGGTCTTTCTGTGTTTAACCAAACACATTGTTGCATAGTAAAGACATAAAAAATCTAAAGGAGAAATAGAAAAGCAGGTACAAATACACAGCAGTTCAACTACAAAGCAGTACAGATACGAACTTGAGAATTACCAGAAAGTTATGGCTTATAAGTAATCAAGACTGACTTGGGGAACTGAGACAATGAGAGGAAAATACAAAGAAAAGGTTAAAGATAAACTTTAACTAAATTAGGGATGTTAGCAAGGACATGATACTCTTCTCTGGGAGGAGCAAAAGGGGCAATTCACAGATGAAGCCTAAAACATTGTTAAGTTAATATCCAGCAGATCACCAAGAGCCTGGCCTGTTTCCTTCTTCGATCCTCTGTCACCCTTCACCGGCCAGGGTGGCGAGACTAATCATGGCCACCAAATGCACGCAGCACATACCCAGACATTATTTGAACACAACTCTCAGCACTCAGTGTAACAGCCGCGTTTTGCCCTGATCAGGGAGAGATGAAGAGTAAGGGCACAATTTTCAACTTGATTTTAGGGTACAGAAATTCTACATGCTAGAAAAAACAACAATGTGGAGTCAGAGATAGCAAGCAGGGAGGGGCGCTTCCCTCGCTGACCCAGATTGATACTCGGCATCTCACGTGACCGCTAAAGATTTAAAAAAATAATAATCGCAGAGTGCTGCTCCTGAAATAAACCCCAAGCTTCCATAGATGTGCTCCAAAAAACCAAAAATACCCCTAAAGTAAATTTTCATTTGCAAACCGCAACCACCCCTATATCCACGCACACAGGATGGCTCTGGACATCCAGGCCACTAATGAATAGTGACCCAGGGCTGCAGTGTCATTTGCCATTGGGGAGCTACGGTCCCTCCACCCCGACCCCTCAAAAATAAACAGGCCTTTTATAGTTTTGGAGGCACCACCGGCGATATGGATGAGAAACTTCTGACTCTGCGCTGAGGCATCCGATCTGGTCCAGCTTGGAAATCGAACTTGGGTGGGCCAGATGCAAAGCAAATACCCTAACCGCTGTGCTATCTCTGCGGTCCTCTAAGTGAATCTGCAGCTTCTACAGCAGTGAGGTCCGGGCCAAAGCATCCAGGCCAGGGCCCGGTGCAGTCCCGTGCTGGGAGGGTCAGGACGGCCAAGCCCCAACGCTCTGCAGACCCCGTGCTCAGCCCCGCTCCCACCCATCACTGCCCCATGGCGGAGCTGCAGGGAATCCCCAGAACCACGCACTCACAGCCGCGACCCCTGCTTCCTGGCACAGCCTCCACTGCACTCACCAAAGCTCCGCCTCCCCCACCAAACCCCACCGCGCAAAGGGAACCACCTGGATATCGGGAAACGGTTGAAAAAGGAGCCCGAAAGCGGCCTCCAAGCTGACCTGGCCCCACCCTCACAGTGCGGAGACCAGGAGACAGCTAGTGCCCTGCCACAAACCCGGCCTTCACAGAGCCCTTCCATGCGAGACAGCCACTTCACCCCTCACCTGCATAGCAAATGGACGCTGACCCAGCATATTGCACGCACACACCAAAATGCCCTGCTGTAATGTCACTTCCGCTTCTGCAAGCCGCCTTAAAGGGCCAGACAACAGCAGCACAGAAAACAACTAGGAAAATGCAGGTAAATGTGTAAGGCTTGTTGGCTGGAGCGATAGCACAGTGGATAGGGCATTTGCCTTGCATGCAGCTGACCCAGGTTCAATCATCTGCATTCTATATGGTCCCCAAAGCAGTACCAGGAGTGCAGAAGAGCCGGAGAAATCCGTGAGCACCGCTGGGTATGACCCCCCCCCACCAAAAAAATGATAAGTGTACTGCAAGTGGAATGGGCTCACATTAAGGAGTGGAGAAGTGGTAGCAAGAGTGTTCAGTCACAAAGTGGGCATCTGGAGAAAGAAGTTTCCCGATCCTGTATTGCATAGTGACTCTGAAGCCAGCCCTGGAGATGCAGAGAGGAACTGATCTAGTAACAACCCAGACTGCCAGAGAGACACTAGAACAGGAGAAAAGGCTTCTACCCCTTAACAACATGAGAGCAATGGACTCATGTCTACAAGAAAAACCCAAGGAGGCAGTTTCAGATACAATATTTCAAACCAACAATGGCCTGAGGGATAGTGTAGTGGTTTGGGCACTTGACTTGAATTCGGTCAACCTGATATCAGTCCCTGACATCCCCAATAGTGGCCTGGCACCACCAGGAGAAATCCATAAGAACTTTTAGATTTCCCCCAAAGCGAAAATAGATAATTAAGTACATAAAACAAAGCATACAGAACAACCCCCAGCATGGAGGCATACATGGGGCTAACAGGCAACAAACCACACTGGTCCATTTGTAGACTGGCATGGCCTTTTGAACAGATCTACATGGTGTTTACCATTTTGGTATATAATAGATTGTTAGGATTTTACTGTTTCCAAAGTGTAAGTCTCAAAACATTTACCCTCAATGTTTGTGTAAATCAAATGGAAAACTGAATATAATGAGCATAGATATGCTACAGCGAGTGAAGTGCTTCCTTGCATGTGGCTGACCTGAACACAAATTATGGACAGCACAGCAGGATGTGGCTCCCAGAACATAACACAGAAGAGCCTGAAGGATGGAGGTTTGGCTGTCTATTCAATGTCAAAAGGGTTCACCACAGCATCGTGGTTGATGAACCCCACAAACCAGAGCCTCTGAGCCAAGTCAGAGTCACAGCAAAGAATAAAACCAAGGTGAGTCTTGACAGCACCCATGAAAATGCTATTTTTGTACCTATTTACGTCTTATTTAATTCCTTCCACCCTGGTTTATTAGTAAGAACTATTATTTACCAGTTAACATTCTCGGAAGTCCACATACCAGGACGTTATCATAACCATGGTCCAGGTGATAATCAGCAAGTACCTTTCACTTATGGTACTAGTATCACAGGAAGCTGTCACACGTACCAGGATTATTTCCTTCCTTACTGTACTTTTCTATCAATACTCCTCCCACTTGTTGAAACTAAAATTGTTTTATCCAAGGTCCCTGTTCTGACCCCAGTCACTGTTATTATGGAACTTATTGATCCAGCATAGCTTTTATATTTACTAAAGCTTGAGGGAATATGATGGCCTTCCTCTATACCTTCCCGACAGGATTTTCTCCAGTTATTCTCTTTAAAGGCTGCAGGTGCGAATAATGGGCTTCCCATGTTCTTACATATATACAGGTTCTCTCCAGCGTGAATTCCCCTACGCATAATAAGGCCCGAGGATCCAGCAAAGTCCTTCCCATACTCCTGACATATATAAGGTTTCACTGCAAAATGACTTTTCACATGCACAGGAAGGGCTGAAGACAAACTGAAGACCTTTCTACATTCCTTACACTTGTGAGGTTTCTCTCCACTGTGGATTTTCTTGTTCAGAAAGCTATGCTAATTGCATGAAAATTTTCCTGCAGTTCTTACATATAAAAGGCCTCAATCCAGGATAAATTTTTCTACACACAGCAAAGCTTGAGGATTGAGTAAAGTTCTTCTCACACCCATACATATGTTTTTTTTTTTCGAGTATGAATTTTCCTATGTTTAATAAGGAGTTAGGGAGGAAGAGAAGGCTTTGCCAAAGTCTTTACAAACATAAGGTTCATCTCCAGTATGAAACTTTCTGTGCCTCAAAAGGTTTGCGAAATAAGCAAAGGCCTTTTCAGACTCCTTACAAATATGTGGATTCACTGCAGTGTGTTTTCTTGTGAACAAAAAAGTTTGAATAGAAAGTGAAGCCCCTCCTACAATAGTGACACGAATAATGTGTCATTACTGTAAGAACTTTTCAATGCCGCGAAAGACCTGAAAAGAAATGAAAGGCCTTTTCACCTACCTCACAAATATAAGGGTTTTCTCCAAAATGGAAATTGTGAAAACTAAGACTTCAGGAATAAGCAAAGGCTTTCCTACATTGCTCACATATATAGGTTATCTCTTCATTGTGAGTTTTTCTGTGCACTAAGGCTTGTGGAATAAGCAAAGACTTCCCACTCCGTGCATGCATATGGTTTCTTTCCAGTGTCAATTTTTCTGTGCATACTAAGTTGTAAGGGTCAGATAAAGGCCACGACACATTCATTACATGCATAAAAACTCTCCAGTATTAAATTTCCTGTGTATCAGGTATTAGGATCCTATGAAGGCCTTCCCACAATCCTTACATATAACCGGTTTCTCTCCTGTGTGAATGTTCACATAGTCCCACCGGGGTGACACTGGACTCAAGTTTGTCATTAGTGCTTACATTTCTGGGGATTCTGTCTATGAAGGGCTTTTAAGGGAATGGGATGGTGCTGAGGATATGGGAAGGGTGATCATCTGATCACCCTCAGAAGACATCCCACCTGTCTCGGCATCCCCATGAGGATGGGGGACAAATTGCTCACTTGAGCCTTTATCATAGTGTGCAGGAAGAGATATTCCACCAGGGCTGGCTGCTTCCTTGTAGAATAGAAGAGAAGGATTCCAGTTAGTAGTTTATGCCATGAGAGTTTTCATGTCAAAAGAAATCAAGCTCTGCCGGTATGTAGCTGGTGGGGTATGGGACAGTGAGTTTCTTGGGGAAGTAATAAATTGAGATGGGGTGAAAGCAGTGACTCTGAAGCCAGCCCTGTGGATTACGAGAGTAACTGGCCTAGTAGCAACCCAGAGAGTTGGAGACATGGAACAGGAGCAAAGGCTGGTAAGAACATCAGAGAGCCCGTTCTGGACAACGCTCTACCCCTTGACAACACACAAGTAGTGGACTCTCAGCTACAAGGAAAACTCCAGGAGGCCGATTCAGAAGCACAATTTCAGTATCAGGCTAGTACAGTGGGTTGTATGCAGTCAATCTAGGTGCAATGTCCAGAATTCCGAATGGTCCCCTGAGCGCCATCCACCCTGAGATGGATGGAATTTTGCTCTGTCCAATCATAAATGTTGTGCTTTTTTCTTCTAATATTAGTAAAGTGACATGGGTGGAATCCAGAACTGTGACCCACCTTGTGAGTAATCACAGGTAAATGGAATGACCTGCTGGGATGTAGGGAGCTTGGGATCTGACCCAAATTCCCACTTATAAAAGATTTTATCACGGGGTCCCTTCCATCCCTTCAAACGACATTCTGGGTACAGTAAAGTTCATCTAAACTGTCTCCTATTGAGACCAGAGCAACTGTAGATCGGGGTAGGGTGTTGCTTTCACATGGCCGACCTAGGTTCAACCCCCAGGATCCTGGAGAGTCTCCTAGAGCACCAACAGAAATAATACCTGAGTGCAGACCCAGGAGAAACCCCTGAGCATCACCAGGTATTGTAGGATAATATTGGTTTGCCGTTCCTCCCTGATCTCTGGAGCTAAGTTTTGTTGATTGCCCCCGAACCTTTCAATTACCTTTGTCTCCTGATCAGACTTCCTTTAAACATTTTCTCTTCTCCTTAATGACCTTTGTGTGGTTAGCGATTTCAGAGCAATTGCCTTATGTATGCATATAGGAAGACAGTTACAAACACAAGCCTGCGGCTTGGGAGTTGATTATCTCCAGATAATATTACATCCTCAACATCTGCTCTCTTGACTTAAGCCTCAGTTGCCCTTACTTCCTTGATCCCCAAAATCAGGGTCCCGAAGACGGACTGAATGGACCCAGGACAAGTGGTAAGCTAGCTACCCTAGCATCGAAATTGGCCTGGCCAAAGTACCATAATGCTTATCTATAAGTTAAGAGAATGGTCATGGACAAATTCTGTCATGAATAAGATAGTAATAACTAGACTTGGACCTTGATGGGATTAGGACTGATTGATCTGGCCTGAGCACTGTAGTCTGAGTTTGTGGTGAGAAGTGCCCAGGAGTGTCACCCCACAAGCCTAAAAATGTCTAGTACTGTGTCCATACAGAACGGTAAATATTAGGAAGTTAAACCGTCACTGTCACTGTCCTCCCGTTGTTCACTGATTTGCTTGAGCGGAACCAGTATCGTCTCCATTTTGAGACTTGTTGTTACTGTGTTTGGCATATTGAATATGTCACGGGTAGCTTGCCAGGCCTTGTGCAAGGCAAACGCGCAAGCGCTGTGCTAAATATATTAAGTTATTTGCTGGTCTAAGTAGAGAAGAAGCGCACCTTAAGGTGTGCTTTACCCCCGTGGGCTGCAGGTGATGGGGAAGTCTGGAAAAACATTTTTCATTACACTTCCCGTGTGGAGGCGTGGTTGGGGGGCATGGTGAGAGAAGTAAAAAAAAAGCAGCTTCATGGAGACAGAGGGATTGAAGGAGACTGAGAGAAGAAGAGATACAGAGTTAGAGATGGTTGCGACTTAGAAAGAAGGCTGAGAGCTGAGAGTAAGTGTGGCTGGGGAGATTGGAGAGGAGTCATGGAGGGCATTGTAGAGCAAGTTAGAGAGATGGTTGGATAGAGCTGCGAGAGAAAAGGGATTTAATAAACTGCAAATACTCAGCAACCAGCTTGGCCCTCATTCTTGTTTCGCTGGGCCAAAGCAACAGCTGTCCGGGGTGATAAGTGGATTGAGAACACCAAATGCGTACAGGGAGAGAGGCGCCCAGAGAGTCCGGGAACATCTGTTAACATGTCAATCTTGTTCAATCCCCACTTCCCATAGGTATCCCAAGCCTCCCTGAAGTACTTCCTGAGTGCAGAGTCAGGAGGAAGCCCAGAGTACTTCTGGCTGTGACCCGAAAACAAAAACACACAACAAGTGAATTGTGGGGGGCTGGAGCGATAGCACAGTGGATAGGGCGTTTACCTTGCACGCCACTAGCCCACGTTTGATTCCCAGCATCCCAATGGTCCCCAAGCACCGAGAGGAGTAATTACTGAATGCATGAGCCAGGAGTAACCCCTGTGCATCACCAGTTATGACCCAAAAAGCAAAAAAAGTGAATTGTGTATTTAATCAGAAAAAGGAACACGACTTTTTCAAATTAACATAAAAGCATTTTTATGATCACCACAGAGATAGCACAGACCATGACTTGCTTGTCTGGCACACTGCTTAAAAGGGTTCAATCCCTATCACCTCACAGGGTCCCCAAACCTAGCATTATCAATGAGAAAAGAGCCAGGGAAAACTCTAATCTCCATCGGGTGTGGTAAACCAAAAATAAATAAAAAATTTAGGTGCCAAAACTATAGTCTGGTAGGGTACTGGCCTTGTACACGGCTGACTTCTATACCCCGACACCACACCAAACTAGGTACCTTTTGGTACCTCTTGGCAGAGACAATAAGGTATGATATTAAATATATATATATACACACATATATATGTGTGTGTGTGTTGTGGGTAATATATATATATATATATATATATATATATATATAATTTGTTCACAAATCAACCTCCTGCACCAGCCAGTTTTGTAGAATGCAGGTTTGGGTTTTGGGGCTATAGGTGGCAGAACTTTGGGCTTACCTGAGTGGTGCTTGGGGAATCCTGCGTTGTACAGGAGACTGTAAGGTGGAAGACTGCTTTCAAGTACAGGTCCTGCACTCCTGGACTATCTCTAATCACATCAATTCAAATTCTATATAAATAATGTGAACATTGTGCGAAGGATACAGACAGAGGGCAGGGATGAGGCCCAGCTGGTAGCGGTCAGGGCAGGGCTGCTGGCACCTGGGGCCTCCCAGTGCAAACCTGAGCCAGAAAGTACAGGCTGCAATTTCAAAGGTTTGCAGGGGCCTTAAAGAGCTGACAGTGAGTGTCAGGGCACTTGTCATGAATTCAGAAGACTAAACTTCACATCCTGAATTGCCAAGGGGTGATCCCGGAGCACTGCGGGGTTTGGCAAAAGCCCGCATATCCAATCCTCCCCCTGCACAAATAAAGGCAATGAGAAGATATCTGCCAAGAGCAGCAGTGTGAAATCTAGTAATATGTTCTCAAGGGTCAATCCTCTGGGTTTGTTATTTTGTTTTGGGACCACATCCAGAAGTGCTCAGAGTTCACAGGCCAAGTTTTCCGACTATGATTTTACTTCTATGGGTGAGTGATTTTATAAAAGAAAAAGAGGATGAAAAATTATACTTGGAGACAGAGTGATAGTACAGCGGGCAGGGCATTTGTTCGGTCACCGGAATCCAATCCGGTCCCCCAAGCACCGCCAGGAGTGATTCCTGAGTGCCAAGCCAGAACTAACACCTGAGCATCACCGCTGTGTCCCAAACAAGATAAGAGAATAAAAGGTAAAGAAAAATTACACTTATTCCAAATGAGATTTTAAAGTCCATAATGTTGCTCAGAGCCTCCAACTCCTTCCTTTCCTCCTAACAGCCACTTGTTGAAAGGACTCAAGAATGTTCACATCTAAGTACTTTCAATGAAGTTATGAACACAGGGGCAGGGAGGAGCACACCAGACTGAAGCAGATGCTGGCCAACTTGAAGCCCAGAGGGCCTTCCCTGGTACCTATTGTCCACTAGTCCCCTGAGCACAGAGCAGGGCACAGACCTCAATCACTGCCAGGTGTGGCCCCAAATCTCACCTCATTTGCTCCCCAAGTAGTGAGATAGACCCAAGGAGAGGAGCTGCATCTCAGACACACATACACAGAGGGGTAGAGTCTCTGACTATCTCCAAGTTTATGGCAAATGGGGCGGGGAAGACAGGAGATATACTCCAACCTCAAAAAGATGTTCAAAGGATGCTCATGTGTCAAGACAAATTCTGGAGTGGGAGGGATGGAGTCATACCTAGTGATGCTCAAGGTGTGGTGGGGATAACTCTGGTCACGGCAAGAAACACAAATGCGTTCCTGGCTATGCTACTGCACCAGCCCCCTAAGAGTAAGACATTTAGAACCTATTGCAGTTGGTCCCTGGAAAACCCCTTTCTGCAAGTACTCACTCAACAGCAGGACACTCCTCTATCTGGGAGTGATGGACAGTGGGAGATGATTGGAATCTTGGCAGTTGAGGCAGAAATTCTTTTTTCTGAGGAAATATAATCATATAGGGTTAGCAAAGATAATAAGTTGCTAGGGTGCTTTTCTATCAAGCAGCTAAGCCGGGGTCAATATGCAACAGTACATAGGCTCACCCACTCCAGCACTGCTAAAAATGATACATGAACTCAGAACCAAGAGTAAGCCCTGAGCATTGAGTGGTTCTGTGACCTCAAAATTTACAATAAATGAAACAATAAAGAAATTTCTGTGAAAAGAGATTGGAGAGATAACAGAGCAAGTGAGGTGCTTGTCTTGCAGTAAGCCAACCCAGGTTTGAATCCTGGCATCCCATATGGTGCCCTGAGCTCAGCCAAGAGTGATCTCTGAGTACTGAGGCAGGAATAGCAATTGACTTTTGCAGCTGTACTCCTAAAGACTAATTAATTAATTCATTTAAATCTATAAAAGTGTGGTGGCCAATAATGATCCTAAATTGCATTATTAGAGGGTTTAGGGCACACTATGGAAGTGCTCAAAATACTTCCTGCTAAGATTGCATATTTGGTTGCCAAACCCACTGTGGCATAGCACAACCCTGATGCACCCCTCTGGACCCACCCCCACAACACTGAGTTGACTTAAAGCTCTACAGCTTGGGGCCTGAGTGATAACATAGACAAATTTGCACTTGTTTTGAAGGCGGCCGACCTGGGTATAATCTGGGCATCCCTGGCACCACTAGGACTACTTGCTTAATATAGAGACAGGAGTAACCAACATGCATCGCTGGGTGTGACCCAAAAAGAAACATAAGTAAATAAATAGAAGAAGTAAATAGAAGCTCCCCACCTCCCTATACCCCCAGAACCCACTGAATGCACAAGAAACAAGTGAAAATCAAAGGCTCTGCCAAATGCTTTTGAGCACCAAGCATATAAAGAATATTCCCAGCACCCCCCCCCCCCCGACGCCCAGGAAGAATGAAAGGACACAGGAGAGGGTGTTTTTTCCTTCATGCTGTTGACCCAGATATGGGGTACTTGAGCAACCCCAAGAGTGACCCCTGAACAGTGACAGGTGGGACTCAAAAATCCCCAAGAAGAAAAAGAATGCCCCCCAAGTCTCTTTGATGAAGGAAACCTGCGCTTTAGCCCTACTCCACAATCAGCCTAAGGAATGAAAGGGGGCCAGTAACAGGATGTCCAGGGTACACTGCTGGGATGATCCACCCACGCCTGTGAGTGACCAGGTGCTGGGAGACGCCCCGATACTAAGTTAACGCTGAGGTGCCCTCACGCACCCCATCCGATCTGGGGGGGAGACTGACACTCCCTCTAGCTCTGACACTTTGTGCTTTGTGTGGGGCCCAAGCAATGGGTCAGCAGGGAGGGCACTGGAATCGCATCCTGACACCCCAAAGGATCCTCGGATCCCCATGGAGGGACTCCTGAGCACCACCAGGTAAAGGCCTAAAGCACATCACGATCACAATCATCCTGTTGTTCATTGATGGTATTGATTGTCCCAGCTTCCCCTAGATGCCCTCTCATCCGCTTCTCACCTTCTGCAGCCCGCTGGCACTTCCACCCAGAATGCCAAGGCTCCTCTGATAAAGGACCCGGATTCTGTGACGTCACCAGCACGGTTGCCCAGAGCCTTAAAGGGCCAGGCTTCAAATATTACTGGTCAGAAAGTTTCATTGTTCCTCATTTCTGGGATAGGATCAGGTGACTCAGACATCCGGGGGTCGCCAGGTAGGAAAAGATGGAGAGTGACGACTGAACAGATAACATGTCAAGTAGAGAATCTTTGTATTTAAAAAGGAAGTAACATTCACAAAAATACTTTGCAAACAGCCACCAAGACCATCTCTCTGAGTCCCGACGTTCATTTATATATTCATGTACAACTCTCAGCCACATGCTAGGACCAAGCCCCCAGGATTCGTCCTGGCAGCTGCCAATGAAAAAGATGGGCTTCAACAGGGTCCCTCTCCACTGGGGGATGAGGAGCTGCCCCTCAAAGTGATCTGGAAATTTTACATACACATGTCTACACTGAAAGCTGCAGGACAGGGCCCAGCACAACCCTTGGTTGAGAAGTTTGGGATGGTCAAGAGTTCTGCAATCAGCAGTTCGAGGGTCCTCAATTCCCAGAACCCCCAATCCTCAGCTCCGCACCCAGGCCACTCTGCCCCATCGCAGAGCTGGAGGGGAAGGTGCCCCCAAGATAACGCACAAACACCTGAGACCCCTGTGCCTTGCTAAATCCCCCCAATGCAACCAGCGAAGTTCTACATCCTCCTAAAGCCTCTGGAGCAAGTCAGACCCAGGAACCCAATGGAAATGGATGGGGGATTGAAAAACATCCACAAAAGTGCTCCAAAATCCGGTGCGGTCCTGTCAGTTATATTACAAGCACTGGAGGTGAGAGGTCCTCATGGCCTGCCACTAATTGGCCTTCAGTGCCCCGTCGACTGAATTATCACTTTGTCCTTTAAACGCGTGCCTGTAGGAGGCCTGATACACTTGACATCATTAGGAAGTAAACGTGCACATGGAAGACTCCTGTCTGTGACATCATCCATTTCACCAAGGAGCCTTAAAGTGCCAGATTCCAAGTGCAGAAAGACCATTATGCCAGCGTAGGTGAACCAGTGCAAGGGGGATGAGCTCGGATAAAGAAGAGGAGAGGCAAGTGCTGGAGGGGCTGGTCACAGAGGTCAGGGCAGCGAGTTAAGGCAGAGCCCCTTGATCCTGTACTTGTCAAACATGGAACCAATGCCCCCCCACACACGTCCATCATAAAAACAAAAGCAAGTTGATTCCAAGTAAAACAGGCAAGTAGGTTGTGAATGGCTCATGGGACAATGAGTTTCGCTGGGAAGTCATTAATCAAGATGGGTGCAGTGACTCTGAATCCAGCCTTGAAGATGCAGAGGAACTGGCCTAGCAGCAACCCAGAGAGCTGGAGAGACACTGGACAGGAGCAATGGCTGGGAAGAACATCAGAGAGCACTGTACAGTGAACACTCTACTCCTTGAAAACACAAGAACAGACAACTGTAACCTACAAGGAAACCCCAGGATGCAGCTTTAGAAACACATATTCAACCAAGAGTAAGGGGAAAGAGGTTAATACTGAGGCTTAATGCTTGTGTTAAACATGGTTTTCCTGAGTTCCATTCTTGGTATACAAAATAATACAAACTCCTAAGAACTGCGAAGTACAGCATGAATTACATAAAACATACTTCAATAAATAAATCCCATGTATGAACCAACCCTATGAACGAAGGCACATAGGAGCTAGTGGGCACCAAAGTGTACCAGATCATTTTGTAGACTTAGTCTTTTTTAAATTTTTTTATTTTTTTAATTTATTTATTGAATCACCATGGGAAAGGTTACAAAGCTTTCAGGTTTAGGTCTCAGTCATGCAAATATCAAGCACATTTCCCTTTACCAAAACTTATTTTTTACCATGAAGAACCCCAATAAAACCCCACCCCCCACCCCTCCCAGTCCCTGTGGGGCAGATGAATTCTAGTTAACACTCTATCTGCTTTGATTAGATTCATTGTTTCAATAAAAATTCACCACTATTATTTAGAGTTTAACCCCCCACCCCCAAATCAGACATGCTGACAAAGCATTGTGAAGTGATTTGCTTTCTACAGCTGGGTTCAAGAATTATATGTTGGTTTTGGATTTCTGCTATTTTACTTATTGACCCTGGAAGTATTTCTACTGAAAGTCAGATAGTTAAGAAATTGGTTTCTGTGCTCTGGAGTCGTGGCCGTGCTGGAGAGCCGCTAGTAGGGGGGCAACTGGTGGCCTCGGTAGGGTGTGAAGGGCGGAC
This sequence comes from Sorex fumeus, assembly GCF_029834395.1. Classification (NCBI taxonomy): domain Eukaryota; kingdom Metazoa; phylum Chordata; class Mammalia; order Eulipotyphla; family Soricidae; genus Sorex; species Sorex fumeus. Next base: position 1,070,535 of record NW_026606225.1, on the reverse strand, counting down.
CGAAACGCCCTCCTTCCCATGAGGTTTTAGTCGCCCCCAGTCCCCCAGCTCATACCTGCTGTCCACAAGGCTTCCATGCGGCCGCCATCTTTCTTTCCAGAGAGGAGAAGGCGACTGGGGCAACACCCTTTCCCCTCCGGACAGACCTGATGGCCTGGATTAACGCATAGTCCGTTCACTTTTCTGCTCCAAGGTGCCGGGTTCTGCATTAAGTCCTTGTGCTTCTGGGGCCGTGGCCGTGCTGGAGAGCCGCTCGCAGGGGGTAACTGGTGACCTCGATAGGGCGTGAAGGACGGACCGGAACGCCCCCCTTCCCATGAGGTTTTAGTCGCCCCCACACCCCCGGCTCATACCTGCTGTCCACAAGGCTCCCATGCGGCCGCCATCTTTCTTTCCAGAGAGGAGAAGGCGACTGGGGCAACACCCTTTCCCCTCCGGACAGACCTGATGGCCTGGATTAATGCATAGTCCGTTCACTTTTCTGCTCCAAGCTGTCGGGTTCTGCATTAAGTCCTTGTACTTCTGGGGCCGTGGCCGTGCTGGAGATCCGCTCGCGGGGGGCAACTGGTGACCTCGGTAGGGCGTGAAGGACGGACCGGAACGCCCCCCTTCCCATGAGGTTTTAGTCGCCCCCACTCCCCCGGCTCATACCTGCTGTCCACAAGGCTCCCATGCGGCCGCCATCTTTCTTGCCAGAGAGGAGAGGGCGAATGGGGCAACACCCTTTCCCCTCCGGACAGACCTGATGGCCTGGATTAACGCATAGTCCGTTCACTTTTCTGCTCCAAGCTGCTGGGTTATGCATTAAGTCCTTGTGTTTCTGGGGCTGTGGCCATGCTCCAAACTTAACTATGATTTACAGAGAGAAACATTGGGTGGTTTACTTCCCAGGGATAACTTTGTATATAGAGAGATGTTGTGCGGCCGCGTGAGCAGCCGCACGGTTTTGAGTAAAAGTCCTAGTTCCCGCATACTCGAGCTGTGTTTGTAGAGGCTTCTGGTCACCAGGGTTCCATCTGGGGGAGGCGGGATGCGGTACCTACCCCATCTGGGGCTTCCCGATGATCTCGGCTCTTTTTGGAACCTGTTTTTTTTTTCCTTCGGGATCTGTGGATCCCGCCCTCCATGTTGTCCTTCTCTTCCGACTTAGTCTTTTTTATGTTGTAGTACTGCTATTTATGCAGCCACTGATTAGCTGATTGAATTGGGTATGAACTCAACCTTACTTTTTTCATAGTTTTATTTATTAACCCCAATATTCCCCCATTCCACCCCACCCAATGCCTGTGAGGCAGATGATTCCTACTTATCTCTTCTCTACATTGGTTACATTCATTATTTCTACATAAGATGCACTATTATTGTTTAGAATTTCCCCCCAACAATCAGAATTTCTGAAAAGGCATTGTGAAATACTTTATTTTCTATAGCTGGTTATGAGATCATATAATGTTGCAGGGCCGCTATTGTGGCCACACAATTTTGGATTTCTGCAAAGAGCCAGATAATTTAGAGTTTGGTATCTGTGTGCCTTGTGTTATGGCTGTGCCGGAGAGCTACTCTTGGGGGACAACTCAGGACCTCGGTAGGGAGTGAAGGACAAGCCGGTACCACCCCTGTTCCCATGAGACTGCAGTTGCCCTTCACTGCCGGCTCATACCTTCCTTTCCTATAAGCTCTGAGGCGGTGGCCACCTTGCTGCTGTGGGGGGGAAGGAGGCAGAAGGGAGCAACACTGTTTCCCTCCCTGGGAGGCATGGTGCTGGAGTTTAACGCATGGTACATTTACTTTTCTGCCACAAGCTGCCGGGCTCTGAACTAAGTCCATTTGCCTCTGGAGCCATGTCTGTGCCGGAGAGCCACTTGTGGGGTGCAACTCGTGACGACAGTAGGGCATGAAGGATGAGCCAGTACCGACCCCTTTCCCATGAGACTACAGTTGCCCCGTCACTGCTGGTGCATACCTGGCTTTCCAATAAGCTCTGAGGTGGCGGCCACCTTGCTGCCAGTGGGGAGAAAGGTGGAAAGGAGCAACACAATTTCCCTCCCGGGGAAGTATGGTGCTGTAGTTTAACGCAGGGTCCATTCACTTTTCTGCTGCAAGATGTCGGGCTCTGGATTAAGTTCTTTTGCCTCTGGAGCCATGACCGTGTATGCGGTCCAGATGCATTTCTGCCAAAAGCCGCTGGGTTTTGAGATTTGTTTCTGAGTCTCTGGAATCATGGCCATTAATCAGCTTGATCAGGAGCCAGAGAGGCCGTTAGTAGGCAGTGACTTGAGGTCTCACTGGGGAGGGGTGGTAAGGGCCGGTTCCACAACCATCTGGTGAGGCCCCGCGTGTCTCGTCACTGTGGGCTCAAACCTGACTGTCTTGTGGCCTCTGGGGATGACAGTCACCAGGCCGCCAAGGTGAACAGGCCAAGACACGAAACCTATTCCCACCTGGAGTGGCCCAGCCCCAGTAACCTACTGCAGGAACAGGACACATTTCTGCCAAAAGCTTTTGGGTTCTGAGATTTGTTTCTGAGCCTCTGGGATAATGGCTGTTAAGTAGTTCGATCAGGAATCAGAGAGGCCATGCCTCCGATTATATAGCTGAGCCGGAGGTGGTTTGTGGGTATGTCTCCCACATACCTAACTTTTGGCCCTTTACTTTCTTGGTTAACTTTGCCCCAAGTTTTTGGTGTCTGGTCAAAGGCATAGAAGCAATTGTGGGGTATCTGAAAGCCTGACTGTGCCACCAGGCTGCTGATGCACTCACCTCACAGGTACAGATTGACCTGCTGGCGACACCATATCCCAAGACTTGGTCCTTTGGACAGACCAAAAATGGTTTTAATCATTCTGGTGGCTAGTAGGGTTGAGATTATACCACTTGCAAACACAACGTGTTGTCATCTTTTCTCCTAATATAACTCCTAATATAAATGAGGATAGTGGTATCCAGGAATGTGACCACCCTTTATAGTTAGTCATCACAGCTGATGTTATTGCCTACCAACCATGCTTAGATGAGAGTTTGGGCATTCTGCCAGGTTCCCACCATTTGTAAAATATTTTGACCAAGGGGCCCGTTCCATTCTTTCGTAGAATCATCCGAAATCTTTCTATACACAGTCAAATCCATTTCAACTATCTCTAATCCACTCTATTAAAGAACAATGACAGGGCCATTATCCTAAACTTTTCAGAAATATTTATCCTCAATGCTTAGGGAAATCTAATAAAAATCTCAGTGCTAGGAGTGCAGAGCTGATACAGCGGGAAGGTGCTTGATTGCACAAGACTGATCTGGATTCAAAGTCCAGATTCCCATAAGGACACCTATGTCCTCCCTCGCAGGTATGGATGAGCTCAGAGCCAAGAATACGGCCTGAGCAAAGCAGGTGTGGCTCCTCAAAACATAACAGAGGAAGGCCTGAAGTGTGGAGGTTTACATCTTTTTCCATTCCAAAGGATTCACTGCAACATCCTGCTTGATCTCTACCATAAACCCTGAAAACCAGGGCTTCTGTTCAAACCATAGTCCAAGCAGAAATGAGACTCTGGAAGCAGAAATGAGACTCTGGGCTGGAGTGATAGCACAGCAGGTAGGGTGACTGCATTGCAGCTTGAGTTTGAGTTTCAGTCGTACAATGATTGAACACCCATCCCTCCATTTTCCCCCATCAATGTCTCCCCCTACCTCTATGGCAAACAATCTCCCCCATACTCTTTACTTCTGGGCATTATGGTTTGCAATACAGATACTGAGGGGCTATCACCTATGGTCCTTTATCTATTTTCGGCAAACACCTCCCATCCCGAGCGATCCTTCTAACCCTCATTGACTTAGTGATCTCTTCTCTATTCCAGCTGCCCGTCCCCAGCTCATGAGGCAGGCTACCAACCATGGAGTAATATTCCTGGGCCTTGTGTGTACTGCCCTTGGGTGTCAGTCTCATGTTTATATTCCACAATGAGTGCAGTCAGTCTATGTCTGTTCCGCTCTTTCTGACTCATTTCACTTAGCATGATAACAATATTTCTTTCTTTCTCTTTTTTGTCATTTTTTTCCTTTTTGGGTCACACCCAGCAATGCACAAAGAAAGATGTCACAAATAAACACAGAGGAATGGGAGCACTGTGATAGGAGTATCCTGACAAACCTAAAAACTCTGTCGCATACCCACCCCAAGGAACTCAGCTCCAGCAGCTGAAAACCTCCAGAACTCAACCACCACCCTGCTCACTGTCACTCTCGGTACGCTTGGGCCAGCTTCACGTATGACTGAATCCCCAGAAAACCCAGTTATGCGGGACTTTTTGAGTGAGAACTCAGGGTTCGATGGAACCAGGAACAAGGATCCTTCACTCATATTCCCCTGTTTCCAGAAACAGCAGTCACACCCATAAGCAACCTCTGGCTGGTGCCAGATACTCTAATCATCGGCCACCATCCAGAGTCACATGTTCTTCTCTCCCAGAAGGGAGAATAACATGACACTTGCCATAACCACGCTGCTGGATCCCGTGCTAGGCTGTTTCACTTGGGGTGCCCCAGAGGGCGGCCGGTTGAGACCCCTTCACACCCCAAAGGACCTATCCCTGGCAACCAAAACCCTCCAGAACTCAAGTGCCACCATGATCATGGCCACTCCCCACGCACTCTGGCCGAGCCTCACCCACAAGTGAACCTATTCCTGAACCGCACGGCTACATTTGAATCCGTACGACACTTCATACCACACACCACTCAAACTCCAAGAGTAACGCACCACATTTGATGGGGTTCATGTAAGAGGCAACCAATCTTACCAATCTTAGAGGAAAATATTTTTTACACACACACACACACACATATATATATATATATATATATATATATATATAGTACACAAGGCTCAACCTTTAACAACATTTGAATGATCTCTTATAGAAGGGCTTAATGGCCCGTGGGTGAAACACAACAATCCTCACATTCTTTCCTCTAAGAAAACTTTTTGTATCATGTTCAGTGGTTTTTCATAACAAGCAATACCAAATATATTATTTCAGTTCTGCTTTTGGGGCCCAGGTTGGGGTTTGAGATGGAACCTTCCAAACTATGGTGGTGTGAAGGTGTCATGGTGGTGGAATTGGTGTTTGAATATTAATTGTAATCAAATATTGTGAACTACTTTATAAAATCTAAATAATTTAAAATAACCTAATATCCGAGGCCAGTGAAAACAGGGGCCACGTGAACTAGTGAATGGTTGGGAATTACCACAAAAGTTTGGAGATAGAGGGTAATTAATATAGAGGAGGATTCATCGTGACAGCATAGTTAGAAATGATCACTCTGAACAAGAACTGAGTGTTGAAAGTAGGTGAAGGGATATACATAACTTTTCAGCATCTGTATAGCAAACCATAATGACTAATATAAGCAAAAGAGAATGAGAGAGAAGAGAGGTGTCTACCATAGAGGCAGGCTGGGGGGTGTGACTTGAAGGGGTGGGAGGAAAACTGGGAACACTAGTGCTAAGAAATGATACTGGTGGAGGGATGGGTGTTAGAACTTTTTATGACTGAAACCCAATCATGAACAGCTTTGCAATGCCCTATCTCCTGGTGATTCAATTTTAAAAAAATAAATAATCATCACGATCACGATCACGACCATCCTGTTGTTTGTCAATTGCCTCGTGCAGGCCCCAGTTACGTCTCCTTCGTCCTAGCCCTGAGATTCAAGACTCTTTCCGGGTTAGGAGAATGAGACCCATCATTGTTACTGGTATTTGGCATATTGGGTAAGCCATGGGGAGTTTGCCAGACTCTGCCGTGTGGGCACGTTACATTCAGTAGCCTGCAAGTTTGTCCAGGCTTATTATTTTAAATAATAATAAAAATAAAAACTTGCATGCTCATGGATTGATATTTTCCACAGATACTATAATGAATCTGCTTTTCCTCCACTCATTCTGTCCTCATCATTCAATGAGAATTGGATATACTCTGACATGGAAACTGAATCCTGCCATGGCCTAACCCAACCAAAATATCAAAAATTCCTCAATAGATCCTCTGCCCATATCTTCCTATCTCCAGCAACTCAGCAGTCACACCCATAAGCCATGTCTGGTTTGCGACAGATAATCTCGTCATTGGCCACCATCCAGACTCATATGTCCTTCTCTCCTGGAGGAGAGTATAACATGACACTTGACATAACTATGCCACCAGACCCTGAGCCAGGCTATTTCACCCAGGGCGCCCCAGAGGGGTTGGATAAAACCTCTCCCTGCCCCAAGGGACCCAGTCCTGGCAGCCGAAAACATCCAGAACTCAACCACCGTCATGCTCATGGCCGCTCTCCATACATTTGGACTGAGCCTCACCCGTGATTGAATCACCATATGCAGGACTGGAATAGAGATCCTCTGGCCATATGGCCCTGTCTCCAACAAGTCAATAGTCACGCCCATAAACAACCTCTGGCTGAGTCCAGATAATCTCGTCATTGGTGACCGTCCAGATCACATGTCCTTTCCCGGAAGAGGTCATAACATGACACTCGCCAGAAGAATGCTGCCAGACCCTGCACAGGGTTTGACCCCACATGCTCAGGTCAAGCCTCACCCATGAGTGAACCTATTCCTGGACTGTGTGGCCACATTCACAGCCGTGTAACGCTTCATAGGACACAACCCTACCCATATTCCAAGAATACTACACCACATTTGATGGAGTTCAAAGAAGGAGGCAACTAATCTTAGAGGGAAATATTTCTTTTACAGATATATATATATATATATATATATATATATGTGTGTGTGTGTGTGTCCGTATATATATATATATATGTGTATGCATATATATATATATATATATATATATATATATGCACAGAAGGCTAAACCTTTAACAACACATTATCACTTATGGTCCCTGGGTGAAATACAACAATCTTCACACTCTTTCCTCTAAGGATACATTTCTGTAGAATTTTCAGCAGTTTTTTATAACAAACAAAATACATTATTTCGTTTCTGCTTTGGGGCAAGGGTTGGGGTTCAGGATGGATAGAAACATCTAAAATATGTTGTTGGGAAGGTACAATGGTGGTGGAATTAGCGTTGGATATTAAATGTAATCAAATATTGTGAACTACTTTATAAAATAAAAAATAACAAAAAATAACCCTCAATAATGTGAAGTTCTGACGTGCAACTAACATCCTCAAGCATTTCTCTCCTTGGGAAAAGTTGGCAGTCAGGCGGATGCTGGACCACATCTGGCAGTGCTCAGGCTATTCCTGACTTGGTGCTCAGAAGGGTTCAAGAATAAAATGTGGGCCAGATAATCTCATCAATGGACACGATCCAGAGACTCATTGTCCTTCTCTCTTGGAAGACAGCATAAAACAACACATGCAATAGCCATGCTGCTGGACCCCAAGCCAGGATGTTTCATACAGGGTACCTGGGAGGGGGGTAGAGGAAGCCCCTCCCTAACCCCAAGAAACCGAGACCTGGCCACTGAAATCCTGGACTGCGTGACCACACAATATCACATACCTCACACCGCTCATATTCCAAAAGTAGCACACCACATTAAATACGGTTTAATTTAACAACATATTAGTAATCTCTTATAGAAGGGTTTAATGGCCCTTGGGATAAATACAATAATCTTCAGACACACTCCCCTAAGGAAAGTTTTCTGAGCATTTTCAGTGATTTATTGCTAACAAAAATAGAAAATAAATTACTTTAGTTCTGCTTTGGGGCAGAAGTTGGGGTTCGAAATGGAAACATCTAAAATGGTGGGAAGGTCCATTGGTGGTGGAATCTGTGTTCAAATATTAAGTGTAATTGTCAAATATAAAGTAGTTGCCAAATATTGTCAACTACTTTATAAAAGTAGTTGTCTACGCACCAACATCCAATTATGATGAAGGAGAAATTGAGAAGTTCTACAGAAAGCTGGAGAATTTCTATAAAGAAGATCACACCTTCTACAAGATCAATTTTGGTAATTTTAATGTCAAGACAGGAGCAATAAGATCAGATGAAGAACTCATAGTCAGGACCCATGGCCTAGAATGGAATAAACAGGGTGAGAGTCTGTCTGAGTTCATCATGTTGACCAAGACCGTCCATGGTAACTCATAGTTCCAGAAGGCCAAATCTAAATCTTGGACATGGGAGTCTTCCAGTGGATGGTTAACAATGAAATTGATCACATCATATTCAATCGATGGTTTTGCCTGACTAATGTCGCTGTGGTCCCAAAATTCCATACAGGACCGGACCACCGTCTCCTTCATGCAAAATTCTACTTCACGGTGTGGGGAAAAAGGGCTGCAAAGTTTAAGAAGAGAACTCCCAGAACAACTACTAACTAGGAGCTCTTTGGCACTATTGCAGCAACATGGGAAGATGCCGTCGTAAAAAATATTGATGAGGAATACGATTGACTGGTTCAGCACCTCCATGATTGTGTGAGAAACGCTAAGAGAGAGATAGCCAAAAAAATGCCTGTCTTCGAAAACTCTTGAGCTTATTTGCCAACATGGCTTGGTGCTAGCCTCAGGCAACTGCAAGCGAATGCCCGAGCTTGCAAATCAGTGAAGAGAAGTGATCAAGGAAGACCTTGAAGAGAGATGGGCAGTAGTCCTGGCAGATGCAGCAGAAGACGGAAAAAGCATTCACAAAGCCCTGCTGTTCATGGCCAACTACAAGACCAAGATGACAGCCCTCCGACGTTCTGATGGATCTATTATATCTTCCAGAAGGACAATGAAGAAGATTATCCATGACTTCTATTGGGACCTCTTCGATAGCCACATCCACCTGCCTACATACCAAATTTCGCTGGATGGATATGTAGTTCCCAACGTTCTCCCTTCTGATATCTGACACACCATTTCGTCGGTAAAGAAGCGAATAGCACCTGGCCCAGACAAGGTCAGAACCAAACCCTGAAGAATCTGCCGTTAGGACTCATCAATACACTGGCTCTGCTCTCCACACACTACCTATCTGAATGCAAGTTTCCATCCCAGTGGAAAATCAGCAGGACTGTACTACTGTAAAAGAAGGGAGACATTCAAGACATTGGCAATTATTGCCCAATCTGCATATTGTCTGTCATCCAGAAGCTGTTAACTCGAGTCATCCTGAATAGGATTGGCAGAACACTAGATGAAGGACAACCATACCAGCAAGCCAGTTTCCGAAAAGGATTCAGCACGATTGACCATATCCACATGATAACCAAGCTTTTTGAGGTTTCTCTGGAGTTCAAGATGCTGCTTTGTCTAACGCTCGTTGATTTAAAGAAGGCCTTTGTTTCTGTTGAGATGGAAGCTGTGATCGAAGACAGCTAGCCTAGCCTAGCCAAACAGGGCGTTCAAACTCAATACATCAGGACCCTGCGTGAGCTCTTTTACGGATTCACTACAAGGATCTCACCATTCTACAAAGAAGTGATCATGGATGTCAATAGAGTGGTTCGGCAGGGTGATACGGTTTCACCAAAACTCTTCAATGCCATACTCCAGAACGTCATGTGAAGACTGTAATGGGAAGAAATGGGAGTGAAGATAGACGGTTGGCATCTACACCAAATCCGTTTTGCTGATGACATCGTTCTAATAACACCAAACATTAACCAACTGGCAAAAAGGCTGGCTGACTTCTACCGTGAGTGTGGAAAGGTTGAACTACAGCTGAATCTCACCAAGACAATGTTTATGAGAAACAGTCTCGTTCCTGACGTTCCATTCACTCTCAATGGAATGATCATCTCCGAATGCAACAGTTATGTGTATAGGTCGAGAAGTCAATATGATGAATGACCTGGCACTTGAGTTGCGCAGGAGGAAGAGAGTGGCTTGGAACACCTTTAAGAGAGTCAAAGACATAGCTAAGAGGACAAAGAACCTCTGGCTCCAGGCACATCTCTTCGAATACACTATTTTACCTGCATTAACATATGCCTCAGAGATCTGGGCCCTATGAAAACAAGATGAGAACGCTATTCAGGTCTCCCAAAGAGGAACTGAAGGAACTATGCTTGGAGTATCACGCTTCACTCAAATGAGAGAATGAATCCGAAGTTCAGACCTCCGTCAACGGTCAAGAATCAGGGATGCTGTCTCATTTGCAAAGGTGTCAAAAATCAGATGGGCTGGACATGTAATGAGATTTGGAGATGACTGCTGGACTAAAGCCATTCCTGACTGGATTCCCAGTCATGGCTGCTCACCTAAGAGATGGCCAGATTTCTTCATCAAGACTCTGAGCAATCAGTTTGAGGCTCTTCATTCCTGTTCCTAGAACAAACAGACGCCATTTGGATACACTAGCACGTGTCAAGTATGGATGGAGATGTTATTGGTGCCCGCTCGAGCAAATCGATGAGTAATGGATGTCAAGTGATCAAGTGATTTATAAAAATAAAATTTAAATGAACATTTTTTTCTTTTTGGGTCACACCCAGCGATGCACAGGGGTTATTCTTGGCTATGCACTCAGGAATTACTCCTGGTGGTGCTCAGGGGATCATATGGGATGCTGGGAATCAAACCCGGGTCGGCCATAGATTGGGATTGGGAAGGAAACTGGGGATATTGGTCGAAGGACAGTCACATTGGTGGTGTTGGAACAATAAATGATTGAAACAAGTAAGTATTCTCTACCCAGGGCCTTTCTGTAAGCTTATTTTTTTATCCGTTTCTAGGAACAGGAAAGGAGCTCCATGGAGGTGCCTGACAGGGTCCCCCTCTCTTTAAAAATGCCCTTGTTTGGGTCCAAAGGTTTGGAGTGCAGTTCAGTGTTCACCTTCAGTGTTGAGAGCCACCAGGGTTGGTGCTGCTGATGTAACACCCAGTGGGGCAGACACGGGAAGGGGGGAACAAAGGGAGCCCACATTCAAACTTGGGGTCTTTTGCCAGCCTGGCATGCACCCCAGCCCTTTGAGTCATTGCCCTGGCCCGTGGCAACGTTTCAAAGCCATTTCAAATTCAAACAAAAACCAAGTTATAAGTGTTCATCTTAGGTGTGAAGAATATATTTGCTACAGTTGAAATAGCATAAATTGAAGCTTCTCCACTTGAATCAAGTGAAGATCCAAGACACACTGTTTCCTTGAAATCGAGGCATCCCAATTATAATATAGAAATTTGAGATCAACGCACTAGAGTGGGGAAACTTGCTGGGCTCTGGACTCCAGAATCACTGCCAAGTTAAATCACTTGATCACTTGATACCCTGTTACTCATCGATTTACTCGAGCGGGTGCCAGTAACGTCTCCATTCATCCCTGTTGCGTGATCACGTAGGCCAGTGGCATCTGCTCGTTCTAGGAACATGCAGAGCTGCAAAACAATCATTTAGGATCTTGACAAAGAAGTCTGACCATCTTGTAGGTGGGCGTCCACGTGATCTTTTGACGTCGCGTGGAATCCAGTTAGTAATGACTCTAGTTCACTGGTCATCTCTAAATCTCATTACGTGTCCAGCCCATCTGATTTTTTATGCATTAGCAAATGAGACAGCGTCCCTGATTCTTGAGCATTGACGAAGATCGGAACTCTGGATTCTATCTCTCAATCAAGCATGATACTCCAAGCAAAGCACTTTTGATTCCTCTTTGAGAGACTTAAATAGCGTTCTCATCCTATTTTCCTAGGGTCCAGGTCTCTGACGCATATGTTAATGCAGGAAGAACAGTGGAATCGAAGAGATGTGCTCGGAGCTGGAGGTTCTTTGTCCTCTTAGTTATTTCTTCAAAGCTCTTGAAGGCATAGCAAGCTGCTCTCTTCCTCCTGCGTAAATCAGGTGTCAGGTCATTCATCATATTGATTTTTCGACCTAGGTATATATAACTGTTGCATTCGGAGATGGTGGTTCTGTTGAGAGTGAATGGAACATCAGAAACAAGACTGTTTCTCATGAACATTGTCTTTGTGAGATTCAGTTGTAATCCGACCATTCCACACTCACGGTCGAAGTCAGTCAGCATTTGTTCCACTTGGCTGATGTTTGCTGTTATTAGAACGATGTCATCAGCAAAGCGGAGGTGGTGTAGTTGCCAAACATCTATCCTCACTCCCAATCCTTCCCATTCCAGTCGTCGCATGATGTTCTTGACGGTGGCACTGAAGAGTTTTGGTGAAATGGTATCACCCTGCGAACCCCTCTCGTGACATGGATGATTACTTCTTTGTAGAATGGTGAAATCCTGGTAGTGAATCCATAATAGAGCTCACAGAGGGTCCTGATGTATAGAGTTTGTACGCCCTGATTGGTTAGGGCTTCGATAACCGCTTTGATTCTCAACAGAATCAAAGGCCTTCTTTAAATCAATGAAATTTAGACAGAGCGGCATCTTGAACTACAGAGAAACCTCAATGAGCTTGGTTATAGTGTGGATATGGTCGATGGTGCTGAATCCTTTTCAGAACCTGGCTTGTTCGCATGGTTGTCCTTCATCTAGTGTTCTGTCAATGCTATTCATGATGACTCGAGTGAACAGTTTGTAGATGACCAACAATAGGCAGATTGAGCGATAGTTGCCAATGTTGTAATGTCTCCCTTCTTGTATAGTAGTACAGTCCTGCTGGTTTTCCATTGGGATGGAACTTTGCATTCAAACAGGTAGTGTGTGAAGAGCCAAGCCAGTGTATTGATGAGTACTGATGGTAAGTTCTTCAGGTGTTCAAGTCTGAACTTGGCTGGACGAGGTCTTCTTTGTTTCTTTACCGAAGAGATGGCGTGTTGGATTTCGGAAGGTAACATTGGAAACGACATATCCATCTCGTGGAATTTGATATGTGGGCAAGTGGATGTGGCTATTAAAGAGATCTGAGTACAAGTCATGAATAATCTCCTCCATTGCCCTTCTGGAAGATGTGATAGATCCATCAGGATGTCGGAGGGCAGTCATCTTGGTCTTGTAGTTGGTAAAGGACAGGCGGGCATTACGAATGCTTTTCCCGACTTATGTCACATCTACCAGCACTGCTGCTATCATGTCTTTGAAGTCATCCTAGATTACTTCTCTGCACTGTTTTGCCAGCTCGGACATTTGCTTGCCTGAGGCATGTGCCAAGCACGTTGGCGAATAAGTTCAAGAGTGTTCGAAGAAAGGCATTTTTTTGTGATTATCTCTCCCTTGGCATTCCACGCACAATCATGGAGGTGCTGAATCATTCAATCATATTCTTTGTCAATGTTGTCAATGATGGCATCCTCCCATGTTGCCGCAACAGAGCCGAAGAGCTCCCAGTTGGTGGGCATTCTGGGAGTTCTCCTTAAACTTTGCATTCTTTTCTCCCCATTCTGTGAGGTAGAATTTTGCACGAAGGAGATGGTGGTCCGATCCCTTTTGGAATTTTGAGCCAACAGCAACATCGGTTAGGCAAAACCACCGATTGAATATGATGTGGTCCATTTCATTGTGGAACCATCCACCAGGAGACTCCCATGTCCAACATTTAGATTCAGCCTTTTGGAACTGTGAGTTACCATGGATGGTCTTGGTTGACATGATGAACTCAGACAGTCTGTCACCCTGTTTGTTCCATTCTATGCCATGGGTCCCAATGTGGAGTTCATCGGCTAATCTTCTTGGTCCTATCTTGGCATTAAAATCACCAACAATGATCTTGTAGAAGGTGTGATCTTCTTTATAGAATTTCTACAGCTCCATGTAGAACTTCTCAATTTCTCCTTCACCATAATTGTATGTTGGTGCATAGGCAACAAAGATAGAAACTGCTGGCAGTGAGCCACATCTATTCAAGTGAAATCATCCAATTCGGGTTGTTAGGCATTCGAATGAATCAATGCTCAGGGCTAAGTTCGTGTTGACAATGATACTGACATCACCGATGTCTCTTTTGTCACATGTTCCAAGGAACAGTTCTACTCCAGTGTCAAAAACGGTGTGATGTGATTGATGCCTTCTCGTTTCAGTCAGACCAATAATGTCGTACTTGATCTTTCGCACTTGTACCTTCAGGTCCTCGATGAATGCATCAGATGCCAGCGTACATGCATTGAAAGTACAGACAACCATTTTTGTCTTTCTTCGTTTTGGCAGCCTAGTTCTGCCTTGAGATTTTATCAGCCTCTCCTTCCAGATCCTTCTCGACTCTGCCGTATTCACGGTCAAGGGAATGAAATCCATTTTATTTTACTGGATTTGGCATATCGAATATGCCACGGATAGCTTGTCAGGCTCTTCCGTTTGGTTGGGATATTCAAGGTAAGCTGAAAAAATAAATAAACATAAATAAAAAGTCGCACAGCCGTGAATGCGGCCATGCGCTCCCGGGAGCTTGGTGTGATAATCTCTGGATCCTGGCCGTTGTTGGGGTTACACCTTAGTTAAATCATAAAGTTAAAAATAACCTAACTTAAATTCTCAGAAACTGATAACATTTTAATATGATGCCATGCAATTCGCTTCCCCTACCCCTCATTGAAGCCGTCATAAACAAGAAATTGACAAACACATCTCTGACCCGTTTATTTCTCTGGTTCTTGCTTTGTCCAAATGAGGCAGGGGCGGGGGTGGGGGAAACACAGTGCTGGGTAGAGCATAACAAAAAATTACCCCCCACATAATTAATTAAAATACGTTTTTTTAAAAAAAACATAATTGCTGGACAGGTGAGAAACGGGCGTTTCACCCTGGGTTATCAGTTCCGAATCTGGCACCTGATCCCCACAGCAAAAGCATTTCAGACACACACACCACTGACCCTGACTCAAGGGTGGCTCTCCCAGAACATGGAGAGCAGGGCAACTAGCTGTCAGAAGGAAACTCCCCCAAAAGTTTCTCAAGGAGGATCTGAACCCAATCCCTGATGTCGGCAGTATAGTCGCCTCTACCAACAGGGTTTAAACTGCGCTGGTCACAAGTCATCAAATCCGACTCGCCCCCAATGACTTAATCCACCACCTGCCAGAAGGAGCCTCTGAGTCCTTGGTGAATCTCCTTCGTCCCCATGGTCGCTTCCTCCCTGGCCCACTCTAGGCAAATACAGCCCCCATCCTGCTGACCTGTCATCTGGGGATTCCTGGGAGACTCGAGATGCTCGGGATCCACAGTGCAATTTTCTATACCTCATCCCCGCAGATCAGAGTCCACGACTAACCCTTAGACCTCATCCCCGCAGATCAGATCACGACTAACCCGTGGATGTCGAGACAGGCAATGAGCAAACCCTGCCACAAGGTCAGGAAATACCTATGAACACGCCTTCTGTTGGTCCATGTTTTGCCCTGCTCCTCTCTCATTGGCTGTTGCTAAGGCCTAGAGCCATGCGGACTGGTTACTGGGGGCGGGCTCAAAGGTGCGTGCTCCTTAGCCAGGAAACCTTTGTGCTCCAGCCACCAGCTTCTCTTCTGTACCGTTAGATGCTGACCGTTAGACTACAGACCCTGTGCTTCATCACCGGACCTAGTCCTCCAATGCCTGTTTATAAGCTTTTCCGCATGTTTTGCAAAACCCAGAACAAATACCCAGACCTTGGCTCTAACTCATTAGAAGGTCTCAGTGGACCTATATATCAGAGTTTTAGAAATTAAGATCAATCTTAGGATATTTGAAGTTTTAGTTTAGCCAATAAGAGATCTGTCCAAGTTTCCATAAGATTCACTTGCCACATGTGTATTGGTGGTGGTGGTGGGGGGGAGTTAGCACTTCCTAATTAAGGAACTTTCTACAAAATTTGCCTTGCATGTGGCCAGCCCAGGACTTTAGACTTCGCATCTGGCACAGTGAGTTTTGATGTACTAATTACAAATGTTGCTCTGCCAAACCCAGTATTGTGGCTCAAATAACAAAGAATCTCAGAAAACCCTGCCTTTCCTTAGCATTTCTGGTTCACGGATGCAGGCTAACAAAATAAAAGGTGACTGACAGTTACCGGAATTTCACATTCAAACGAATACACACAGCGCCTCAATCTTTGTTTTCTTTTATCTCGAAATCTATTTTTATTTTACTGAATCACCATGAGATACAGAATTACAAACTTTCATGATTGCGTTTTGATCTTGAAATCTTTTGAGACAAATAGAAAGTGGTTTGTAGGAAGCTCATAGCTATGGGTATGTTGTATGGTAATACTCTCAATGTAATATTCGGGATAATTAAGGTGTTTTACTGGAGTGACAGAGAAGTTATGTATTTCTCAATATATATGTTGTTATTTTGTTCAGTTTAAATTGTTTGTCTATTGGTTACGGGAATATCTACAAGGTCTTATAAACCTGTTCCCTCTCCCCTGGCAAGGCAGTAGAGAAGTCCAGTCTTCAGTCCCAAAGCAGGCCCCAGAAGCCTGTTAGCTGGATCCGCCTCTGTAAATGCACTATCTGAGTACCTAGAGTAAACTCTCTGCATGCTTTAAAGCGTGTGGTAATAATACTTTGGAGTTTTCTTTTGTTTTGAGGCCTCACCTGGCAGTAGTCAAGAAATACTCCTGGCGGGGCTTAGTGGATCATACGGGATGCTCAGGATTATGCTCAGATTAGGTGCATTTAAGGCAATTACCCTACCTGCTGTACTATCACTCCAACCACTATTATGGTAGGATTTTAAATGGAAACTTTAGTAACCCTTCATAAGACGATATTTTTTTTTCTATAGATAAACCTGTATCTGAGGGGCAATATGGTTTCTCTTCCACATTTACAATTACAGTTACAGATTGTATTCAGTAAAGTTGGCAATGTGTTCACATTGGTTTGGTAAGAACTGGGGTCAAAATTTATAAATTATTTATTTTTTTATTGAATCAGGGTGAATTAGAGCATTACATAATTGTTCATGATTGTGATTCAATAGTCCAACACCCATCCCTTCTACCAGTGTATTTTCCCAAAACCAGGGTCCTCAGTTTCTCTCCCACTTCTTCAAGTCACCCCCAACCCCAGCCTGTCTCTATGGCAGGTAATTCTCTCTCTCTCTTTCTCTATCTCTATTCAATCTTAGCCCCAGGGTAGAGAGAAGAGAAAGGAAAAAAGAGTGGAGGGAAGGGAGAGAAAAGTCAGAGGAGAAGGAATGGGGGTCAGGCCCGGGGATTCAGGTTTTATTAAGGAAAGTTAGAGCCAAATATCTAAACCACAGTATCAAGAACAATGAAATCAAGAGACCAAAATTATAACAGCCAAACTGAGAAAGATGCTTGTCCAGAGGGGATGGCTGGAGTTGGATAGGTGATATGGGCAGGAACCTGAGACCATTGGTGGGGGGAACTTGGCACTAGTGGTGGGATTTATGTTGTAATGTTGTATGTCTAAAGTTCAACCATGAATAACTTTGGAAATCATGGTACTTTAGTTTTTCACATGTCCTGATTGGAAAACAAATTTTAAAAAGAAAAGAAAATGAAATGTCTTTGATAATTATATTTCATGGAAAAGAAAGTCAAAGCAGAGGGAACACATCAAACTTAAACACTTCTGCACTGCCAACGAAGGGCGGCCAAAATCAAAACACTCCCTCAATAAACAGGAGAAAATATCTGCACAGCATTCGTGTGACAAAAACACAAATTTCCAAGATGTGCGAACGATGGCAAAACTTAGAAACAAAATAATATACTCAGAACTTACACCTTGCTCTGTGCTCAGAGATCACTCCTGGTGGCCTTCGGGGACCATAAGTGGTGCAGGGGATCAAACCCAGGCCAGCCTCGGTAGTGTTCAAAGCAAGTTCCCTTCCCACTGTCTAAGTAATCCAGCCCCTGTCCACCTAATTTTAATTGATGCTTTCAGGACCTTAATGACCCGATTTAAGCAAAGAGAAGTGTCGAAAATCTTAAACGTGGGAAAATTTGGACCACGCAAGTTATGCTTAAACGCCACAAGATGTAGTTGTGGCTGTTTCCGTCCCTCTCCATTCCCGTTTCTCTAAGAATTTTCCACCCTTAAGTTTGCTTCTGTGTTAAGTATAGGGTAATTAAAGATCAAGCACGGAGCTTCAAAGGGGCGTTGTAGGAGAGCATTGAGGTTGCTAATCTTTCACACAGGTGACCAGCATTCGATTCCTGCCTTCAGATCTTGTGGGGTACATAGCTGAATCACCTTGGGGGTTGAGAACGCTGCTCCATCTTTGCCTCTGGACCACGACAGGTGCAGAGTATTGACCCTGATGTGAACAGAGCAAGGAAAACTGCAAGGCTGGAGCCATAGCACAGCAGGTAGTGCGTTTGCCTTGCATGTGACTGACATGGCCAATCCGAGTTTGATTCCTCCACCCCTCTCGGCAAGCTACCGAGAGTATCTTGCCCACAAGGCAAAGCCTGCCAAGCTACCCATGACATATTTGATATGCCAAACATAGAAGCAAGTCTCACAATGTTACTGGGCCCGCTCGAGCAAATCGATGAAAAATCGGAGGAAAGTGACAGTGACAGTCTGAGCTGAAAAACATCAGAAGCCAATTTGTTATGTCTGTGACCAGACCATTTAGAAGTATTTCCTGCTATTGGCAACCCACACCTTATCACCCCACGTTCTGAGGGTACCCAACCCTCTTTTACGAGGAAGAGGCAGCATGGATGCAGCAAGATTCAGCTCTGAAACACCCACGTTGGGGTGAGCTAATCCTTCAGTAAGGGACTGAGGCTGTTTTGGTTTTATTTGGTTTGTTCATGGTTTGGGAGCCACAAATCCAGCAACGCGCAGAGGTTCTCCTGGCTCTGCACTCAGGAAGCACTCGGACGCACTCGGGCATGACGGTGGTGCTGTATGGACAGCCAAAGAGTGTGAGAGCTTTCTTTCACTTGGGTAACCTGGGTTCGATTCCAGTCTTCATATATTGTGGGGTACATAACTGGACTCACTATAAACAGTGCTCCTCTCCCACAGTCCAGGGGCTTCTCCCCTGGGGAGGTTTGTGTCCATGGACTGAGCACAACAGTCTCTGAGTAGCTTGTGCCAGGGGAGCTCTTCTTTGCAGCGTGGGTGCTCAATTCTTATGGTAACCCACAGAAGACCCTCCCACCTGTCTTGGCATCCTCATGGGGCTGAGGGCATAACTGCTCACTCGAGATTTTGTCACAGTGTGCATGACCAGAAGAATTCCACCCGGGCAGTTTGCTACCCGAAGAACAGCAGAGAAGGATTCCAATTACTGTGCCTGATAGTCTTCTCGTCAAAAAAAAAATTCTAGACCTGCAGGTTAGTTTCTAACATTTACCCGACTCGGTTGCAATTCTGACACGTGGATGGATTTTCCAGGCAAAGACCTAAAGTTTCAGCAAGATGGACAAACAAAATAGACCGACGGCAGGTCACATAGCTGTGTAAGTTTTTTTCCAACTCAAAGAACAGACACAGTAAGTGGAAATAATACCCTCTGCAGAAAATTGAAGCTCCAGTTTAGGGTGAAAATAAAAGAGGCCTGAGACTGGGTTTGGTACTAGCTCAGTGTGCAGCTTAGTGGGATAGCTTATTGGGAGACACGTGAGAAGGCAATGATGCATCCTCACACATCTCACCTGAAGCAGATTCCTCTCAAGGATCAATGAGTTTTCTGTTATCTTGTTCTATTTACTTATGTGGGGAGAGGGTCACAACACCATTGCTCAGGGATTCCTGCTGCTGGGACTCTGGGGACCATATGGGGTGCTGGGATCAAACCAGTTTTCTTCCTGGTTCCAAGCAAGTGCCTTTCCTAAAGCAAAACCACTAGTGCTGAACCATCGATTCATTTCAGCAATCACACTTGTCCTTGCTGCCTATCAAATGTAAAGTCACATTATTTACCCTAGAATAAAAAGAATTTTGGGGGGAGTTGGTGCAGGGGTAGGCATTTGCATTGCACACAGCCAGCCCAGCTTCAATTCCAGGCATCCGATATGGTCCCCCAAGCACCAATAGAAATAGTTCTTGAGCGGAGACCTAGGATTATCCCCTGAGCATCACTGGATGTAACCTCAAAAGCAAAAATAAATAAATATTTTTAGGTTTGAGAATTACTGCTTTTATGCAGCAACACGGTTGGAACTGGAAGATACCATCTTGAGTGAAGTTATCCAGAAAAATAAACAAAAACAGGATGATGTCACTCACCTGTGGAATACCAAACACTGGATGTGGAAATGTACTGTAAAGGGGCTGCTTAAATCATCCCTGATTCCAGTGTTTAGAGAGAAGCCGGACAAAGAAGGAAAGAAATTTGGGGTGCAAGAGAACCAGAAGTTTACATGGATCAGGGATTCATTTATGCCAGTGATATGAGTGAGGGGTGTAGTCATTTACACAAAACACAGGTGCAAGAGAACTGAAAACAAGAGATCTAAGCCGTAACCACTGAAACGTAGTCATGTGCTTATCCAGATGACAGGCGGGGGTAGAGTGGGGACTGGGGTGGGGAGGGAATACAGGAACACGGGTGGAGGGAAGCTGATTCAGGCATTGGTGTTCAATTATTGTACGCCTAAGTACAACTATCAATAACTTTTAAAATCCTAGCACTTTAATGAAAACTTTAAAAAATACAATGAAATAAATTTCTAGAATTCGGAACCCACTGAGGTTAAAGACCCTCTAGTCCCAGAATTAGGCTCCGATATTTTTCCTGTGGTGCTGAGACCATCGATGTGGTTGTGGGGATGGAGCCGGACCCCACCTTTCAAGTTGCATTCTCGGTGACTGAGCACTCCAATGGCATAATAGTTAGTTTCAACAAGAGAATCCTACAGCACATTTGTATGCAATTTCCCTGTTCCCAAAGGAAACTGCTGTAATGCCACATCCTGAACCTGTGACTTGAGTTCTGAAATCAAACAAAATGCACAATGAGAATTAGTCCAGTGTTGAATGGAATGCAGTTGAATGACCAAGCATGTGGAGGACATCTCCATAGTTTTCACAGTCCAAGCAAGCCTACATAAAGGGAAAATCCGCGGGAAGTGTTGCTGGGAGGAGCTCCGCAATCCACAAAAAAGCCTTTTGGGTTTTGTTTTTAATCAGACCCAGTGATGCTTGGGATACCATAGGGGATGCTGGACATCGAAGGTAGGCAGCATCTGTAAGGCGAGTACCCTCCGTGATGCACTGCTGTTCTGGTCCTAATTAACTTCACTATGGGCTCACAGTCACAATTTAACATACACACAATAAAACAATTTTTGGTGCGTACAACCGTACAGCAGGTAGGCATTTGCCTTGCATGAGGCTGAAAGGGGTTTATCCTTGAACACTGCCAAAAGCAACTTATGAGAACCACCAGGAATAACTGCTGAGCATCTCCAAGCACCAAAACAAAAGAAAACTAAACTTCTTCCTATATTCAAAAAACATGGCAATGATACAAAGGCAAAGATAAGCATGGTGTCAGATTAACTGAGCGGGGTCCAGAAAGGGTGCCCGACCCTTTAGGAGTGCAGTCAGGCTAGTTATACAGCCGGGGAAACAAGGGCCTTGAAACACATGGACTATTAAACATATCTGACAGATGAGGAAGAATGACAACAAAGTAAAGAAAGCAAAGCACAGGATCTCTCCATAATGAACAGCTCCGGGGAGGAGACTCCCCTAACCCATGAAACACCCCCACATTACATGTTCTAGGGATGAGAAGGGGATACTCAATTTCCAATGAGCAACTCAAAGCTTTTGTGGACTGGCAGACTCCTGGGTTGGCCACATGCAAGGCAAGCATCGTACTTGCTCTACTATTGCTCTGGCCTTTTCTAAATATATGGGAGAAAACGGGAAAAAATGGGAGAGCACTTACAAAGCTTTCAGGTTTAAGTCTCAGTCATACAGTGAAACACCCGTCCCTTCACCGTGCACATTTTCCACCACTAAAAAACCCAAGTATACCGCCATTCCACACCCTCCCCCTACCTGTGGGGCAGATAATTTCCACATTACTCTCGCTACTTTGATTACAGTCAATATTTTGACAAGACACCCACCATAATTATTTGGGATTTTACCCCAGCACTCAGATCTGCTGAAAACGCAGCAGTAGACAATTATGTTTCTATTGCTGGTTATAAATAACGTATGAATTTGAAATTCTGAAATTTTAACAATTAAATCTGGAGAGATTTCTGCCAAAACCAGCTGGTTTCTGAGATTTGTTCCTGAGTCTTTGGGATTATGGCCATTAAACAGCTTTATCACGAGCCAGATAGGCGGTTCTATGGAATGACTTAGGGTATTGTTGGGGAGGGGAGGAAAGGGGCGGCTCCACCCCATCCTGAGAGGTCCCACATATCTCGTGAGTGTGGGCCCAAACCGGACTTTCCAATGGCGTTTGGAGGATGGAGGCCACCGAGCCGCCAAGGGAGAGCAGGTGGAGGGACAGCACCAATTCCCAATGGGGTGGCCTGGGGACAGTAACCTACTGCAGGGTCTAGACGCTTTTCTGCTAAAAGGTGCTGGATTTCAAGATTTGTCTCTGAATCTCTGGGATCATGGCCATTACGCACCTTGATCACGAGCCACAGAGGCCAATCGTGGGCACCAGATAACTCGGGGTCTTTTTGGGGTGGGGAGAAAAGGGCCGTCTCCACCACCATCCCGTTAGGCCCTGCATGTCTCCTCACTGAGGGCCCAAACCTAACCGTCCAGAAGCCATTAGTGATGGCGGACACTGAGCCGCCAGGCACGAAACCTATTCCCACGTGAAATACCCAGCTTTGGTAACCTACTGTGGGAACCAGACACATTTCTGCTGAAAACCGCTGGGTTCCGATATTTATCTCTGAGTCTCTGGGACCATAGCCTTTAAGCAGTTTGATCAGGAACCAGAGAGATCTTGCCTCCAATTATATAGCTGAGCCAGAAATGGTTTGTTGGTGTGTCTTGCACATACCTAACTTTTGGCCATTTACTTTCTTGGAAGACTTTGCCCAAAGTTTTTGGAGTCTAGCCAAAGGCACAGCAGCAATTTGGGGTATCTGGAAGTCTGACGGTGCCATCAAGCTGTTTATGGACTCACCTTACAGACACAGATTGACCTGCTGGTGGTACCATACCCACGAGAAGTAGAAATTCTATATATGGAAAAAAACACCAATAGTGGGGTTGGACACACTGTAAAGCGAGTAGGATGCTTGCCTTGCTGATCCAGGTCAAACCTCCCCATCCCATGGGAACCCAGCAGCACCACAGAATAATTCCTGAGCTGCAGAACCAGAAGTAACCTTGAGCATCAAAGAATTCCTTCCAACTCCCCTGAAAAAAGAAGCTATTAAAATTAATCCAAAGAGGGGCTGAAGTGATAGCAGAGCGGGTAGGACATTTGACTTGCACGTGACCAACCAGATTCAAATTCCAGCAACAATATGGTCCCCTGAGCTTTACCAGGAGTAATTCCTGAGTGCATAAGCCAGGAGTAACGCCATGTGCAAAGCTGTGTGTGACCCAAAAAGCAAAAAAAAAAAAAATTAATCCAAAGACTAAATTTTCAGAGACAAATACCTCTCACTTGTCCAAATGCGCCCCGAAGTCCCAACCCCAGCACGTAAGCCAATGAAAATGACCGACGGCAAAAGTGTCCCTTTCCTTTGGGGGCTGCCCGTGAACATATCTGGAGTTTCGATAAGTGTTATGTCAAGTCCAAAGGCTCCAAACAGGGTCCTGCGCAGTCTCGAGTAGGGAGGAATGAGATGGCCAAGACCCCCACTCTCTGCAGGCTCCTCACACCAAGGCCTGAAATCTATGTGCCCACCCTCCAGTGCCATCTTGGACCTGGATGCGATCGTGGCTGCAGGGGCCCTAAGGATAACACACCCTCACCCATGGCACCTGCGCCACAGAACAACCCCCAATGCACCACTAAAACGCTCCACATCCCTTAAAGCCTGGATATCCAGAACAAGTAAAAACAAGCATGAAAGTGCCCTAAAAGCTGGCGTGACCTGCTGCTCAAGTTCTCAAACCGGGATTTTCAGGGTGATCAAGCATTCCAAATCCTAACACAGTAAAGATTGAAGAATGAAGGTTTACCTGTTTTTCCATTTTAAAAGTATTCAACGCAGCATCTTGGTTGATTTCTGCCATAATTCTCGCTAACCAGCCCACCTGGGCCAAGTCAGAAGCATAGGAAACAATAAGAGAGTAGTGAGCCGTGACAGCTCTGAGCAGGGGGGTGTTTCTGTACCTGACTATTCAGTCATCTTCCTCCTTATTTTCATCACCAGGACCCATTATTTACAAGTTAACACACAAGCAATTCCAAGCACAAGAATACTGGCATAGGGGCAGCCAGGGTGAAAATCAGCAGGTAGCTTTCACTGACATGAGGACAAGCCTGTCCCAAGCAGGCAGGCTTACTTCCATCTTAAGTGCACTTTTTTAACACCCTTGACCATCGTGTCCAAAGGAAACTTGCTTGAATGACTTGCCCTGTTCTGTCATTAGAGATTGTTATTAAAGGATCAAACCATCCAGTATGAATTTTTGTTTTTTAAGGTGTGAGGGGTACATTAAGTATTGAGGCCATACAGAGACCTTCCCACATTCCTTACATATACAGTTTCTCTCCAGTGTGAATTTTCCTATGTACACTAATGTTTGAGGCTGTAGCAAGGCCTTCCCACATTCCTTACGTATATATGGTTTCTATCCACTGTGAATTCTCCTATGTACAGTCAAGTGTGAGGATGACGTTAAGGCCTTTCCGCACTCCAGACATATCTAATATTTCTCTCCATTATGAATTCTTATGTTTAGAGTAAGGGAAGAGAACCGTGTGAATGCCTTCCCACATGTCTGACACTGATGAGGTTTCTCTCTGAGATGAATTTTCATATGTGCAGTAAGTTTTGAGGATGTAGCAAAGGCCTTCCCACATTCCTTACATATATACGGTTTCTCTCCAGTGTGAATTCTCCTATGCACAGTAAGTTTTGAGGCTCTAGCAAAGGCCTTCCCACATTCCTTACATATATACGGTTTCTCTCCAGTGTGAATTCTCCTATGCACAGTAAGTTTTGAGGCTCTAGCAAAGGCCTTCCCACATTCCTTACATATATATGGTTTCTCTCCAGTGTGAATTCTTCTATGTACAGTAAGTTTTGAGGCTGTAGCAAAGGCCTTCCCACATTCCTCACATATATACGGTTTCTCTCCAGTGTGAATTTTCCTATGTTCACTAAGAGTTGAGGCTAGAGCAAAGGCCTTCCCACATTCCTTACATATATACGGTTTCTCTCCAGTGTGAATTCTCCTATGTATACTGAGGCCTGAGGATTTAGTAAAGGCCTTTCCACAGTCCTTACATATATATGGTTTCTCTCCCGTGTGAATTTTCCTGTGGTCACTAAGTGTTGAGGCTACAGCAAAGGCCTTCCCACATTCCTTACATATAAACAGTTTATATCCAGTGTGAATTCTTCTATGTACACTAAGATTTGAGGCTACAGCAAAGGACTTCCCACATTCCTTACATATATACGGTTTCTCTCCAGTGTGAATTCTCCTATGTACACTAAGACTTGAGGCTGCACCAAAGGCCTTCCCACATTCCTTACATATATATGGTTTCTCTCCAGTGTGAATTCCCCTATGTACAGTAAATTTTGAAGGTCTAGCAAAGGCCTTTCCACATTCCTTACATATATATGTTTTCTCCCCAGTGTGAATTTTCCTATGTTCACTAAGAGTTGAGACTACAGCAAAGGCCTTCCCACATTCCTTACATATATACGGTTTCTCTCCAGTTTGAATTCTCCTATGTATAATGAGGCCGGAGGATTGAGTAAAGGCCTTTCCACATTCCGTAGACATATATGGTTTCTCTCCAGTGTGAATACTTCTATATATACTGAGGCCTGAGGATACAGTAAAGGCATTGCCACTCTCCTGACATATATAAGCCTTCTCTCCACTATAGGTTTTCAGAGGTCTATTAAGACTAGAGGTGTGAATAAAGGCCTTCCCACATGTCTGACATTCATGAGGTTTCTCTCCTGTATGAATTCCCCTATGCATAATAAGATGTGATGATTGATCGAAGGCCTTCCCACATGCTTCACATGCAAAAGGTTTCACTCCTGAATTTATATTCACAAAGTCATGATGGAGTAACCCTTGACTCACACTTTGTTCTCGGGGCTGACTTTTCTGGGGATTCTGTCCACTGTGGTTTTCTAAGGGAACACCACAGTGCTGAGAAAATGGGAAGGTTCCCCCACATTCCTTGCACCTAGATGGGTTCTGCTCACGGTGACTGTGGTTGAGGGTATGTTGCTGTGAGGGACTCACTATAAACAGTGCTTCTCTCCCTAGCAGGTGCCCCACCTGGGGATTTTGTGTCTGTGAACTGAGAATAACACACTCCAAGGAACTTTTTCAAGGAGAGGGTTTCTTCAGAGTGAGGTAGCTCTCGCCATTCTGATCACCCTCAGAAGACATCCCACCTGTCTCGTCGTCCTCATGGGGCTGAGGGCAGGATTGATCACTCGAGACATTATCATACAGTGCAGGATCAGAGACATTCCACTCGGGGTGGCAGTTTTCCTGTAGACAACAGAGGTTTCTAATTATTGACTTATTCACTGAGCCCTTCAAATGTGGTTTCACACATATGCACCGCACAAATGCAATTACTGACATATGAATTGTCTTACTATTGAATAACTTCATGTTACTGTAAGTTGGACGCACAAAATTGATGGATAGAGATTGATGGATAGAGATTCAGTAAATTCTGTGACTTCCTCCCCTTTAAATTAATGAAGGAATACAACTGGAAACAATTCCTTCTATAGAAAACAGATGCATCCATTTCAAGAGAAAATGAAATACATCCACATGTGGAAGCTGTGATGCAGGGGTGAAGACAACGCTGCATCATCCCACTGCTGAGACAGACCACTTGGCCATTGCAAAGCTCTCACCAAAAGTGATGCCTTTCAGGATCAATGAAACTTTTTTTCCTTTGATTTGTAGTTTCTATTTATTGGGGGTTGGGTGGGTAGAGGAGCACACCATGCAGTGTCCAGGATCAGTTCTGTCAGTCTATGCTGTCTATAAGGTGTGCTGGGTAAGGAATATCAGTCCATGTGCAAAGCAATTATATTTCTCACTGCACCATCTCTAGGGCGCAGAAATTAGCTTTCTAAACAACTACCACTGTCAAGCGAATCAAAACTCACAGTATTTTTAAACATGGTTGATTTCAGCACCTAGCAAAGCTAAGAGTCCTCTACTCCAAGCATCAGGCTTTGGAATTCCTCCCTGCCATTCCCAGCCTTCCACCTTAACAATCACATACCTGGTCCACTCCTGCTGGCATAATATTTATTCTGAATTAGCGAATCTTACCAACTCACTTGTACTTGCAGACCCCATTCCCAAATCAAAGTGCTGTAATGCCAAATCCTGAAGCCGCAGTTTCAGTTCTGAAACTGAACAAAACATGCAATTCAAGCACTTGTCAAAAAATGTAGCAAAATGATGTCATGTAGTTAAGAGTACATCTCTGTGGTTCTCAAAATCCAAAGAGTCCCACACTAAAGAAAAGTTTCGGATAGTGGAAAACTGTGAGGATCTTAGTAATTCTACACTAGGTTTTGTTTTTGTTTTTGAGCAGACCTGGTAATGTTCGGGGAACCAGGTTATTGAACAGGTCACATTCAGGCTCTGCAAGGCACTCCCTGTTGTACTATCGTTCAGATCCAAACTAGCTCTGTTATGGTCTCACTTATTCGAAAGCCATGGAAGCAAATTACAGGATCATTCTGTGATTGACAGTCCAGGGGAATGAAGAGTAGTGTGAGTGCGGCACAGACACAAGAATCCAGAAGACCAAGGCCCCAGTCTCAGCAGTGTGTTTCCTACATGCTCATGGCACCCATTCACTGCACAGGGCCTGAGCCAGTAAGAGTCCTCAGACACTCACCCTCACACACGCCTCTCCTCCCCAACCTCAGGGCTCCTCCTTCCAGCCAGGAGATCACCGCAGGCTTCATCCCGGAGTGCCCTGCCCGACAGAGACAGAGGCATGGATAAGTGACAGGGAAAAGGTGAAAGGTAAATCCCCATGTTTTCCTGATATAACTGGGCGAATATCTGAAAGGCATGAATAGAATGTCCATTTCCATCATGCCACATATTTCTAGTTATTCGAGAGGTAAGACCCAAGAAAATACCACAAATACTCTAGACCTGGCCTTGTGTATGGCCGATAGGTGTTTGATCAGCACAGTATATTGTTGGTTTTTTTCTTGTTTGGGGTCTCACGTGGCAATGCTCAGGGGTGACTCCTGACTCTGTATTCAGAAATCAACGCTGCTGGTGCTCGGGGATGACATGTGATGCCCGGGATTTAACCCACGTGCGCCACTTGCAAGAGAATCACTTTCCTCCCTGTACTGTCTCTCTAGGCCCAGCAGCACATGGAGATTCCTGAGCCCCTCATGACCTCATCACAGATTTCAGTAAAACTAAGTGCATAATAAATCTGGAAATGGCCAAGTGTGGCATTTTTTTTAGCTAAAACATGTATCCAGACGGGGGTATGGTGCCACCAGTAGATCAATTTGTACCTGTGAGGTGAGTGCATCAGCAGTCTGATGGCGCCTTCAGACTTCCAGATACCCCAAAATTGCTGCTGTGCCTTTGGCCAGACCCCAAAAACTTGGGGCAAAGTTTACCAAGAAAGTAAATGGCCAAAAGTTAGGTATGTGGGAAACACACCCACAAACCAACTCCGGCTCAGCTATATAATTGGAGGCAAGGCCTCTTTGTTTTCTGATTCAACTGCTTAATGTCCATTATCCCAGAGACTCAGAAACGAATCTCAGAACCAAGCGGCATTAGGTAGAAACACGTCTGGTTCGTGCAGTAGGCTACTGGTTCTGGGCCAACCCAGGTGGTAACAGGTTTCATGCCTTGGCCTGTTCTCCTTGTCGGCCCAGTGGCCACCATCCTTCAGAGGCCACTGGATAGTCAGATTTGGGCCCCCAGTGACGAGACACACAGGGACTCATGGGATGGGGGTAGAGTCGGGCTTGTTCTCCCCACCCCAACGAGACCCCATTCATCACCCACGAATGGCCTCTCTGGCTCCTGATCAAGATGCTTAATGGCCATGATCCAAGAGACTCAGAAACAAATCTCAAAACCCAGTGGCTTTTGGTACAAATGCGTCCAGACCCCACAATACGTTACTGTCACCGGGCCACCTCAGGGAAGAAAGGGTGTTGTCCCTCCACCTGCTCTCTCTTGGCGGCTTGGTGGCCGTCATCCTCCAGAGGCCACTGGACAGTCAGGTTTGGGCCCCCAATGACGAAACTTGTTGGGCCTCACAGAATGAGGGGGAAGCCGGGCCTGTCCTCCCCACTCCAACAAGACCAAGTCATCACCCACAAATGGCCTCTCTGGCTCCTGATCAAGCTGCTTAACGGCCTTGATCTCAGAGACTCAGAAATAAATCTCGAAACCCAGTGGCTTTTGGTAGAAATGTGTCTGGACCCCGAAGTAGGTTACTGTCACCGGGCCACCCCTGGGGGGGAAGGGTGCTGTCACTCCACCTGTTTCCTTCTGGTGGCTCAGTGGCCGTCATCCTCCAGAGGCCACTGAACAATCAGGCTTGGGCCCACAGTGACAAAACTTGTTGGGCCTCACGGGATGGGGTGGAGCCGGGCCTGTCCTCCCCATCCCCACAAGACCCAAAGTCATCGCCCACAAACGGCCTCTCTGGCTTCTCAACAAGCTGCTCAATGGCCATGATACCAGAGACTCAGGAGTAGATCTCGAAACTCAGTGGCTTTTGGCAGAACTCCCTCCAGATTTAAGTGTTAAAATTTCATAATTTCAAAACCACATGGCCCTACTGCAGCCACTTGACATCATATGTTATTCATAACCAGCAATAGAACACAAACTGTCTATTGTTGCCCTTTCAGCAGATCTGAGTGTTGGGGTAAAATCTCAAATAATAGTAGTGTGTTTGGTGTCAAAATATTGAATTTGATCAAAGTAGAGAGAGAGTAATGTGGAAATCATCTGACCCACAGGTAGGGGGAGGGTGTGGGATGGGGTTATACTGGGGGTTTTGGTGGTGGAGAATGGGCACTGGTGAAGGTACAGGTATTTCATTTTATGTCCAAGAATTAGACCAAAAAGCTTTGTAAATGCTCTCACAGTGATTCAATAAATAAAATTAAACAATGAAAAAAACCTAAGGTGAAGTTCATGCACAATTCAATCATCTAATCAGTGGCTGAATAAATAGCAGTACTCCTACAAAAATGTATCCAGAAAGAGAGCAGAGCAGGAGTGTCTCACGGCCAATCCAGTTGCGATACCCGATATCATCTAGGGTCCCTCATGGCAGCCAGGAGTGATCCCTGAGTGCAGAGTCCAGGAGCAAACCCTAAGTCCTGATGAAATCTCACAAGAACCATTAGAAGTAAATCCAAGCACTGAAATAGGGCAGCGTCTAATGAACTGAGAGACGAGATATCAAATCCGCTGTGGTGGGAGAGAGATAGTACAGCACATAGGACAGAAGCGCTGCATACACATGTGGGCTTGATCCCAGGCAGCCCATATGGTCTTGGAGCAAGGCCAGGTGTGGATACTGAATACACAGGCAGGAAAAAATCCCTAATCCCTGAGAAAAAAAGAAAATGCAAAAACCGTGAGTGACTGGTGCAAAAGTTCTGGGGGTGAGGCACCAACATTTTAAGTTTCCAAGAAGTTTCAGTCCACGGTACCCCATGGCCCCTGACTCTGTGCTAAAGGAGTCAGGAGAACTGTGGACTGTGCCCCCATAAAAAGGAAAGAGCAAAACCAATTAAACACACAAAATTTCATGTAGTATACAAAGTAAATTGATTCACTAATAGATGGTTCTATTTAAAGGGACCTGAGCGATAATTGGACAGATAGGGATCTTCCCATGGACACAGTCAAAACAGCTTGATGTGAATCACCCCATAGGGTCCGGCTACCCCACAAGAGAAATTCCTGAGGACAAAGCTGAGAGTAAGCCCTGAGTATCCACAGGTGAACCCTAAGAAAACGAGAGAGGAAAGAGCTACTGCATGGCTGTCGAATATCACAGCCCGTCACAGAGCTCCTGTTGAACACACAGCTGTCACCCAACCCCAGGGAGCCCACGCGGGTCTGTTCAGACACGGTTGGCTCCACACTGCTCTCACCGACAGCCTGCAGATGTTGGTAGGTCTCCAGCATCACGTCCCTGTACAGCTTCCGTTGAGAGGCCTCCAGAGATGACCATTCCTCCGGGGTGAAGTTCACAGCCACGTCATGGAAGGTCACTGCGTCCTGAGTCAGCACACGGAGAGGGTGGGAGTCGAGTCTATCTTAGCCTCATTCCCACTACTGTGAGGCCAGGACCCAGGGTCCTATATTGTCGCTGGTTCTCCCTCTCCGAATAAAACAGCCTCCATGCACGCGAATTGCTGACGGGCCCCAGAAATTACATAAGGCAGCTGGATCTGCTAAAGTGAGAGGATGTTATACAGAAGGTTCTTGGATGTATGCCTTTCCTGGTAACCCCCCGGCCAATTCGAGCACCACTGTTCCAGTGAGCACTGTAGAGAGGATCACCTGAACATAGACTTGTACGATCCAAAAGGCTATCCCTGGGTGTAGCAAAAACCACTGCATGCTCACCGCTGCACCCCCAAAGCACATGACCACTAGGATTGAGAACGTGAAGTCCATATAGACAACTACTCAGAGCAGTGCATGGCATGTGTGCCTATGGGAACTCACTGCTCAAGACCGCCCCAAATCCTGGTCAAAGAATGTAGAATTTTCTTGACCCCAACATTTCTACTGGCCTCAGAGATCCTTGGCTCTTTCTCCTTGGGATCACCACATGCCAAGAAATCCACACACAAGATTATGTGAATGTAAGACTATATGACCGAGCAGGTAGTCTCTCCAAAGTATGAAGGACAAAACGGGAGAAAAGCAAGTCTGGGGGCCCAAGTCACTGTAGTTGCCAGGGCGAAAATGGGGCCAGACCACCCCAGGGTGCTCTGAGGCCAGTCAGTTGTGAATCCAGAGCACAGAGTCAAGAGGACAGCTGATGACAAAAACAATGCAAAAGAAACCAAAGCAGCATGTTGGCGTAACAGAACAGCTGTTCCGGGGACAGCACGTAGGACTGGCAATCCCCAACATCTCATATGGTCCCACAAGCACTGCCAGGGGCAATGCCAGAGTGCAGCACAAGGAATGATTGCTAGAATCCTTGCTCTGCCACCCCTCATAAAACAGAAAACCCAAGATGAAACCTTTGGACCTCCAGCATCCCATTCGTCACCTAGACCTGTCAGGAATGAGTACTGAGCACTGAGCTTTGAGTACTCCTCATGCACCACTGGGTTGGCCCCAAAGCCAAATAAAACAAAACAAACAGACACAAAAGCAGCTTCAAACAGCAGAATGGGACAGTCTGATCGGAAGTCTCATCTTGGAATCCGTCCAAAAGAAACTCAAAACAGATGACCCAGGAAGCCTGGGCACACCTGGTACTACCTCATGTCATTCTATCCGTCTACTCCTACCTGGGAACTGTTTATCAGAAGCTGTGTCACCATCTTCTCCTGTCACTGTTGTTCTGAGGATCAGCAGGAGGCTCCGTGCAAAGACCTGGAGAAGTCAGAACAGTGAGCACCAGAGAGGAGCACCTCCTCCCACTCCTGAGCTCAGACCAGCCACACCCTCAGGCACAGCCTCACAATTCCACCTCTGAGAGACAATGGTAGAAGCTCCTGTCTTTGCTGGGGATCCAAATTTTGTTGGCATCTCTGCTGCACTTCAGGAGAGGGAGCCTGGGCCCAGGCTACAGGGGAGGAAAAGACAGCCTTCTCTGATCCCCGGATTCTTCTCTGGATCCCACAAGAACGTCCCTGTAGGCCCTGCCAGGGGCCGACTCTCAGCCCAGGAGCTCCCGAATATTAGCGCCCCCCTTCAGGCTGGCTGCAGTGCTGCCCCCAGGGAACCATAGCCTGGAATGTGATTCAACCATGTAACTTAGAGTGGACAAACCTTTGACACTCTCGTACAGGGTGGACAAGGACATGCACCTGGGCACTGTGTCCCGGGGACCTCAGTATTTGCTACAATGGCAGGTGTTGTCTGCTCAGGGATAGATGAAGAGTCGGGGGTGCTTTGCAGCTTGATATGAGGGAGCTGGAATTCATAAACTAGAAAAAGATACACCAGTATTGTGGTTAGAAGGCAATGTGAACTGGGTGCTTGACTAGATGAACTCATCAATCCTCTGCATCCCATATGGCCCCCAGCAGCGCCAGGGATAATACCTGAGCTTAGAGACTTGAGTAAGTCATGAGCATCTCTGCATATGTGCCCTCTCTCCCCCCAAAATCTAAAGAACCAAAAATAGCCCCTGAAATACAATTTCATTGGCAAACCTCAGCCACCTGCAAGCTCCCCTTCCCCCATCCACTGCATGACCCGGGCTCTCACGGCAGACAATGAAGATGATCAGCAATAGGTCTCCTGCCATTAGGTGGAGGGGCTGAAGCTCTGCCCCTCAAATCTGAAGATTCTACAGAAGCGAGCTTAGGGTCGATGGTTCAAACATGGGACTGTGGGAGGGTTGGGACAGCCAAGCCCCTGGCTGAGTCCCACATTCACCCACTGTTGCCCCATCCTGGAGCTGGAGACGACCATGACCAAAGAGATACCCCAGAATCACGAACTCACAACTGTCACTCCTGAACCATGAGACAGGCCCCACTGCAACCCCAAAGCTCGGCGTCCCCCTAAAAGCTCCACCACACCTCAGGATACACCTGGATGTTGGTGAACAAGTCAAAAACCAGCGCAAAAGTGCCCCCCAAGTTGGCTTAGCCCCTCAGCTTAGAGTGTGGAAATGGGAAGGTGCGGGGTGCTCACAGGAGGTTGCTCTAGTCCTGCAACTAAATCCTTCTTCAGTGTCGCCCTACCAGGATGGGGCGCAAATTTTACTTGTCCTCTGCCAAGTGAGCAACAGCCCCCAGTGTCTGTGTCAGGGATGGTAAATGAACTATGACATTTATGACATCACACATGACATCACTTCCGTTTCCATTAGGTACCTTAAAGAGCCAGAGTCTAAGCACTGAGAACCTTTTTGCCACCCAGGTAAATCTGTGCTGCAAGGGGGATGGACTCGAATAGAGGAGTGGAGAGGCAAATGCTGGACTGTTCGGTCACACACTGGGGGCGGGGGGTAAGGAGAAGTCCCCTGATCCTGCATTGCCACCTAACATCGAACCAATGATATCTAAATACAGAGTGTTACCCTGACTCCTGTCAAATGATCCCTGAGCTCAGAGACAATAGTAAACACTGAGCACTGTAGGCTGTGGTGAAAAATATAACAATAAAAAAGGCAAATTCTACCGAAGGGAGGAAAAATGATGTACAAAGACAAATTTGAGAGTGAAACACTAAAAGAGTCAAATTGCTGGTCCTTAAAAATCTGCTATTCTTAAAAAAATCTCCTATTCTTGGGGCTGGAGAGACAACACAGCGGGTAGTGTGTCTGCCTTGCACGAGACCAACCCAGGTTCGATTCCAAGCATCTCATATGGTCCCCTGAGCATTGCCAGGAGTAACTCCTAAGTGCAAAGCCAGGAGTAATCCCTGTGCATCGCCTGGTGTGACCCAAAAAACAAAAATATCCCCTATTTTTGATCTATCCCTGCGGCAGAAACACACAGTTTCTCCTGAATCCCTATTGTTCTTTCACCATTGTTTGTGCATATATATATATGTGTATATATAAGTGTGACTTTGTGTGAATTTTGTTTCGGGGCCACAACCGGCAGATTCAGGGCTTACTCCTAGCTCTACACGCAGGAATCACTCTGGTACAGACCATATGGGATGAAGGGGTAGAACGTGAGTCGATTGTTTGGATGGTTAAGTCCTTACCCACTGTACTATGGCTCCGGGTCTAACTAAACGTGCTCCTAGCACACCCAGTGGGATTCCTGAGCAAATGTCCTTATTCCTGGAAAACCAAAACTTTCTTGCTTAAAAAAAACGAAATCCTTTACCCTGGTTGGATTCTAGTTCTAAACAATTTAGGTTTAAGATTGGTTCATCATTTCTCCTCTGCTACAAGGAGCTGAGGCTTACTGAGTAACACCCATCCCAATCACTCCCATTTCCTTAGTATTCATCTTTAACTTCCCTGTGCTCTGCTTCCCCTATACATTACTCACCCATTTTCCCTAATCACAACCTGTGAATTGTAAAGTCAGATTCTCCAGAGATCTCTGGATTTTGTATTTGTAAATAAAATGTTGACTTTCTCTTTCCTTTATATCCTCTACAGTTTACTTTAGACAAATATCCTTTTTTGATCCTGGACAAGGACCAGTACAGTCCTTGTAGGGAAGATAGTGCTGGAAGGTTTGGGATGGCCATGCCCCCAGCCCTCAGCTTTGTATAGACAAAGGAAGGCAATACTATGCTTTTATAACTTCAGAGTAAATTGACTGCAGATACTATATACTCCTGGGCATTGTCATATTTATGAGACTTAAGCCTCAGCTGCCCTTTGTTCTTAGCACCCCAAAAGCAAGAGACTGGATGGACCCAGGAGAGCTGTGAGCTACCCTGGCATTGAAAAGGGACAGGTAAGCACCATAACAAATTCCATTATGACACAAATATAAGCGACTGAATAAGGATCCTGCTGTGGTTAGAAAGAACTAACCTGTCCTGGGGAGTGTAGTCTGGGAGCTATAGTAAATATCCCCAATAGAGACACCCTATAAACTTAATAGATCTTTTACTGTGTCCGTTCAAAATAAACAGAAAGAGTAAGTGTAAATTTAAGATGACTGTTTCAATGAATATTAACTAAGCAAAGAAAAAATATGTCCTTAGAGAAAATCGTGCCCTTGAGATGATCTCTCCTTGGAGTTAGATTTTTGGCCTAGAAGTTTCCCCTGAGGGAAAGGCTTTACATCCTTTGATTGTACAACCACATCTCTGCGTATTTGCTACCCCTGACTATGTGGGATGGGCTGGAGAATAAAGACCGTGGGAGACGGGTGAGGAGAGGGAATGAGGAGCAGTGGGAGACTGGTATATGTACGCAGGAGAACGGAATAAAGAGCAACTCATCACTGTGAGTCCACAACGTAAAATGTGGGGGTGTGGTGAGGTGTTGGTGGCTAGAGCTGCCTCCACACCTCCGGAACCCTTCTCAACAGAGACAGAGGACAGCGAGACAGAAAATCACAGCCTGATGGTGAAAATGGCCTGTTTATTGAAGAACAGCTATCATACTTAGAGAACATCTGAGGGGGCATGAGGTAAGGACATGGAAATGACTGATCATTTACACACATAAACATTTGGCAGAGGAAATTCTCATAGGGAGATTCACCCAAGGAGATACTCTGTCTCTTATCTTTTCCTCTAGTTGTAAAACTTATCAACACTTGTTGTTGTTTGGATAAACACAGTAATAGACAAAGTTCCCAACACTTAGTTCTATGGGCTTTGATAGCAAATAAGGCTTTAAAAAATTTTTTTTGCTTTTTTGAGTCACACCCGGTGATACAAGGGGTTACTCCTGGCTCTGCACTCAGGAGTTACTCCTGGCATTGCTCAGGGGACCATATGGGATGCTGGGAATATCGAACCCAGGTTGGCCGCGTGCAAGGAAAACACACTATCCGCTGTGCTATCTCTCCAGCACCCAGAAAAAATAAGGCTCTTAACAATTAGTTCTCTGGGCTCTGAGAGCAAGCAAGGCTTTTACTGTAAATCCCAGACTAAGTCTTCAGGCCAGTTCAGCTTGTCCTTCCCCCTGGGGGTCCTGTCTCTAACGTTGTAACAGTTTGCATCAAGACCATGAATATGTGCTTTACAGAATGTTCCATTTCGAAGCAGGGGTAGTTTTCCCACTTGTCCCGGGTCCATCCAAGTCCCACGGCAGAACCTCCCTTTTGGTGTGTTAGGAACTACAGCAACTGAAGCCCGAGACAAGTAATTATGACCAAGCAATTATGCCCAGGAGTAGATATACTTGAGTCCATCAACTCCCAAATATTAGGAGTATAAGCATTGATGGTCGTTCTGTGTTTAACCAAAGAACAGTGCTGTAGAGTAAAAACTTAAAAAAGCTATAGGGGAAACAGGAAAGCAGTAAAAATATACAGTCACTTCAACTACAAAGCAGTACAAATACAAAGTTGAGAATTACCAGAAAGTTATGGTTTATAAGTAATCAAGACTGACCCGGGGAACTGAGACAACGCGAGGGAAAATACAAAGGAAATGTTAAAGATAATCTTTAACTAAATTAGGGATGTTAGCAAGGACATGATAAGCTTCTCTGGGAGGAGGAAAAGGGGCAATTCAGAGATGAAGCCTAAAACACTTTGGGTTAATATTCAGCAGATCACCAACAGCCTGAACCCTCTTTCCTTCTTTGATCCTCTGTCACCCTTCACCGGCCAGGGTGGGGAGACCAATCATAGCCACCAATTTTAAAAAAAGAAAATACATAATTAAGTACATAAAGCACCGCATACAGACCAAACCCCAGCATGGAGACATGCATGGGGCTAACAGGCAGCAAAGCACACTGATCTCTTTGCATCCTGGCTTGGCCTTTTGCACAGATCTCCATGGTGTTTGCCATTTTGGTGAATAGTAGATTGTTAGGATTTGACTGCTTCCAAAGTGTAAGTCTCAAAACATTTACCCACAGTGTTTGTGGAAATCAAATGGAAAGCTGAAAACAATGAGTGTGGATATGCTACAGTGAGTGAAGTGCTTCCTTGCATGTGGCTGATCTGGACACAAATTATAGAAAGCACAGCGGGATGTGGATCCCAGAACATAACACAAAAGGGCATGAAGAATAGAGGTTTGGTTGTCTATCCAAGGTCAAAAGGGTTCAGCGCAGCATCCTGGTTGATCTCTGCCATTCATTCATTCATCATCCTGTTATTCGTCGATTGCCTCGAGCAGGCCCCAGTAACGTCTCTTTCATCCTAGCCCTGAGATTATATTCAAGGCTCTTTAGGAGAATGAGACCCATCATTGTTACTTGTATTTGGCATATTGGGTACGCCATGGGGAGTTTGCCAGACTCTGCCCTGTGGGCAGGCTACATTCGATAGCCTGCAAGTTTATCCAAGTTTGTCTGAGATCTTAATTGATCACAGATCTCTGCCATGATCCTCTGCAAACCAGGGCCTCTGAGCCAAGTCAGAGTCACAGCAAAGAATGAATCCATGGTGAGTCTTGACAGTACCCAGCAAAATGCAATGTCTGTACCTATTTACTTCTTATTTAATTTCTTCCACCTTGCTTTATCACTAAGAATCATTATTTACCAGTTCACATACTGGGAAGTCCACATGCCAGGACATTGTCATAATCATGGTGCAGGGGATAATCAACAAGTACCTTTCACTTATGGTACTAGTATCACAGGAAGCTTTCACACATAACAGGATTATTTCCTTCCCTACTGTAATTTTGTATCAATCCCCATCCCACTTGATGCAACTAAAATTGTTTTACCTCAGGGTCCTCTTCTGACGCCGGCCATTGTTATTATGGAAGTGATTGATCCAGCATAACTTTTATATTTACTAAAGCTTGAGGTAACATGAATGCCTTCCTATATTCCTTACCGACAGGATTTTCTCCAGGATTCTCTTTAAAGCCGCAGGTGCAAATAATGCACTTTCCACGTTCTTACATAAATATATATATATATTTTTACATATATAAATATGTATGTATTTTTTATCATTTTTTTATTAGTGAAACACCATGAAGTACACTTATAGACTTATAAATTTTTGTGCTTGGGTTTCAGTTATACAATGATCAAGAACCCATCCCTCCACCAGTGCCCATCCTCCCCCACCATGGGTCCTAGCATCCCTCCCACCCCCCATCCTCCCCCCCACGTCCCACCCTGCCGCTGTGGCAGGGCATTCCTCCCTGTTCTCTCTTCTTTTGGGTACTGTGATTTGCCAGAGAGGCATTGAGTGGCAGTCATGTTTGGTCTATAGACCACTTTTAGCATGTCTCTCCCACCCTGGGAGGGTCTTCACAACACCCTTTATTTGGTGCTCTCTTCTCTATCTGAGCTTCCTTCTCACCTAGCACGTGTGGCTGGCCTTCAAGTCATGGAGCAAAATTCCTGGTACTAATCTGAGCCCTTCCTGGGTGTTAGTCTCCCGTTTTGTTGCTTTATGTTCCCCAGATGAATGCAATCTTTCTGTGTCTATCCCGCTCTTTCTGACTCATTTCGCTTAACATGATACTTTCCATGTAGTACCACTTGTATGTAAGGTAAGGTAAGGTAAAGGCCCTCCCGTTGATCGTCGATTTGCTCGAGCGGGCCCAGTAACGTCTCCATGGGAGACTTTGTTGTTACTGTGTTTGGCATATCGAATACGTCACGGGGAGCTTGCCAGGCTCTGCCGTGCGGGCGAGAAACTCTCGGTAGCTTGCCGGGCTCTCCAAGAGGGGCGGAGGAATCAAACTCGGGTCGGCCATGTTGGCCGCTTGTAAGGCAAACGCCCTACCCGTAAATTTCATAACTTCATCTTTTCTAACAGCTACATAGTACTCCATTGTGTAAATGTACCAAAGCTTCTTTAACCAGTGATCTGTTCTCGGGCACTCAGGTTTTTTCCAGATTTTGGCTATTGTAAAGAGTGCTGCAATGAACAAACAATTGCAGATGTCACTTCGACTATACATTTTTGCCTCTCTGGGATATATTCTGAGGAGTGCTATAGCTGGGTCAAATGGGAGATCGAATTCTAATTTTTTGAGAATCGTCCATACTGTTTTCCAAAAGGGTTGGACCAGCCTGCATTCCCACCAGCAGTGAAGGAGGGTCCCCTTCTCGCCACATCTGCGCCAGCACCTGTTGCTTTTGTTCTTGTGGATGTGGGCCAGTCTCTGTGGTGTGAAATGATATCTCATTGTTGTTTTGATCTGCATCTCTCTGATGATTAGTGATGTAGAGCATTTTCTCATGTGCCTTTTTGCCATTCGGATTTCTTCTTTGCGAAAGTTTCTGTTCATTTCCTCGCACCATTTTTTGATGGGGTTGGGTGATTTCTTCTTGTGTAGTTTAACCAGTACCTTGTATATCCTTGAAATCATCCCCTTGTCGGATGTGTATTTGGTGAATATTCTTTCCCATTCTGTAGGCTGTCTTTGTATTTTGGTCACTGTTTCTTTTGAGGTGCAGAAGCTTCTTACTTTAAGATAGTCCCATTTGTCTATCTCTGTTTTCACTTGCTCGGCCAGTGGCATGACGTCTGGTCCAGGTGGATTTACTAGCGAATTTTTCCAGGTTCAGGTCCAGATGGATTTACTAGCGAATTTTTCCAAACATTTAAAGAGGACCTATTGCCAGTTCTTCTCAAGTTTTTCCAGGAAATTGAAAAAACAGAAACTCTCCCAAACAGTTTCTATGAAGCCCATATCTCTCTAATACCAAAAGGAAACAAAGACACAACAAGAAAAGAAAATTACAGGCCAATATCCCTGATGAACACGGATGCGAAGATTCTCAACAAAATACTAGGCAATAGAATCCAACAACTCATCAAAAAGATCATACATCATGACCAAGTAGGATTCACCCCAGGGATGCAAGGATGGTTCAACATTCGGAAATCAATCAACATAATCCATCATATCAACAAAAGAAAAGATAAAAATCATATGATCATATCAATAGATGCAGAAAAAGCATTTGACAAGATCCAGCACCCATTCATGATGAAAATCCTTGCCAAAATGGGGATAGAGGGGACTTTCCTCAATATAGTTAAAGCCATCTACCACAAACCTACAGCAAACATCATCCTCAATGGGGAAAAACTGAGAGCCTTCCCCCTACGGTCAGGGACGAGACAAGGATGCCCACTCTCTCCACTGCTGTTCAATATAGTACTGGAAGTACTTGCAATAGCGATTAGGCAAGAAAAAGATATTAAGGGCATCCAGATAGGGAAAGAAGAAATTAAGCTCTCACTATTCGCAGATGACATGATACTATACTTAGAGAACCCTAAAACCTCTACCAAGAAACTCCTAGAAACAATAGGCTTGTATAGTAAAGTGGCAGGCTATAAAATCAATACCCCAAAATCCATGGCTTTCCTATATGCAAATAATGAAAGAGAAGAAAGTGACATGAAGAAAACAATTCCATTCACAATTGTGCCCCAGAAAATCAAGTACCTAGGAATCGCCTTAACTAAGGAAGTAAAGGATCTGTACAAATAAAACTACAAAACGCTACTTCGGGAAATAAAAGAGGACAGGAGGAAATGGAAAAATATCCCCTGTTCATGGATGGGGAGAATCAACATTGTCAAAATGGCAATACTTCCCAAGGCACTGTACAAATTCAATGCAATCCCTATAAGGATACCCACGACATTCTTCAAAGAAATGGAGCAAACACTCCTGAAATTTATATGGAACAATAAGCCCCCACGAATAGCTAAAGCTCCTGAAATTTATATGGAACAATAAGCCCCCACGAATAGCTAAAGCAATTCTTGGGAAAAAGAAAATGGGAGGAATCAACCTACCTAACTTCAAGCTCTACTACAAAGCAGTAATAATCAAAACAGCATGGTACTGGAACAAAAGCAGAGCTGCAGATCAATGGAATAGAGTTGAATATACTGACATCTCCTCCCAAACATATAATCATCTAATCTTCGATAAGGGGGCAAGAAAAGTGAAATGGAACAGGGAAAGCCTCTTTAATAAATTGTGCTGGCAAAACTGGACAGCTACATGCAAAAAAGTGGGCTCAGATCTCTGCCTAACGCCATGCACAAAAGTAAGATCGAAATGGATTTATGACCTCAACATCAGATCGGAATCCATAATGTTTATTGAAGACAAAGTTGGCAAAACTCTCCACGATATTGAAGTTAGTGGTATCTTTAAATATGTATATTTATATATAACTTCTCTCCAGTGTGAATTCTCCTATGCATAAAGCCTGAGGATCCAGGAAAGTCCTTCCCACACTCCTGACAGATGTAAGGTTTCACTGCAGAATGACTTTTCACATGCGAAGTAAGGGCTGAAGACAAACTGAACACCTTTCCACATTCCTTATACTTATGAGGTTTCTCTCCACTGCGAATTCTCCTGTTCAGAAAGCTATGCAAATTGCATCAAAATCTTCCTGCAGTCATTTCATATATAAGGTCTCAATCCAGGATAAATTTTTCTCACACAGAAAAGATTGAGGATTGAGTAATAATCTTCCCACAACCCTACATATTTTTTCTTCAAGTATGAATTTTCCTATGGTTAATAAGTAGTTAGGGGAAAGTGAAGGCTTTGCCAACGTCTTTACAAACATAAGGTTTGTCTCCAGTATGAACATTTCACAAAAGGATTGTGAAATAAGCAAAGGCCTTGCCACATTCCTTACAGGTAGATAGATAGATAGATAGATAGATAGATAGATAGATAGATAGATTCACTGCAATGTGCATTTTCTTACGGGCAAAAAATTTTGAATAGTAAGTGAAGACCCTCCCACAGTAGTGACACAAATAGTATTTCACTCCCCTGTGTGTAAATTCACACAAATAGGGGGCTCGGCACCCACAGCGGCGGTGGCTCTATCTCTCCCGCCGCCTGCGTTCGGTAGTCTCACCCTTCTCCCACCCCGGAGAGGTCGATGGTGATGATCAGGCAGAGGAAGGAACGAGGGTCAGGCTGGTAGGTATTAGTCGTAGTTTATTCTGATTCTCTCCTCATCTCTCCTTCTGTCTCTCCCCATCTTTCTCTGCCCCCCATTCTTCCTCCTCCAGCTACTTCATTCTCCTTCTCCACCCCACTTCATCCTCCTCTCTCTACTGATCCTCTATGAACTCTCCTCTTCCTTCTGCCCCACTCCTACAGTACAGTTAAAATCCTCTCTCTGTGAGGAATTGGGGAAACAATTAGGTGCGGTCGCAATCAATAGGGGTAGAGATCAACAGGGATAGAAATCTTAGCCTCAGGGAAGACCGCTCCTAGGACAGATCCTTCCTCAGCAGGAGGACCCAACCTAGAGCAGAATACCATGGGCGTGCCTCTCCTCTCCTTGTCTGACAAGCATATAAAATATAATAGAAATCATTTTGTATGGATACAGTAAGAAATATCTTAAACTTATAGAATTGCTCTCCTAGGGCCATCTCAATCTCAGACTACGGTGCTCAGGCCAGATAGTCTTTCCCACCCCTAGCAGGATCCTAGTCTTGTCGTTACCTTGGATCATGACAGCATTTGTCCATGATCAAACTCTTAACTTATAGTTAAGAATCGTGGCACTTTGGCCTGGCCCATTTCGCTGCCAGGGTAGCTCACTACTTGCCCTGGGTTCATTCAGTCCCTCGTCGGGACCCTGATTTTGGGGTGTTAGGAACTAAGGGCAACTGAGGCTAAAGTCGAGAAAGATGCCCGGGAGTAAATAATATTCAAGGCCAATCAAATCCTAAGTTACAAAGCATAATGTTAACGGTCTTCCTGTATCTATACAAAAAGGATATTACTTTAAGGTAAACTATTCATAAGGCATAGGGAGAGGAGAAAGACAATATTTCACTCATAAATATAAAATCATAGATTTCTGGGAAACTGATCTTACAAATTAACAAAGTCTGATTAAGGGGAAAGCTGATTAACTGGGTGGGAAGGAGAGCATAGGGAAGATTGTTTACAGATAAACACAATGGAAGTGGAAGTGCTTCAGGAGCACTGTGATGGGTGTAACCAGATTGATGGGTGTAACCAGATAAACCTAAGCTTCTTGAAGGACAAAGCAATGTTACCCAACACCACTGTATGAACTTTTCTATTCTCAGAAAGACCTGAGAAGAAATGAAAGGCCTCTCCACCTACCTCACATATATAAGGGTTTTCTATGAAACAGAAATTATGAAAACTAAGACTTCAGGAATAAGAAAAGGCCTTCCGACATTGCTCACAAGTATAAATTATCTCTCCAGTTTGAGTTTTTCTGTGTACTAAGGCTTGTGGAATAAGCAAAGACTTTCCACTCCGTATATGCATATGGTTTCTTTCCAGTGTGACTTTTTCTGTGCATACTAAGATGTATGAGTCAGAGAAAGGCCACAGCACATTCCTTACATGCATACGGACTCTCCAGTATGAAATCTCCTGTGTATAAGGTATGAGGATCCATCAAAGGCCTTCCCACAGACCTTACACTTAAACAGTTTCTCTCCTGTGTGGATGTTCACATAGTGCCACCTGGGTGATGCTGGACTCAGAAGTTTGTCCTCAGTGCTTATATTTCTGGGGATTCTGTCCAATATGGGCTTCTTTGGGAAAGTGATGGTGCTGAGGACATGGGAAGAGTGATCTTCTGATCACCCTCAGAAGACATCCCACCTGTCTCGGCATTCCTGTGGGGATGAGGGCCAAATTGCTCACTTGAGCCTTTATCACAGTGTGCAGGAAGAGACATTCCACCAGGGCTGGCTGCTTCCATGTAGAAGAACAGAGAAGGATTCCAATTATTAGTCTATGCCATGAGAGTTTTCATGTCAAAAGAAATCAAGCTCTGCAGGTAGGTAGCTGGTAGTGTATGGGACAATGAGTTTCTTGTGGAAGTGATAAATCCAGATGGGGATGAAAACAGTGACTCCGAAAACAGCCCTGGGGATT
The DNA here is from genome assembly GCF_029834395.1 of Sorex fumeus. NCBI lineage: Eukaryota > Metazoa > Chordata > Mammalia > Eulipotyphla > Soricidae > Sorex > Sorex fumeus. The sequence continues at coordinate 1,025,867 of NW_026606225.1, read as the reverse complement.
CAGAGAGGAACTGACATAGTACAAACCCAGAGAGCTGGAGACATGGAACAGGAGCAAAGGCTGGTAAGAACATCAGAAAGCAAGGTCCGGCCAACGCTCTACCCCTGGAAAACACGCGAACAGTGGACTCTCAGCTACAAAGAAAACCCCAGGAGGCAGTTTCAGGAACATGATTTCAAAATGAGAGTATCAGGGTAGCACAGTGCGTTGCATGCAGTCAATCTAGGTACAATGTCCAGAATTCCAAATGGTCCCCTGAGCAACATCTGACTAACAGATGGATGGAATTTTGCTCTACCCAATCATAAATATTTCCCTTTTTTACCTCTAATATTAGTAAAGTGACATGGGTGGGATCCAGGAATGTGAGCAACCTTGTGAGTAATCACAGGTAAACGGAATGGTCTGCTGGGATGTGTGGAGCTTGGGACCTGACCCATATTCCCACTTATAAAAGATTTCATCGGGGCCCCCCTTACATCCTTTCAAACGACATTCTGTGCACAGTTACGTGCATCTAAACTATCCAAGTGAGACCAGAGCAACTGTAGATCTGGGTAGGGTCTGTAGAGTCTCCCGGAGCACCATCAGAAATAATATCTGAGTACAGAATCAGGAAAAACCACTGAGGATCACCAGATATTGTAGGATAATAGTGGTCTGCCCATGCTCCCTGGCAGGTGAGAGCTTATGTTTGTTGACTGCCCAAAACATTTCAATTACCTTTGTCTCCTGATCAGACTTTGACTTGTAAACATTGTCATTCTCTTCTCCTTAATGTCTTTTGCATGGTTAGCTATTTCAGAGCAATTGCTTTTTGCTTGGATACAGGAAGACATTTACAAGAGCAAGCCTGAGCTTGAGAGTTGATGGTCTCCAGATAATATTACCTCCTGGACATCTGCTCTTTTGACTGAAGCCTCAGTTGCCCTTAATTCCTCGATCCCCAAAAGAAGGTTCCGATGAGGGACTAGATGGACCCAGGGCAAGTGGTTAACTAGCTACCCTGGCATCGAAATGGGCCTGGAAAAAGTACCATAATGCTAATCTATAAGAGCCTGTTCATGGACAAATTCTGTCATGAAACAAAAAGTAATAACTGGACTCGGACGCTGCTGGGATTAGGAGTGATTGATCCGGCCTGAGCACTGTAGTCTGAATCTGTGGTGAGAAGTCCCCAGAAGAGTCACCCACAAGCCTAAAAGTGTCTATTACTGTGTCCATACACAATGGTAATCATTAGGAAGTAAAACTAAATATGTCAATTAAGTTGCTGGTCTAAGGAAAGGAGTAACACACCTTAAGGACTGCTTTTACTTCGTGGGCTGCAGTGATGGGGAAGTCTGGAAAAGCATTTTTTATTGCGCTTCCCGTGTGGAGGCGTGGATTGGGGTCATGGTGATAGAAGAAAAAGAGCAGCTTCAGGGAGTCAGGGGGAATGAAGGATACTGAGAAAAGGGATGGTCCTCCTCCACCTAGAACCCCTATTTTCCAGTATGTAGGCATTACACCCACCAACTGCTCCGAGCGCTGTGTAATCCCATCAATGGCCAAGACTCAGAGACTATAAAACCCTGCTCCTGAAAGAGAACAGTGCAGTCTCTTGCCTCCGCATCTGGCTGTCTTACTGGGGCCCCTTGGAGGAGGGTGTGTTGAGTTTCTCTCCCCACCCCGTGCAGAGTCCCAGCAGCTGAAGACCTCTGGTTCGAGCCACAGACCCACAAGTTCAGACGAGCCTCATGCATGAATGAACCAGCAGAGGAACTCAGGTGTGCAGGACCTGGGGCTTAGATCTCCAAGCTACTCATATTGGGACTGAGCCTCCTCCACCCAGATCTCCCATCTTCCAGTATGTAGGCTTTACACCCACCAACTGGCCCCGGTGCCGTGTAATCCCATCAATGGCCAAGATACAAAGACTATAAAACCTTGCTCTGGTAAGTGCGTGGCCACACGAAATCTTATTATCTAGTCTTACTCTGGAAAAACTGGCAGGCTACCAGAAGTGTCCTGCCCACACCGCAGAGTCTGGCAAACTCCCCATGGTGTATTCAATATGCCAAAAACCAGTAAAATGATGGTTCTCATTCCCCTGACCCTGAAAGAGCCTCAAATGTGGCACTTTTTATAATCTCAAGTATAGGAAGGAGACATTTACTGGGGCCTGCTTGAGTCAATCGATGAAGAATAGGATGACAATGATACAGTGAGAGAAGAAGAGACACAGAGTTAGAGGACACGGTTGCGACTTAGAGAGAAGGCTGAGAGCTGAGAGTAAGAGTGGCTGGGAAGTTTACAAAGAACATTGGAGAGCGAGTTAGAGAAAAGGTTGGATAGAGCTGCGAGAGACAAGAGAGTGAATAAACTGCAACTAATCAGCAACCAGCCTGGTCCTTATTCTACTTTCATCGGTCCAAAGCAAAGCTGTCCAGGGTGGAGAAGTGGATTGAGAGCACCAAATGTGGACAGTTGAGAGAGAGCCGCTAGGGGAGACCAGAAACATGTTAACGTGTAAATCCTGTTAAAACCCCCACTTCTCATAGGGTCCCCCAGGACCCCCTGGAGTGACTCCTGAGTGCAGAGTCAGGAGTAAGCCCAGAGCACTTCTGGCTGTGATCCGAAAAAAAAAAAACACAAAAAAGTGAACTGTGGGACGGCTGGGGCGATAGCACAGCGGGTAGGGTGTTTACCTTGGACACAACCAACCCAGGTTTTATTTCCAGCATGCCAAATGGTTCCCCAAGCACCGTCAGTAGTAATTTCTGAATACATGAGCCAAGAAGAACCCCTGTGCATCACTGGGGGTGACCCAAAAAGCAAAAAAAAAAAGTGAATTTTGTAGTTAATCAGGAAAAAGAACACAACTTTCTCGACTTAGCATAAAAGCATTATTATGATGGCTACAGAGATAGCACAGATCATGAGTTGCTTGTCTGGCACATAGCTGAACAGGGTTGAATCTCTATCACCTCACAGGGTCCCCAAACCTAGCATTATCAATGAGAACCGAGCCGGGGTAAACTCTAATCTCCATTGGGTGTAGCCAACCAAAAATAAATCAATAAATTTAGGTGCCAAAAGTATAGTCTGGTAGGGTACTGGCCTTGTACACGGCTGACCTGTATACCCCGGCACCACACTGAGTACCATTTGGTACCTTTTGGCAGCAACCACAGGGTATGACCATACACGCACACACACACACACACACACACACACACACACACGCACATATATGTGTGCACACACACACATATATATGTGTGTTTGTGTATGTGTGTATATCTATATCTATGTAATTTGTTCAGAAATCAACCTCCACCAACCAGTTTTGTAGAATGCAGGTTTGGATTTTGCTACAGGAGGCAGAACTTTGAGCTTACCTGAGTGGTGCTTGGGGAATCCTGCGTTGTACAGGAGACTGTACCATGGCAGACTGCTTGCAAGGACAGGTCCTGCATTCCTGGTCTATCTTTGACTGCAGGAATTCAAATTCTATATAAATATTGTGAACCTTGTGAGAAAGATACAGGCAGGGGGCAGGGATGAGGCCCAGCTGGTAGATCGAGGTCAGGGCAGGGTTGCTGGCACCTGGGGCCTCCTGGTGCAAACCTGAGCCAGAAGTACAGGCTGCAATTTCAAAGGTTTGCAGCGGCCCGGAAGAGCTGAGACTGAGTGGCAGGGCACTTGTCATGAACGTTAAATGACTTAACTTCACAACCTTAATTGCCAAGGAGTGATTCTGAAGCACTGCCTGGTTTGGCAAAAATCCCGCATAGCCAATCCTCCTCCTGCCCAAATAAAGGCAATGCGGAGTTAACTGCCAACAGAAGAGGTGTGAAATCTAGTAATATATTCTGAACGGTCAGTCCTCTGGGGTTGTTGTTTTGTTTTGGGAACACATCCAGAAATGCTCAGAGCTTACAGGCCAGGTTTTCAGACTATGATTTTACTCCTATGGGTACGTGATTTTATAAAAGAAAAATAGGATGAAATATTATACTTGGATACAGAGTGATAATACAATTGGCAGGGCATATGTTCAATCCCTGGCATCACATACAGTCCCCCAAGCACTCCCAGGAGTGATTCCTGCGTGCCAAGCCAGAAATAACACCTGAGCATTACCACTGTCTTCCAAAAAGAAAAGAAAAGAAAAATTAAATTTAGGGGAAACAAGATTTTAAAGTCCATAATTTTGCTCAGAGCCTCCAACTCCAACTCCTTCATTTTCCCCTAACAGCCATCTGTTGAAAGGGCTCTAGAAATTTCACATGTAAGAACTTTCCATGAAGGTATAAACAGGAGAGAGCACACCATACTGAAGCAGATCCCATCCACCTGGAAGCCCAGATGGCCTTCCCTGGTATCCAGTGTCCACTAGTCCCCAGAGCACAGAGCAGGGCACAGACCTCAAGTACTACCAGGTGTGGCCCCAAATTTCACCTCATCTGCTCCCCAAGTAGTGAGATACACCCAAGGAGAGGAGCTCAGAGGGCTGAGCACCTGATTTACCTTTGGGGGACATGGCATGGCTCCCCCTGCATCTCAGAACACAGACACAAGAGGGGGAGAGTCTCTGACTATCTCCAAGTTTGTAGCAAATGGAGCGGGTGAGGGGGAGAGGGAAAGACAGGAGAAACACTCCAACTCCAAAAAGATACATAAAAAATTCGCACGTGTCAAGAAAAATTCTGAAGTGGGAGGGTTGGATTCATACCTAGTGATGCTCAGGGGACAATATCACCTAGTGATGTGGCAGGAATAACTCTGGTGACCGCTAGAAAGACAAACACCCTCTTAGCTGTACTACTGCACCAGGCCCTAAGAGGGAGACATTTAGAACCTATTATAGCTGGTCCCTGGAACACCCCATTCTGCAATTACTCACTTTAACAGCAGGGCACACCCCTGGTTTTGGAGATATGGACAGTGGAGATGCTTGGAATCTGGACAGGTGAGGCAGAAATTCTTTTTTTCTGACAAAATATAATCATATACAGTTAGCAAAGCTATTATTAAGTTGATAGGGTGCTTTTCTTTCAAGCAGCTAAGCCAGGATCAACATGCAACAGGACATAGGCTCACCCACTCCAGCACTGCTAAAAATGATACATGAACTCGGAAATAAGAGTAACCCCTGAGCACTGAGTGCTGCTGTGGCCAAAAAAAGTACAATAAATTAAATAATGAAGACATTTCTGGGACCGGAACGATGGTACAGCAGGTAGGGAGTTTGCCTTCCATGCGGCCAACCCAGGTTCGATTCCCGAAATCCCATATGGTCCCCTAGTACTGCCAGGAGTGATTCTTGAATGCAAAGCCTGAGTAAACCCTGAGCATCGCTGGGTGTGACACTAAAAATCAAAAAAAAAAAAGAAATTTCTGTGTAAAGAGATTGGAGACACAGTATAGCAGGTGAGGTGCTTATCTTGCACATGGCCAAATCAAGTTTGAATCCTGGCATCCCATACGGTGCCCTGAACCCCGCCGGGAGTGATCCCTGAGTGCAAAGGCAGAAGTAACTGAGTCTTGCAGTTATACTTCTTACAGATTAAATAATTATTTCATTTAAACGAATAAAGGTGTGGTGGACAATAGTGATCCTAAATTGCATTATTAGAGGGTTTAGGGCACACCCAGGAAGTGCCCAAGCTACTTCCTGCAAAGATTGCATATTTGGTTATAAGACCCAATGTAGCACCATCCTGATGCACCCCTCTAGACCACAACCTGAGCTGGCTTAAAGCTCCACACCTTGGGGCCTGAGTGACAGCATAGACAAATGAGCATTTCTTTTGAAGGTGGCCAACGTGGGTTTAATTCTGGGCATCCCTTATGGTTCCTGGCACCACTAAGAGTGCTTGCTGAATTTAGAACCAGAAGTAACCATAATGCCTCACTGGGTGTTACCCAAAATGCAAAATAAATTTTAAAAAAAAGGAAAGAGAAGCTCCCCACCTCCCTGAACTCCCAGAACCCACTGAATGCACAAGAACCAGTGAACATCAAAGGCTCTTCCAAATGCGTTTGAGCCCCCAGCATATGAAGAATATGCCCAGTCCCACCCCCATGCAGACCCGACACCCCTCAAGAACGACAGGACAGAGGGGAGGGTGTTTTTTCCTTCATGCTGCTGACCCAGATATGGGGTATCCTGAGCAACCCCAGGAGTGACACCTGAACACAGCCAGGTGGGGCTCAACACCCCCCCACGAGGAAAAAAAATGCGCCCCAGGCCCCTTTGATGATGGAATCCCATGCTTTATCCCTACTCCACAATTCGTCTAAGGAATGAAAGGGGGCCAGTAACGGGATGTCCCCGGGACACTGCTGGGATGATCAACCCACCCCTGTGACTGACCAGGTGCTGGTTCTCGCCCTGAAACTAAATTAATGCTGAGGTGCCCTCAGACGCTCCATCAGATCTGGGGGAGACTGAGGCTCCCTCTAGCTCTGACTCTTTCTGCTTTGTGAGGGCCACGAGCGATGGGTCAGCAGGGAGGGCGCTGGCCCCGCATCCTGACACCCCAAAGGGTCCTCGGATCCCCAGGGGGGAGTCCTGAGCGCTACCGGGTAAGGGGCTAAAACACATAAAAAATTAGAACGTTTTTTTCACTTTTGTTTGTTCGGTTATTGTCCTTGTTTCTGGAGCTTTCAGAACGACCTTAGCGCTTCAAATTCGTTTTTCTCCTCGACCACGTGCTTCCTCTACCCACCCACCTTTTTGGGGGGTGCTGGGGGGCTTTGCTCAGGGGTTACTCCCGGCTCTGGGCTCACTGCAGGCCGTGATCGGATGCTGTGAGGTGCCGGGATCGAACACGGCCGGCCGCGTTCCCCCCTTACGCATCTTTCTAAGTAACTTCTACTCAGTAAAAATGATCGTTTTCCCCCCAAAATCAATTTATAAATAAGATGAACCTTTCGGTAGCAGCTCTCGAGCGGGCCCAGTAACGTCTCCATTGGAGACTTTGTTGTTACTGTGTCTGGCATATCGAATACTCTCGGTAGCTTGCCGGGTTCTCCGAGAGGGGGCAGAGGAATCGAACTCCAGGGCTGGAGCGATAGCACAGCGGGTAGGGCGTTCGCCTTACAAGCGGCCAACATGGCCGACCCGAGTTCGATTCCTCCGCCCCTCTCGGAGAGCCCGGCAAGCTACCGAGAGTATTCGATATGCCAGACACAGTAACAACAAAGTCTCCAATGGAGACGTTACTGGGCCCGCTCGAGCAAATCGACGATCAACGGGAGGGCCTTTTCGGTAGCAGCTCTCGGTGCGACCCTGGTGAGGGGCCACCACCCCGGGCTACCGCCACGGAGTGACCCCGGCGCCCACAAGGCGGAGACCGCGGAGGTTCAGGCGCTCAGAGCGACCACTCGGGCGGCTGTCGGGGAAACCGACCTTCCTGGACCCCCCGCTGCCCCCCTGGGTGCCCTCTCACCCACTCTCACGCTCTGCACCTAAGCCAGCCCGCCAGCACTTCCGCCCAGACTTCCAAGATGCGCAGGGAAAGAGGATCCCGATACTGTGACGTCATCGGCAGTGCGCCCAGAGCCTTAAACGGCCAGGCTTCAAATATTCCTGACCAGGTACTGGTCATTTTATCCCGTTTCTGGGATAGGATCAGGTGATCAGTACATCTGATGTTTGCCAGGTCTGGGATAGATGGAGAGTGACGGACTGAACAGATAGCACGTCAATCAGAAGTCTTTGTTTTGACGAAGGAAATAAAATTCACTTTCTTTGCAAACAGCCACCCAGACCTCTCTGAGTCCCCACGTTTATTTATATCACACTGAAAGTCCAGGTCTTGAGTAGCTTCAACTGTTTATTTTCACAATGATAGGAGAGATTCAGAAACTAAGTGAATCACGTGGCTCAGAAAGGGGTCAGGGGTAGCGCAGAAGGGGACTCAGGGATTGGTAATGACTGGGAAGACATTTGTGTATGCAAAAATTCCTGTTTCTGTATATGTGTGTGTTCAGAGCAAACCGTGCTCTCCAGTTATTCCTTGAGAGCTATCCGCAGCAACTCTTCAAACAGTGCTCAAAGTCTACATAGCAGTGATTCTACATGGATCAGACAAATGAACGGAAAGTCCCTTAACTGCTGTGTAGCTAAAAAATCTTTTAATATTTTAGTACTTGATGATTTATTAAGCTATAATTCTTCAAAATTTGAACCAGTGGGAAAGAATAACTGTACAGTAGTAGTACAGGAGAAAGCCTCTTTTTCAGACATGTTGATCTATTGATTTATTGATTGGCTATGATGATGTGGTGCTTGTTACCGTAAGAATATGAAATTAATTTAGTTTACAAGTTTACTTTATAGCGGAGTTATTCCAAAAACATACTCAATTTCTTGTAACCATTCCACTAGGGTGCCAAATCGTCACAGAGTGCAAATAGGAAAAATAGGTTAGGGTCCCCCCAAAGTGAGGTAGTAAACATCAATATCTGATTACTTTGTGTATTCGCTTTTCTTTGCTTCGGTAACTATGCTTGCCTCACTATTCTTAGATAAATTTACGGGGTACCAGGATGTGGGTCTGGTGAATTTAATTTTGTGGGTGCTTATGAAATGGACAGGTGTGTCAGGATGTGCTTTTTCCTAAACAACAGACTGTGCTTCTCTTGGGAGGCTGCTGCTTTGCCTGGAAGAACAGCCTGTAACCTGGTGTGAACAAACACTCCAAATTTTGGAGTTCATTCGTGATTTGATGGTGTGGGGGCCCTACATCCCATGTCCCTGGGATGTCCACAGAAAGCCTTCAAAAGACCTGTTAGTGCTGGCGATCTTCTCTCTGGTACCTAGAGTCAGGTCTGGGATGGTGTAGAAGGCTGCACGCAGCACAACCTCCCCTATCTTCAACTTCCCCTATCTTCCCACTACCACACTGTCCTCCCATTGTTCATCGATTTGCTCAAGCAGGCCCAATATAGTCTCCACCTTGCGACTTGTTGTTACTGTGTTTGGCATATCTAATATGCCACGGGGTGCTTGCCAGGCTTTGCTGTGTGGGCGAGATACCTCTGTAGCTTGCCAGGATCTCCGAGAGGGGCGGAGGAATCAAACTTGGAGCAGCGTCAAGGGCCACGTGCAAGGCAAATGCCCTACTAAGTAACTTCTACTCAGTAAAAACGATCGTTTTCCCCCCAAAATCCATTTATAAATAAGATAAACCTTTCGGTAGCAGCTCTCGGTGCGACCCAGGTGCTATTCTGTGCTATCGCTTCAGAATAACTACTACACTATTCTGTTGGAAATATAGCTCTAAACATTTAGGTTTATCACTGGTATGTCCATTCTCCCTTGTCATAGGGAGTTTAAGGTTTATTGGATTATGCCCATACAATGCTCCTGAGGCACTCCCATTCCTCTGTTTCTTGGAATATAGCTCTAAACACTTTAGGTTTAACATTGGTATGTCCTTCTTCCCTTGCTAGAGGGTGCTTAGGCTTACCACAGTGCTCCTGAGGTACCCCCATTCTTCTGTGTTTCTCTGTAACTTCCCTCTCTGTGCGTTGCTTTCCCAACTGGTCTGTCACATATTTCTCCTAATCAGACTCTGTTAAGTTGTATGGTCTGAATCCTCAGAAATCTGAGTGAAAAACTGCTTTTCTCTTCTCCTTATGTCCTTGGCATAATTACTTTAGAGCAACACCCTTTTCGTACAGACATAGGAAGATAGTTAATACTGACATTGTAACTTGGGAGTTAATTGACACCAAATAATACTTAATACCTGGGCATCTGCTTTCTCAATCTAAGCCTCAGTTGCCCTTAGTCCCTAGCACCCCAAAGGCAGTGTCATGATGAGGGACTGGATGGACCCACGGCAACTGTGACGTACCCTGGCATCGAAATGGGCTAGGCCAAAATGCCATATAAGTTAAGAGCATGGTCATGGACAAATTCTGTCATGATCCAAAAGTAACAACTAGATTGGTGCCATGCTAGGGCTAAGAAAGACTAATCTGGCCTGAGCACTGTAATCTGAGATCTATAGTAAGATGTCCCCAGCTTAATGTATCTATTACTGTGTCCATATTAAATGACTACTAATTTTATTAAGGAGTAGAATTAAGATGAATGTTTATATGGTTCCTGAACTAAGGGAAGGAAAACGCACCCATAGATGGCATTTCACCTTTAGGTGGGTCTTCTTGATGAAAGAGTTTGTCCTAGAAAAAGTTTCCTTTGAGAGAGGGACCATACATCCATTGATTGTATGACCTCGCCTATGTGTAATTGCTACCCCAACTCCCTCATGATTTGGGGGATAATTAATGCTATAAAAGTTGGCAAGCGAAAAAATCAAGAAAGAGACTGAGAGGGAAAATCCAAGAGAAATGAAGGAGATTCATGGAAGGAGAATCATAGGGGAACTGAGAGGAAATTGGAAGAAACTGCAATTGATACCAACGAGCCTGGCCCTCATTCCTTCCTTCATCCACCCATGGCCGTCAGCTGGCCAAGGGTGGGGGAAGCAGCCTGAGACCATCAAATTCAGGAGACGGTGGGGGGGAGAGGGGAGAAGAGAGAGAGAGGAGAGAGAGAGGGGACTTCATATTCATTTTTTGTAAACACAGCATGAACTGACAAACCAATTCTTTGAAACAATTACCACTTGTGTTTGCTTTCAGTAGAAGAAAAATGAAAATACTTTATTGATATGAAAAATAATAGATTTTTTTTCAGTTTCAGTACCCAGTAAGGCTAAGTGTCTTTTACTCCCAGGATAAGACTCTGGATTTTCTCCTTGCAGTGTCCAGAAACCACAGATGTAATGGCAGGGAGAGAACCCGGAACTCCACCTTTCCAGTCACATGTTCGCTCCACTAATCTATCCCGCTGAGTATAATGATATTCCTTTTTGAATGTGTGACTCTTACCAGCTCACGCATACTCAATGACCCTATTCCAAGTGAGATTGCAGCTATGCCAAATCCTGAGGCTATGATTTGAGTTCTTAAATAAATCACAGCAAGTCAGGTAAGAATTAGTCGAATGACACTTGGGTGAACAGGCCGAGCAGGTAGATGACATCTCCGTGGTTCTCACAGTCCAAACAGGCCCAGAGCAAAGGGACGATCCTTTGGGAGTATCGCTGGGAGGAGCCTGGCAATCACACACTAGCCTTTTGGCTTTTCTACTTGACTAGACCCAGGGATATTTGAGGATCCTATGGGAACTGCAACTCAAACCCTGTGCAAGGCAAGCACCCTCCCCACTATACTATGACTTCAGCACAAACTATCTTTATTATAAGCTCACTCAATAATTTTTAACATAAAACCGAAAGAATATTTATAGTGTGTCAGACAGAGAATAGCAGGTAGGGCATCTACCTTACATAATGCTAACAGGGGCAGGATTCTGAGCACTGCCCAAAGGAATCCCTGAGGACTGCCAGGAATAAACCCATTGGCAACATCAGACCCCAAACCGATACAAAACAAAATGTCTTCGTATACTGAAAAAACATACAAATGACCCGAGGGCAAAGACAAGCTTAGTGACAGAGAGGGCGGGGTGCAAGGTGGTTCTGCTGCTCCTGAAAAGGGCACCCCAACAATACAGGCTGTGCAGCCAGGCTGGTAAGGGAAAGGGGTACAAAGAACCCTGAATCTCATGAACACATGACTAATTAATAAGACTGGAACGAACCAAGAAAGCAAAGCACAGGATCACCCCAGGGGGGCGAAGGGTTGTGTGAGTAGAGCACAGATGCCTGCATCCAGGAGCACGAGGCCCCCTGGGGTCAGCAGCATGTTTCACACACACTCAGGGCACACCCACGATGCCCGGGGCCGAGCCTGGGAGGGTCCTCAGACACTCAGCTGCATACACTCCTCTCCTCCCCGGCCTCAGGTCTCCTCCTACCATCCAGGGGATTACAGCTGGCTTCACCCTAGAATACCCTGCCCCCACATAATCAATGTAGAGATTAGTGACAATGAAAAGGTGAGAGTCCTAGCCCATGGGTCCCTGATATAACCAGCCAAGTTACTGAAAGAACGCAAACAACACAATCTTCACTTTTGCTGCCTTGCACGCAACTGGTCCAATTCAATCCCCGGAACCCATATGATCCCCCAAGCAAACACCAAGACTGATAAGTGAATTCAGAAGCCAGAGTTACCCAGAAGTATCATGGCGTGGCTGAAAAATGAAACTAAACAAAACAAAATTGGACGCATACAAAATATAATGTGAGGTCCTTGAGAAAATTTTATTTGGGAGAGTTTTGAATTATTGAGTAAATAATGTATTATAAAGGTAACTTTAAAAGTATTGTGCATTTGTTTTGTTTTGTTTTGCTTTTAGGGTCACAGCTGGCGATGCATAGGGGTTACTCCTGGTTCTGCACTCAGGAATTACTCGTGGCAGTGCTCAGGGGACCATATGGGATGCTGGTAATCGAACCCGGGTCCAGTCCCCTGCCTTTTCTAAATAATTCAAGCACACCAGCAGTGAGCCCTAGGCAAAGCTCCTATTCACCAAAAAATCAAATATCTTCCTTCCAGTATCTTACTTCACCAGCGTTACACAAAACCACAGCGAGGGAAGCCTGCTAAGGGAGAGATGAAATGAGAAAGGTGCTTTGCTCCTTAACATATTCCTACATACTCTTTTTTTCTTTTTGGGTCACACCTGGCGATGCTCAGGGTTTCCTCCTGGTTCTGCACTCAGAAATTACTCTTGCAGTTGCTCGGTGGACCATATGGGAAGCTGAGAATCAAACCCGGGTAGGCCACATGCAAGGCAAATGCCTTACCTGCTGTGCCCAATCAAAATAATCAAATAAAATAATCAAAATAAATCGCTCCAGCCCAATCAAAATAAATCTTCTATTTTATTTTTTGGAGGCCACACAGGTGATGCTAAGTGGTAATTCCTTGCTCTGCACTCAGAAATCAATCCAGGTTGTTGCTAGCAGAATGAAACCTGGTCTGCAATGTTTAAAACAAAGGCTTTCAGTGCTTTGATGTAGGTCCCTCACCCCAAGATCTGCAGTCCCCCTGCTCAACCCTGCTCCCACCCGCCTCTGCCTATCGCTGACCTGGAGGCGATCATGGCTGCAGGGGCCCCCCAAGGTCACGCATTCACACCCACGCACCCTGCACCCTGCACTCTGGTACAGCCCCCATCATACTCCTCAAAGCTGTGCCCCCGAGAGCCTCCACCGCTCCCCAGGAACCACCTGGATATCAGGGAACAAGTGAAAAAAATGTGTGAAAGCGCTCCCCAAGCTGGAGCAGGTAACCATGTTATAGTACAGAGACAGGGAAGTGTGGGGTGCTCACAGTGAGCCTTGTTTCCTGCCACAAAAATGGCCTTCACAGTCAGCTTTCCAAGAAGATACTCTACTTTGTCTTTTATCCACAAGAACAATGACTGCTGGGCGCTGTGTCCAGGACAGCACCAACTGGAGTGTCCTGAGTTCACTCTCACTGAGTGCAGAGTCAGGAGTAAACCCAGGCATCCAAGCAAGGACAATGATAGAAATCCCCCCAATTTTATATTAAGCTAAAAACAAAGGGAAAGACAGAGGGTAGCAGGTATTACAGCAGGTGGGACAATGGTCTTGCCAATGGTCAGACCAGGTATGATCCCCGACAACCCCATAGTGTCCGCCACCAGCCAGACATGATCCCTGAGTGCAGAGACAAAGATCAAACCCTGAGTCCTGCTGGTTTGGCCCAAAAGAAATTTTAAAAAATCTAAAAGAGTCCAGTGAAGGCAGGGCGACGATTCAGAAACATGCTTTGCATGGAGGAACCTCTGATTTGATGCTGGGCGACACTTGATCGCCGAAATCACTTGAAGTCACCTCAAGCACTGAGACTAACAGCAGATGAGGGGGTGAGACTCTAAGAAATAAATGATCTTAGGGGCTGTAATGACAGCATAGTGGTCAGGGCTTGCATGCAAACCACCAGAGTTCGAATCTCAGCATCCCATATGGTCTCTGAGCACTGCCATGTGTAAATACTGAGGGAAGAGCTAGGAGTAACCCCTGAACACCACTGAGTGTGTCCCAACAACCAAAAAATAAATGAATGGAATTTAAAAGTTACAAATGAAAGAAAATAAAAATTCCTAGTGTGTCCCCGAAACAATACCAAGAGCAAAAGCAAAACACCCAAGTTAAATGTGGAAAGAGAAGTAAATTTATTTCGTTTGTTTTGCGTCACATACACAGCAATGTATAGGGTATATTCATGGCTCTGGGCTGAGGAAATACTCCTGGCCATGACTGGGGTCCATATTGGATGTCAAGTATCAAACTGGTAGTGATTCCTGAGTGCAGAACCTGAAGTCACCATGTGCATTTCCAGATGAACCCCAAAATGAAACTAATTAAAAAAAAATAAGTTGGACTCATAATAAATAAGGCCCACAACTGGGCAGATACTGCAGCAAATTGGGGCTCACCTGTTCCCTGCACATACTTAGCATTCTGGTCCCCGTCCACTCCTCCGGGGTGAAGCTCATGGCCACATCGGGGAAGGTCACCACGTCCTGACCGACATACACAGGGAACAGGAATGAAGCCATCCCATCCCATACTATGGTGTAGGACCTAACTACAGCTCCCTCAGGCATAAGAAAGAAAAGTGGGAACAATAAAGAGTTGCCTGATTTTTGATTTACAATGATTCTCAGCAACATTATGGTGGATCTCTGCCATAAACCCCTTCAAAACAGGGCCTCTGGGCCAAGCCAGAATCAGAGCAAAGACTGAGACAATGGTTAACCTTGCCAGTCCAGAGTGAGGGGTGGTGACATATGTATGTATTTAATTTACTAAAGAGAAAAATACCCAACTGCTAAAAAATTTTAGGATTAAAATTGATAAGAAAACAAACTTGCAATATCAATCGATGTAGTAATAAATTTATGTGAACATTGTTATATTTGATTGCAGGATTTTAAGACTCTAAGAATCTTTGAAACTTTTTGTTGCTTCAAGAGGTTTTTACGTATTGATTTCTAATTTTTATTTAGTCAGCTTCCTCTTGACTTTCATTACCAAAACCCATTATTTACAAGTTAACATACACGTGAAGTTCAAATGCTGGGACACTGCTAAAGCCCGGGTGATAATCAGCAAGTAACTTTCCCTTATAGTACTGATGTCACTGGAAGCTTGTCACACGCTACCTGGATTACTTCCTTCTTGGCTGAACTCCTGCAGCCCCCTAACACTCCTGGTCCAAACAAAACTTGTCTTCTCAAGGGGCACTCCTCTGAATGTGGGAATAGTTATTAGGGATCACTCATCCAGTGTGCATTTTATGATGTCTACAAGGCTTGAGACGTATGCAAAGGCCTTCCCACATTAACAAACATAAGATTTCTCTCCAGTATATGTTTTGCTATAGCTAGTAAGGGTCATGGGTTGAGTGAAGGTCTTGCATTTTTCTTACATATTTAAGACTTCTCTCTACTATGACTTTTATTATTTTTTTACTTTTTCTTTCATAATTTTTTCTTCTTATATTTATTTAAAAGTAAAGGCCCTCCCGTTGATCATCGATTTGCTCGAGCGGGCCCAGTAACGTCTCCATTGGAGACTTTGTTGTTATTGTGTCTGGCATATCAAATACATCACGGGGAGCTTGCCAGACTCTACCGTGCGGGCGAGATACTCTCAGTAGCTTGCCAGGCTCTCTGAGAGGGGTGGAGGAATCGAACTTGAATCGGCCATGATGGCTGCGTGCAAGGCAAGCCCCCTACCGCTGTGCTTTATTGAATCACTGTGGGAAAAGTTACTAAGCTTTCAGGTTTGTCTCGGTCATACAATGATCAAACACCTTTCCCTTCACCAGAACTCATTTTTCACCACTAAGAACCCCAATATACCCCCCTCCCACCCCTCCCAATGACTGTGAGGCAGACAATTTCTAATTAGCTCTTCTCCACATTGATTACACTCATTATTTCGACAAAAGATGCACCATTATTGTTTAGAATTTCCCCCTCAACAATCAGAATTGTTGAAAAAGCATTGTGAAATACTTTGTTTTCTATAGCTGGTTATGAGAATCATATAATGCCATGGGGCCACGATTATGTATTTCTCCAAAGAGCCAGATGATTACGAGATTGGTTTCTGTGCATCTGATGTTATGGCTGTGCAGGACAGCCGCTCGTGGGGGGCAACTAGTGACCTCGGTAGGGCGTGAGGGATGAGCCGGTACCAACCCCCTTCCCATGAGACTACAGTTGCCCTGTCACCGCCGGCTCATACTTGGCTTTCCAATAAGCTCTGATACGGCGGCCTCATTATATGGGATCCAGATGCATTTCTGCGAAAAGCCACTAGGTTTCGAGATTTGTTCCTGAGTCTCTAGGATCATGGCCGTTAATAAGCTTGATCAGGAGCCAGAGAGGCAGTTTGTAGGCGGCGACTCGGGGTCTCTCTTGAATGGGGAGGAAAGGGCCGGTTCCAATCCCATCTGGTGAAGCCCCGTGTGTCTCATCACTGCAAGCCCAAACCTGACTGTCCAGTGGCCTCTGGAGGATGGCAGTCACCAGGCTGCCAAGGGGAACAGGCCAAGGCACAAAACCTATTCACACCTGGAGTGGCCCAGAGCCAGTAACCTATTGCAGGAACAGGATGCATTTCTGCCAAAAGTCTTTGGATTCCGAGATTGGTTTCTGAGGCTCTGGGATCAGGGCCATTAAGTAGTTCAATTAGGAATCAGAGAGGCCATGCCTCCAATTATATAGCTGAGCTGGAGGTGGTTTATGCATGTGTCTCCCACATACCAAACTTTTGGCCGTTTACTTTCTTGGTAAACTTTGCCCCAAGTTTTTGGGGTCTGGTCAACGGCACTGCTGCAATTTTGGGGTATCTGAAAGAAAGAGGGTGCCATCCAGCTGCTGATGCACTCACCTCACAGGTACAGATTGACCTGCTGGCGGCACGATAGCCCGCTACTATGACTTTTAAAATGCATAGTAAGGCTACAGGGTAGAGTGAAGACGTTCACACACGTCAGACATTTATATGGTTTCTTTACAGTGTGATTGTTTTCTGTGTTTAGTAAAACATCAAGCTTGAATGAAAGCCTTCCCACAGTCCTTATATATGTAGAGTCTGTCTACAAGACCAATTTTCCTGTAATTCTAAGGTTTGAGGGCATAATGTAGGACTTTCCGCATCGTTTACACATGTACGTTATGTGTAATAAGGAGGAGTAACTGAATGCCTTCCCACAGTCCTTACAAATATAAAGGATTCCCCGAATTCATCTCAAAGATGATAAAAGTGATACGATCCTAAGGTTCTCTGCCCCAAATCCCTGGGACAGGCACATGCACAGAACTGCACACACAGCATCATCTGAACATGAGACTGTGTGACTGAGCAGGTGAGGCTCTCAGAGCAGGAAGGCCAAATAGGAGAAACACATGTCTTGGGGCCTGAGACATTTGTAGCCATCATGGTACATACATAAGTAGCACACCTGGATTCCCCTGATGCCTCTCAGAGGTGAATCTGGAGCACAGAGCCAAGAGAAAGCCCTGAGTACCTCTACTGTAGCACGAAAATAAACCTGAAAGAAAACAAAGCAGCAGGATGGAGTAACAGAACAGTGGGTCTGGGACAGCATTAAGGGCTGGTAATAACGCCGTCCCTTATAGTTCCTCAAGAACTGGCAGATGGAAATCCTTCATACAGAACCAGAAATAACCTGAGAATCACTGGGGATGGCCCCTTCCCTTCAACATCTTCCAAAAAAAACAAACAAATAAGTCTAATCAGTGTTGGACACCTGGCACACTATACAGTTGGTCCCCCAGTCTTGAAAGGAATGATCCTTGAGCACTACTAATACAGCCTATTCAAATCAACAAAAAAATAAAACAGTGGCCTCAACCAGAGCTGATTAATCAGGCCAGGAGCCGGATCCCCCGGCTCCTTCCTAGAACAATCAGAGACTATCAGCCTGGGAAGCTTGTGCTACATGTCACTGCACAGCATCGTCTTCTCACTCTCCTGCCTGAAGATGGTGTGGCAGAGTCCATCTCACCATCTCCTGCCTGTTTGTCCTGTGGACCAACAGGAGGCTCCATGCAAGTACCTGAGCCGTGGGCACCAGAGAGGAGCACAACCAGCCCCGGCCCCCACCTGACCAGAAGTCCCTGCATTGGAGCCAGAAAGGTAGTGACCAGCTGGATGTTTGGACACTGGCTCACAGAAACATCCACGGCGAGACACTGACAGATGTTCCTGTCTCTCGGGGAGAGAGAAATGGTTTGTGACCCAGCTGCTGTCAGGACAGGAGTGGTTGAGGCCTACAGGGGAGGAAACCCCGGTGCTGCCCAAGTCCGGGACTCTACCTAGGGAACCACACAGGAAGTTCCTAAAGGCCAGAGACTAACTCTGAGGGCAGGAGCTCTCACGTAGCTGCAGCCCCTGCAGGCCCCCGTGACCACAGCGCCATTATTGGCTCTGCCGTGGGGCCAGTCACAGGGACTCAGGGTGGACAAAACTTCAGCCTACAGGGGAGGAAACCCCGGTGCCGCCCAAGCCCGGTACTCTACCTAGGGAACCACACAGGAAGGTCCTAAAGGCCAGAGACTAACCCTGAGGCCAGGAGCTCCCATGTAGCTGCGGCCCCTACAGGCCCCAGTGACCACAGTGCCATTATTGGCTCTGCTGTGGGGCCAGTAACAGGGACTCAGTGTGGGCAAAACTTCAGCTTCCCTCTTGCAGAGTGGATGGGACACGGGCCTGGGAGCTCTCTTTCAGGAACCAAGGTCACTTCTGGGCTCGAGTAGGCCCCAGGCAGTCCCAGCTCTGACCCTCTGGACCGGGACACATCCTGGTCTTGATTTACTGTAATCCCCAATCAGCACATGAGCCTCATCCAGCACTTGCTCCTATTTTGCAAGAATCACTCTGAAAACCATGTAAAAAGTGTGTTGTATCACAAAACTATCCAAATAACCAGGGTGTTTACTATGACCCATGATGTTATGTGTGTCTAACAACAGGAATTTCTTAGAGTGAGTCTACTTTGAAACCATGAATATTATATCTTGGGGCCTGGACTGTTAATACAGTGGATAAGACATTCACCTTGCACTTGGCTGACCCAGGTTCAAAATACTCTTATATAGATGGGCCCCTGACCCTTGTAGGAAATGATTCCTGACTTCAGAAAAAGGAATAAGCCACGGACAATGAAGGGTGATTACCAAAAATACTGCAACTTCAAAAGGTAACTCTAATGAAACAAGAGAACAACAACAAAAAATAACCAAGTGTCAATTCTGAGGCACACACACCAGTTTGCCAGATGTGAAGAATAGTGAGTTGGTAGGTCACATGGTAACAGGTTCAGTGTTCTGTCTCTCCAAAGAAATACAGACACAGGAACCACAACAACTGATGGCCAATGGATAGTGCATAGTCAATCTTTAATTCAGAATCGAATAGCATACTTATAGAACATCTGAGGGGTTCTGAGGTACAGAACTTCACATGTTGTGATTTACCATTTACCCAGGTCAAGTGTTTTAACAGAGATAATTCTTTGCGGGGGGGGATTAACTCAAGGAGACGTTCTGCCGGAGACTTTGCTGAGAAATTCGCTCATGGGCTATATGCATCTGTGTTGCTTTTCTCCTTTCCTGCTCGTACATATTAAACAATTAAGTTTACTTCTTATTAATATTTGAAATTATCAATACACACAGTAGAGAAACATTCCAAAACTTACTTGTCAGGGGTCGAGGAGCTAAGGTTAAAAGCAGGCTGGGAACCAGCTTTCTGGGGTTAGCGACTATGGCAACTGAAGCCTCAGTAAAGTAATTATGATGGATGGCCAGCAGTATATATGTTTTAGAGTCAATTAACTCATAAATATTAAGAGCTTAGCATGAATGGTTTTTCTGTTTTGAAGCAAAGAACATTGCTCTATAGTGATAGATTATACATTATACAGGTTACAGTGGAAAGGGGAATGCAAATAAATGACTGCAGATACAAAGTCTAGAGTCACCAGAAGGTTTGACTTTATGATTTAAGGATAGATTAGGAGTGCTCATAAGAGCAATATAATCATCTTTGGGGGGAGCAAAAGTGGAAATTTACTGATCAAACCTAAAACACTTAGGGTAAAGACAAATTCTAGAGTGAAACATTTAAAGTGGATCCTTAATCCACTTTTTCTGTATTTTTCTATTCTGCATAAATTCATGTTTTCTCGTAAATAATACTCCTCTTTCTCATTGCTCTCATATCCTCTCTGTGTGTATGTGTATGTGCAAGCACATGTTTCAATTTTAGACCACAACTGGCAGTGCTCAGGGATTTGCAGCTCTGGGATCAGGGTTCAGTCCTAGTGGGGCTCAGGGACCATATGGATTACTAGACATAGAGAGACCTGGGTTGGCTGCTTGCAAGGAAAGTACCCTACTTGCTGTACTATTGCTCTGGCCCTTTCTAAGTGAATTATTTCCACCACATCAAGAGTGACCCTGAACAAAGCTTCCCCAACAACACCCCCACCCCAAAAATCAACTATTTCTCTTAAAAAAGGAAAACAAAACTTTACCCCCAGTACTCACAACAGCTGGGGGGTCATCTGGTCAGGGAGAGATTACATGTGTGTGGTGCTTTGCAACTGGACCTTAGGTTGGAGAAATTCTTTACCTAGGGAAAATACAAAAGCTGGGACCAGAGACAGTAAGTGGGTACGAACTTGCCTTGCATGCAGCCAACCGAGATCAATTCCCAGCATCCCTTATGGTCCCCTAGTACCACGAGCAGGAATTCCCGACTGCAGAGCCGAAAGTGAATCCTGACCACCACCAGATGTGATACAAGAGCCAAACCAAAATGATCAAAATGAAAAAGTTTCATTTGCAAACGCCACCCACCTGCAAGGGCTGAGACACTGGGTGGCCCCACCGCATTAGGACAGTCAAACAAATGACAGAGGACAACTGGGTCCCCTGCTGGAGTGGAGCTGGGGCCCCACACTTCTAAGTGAACCTGAAGGTGCCACACTAAGGATGCCAGGGCCAATGGCTCCGGACAGGGCCAACCAAAGTCCGGTGCTAGAGGTTCGGTAGGGCTAAGCCCCGCCATCTGCAAGTCCCGCAGCCCCAGACCCACCGGACTCTGACACTTCCAGGAGCTAGAGGAGATCTTGGCCAAGGGGAACCCCAGGATCACTTGTTCACACCTGCGACCTCTGCGCCTGTCACAGCCCCCACTGCACCGCCCAAAGCCTCTGGGTCCCCTATCAGCTTTCGCCTTACCTCACCTCAGGAACCACCTGGACATCCTGAACGGAGGAAAACAAGAATGAAAGCACCCCCCAAGTTGGCGCAGCCCCACCACTCACAGTGCCAAGACGCGGGGCGCTCACCTGAGGCCACTTGCATTCTGCCACAAAATCGGCCCCACAGTTTCCCTGTAATGCCAGGCACCATTTCCTCCTCTACCCACGAGACCAATGGCGGCCAGAGCCAGGCAACCACAATTAGAACAGAAAGGATTTCTGAAGGGCCCGTCTATGACATCATTTCTGCTTCTGCCAGGAGCCTTAAAGGGCCATGGTCCAGATGCAGAGACCCTCTGTGCCTGGGACTTAGGGTAGACAAACCTTCAGCCACTGTCTTGCAGGGTGGACAAGGGCAAGCACCTGTACACTCTATCCAGGGAAACACGATCACTTCTGGGTCCAGATAATAAGCCTGAGGCACAGCCGTGCTCTGTCCTGCTGGACCTGGACCCATCTGAGTCCTGATTTACTCTAATCCTGCATCAGCACATCTGCATGAGTCTCATCCTATACTCGCTCCTGTTGTGCAGGAATATATTTGAAAACGGTGCAATCACCCAGGTTTATAAAAAATAAATCCAAATATCCAAGGCATTTATTTACTAAGGACCATAATATGAACTGTGCCTGTCATTTGGAACTTCTCAAGACTACTTATACTGTAAATATTCTATTTTGGGGGTGGAGTGGTCTTACTCTCAGCTGACCCAAGTACGATACTTGGCCACGCTAGGCCCTGGCTGCAGTGATCCCTGAGCTGAGTGAGAAGTAAGTGCAGATACCTACAAGGAGTGGTCAAAACTACAGCAACAATAGGACAACTCTAAGGAAGCAAAGCAAACAAACAAACAAAAAATCTTGTGCAAAGACAAACTAGCGAGGAACATTTAAATAGTAAAAGAGTGGGTTCTTAAAACTCTGTTTTCTGGCATTTCCATAGTTTCCCAGAATCCTTATTATTTTCTTTTCTTGCAATCACATGTTTTCCTGTGTGTGCAAGTGCGTATGTGTGTGGGTGTGGGTCTGTGTGTGTTTCCTTTGAGCCAGAACAAGCATTGCTCAGGGGGTATTCCTAACTCTGCACTCAGGGTTTCACTCCTGGAAGCTTTGGGGATCACTATGATGCAGGGGACCAAACCCGAGTTTACTGTGTGCAAGACATGTATTTGCTGTACTTTTGCTCTGCCCCTTCCTACATAAATTTCTTCCAAAAGTACCAGGAGTCCTGTACAAAGCCCCCCCCCCCCCACACAAATACACAAGTATCTTCCTTCAAAAAAAGGGGAAAAATTTAAAAAACGACAACAAAAATCTTTACCCTCAGTATTTATCCCAATATCCACGGGTCACCCGCTCAGGAAGAGATGAAGAGTAAAGGGTGCTTTGCAACTTGACATGAGGGAGATGGAACTCGTGAACTGAAAAAAAAAAAAAACACACCAATATTTTGGTTGGACAGACAATGAAGTCTGTAGGGAACTTGCCCTGAGTCAGTAAATTCTTCGCGGACCTATGTCCCGCAGCAACACCAGCAGGAATCATACCTGAGCCCAGAGCCAGAGGAAGCCCTGAGCCCTCTCCAAGGATGCCCCCTCCCCCCATTGCCCCCCAAAACAACCCCCAAACCAAAAACAGCCCCAAGAGAACATGTTCACTGGCAAACCCCAGCCACCTGCAGGTCCACTGCCCACGAATGTCATGGACCAACACGACAGCAATGAAAATGATGTACAGCAAGGGAACTCTTGCCATGGGGGGGGGGGGTTAAGGAGGGCTGTGGCTCTGCCCTTCAAATCTGGAGGTTCTACAGCTACGAGATTAGGGCCAAAGGCTACAATATGGGACTGCCAGGAGGGTCGGGACAGCCATGACCCCCGCCCTGTGCAATTCCAGCACCCCCGGGCTCAGCCCCAAGCTCAGTTCCTCCCCCCACCCGCCGCTGCCCCATCACAGAGATAAGAGGCCATCATGGCCTCAGCGGCCCCCAAGGACTACGCGCTCACACCCGCAACACTGCGCCCCAGTACAGCTCCCACTGTGCCCCCCAAAGCTCCGCGTACCCCTAAAGCCTCTGTCACACCTCAGGAACACCTGGATGTTGAGGAACAAGTGAAAAACCAGCGTGAAAGTGTCCCCCACACTAACGCGTTGCTCAAGTGCAGAGACGGAGAGTCGCCCCTCTCCTGCCCCAAAATCCGCCTTCAAGAACCGCTTCCAGCCAGTTCCAGGCCGTCCTTCACACGGGTAACAATGGTGGGACTAACTGAACCATCTCTATCAGCAAGAACAGAGGTACCAGGAAGGCCCTGTCTGTGACATCACTTCCGTTTCCACCCGCAGCCTTAAAGGGCCAGACTCCAAGTGCGGAGAGATCCTTTCGGGACACCCAGGGGATCCTGTGCGGCCTACGAAGTTTCGAATCCCAGTATCCCATATGGTCCCTCAAGCACTGCTAGGAATAATTCCTCAGTGCATAGCCAGAAGTACCCTCTGTGCATCGCCAGATGTAACCCAAAAGGCCAAAAAAATGAATAAAATAAAATTTGAGATAAGATAAAGATAAAGGCCCTCCCGTTGATCGTCGATTTGCTTGAGCGGGCCCAGTAACGTCTCCATTGGAGACTTTGTTGTTACTGTGTCTGGCATATCCAATACGTCACGGGGAGCTTGCCAGGCCCAATCTCGGTAGCTTGCCGGGCTCTCCGAGAGGGGCAGAGGAATCGAACTCAGGTTGTAAGGCAAACACCCTACCGCTATGCAATAGGTGGAGAAAACAAATTCATGTGAACATTGTTATATATGGTTTTAGGGTTGGTAAGATTGTCTTATTAATTTTTAAAAGCTTTTGTTGCTCCAAGAGGTTTTTCCTTTTATACTTGGTACTTATTTAGTCACTTTCCTCCTGGCTTCCATAACCAAGACTGTTATTTACAAGTTAACACACTGTGAAGTTTAAATGCCGGGACACTGGCATAACTATAGCCCTGTTAATAATCACCGAGTACCTTTCTCTTATAGGATGATGTCACGGGAAGCATGTCATGCTAGATTCTTAGCTTCTGGGCTGGACTTTTGTAGCCCCGTCCTAACCTTCCTGGTCTAAATAAAACTCGTCTTCCCTAGGGGGATTGTTCTAAACTTGGGGACAGTTCTTCGGGGTCAACTCATCCCATGTGCAGTTTACAAAGACTACAAAGGCTAGAGAGGCACACAAAGGCCTTTCTACATTCACAGACATGAGCTTTCCCTCCAGTTTGTATTTTCCTATGGATTGTAAGAGTTGAGGGTTGGGTGATGGCATTCCACTTTCCTGACATATGTAAGACTTCTCTCCACTATGAATTTTCCTATGCATACTAAGGCTTGAATGTAGAGCAAAGGCCTTTCTAACATGTGTGGGGTTTCTCTCTGGTATGAAATTTTCTGTTTAGTAAGACATCAAGTTTGAATGAAGGCCTTCCCACAGTCCTTCCATATGTAAGCTCTCTGCCATATGAATTTTTCTGTGATCCCTAAGGCTTGAGGATATAATGTATGCTGTTGGGTAACATTGCTTTGTCCTTCAAGAAGCTTAGGTTTTATCTGGTTACACCCACCTCAGTGCTCCTGAAGCACTTCCACTTCCATTGTGTTTATCTGTAAACAGTCTTCCCTATGCTCTCCCACCCAGTTAATCAGCTTTCCCCTTAATCAGACTTTGTTAATTTGTAAGATCAGTTTCCCAGAAATCTATGATTTTATATGTATGAGTGAAATATTGCCTTTCTCCTCTCCTTATGCCTTATGAATAGTTTACCTTAAAGTAATATCCTTTTGTATAGATACAGAAAGAACGTTAACATTATGCTTTGTAACTTAGGATTTGATTGGCCTTGAATATTATTCACTCCTGGGCATCTTTCTCGACTTAAGCCTCAGTTGCCCATAGTTCCTAACACCCCAAAAGCAGGGTCCTGACGAGGGACTGAATGGACCCAGGGCAAGCGGTGAGCTACCCTGGCAGCGAAATGGGCCAGGCCAAAGTGCCACGATTCTTAACTATAAGTTAAGAATTTGATCATGGACAAATGCTGTCATGATCCAAGGTAACGACAAGACTAGGATCCTGCTAGGGGTGGGAAAGACTATCTGGCCTGAGCACCGTAGTCTGAGATCAAGATGGCCCTAGGAGAGCAATTCTATAAGTTTAAGATATTTCTTACTGTATCCATACAAAATGATTTATATAATATTTTATATGCTTGTCAGACAAGGAGAGGAGAGGCACGCCCATGGAATTCTGCTCTAGGGTGGGTCCTCCTGCTAAGGAAGGATCTGTCCTAGGAGCGGTCTTCCCTGAGGCTAAGATTTCTACCCCTGTTCATCTCCACCCCTATTGATTGTGACCACACCTATGTGTAATTGTTCCCCCAATTCCTCAGGAGAGAGGATTTAACTGTACTGTAGGAGTGAGACAGGGGCAGGAGAAGGAAGAAGAGAGTTCAGAGAGGGGCAGAAGGAAGAAGCAGAAGTTCAGAGAGGATCAGAAGGAAGAGGAGGATGAAGGGGGATGGGGAAGGAGAATGAAGTAGCATGGGAGCAGAGACAGGAGAGACGAGGAGAAACAGAGAGAGATGGGAGCAGAGAGAGAGAAGGAGAGACAGAAGGAGAGATGAGGAGAGACTCAGAATAAACTACGACTAATACCTACCAGCCTGGCCCTCGTTCCTTCCTCCGCCTGACCATCGCCATCGACCTCTCCGGGGTGGTAGAAGGGTGAGACTACCGAACGCGGGTGGTGGGAGAGATAGAGCCGCCGCCGTGTGGGTGCCGTGCCCCCCAAGTTGTGTGAGTTTACACATCTGGCGTCCCTGGGCCGGCGCGAGCCTCCAACCGGTACACAACTAAAGGTAAGAATAGCGTTCGGTACACCCCAACTCTAGAAAATTTGGTGAAAGAACTAAGATTTTGTGGTGCGGTGAATTAAACTGCTAGCCATACTCCCCACTAACATGGGACAAAAACAGTGCCGAGCGAAGTCCTTTCAAAATGTTTCGTGCCAAAGTGAACGTGGCCAGTTTTTTATTGAATTGATTAAGCATTTTGCAAAGAGAACTGGACATCGTGTTTCTCGGGACCAACTCTGGTCCTGCCTAAAAACTGTTTATAAATATCATCCTTGGTTTCCAGATAAAGGTACTTTGGAGCCTAAGGTTTGGGAAAAGATTAAGAGTAATGTCTTCAAGGAATTTAAAGAAGGGGCTCAGATCCCCAAACAGTTCTGGGTAACTTGGGAAATTGTTAACTCCATTCTTAAGGCTTTGGAAGATACCTCGGAGGAGGAGGATGTTAGATATGATATGGGAAGCTTTCCTCCGGAGTTAAACAGAGAGGATTTTAAGATCAAGGATGAAATTAAGAACGTTTCTACTACTGAGAGAGCCATACCTTCGGCTCCTCCCATGCCCAAGCCTAGAAAGAAGCCTGATGCGCAATGCTTGACTGCTCCTATACCCAAGCCCCGAAAGCAGCTCAAGGCGTTTCCAGTGCAAACACGTTCTCAGAGCCAAAATCTCTCTGTCACTAATGAATTAACTTTCCCTACTGCTATCGCACCAGAGAGACCTCCACCTCCACCTCCTCTGTACGACTCTACTTCTAGTACGTCAGAGGAAAGTGATGCATATGATGAGCCAGCTACCACTTCCTCAGATTTTGAGTCTGAGAGTGACTTGGTACAGGAGGCTTCTCACAGGAGCCGCCGCT
The DNA here is from genome assembly GCF_029834395.1 of Sorex fumeus. Taxonomy (NCBI): domain Eukaryota; kingdom Metazoa; phylum Chordata; class Mammalia; order Eulipotyphla; family Soricidae; genus Sorex; species Sorex fumeus. Next base: position 998,801 of record NW_026606225.1, on the reverse strand, counting down.
CAGCCAAGAGGCCTCCAGGCCGCTCGGGACATGCTCCCGATAGAAGCTTACAACTGAAAGCTCTCGACCATAAGTGGTCAATCCCACCCAGACCCCATGAGCTCTGTCTCTTTTTTCCCATCCAGCTGGAGGAGAATCAGTCTCCATCTTATGAAGGGTTAAGAATGGATTCACTCAGTAATTTCAAAAAGGCCTGTGCATTGTACGGACCTACATCTCCGTACTGTAAGGAGTATCTTACAGGCTGGAGCAATAAGGCTCACTGGGTATCTCAAGATTTTCACGTGGTTGCTAAGATGTGCTTAAGCCCTTCTCAGTACATCCAGTGGAGGATGTGGTTCAGTGATGAGGCCAAGGCAAAACTTCAGAGCCTAGGCCATGCTGGACGAAAAATTTCAGGGATTAAATTGACTTACGAGATGTTAATAGGTGAAGGGAAATGGCACGACCCTAAGAAGCAAGTCACCTTGCCTCGTGCTGTTTTTGCTCATGTCCGTGATGCCGCCCTGTGGGCCTGGGAAAGGATCGATGCAGATGCTGAATTTAAGGGAAGCTATACAAAGATTGTTCAGGGTGCCACAGAACCATATGCAGATTTCATAGGGAGGTTGATGGAAGCCATTGAAAGACAGGTTAAGGGTAAGGAAACCCAGGAACATTTGACTAAACAACTGGCCTTTGAAAATGCTAACGAGGATTGTCAGGCCATCCTGCGTCCCATTAAGGAGAAGGAGGACATAATGGGGTACTTGAAGGCATGTCGGAATGTTGGTTCTATCAAACATCAGGCATGCATTAATGCTGCCTAGGCCTATGCCATACAGAGACAAAATCAGGGCAAATGTTTTAATTGTGGGAAATCAGGCCACTTCCGTAAGGATTGCAGGGCACCTCCCAAACGTGCAACTGTGAGACCACCACCTGGACCTTGTCCACGATGCCGTAATGGAAACCACTGGGCCAGAGATTGCCCCTTCAATCTTGGTGTAGCTGGTGACCCTAATTCGGGAAACTTGCAGTGGGGCCAGCCCCAGGCCCCGCAAAATCAGGGGACATTCCCAGCTGCAGCTTTTCTCCCCAATGTGGAGCTTCAGAGCTCCAGTCAGTAGATTCACTGCAACCAGCCACGGCAGGGAGCGCCACCGTGGATATTCCCTACTCTGATACAGTTAGTATTTCTCTCACCCAGAGTCCCTGCAGATTAAATTCTGGTGCAAAGGGACAAGATTTGAACCCCCAGGTAGAAAGGGAGTTTGCTCAAGCAAACGGTACAAGCAGCACATCAGGTTTTCATGGTTGTCTGGAAGACTTCCTGACAGTGCAAGGAAAGGCATCTCCGATCCCTGACTCCATTCCTCATGCAGAGCATTTAGAGGCTCACCAACAAGTGGTTGAGTTCAGGGAAGAAGCTATCCCGTGTATGGGACATGCGGAGCTGAGTTCTGCACCTAACGTGTATCAGGTTTTGAGCCAGGACAAAACTGAGAAACTTTGGGATCAAAGCGTTGTGTCTATTAGTGAATTTGCACTGGCAAACCAAGCAGAACTTTGTGTAAAAGGGCTCAGCTACCCTGAGATTCCTCAGTCAGGTCAGAGGCGGAGAAAGCCTTCTCTAGTTTCTAGTCTTGATTCCCAAGAACATCTGCCAGGAACTCAGTCTGGACAACTGACTCTCAGGTCTTTTATCAGAACCAATGGTGAACTGCTAGTTCCAAAGAAGGTTATTCAAAGATTCAGGCTGGTACAGTTTTACTTTTGGAAAAGTGAACTTCTACTTCTAGTTCATGAGATGCCGCCTCTGGGAAAACGGCTTCAGGGTCAGTGGGTACGTGGTTATTCTCCCACTCAGCCATTGCTTATTGACCCAGGAGGCACAGAGATACCTCATTCCTGGGTGCTCACCCACTCAGCCATTACAGACGCTGAGTTTGGTGAGGGACAAAAGGCATTGTCACTAGGATACTTCTGCTTGTGTGTGTGTTTATGGTTATGAAGCGGATTATTTCTGATATCAGAAAGAGCTTCCAATGAAGGCTACAACTTCTTGCCACATTGGTTTTTTCACTCGCCCATGTGCCAGGGCCTGCTAGTAATATCTCAGACTCAGTTTATGTTGTTGGTCTCTTCCCTGGTACTGTAACTAAGTTTCTAAGTACATCAAATGCAATATAGCTCAACAATTGCTTCAGCAGCAACAGTCTCTTTTACAAAAGTGTTCTGAACTTGTTTTTATTACTGATATCAGATCTCATTCTGGTCTTTCTGGACCTGTGAATCGGGCATAGTTCAAAAAAAAAAAAAAAAAGGAGGTATGCCCCGTTCAACTCCTTGTCCTTGACATTGTTCTCTTTACAAATTTTGAATTTACCTCGAGGGGAGCCATATACAGCAGCTGAAAAGCATTTTCAGGAAGATGCACAAGCTCAGAAAACTACTAATTCTTCTATTTTGATTAAAATTGACAGAGACTGGGCAGAATGAGGGAGACACCTCATTCGAGGAAGAAGCTATATTTTTCTTTCAACAAATAACCCCACCAAGAAACTTTGGGTCTCATTGCATTTCATCAGGAGCCGAATTCATCTATTTGCTTTAACTTTCAGACCTTTGCAGTCTTACAACTCTCTAAATTCCAGCTCCAAGCTATCGACAAGCTGATTTCAAGCTGATTTCAGCTGGAATTCACAGGTAAATCAGAGAAGCCAGCATCAGAAGGCCTGCAGCAAAGGATTCCAGCTCCTTCAACATATCATGAGATCAAATTAAAAGCATTCCTTATACCCTTCTCTTACAGGTTGTGGATTGGGCAACTCCAGAACCCCATATTTTGGATTAACAATTCCTTACTTTTACCCTCTCCTTAGAATTCACAGGTGTCTCAGCTCTCAAAGGAGAAAGGAATGACTTTTAATAGGAACGCCTTTTAATTTTTCTCTAGGAGAACTGTCGGAGTTCCCCCCTGTCTCTTTCTCTATCCACAGGCATGGAGATGTACCAAACCCCAATGGTTGAAACCTGATAACTTTAAAAAAGTGTTTTTTCCAAACATAAGCTAGGTTGCACATATATGACTGCCAGTGAACCTGACCAGAGAATGACTGCATTCCCCTGCTGAAGAGCTCCTGACAGAAATTGTGATGCTCCTGTTCCAGTGCTCACTGCCTGATCCAGTGCTCCCTGAAGTTCATCAGACTCCAATAGCTACTCCCCTGGGACTCACTGCTGTGACCACTACTGTTGCTGTTGCAGAAATAACTCTTCAAATTGTGATCCGGACTCTCCATTTCTTCAAAACGTGACTAAATGACTCTGATCACCCTTGAACAGTGCAGGACTATCGACACTTTGCAACAAGCACTGCTCTGGGTTCAGGGGTGGACTGAAGTTTTAGCACAACAAATGAGACTTTGTGTTTGTAATTGTTACTCTTTCTATTTCAAATTTTGTGTTTTTGTAAACAGAAAAGGGGGAGATGTTGGGTAACATTGCTTTGTCCTTCAAGAAGCTTAGGTTTTATCTGGTTACACCCACCTCAGTGCTCCTGAAGCACTTCCACTTCCATTGTGTTTATCTGTAAACAGTCTTCCCTATGCTCTCCCACCCAGTTAATCAGCTTTCCCCTTAATCAGACTTTGTTAATTTGTAAGATCAGTTTCCCAGAAATCTATGATTTTATATGTATGAGTGAAATATTGCCTTTCTCCTCTCCTTATGCCTTATGAATAGTTTACCTTAAAGTAATATCCTTTTGTATAGATACAGAAAGAACGTTAACATTATGCTTTGTAACTTAGGATTTGATTGGCCTTGAATATTATTCACTCCTGGGCATCTTTCTCGACTTAAGCCTCAGTTGCCCATAGTTCCTAACACCCCAAAAGCAGGGTCCCGATGAGGGACTGAATGGACCCAGGGCAAGCGGTGAGCTACCCTGGCAGCGAAATGGGCCAGGCCAAAGTGCCACGATTCTTAACTATAAGTTAAGAATTTGATCATGGACAAATGCTGTCATGATCCAAGGTAACGACAAGACTAGGATCCTGCTAGGGGTGGGAAAGACTATCTGGCCTGAGCACCGTAGTCTGAGATCAAGATGGCCCTAGGAGAGCAATTCTATAAGTTTAAGATATTTCTTACTGTATCCATACAAAATGATTTCTATTATATTTTATATGCTTGTCAGACAAGGAGAGGAGAGGCACGCCCATGGAATTCTGCTCTAGGGTGGGTCCTCCTGCTAAGGAAGGATCTGTCCTAGGAGCGGTCTTCCCTGAGGCTAAGATTTCTACCCCTGTTCATCTCCACCCCTATTGATTGTGACCACACCTATGTGTAATTGTTCCCCCAATTCCTCATGGAGAGAGATTTTAACTGTACTGTAGGAGTGGGCTTGGGCAGAAGGCAGAAGGAAGAAGAGAGTTCAGAGAGGATCAGAACCCAGACTCCAGAGAAGGAGGATGAAGGGGAATGGAGAAGGAGAATGAAGTAGCCGGGGGAGGAAGAATGGGGGGAGAGATAGAGAGACAGAGGAGAAGAGGAAAGAATCAGAATAAACTACGACTAATACCAGCCAGCCTGGCCCTCGTTCCTTCCCCCGCCTGACCATCGCCATCGACCTCTCCGGGGTGGTAGAAGGGTGAGACTACCGAACGCGGGTGGCGGGAGAGATAGAGCCGCCGCTGTGTGGGTGTCGTGTCCCCCAAGTTGTGTGAGTTTACACAGTATGCCTTCCTGCTTGCCTTACATACATAATGTTTCTTTCCAGTATGAATGTTCTTATATGCAATAAGGAGTGAGTGGTAAGTGAATGCATTGCAACAGAATATATATATATATATATATATATATATATATATATATGGATTCTCTTCAGTGTGCGTTTCCTGTGCTTAGTAAGTTCTGAGTACAAAGTAAAGGTCTTTCCACAGTCCTTACATGAGTAACGTTTATCTACTGCATGAATTTTCTATGCACAGAAACCCCTGAGAAGGAAATAAAGGTCTTCAAACATTTCTTATCCTTACATGAATAAGGTCTCTCTAAATGAATTTTCCTATGCATACTAAGTCTTGAGGTCTTCCCATATTCCTTGGATGAATAGTGTTTCTCTCCTGTATGAATTCTCCTATGTATAATCGGGTATGAGGATAGATCTAAGCCTTCCCACATTTTTCACATGTTTACAATTTCTCTCCTGTGTGGATATTCAGATGATCACATTTGTGTGGCAGGTGACTCAAATTGTGTCCGTGCTGCTAACAGCCCTGGAATTTTTCCCATCTGAAGAATTCCTGCCTGTCTCAGAATCCCCACAGTGATGCAGGCACCACTCTCACTCGAGACTGTCACAGTGCACAGGATCAGGGACATTCCGCTAAGGCTGGTTTCTTCCCTGGAGAACAGCAGAGGAGGTTTACAATTATTTCTTGATTTCTTGAGGGTCTCCATGTCAAAAAAAGTCAAACCCTGCAGGTTTGATGTCTAACAATTCCACCATGGAAATACAATTATTGATACATATATGGCTTTTCCTGGAATGACCAAATAGTTTTGCAAGAAGTTCATGCAAAATTGACAGAAGTGTTGCTATTAACATGTATCCAAATTTTTCTCAACTCAACGAAGAACACATTCAGTGGAAATTATTTCTATACAGAAAAAGGGAGCACCACTTTCAAGAAAATAAAAATACACCCGAGTCTGCGTTCTGTTGTAGCTCAGTATGGAGCTCGGGATGCGTGTAAGAAGGCAAGGCTGAGTCCCCACAAAGCTGAGAATGCAGGGGCCATTGAAATCATCTAACCTAATTGAATCAATGTCAGGATCAATGAGGTCTTTGAGTTTTTTATGTTTATATGTTGGGGCAGTGTCACACGAGACAATGCTCATAGTTCTTTGCAACTGGCACTTAGGAAGCAGAAATACTTGACCTAGAAAATAAGACAGAAAAGTTGGGACGAGAGACAGTAAAGTAGGTAAGGGAATTTGCCTTGCATGTTGCCAACCCACATCAATCCCTTGCATCCCTTATGATCCCTGAGTACCATCAACAGGAATTCCCAACTGCAGAGCCAAAAGTAAACCCTGAGCATCTCCAGATATGGTACACAAGCCAAACCAAAAAAATAATGAAGGGGCTGGAGGAAAAGCAGAGCCGGCACAGCATTTACCTTGCATGTGGCCGACCCAGATTTAATTCCCAGCATCCCATCTGCTCCCCTGAGCATTGCCAGGAGTAATTCCTGAGTGCAGAGACAGGAGTAACTCCTGTGCATGGCTGAGTGTGATCCAAAACGAAAAAAAATAAATAAAGTGGGCTAGAGTGATAGCACAGCGGTTGGGCATTTGCCTTGCATGCAGCCAATATGGCAAACCCGTGTTCGATTCCTCCGCCCCTGTCAGAGATCTTGGCAAGCTACAGAGAGCATCTCGCCCGCACGGTAGAGCTTGGCAAGCTAACTGTTTTGTATTCGATATGCCAAGCACAGTAACAACAAAGTCTCCAATGACGTCATTACTGGGCCCGCTCGAGCAAATCGATGAACAACAGGAGGACAGCAAAGAAAGAACGAAAGAACGAAAGATCGAAAGAAAGAAAGAAAGAAAGAAAGAAAGAAAGAGAGAGAAAAGAAAAGAAAAAGTTTCAACTTCCAAAACCTCACCCATTCACAGGGAATGAGCCACCGGGTGACCCTTTCCCACCACAACAGCAAATCAAAGCACAGAGGAGAACTGGGTTTCCTGCTGCACAGCGGGGCTGGGGGCCTGCCCTTTGAAGTGAATCTGAAGGTTCTACACTAGTGAAGCCAGGGCCAAAGTCTCTGGAAAGAGGCAAGCTCAGCCCAGTGCTGGCAGGTTTGAGAGGGCTAAGACCCGCCCTGTGCAGGTCCCTCAGCCCAGCACCCACCCACCTCTGAGCCTTTCCGGAGCGGGAGGTGATCCTGGCTAAGGGGACCCTCCCACGATCATTTGCTTACACGTAAGAACCCTGCACCCCAGCACAGCCCCCGCTCCACTGCTCAAAGCCTCTGGGTCCCCCTAAAGCCTTTGCCATACCTCAGGAACCGCCTGGATGTCAGGAACGAGTGAAAAACAAGGGAGAAAGCACCCCCAAGGTGGCCCAGCTCTGCCACTCACAGTGCAGGCGACTGGGAGGCCGCTAGTATCCTGCGACAAAATCAGCCTCCACAGTCCACGTCAAAGGAGCCGCCAATTCCTCCTTTACCCACGAGACCAATGGCAGTCTGAGCCAGGCAACCACAACTAGAAAAGAAGGGATGCTGAAAGTAACAGTTCTGTGACATCACTTCCGCACCTGCCAGGATCCTTAAAGGTCCATAGTCTAGATGCAGAGACCCTCTGTCCCCATCCCGGTAAATTGGTGATTTAAGGGGACTGGACTGCATAAAGTAGTGGAGAGGCAGCTGCTGGAGTGGTGGGTCACACAGTGTGGCGCTGGTGTAAGGACAAGAGCCTGATCCTGCACCAGTTACTCAAACATTGAAACAATGCCCTCACAAACAGTCCATCAGGGAAAAAAAAATGTGGTTGATTCAAGGTCAAACACACAGGTTGGTACAAGGCACCTGACACTGAGTTTCGTGAGAAAGTAATCAAGATGGGGTGAAAGCAGTGACTCTGAACCCAACCCTGGAGGTGCAGAGAAGAACTGGCCTAGCACCAGCCCAGACAACTGGACAGACACTGTAAAGGGGAAAAGCCTATTAATACCATGAGAGCACTGTCCAGCCAACATGCTACCTCTTGAAAATGCCTGACCAGTGGAATCTTGCCTACAAGAAAAAACACAGGAGGCAGTTTCAGAAACACCTTCAAATCCAGAGTATGAACAAGAGAGGTAGTACAGTGGGGTGGGTGCTTGCCTTGTATGTGGTCTATCTGGGTTCAATTCTCATAATTCCAAATGGTCCCCTGAGCACTGTCAAAGTGAAAATCAAGGAATAAGCTAGGCGCACTGCCAGGTGTGTACCACCAGCAAACATACCGATAGCACAGTTGGTAGAGCGTTTTCCTTGCAAGCGGCCAACATAGTATACCCGAATTCGATTTCTCCGCTCTCGTAGAGCTAGGCACGCTACTGAGAGTATCTCACCTGCACAGCAAAGCCTAGCAAGCTACCTGTGGAGTATTCAATATGCTAAACACAGTAACAAGAAGTCTCAAAATGTGACTTTACTGGGCCTGCTAGAGCAAAATACATGAAAAACGGGAGGACAGTTTGGTTTTTGACATATATATATATATAATATATGGAGTATTTGTATAATACATAATATATATCATAGAAATTAAGTATATATCAAATTTATATCTGTGTACATGTATATACACATAAAAAACTAGAGTATATTCCGACCCTAAGAATGGAGGATAATAAGCAACAAACCATTCCGGTCACTTTGGAGCCTTTTATGGCCTTTACACAGATCTGAAACCTTTTTATTATTGGGGTGACTACATGATTGATGGAACTTTCCTAATTCCAAATAGAATGCTTATTTTATGTCTCTGATATTATTGAACTGACGGGTGGGATCCAGGAACCTGACCAACCTTGTGAGTAATCACAGGAAAATGGAAGGGCCGGCTGGGATGTGGGGAGCCTGGGGAGTGTTGGGATGTGCGGAACTGACCCATATTCCCAACATTTGTCAAACATTTGAATCAAGGGGCTCCTTCCATCCTTTCAACCGTCTTTCTATGCACAGTAAAGTTCATTTAAACTGTTTCGAGTAGGGGCCAAAGAGACAGGACAGCAGGGATGACATTTCTCTTGAATTACCTTTAACAGGGTCCCAGAGCACTACCAGGAGTAATCCATGAGAATTTCTAGGTGTGACTCCAAAAGACGGCACATGCCCAGAACTGCAAACAGAGAAGTGAGTGAATGCAGGACTGTGTGACTGAATGCAGGACTGTGTGACTGAGCAGGCACGGCTCTCCAGAGCAGAATGGACAAAATAGGGGAAACACATGTCCTGGGATCCGAGTCACCATAGCTGCTAGGGGAGAAAACAGGGCCAGCACACCCTAGGGGACCCATGATGTGCATGAGGTGCGAATACAGAGCACAGAGCAAAGAAGGCCTGAGCACCTCCACTGTGCAACAAAAATAAACAGGAAAGAAAATAAAGCAGCAGGATGGAGTAACAGAACAGAGGGTCGGGCTGTGAACCCAATCTTCCCATATGGTCCCCCTAGCACTGCCAGGTGCAACGCCAGAGTGCAAGGCCAAGAATAATCCCCAGAATCACTGGGTGTACCACTCCAAATAAAACAAAATACCCAGACGCAAGCGTTCGACCCCCAGCACCCCATATGGTTCCTGAGACATGTCAGGAGTCATCCTTGAGCACTAAGGTATGAGTACTCTTTACCTGGGTGTGGTTGAAAAGCCAAATACAACAGAACTGAAATAAACATAGCCTAATAAAGAAAGTATTGGGCCATCCGAAAAGGAGGCACAATACAGGATCATTCCTGAAACAAATCAGAGACATTTGGCCCAAGAAGACTGAGTGCTCCTGTCACTGCATCACCTTCTCTTGTCACTCTCTACATACCTAGGGATGGGATGTCTGATGTCATGTCACCATCTTCTCCTGCATCTGATTTTCCGAGGATCAGAGACCTGAAGGAGGAGTCAGAGCAGTGAGCACTGGATAGGAGCACAACCCACAGCCCTGACCAGCCACACCCTCGGGCACTGGATCACAGACCTGCCTGGGGGATACTGCCTAATGCTGCTGTCTCCCCAGGAGAATCAAAATGGGTTGGCATCTGTGTTGCCTTTCACGACACAAGTTCTGGGCTTGGTTACAAAGGAGAAAACTCAGCCCTGTCTTGGCCTGAGGACTCCTCCGTGGGTCCCAAAGAAGGCTCTCACAGGCACAGCAGAGGCTGACTCAGAGGCCAGATCACATGCATCAGCGCACCTTGCAGGCTAGCAGCAGGGCTGCCTCCCACAACCATAGCCCAGAATGTGGCTCGATCATGGGGACAGCCCTTCTCCTCTTAAAATAACCCAATTTCTACAGACACACACATACACAATCACACACACCCTTTACCCCCAGTACTCATCTCAATAAACAGGGGTGTAGACAGGGCTTTGCAACTTGATGTGAAGAAGCAGAAATTCCTGTTCTGGTAGACAGTAAAACTAGCAAGATGCTTGCCTTGTTGACACCACTCAATCCTCTGCATCCCTACGCATCCCTATGGCCCCCAGAGCACTCCAGGAAGAATACTTCAGCCAGGAGCTAGAAGACGCCCTCAGGGTATCGTCGGGCATGCAGAGCCCCCCATTCCCCACACCAAAAATAGACCCAAAAGGAAACTAAAACCCCTGTAACCTGCGGATCCACTACTCCAGATGGCCCTATCATACCAGGGAAGCCATTGAAAAAATCAGATGGTAACAGGGTCTCTTGGCATTTCAGGAGCTGCAACTCTGCCCAAAGTGAATCTGGAGATTTTACAGCAGCAATTCTGGGGCCAAGGTCCCAAAGTAGGCCAGCTGGAGGTCAGAACGGACAAGCCCCTGCCCTCGGCAGGTCCCTCACCCCAAGGCCCACAGTCCCCTTGCTCAGCCCTGTAGCCACCCGCTGGTGCTCAATCGCAGAGCTGGAGGCTATTGTGGCCGCAGCAGCCCCCCAGGATTACTCACTTACATCCTCCTCCCTTGACCCCGTCAAACATCCACTGCAACTCAGGAACCACTTGGTATCAGGGAACAAGTGAAAAACAAGTTCAAAGGTGCCCCCAAGCTGGCGAGGACCCGCAGCTCAGTGTGGACATGGGGAACTGCCAGGCACTCACGGGAAATTGTCCCCATTCTGCCACAAAGTTGGCCTTCAAAGTCCCACTTTCTCTCAGGGGCCCTACTCTGTCCTTTACCCATGTTAACAATGACACTGACCCAGTTTCCGGGAATAGAATCACCAGGAAGGGCCCCCTGTGATGTCACTTCTGCTTCCACAAGCATCCTTAAAGAGCCAGACTCCAGATGTGGAGAGAACCATTATGACCACCCAGGTGGATCTGTGGTGCAAGGGGTATGGGCTCATATAAAGGGATGGAGGCAGCTGCTGTACTGGACGGTCACACAGTGGAGGGGTAGTGACAGGTAAGAAGTCCTATTGGGCAAATATGAGCCAATGCTCTCACACACAGTCCATACGGAAAAAAGCAAAGGGGGTTCATTCAAAACAAAAGAGGCAGGTAGGGGGCAGGTGGGCAAGGGACAATGAGCTTCTCCAGGAAATCACCCATCAAGCTAGGGTGAAAGCAGTCACTCGAAGCCAGCACAAGAGCAGAGAGAAATTGGCCTAGTAGCAGCCCAGAGAGCTGGAAAGACGCTGGAACAGGAGCAAAGGCTCGTAAGAACATCAGAGAACACTGTCCATTCAATGGTCTACAATTGCCAATACGTGAGCAGTGAACACTCCTCTACAAGGAAAATCCAGGAGGCAGTTTCCGAACCCTGAGTGGGCCTGGAGAGATAACACAGCAGATAGGTCATTTGCCTTGCATGCGTCCTGCCTAGGTTTGATTCCCAGCAACCCATAGGGTCCTTTGAGCACTGCCAGGAGGAACTCCTGACTGCAGGACAGAAGTAATCCCTTTTCATTGCCAGGTGTGACCGAAAAAGCAAAAAAAAAAAAAAAGTAGACCCTGAACAACTGTAGATGTGTACACAAGCCAAATCAAAACAATTATACTGAAAAAGTGTCATTTGCAAAACCCAGCCTCTGGCAGGGATCAAGTCATCATGTGGTATTGCCATTTCACAACAGTCAAAGGACAGACAACAACAGGGAGGCTGGGACCCTGCCCTTTGAAGTGAATTTGAAGGTTCTACACAAGTGAGTGATGCCAGGGCCAAGTGCTCTGAAAGAGTGCAGAGCAAAGTCCCATCCTGGGAGGGTTAGGACATCCAAGCCCTGCCCTCTGCAGGTTCCGCAGGCCCTGAGCTCAGCCCCTGTGCTCAGCCCCACGCCCACCTGCTGCTAACCATTCATGGAGCAGAGGGTGATGGTGGCCAAAGGGGACCCCCATGATCACCCATAAACACCGCAACCCCTGCACCCCTAAAACCTCTGGGTTTCCCTAAAGCATCACTCATGCCTCAGAAAATGGCTGATATCAGAAATGAGAGAAAAATATGCACAAAAGGGCCCCACCAAGCTGGAGTGGTCCTTGCACTCACTGTGCGAAGAACAGGAGGCCCTGGGCGCTCACAGACCGCCACTCACATCCTGACAAAAAATAGGTCTTCACAGTCCCCCATCCACAAAGGGCCACCATTTCCTCCTCTACCACCAGACCAATGGCTGCCTGATCAGGCAACCACACTGGGAAGAGAAAAAATATCTGAAGGTCCCTGGGCTGGGATGCCACTTCCACTGCTGCCAGAACCTGAGCCTTAAAGGGCCCTGTTCCAGATGCACAGACCCTTTTTGCCCACCCATATGAATCTGTGATCAAAGGGGATGGACTGGATAAAGGTGTGCAGAGGTGGCTGTGGAGAGTGGTGGGTCACACAGTGGGAGGGTGGGGATAAGAAGACCCCTGATCCTGTACTGTTCAGTAAAACAATGACCCAATGCTCTCACACACAGTCCATCAGGAAAAATGCAGCTTGGATGATTCAAGGTAAAACAGGATGTTTGGTACAATTCACCAGATGCTGAGTTTCTTGGGGAAGTAATTAAGATGGGGTGAAAGCAGTGACTGCAAAGCCAGTCCTGGAGATGCAGAGAGGAACTGGCCTAGAAACAGCCCAGAGAGCTGGACAGACACTGGAAAAGGAGGAGAGGCTGGTAAGAACATAAGAGAGCACTGTCTGGTCAACACACTACCCCTTGAAAACACGAAACCAGTGGACTCCTGCCTACAAGAAAAAACGTTTCAGAAGCACAATTTTAAATCTAGACTATGGGGCATGAGGTTAGTACAGTGGCTTGGGCGCATGCCTTGCATGTGGTCAATTTGGGTTCAACCCTCAGAACTCCAAATGGTCCCCTGAGCACCATCACATTGAGAGCCAGGTGTAGGCCCTGAGCACTGCCAGGCTGCACCAACATCATCATATATTCCGACCCTAAAAATGGAGGCTAATGGGCAGCAAGCCATTTTGGGCACCTTGGAGCCTTTTTTGTCCTTTAAGCAGATCTGAATCCATTTTATCATTCTGGTGTCTACTACACTGAGGGGACTTTGCCTATTATAAATACAACACTTAATTTTTTTCTGTAATATTATTAAACTTGGTGGGGAGATCCAGGAATGTGACCAACCTTCTGAGTAATCATAGATAAATGGAATGGCCTGCTGGGATGTGGGGAGCTGACCCATATTCCCGGCATTTGTCAGACATTCGATGCAAGGGGCCTCTTTCATCCTTTCATATGTCTTTCTAAAAACAGTAATCACTGAGTATTTCAAGATATGACCCAAAAATACGGGAAAAAAGTTCAAAATTTAAAAACAAACTGTTTTCACGGCACTTCATTAATGAACCTTGTCAGGGCCATTTAACTAGGATAACACTTTCTGAAACATTTATTCTTTATACTTAGACAATGCTAGCCAGGATCTGAACACATGGGAGGCAGAGATGGCATGGGAGAAGGAGATGGTCACACACAGCCCACCTGGATTCCAATCACAGTACCCCATAATGATCCTGAGTCCCCCAGGTAGGGATGACTGTGCAGAGAGCGAGGAGTAGGACTCAGCTGGGTGTGGCTTCAAGGAACATGAATCAAGAGGCCCTGAAGAACGAAGATGTGGCTGTTTTTCTGCTATAATCCTCCAAACCAAGGGCCTCAAAGCCAAGTCACAGGGGCTGGAGCGAAAGTCCAGGGGGAGGGCATTTTCCTTGCATGGGGCCAGTCCAGTTTCAATCCCTGGCATCCCATATGGTACCGAAAAACCACCTGGAGTAATTACTGATTGTAGAGGCAGGAGTAACCCCTGAGCATCGCTGGGTGTGAACCACAAAGCAAAAAGAGAGTCAAGCCAGTGTCACTATAAAGAATGAGACAGTGGTGAGTCTTGAGATCCCTGAGCACAGGGAATTTTTTGCCTTTTAATTCACATTCCTCCTGGCTTTCAACAGAAAATCCAAAAAGTACATGTTAACATACACATCAAGTTTAAATGCCGGAAACTTTGCATAGACTTTCCCTTATACACTGACATCACAAAATGTTTGTTATACACTAAAGCATTATTTCTTTCCTAGCTGCACTTTTGAAGCACAGCATCCAATGGTACAAAGAAAACAGACTTTACCAAAGGGGCGCTGTTTTGACATTAAAAATTGTTATTAGGGCATTGACTTACATAATATGAATTTTCTGATGTTTCCTAAGACCAGAAATAAACAGAAAGGCCTTCCCACATTCTTGACATATATAAGATTTCACACCAGTGTGAACAGCCCTATGTACATTTAGGCCGGAGGCCTGATGAAAGGCCTTCCCACATTCCTTGCAAACAAAAGGTTTCTTTCCAGCGTGAATTCTCACATGACCAGTAAGGGTTGAGGAAGAAACAAAGGCCTTCCCACACTCATTACAAACATAAGGTCTCTCTCCAGTGTGCTTTTTCATATGTCGAGTAAGACTTGAGGATTCAACAAAGGCCTTCCCAGATACCTTACATCCATAAGCCTTCTCTCCAGTGTGAATTCTCATATGATGAATAAGGCTTGAGGGATAAAGAAAGGCCTTGCCACATTCCTTACAAACATAAGGTCTCTCTGCAGTGTGGATTCTCATATGTTGGGTAAGCCTTGAGGATATAACAAAGGCCTTCCCACACACCTTACAAACATAAGGTCTCTCTCCAGTGTGACTTCTCATATGCCTAGTAAGGCTTGTGGATGCAACAAAGGCTTTTCCACATACCTTACAGCAATAAGGCTTCTCTCCAGTGTGTTTTCTCATATGACAAGTAAGTTGTGAGGGATAACAAAAGGCTTTCCCACATACCTTACATCAATAAGGCTTCTCTCCTTTGTGAATTTTTATATGGCGAGTAAGATTTGAGGAATAAGTAAAGGCCTTCACGCATTCCTTACATATATAAAGCCTCTATTCAGTATGAGTTTTCATAAGCCCAATAAGCATTGAAGATCGAGTGAAGGCCTTTCCATGTGCCTTATATTTATGACATATCTCTCCATTATAAATTTTCCTGTGTATAGAAAAGTTTGAAGAGTAAGAAAAGAGCTTCCCACATTGCTCACACACATATGCTTTCTCTCCAGTATGAATTCTACAATGTTTTAAGAGGTATGAGGGTCTATTGGAGGCCTCTGCACAGTCCTTACATGTATGTGGTTTCCCTCCTGTGTGGATGTTCATGTCATCACAAAGGGGTGACGCTGGATTCACACCATGCCCTTGCCGCCGACACTCCTGGGGATTCTGTCCACTGTGGGTTTCAAAGGAAACATCACGTTCCTGGGAACACGGGGAAGCTCCCCCACATTCCTTACTCTTGGACAGCATTAATCCATGGTGACTTTGCTTGTGGGCCTTTCGGTGTGAAGGACTAACTATAAATAGTGCTCCTCTCCCACATTCTAGGGACTGCCCCAATGTTGGGGTTTGTGTCTGTAGACCAAGAAAAACAGACTGTGTGAACCTTTTCCCAGAGGAGGGATTCTTCAGAGTGAGGTTGCGCTCTCCATTCTGAGCATCCTCAGAGGCTATCCTGACTGCCTTGGCATCCCTGTGTGGCTGAGGACACAACTGCACACTCAAGACTTTTTCACAGTGTGAAGGGTCAGAGACATTCCAATCGGGTTGGCTGCTTCCCTGTAGAACAGCAGAGGATTCCAATTATCATTCTATGCCTTAAGAGTCTCCATGTTAAATGAAATTGATACCTGCAGATTGGTTTCTAACATTTGCACCACACCAATGCAATTCCCGACAGGTGGATGGCATTAACATGGACTAACCTAATGTTTCTGTAAGACACACATGGAAAAATGATGAATGAGAGGCCATTAATTTCTTAAATATTTTTTCAACTCAATGAACAGGCAGGAATAACTCCCTCCACAGAAAACTGATGCAATAGATTCAAAAGAAAAAGAAAACACACTAAACTCTGGGTTCAGTTCTATCTCACTGTGGAGCAGAGCCCGGAAAGCATTTGTGAAGAAATGCTGCATCCCACACTGCTGAGACTGACCACAGGGGCCATTGAAAACATCTCACCACAGGCAGATTCTTTTCAGGGTCAATGACTTTCTGTTCTGTATTTTGTTTTCATTTGGGGGTGGGGGTACAGCATGCAGTGCCAGGGATTATTCCAGGTAGGTCTCTGTGAAACACATGGAGCAATGTGGATGGACCAGTTTAAAAGACCAGCTCCTTTCATGATTACCATTTATAGATACTTTCAATCAAATGAAAAAGCATGGCATTTATATGAAACATATTAGAATTTTCCTTAGGTTTTGAGCAGAGATGTCAGCACCCAGTGAAGATAAGTGTCCTCAACCTCAAGCATCATACTCTGAATTTCCCTCTGGCCATTCCCAGACTGCACTTTAAAAATAACATGCTGGTCCACTAACATTTTCCATTAGTACTATAATATTGATTCCAAACTTTAAAATCTTACCGGCTCACCCATACTCGCTGACTGAGTTCCCAAATCCGGAAGCCATGCTTTGAGTTATGAAACGAAACACAATATACAATGTAAGAATTCTTGAATGAAACATCCTTAACCAGGAAGTACAACTTGAGGAACTCTATTGTCCTCACAGTCCAAAGGATCCCACAGAAAAGGGAAGGGCCCTGGGGAGCATTGCTGTGAAAAGCTTGGCAATCCTACAAGACCTTTTTTTTCTTTTTTGTATGCTGAATATACGCAGTGATGCTCAGGGAATTATATGGGATGCTGGTTATTCTACCAGGTAGACAGTGTGCAGGACAAGCGCATTTCCTGCATTACTATCACTCAGAGCCATAATAGCTTTATTATGGCCTCACTTATTAACTAAACAAAAGAGGCAAATTTTTTTGAAAGTATAGCAACATTACAGGCTGTACAAAAAGGCTGGTAAGGAAAAGACAGGGGGACCAAGAAGAGAGAATTTCATGGAAATTCTGGCAGAAGATGAAAAATAATGTCAAAGCCATGAAATTAAAGCCACCCACACACTGCCGAGGGCCTGAGCCATGGAAGGTTCTCAGACACTCACCTGCATGCATGACTCTCCTCCCCGGCCTCAGGGTTCCTCCTTCCAGCCAGGAGATCACCACAGGCTTCACCCCAGAATGCCCGGAACCTCTCAGAGATGGAGCATGGATTAGTGACAAGGAAAACGTGACAAGTAAACCCCATGTCTCCCTATAAAAATGGAGTCAATTACGGGAAAGGCATGAACAGAATCTGTACTTCTAAAATGCTCCAGATTTGGAGTTATCCAAGAGCTAAGATTCAGGTCTGAATTTAAGAGAATATGGGGCCCCAGAAAACATCACAAATAATATAGCCCTGGCATTGCAAAAGGCCAACAGGTCCCCCCCCCCACCAACGGGGGTTTGATCACAGCACAGCACCTAGTATTTTTTTCTCTAGTTTGGTATCTTCACCTGGGGATGCTCAAGGCTTCTCCCTGACTGTGTACTCAGAAATCACCTTTCGTGGTGCTTGAGCATCACATGGGATGGTAAGAATATAACACATGTCCAGATCTTGCAAGACAAGAACCGTGCTCACTGTACTGTCACTCAAGGCTCGGCATCACATGCAATGTACTGAGCATGCGTGAACTGATGCCTGAGTGCAGTAAACCCCAAAGCTTAACAAATCCCAAAATGGCCAAAGACGACCAAAGCCCCAAATTGGTTATAAAAATAAACATAAAAGGATGCAGACAGACAGCACAGAAGGTCAGGCACTGGCCTTGCTCAAGGTCAATAAAACTTCGATCCTGACATTTAGTAGGGTCTCTTAAGTCATCTGCTTGATCCCTGACTGTATAGTTCAGAGGGAAACCCTGAGTCCTAATGAACAGAGAACAACTGGAAGTGACCACGAGCACTGAAATAGAGCAGCATCTTATGGGGTGAGGCCCTAAGAGATAAATGAACTGTGTTGGTGTGATAGTACAGCAGGCAGGACAGAGACACTGCACACATGTACAGGATTGGTCCCCAGCAGCACACAATGCCCCAGACCACAACCAGGATGAATAACTGAATACTCAGCCAGAAATAACCCCTAAGTGTTTGTAAGTATAACCCCAAACCAAAGCAAAATAAAATAAAAGGGAATGCCCTGCCATAGAGGCAGGGTGGACTGGGGGGATGGGAGTGGAAGGGATACTGAGATTAGTCGTGGTGAAGAATGGGCACTGGTGGAGGGATGTGTAATTGATCACTGTATTACTTAAACCCAAGCACAAAAATTTTTAAGTATTCAACAGTACCTCATGGTGTTTCACTAATAAAAATGAAAAAAAATAAAACTAAACTAAACCAAAATAAATAAAAATAAATTAACTGAAGTTGTGGGCCAGGTGCAATAGTAAGAGGATTAAGACAACAACCTTTTTGGCTACCAAGCCTGTTCAATTCTCAGCACCCCATGGACCCTGAGCACCCCCAGAAGTTATCCCTCAGCACAGAGACAAGAATATTTAAGTTGTGCCCCAAATAAAAACAAAACCAAAATAGAAATTATTTGTAGTACAAGAAATAATCAGAGAACTCAGCATTGGTAGGAACCAGGAACATTTTAGAGAGACCTGAGCGATGGTACGACACGTGGGGAGCTTGCTATGCACGGGGCTAACCTGGGTCGATCCCCAACACTCCAGATTCATTAAAACCCACAAAGAGTGATTCCTATGGACAGAGCTTAGAGTAAGTCCCAAGCATCGCCAGGTGAGCACCAACAAAAAAACCAGGGAAGGAACTAGAGGAACAGCTACTGCATGGCTGTCCTCACCAGGACATTCACAGCTAATGTTGGACACACAGTCACGGCCCAGCACAGGGAGCCCACACCGGTCTGTCCAGACAAGGTTGGCCCCGCACTGCTCTCACCAATGGCCAACAGGGGCTCGTAGGTCTCCAGCATCACATCCCTATAGAGCTTTCTCTGAGAGGTATCGAGGCATGTCCACTCCTATGAGGTGAAGCTCACAGCCACGTCGGGGAATGTCACCGTGTCCTGAGCCGACATACAAATAGGGGCAGGGGTCAGGGTCTGTCCCCACCATATTCCCTGGGCTGTGAAGCCAGGACCAACAGGCTCTAGAGGGGCTCGGGGTCTGTCCCCTCGGGAAAAACCAGTCTCCACCTGAACTCCTGGCAGATGGGTCCCAACTTCTCTCTAAGACAGCTGTGTCTATAAAAATGTGAGGATGCTCTACTAGAAGGTTCCCGAAGATGGTGGTCTAGCTCCTGACCCCAGGCAATACCACCACTGCTACTCTGAGCACTGCAGAGAGTGCAGTGATGAGCACACAATCAGTGGGACTCAAATGAATGACCCTGCTTTCAGCTCAAAACACTAAACATACACTCCCTGCAACCCACAGCCCATGTTCTAGGGAGAAGGGGACACTCAATGTACAGCCACCAACTGAAAGCTGAGCATGTACATATGTGCCTGTTGAACTGATCATGGTTCAGGGCCACCCCAAATGTCTCTCAAAGTGTCTTAAGCCCAACAGCTCTGATGACCCCAGAAATCCTTTGCTCTGTCTCCCTGGGACCAGCACATGCCCAGAACCGCAAACCGAGGAGCCAATGAATGCTGGACTGTGTGATAGAGCAGGAGAAGCTCTCCAGAGCTAGAAGGACAAAATAGTGGAAACACATATCCTGGGGCCCGAGTTACTGTAGGTGCCAGGGCACAAACAGGGCCAGTGCACCCGGGGGACCCATGATGCACATCAGGTGGAAATCCGGAGCACAGAACCAATAGGAAGCCCTGAGCATCTCCCCTGGGGCACAAAAATAAATATGAAAAGAAACAAAGCAGCATGACTGTGTAACAGGACAGTGGGATGGGGATAGTGGATAGGGCTGGTGTTACCTGCCGTCCCATAGGGTCTCCTAAGCAGTGCCAGGTACAATGCCAGAGTGCAGAGCCAAGAGTATAATCCCCAGAATCACTGCATGTGGCTCCAAAAACAAAACAAAATACCCAGACACCAGCCTTTGATGCCCAGCACCCATATGGTCCCTGAGATATGTCAGGAGTCATCCCTGAGCACCAGTAATCTTTGAGCTGTTGTGATCCAAAAGGCAAAAACAATGAAACTAACACACGTGGCCTCAGATAGTAGAGAGCCGGGCGCTCCAACAAGGCGGCAGGATCTTTCCTGAAGCAAGTTAGAGACAGACAGCCCTGGAAGCTTGACGCTCCTGTCACTGCATCACCTCATTTTGTCACTCCTACCTGGCGTCGGTGTTTCCGATGTCACCTCACATCTTCTCCTGCCTCTGTTTTTCCTGAGGATCAGAGACCTGGAGGAGAAGTCAGAATTGTGAGCACTGGACAGGAGCAAAATCACCAAGTTCTGACCAACCACATCCTCAGGCAGTGGTTCACAGATCTGCCTGGGGGACACTGCCTAATGCTTCTGTCTCCCCAGAAGCAAAATGGGTTGTCATCTGTGCTGCCTTTCGCGACACAAGTTCTGGGCTTGGCTACAAGTGAGAAAAGTCGGCCCTGCCTTTGTCTGGGGACTCCTCCTGGATCCCACAGAAAGTTCTCACAGGCCCAGCCAGGAAGGACTCTGAGGCCAGGAAATCACATGCATCAGCGCCCCTTCTGGCCCCGTGAGAGAGCCACCATTTGGGCTATTATTGCATGGGGGAGCCCCTGTCTTCTTAAAAAAAAAAAAAAACAAAAGAAGGAGCTGGAGTGGTCGAACAGTGGGTAGGGTGGTTTGCTTTGCAAGTGGCCGACCTGGGTTCGATTCCCAGCATCCCCTGGGGTCCCCTGAGCAACACAGGAGTAATTCTTGAGACAGAACCAGGAGTAACCCCTTGCATCACTGGGTGTGAACCAAAAAGCAAATAAATAATTTTTTTTTAAACTTTCTACAGGGGCTGGAGCAATAGCACAGTGAGTAGGGTGTTTGCCTTGCACATGGTCAAGCCGGATTCAATTCCCAGCATCCCACATTGTCCCCCAAGCACCGCCAGGAGTGCTTCCTGAGTACAGAGTCCAGTAGTAACCCCTGAGTATCGGCTGGGTGAGACCCCAAAAGCAAAATAAATAAATAAATAAATAAACTTTCTACAGACATACACTTTTATCAGTAGTACATGAACACACACAAGCGCGCACACACACACACACCCTTTACCCCCCGTACTCACCTTGATAGCCAGCAGTCTGGGTAGGACTTTGCAACGTGATGTCAGGAGGCAGATATTCCTATTCCAACATACAGTAAATCTGTTAGGATGCTTGTGTTGCTGACACTAATCAATCCTCTGCATCCCCCAAGGCCCCCAGAGCACTGCCAGGAATAATGCCTGAGGCCAGAGCCAGTGTAAGCCCTCAGGGTATCTCCGGGAATGCAGAGCCCCCCATTCCCCACGCCAAAAATAGCCCCAAAAGGAAATTATCATTGGCAAACCCAGACACCTGCAGATCCACCATCCGGGCCTGACCTACGAGGGCAGCTGATGAAAAAGCTGGATGGCAACAGGGTCTCTTACCTTTAGTGGGGGCTGCGGCTCAGCGCCTCAAAGTGAATCTGGAGATTCCACAGCAGCGAAACTGGGGCAAGGACCCAACATGGGTCAGCTGGAAGGTTCGGGAAGGCTAAGGCCCCGCCCTCGGCAGCTCCTGCACCCCAAGTCCCGCAGCCCCCGCGCTCAGCCCCGCGCCCACCCGTGGCTGCCCCAAAGCAGAGCTGAAGGCGACCGTGGCCACACTAGCGCCCCAGGATCACACAATCACACCCGCGACCCCCGCATCTCACTACAGCCCCCTATGAACCTCCCAAAGCTCCGCGCCCCGCAGGACTCCATCATACCTCAGGAACCGCCTGGATATCGGGGAACACAAGAAAAACAGGCGCAAGAGGCCCCTTGAGCTGGCGTGGTCCCGCGGCTCACAGCGCGGAGACAAGGAGGCTCGGAGGCTCACAGGAGGCCACCCCCGACCTGCACAAAGACAAAATCGGCCTTCAGAGTCCCCTTTCTCACTGGGGCCCTACTTGGTCCTTCACCCACGTGAACAAGGACTCTCTGACCCGTTTCCAGGAAGAGAAGCACCAGGAAGGCCCCACTGTGATGTCACTTCCGGTGCTGCAAGCAGCCTTAAAGGGCCAGACACCAGATGTGTAGAGAAGTATTAACCCCACCCAGGTGAATCAGTGGCGGGAGGGAGATGGATTTGAATAAGGGAGCGGAGAGGCAGCTGCTAGAGTAGTTGGTCAGTGTGGGAGCTCGGATAAGAAGTCCCCTGATGCTTTACTGGCCAGTCAAATGTGGTCAATGCTCTCACACACAAGGCCATCAGGAAAACTGCAGCAGGGTTGATCCTGGTAAAACAAGCAGTTAGGGAGTGGGTGGGGCACAGGAAAGTGAGTTTCTTAGGATTGTTAAATTTTTATGGGGGTTTGATGTGGGCCCACGAGGTTCTGGAGAACAATAGAAATGCCTAGAATTGAAGCTCATTTGCCACAATGAAGGCAAGTTTCCATTGTTTAAAAAAAAATAAATAAAGGGCTGGAGAGATAGCACAGCAGGCAGGGCGTTTGCCTTGCACGCGCCCGACCGGCATTCAATTCCCAGCATCCTATATGGTTCCCTGAGCACCGTAAGGAGTACTCCTGAGTGCAGAGCCAGGAGTAACCCCTGTGCATCACCGTGTGTGACCCAAAAAGAAAAGAAAATTTTAAATAAAAATATTATGTTCTCTCTCTGAGCAAGTCAAGTTCTAACCCCCCTCTGTTTATTCTCTGGCTGAACTACTTCATAAAAGTTTCCTGTTATTCTGTACCCCACAACCTGACACCCTAAATTTTTGACGGTGTTCTCCTCCCATTCTGTGAGAATGAGGAATGTGGAAGCAAGATTCATCTCGGTACCCCACTAAGGTTCCATCTGAAGGAATCTGCCAACGTCAGATTGAGGATGCTCTTATTTCTTTCCTTTTTAATGTTTTGGGAGTCACAGCTGATGTTGCTCAGGGGTGACAACTGGCTCTGTACTCAGGAATGACTCTTGGTATATGGGATACCGGCAAAGGTACCCAAGTCTGCAGAACACAAGACAAGTGCCCTAAGGGCTCTGCTACTGCTGCATGCCCCAGGCTGCATGCTTAATCCTTAATTACACCACACCTAACACGGAAGTTAACCCTAGGGTGAAAATTTTTACGCTGTGGAACCGCCCCACAGCGACATCTAGTGGCGGTTAAGCGGAACTCCCATTGCCCGAGTTCCCCACCCTTAAGATTTCCAGCCATCAGATTTGCTTCAATGCTGGGGCTCATTAAGAATCAAACACGCAGCCTGGGACCATAGTGGGATAACAGTGGGTAAGGCCTTGCATCGGTTTGGAGTTCTTGCACCCCATATAGACCCATGCACGCCAACAGAAATATCTAACAATTGGCGGGACCAACCCCTGAGCATTACTGTGTGCCCCTCCCCCCGAAACAGATGCTTGCTGCCCTCCAGAGCCCCACCCACACACTCTCTGACCCCACAAGAGTCTCTGGTTTCTTAATTAGGTGTCCAGAATTTGCTATTCCTAGTGGGGTTTGAAGCCACATTAAAAAACATGATCTTCGTTCCCTCCCCACCCACCATACTGACTATCTGGGCAAGTGACACTGGGTTCTTTATTGGGGAGAGGGGTCGGTGGCCACAACAGACCTACTGCGGGCACTCGAGAACCCTACACAATGCTGGGAATTGACCTGTGTTGAGCACAAAGCATTGCCTCCCCCCCCCCCGTCTTCTATCTCGAAGAACCCCATCTGAAAGATTTCCTCTATTGGTCACCCCCATACCTCATCACCCTACATTTCGATAAAAGTCATTTCTCTGTTCTGTGTGTAGCTGGTGAGGTCGAAGCAAGATTCAGCTCGTTGTAACTCCAGGCTTGAGGTGAAGGAATCCGCTGACAAAGAAACTGAGGTTATGGTTTTCATTTGATAGATTATGGTTGGGGGCCACACCCGGCAATGTTCTGGGGTGACTCCTGGATATTCTTTCCTTAATTACCCCTGTAGGTGTTCACGGAACTATAAGGGGGTGCCTGGATTTGGACCCAGTTTAACTGCTGCAAGGGGAGCACTTTTCTACCCACTTTCCACCTGCTCTATTGCATGAGGCTTGATCGTTAATCATTGAAGCAAAATCCAGCTCTGGAAATCTTCCCTGTAAACCCGGGAGGCACCTCATCCCCTCCGTCACCACAAGACGGCGCTATTTAATATATTCGTCCCTGCCCAGGGTCCTTTCTCTCAGGAATGTCCATCCCTGACCCTCTCCCCCTTCCAGAACCTACTGAAGCTCCCCAGGACTCTCCAAGCTCTCTGCAGAGAGACCCCTGATCCTTGCCCAACTCTGCAGCCCCCAACACATACCAGTGTCCTGACTTTATTTGGGAGTGGCCACAGCACAACTAAAGCTGTGGGGAGGGCAAGGCTTTCTATGGTGTGGGGGATGGAACCCAGGTTGGCCAGGGGAAGCCAAGAGATTTCTCAGAGTTCTGTCTCCTTTATCTGACCCTTTTTCCCATCATGGTCATCCTCACACATCTTTCCCCTCTATACAGTTTTTTGCTTTTTGTCATCACACGGGATGTTGCACAGGGGTTACCGCTGGCTTGATACTCAGGGATTACTTGTGGCGGTGCTCAGGTGACCATGGGGGATGCTGGGTATCAAACCCGTGTCGACCACATGCAAGGCAAACACCCAACCTGTTGCACATTTGGAAGGACCCCAAGCATTCTCTTACTCCCTGCCAGAGTTTTTGGGATTCCATAGATTTGAGATGTTCAAAACATTGTGCTTGTGGCACTTTTGTGGCAGCCACGAAGTACACTTTCTGCACTCCCCACTCGCTTGGCCAAACAAAAGAGGTTCTACTGAGAGGTCCTGTTCTGACACTGTAAATGTTTATTAGTCATTCAATATGAATTTGACCATGTTTCCAAAGATCAGAGGGAAACAAGAAGGTCTTCCCACATTCTTTACATACATAAAGTTTTGTTGTGTAAGCCTTTTGTTACGAGCAGTGTCTGAGGATGTAGTAAGTGGGTGGAGATGTAAACAAAGGTCTCCCCGCATTCTGCACATGTATATAGTTTCTCCCCAGTGTGAATTCTTCTATGTACTGTAAGCTTTGCGGAACAAGTAAAGGCCTTCACACACCCCCGACATATATAAGGCTTCTCTCCAGAATGATTTTTCACATGCAGAGTCAGGGCTTAGGATTGAATGAAGGCGTTACCAAACACCAAAATTTATGAGGTTTCTTTCACTCTTAATTTCCCTATGTGTAATGAGGAGTGACGGGTACTGAAAAGGTTTCCAACAAACCTCACTTATAACAAGCTTTTCTCCAGTATGTATTTTCTTGTGCTTAAAAAAAGGCTTGAGGGGCTGGAGAGATAGCACAGCGGGTAGGGCATTTGCCTTGCTTGAGTCCTACCTTCCCATATGTTCCCTTGAGTACCGCCAGGAGTAACTCCTGAGTGCAGAGTCATGAGTAACCGCTGTGCATTGCCAGGTGTGACCCAGAAAGCAAAATAAAATAAAATAAAATAAATAAAAATAAAAAATAAAAGGCTTGAGTAAGAAGCAAAGGGCTTCCCACTGTCCTTCCATGCATATGGTTTCTCTCCAGTATTAAGTCTGTTATGTATAATAAGGTATCGGGATTGATGGAAGACCTTCCCACATTCTTGACACGTATATGGTTTCTGTCCTGTGTGGATGTTCACATGGTCACACCGGGGTAGTGCTGGACGCAAAGTTTGTTCTTGCTGCTGACATTCCTGGGGATTCTGTCCACCTCTGTGGGTTTCGAAGGAGATGTCAAGGTGTCGAGGACCTGGGAAGGCTCCCCCACATTCCTTACATTTGGACGGGTTTGTACCATGGTGACATAGGAGACTGTTGGAGTGAAGGACTCTCTATAAACTGTGACCTCTCCCACCGTCCAGGGGCTTCTCCCCTGGGACGGTTTGTGTCCATGGACTGAGCACAACGGTCTCTGAGTAGCTTTTCCCAGGGGAAAGCTTCTTTGCAGCAAGGGCGCTCCCTTCCTTCTGGTCAGCCAGAGAAGACATCCCACCTGTCTTGGCATCCACATGGGGCTGAGGATACAACTGGTTCCTCGAGATTCTGTCACAGTGTGCATGATCAGACAACCCACCCAGGCTGGTTGCTTCCCTGAGGAACAGCAGAGAAAACTTACAATTAGTTTGCTGTGCCTGAGAGTCTCCTCGTCCAGAAAATTCACATATGCGGGTTGGTTTTTAACATTTAACCCCCTTGATTGAAATTATGACATGAGACCGGATTTTCCAAGCAATGACTAATGTTTCAATGAGACGGACAAGCAAAAATTGACCAATGCGGGGTTACAGAGCTATATAAATTTTTTGAACTCAGTGAACAGACACAGTAAGTGGAAATAACTCCCTCTGCAGAAAAATGAAGTACCAGTTTAGACTGAAAATAAAAGGGACCTGAGACTGGGTTTGGTTCCAGCTCAGTGTGGAGCCCAGGATACATGTGTGAAGGCAAAGATGCATCCCCACACACCCGAGAGGGACACTGTGAAAACATCTCACGTGAAGCAGATTCCTCTCCAGGATCAATGAGTTTTTTGTTTCTTGTTCTGTTTACTTAGGTGGGGAGAAGGTCACACCGAGTACTGCTCATGGATTCCTGCTGCTGGGGCTCTGAGGGACATGTGGGGTGCTGGGAAGGAGTCCAGGTTTCCTTCCTGGTGCAAAGCAAGTACCCTTCCTAAGGCAAAATCAGTAGTGCTGCACCATCCGCTTCTTTTCAACAATCGCCACTTGTCTTTGCTGTATATCAGATCTAAAATCACAGTATTTCCCCTGTATTAAAAAGAGATTTCGGGGGGGGGGGTCAGAGCCATACTACAGGTGTAGGGTGTTTTTCTTGTACGTGGCCGACCTGGGTTCAATCTCGGATATCCCATATGGTCCCTTAAGCATCGCTAGGAGTAATTACTGAGTGGAGAACCCAGAGTAACCACTGAACATCGCTGGGTGTGACCCAAAAAGCAAAAAAAATAAATAAATACAAATAAGTGGTTTTTTTTAGGTTTTAGAATTGCTGCAGGGGTCGCGGCACCCGCGCGGGAGTCGCCATCGCCGTCGCCCCCGCCGCCGCTACCGCCCCCTCAGCAGCTCCGGGTCAGGTTGCCCAGCTCCCGCGCCGCTCTCGCACCCCGCCACACTGACACTACTTCCACAACCCAGCCGTCGCCACACTCCAGGATGCTTTCCGGACCCGCGCGGCAGCTCCGGCCGAGACCTACGCACAACTAAAGACCCACAGAACAAGATAAGCGGAACTCTCTGAGACCTTGGACTCCAGGCTCGGCGGACCCAGGGACAGAGCTTCTCTGCTTGCTCCCACCACCACAGGTGACAAAGGGATTCTAATCAGGAGCCCCACCCTACCCTGCCCTGTCTGCTTCCATCAACCACCCAGGGATCGAATTGTGCACAGGAGACCCACACTACGCAGATAAATATCCCACTGGCAGACTTCCACTCTCGACTCTACTTCCACTACCCAGCCGTCGCCACACTCCAGGACGCTTTCCGGACCCGAGCGGCAGCTCCGGCCGAGACCCACGCACAACTGAAGACCCACAGAACAAGGTAAGCGGAAATCTCTGAGACCTTGGACTCCAGGCTCGGGGACCCAGGGACAGAGCTTCTCTGCTTGCTCCCACCACTACAGGTGACAAAGGGATTCTAATCAGGAGCCCCACCCTACCCTGCCCTGTCTGCTTCCATCAACCACCCAGGGATCGAATTGCGCACAGGAGACCCACCCTACCCTGATAAATACCCCACTGGCAGACTTCCACTCTCGACACTACTTCCACTACCCAGCCGTCGCCACACTCCAGGACGCTTTCCGGACCCGCGTGGCCGCTTGCGGCCGTGCGACACATCATAAAACACTAAATACCCATCTTCTGGAATTATCGTACCATATTTGATAGGGTTCAAATATGGTAACACCTACAAGGGTGAATAGAGGTCACCCCAAAAGCCTCTATCCCTCTCGGAAAGACTGGCAAGCTACCGAGAGTATTCCGCCTGCACGGAAGAGCCTGGCAAGCTATTCTCTGTGTATTCGATATGCCAAAACCAGTAACTACAACTGGTCTCATTCACCTGACCCTGAAGGCTTCACCGACATGGCAGCACTGAGAAGGATGAGAAAGGAGAGGCCGACAAAATCTCAAGGCCGACGTAGGGTGCCACAACGAAGGAAGACAAAAATGATCGTCTGTACTTTCAATGCACGTACGCTAGCATCAGATGCATCCATGGAGGACCTGATGGTACAAGCGCGAATGATCAAGTACGACATCATTGGTCTGACCGAGACAAGAAGGCACGAATCTCACCATGCCGTTTTCGACACTGGAGAAGAATTGTTCCTCGGAACATGCGATAAAAGAGGTGTTGGAGGCGTCGGTGTCCTTGTGAACACAAACTTGGCCAAGAGCATTGATTCATTCGAATGCCTAACAACCCGAATCGGACGTTTACATTTGAATAGATGTGGCTCACTGCCTGCAGTTTCTATCTTCGTTGTCTACGCACCAACATCTCATTATGATGAAAGAGAAATCGAGAAGTTCTACATGGAGCTAGAGAAGTTCTATAAAGAAGACCACACCTTCTACAAGATCATTGTGGGTGATTTTAATGCCAAGATAGGACCGAGAAGATCAGCTGAAGAACTTCACATCGGGACCCATGGCCTAGAATGGAACAAACAGGGTGAGAGACTGTCTGAGTTCATCATGTCGACCAAGACCATCCATGGTAACTCACAGTTCCAGAAGGCAGAATCTAAACGATGGACATGGGAGACTCCCGGTGGACGATTCCACAACGAAATAGACCACATCATATTCAATCGACGGTTTTGCCTGACTGATGTCGCTGTTGTCCCAAAATTTCGAACGGGATCGGACCACCGTCTCCTTCGTGCAAAATTCTACTTCACAGAGCGGGGAGAAAGGGCTGCAAAGTTCAAAAAGAGAACTCCCAGAATGACCACCAACTGGGAACTCTTTGGTACTATTGCGGCAACATGGGAAGATGCCATTGTTGACAACATTGACGAGGAATACGATCGACTGGTTTAGCACCTCGATGAATGTGCGAAGAACGCCAAGAGAGAGATAGCCACAAAAAGTCGCCTATCTTCGAACACTCTTGAGCTAATTCGCCAGCGTGGTTTGGCGCATGCCTCAGGCAACCGCAAGCTAACGTCCGAGCTTGCAAAGCAGTGCAGTGATGTGATCAAGGAAGACCTCAAAGAGAGAAGAGCAAAAGTACTGGTAGATGTGGCAGAAGCCGGGAAAAGTATTCGTAACGCCTGCCTGTCCTTCGCCAACTATAAGACCAAGATGACTGCCCTCCGACATCCTGATGGATCCATCACATCCTCCAGAACGGCAATGGAGAAGATTATCCATGACTTCTACTCAAATCTCTTCGATAGCCATGTCCACTTGCCGACATACCAAATTCCACAGGATGGGTATGTCGTTCCCAACGTTCTCCCTTCCGAAATCCGACACGCCATTTCGTCGGTAAAGAAACAAACAGCACCCGGCCCAGACAAGGTCAGACCTGAACACCTGAAGAACCTGCCGTCAGTACTCATCAATACACTGGCTCGGCTCTTCACTCGCTACCTGTCTGAATGCAAGGTTCCGTCCCAATGGAAAACCAGCAGGACCGTACTACTGTTCAAGAAGGGAGACATCCATGACATTGGCAACTATCACCCGATCTGCCTATTGTCTGTCATCTACAAGTTGTTCACTCGAGTCATCCTGAATAGGATTGGCCGAACACTAGATGAAGGACAACCATGCGAGCAAGCAGGGTTCCGCAAAGGATTCAGCACCATCGTCCATATCCACACGATAACCAAGCTCATTGAGGTTTCTCGGGAGTTCAAGATGCCGCTCTGCTTAATGTTCATTGATTTAAAGAAGGCCTTTGATTCTGTTGAGACGGAAGCGGTCATTGAAGCCCTAGCCAATCAGGGCATTCAAGCCCAATACATCAGGATCCTCTGTGAGCTGTATTGCGGATTCACTACCAGGATCTCACCATTCTACAAAGAAGTGATCCTTGATGTCAAGAGAGGGGTGCGGCAGGGTGATACCATTTCACCGAAACTCTTCAGTGCCACCCTCGAGAACATCATGCGACGACTGGAATGGGAAGGAATGGGAGTGAAGATAGATGGTCGGCAACTACACCACCTCCGCTTTGCTGATGACATTGTTTTAATAACACCAAACATCAGCCAAGCGGCACAAATGCTGGCCGACTTTGACCATGAGTGTGGAAAGGTAGGACTACAGCTGAATCTTACAAAGACAATGTTTATGAAAAACAGCCTTGTTCCTGACGCCCCATTCGCTCTCAATGGAATGACCATCTCCGAATGCAACAGCTATGTGTACCTAGGTCGAGAGATCAACATGAGAAATGACCTGGCACCCGAGCTGCGCAGGAGGAAGAGAGCGGCTTGGAACGCCTTCAAGAACGTCGAAGAAATAGCTAAGAGGATGAAGAACCTCCGGCTCCGTGCACATCTCTTTGATTCCACTGTTCTTCCTGCATTAACATATGCCTCAGAGACCTGGGCCCTACGCAAACAAGATGAGAATGCCATTCAGGTCTCCCAAAGAATAGAAAGAGCTATGCTTGGAATATCACGTTTCACTCAAATGAGAGAAGGAATCCGGAGTTCTGACATCCGTCGACGATCAAGGATCAGGGAAGCTGTCTCATTTGCCAAGGTGTCGAAAATCAGATGGGCCGGTCACGTAATGAGATTTAAAGACGACCGTTGGACTTGAGCTGTTACTGATTGGATTCCACGGGATGTCAAGAGGCCGCGTGGCTGCCCACCTACCAGATGGTCAGACTTCTTGGTCAAGATCATGAACGATCGGTTTGAGGCCCTTCATGTTCCCGGAGCGAAGAGATGCCATTGGGCTACACTAGCACGCGACAGGGACAAATGGAGACATTACTGGCGCCCGCTCGAGCAAACCGACGACTAACGGGAAGTTAAGTGATTAAGTGATTAAGAATTACAGATTTTATGCAGCAACAGGGTCGGAATGAAAAGATATGCGTTGCGTGAAGTTAGCCAGAAAAAGAAACACAAACAAATTGATGCACCCATCTGTGGAATGCAGAACACTGGATGCAGAAATGTACTGTAAAGGGTGTGTTTAAATCATCCCTGATTCAGTGTTTCAAGACTGTTATAGTGCATAGGATCAGAGACATTCCATCGAGGCTGGCTGCTTCCGTGGAGAACAACAGAGGAGGATTACAATTATTTCTTGATTTCTTGAGAGTCTCCATGTCAAAAAAATGTCGAGTCCCGCAGGTTTGGTGTCTAACATGTCCACCAGGCAAATATAATTATCGAAACATGTTTGGCTTTCCTGGAATGACAAAATGTTTTTGGAAGAAGGGCATGCAAAATTGACAGAAGTGTTGGTCATTAACTTGTGTCTATTTCTTTCTCAACTCAATGAAGAACACATTACGTGAAAATAATTCCTATACAGAAAATGGAAGCACCAGCTTCAAACAAATAAAAATAAACCAGAGTTTGGGTTCGGTTGTAACTCAGTATGGAGCTCGGGATGCATGTATGAAAGCAAGGGTGAATCCCCACAAAACTGAGAACACAGGGGCCATTGAAGACATCGAACCTAATTGAGTTAATGACAGTTAATGTTAATCAATGAGGTTTTGGGGAGTTTTTTGTATTTATTTGTTGGGGCAGTGTCACACAAAATAGTGCTTATAAACCACTCCTAGCAGGGCTGTGGGGACCATATTGGGTGCTGGGTATAGAACCTGATTCCATCCCTGGAAAAAGCAGTGCACTTCCCACTACACTACTACTAGGGCCAAAAAAAAAAAAACAGTTCTTTTCAACAATGTTCACCTGTGCTTACATTCTATAAAAAAAAAAAAAAACCTCAGTATTATTTTGGTATTTAAAAAAACAGAATGTCTTTAAATCTTAAAACTACTGATTTTATCACCCACTAAGGCTAAGAGACTATTACTCTTGGCATAAGGCTGTGGATTTCCTCCCTGCAGTGCCCGCAGTCTGGAGATCTGCTGACAGCAAAGGATGCCAGGTGCCCCCATTCAAACCACATGCTTGGTCCACTGAAAATCCCACTGGCATAATAATTTATTCTGAACATGCAAACATTTCCAGCTCACTTGTAATCGATGATCCTGTTGTTCTGCATCAAAATGTGGTAATACTGAATCCAACATTTGGGGTTTGATTTCTGAAATCAAACAAAATAGAATGTAAGAGTTACTCACTGGATAGTAGAATGAGGTCCAGCAGATAGCGGACATCTTGATAGTTCTCACAGTCCAAACAGGCCCACAGAAAATGGTAGATCTTTTGGGTGATCACTGTGATGACCTAGACATTATCCAAACTAGCTTTTGGGTGTTGTATTTTGACCAGACCAGATAATGGGACCACATGGAATCCAGGGGATCAAAAATCAGTCAGCTGCCTAAAATCCAAGTGCGCTCCCTGCTATCCATGATCTGATCCAAACTAATTTTGATATGGACTTATTCATTACTATAAAACAAAGGCAAAAATATCACTAAAAGGAACATGAAAGAACAGGAGAGAGACCATGTGCTTAGCTTGAGGCAGACAGGCTCAGATCTCAGATCCCTGAACACCTCGGGTACAATTCCTGAGCGCACGGCCAGGAGTTACACCTGAGAACCACAAGGAGTCATGTATTACTATGGCTGTGCCCAAAACCTAAACGATGATAAACTTCTTAGGTACTCAAAAACATATAATGATCCGAGGGCAAAGATAAGCATGGTGTTAGAGAGGGCAGAGGGGTTCTGACTGCTCCAGAAAAGGGGACCCGGAGTTGCAGGCTCCACAGTCACCCTGCTGAGGCACATAAAGGAAGACCGAAGGCTGAGATTCCCATGGACTATTCTACACACCTGACAGATAAGGAAGATTAACGACAAAGCCAGGAAATTAAAGCACAGATCATTCCATGATGGACAGTCCAAGGGGGAAGAAGGGGACCACGAAGTTGGCACAGATGCCTGGATCCAGGAGCTTGAAGCCCTACGGCCTCAAACAGCAGAGAGCCGGGCACTCAGGCTCCGAGCCACATCCCACATCTCCTTCCTGAAACAACCAAGACCAGAGAAGCCTGTGCGCTCCTGTCACTGTACTGGGTCCTCTTGTCGCTCTCATGCCTGAGGATGGTGTGGCAGAGGGCACGTCACCACCTCCTGCCTTTGTTTTTCCTGTAGATCAGCAGGAGTCTCCATGGAAAGACCTGAGCCATGAGCACCAGAGGAGCACAGCCAGCCCCGCCCCCCACCAGGAAGTCCCTGCATTGGAGCAAGAAATGTAGTGACTTGCCAGACACTTGGTCACTGGTTCACAGAACTATCCTCAGGGATACACTGCCAGATGCTCCTCCCTCTCCAGGGGACAGAGAAGTGGATTGTGACCAGGCTGCCTGTTGGGACAGTAGGGCTAGTCTCAGCCTACAGGGGAGGAAACTACAGCCCTGCCCAAGCCCCGGGAATCCGCTCAGGGCCCTACAGGAACGTACCTAAGACCAGGGACTAACTCTTCGGCCAGGGGCTCCCATGCAGAGATGGCCCCTGCAGGTCACAGTGACAACAGGCCCATTAGTGGCTTTCCGTGGGAACAGTCACAGGGACTCAGGGTGGACAAACCTTCAGCTGCCCTCTTGTATAATGGGTGGGGTCATGGGCCTGGGAGCTTTCTTGCAGTGAGCAAGGTCACTTCTGCACTTGGGTGAGTCCCAGGTGCCCCATGTCTGATCTTCTAGACCTAGGCCATCCTGGTCCTGATTCACTGCAATACCGAATCATCACATTAGCTTCCTCCAGCACTTGCTCCTGATTTGCAGGAACAGCTCTGTAAACCATGTAAACAGTGTCTTGTATCACAAAATTATCCAAATATCCAGGGTGTATACTATGAGCCATGATTTTACGTGTGTCTAACAACTGGAATTTCTGGAGTGGGTCTACTTTTTTTAATGTAGGAGTAGTGCTATTTATTCAGTCATTGATTAGCTGATTGAATTGTGCATGAACTCCACCTTACTTTTTTTCATTTTGAAAAATGGCCTCTGGAGAAAAGTGGCCTCTGGAGAATGACGGCCACTGAGCTGCCAGGGGGGAGCAGTCGGAGGGACAACACCCTTTCCCCACTGGGGTGGCCCGGGAAGAGTAACCTACTGCGGGGTCTGGACGCATTTCGGCCAAAAGCCACTAAGTTTCGAGATTTATTTCGGAGTCTCTGGGAGCAAGGCCATTAAGCAGCTTGATGAGGAACCAGAGAGCCCGTCCATGGGTGATGACTTGGGGTCTCGTTGGGGTGGGGAGGACAGGCCCGGTTCCCCACCCACCCATCCCGTGAGGCCCAACAAGTTTTGTCACTGCAGGCCTGAGCCTGACTG
Source organism: Sorex fumeus (assembly GCF_029834395.1). Classification (NCBI taxonomy): domain Eukaryota; kingdom Metazoa; phylum Chordata; class Mammalia; order Eulipotyphla; family Soricidae; genus Sorex; species Sorex fumeus. The sequence goes on along the minus strand of NW_026606225.1, from coordinate 963,955 downwards.
TCCAATGGCCTCTGGAGGATGACAGCCACCGATTCGCCAGGGAGGAGTAGGTGGAGTGACAACACCCTTTCCTCCCTGGGGTGGCCGGGTAACAGTAACGTACTGCGGGGTCCAGACACATTTCTGCCAAAAGCCACTGGGTTTTGAGATTTGTTTCTGAATCTCTGGGATCATGACCGTTAAGCATCTTGATCAGGAGTCAGAGAGGCCGTTCGTGGGTGATGACTTGGGGTCTTGTTGCGGTGGGGAGGACAGGACCGGCTCCACCCCCATCCTGTGAGGTCCTGCGTGTCTCGTCACTCTGGGCCCAAACCTGACTGTCAAGTGGCCTCTGAAGGATGGCGGCCACTGGGCCACCAGGGGAACAGGCCAAGGCATGAAACCTATTCCCATCTGGATTGGCCCAGCACCAGTAACCTATTGCAGGGACCGGGCACATTTCTGACAAAAGCCTCTGGGTTTCGAGATTTGTTTCTGAGTCTCTGGGATCATGGCCATTAAGCAGTTCAATCAGGAACCAGAGAGGCCATGCCTCCAATTCTATAGCTGAGCCGGAGGTGGTTTGTGGGTGTGTCTCCCACATACCTAACTTTTGGCAGTTTACATTCTTGGTTAAGCTTTGCCCCAAATTTTTGGGGTCTAGCAAAAGGCACAGCAGCAATTTTGGGGTATCTGGAAGTCTGAAGGCGCCATCAGGCTGCTGATGCACTCGCCTCAAAGGTACAGATTGACCTGCTGGCGGCAACCATACTTCTTGGGTCTACTTTTAAACCATGAATATAATATCTTGTGGATTGGTGTGGCAATACAGCAGATAAAACATTCGCCTTCCACTTGACTGACCCAGGTTCAGTACACTAGCACATATATGGGCTCCAGACCTCTGCCAGAAGTGATCCTTTAGCTCAGAGGTAGGAATTAGCCACAGACAAAGAAGGGTGTTTACCAGAAATACTGCAACTTCAAAAGTTAACTCTAATGAAAGGAAACAAGAACAACAAATACTCAAGTGTGAATTCTGAGGCACCCTTCCCAGGTTGCCAGATGTAAAGAATAGTGAGTCGGTAGGTCCCATAGTATGAGGTGTTTGGTGTTCCGATCTCCAGAGAAACAAAGACACGGGGACCACAACAACTGATGGCAGATGGACCAGTGCACAGTGAAACTTTAATTCAGAACCAAATAGCATACTTATAGAACATCTGAGGGACATCGAGGTACAGGACTGCATGTATTGTGATTTACCATTTACAGAGGTCAAGATTTTCAACAGAGGCAATTCTTTGGTGGGGGGTGGGGTGGGGGGATTAACTCAAGATGTTCTGTCTGATAAATTCACTCGGGGGTTACAAGATCTGTGTTGCTTTGCTCTTTCCCTATGTGTACGTATTAAATAATCAAGTTCACTTCTTATCAATATTTGCAGTTATCTGGATACACACAATAAGAAACATTCCAAAAATTACTTCTCTGGGTCCAGGACCTAATGTAAAAAGATGACTGTGCGTTTTTCCATAAATTCCACATGGAGCCCTTAGTCTTGTTACCCAATGGGATCTGGTCTTTTAGGTCAAGACGGATTGGAAACAAGACCGTACTTTATGACTACTAGACTGATTCTAGATATTGAAGCCAATGTAGCTTTGATGCTTGTCCCAGGTCAAACCAGAGATTCTCGGTTGGATCCAGTTTTCTGGAGTTAGAAAATACGGTAAGTGAAGCCTGAGTCAAGTAATTATGATGAATGCCCAGAAGTAAATATATATTAAAGTCAATTAAACCTCAAATATTAAGCACTTCATATTAACTTTATTCCTTTTAAAAGCAAATAGCATTGCTCTATAGTAATAGATTATACTTTATATATGTTAGAGGGAAAAGAGAAATGCAAATAAATGACTACAGATACAAAGACCAGAGTCACCAGAATGTTTGACTTATAAGTTAAAGATAAACTCAGGGGACTGGGAGTGCTCTAAAGAGCACTCTAAAGAGTAACCTAAGTGCGCTAAAGAGTAACCTCTGAGGGGAAAAAAAGTTGGCAATTCACTGACCAATCCCGAAACACTTAGCGTACATATCCAACACTCATATGTAAAGACAAATTCTAGAGTGAAACATTTAAAGCAAGTCCTTAGCCTCCTTTTCTTTGTTTTCTATGCTCCAGAAATCCGTATTTTCTCTTAAATACTAGTAGTCCCTTTTATTGTTCTCACATCGTCTATGTGTGTTTGTCTCTGTGTGTCCATGTGTTTCAATTTTGGACCACAACTGGCAGTGCTCACAGGTTACTGCAGCTCTGGGATCAGGGCTCAGTCCTACTGGGGATGAGGGACTATGTGAAATACCAGGTGTAGATGGAACTTGAGTTGGCCGCGTACAATGCAAGCACCCTACTGGCTGTACTATTGCTCTGGCCCTTTCTAAGTTAATTATTTCCACCGCATCAGGAGTGACCCTAACCAAGGCTTCGACAACACCACCATACAACCCAGAAATCAACTATTTCTCTTTAAAAAAAAAAAACACAAAGGAGCTGGAGAGATAGCACAGTGGGTAGGGTGTTTGCCTTGCACGTGGCCGACCCAGGTTTGATTCCCAGCATCCCATATGGTCCCTTGAGCACCATCAGGAGTAACTCCTGAGTGCAGAGCCAGGAGTAACCCCTGTGCATCGCCGTGTGACCTAAAAAGCAAAAAAAAAAAAAAAAAGTTTCACTTGCAAACCTCACCCAACCACTTAGTCACACATGCGAAACCTGCACCCTGGCACAGGCCCCATTCCACTGCCCAAAGCCTCTAGGTCCCCCTAAAGCCTTTGCCATACCTCAGGAACCGCCTGGATATTAGGAACAAGTGAAAAAGAAGTGCAAAATCGTGCCCCCAGGTGCACCAGCTCTGCCACTCACAGTGCAGGAGACTTGGAGGCCGCTAGTGTCCTGCCACAAAATCGGCCTCCACAGTGCACCTATCAAAAGAGCCATCAATTCCTCCTCCAACCACGACACCAATGGTGGCCTGAGCCAGGCAACCACTAGAATAGAAAGGATGCTGAAAGCACCAGTTCTGTGACATCACTTCTGCACCCGCCAGGATCCTTAAAGGGCCATGGTCCAGATGCAGAGAGACCATCTGTGACCATCCAGGTGAGTCGGTGCTCTTAGGTGGCTGGACTGGATAAAGTATTGGAGACGTAGCTGCTGGAGTGGTGGGTCACAGTGGGGGGCTGGGGGTAAGGACCAGAGTCCTGATTCTGTACTGGTTAGTCAACTATTGAAACAATGCTCTCATACACAGTCCATCAGGAAAAACACATATGGGTTGATTCAAGGTCAAACAGGCAAGTTGATACATGGTACCTGACATTGAGTTTCGTGAGGAAGTAATCAAGAATGGGTGAAGCAGTGACTCTGAAGCCAGCCCTGGAAATGCAGAGAGGAACTGGCCTAGCACCAGCCCAGAGAGATGGACAGACACTGGGAAGGGGAAAAGCCTGGTAAGACCATCAGAGAGCACTGTCCAGTCAACACACTACCTCATGAAAACGCCTGACCAGTGGACTCTTGCCTACAAGAAAAAACACAGGAGGCAGTTTGAGAAACACAATTTCAAATCCAGAGTATGGACAAGAGGACTAGTACAGTGGTGTGGGCTCTTGCCTTGTATGTGGATAATCTGGGTTCAATCCGCAGAACTCCCAATGGTCCCCTGAGCACCATCAAAGTGAAAATCCAGGAGTAAGCCCTGCACACTGCCAGGTGTGTACCACCAACAAACATACATACATATATATATATATGGAGTGATAGAACAGCATGGGAGAAGGAGCTGGTCACACACAGCCCACCTGGATTCCAATCACAGTACCCCATAAAATGATCCTGAGTCCACCAGGTATGGATGACTTAGCTGAGAGGGAGGAGTAGGACTCAGCTGGGAGTGGCTTCAAAGAACATGAATCAAGAGGCCCTGAAGAACGAAGGTGTGGCCTGTTTTCTGCCATAATCCCCCAAACCCAGGGCTTCAAAGCCAAGTCACAGGCGCTGGAGCAGTAGTCCAGAGGGGAGAACTTTTTCCTTGCACGGGGCAGCTTAGTTTCAATCCCTGCCATCCTATATGGTCATCAGGAACTGCCAGGAGTAACTACTGATTGTGGAGGCAGGAGTAACCACAGAGCATCACTGCCTGTGACCCAAAAAGCAAAAAAAAATGTCAAGCCAGAGTCACAACAAAGAATAAGACAGTGGTGAGTCTTGACAGCCCTGAGTGAAGTGATTTTATTTTGCCTTTTTATTCAAATTCCTTTTTTTTAACTTTTAATTAGTGAGACACCATGAGGTACAGTTGTAGACTTACAAAGTTTTGTGCTTGGGTTTCAAGTATACAATGACCAAATACCCATCCCTCAACCAGTGCCCATTTCCCACCACCACGGATCCCTGTATCCCTCCCACCCCCCCACGCCCTCATCCCACCCTGCCTCTGTGGCAGGACATTCCCCTTTGTTCTCTTTCTCATTTTGGGTTTTGTGGTTTGCAAAAGAGGCAATGAGTGCCAATCATGTTTGGTCTATAGTCTACTTTCAGCATGCTTCTCCCATCCTGGGAGGATCCTCGCAACACTCTTTATTTGGTGCTCCCTTCTCTATCTGGGCTGCCTTTTTCCCTAGCATGTCTGGCTGGCCTCCAAGCCATGCAGCAAAATTCCTGGTATTAATCTTGGCCACTCTTGACCTTGACAGCCCTGAGAAAAGCAGGTATTTTTTTGCATTTTTATTCATATTCCTCTTAGCTTTCACCAGAAATCTGAAAAGTACCTGTTAACATACACATCAAGTTCAAATTTGGGGACCCTGGCATAGACTTTCCCTTATAGACTGACATCACTGAAAGTTTATTATACATAGCCAGGATTATTACCTCCCTGGCTGCACTTTTGTAGCACAGCATCCCATGGTACAAAGAAAACAGACTTTCTGAAAAGTTTTGACATCAAAAATTGTTATTAGGTCATTGAGTTATCTACTATGAATATTATGATGTTTCCTAAGACCAGAAGGAAACACAAAGGCCTTCCCACATTCTTGACATATATAAGGTTTCACCCCAGTGTGAACTGCCCTATGTACAATTAGGCTGGAGGCCTGACGGAAAGCCCTCCCACATTCCTTACAAACAAATGGTCTCTCACCAGTGTGAACTCTCACATGACGAGTAAGGGTTGAGGAAGAAACAAAGGCCTTCCCACACTCCTTACAAACATAAGGTCTCTCTCCAGTGTGCTGTCGCATATGGCTAATGAGGGTTGAGGATTCCACAAAGGCCTTTCCACATACCTTACATCCATAAGGCCGTTCTCCATTGTGAATTCTCATATGCATATTGAGGCTTGAGGAAGAAACAAAGGCCTTTCCACATACCTTACATCCATGAGGTTTCTCTCCATTGTGAATTCTCATATGTCGAGTAAGGCCTGAGGATACAACAAAGGCCTTCCCACATTCCTTACAAACATATGGTCTCTCTCCAGTGTGAATTCTCATATGGGAGATAAGGCTTGAGGATACAACAAAGGCCTTTCGACATACATTACATCCATAATGCTTCTCTCCATTGTGAATTCTCATATGCCGACTAAGGACTGAGGAATAACTAAAGACCTTCCCCCACTCCTTACATATAAAAGGCCTCTCTTCAGTATGAGTTTTCATATGCCCAGTAAGGGTTGAGGATCGAGTGAAGGCCTTTCCACGTGCCTTATATTTATGAGGTTTCTCTCCAGTATGAATTTTCCTGTGTCTAGAAAGGTGTGAGGAGTAACCAAGGACCTTCCCGCATTGCTCACACACATATGCTTTCTTTCCAGTATGGATTCTACAATGTTTTAAGAGGTCTGAGGGTTGAGTGAAGGCCTTCGCACAGTCCTTACATGTATGTGGTTCACCTCCTGTATGGATGTTCATGTCATCACATTGGGGTGATGCCGGATTCAAACCATGCCCTTGCTGCTGATACTCTTGGGGATTCTGTCCACTGTGGGTTCCTAAGGGAACATCACAGTCCTGGGAGCATGGGAAAGCTCCCCCACATTCCTTACTCTTGAACAGGGTCAATCCATGGTGACTTTGCTTGTGGGCCTTTCGGTGTGAAGGACTCGCTGTAAACAGTGCTCCTCTCCCACATTCAAGGGTCTGCCCCAATGTTGGGGTTTGTGTCTGTAGACTGAGAATAACAGACTGTGTGAAACTTTTCCCCGGGGAGGGATTCTTCAGAGTGAGGTTGCTCTCTTCATTCTGATCACCCTCGGAGGCCATCCTGCTTGCCTTGGCATCCCCTTGTGGCTGAGGGCACAAATGCACACTCGAAACTTTTTCACAGTGTGAAGGGTGAGAGACATTCCACTCGGGCTGGCTGCTTCCCTGTAGAACAGCAGAGGATTCCAACTATCGTTCTTTGCCTTAAGTGTCTCCATGTCAAAAGAAATTGATACCTGCAGGTTGATTTCTAACATTTGCAACATACCAATGCAATTCCCGACAAGTGGATGGCAATACCATGGACTAACCTAATGTTTCTGTGGAGAGCCCGGCAAGCTACCGAGAGTATTCGATATGCCAGACACAGTAACAACAAAGTCTCCAATGGAGACGTTACTGGGCCCGCTCGAGCAAATCGACGATCAACGGGAGGGCCTTTACCTTTTACCTTTTAACCTAATGTTTCTGTAAGACACACATGGAAAATTGATGAATGAGGGGCCATTAATTTGTTAAATATTTTTTAACTCAATGAACAGGCAGAAATAACTCCCTCCACAGAATACTGATGCACCAGATTCAAGATAAAATAAAACACACTAAATTCTGCGTTCAGTTCTATCTCAATGTGGAGTAAAGCCGGGGATGCATTTGTTAAGAAAAGCTGCATCCAACACTGCTGACACTGACCACAAAGGGCCATTGAAAACATCTCACCATAGGCAGGTTCTTTTCAGGGTCAATGACTTTTTCTGTTCTGTATTTTGTTTTCATTTAGGGTTGGGTTACACAATTCAGTGCTCAGCATTACCAGTAGGTCTCTGTGAAACACATGGCAATGTGGATGGACCAGTTTAAAAGACAAGGTATTTTCACGAATATCATTTGTAGATACTTTCAATCAAATGAAAAAGCAAGGCATATACATGAAACATATTACAATTTTCTTTAGGTTTTGAGCAGAGATGACAGCACCCAGTGAAGATAAGGGTCGTCAAATTCAAGCATCATACTCTAAATTTTTTTCCAGCCGTTCTAGGCCCTGCACTTTAAAAATAACATGCTGGTCCACTGACATTTTCTGTTAGTATTATAAAATTGATTCCAAACTTGTAAATCTTACCGGCTCACTCATACTCGGTGATTGAGTTCCTAAATCCTGAAGCCATGCATTGAGTTCTGAAATGAAACACAATATACAACATAAGTATTCTTCGAATGGAGGGGCTGGAGCAATAGCACAGTGGGTAAGGCATTTGCCTTGCACACGGTTTACCCGGGTTCGATTCCCAGCATCCCATATGGTCCCTTGAGCACTGCTAGGAGTAATTCCTGAGTGCATGATCCAGGAGTAACCCCTGCGCATTTCTGGGTGTGACACCCCCACCCCCCCAACAAAAGAAAAAGAATTCTTCGAATGGGGTGGGACATCCTTAACCAGGCAGTACAGCTTGAGGACATCTATTTGGTTCTCATAGTCCAAAGTATCCCACAGATATCCAAAGTATCCTGGAAAGGATTGCTGTGAAAAGCTTGGCAATCCTACAAGACATGCACGCATGCCTCTCCTCCCCGGACTCAGGGTTCCTCCTTTCAGCCACGAGATCACCGCAGGCTTCAACCCAGAATGCCCTGAACCTCACAGTTATGGAGCATGGATTAGTGACAAGGAAAATGTGACAAGTAAACCGCATGTATCCATATAAAAATGGAGTAAATTACTGGAAAGGCATGAACAGAATCTTCACATCTGAAATGTTCTAGATTTGTGGTTATCCAAGAGCTAAGATCCAGGTCCTAATTTAAGAATAAAATACGGGGCCCATAAAACACCACGAATAGTATAACTCGGGTCTTAAATGTCCAACAGGGGTTTGATCACAGCACAGTAAGTAGTATTTTTTTCTCTAGTTTGAGATCCTCACCTGGGGATGCTCAAGGCTTCTCCCTGACTGTGTACTCAGAAATCACCTTTGGTTTTGCTTGAGGATCATTATGGGTTGGTGAGAATAGAACGCATGTCCAGAACTTGCAAGAAAAACACTGTGTTCGCTGTACTGTCAGTATAGGTTCGGCATCACATGCAATGTACTGAGCCTGTGCGAACTGATGCCTGAGTGCAGTAAACCCCAAAGCTTAACAAATCCAAATATGAACAAAGATGACCAAAGCCCCCAGATGGTTTTTAAAATAAACATAAAAGGATGCAGAGAGACAGCACAGCAGGTCAGGCACTGGCCTTCCTCAAAGTCAATTAAAGTTCGATCCAGACATTCAGTAGGGTCTCTCAAGCCATCAGTTGTGATCCCTGACTGCATAATCCAGAGGCAAATCCTGACTCCGGATGAACCAAGAACCGCTGAAAGTGCCCACGAGCACTGAAATAGACCAAGATCTGATGGGGTGAGGCCCTAAGAAATACATAAACTGGGTTGGGAGCGATATTACAGGAGGCAGGACACAGACACTGCACCCACGTACAGGATTGATACCCAGCAGCACACAATGCCCCGGGCCACAACCAGGATGAATAACTGAATACACAGCCAGAAATAATCCCTACGTATTTTTAAGTATAACCTCAAACCAAATCAAAACAAAATAAGAGAATGCCCCGCCACAGAGGCAGGGTGGGCAGTGGGATGGGGGTGGGAGGGATACTGGGATTAGTGGTGGTGGAGAATGGGCACTGGTGGAGGGATGGGTACTCGATCACTGTATAACTGAAACCTAAGCATGAAAATTTGTAAGTCTACAACTGTACCTCGTGGTGTTTCATTAATAAAAATTTTAAAAAATAAAAAGTAAAAATAAAATAATAAAAATAAAAATAAATTAACTGAAGTTGTGGGCCTGGTGCAATTGTACCACGATTAAGACAGCAACGTTTTATGCTGCCAAGCGTGTTCAATCCTCAGAATCCCATGGCTCCTGGACACCCCTGGGAGTGTTCCCTAAGCACAGAGACAAGAGGATTCAGGTTGTGCCCCAAATAAAAGCAAAATCCCAAAAAATACTAGATATTATGTGTAGTACAAGAAATGATCAGAGAACTCAGCATTGGCAGGAACCAGGAACTTTTTTGAGGGACCTAAGTGATGGCTTAGCGCATGGGGAGCTTGCCATGCACGGGGCTAACCTGGGTCGATCCCCAACACTCAAGATTCATGCAAACCCACAGAGAGTGATTCCTAAGGACAGAGCTTAGAGTAAGCCCTGAGCATTGCCAGGTGAGCACCAACTAGAAAACCAGGGAAGGAGCTAGAGAAAGAGCTACTGCATGGCTGTCCTCGCCAGTACAGTCACAACTACTGTTGGAAACACAGTCACGGCCCAGCACAGGGAGCCCACATGGGACTGTCCAGACAAGGTCAGCCCCGCACTGCTCTCACCAATGGTCCACAGGTTCTGATAGGTCTCCAGCATCACGTCCTTGTAGAGCTTTCTTTGAGAGGCATCCAAGCACATCCACTCTTCTGGGGTGAAGCTCACGGCCACGTCAGGGAAGGTCACCGTGCCCTGAACCAGCATACAAAGGGGGCAGGGGGCAAGGTCTGTCCCCACCCTGTACCCTAGGCTGTGAGGCCAGGAACCCAGGGCCCTAGAGGGTCTCAGGGTCTGTCCCATCGGGAGGAACCAGCCTCCACCTGAACTTCTGGCCAACGGGTCCCAACTTCTAAGACAGCTGCATCTATGAAAATGTGAGTATCCTCTTCTAGAAGGTTCCCGAAGGTGGCAGACTTGCTTCTGAACCCAGTGAATTCAACCACTGCTCATATGAGCACTGCAGAGAGTAAAAACTGAGCACACAATCAGTGGGATCCAAATGAGTGACCCTGCTTTCAGCTCAAAACACTAAACATACACTCCTTGAATCCCACAGTCACTTGAGCTGCAAGAGCACAAACAGGACCAGCACATCCGGGGACCCATGATGCACATCAGGCACAGAGCCAGGAGGAAGCCCTGAGCATCTCCACTGTGGCACAAAAATAAATACGAAAAGAAACAAAGCAGCATGACTGTGTAACAGGACAGTGAGTAGGACTGGTGATCCCCACCATTCCATAGGGTCCCCTAAGCAGTGCCAGGTACAATGTCAGAGTGCAGAGCCAAGAGTATAATCCCCAGAATCACTGCGTGTGGCTCCGAAAGGTAAGGTAAAGGTAAAGGCCCTCCCGTTGATCGTCAATTTGCTCGAGCGGGCCCAGTAATGTCTCCATTGGAGACTTTGTTGTTACTGTGTCTGGCATATCGAATACTCTCGGTAGCTTGCTGGGCTCTCCGAGAGGGGCGGAGGAATTGAAGTCGGGTTGGCCATGTTGGCCGCTTGTAAGGCGAACGCCCTACCCACTGTGCTATAGCTCCAGCCCTCCGAAAACAAAACAAAATACCCAGACACCAGCCTTTGACGCCCAGCACCCCATATGGTCCCTGAGACATGTCAGGAGTCGTCCTTGAGCACCAGTAATCTTTGAGCTGCTGTGGTCCTAAAGCCAAATACAACGAAACTGACACACGTGGACTCAGACAGTAGAGAACCGGGCACTCCGACAAGGCGGCAGGATCCTTCCTGAGCAAGTCAGAGACAGACAGCCCGGGAAGCCTGATGCTCCTGTCACTGCATCACCTCATTTTGTCACTCCTACCTGGTGTCGGTGTGTCCGATGGCACCTCACCATCTTCTCCTGGCTCTGTTTTTCCTGAGGATCAGAGACCTGGAGGAGAAGCCAAAATTGGGAGCACTGGACAGGACCAAATCCCCAAGTTCTGACCAGCCACACCCTCGGGCATTGGCTCACAGACCCATCTGGGGGACACTGCCAGATGTTTCGTTCTCCCTAGGAGAAGCAAAAAGGATTGGCATCTGTGCTGCCTTTCGTGACACAAGTACTGGCTTGGCTACAGGAGGCAAAACTCGGCCCTGCCTTGGTCTGGGGACTCCTCCCACATCCCACAGAAGGTTCTCAGAGGCCCAGCCAGGAAGGACTCTGAAGCCAGGAAATCCCATGCATCAGCGCCTCCTTCTGGCCCCGTGAGAGAGCTACACTCTGGGCTATGATTGCCTGGGGAAGCCCCTCTCGTCTTAGAAAAAAAAAAAAAACAGGGGCTGGAGTGGTGGAACAGTGGGTAAGGCGGTTTGCTTTGCAAGTGGGACGACTTGGGTTCTATTCCCAAGATGCCATAAGGTACCCTTATCACCTCAGGTACAATTATTGAGAGCAGAACCAGGAGTAACCCCTTGCATCGCCGGGTGTGAACCAAAAAGCAAATAAATAATTTTTTAAAAAAATTTTCTACAGGGGCTGGAGCAATAGCACAGCCGGTAGGGTGTTTGCCTGGCCAACCGGATTTAATTCCCAGCATCGCATATGGTCCCCCAAACACCGCCAGGAGTGATTCCTGAGTGCAGAGCAAGGAGTAACCCCTGAGCATAGGCTGGGTAAGACCCAAAAAGCAAAAAAGTATATAAATAAAAACTTTCTACAGACATACACTTTTACCAGCAGTACACAAACACACAAACACACAAGTGCTCGCACACACACCCCCACCCCAGTACTCACCTGGATAGCCAACGGTCTAGGCTGGATTTTGCAACTTGATGTGAGGAAGCACATATTCCTATTTGAACATACAGTAAACCTGTTAGGATGCTTGCTTTGCTGACACTAATCAATTCTCTGCATCCCCACAGCCCCCAGAGCACTGCCAGGAATAACATCTGAGGCCAGAGCCAGAGTAAGCCCTCAGGGTATCTCCGGGAATGCAGAACCCCACATTCCCCACGCCAAAAGCAGCCCCAAAAGGAAATTATCATTGGCAAACCCCGGCCACCTGCAGATCCACCGCGCAGGCCTGACCCACGACAGCAGCGAATGAAAGAGCTGGAGGGCAACAGGATCTCAAGATTTGGGGGAGGGGGCTTTGGCTCTGCACCTCAAAGTGAATCTGGAGATTCTACAGCAGCAAAACTGGGGCAAGGTCCCGACATGGGTCAGCCGGGAGGGTCAGGAAGGCTAAGGCCCCGCCCTCAAGAGCTTCTGCACTCCAAAGCCCACAGCTCCCATGCTCAGCCCCACACCCACCCGCGGCTGCCACAACGTGAAGCCGAAGTCGACCATGGCCACAGCGCCCCCCCCAGGACCTCACACTCACATCCACGACCCCCGCATCCCACTACAAGTCCCAACGAAACTCCCAAAGCTCCGCGCCCCCAAAAGACCCCATCATACATCAGGAACCGCCTGGATATCGGGGAACACATGAAAAACAAGCGCGAGAGGCCCCTTGAGTTGGCGCCGTCCTGCAGCTCACAGCGTGGAGAAGGGGAGGCGCAGGGCACTCAGGGAGTCCACCCCTGTCCTGCAGCAGGACAAAACCGGGATTCAGAGTCCCGCTTCCTCGCTGGGGTCCCAGTTTGTCCTTCACCCACGTGACCAAGGACTCTCTGACCCCGTTTCCAGGAAGAGAAGCACCAGAAAGGCCCCGCTGTGATGTCACTTCCAGTCCTGCAAGCAGCCTTAAAGGACCAGACTCCAGATGTGCAGAGAACCATTGTCCCCACCCAGTGAATCCGGGGCAGGAGGGGGATGGATTTGAATAAGTGAGTGGAGAGTCAGCTGCTACACTGGGATCTTGGGTAAGACAAAGCCCCCTGATGCTTTACTAGTCAGTCAAATGTTGGACCAATGATCTCACACACAAGGCCATCAGGAAAACTGCAGGATAGTTGATCTGGGTAAAACAGGCAGGTAGGGAGTGGGTGGGACACAGGACAATCAGTTTCTCTGGGAAGTAACAAATCAAGATGGGGTGAAAACAGTGACTGGGAAGCAAGCCGTGGAGAAGAACTGGAACAACCGAGACAGAGAGCAGCCACCTGCGAGCTGGACAGGAACTGGAAAGGGAAGAAAGGCTGATAAGGACATCTGAGAGCACTTTACGCGTTAATGCTCTACCCCTGACAACACACGAGCAATGGAAAGTCACCAGCAAGGAAAGTTCGATGGGGAGGCTTCAGAAATACATTTCAAACCATGAGTTTGGACCAGGAGTGACGAGTACAGTGGGTTAGCACTTGCACTGAACTCGGTCAACTTGACTTCCATCCCTGGCATCCCAAATGATTGCCTGAGCACCAGCAGACACTAGGAAGTGTCAGGTGTGGTTCCAAAATCAAAAATATTATTGCAAGAAAACTACCCAGCATAAGGACCCCTCCTAGAATGGAGGTGTATACTGAGCTCACAGTTAGCACTTTCCTGGTCAAAAGGCCTTACTTAGCCTTTTCAAAAAACTAAATGATTTATAGCATCCTAGTGACCATTAGCTTATTGAGATTTTTACTGCTTCCAAAAGCAAAGAGTTTCAGGGCTTTTTTCCCCTCTAATATTAGTGAAGAAAGAAGTGCTCTTCTTCTTTTTTTATTTTTTTCTGCTTTTTGGGTCACACATGGCGATGCACAGGTGTTACTCCTGGCTCTGCACTCAGGAATTACCACTGGTGGTGCTCAGGGGACCGTATGGCATGCTGGAAATCGAACCTGCGCCGGCCACGTGTAAGGCAAGCTCCCTTCCAGCTGTGCTACTGCTCCAGCCCATCATCTTTTCCTTTTTTTTTTTTTAATTGTTAATGGCTAATTCCTGGCTTTGCATTCAGGTGACCCTATAGGATGCTGGCTTCAATCCTGGTCAGCAACATACAAGGCAAATGTCCTCTTGGTATACTAGCCTCCTGCCCAGTGGGGGCTTCAGGGAATGATTCTTTACTTGCTTGGGGCTCAATAGTATGCACTCTTAGCAAAATGTAACCTATGCACTTCAGTGCATGCCCTGAACCATCCCATAGCGCAATATTTGGTCACTTTTGGCTCTCTCGCCTTTATCAATTCATTTCAGTTATTTCATTTTTATTTTTTGTTTGCTTCTTTGCTTTTTGGATCACACCGGGCAATGCACAGGGGTTACTCCTGGCTCTGAATGCAGGAGTTACTCCTGGCGGTGCTCAGGAGACCATATGGGATGCTGGGAATTGAATCCGGGTCGGCCGCGAGCAAGACAAACGCCCTACTCGCTGTGCTATCTCTCTAGCCCCTATTTCATTTTTAGTTGCCTTTTTTTTTTTAAGGAAGAATAACGACAGAGTCAAGAAGCAAATCACAGGGTCATTCCATGACAGACTCCCCAGAGGCCAGGGAGGAGAGCCGTGTGTGCAGGTGGGCGTCAGGGACCCTCAATGGCTCGTACCCGGGGCAGTGTGTGGGTGCCCTGAGGTCATGTGAAATTTGTTGCTGACCCCTGGGGCCTCAGGCACCTGGATCCATTTGTCTGTGCCACGTTCTCTCTGCCTTTCACTACCTTGGACAGTCCATCATGGAATTACCCTGTGATTTGCTTTCCTGACTCCATCTTTATTCTTCCTCCTCTGTCAGGCCTCAGGGATCCTCCTTCCAGCAAGGAGATGAACCGGGCGGGCACTTGCCTTGTATATGTGATCCGGGTTCTATCCCTAAACCCAATATGTTACCCCCGAGCACCGTCAGGAGTGATTCATCAATGCAGGGGCAGGGATGAACCCCGAATATCACAGAGTGTGGTTCCCGAAACACAAACAAAAGCCTTTCACGGAGGATTTCTTCACGCCAAACTTGAGGATGTTTAGCTGAGTCTTGCTTCCACCACCTTCCTCCATGGAAAGCTGTGAAGGTGTGGGGATGACCGGGACAGGAACCGTTTGTCAAAGGGGGCTTAGAGGGAGAAACTCTACTGCGGGCAAAGCATTTGCCATGATGCTTGGTTCAATCCCGACACCCAGATCGCCCCATGCCAGGCAAGCGCCCTGGATGCTCGGCTACCGCTGCACATCCTGAGGCGGCCTGCTGGATCCGAGTGACCCTCAGGTTAACACAGAAGTAAACCGAAGGGCTGGAAATCTTTAGGTAGGAAAGTCGGGCCACGGCTCTTCCACCAATGCACCGCGAGAGGATGCTGTGGGGCGTTTCCGTCCTTACTCTGGGACTTTTCTCTAAGAAATTTTCATCCCTGGTCCTGACCTGCCTTCAGGACCCGTTGTAGCTCCCCAGGATCCTCAAAATTTCTGCAGGAAAAAAATTATTTGCGTATGGAGGAGCCATATCCATAGCCCCTAGAGCTGACTGGCCAATCTACTGACTCTAGCTCAATTATTTTAGGGTGTGGGCTGTGGATGGCCGCAACATTTTTCAGGGCAGCTCAGGTGACCCTATATAGTGCCTGAGACGGAACCCAGAGTGAGCACAGAAGACAACTGTGCCTTCCCACAGCACGATCTCTTCAAACAAACCAGTTCTTACAGGTCTCCAGCCCCATCACCCCATCCCTCAGCACCCAACAATTCAGACAGTGTATCTTCCTCCTTCCCTAAGAGATCTTTGTGGTTCATATACAAATGGAAAGTCCCAAATCCTCTGTTTTCCATAAGGAGGGTGGCAGAGGCCAGATCCAACTCCAACATCTCCAGAAGTTTGGGGTGAAGGTACCTGCCGTCAGAGGAACTTGGGGTGGGTTGGGAAGAACTTTATTTAAAATGAGCCTCAGCAGCCAATCTCCTTCCCTGGAAATTCTAAACACACCAAATCTGCTGAGAATTTTTTTTTGCTTTTTGTGTCACACACAGCGATGTACAGGGGTTACTCCTCGCTCTGCACTCAGGAATTACTTCTGGCGGTGCTCAGGGAACCATATGGGATGCTGAAAATTGAACCCATGTCGGCCAGGTGAAAGGCAAATGCCCTAACCGCTGTGCTATCGCTCCAGCCCCACTGCTGAGGATTTTTCATTTTTAAGGGGGTTTGGTGTGGGCCTGCAAGGTTCTGGGAACCATGAGACATGCCTAGGATTGAACCTCATCTGCCACAAGGAAGAAGTTTTCATTTTTAAAAAATTTAAATAAGCCTCTTCCTTTTCGTCCCCAACGCTGTGGCGGTCTTCTTCCCCACCCAGGTCAGTTTTTGCACCACTACTCGAACCTGGGATTTGGCTTTCTCTCTGCAAGCACCCCAGGAGTCCTCTAGGACCCTAGAACAAAGCAGCTCTGAGCCTCTGCCTCTTCCTCTTCATCACCAATGCTGTGCCCGTCTTCTTCTCCACCCAGCCTTTACCCCCCCCCACACACACACCACATTCCCGTGGGGGCGTGGCCTCTTCAGAAGTGGCCGTGGCTTTGGTAGGAGTGGACCTGGCCTAATTGTAGGCTGGCCAGCGCTAACGCGGTCGCGGGTAGTTTACTCATACCAAGAAATCTAGTGTAACATCACAGTTCCCATACCCACTCACCAACATGAAGAAACAATGCAAATCCTCACCACGTGGGGAGGACGATGAAAAGAGTCCAGAAGACTCACTAGGTGCTACTCACCTAAAGGAACTCTCTGACAAAGCATTCAAATATGAAGTCATGAAGATGTTCAATGGACTCAATGAAACAGTCAGACAGATATCCAGTAAATTGAAGGAGGACATGAAAGATACAATGGATCGGACAATCGAGAAAATCCAGGAAGAAATGAGAGCAGAAATTGGAAAGCTACACACAGAAATGTCATGAATGAAAGATTCCATAGATGAAATAAAAAAAAACTCAGTCTGTGCCCTCAACAGTAGAACCACCACAGCTAAAGACAGAATCAGTGAGCTGGAAGATCAGCTGCACCAAGCTAACTGGCAACAACAATGGCAAGAGACCTGAAAATAGCTCTAGAGCATATCAGAGTCTTAGGAGATGATTCCAAGAGGAACAACATTAGAATCGTTGGAGTACCAGAAGTTCAGGGAAACAATCCCCGTGAAAAAAAGTCACGGATAAACAAATCATTGCTGAAAAATTCCCAGAGCTCAACAATGCAGCCCTTCAGATTCAAGGAGCCTGAAGGGTTCCAGCTAAAAGAGACAATAACAAAAACACTCCAAGACATATCATAGTTAGAATGATCGATGCTGCCGATAAAGACACAATCCCGCAAGCAGCATGGTCAAAGAAGGAAATCACACACAAAGGAGCACCCCTTAACTTCACAGCAGAACTATCAGGGGAAACCCTCCAAGCCCGAAGGCAAATGTGGGATATAGTTAAAAAACTCACTGAAACAAATGCTTCCCCAAAAATACTCTATCCGACTAAACTGTCACTCAAACCCAAAGGAACAGTGCACTACTTTCTAGATAAACAGTAGCTCAGGAACTTCATAGACTCAAAACCAGACCTAAAAGAAGGGCTAAAAGTGCTACCATAAGACAAGACAAACCCTACAGGCACTACAGATCCCTACAAAAAGATGACACAAAACCCCATAACAATAATCTCTCTCAACGCCAACCTTCTAAATTCACCAACTAAGAGAAAAAGAGTGGCAAAATGGATTCATAGACAGAACCCAACATTCTGCTGCCTACAAGAAACTCATATCAAGAAAAAGATTAGAAGGGACAGCGAAGGTTATTTTCTCTTCATCAATGGATACATACAACAGAAAGAAATCACACTCTTAAATGTATACACACGTAATGAGGGAGCAACTAAATATTTAAAACAACTGCTCACAGATTTTAAGGAGGGCATTGCTAGCAACACAATATTAGCTAGTCTTCAACATCGCCTTATCACCTCTGGTTAGATCAACAAAAAACAAAACTCAGCAAGGAAACATGGGCTCTGAATGAATAAATAGAAGATAAAAGGTTTATAGACCTACACAGGGCTATACAACCCAAAAAGAAAGAATACACATTCTTCCCCAGTGCGCATGGAACATTTTCCAAAATAGACCATGTGCTAGGACACAAAAAATACCTCAATAGAATCAGGAAGATAGAAATAGTATCAACAATCTTTTCAGACCAGAATCCAGCAATACCACTCCTGGGAATATCCCAGAGAGGCAAAAAAGTATAGTCGAAGTGACATCTGCACTTGTTTGTTCATTGAAGCACTGATTACAATAGCTAGAATCTGGAAAAAACCTGAGTGCCCCAGAACAGATGACTAGTTAAAGAAACTTTGGTACATCTACACAATGGAGTACTATGTAGCTGTTAGAAAGGATAAAGGTAAAGGCCCTCCTGTTGATCGTCAATTTGCTCGAGCGGGCCCAGTAACGTCTCCATTGGAGACTTTGTTGTTACTGTGTTTGGCATATCGAATACGTCATGGGGAGCTTGCCAGGCTGTGCCGTGCGGGCGAGATACTCTCAGTATCTTGCCGGGCTCTCCGTGAGGGGCGGAGGAATCGAACTCAGGTTGGCCATGTTGGCCGCTTGTAAGGCAAACGCCCTACCGCTGTGCTATGAAATTTACATACACATGGTACTACATGGAAAGTATCATGCTAAGCAAAATGAGTCAGAAAGAGAGGGACAGACGTAGAAGATTGCATTCATCTGGGAAACAGAAAGTAACAAAATAGGAGACTAATACCCAAGAACAACCGAGATAAGGACAGGAGGTTTACTCCATGGCTTGGAGGCCAGCCACACATGCTAGTGGTAAAGGTAGCTCAGATAGAGGAGGGAGCACCAAATAAAGCCCATTTCAACATTCTCCAATTCTCCCTATAAAGAGCCTGGCCAGGGCCACTCACTTTTTGTGAATATTAATGTTTAGTGCATATATGGATACAAGGTATGTAGAAATGATACAGCAGATAAACTGCTTGCTTGCACATGACTGACCAGGATTCCGAACCCCCGTAAGGATACCTGTGGCTGCCCAGGTATGGATCCCTGAGCTCAGAGCTAGCAGTAACGCCAAAGCCCGGTGGGGCACAGCTCCCCCAAACCTAACACAGGAAGTTCTGAAGAATGAACGTATCCACTTTCATAAGGATTCAATGCAGCACTGTGGTTGATTTCTGCCATAATTCCCGCAAACCAGGGCCTCTGGGCCAAGCCAGAATAAGAGCAAATAATGACAGTGGTGAGCCGTGACAGTCATGCCCTCCTTAAAATGTCCTCCTTAAAATCTATGAGCTGTGGACATGGGCAGGCTGCTCGTGTCCTAGTACAAAATCCGCCTTCAGGGTCCCCCTTCCATGACGCGGCGCAAATTTACTTGTCCTTTGTCAAGTGAGGAACGGCGCCCTGATCCCACCCAGGGTTTGTGTCAGGGATGGAAAATGAATCAGGAATACCAGTATTATGACATCACTTGTTTCCATAAAGTAAGGTAATGGTAAAGGCCCTCCCGTTGTTCATCGATTTGCTCGAGCGGGCCCAGTAACATCTCCATTGGAGATTGTTGTTGTTACTGTGTTTGGCATATCGAATACATCACGGGTGGCTTGCCAGGCTCTGCCGTGCGGGCAAGATACTCTCGGTAGATTGCTGGGCTCTCCGAGAAGGGCGGAGGAATCGAACTCGGGTTGGCCATGTTGGCTGGGTGCAAGGCAAATGCCCTACAGCTGTGCTATCGCTCCAGCCCTGCTATCGCTCCCCAAAAAGGCCATGAGAACCGTTTTGCCACCCAGCTGAATCTGTGCTACGAGGAGGATGGATTCGGATAAAGGAGTGGAGAGGGAGCTGCTCAAGTGGGCGATCACACAATGGGGGGCTGGGGGTAAGGAGAAGCCCCCTGTTCCTGTAGTCATCACCAAACATTGAACCAGCGATATCTAGACACCCAATGTTACCCTGACTCTTGCCAAGTGATCCCTAAACTCAGGGCCAAGAGTAAACCCTGAGTACTCTCAGGTGTGGTGAAAAATATAACAAAAAAGGCAAATTCTACCAAAGGGGGAAAATGACATGCAAAGACAAATTCCAGAGTGAAACATTCAAAGTGTCAAGTAGCTGGTCCTTAAAATCCCCCATTCTTGATCTTTCCCTGCTACAGAAACTCAGTTTCTCCTGAATCTCCTATTGTTCTTTCCTGCTTTTGCATCTTTCTTGTGTGTGCGTGCGTGTGTGCGTGCGTGTGTGTGTATATACATGTGTCTTTGTGTGATTTTTATTTTGGGGTCACAAATGGCAGATTCAGGGCTTACTCCTAGCTTGGCACTCAGGGATAACTCTGGTAGGGACCATATGGGATGCAGGGATGGAACTTGGGTTGATCGCATGGATGCTTAAGTGCTTACTCGCTGTACTATGGCTCTGACCCTAAGAAAATGTGCTCCTAGCACATCCAGGATGATCCCTGAGCAAATGTCCTTACCCCTGAAAAACCAAAACTATCTGGCTTAAAACAAACAAACACCACAACCCTTACCCTTGTTGGATTATAGTTCTGAACAATTTAGGATTAACACTGCTTCATCATTTCTCCTCTGCTGCAAGTTGCTTAGGCTTACTGAGTAACACCATTCCCAATGCTCCTGAATCACTCCCATTTCCTTAGTATTCATCTTTAACTTCCAGGTGCTCTGCTTCCCCTATGCGCTATCACCCATTTCCCCTCACCAGAACCTGTGAATTGTAAAGTCAGGTTCTTCAGAGATCTCTGGATTTTGTAAGTGAAATTTTGACTTTCTTTTTCCTTCATGTCCTCTGCAGTTTACTTTAGACAAGTAACCACTTTGCTCCTGGACAAGGACCAGTGAAGTCCTATGTTGGGAAGATTGTGCTGGGAGGATTGGGAGGGCCATGCCCCCAGCCCTTAGCTTTGTATAGCAAAGGAAGACAATGTTATGCTTTTGTAACTTTAGAGTTACTATACACTCCTGGGCATTGTCATATTTATGAGATTTAAGCCTCAGCTGCCCATTGTTCTGAGCACCCCAAAAGCAAGAGACTGGAAGGACCCAGGAGAGCTGTGAGCTACCTGGCATTGAAAAGGGACAGGTAAGCACCATAACAATTACGAAATGACCCAAATATAAGCAACTGGATAAGGATCCTGCTGGGATTAGGAAGGACTAACCTGTCCTGACGAGTGTAGTCTGGGATCTATAGGAAATATCCCCAATAGGGCCACCCTATAAGCTTAATAGATCCCTTACTGTGTCCATTCAAAATGAACAAAAAGATTAAGTCCTCAAGATTGTTTAGATGAATATGAACTAAGCAAAGGAAAATACATCCTTAGATGCAATTCCACCCTTAAGTTGATCTCCTTGCAGGGTGAGATTATTGTCTAAAAGGAAGTTTCCCCTGAGGGAAGGGTTTACATTCACTGATTGTACAACCACACCTCTGTGTATTTGCTACCCCCACTCCTGGGGAATGGGCTGGAGAAATAAAGGCTGTGGGAGAAGGGCAAAGAGAGGAAATGAGGGGCAGTGGGAGACTGGTATAGATAGGCAGGAGAACGGAAAAAGAGCAACTGATCACTGTGAGTTCACGAAGTAAAATGCGGGGGTGCTGTGAAGCATTGGTG
The DNA here is from genome assembly GCF_029834395.1 of Sorex fumeus. Taxonomy (NCBI): domain Eukaryota; kingdom Metazoa; phylum Chordata; class Mammalia; order Eulipotyphla; family Soricidae; genus Sorex; species Sorex fumeus. The sequence goes on along the minus strand of NW_026606225.1, from coordinate 942,353 downwards.
GTCCAGAGCCGCCTCCTCACTTCCCCAGGCTTTCCCAACAGAGAGAAAGACAGAGAGATGGGGAACCACAGACTGATGGTGAAAACAGCCCATTTAATGCAGAGCAGCTACCATACTTAAAGAACATCTGAAGAGGGGGGTTGAGATAAGGACAAAGGTGTGATTGATCATTTACACAGATAAATATTTGGCAGAGGAAATTCTCTTGGGGTGATTCACCCAAGGAGACACACTGTCTCCCAGGGACATCTACATTGCTTTTACCTTTCCCTCTAGTTGTATACATTATCAACACTTGCATTTGTTTGGATAAACACAGTAAGAGACAAAGATCCCACCACTTAATTCTCTGGGCCCTGAGAGCAAGTAAGGCTTTTACCATAAATCCCAGACTAAATCCTCAGGTCAGTTAAGCTTGCCCTTCCCCATGGTGGTCCTGTCTCTTAAGCTGTAACAGTTTGCATCAAGACCATGCATTTCTGCTTTGTAGAACGTCCCATTTGGATGCCAGGGTAGTTTTACCACTTACTCCGGGTCCATTCCAATCCCAAGACAGGACCCCCCTCTTGGGACGTTAGGAACTACAGCAACTGAAGTCAAGTAATTATGACCAAGCTATTATGACCTTCCAACAGTTGTGGCATGAATTTCATTCCTGTATAAATTTTTCTATGCTCAGAAAGAACCTGAGAAGAAATAAAAGGTCTTCCCACCTACGTCACATATATAAGGGTTTTCTACGATACGAATTTTGTGAAAATTAAGACTTAAGGGATAAGCAAAGGCCTTCCCACATTGCCCACACATATAAGTTATCTCTCCAGTGTTAGTTTTCCTGTGCACTCAGGCTTGTGGAACAAGCAAAGACTTCCCACTCCATAAAAGCATATGGTTTCTCTCCAGTGTGACTTTTCCTGTGCATACTAAGGTGTATGATTCAGATAAAGGCCTCAACACATTTCTTACATGTATATGGAATCCCCAGTATGAAATCTCCTGTGAATAAGGCATGAGGATCCATCAAAGGCCTTCCCACAGTCCTTACACTTAAGCGGTTTCTCTCCTGTGTGAATATGCACACAGTCCCGCCGGGGTGATGCTGGACTCAAGAGTTTGTTCTCGGTGCTGACAGTCCTGGGAATTCTGAGTACTGTCGGTTTCTAAGGGAATGTAATGGTGCTGAGAACATGTGAAGACTCCCCGACATTACTTACACGTGGACAGGTTCATTCACACTGACTGCCTGTGGGCCTGTCAGTGTAAGAGACACACTATAAACAGTGTTCCTCTCACACAGACCAGGGGTTGCCCCACTATGAAGGGGTTGTGTCCGTTGACTGAGCTGAACATCCAAGGATCTTTTCCCAGGGTGAAGTTTTGTCAGAGTGAGCATACTCTCGCCATTTTCATCACCCTCAGAAGACAATGGACCTTTCTTAGCATCCCCATGGGGCTGAAGGCAAAACTGCTCACTTAAGCCTTATCACAGTGTGCAGAAAGACATTCCACCAGGGCTGGCTGCTTCCACGTAGAACACCAGAGAAGGATTCCAATTATTGCTCTATGCCATGAGAAAAGAAATGTCAAGAATTGTCATGTCAAAAGAAATCAAACTCTTCAGGTAGGTAGCTGGTGGGGTATGAGACAATGAGTATCTTGGGGAAGTAATTAATCAAGATGCGGCTGAAAGCAATGACTCTGAAGCCAGCCTTGGGGATTCAGACACGAACTGACCTAGTAGAAACCCAGAGAGCTGGAGACACTGGAACAGGAGCAAAGGCTGGTAAGAATATCAGAGGGCACAGTCAGGCCAACGCTCTACCCCTTGACAACACACAAACCGTGGACTCTCACCTACAAGGAAAACCCCAGGGCCCTGACCAGAAGTTTCTGCTTTGGAGTCTGAAATTGCTCTCAGGGAGGGCAGGGCAAGCAGCTGACCTGCTCTCCTATCTCACGGGTCATAGTTCCACTTGAACTGAAAATGTTATGATATCTAAACATATAGTGCAACACAGAAGAACTAGGCCCCAGGCCAGAGTAACAGCATATTGGGGAGGGTACTTGCCTGGAACGCACCTGACTCTGGTTTAATCCCCCACATCCCATAGGATCCCCGAAGCCCAACTGGAGGGACTCCTGAGTGCAGAGTCAGGTTACTCAGTATCCAGAGTACTCCTGGCTGTGGCCCCAAAACAAAAACACACAAGTAAAAATTATATTGTGTAATTAATCGGAATAAAGAACACAATTTTCTGGACTTTACCCAGCATAAAAGCATTTTTATGATGGCTACAGAGATAGCACAGATCACAAGGCGCTTGTCTGTTGTGGGGAGCTGGCCCTTTAACTGACCAAGGACCTACGTGCTTGTGCTAGGTATGGCTATCCTGACCTACCTGACCCTCGGCAGGTAAAGCCTGTGCTTTGTATGGTTATCCTGAGGAAACAATTGTCATGGCTGTAACTGACAATGATTAACTTAGTATAAGCTTTGTAATGTATGGTAGGTCAAACTTATGGACTCTGTAACTTTCCTAACCATATTTGGGCACGACCATTTGTGTAGCTGCCTCAGAATATATACCCCCATCGCCCTCAATAAAGTCTGTCCCTTTTTCTTTCTGATTCTGAGCTGCATTCTGTCTCTTGTGTTTTGTGTTCATTCCGTCGATCCTTCCCTGCACCTACGGATCCTAGGGCCACCTCCGCGGGCCGGAGAGTGGTCTGGCGGGGCCCCCTGCAGTCTGGTACACAGCTGATGAGGGTTCAGTACCCATCACCCGACAGGATCCCCAAACCTAGAGCGATCAATGACAACAGAGCCAGGGGTAAACTCCGCCGGGTGTGGCCAACCAAAAATAAATTTAGGTGCCAGAACTATAGTCTGGTAGGGTATGGGCCTTGTACACAGCTGACCTGGGTTTAGTCCCTGGCACCACACTCGGTACCAAAAGCAGCAACCACAGGATATGACCAGAAAAAAAAAGTTTTTGTTTATGAGTCAACATCCACCAGCCAGTTTTGGAGAATGCAGGTCCGACTTGGGTTTTGGAGCCACAGGTGGCAGATCTTTGGGCTCACCCAGGTGGTGCTTGAGGAATCCTGCGTTGTGCAGGAGATTGTACACTGTTACAGGCTGCATGCAAGGCCAGGGCCTGCACCCCTGGCCTATCACTGACCCCAGGAATTCAAAGTCTCTATAAGTACTGTGAACCTTATGAGAAGGATACAGACAGGAAACAAGGGATGAGGCCCAGCTGGTAGAGGTCCAGGCAGTGCTGCTGGCACCTGGGGCCTCCCGGTGCAAACCTGAACCAGAAGTACAAACTGCAATTTCAAAGGTGTGCAGGGGCCAGAAAGAGCACACAGTGAATGGCAGGGCACTTGTCATGCAGGCGGCAGACTCAACTTCACATCCTGAATCACCAAGGAGTGATCCCAGAGCACTGCTGGGTTTGGCAAAAGCCCGCACAGCCAATCCCCCTCCTGCCCAAATAAAGACAATGAGGAATTTATCTGCCAACAGCAGAGGTGTGAAATCTAGTAATATATTTGCAAGGGTCAGTCCTTTGGGTTTTTTGTTTTGTTTTGTGACCACACCCAGAAGTGCTCAGAGCTTACAGGCCAGGTTTTCAGACTATTTTTTTTTATTTTGTTTTTTGCTTTTTGGGTCACTCCTGGCTATGCGCACAAATTACAACTGGCTCTGCACTCAGGAATTACCCCTGGTGGTGCTTAGGGGACCATATGAGATGCTGGAAATCGAACCCGGTTTGGCTGCATGCAATGCAAACACCCTATACACTGTGCTATTGCTCCAGCCCCAGGGTTTTCAGACTGTATAATTTTACTCCTATGGGTACATGATTTTATAAAAGAAAAAGGGGATGAAAAATTACACGTGGGGCTGGAGTGACAGTACAGCGGGCAGGGCATTTGATTTGCACATGGCTGACCTGTGTTTGGTCCCTGGCATCCCATATGGTTTCCCACGCACCGCCAGGAGTGATTCCTGACTGTAGAGGCTGAGAGCAGAGCCAGGAATAACAACCCGAGTATCGCCAGTGTGACCGAAAAACCAGGAAAAAAAAGAAAAATTGCATTTATCCCAAATGAAATTTTAAAGTCTATAATTTCGCTCAGAGCCTCCAACTCCTTCCTTTCCTCCTAACAGCCTCTTGTTCAAAGGACTCAAGAATGTTCATATCTAAGAACTTCTAATTAAGGTATGAACAGAGGGGCAGGAAGAAACACACCAGAAAGAAGATGATGCTGACCAACTGAAAGCCCAGAGGTCCTTCCCTGGTACCCCTTATCCACTAGTCCCCTAGCAGTGCACAGACCTCAAGCACTGCCAAGTATGGTCCAAAATCTCACCTCATCTGCTCCCCAACTAGTGAGATAGACCCAGGGAGAGGAGCTCGGCGGGCAAAGGACCTGCTTTACCTTTGGGGGACATGGCATGGCACCCCCTGCATCTCAGACACACAGACATCAAGGGGTTGAGTCTCTGATTATCTCCAAGTTTGTAGCAAACGGGGGGGGGGGAAGACAGGTGAAATACCCCAACACCCAAAAAGAAGTTCAAAGAATGCTCGTGTGTCAAGTCAAATTCTGGAGTGGGAGGGTTGCGGCCATACATAGTGATGCTCAGGGGACCCTCTGGCGAGTCGGGAATAACCTTGGTCACTACAGTAAAGACAAACACCCTCCTGACTATACTACTGACCAGCCCCTAAGAGTGAGACATTTAAAACCTATTGCAGCTGGTCCCTGGAAAACCCCTTTCTGCAAGTACTCACTGGTCTGGGAGAGACGGAGAGTGAGGGATGCTTGGAATCTTGACAGGTAAGGCAGAAATTATTTTTTCTGAGGAAATATAATCATACAGGGTTAGCAAAGATAGTAAATTGATAGGGTGCTTTTCTTTCAAGCAGCTAAGCCAGGGTCAATATGAAACAGTACATATGTTCACCCACCCCAGCACTGTTAAAAATGATGCCTGAGCCCAGAAACAAAGAGTAAGCCCTGAGCCTTGAGTGACGCTGTGGCCCAAAAAACTACAATAAAAAGATTATAAAGGAATTTTAGAGATCGTATAGCAGGTGAGGTGCCTGTCTTCCACTCGGCCAAACCAAATTTGAATCCTGGGATCGCAATATGGTTCCCTGAACCCAGCCAGGAGTGATCCCTGAATGCAGAGGCAAGAGAAGTAACTGACTCTTGCAGTTGTACTCCTCCAGACTAAATACTTAACTCATTTAAATAAATTAATGGGTGTGGCCAATACTGATCCTAAATTACATTACTAGAGGGTTTAGGGCACACTCTAGAAATCTCCCTGCTACGTCCTGCTAAGATTGCACACTTGCTTGCAAGACCCACTGTGGCATAGCACAGCCCTGAGGCACCCCCTGCCCATCCCCCTCCTACCAGCCCTGAGTTGTCTTAAATCTCTGCACCTTGGGGCCTGAATGGTAACATAGACAAATGAGCATTTGTTTTGAAGGCAGCCAACCTGGGTTTAATTCTGGGCATCCCTCATGGTTCCTGGTACCACTAGGAGTGCTTGCTGAACGAAGATCCAGTTGGAAACCACGCTGGGTGTGACCCAAAAAGTAAAATAAAAAAAGAAAAAGTAAAGAGAAGCTCCCTACCTCCCTGTACTCCAAGAACCAACTGAATGCACAAGGAACAAGTGAAAAGCAAAGGCTCTGCCAAATGCTTCTGAGTCCCAAGCAGAGAAAAGTGTCCTGCCCCTCCCCCCACCCACCCCATCACTGGCCCCATGCCCTGGTCTCACTCCAGGCTGGTCCGGGATGCTGTGGGGTGCCCGGATCTAACCGGGCCGGCAGCGTTCCCCCCATATGCATCTTTCTCCTCAGTAAAAACGACCATTTTTCCCTGAAAAATCAATTTATAAACAAGATTTAAAAGCTGCTGATTTAGGCATGAGCGCTCGGTGCGTCCCGGGTGAGGGGCTGCCACCGCGGGCCACCGCCACAGAGCGACCCCGCCGCCCACAAGGCGGAGAACGCGGAAGTTCAGGTGCTCAGAGCGACCCCTCGGACGGCCGGTGGGAAACCAACCTTCCAGGACCCTCCCCTCCCCCCCGCCCCCCTGGGTGCCCCCTCACTCATCCTCACCTTCCACACCAAAGCTGGACCCCCAAGACAGGCAGGGAAAGAGGATCCCGGTTCTTTGATGTCATCAGCAGTGCGCCCAGAGCCTTAAAGGGCCAGGCTTCAAATATTCCTGACCAGGTACTTGCCTGGTCAGAAAGGTTCATTTTCCCCCGTTTCTGGGTTAGGATCAAGTGATTGGGACATCTGATGTTTGCCAGGTCTGGGATAGATGGAGAGTGACGGACTGGACAGTTAGCATGTCGTTCAGAAGTCTTTGTTTTGATGAAGGAACTAAAATTCACATACTTTGCAAACAGCCACCCAGACCTCTGAGTCCCCACGTTCATTTATATCGCACTGAAAGTCCAGGTCTTGAGTAGCTTCAACTGTTTATTTTCACAAAGATAGGAGAAAGCTAGAAACTAAGTGAATCACGTGGCTCAGAAAAGGGTCAGGTGTAGCCCAGAAGAGGACTCAGGGACTGGTGATGACTGGGAAGATATTTGTGTACACAAAAAATTCCTGTGTCTGTATTTGTGTGTGTTCAGAGCAAAGGGTGCGCTCCAGTTATTCCTTGAGAGCTATACGCAGCAACTCTTCAAACACTGCTCGAAGTCTACATAGCAGTGATTCTAAATGGATCAGGCAAATGAACAGAAAGTCCCTTAACTGCTGTGCAGCTAAATAGTCTTTTAATATTTTAGTACTTGTTGATTTATTAAGCTATAATTCTTCAAAATTTGAACCAGTGAGCAAGAATAACTGTATAGTAGTTGTGCAGGAGAAAGCCTCTTTTTCAGACATGTTGATCTATTGATCTATTGTTTGGCTATGATGATTTGGTGCTTGTTACAGTAAGAATATGAAATTAATTTAGTTTACAAGTTTACTGTTTAGCGGAGTTATTCCATAAACATAATTTCTTGTAATCATCCCACTAGATTGCCAGATAGTCACAGAGTGCAAATGGGCACAATAGGTTAGGGTCCCCCCAAAGTGAGATGGTAAACATTAATAGCTGATTTATTTGTGCATTCGCTTTACTTTGTTTCGGAAACTACGCTTGCCTCACTATGCTTATATAAATTTATGGGGTACCAGGATGTGGGTCTGGTGAATTTAATTTTGTGTGTGCTTATGAAAAGGACAGTGGCATCAAGATGGGCTTTTTTCTAACCAAGAGACTGTGTTTCTCTTGGGAGGCTGCTGCTTTGGCTAGCAGAACAGCCTGCAAGCTGGTGTGAACAAACACTCCAAATTTTGGAGTTAATTCGAGATTTGATGGTGTGGGGACCCAACATCCCAAATCCCTGGGATGTCTGTGAAGGGCCTTCAAAGGACCTGTTAGTGCTGGCGATCTTCTCTCTGGCTCCGAGAGTCAGCTCTGGGATGGTGTAGAAGGCTGGACGCAGCACAACCTTCCCTATCTTCAACTTCCCCTATCTTCCCACTACCACACTGTCCTCCCATTGTTCATCGATTTGCTCAAGCAGATCTCCATCGTGCGACTTGCTGTTTCTGTGTTTGGCATATCTAATACGCCACGGGGAGCTTGCCAGGCTTTGCCGTGTGGGCAAGATACTCTTGCCAGGCTCTCCGAGAGGGGTGGAGGAATCGAACTCAGAGCAGCCTCAAGGGCCACGTGCAAGGCAAACGCCCTACCCACTGTGCTATCGCTCCAACCCAACCACTACACTATTCTGTTGGAAATATAGTTCTAAACATTTTAGGTTTAACACTGGTATGTCCATTCTCCCTTGTCACAGGGAGTTTAAAGTTTATTGGATTACACCCATCACAATGCTCCTGAGGCACTCCCATTCCTCTGTTTCTTCGATTATAGCTCTAAACACTTTAGGTTTAACATTGGTATGTCCTTCCTCCCTTGCCACAGGGAGCTTAGGTTTACCACAGTGCTTCTGAGGCACTCCCATTCTTATGTGTTTCTCTGTACCTTCCTTCTCTGTGATTTGCTTTCCCAACTGGCCTCTCACCTTTTTCTCCTAATCAGACTCTGTTAATTTGTAAGGTCTGAATCCTCAGAAATCTGAGTGAAAAACTGCTTTTCTTTTCTCCTTATGTCCTTTGCATAGTTACTTTAGAGCAATGTCCTTTCCGTATACACATAGGAAGATAGTTAATACTCTGTAACTTGGGAGTTAATTGACTCCAAATAATGCTTCATACCGGGGCATCTGCTTTCTTAATCTAAGCCTCCTAGCACCCCAAAGGCAGTGTCACAATGAGGGACTGTATGGACCCAGGGCTAGCTGTGAGGTACCCTGGCATCGAAATGGGCTAGACCAAAGAGCCATATAAGTTAAGAGCATGGTCATGGACAAATTCTGTGATGATCCAAAAGTAACAACTAGATTGGTACCATGCTAGGGTTAAGAAAGACTAATCTGACCTGAACACTGTAGTCTGAGATCTATAGTAAGATGTCGCCAGCTTAATGTATCTATTACTGTGTCCATACAAAATGACTAATTTTATTAAGGAGTATAATTAAGATGAATGTTTATATGGTTCCTGGAATAAGAGAAGGAAAAACGCACCCATAGATGGCTTTCACCTTTAGGTGGATCTTCTTGCTGAAAGAGTTTGTCCTAGAAGAAGCTTCCTCTGAGAGAGGGACCATACATCCATTGATTGTATGACCTCGCCTATGTGTAATTGCTACCCCAATTCTCTCATGATTTGGGAGATAACTAAGGCTGTAAGAGTCGGCAAGGGAAAAAAATCAAGAGAGAATCCGAGAGGGAAAATCCAAAAGGAATGAAGGAGATTCATGCAAGGAGAATCAGAGGAGAAATGAAATGAGATTGGAAGAAACTGCAATTGATACCAACCAGCCTGGCCCTCATTGCCTCCGTCATCCACCCATGGCCGCCAGCTGTCCAAGCGTGGGGGAAGCATCCCAAGACCATCAGATTCAGGCGACGACGGGGGGCGGGGAGGATAGAAGAGAGAGAGGGGAGAGCGGGGGCTTCATATTCATTCATTTTTTGAATACACAACATGAACTGACAAACCAGTTCTTTGAAACAATTACCACTTGTATTTGCTTTCAATAGAAGAAAAATTAAAGTACTTTATTGATATGAAAAATAATATAATTTTTTTCAGTTTCAGTACCCTGTAAGGATAAGTGTCTTTTACTCCCAGGGTAAGACTCTGGATTTCCTTCTTGCGATATGTATGTATGAATATATTTAATTAATAAAGAGAAAAATCTCCAACTGCTAATAAAATTTTAGGATTAAAATTTATGAGCAAACTTGCAATATCAATAGATGTAGAAAACGCTGCCGTTCCTTATGGTTCCTCGAGCACTGGCAGATGGAATTCCTTCGTACAGAACCAGAAATAACCTGAGAATCATTGGGTATGGCCCCTCCCCTTCAACATCTTTCAAAAAAACCCAAACAAATAAGTCTAATGGCGTTGGACCCCTGGTACTCCATATGGTCAGTCCCCCAGTCCTGTCAGGAGTGATCCTGGAGCACCATTAATGTGGCCCATTCAAATCAACAACAACAACAAAAAAAACAGAACAGTGGCTTCAAACAGAGAACTGATCAATCAGGCAAGGAGCCGGATCCCCCGTCTCCTTCCTGAAACAATCAGAGTCTATCGGCCTGGGAAGCTTGTGCTACATGTCAGTGCACTGCGTCATCTTCTCACTCTCCTGCCTGAAGATGGTGTGGCAGAGGCCATCTCTCCATCTCCTGCCTGTTTTTCCTGTGGGCCAACAGGAGGCTCCGTGCAAGGACCTGAGTCGTGGGCACCAGAGAGGAGCACAACCAGCCCTGGCCCCTCCTGACCAGAAGTCTCTGCATTGGAGCCAGAAAGGTAGTGAACAGCCGGATTTTTGGACACTGGCTCACAGAACCATCCATGGGGAGACACTGCCATATGTTCCTGTCTCTCAGGGAACAGAGAAGTAGGTTGTGACCCGGCTGCCTGTCTGGACAACAGCAGTTGAGGTCTACAGGGGAGGAAACCGCAGTGCTGCCTGAGCCCCGGGACTCTACCCTGGGAACCACACAGGAAGGTCCCTAAGGCCAGAGACTAACTCTGAGGCCAGGAGCTCCCGCACAGAAGCAGCCCCTGCATGCCCCAGTAACCACAGCACCGTTATTGGCTCTGCTGTGGGAGCAGCCACAGGGACTCATGGTGGACAAAACTTCAGCTGCCCTCTTGCAGAGTGGATGGGACATGGGCCTAGGCACTCGCTTCCAGACACCAAGGTTACTTCTGGGCACCTGTAGGCCCCAGAATGTCCCAGCTCTGACCCTCTGGACCTGGACCCATCCTGGTCGTGATTTACTCTAATCCCCCAATCAGCACATGAGCCTCATCCAGCACTTGCTCCTATTTTTGCAAGAATCACTCTGAAAACCATGTAAATAGTGTGTTGTATCACAAAACTCTCCAAATAACCAGGGTGTTTACTATAACCATGATGTTACGTGTGTCTAACAAATGGAATTTCTAGGGTGATTCTACTTTTAAACCATGAATATTATATCTTGGGGCCTGGAGTTGTAATACAGCGGGTAAGACATTCACCTTGCACTTGGCTGACCCAGACTCAATATATTAGAATATATATGGGCCCCTACTTTTATAGGAAATGATCCCTGAGTTCAGAGGCAGGAATAAGTCAAGGACAATGAAGGGTGTTTACCAAAAATACTTCAACTTCAAAAGGTAACTCTAATGAAACAAAACAACAACAATGAAAATAACTCAAGTGTGAATTCTGAGGCGCCCACACCAGGTCACCAGATGTAAAGAATAGTGAGTTGGTAGGTCACATGGTAACACGTTGGGTGTTCTTCTCTCCAAAGAAACAAAGACACAGGGACAAAAACAACTGATGGCCAATGGATAGTGCATAGTCAACCTTTAATTCAGAACTAAATAGCATACTTATAGAACATCTGAGGGCGCCTGAGGTACAGAACTACACGTATTGTGATCTACCATTGACAGAGGTCAAGCGTTTCAACAGAGACAATTCTTTGGAGGAACTAACTCAAGGACACATTGTGTCTGAGACTATAATGAGACATTCGCTCAGGGGCTATATGCATCTGTGTTGCTTTTCTCTTTCCCTGCTCGTACATATTAAACAATTAAGTTTACTTCTTATTAATATTTGAAATTATCGATACACACAGTAAAGAAGCATTCCAAAACTTACTTCTCTGGGGTCCAGGAGCTAAGGTTAAAAGCTGGCTGGGATCCAGATTTCTGGGGCTAGAGACTACAGCAACTGAAGACTGAGTCAAGTAATTATGACGGATGGCCAAAAGTAAATATATTTTAGAGTCAATTAATTCACAAATATTAAGAGCTTAGAATGAACGGTTTTTCTGTTTTGAAGCAAAGAACATTGCTCTATAGTGATAGATTATTGATTATATTGGTTACAGTGGAAAGAGAAATGCAAATAAATGACTACAGATACAAAGTCCAGAGTCACCTGAAGGTTTGCCTTTATGATTTAAGGATAGATTAGGAGTGCTCATCAGAGCACTATAACCTTCTCTGGGGGGAGCAAAAGTAGAAATTTACTGATCAAGCCTAAAATACTTAGGGTAAAGACAAATTCTAGAGTGAAACATTTAAAGTAGATCATTAAGCCACCTTTTCTGTATTTTTCTATTCTGCAGAAATTCATGTTTTCTCATGAATACTACTCCTCTGTCATTGCTCTCACATCCTCTTTGTGTGTATATGTGTGTGTGTGCATGCACATGTTTCAATTTTAGACCACAACTGGCAGTGTTCAGGGATTATTGCAGCTCTGGGATCAGGGTTCCGTCCTAGTGGGGCTCAGGGCCTATATGGATTACTGGACATAGAAAGACCGGGGTTGGCTGCTTACAAGAAAAGTACCCTACTTGCTGTACTATTGCTCTGGTCCTTTCTAAGTGAATTATACACATCAGGAGTCACCCTGAACAAAGCTTCCCCAACAACACCCCCTCCCAGGAAATCAACTATTTTTCTTACAAAAGGAAAACAAAACTTTACCCCCAGTACTCACAACAGCTGGGGGTCGTCTGGTCAGGGAAAGATTACATGTGTGGGGTGCTTTGCAACTGGACCTTAAGATGGAGAAATTCTTGACCTAGGGGAAAAAAAACACAAAAGCTGGGACCAGAGACAGTAAGTGGGTAGGGAACTTGCCTTGCATGAAGTCAAGCAAGATCAATTCAAGCCATCCCGTATGGTCCCCGAGTACCAGGAGCAGGAATTCCTGACTATAGAGCCGAAAGAAAACCCTGACCACCTCCAGATGTGGTACATGAGCCGAACAGAAATAATAATAATGAAAAAGTTGCATTTGCCAACCTCATCCACCTGTAAGGACAGAGACACTGGGTGGCCCCACGCCATCACAGCAGTCAAACAAAGCACAGAGGACAACTGGGTCTCCTGCTGCAGTGGGGCTGGGGCCCTGCCCTTCCAAGTGAATCTGAAGGTGCCACACTAAGGATGCGAGGGCCAAAGGCTCCGGACAGGGCCAAGCACAGTCCGGTGCTGGCAGGTTCAGGAGGACTAAGCCCCGCCCTCTGCAGGTTCTGCAACCCCAGGACCACCGGCCTATGACCCTTCCAGGAGTTGGAGGAGATAGTGGCCAAGGGGGCCCCCCAGGATCACTTGTTCACATCTGCGACCCCTGCACCTGGCACAGCCACAACTGCACCACCCAAAGCCTCTGAGTCCCCTGAAAGCTTTCACCTTACCTCACCTCAGGAACTGCCTGAACATCCTGAACAGTGGAAAACAAGTGCGAAAGCACCCCCCAAGCTGGTGCAGCCCCACCACTCACAGTGCCAAGAGGCGCAGCGCTCACCTGAGGCCACTTGCGTTCTGCCACAAAATCTGCCTCTCAGTTTCTCTGTCATGCCAGGCGCCAGTTCCTCCTCTACCCAGGAGACCAATGGCGGCCAGAGCCAGGCAACCACAACTAGCACAGAAAGGATTTCTGAAGGGCCCATCTATAACATCATTTCTGCTTCCGCCAGGAGCCTTAAATGGCCATGGTCCAGATACAGAAACCCTCTGTGCCCACCCAGGTGAATCCGTGCTGCAAGGGGGATGGACTGGATAAAGGAGTGGAGAGGCAGCTGCTAGAGTGTTAGCTCATACAGTGGGGGCCTGGGGATAAAAGGATGACTCCTGAGCTTGCACTGGTCAGTCAAACATTGAAACAATGCTCTCACACACAGTCCATTAGGAAAAATACATGTGGGTTGATTCAAGGTCAAACAGGCAGCTTGGTACAAGGCACCTGACATTGAGTTGTGTGAGGAAGTCATCAAGATGGGGTGAAAGCAGTGGAAATGGCAGTCTTCTATGACCCTCAGATTCCTCCATGGAGCACAGAAAATTCCCTAGAGGCCCAGCCAGGGGCCTCAGGAGTTCCTGAGTACCAGCACCCCCTGCAGGCAGGCAGCAGTGCTTCCCCTGGGAACTACAGCCTGTAATGTGGCTCTGCCATGGGGAAAGACTGGGACTTAGGGTAGACAAACCTTCAGCCGTGCAGGGTGGACAAGGACATGCGCCTGTGCACTCTGTCCATGGGAACAAGGTCACTTCTGGGTCCAGATGAGCCTGTGGCACAGCTGAGCTCTGTCCCGCTGGACCTGGGCTCATCTGAGTCCTGATTTACTCTAATCCCAAATCAGCACATCTGTGTGAGTCTCATCCTATGCTTGCTCCTTGTTGTGCAGGAATATATTTGAAAATGGTGCAATCACCCAGGTTCATAGAAAATAAATCCAAATAACCAAGGCATTGATTTACTAAGGACCATAATATGAACTGTGCCTGACATTTGGAACTTCTCAAGACTACTCATACTCTAAATATTCTAGTTTGGGGGCGGAGTGGTCTTACACTCAGTTGACCCAAGAACAATACTTGGCCACTCAGGCCCTGGCTACAGTGATCCCTGAGCTGAGTCAGAAGTAAGGGAAGAGCACTACAGGGAGTGGCCAAAACTACAGCAACAACAGGACAATTCTAAGGAAGCAAACAAACAAAAAATCATGTGCAAAGACAAACTAGCGAGGAACATTTAAATAGTAAAATAGTGGGTTCTGAAAACTCTGTTTTCTGGTATTTCCAGAGTTTCTCAGAATCCTTATTATTCTCTTTTCTTGCAATCACAAGTTTCCTGTGTGTACAAGTATGTGTGTGTGTGTGCGTGTGTGTGTGTGTTCCCTTTGAGCCAGAACAAGCATTGCTCAGTGGGTATTCCTAACTATGCACTCAGGGTTTCACTTCTGGAAGCTTTGGGGATCACCAGGATGCAGGGGACCGAACCCAAGTTGACTGTGTGCAACGCAATTATTTGCTGTACTTTTGTTCCGCCCCTTCCTACATAAATTTCTTCCAAAAATACCAGGAGTCCTGTACAAAGCCCCCCCAACACACAAAAATAAACAAGTATCTTCCTTCAAACAAAAAAGAAAAAATTTAAAAAACAACAAAAACATTTACCCTCAGTATTTATCCCAATAGCCACGGGTCACCTGCTCAGGAAGAGATGAAGAGTGGAGGGTGCTTTGCAACTTGACATGAGGGAGATGAAACTCGTGATCTGGAAAAAAAAGAGAAAAAAAGAAAAACAATACTGTGGTTGGACAGACAATGAAGTCTGTAGGGCACTTGCCTTGACCCGGTAAATTCTCCGCGGACCTACGTCCCGCAGCAACACCAGTAGGAATCATACCTGAGCCCAGATCCAGAGGAAGCCCTGAGCATCTCCGAGGATGCCCCCTACAGCAGCCCCCCCAAAGAACCCCCAAACCAAAAATAGCCACAAGAGAACATGTTCACTAGCAAACCCCAGCCACCTGCAGGTCCACTGCCACTGAATGTCGCGGACCAACACGGCAGCAATGAAAATGATGAACAGCAAGGGGACCCTTGCCATTGGTGGATGAGGGGAGGCTGCGGCTCTGCCCTTCAAATCTGGAGGTTCTAAAACTACAAGATTAGGGCCAAAGGCTTCAACATGGGACTGCCAGGAGTTTCGGGACAGCCAAGCTCCCCGCCCTGTGCAGGTACCACATCCCAGTGCTCAGCCCCAAGATCAGCCCCTCAAAACACCCGCCCATCCGCCGCTGCCCCATCACGGAGGTAGAGGCCATCATGGCCTCAGCGGCCCCCCGGGACCACGCGCTCATACCCGCAACATTGCGCCCCAGTACAACCCCCACCGCGCCCCCCAAAGCTGCGTGTCCCCATAAAGCTTCCGCCACGCCTCAGTTGGAGAGAAACTGGGACAGGAGAAAAAGGCTGCTAAGAGCACCTAGAATACTATAGGTTCAACGCTCTACCCTCTGACATCACGCAAGCAGTGGACACCTACCTACAAGGAATGTTCCATGGGGAGGCTTCAGAAACACATTTTCAAATACAAAGTATGAATCAGGTGGGAACAGTACATTGCACTGGACTTGGTCAACTTGATCTCCATTCCTGGCATCCCAAATGTTGACTAAGAGTAACCCCTAAGAAGTACCAGGTGTGGCCCCCAAATAAAAAATATTATCTAAAAAAATAAAACCTAGCATAAGAACCAATCCCAGAATGGAGGTATACACAGAGTTCAGAGTTAGCAAATCTTACAGATCATTTTATAGCCTTGCTATCTAAGTGGCTTTTAGCATTCGAGTGGCCACTAGATTGTCAGGATTTTACTGCTTCCAAAAGTAAATTATTCTGGGGCTGGAGTGATAGCGCAGCGGGTAATGCATTTGTCCTGCATGCAGCCAACCTGGGTTCAATTCCCAGCATCCCATATAGTCTCCTGAGCACCACCAAGGGGAATTCCTGAGTGCAGAGCCAGGAGTAAACCCAGTACATTGCCAGGTGTGATCCCCCCCCCAAAAAAAAGGAAAAGTAAATGTTTCTGGTTTCCTTATCTGTAATAGTACTGAAATGAGAAAGGAGTATGATTCAGGAATAAGACCACCTGTCCTGTCAGGGGAGTGGGTTGAGCTTTCTTCCCCGCCCCGACCAGGGCTCTGGCAGCCGAAGACCTCCAGGACCAGCCACCACCATGCTGAGATCACTCTCCGCACACCTGAAGGTACCATCAGGGGAACGAAGGCATGCGGGTTCCCGGGGCCGAGATCTCCAAGCCTACTCAGATCGGAGCTGAGCATCCTCCACCCAGATCCTCCGAATTCCAGTAGGCGAGGGTCACACCCACCAACTGGCCCCCTGGCGCCGAGTAATCCCATCAACGGCCAAGACTAGAAACTATAAAAACCAGCCCCCGGAATTGCGTGGCCGCGACATCTTATTAAGACATCTTACTATCTCATTCCTACTTTGGACAAACTGGCAGGCTACCAAATGTAGCCTGCCCACACGGCAGAGTCTGGCAAACTCCCCGTAGCGAACCCAATATGCCAAATACCAGTAACAATGATGGGTCTCATTCTCCTAAAGAGCCTTGAATATAATCTCAGGACTAGGCTGAAGGAGATGTTACTGGGGCCTGCTCGAGGCAATCGATGAATAACAGGATGGTCGTGATCGTGATCGTCCTGTCAGTAAGCACAGGTGAATGCAATTGCCTGCTAAGATAGGGGAAAGCTGGAGGTCTCTCCCATGGCCCCACCATTTGTAAAATATCTCACTCCAGGGACCCCTTTCAAAAAACTGGCACAAGTTCTTCTATGCACAATAAAATGTATTTAAACTGTCTCTCATTCACCCTATGAAAGAAGATTTTCAGGAACATTTTCTTAGTATGGTAGTTTTTGGAAATACACATTCTAAACACTGAGTTGAGTCTTCAAAAAACAAAAAAATCCCAGAATACGAAATATGCAACGATGCAAAAGTTAAAAAGGTGCTTATCAGATACGCCAACCTATATTCCAACCTCAGTGCTCCACAACATATGAGAATTCCCCCAGGTATGTAGCTCTGAGCTGAGAGCCAGGTGTAGGGCTTGAGCACAGCGCCCTACAATATAACACAGAAAGGCCTGAAGAATGAAGGTTTGGCTGATTTTTGATTGAAGACGATTCCCTGCAGCACTGCAGTTGGTCTCTGCAAACCCCTTTGGGCCATGCCAGGATCAAAGCAAAGAATGGTCCAGCGGTGAACCTTGACGGTCCAGAGTGAGGGGTGGTTATTTATTTAATTTAATAAAGAAAAAGAAAACACCAATTTTTGATACAATTCTATATTTAAACAGGGCTGGAACGATAGTTCATTAGGTAGGGCAATACCTTGCATGCGACCTACGAAGGGTCGATTCCCAGCATCCCATATAGTCCCCCAAGCACCGCTAGGAATAATTCCCCAGTGGCTAGCCAGGAGTAAACTCTGTGCATCGCCAGATGTAACCAAAAAAGGTAAAAAAAAATAAAATAAAATTTGAGATAACAAATTTGCAATATTAATATCAATAGGTGGAGAAAACCAGATAGAAACGTTGTTCTATCTGGTTGTAGGGTTGGTAAGATTGTCTCGTTAATTTTTAAAAGCTTATGTTGTTCCAAGAGGATTTTCCTACTTATATTTGGTACTTATTTAGTCACTTTCCTCCTGGCTTCCATCACCAAGACTGTTATTTACAAGTTAACATACATGTGAAGTTCAAATGCGGGGACACTGGCATAACTATAGCCCTGGTGATAATCACCGAGTATCTTTCCCTTATAGGATGATGTCACGGGAAGCTTGTCATGCTGGATTCTTAGCTTCTTGGCTGCACTTTTGTAGTCCCCCTAACCTTCCTGGTCTAAATAAAACATGTCTTCCCTAGGGGGATTGTTCTGAACTTGGGGATAGTTCTTCGGGGTCAACTCATCCCATGTGCATTTTACAATGACTACAAAGGCTAGAGAGGCACACAAAGGCCTTCCTACATTGACAAACATGAGTTTTCCCTCCAGTTTGTATTTTCCTGTGGATCGTAAGAGGTGAGGGTTGAGTGAAGGCCTTCGCATATTTCTGACATATGTAAGACTTCTCTCCACTATGAATTTTCCTATGCATACTAAGTCTTGAATGTAGAGCAAAGGCCTTTTTAACATGTATGGGCTTTCTCTCTGGTATGAAATTTTCTGTTTAGTAAGACATCAACTTTGAATGAAGGCCTCCCCACAGTCATTCTATACTTAAGCTGTCTGCCATATAATTTTTTCTGTGATCACTAAGGCTTGAGGACATAATGCAGGCCTTCCTGCTTGCCTTACATACATAAGGTTTCTTTCCAGTATGAATGTTCGTATGTGTAATAAGGAGTGAGGGGTAAGTGAATGCCTTCCAACAGTCCTTACGTATATAACGCTTCTCTGCAGTGTGCGTTTTCCTGTGCTTAGTAAGTTCTGAGTACAAAGGAAATGTCTTCCCACAGTCCTTACATGAGTAAGGTTTCTCTCCTGCATGAATTTTCCTATGCACAGAAACCCCTAGAAAGGAAATAAAGGTCTTCATGCATTCCTTATACTTACATGAATAAGGTTTCTCTAGATGAATTTTCCTATGCATACTAAGTCTTGAGGTCTTCCCATATTCCTTGGATGAATAGCGTTTCTCTCCTGTATGAATTCTCCTATGTATAATCAGGTATGAGGATCGATCTAAGCCTTCCCACATTCTTTACATGTCTACAGTTTCTCTCCTGTGTGGATATTCAGATGATCACACTTGCATGGCAGCTGACTCAAATTGTGTTCGTGCTGCTAACAGCCTTGGAACTTTTCCCATCTGAAGAGTTCTGGCCTGTCTGAGAATCCCCACGGTGATACAGGCACTGCTGCTCACTCGATACTGTCACAGTCCCCAGGGTCACAGACTTTGCACTGAGGCTGGTTGCTTCCCTGGAGAACAGCAAAAGGGGATTCCGATTACGTCTTGGTTTCATGAGAGTCTCCATATCAAAAAAAATGTAGAACCCTGCAGGTTTGATGGCTATCGTTCCCACCATGCAAATACAATTATGACTTTTCCTGGAATGACCAAATAGTTTTGGAAGAAGGACATGCAAAATTGACAGAAGTGTTGTCATCAACGTCTGCCCATTTTTTTCTCAACTCAATGAAGAACACATTAAGTGGAAATAATTTCTATACAGAAAAAGGAAGCATCAGTTTCAAGCACGTAAAAATACACCCGAGTCTGGGTTCGGTTGTAGCTCAGTACAGAGCTCGGGATGCATATATGAACGCAAGGCTGCGTCCCCACAAAGCTGAGAATGCAGGGGCCATTGAAATCATCTAACCTCATTGAATCAATGTCAGGATCAATGAGGATTTTTTTTTTGTTTGTTTACGTTTATATGTTGGGACAGTGTCACACGAAACAGTGCTCATAGTGCTTTGCAACTAACCCTTAGGAAGCAGAAATTCTTAACCTAGATGAAAGACAAAAAGTTGGGACGAGAGACAGAAAAGCGGGTAAGGGAATTTGCCTTGCACGTTGCCAACCCAGATCAATTCCTGGCATCCCATATGATTCCCGCGTACCATCAACAGGAATTCCCAACTGCAGACCCAAAAGTAAACCCTGAGCATCTCCAGATATGGTACACAAGCCAAACCAAAAAATAATGAAGTGGCTGGAGCAATAGCAGAGCCGGCACAGCATTGGCCTTGCATGCGGCCGACTCAGATTTGATTCCCATCATCCCACCTGGTCCCCTGAGCATCGCCATGAGTGATTCTTGAGTGCAGAGCCAGGGGTAACCCCTGAGCATCACCAGGTGTGACCCAAAAATAAATAAATAAATGAAAAGAAAAAAAATTTCCACTTGCAAACCTTACCCACCCACAGGGAATGAGCCACTGGGTGGCATTTTCCCATCACAACAGCCAAACAAAGCACTGAGAAGAATTGGGTTTCCTGCTGCAAGGGGGCTGGGGCCCTGCCCTTTGAAGTGAATCTAAAGCTTCTACACTAGTGATGCCAGGGCCAAAGGTTCTGAGAAACAGCAAAGCTCAGCCAAGTGCTGGCAGGTTTGAGAGGGCTAGGCCCCGCCCTGTGCAGGTCCCTCAGCCAAGCACCCACCCACCTCTGAGCCTTCCTGGAGCTGGAGGCGATACTGGCTAAGGGAACCCTCCCACGATCACTTGCTCACACATGCGAACCCTGTACCCTGGCACAGGCCCCACTCCACTGCCCAAAGCCTCTGGGTCCCCCTAAAGCCTTTGCCATTCCTAAGGAACCACCTGGATATCAGGAGCAAATGAAAAACAAAGGTGAAAGCGCCCCCAATCTGTCCCAGCTCTGCCACTCACAGTGCAGGTGACTGGGAGGCCACTAGTATCCTGCCACAAAATCGGCCTCCACAGTCCCCCTGTATAAAGAGCCACCAATTCCTCCTCTACCCAAAAGACCTGTGGCAGCCTGAGCCAGGCAACCAGAACTAGAATAGAAAGGATGCTGAAAGTACCAGCTCTGTGACATCACTTCCGCACCCGACAGGACCCTTAAAGGGCCATGGTCCAGATGCAGAGCGACCCTCTGTCCCCATCTAGGTAAATTGGTGCTTTCAGGGGACTGGACTGGATAAAGTAGTGGAGAGGCAGCTGCTGGAGTGGTGGGTCACACAGTGGGGGGCTGAGGTAAGGACAAGAGCCCTGATCCTGTACTGGTCAGTCAACCATTGAAATAATGCTCTCACAAACAGTCCATCAGGGAAAAAAAAAAAACATGTGGGTTGATTCAAGGTCAAACAGGCAGGTTGGTACAAGGCACCTGACATTGAGTTTCGTGAGGAAGTAATCAAGATGGGGTGAAAGCAGTGACTCTGAAGCCAGCCCTGGAGATGCAGAGAGGAACTGGCCTAGTACCAGCTCAGAGAACTGGACAGACACTGGAAAGGGGAAAAGGCTGGTAAGACCATAAGAGAGTACTGTCCAGCCAACATGCTACCTCTTGAAAACGCCTGACCAGTAGACTCTTGCCTAAAAGAAAAACCACAAGAGGCAATTTCAGAAACACACTTTCAAATCCAGAGTTTGGACAAGAGGGATATTACAGCGGGGTGGGCACTTGCCTTGTATGTGGTGAATCTGGGTTCAATCCTCATAATTCCAAATGGTGCCCTGAGCACCATCAAAGTGAAAATCAAGGAGTAAGCTCTGCGCACTGCCAGGTGTGTACCATCAACAAACATTATATATGGTGGTTGTGACCCCTGCCTACTGGAATTTGGAGGAGCTGGGTTCAGGATGCTCAGCCCCGATCCAAGCCGGCTTGGAGATCTCAGCCCCGGGACCCGCATGCCTTTGTTCCTCTGCCAGTACCTTCATGCGTGTGGAGAGTGGTCTCAGCATATGGTTGGCTAGATTTGGAGGTATTCGGCCGCTGGAGCCCTGGTCAGGGTGGGGAGGGAAACTCAACCCATTCCCCTCCAAGGGGCCCTGGCGAGGACAGCCAGGTGTGGGGGCAGGAGACTGTGCACTATTCTCTTCCGGGAGCTGTTTTATAGTCTCTGGGTCATGGGCATTGATGGGATTACACGGCTTCAGGGGGCCAGTTGGTGGGTGTGACGCTTGCCTACTGGAATTTGGAGGATCTGGGTGGAGGATGCTCAGCCCCGATCCTGAGCAGGCTTGGAGATCTCAGCCCCGGGACCCGCATGCCTTAGTAAAACCCAGTCAAAAAACAGACAACAACGGGGGGGGGGGAGGGACTGGGGCCCTGCCATTTGAAGTGAATCTGAAGGTTCTACACGAGTGAGTGATGCCAGGTCAAAATGCACTGGAACAGGGCAGAGCAAAGTCCCATGCTGGGAGGTCGGGACAGCCAAGCCCTGCTCTCTGCATGTCCCGCAGGCCCTGAGCTCAGCCCCTGCACTCAGCCCCACGCCCACCTGCTGCTGACCATACATGGAGCTGAAGGTGATGGTGGCCAAAGGGGACCCCATGATCACCTACACACACCGCAACCCCTGCACCCCCTAAAGCCTCTGGGTTCCCCTAAAGCATCCCTCATGCCTCAGGAAATGACTGATATCAGAAATGAGAGAAAAACAAGCACAAAAGCCCCCCCCCCCCAAGCTGGAGCGGCCCCAGTGCTTTCAGGGTGGAGAACGGGAGGCACTGGGCGCTCACGGACCGCCACTCGCGTCCTGACAAAAAAATAGGTCTTGACAATCCCCCTTCCATGAAGGGCCTCCATTTCCTCCTCTACCACCAGAGCAATGGCAGCCTGATCAGGCAACCACAATGGGAAGAGAAAAAATATCCAAAGGTCCCTGGCCTGGGACGCCACTTCCACTGCTGCCAGAACCTGAGCCTTAAAAAGGACCCTGGTCCAGATGCAGAGACCCTTTTTGCCCACCCAGGTGAATCTGTGCTTCAAAGGGGATGGACTGGATAAAGGTGTAGAGACGTGAATGTGGAGAGTGGTGGGTCACACAGTGGGGGGCGTGGGGGATAAGAAGACCCTTGATCCTGTATTGGTCAGTCAAACAATGACCCAGTGCTCTCACACACAGTCCATCAGGAAAAACGCAGCTGGGGTGATTCAAGGTAAAACAGGAAGGTTGGTACAATTCACCAGATGCTGAGTTTCTTTGGGAATTAATCAAGATGCGTTGAAAGCAGTGACTGCAAGCCAGCCCTGGAGATGCAGAGAGGGACTGGCCTAGCAGCAGCCCAGAGAGCTGGACAGACACTGGAAGAGGAGCAGAGGCTGGTAAGAACATCAGAGAGCACTGTATGGTCAACGCACTACCCCTTGAAAACACTGAACCAGGGGACTCTTACCTACAAGGAAAGAATCAGAAGCACAATTTTAAATCCAGACCATGGGGCAAGAGGTTAGTACAGTGGCTTGGGCGCTTGCCTTGCATGGGGTCAATTTGGGTTCAAACCTCAGAATTCCAAATGGTCCCCTGAGCACCATCGAAGAGCAAAGCCAGGAGTAGGTCCTGAGCACTGCCAGGCTGCACAAAAATCACATATTCTGACCCTAAAAATGGAGGCTAATGGGCAGTAAGCCATTTTGGTCACCGTGGAGCCGTTTTTGTCCTGATCTGAATCCTTTTTATGATTCTGGTGACTACTACATTGAGGGGACTTTGCTAATTCTAAATACAACACTTAATTTTTTCTGTAATATTATTGAATTTCGCCCGCACAGAAGAGCCTGGCAAGCTATCCGCTGTGTATTCGATATGCCAAAACCAGTAACTACAACTGCTCTCATTCACCTGACCCTGAAGGCTTCACCGACATGGCAGCACTGAGAAGGATGAGAAAGGAGAGGCCGACAAAATCTCAAGGCCGACCTAGGCTGCCACAACAAAGGAACACAAAAATGATCGTCTGTACTTTCAATGCACGTACGCTAGCATCAGATGCATCCATCGAGGACCTGATGGTACAAGCGCGAATGATCAAGTACGACATCATTGGTCTGACCGAGACAAGAAGGCACGAATCTCACCATGCCGTTTTCGACACCGGAGAAGAATTGTTCCTCGGAACATGCGATAAAAGAGGTGTTGGAGGCGTCGGTGTCCTTGTCAACACAAACTTGGCCAAGAGCATTGATTCATTCGAATGCCTAACAACCGGAATCGGACGTTTACATTTGAATAGATGTGGCTCACTGCCTGCAGTTTCTATCTTCGTTGTCTACGCACCAACATCTCATTATGATGAAAGAGAAATCGAGAAGTTTTACATGGAGCTAGAGAAGTTCTATAAAGAAGACCACACCTTCTACAAGATCATTGTGGGTGATTTTAATGCCAAGATAGGACCGAGAAGATCAGCTGAAGAACTTCACATCGGGACCCATGGCCTAGAATGGAACGAACAGGGTGAGAGACTGTCTGAGTTCATCATGTCGACCAAGACCATTCATGGTAACTCACAGTTCCAGAAGGCAGAATCTAAACGATGGACATGGGAGTCTCCCGGTGGACGATTCCACAACGAAATAGACCACATCATATTCAATCGACGGTTTTGCCTGACTGATGTCGCTGTTGTCCCAAAATTTCGAACGGGATCGGACCACCGTCTCCTTCGTGCAAAATTCTACTTCACAGAGCGGGGAGAAAGGGCTGCAAAGTTCAAAAAGAGAACTCCCAGAATGACCACCAACTGGGAACTCTTTGGTACTATTGCGGCAACATGGGAAGATGCCATTGTTGACAACATTGACGAGGAATACGATCGACTGGTTCAGCACCTCAATGAATGTGCGAGGAACGCCAAGAGAGAGATAGCCACAAAAAGTCGCCTATCTTCGAAAACTCTTGAGCTAATTCGCCAGCGTGGTTTGGCGCATGCCTCAGGCAACCGCAAGCTAACGTCCGAGCTCGCAAAGCAGTGCAGAGATGCGATAAAGGAAGACCTCAAAGAGAGAAGAGCAGAAGTGCTGGTAGATGCGGCAGAAGCCGGGAAAAGTATTCGTAAGGCCCGCCTGTCCTTCGCCAACTATAAGACCAAGATGACTGCCCTCCGACGTCCTGATGGATCCATCACATCCTCCAGAACGGCAATGGAGAAGATTATCCATGACTTCTACTCAAATCTCTTCGATAGCCATGTCCACTTGCCGACATACCAAATTCCACAGGATGGGTATGTCGTTCCTAACGTTCTCCCTTCTGAAATCCGACACGCCATTTCTTTGGTAAAGAAGCAAACAGCACCCGGCCCAGACAAGGTCAGACCTGAACACCTGAAGAACCTGCCGTCAGTACTCATCAATACACTGGCTCGGCTCTTCACTCGCTACCTGTCTGAATGCAAGGTTCCGTCCCAATGGAAAACCAGCAGGACCGTACTACTGTTCAAGAAGGGAGACATCCATGACATTGGCAACTATCGCCCGATCTGCCTATTGTCTGTCATCTACAAGCTGTTCACTCGAGTCATCCTGAATAGGATTGGCAGAACACTAGATGAAGGACAACCATGCGAGTAAGCCGGGTTCCGCAAAGGATTCAGCACCATCGACCATATCCACACGGTAACCAAGCTCATTGAGGTTTCTTGGGAGTTCAAGATGCCGCTCTGCTTAACGTTCATTGATTTAAAGAAGGCCTTTGATTCTGCTGAGACAGAAGCGGTCATTGAAGCCCTAGCCAATCAGGGCATTCAAGCCCAATACATCAGGATCCTCTGTGAGCTGTATTGCGGATTCACTACCAGGATCTCACCATTCTACAAAGAAGTGATCGTTGATGTCAAGAGAGGGGTGCGGCAGGGTGATACCATTTCACCGAAACTCTTCAGTGCCACCCTCGAGAATATCATGCGACGACTGGACTGGGAAGGAATGGGAGTGAAGATAGATGGTCGGCAACTACACCACCTCCGCTTTGCTGATGACATTGTTTTAATAACACCAAACATCAGCCAAGCGGCACAAATGCTGGCCGACTTTGACCGTGAGTGTGGAAAGGTAGGACTACAGCTGAATCTTACGAAGACAATGTTTATGAGAAACAGCCTTGTTCCTGACGCCCCATTCGCTCTCAATGGAACGACCATCTCCGAATGCAACAGCTATGTGTACCTAGGTCGAGAGGTCAACATGACAAATGACCTGGCACCCGAGCTGCACAGGAGGAAGAGAGCGGCTTGGAACGCCTTCAAGAACGTCGAAGAAATAGCTAAGAGGACGAAGAACCTCCGGCTCCGGGCACATCTCTTTGATTCCACTGTTCTTCCTGCATTAACATATGCCTCAGAGACCTGGGCCCTACGCAAACAAGATGAGAACGCCATTCAGGTCTCCCAAAGAAGAATAGAAAGAGCTATGCTTGGAATATCACGTTTCACTCAAATGAGAGAACGAATCCGGAGTTCTGACATCCATCGACGATCAAGGATCAGGGACGCTGTCTCATATGCCAAGGTGTCGAAAATCAGATGGGCTGGTCACGTAATGAGATTTAAAGATGACCGTTGGACTAGAGTTGTTACTGATTGGATTCCACGGGATGTCAAGAGACCGCGTGGCCGCCCACCTACCAGATGGTCAGACTTCTTTGTCAAGATCATGAACGATCGGTTTGAGGCCCTCCATGTTCCCGGAGCGAAGAGATGCCATTGGGCTACACTAGCACGTGACAGGGACAAATGGAGACGTTACTGGCGCCCGCTCGAGCAAATCGACGACTAACGGGAAGTTAAGTTAAGTGATTAAGTGATTATTGAATTTGGGGCGGGTGATCCAGGAACGTGACCAACCTTGTAAGTAATCATAGGTAAATGGATCAGCCTGCTGGGTTGTGGGGGGCTGACCCATATTCCGGGCATTTGTCAGACATTTGACTCAAGGGACCCATTCCATCCTTTCCTGTCTTTCTAAACACAGGAATGTTCTTTTAAACTGTTTCCAATAGGGGCCAAAGAGTAGGCACAACAGACAGGACATCTGCATTGCACCAGGTTTAACAGGGTTCCCAGAGTACCACCAGGAGTAATCTCTGAGTATTTCAGGATATGACCCAAAAAGATGGGAAAAACAAAGTTTAAAATTTAAAAACAAACTGTCTTCACGGCACTCCATTAAAGAACCTTGCCAGGGCCATTTAACTAAGATAACACTTTCTGAAACATTTATCCTTTGTACTTACGCAACGTTAAAAAGTACCTGAACACATGGGAGGCAGAGATGGCTTGAGGGAAGGAGCTGGTTACACACAGCCCATCAGGACTCCAGCCACGGTAACCCCATAATGATCCTGAGTACCACAGGTATGGATGACTGAGCTGAGAGCGAGGACTAGGACTCAGCTGGGTGTGGCTCCAAAGAATACGAATCAGGAGGCCCTGAAGAACGAAGGTGTGGCTGTTTCTCTTCCATCATCCCCCAAACCAAGGGCCTCAAAACCAAGTCACAGGGGCTGGAGCGATAGTCCAGGGGGAGGACTTTTTCCTTGCATGGGGCCAGCCCAGTTTCAATCCCTGCCATCCCATATGGTCCACAGGCACAGCCAGGAGTAATTACTGATTGTGGATGCAGGAGTAACCCCTGAGCATCACTGGGTGTGAACCAAAAATAATAAAAAAAAAGTCTAGACAGAGTCACAACAAAGAATAAGACAGGGTGAGCCTTGATAGCCCTGAGCGAAGGGGATTTTTTTTTTGTCTTTAATTCACCTTCCTCCTGGCTTTCACCAGAAAATATAAAAAGTACATGTTAACATCCACGAATCACGACGAATCACGACAATCCTGTTATTCGTCGATTGCCTCGAGCAGGCCCCAGTAACATCTCTTTCATCCTAGCACTGAGATTTTTAAGAAAGTGTTATGTTCAAGGCTCTTTAGGAGAATGAGACCCATCATTGTTACTGGTATTTGGCATATTGGGTATGCCACAGGGAGTACCATCTGGCAAACTCCCTGTGGTGTTAACATCCACATCAAGTTTAAATTGCTGAACCCTGGCATAGACTTTTCCTTATAGACTGACATCACAAAAACTTTGTTACACACTAAGGGATTATTTCCTTCCTGGCTGCACTTTTGTAGCACAGCATCCCATGGTACATAGAAAACAGACTTTACCAAAGGGGCCTGTTTTGACATTAAAATAACATTAAAAATTGTTATTACGGCATTGAGTAGTTGCTACCCCTAACTCTGTGGGACAGGGAATAAAGCCTGTGGACCATGGGTGAATACAGGGATAAAGAGCAGTGGGGAACTGGTATAGGTGCGCAGGAGAATGGAATAAAGAGCAACTGATCACTGTGAGTCCACAAAGTAAAATGGGGGTCCCTTCCCAACAGAGACAGAGAGACAGGGAGACAGAACACCACACCCTGATGGTGAAAATGGCCCGTTTAATGCAGAACAGCTACCAGACTTTTAGAACGTCTGAGGAGGCATGAGCTAAGGACATAGGAGTGACTGTTCATTTACACAGATAAACATTTGGCAGAGGAAATTCTCAGGTAGAGATTCACTCAAAGAGACACTCTGTCTCCCAGGGACATCTACATTGCTTTTTATCTTTTCACCTAGTTGTATAAGTTATCAATACTTGCAGTTGTTTGGATAAACACAGTAAGAGACAAAGATCCCAACACTTAGTTCTCTGGGCTTTGAGAGCAAATAAGGATTTTAACACTTAATTCTCTGGGCTCTGAGAGCAAGCAAGGCTTTTACTGTAAATCCTAGACTCAGTCCTCAGGCCAGTTCAGCTTGTCCTTCCCCATGGGGCTCCTGTCTCTAAAGTTGTAACAGTTTGCCTCAAGACCATGCATTTATGCTTTCTAGAATGTTCCATTTCGAAACTCACGTAGTTTTGCCACTTGCCCCGGGTCAATGCAAGTCCCACAGCAGAACCTCCCTTTTGGGGTGTCAGGAACTACACCAACTGAAGCATGGTCAAGTAATGATGACCAAGCAATTATTCCCAGGAGTAGATAACTTCAGAGTCAATCAACTCCCAAATATTAGGAGAATAGCATTGATGGTCTTTCTGTGTTTAACCAAACACATTGTTGTATAGTAAAAACATAAAAAGCTATAGGGGAAACAGAAAAGCAGGTACAAATACACAGCACTTCAACTACAAAGCAGTACAAATATGAAGCTGAGA
This sequence comes from Sorex fumeus, assembly GCF_029834395.1. Lineage (NCBI taxonomy): Eukaryota > Metazoa > Chordata > Mammalia > Eulipotyphla > Soricidae > Sorex > Sorex fumeus. Next base: position 913,641 of record NW_026606225.1, on the reverse strand, counting down.
ATTAAGAGAGAGTTATGGCTCATAAGCAATCAAGACTGACTTGGGGAACTGAGACAATGAGAGGTAAAATACAAAGAAAAGGTTAAAGATAAACTTTAACTAATTTAGGGATGTAAGCAAGGACATGATAAGCTTCTCTGGGAGGAGCAAAAGGAGCAATTCACAGAAGAAGTCTAAAACACTGTTAAGTTAATATCCAGCATATCACCAAGAGCCTGGCCCCTGTTTCCTTCTTCGATCCTCTGCCACCCTTCACCGGCCAGGGTGGGGAGACCAATCATTGCCACCAAATGCACACAGCTCATACCCACATATTATTTGAAGACAACTCTCAGTACTCAGTGTAACCGCCGCGTTTTGCCCTGATCAGGGAGAGATGAAGAGTCGGGGTGCAATTTTCAACTTGATTTTAGGGTACAGAAATTCTACGTTAGAAAAAACAGCAACGTGGAGTCAGAGATAGCAAGCTGGGAGGGGCGCTTCCCTTGCTCACCCAGATTGATACTCGGCATGCCATGTGACCCCTAAAGATGATAAAAATAATAATTGCAGAGTGCTGCTCCTGAAGTAAATCCTGAGCTTCCATAGATGTGCCCAAAAAACCCAAAAATACCCCAAAAGTAAATTTTCATTTGCAAACCGAAACCACCCCTAGATCCACACACACAGGATGGCTCTGGACATCCAGGCCACTAATGAATAGTGACCGAGGGCTACAGTGTCATTTACCATTGGGGAGCTGTCCCCCTGCCGCTCAAAAATGAACAGGCCTTTTATAGATTTGGAGGCACCAGCGGCGATATGGATGAGAAACGTCTGACTCTGCGCTCAGGCACCCGTCCTGGTGGAGCTAGTTGATCGAACTTGGATTGGCCAGGTTCAAAGCAAATGCCCTAACCACTGTGCTATCTCTCTGGCCCTCTAAGAGAATCCTCAGGTTCTACAGAAGGGAGGTACAGGCCAAAGCGCCCAGGACAGGGCCCAGCGCAGTCCTGTGCTGGGAGGGTCAGGACTGCCCAGCCCTGACGCTCTGCAGCCCCCGCGCTCAGCCCCGGGCCCACCCGCCACTGCCCCACGGCGGAGCTGCAGGGGATCCCCAGAACAACGCACTCACACCCGCAACCCCTGCGCCCTGGCACAGCCCCCACTGCACTCACCAAAGCTCCGCGTCCCCCACCAAACCGCACGGAGCCGCAGGACCTCCTGGATCTCGGGAAAGGATTGAAAAAGGAGCCCGAAAGTGGCATCCAAGGTGGCCTGGCCCCGCCCCTCACAGTGCAGAGACCGGGAGGCGCCAGGCAGCTAGTGTCCTGCCACAAACCCCGCCTTCACAGACCCCTTCCACGCGGGACACCCACGTCGCCCCTCACCTGCGTATAAATGGAAGCTGACCCAGCCTCTAGCACGCAAACACCTAAATACCCTACTGTGATGTCACTTCCGCTTCTGCAAGCGCCTTAAAGGGCCAGACACCAGCAGCTCAGAAAACAACTAGGAAAATGCAGGTAAATGTTTAAGGCTGGTTGGTTGGAGCTATAGCACTGTGGATAGGACATTTGCCTCGCACGCAGCTGACCCAGGTTCAATCATCTGCATTCTACATGGTCCCCCAAGCAGGACCAGGAGTGTAGAAGAGCCAGAAGAAACCCCTGAGCACTCCTGGGTGTGACCCAAAAAGAAAAAGTGTACTGCAAGTGGAATTGGATCTCATAAAGGAGCAGAGAAGTGGTGTCTAGAGTATTCAGTCACAAAGCGGGGGTCTGGAGAAAGAAGTCCCCCTGTTAGGGTCCGAGCTCAGGACAGCCTCACCTGTCAAGGAAAACTCTGAGAGACCAAGTTCATGCAAAAGCAAGAGGATTATTTGAGCATGCTCGGGCTCACAGCCTGACCAAAAACCGTCAGTGGCTGAGAGCCCCGAGCCGCTTCAGAGGGAGCTTTTTATAGGGCAATTTCCTGCCGTCTCAGAAAAGCCCGCGCACAAATCACCCAATACATTTGAATTATCACATTAGATGCTCCATGCAGGCAGCCAGTCATTTTGCAACAAGCCATCAGCACCAGCTACTCTCTTTTGTACAGGTCACCAGGCCATCCCAACGGGCAACCAATTAGGTCTTTTCTGTCCTTATGGCCTTATTAGGCGGATTTCGAGGGCAAGGAAATACCTCATTAGGCCTTCTCCGGCCTTGTGGCCTTATTTGATGAATTCCAGGGGCAAGGAGGAGATGGGGGTACTTGGTGTTGTCAGGTGACGCAGGTGTAGGCGGTGATATGGGCTGGGACTTGCTTTGCTAGGGCCCAATTGTCATGGGGCTATCTTTCACCCCAATCCTGTATTACACAGTGACTCTGAAGCAAGCCCTGGAGATACAGAGAGGAACGGATCTAGTAACAACACAGATTGCCGGAGAGACACTGGAACAGGAGGAAAGGCTTCTAAACCTTAAGAACACGAGGGCAGTGGACTCATGTCTACAAGCTAAGCCACAGGAGGTAGTTTCAGAACCAACAGTGGCCTGAGAGGTAGTACAGTGGGTTGGGCACTTGCCTTGAACTCAGTCAACCTGAGTTCAGTCCCTGACATCCCTAATACTGGCCTGGGAACCAACAGGAGTAACCCTTAAGAACTGTTAGGTTTGCCCAAAAATGAAAATACATAAGTAAGTACACAAAACATAGCATATATATATATATATCAAACCCTAGAATGGAGACATGCATGGGACTAACAGGCAGCAAACCACACTGGTCACTTTTCAGCCTGGCTTGGCCTTTGGCACAGATCTACATGGTGTTTACTATTTGGGTGAATATTCGATTGTTAAGATTTTACTGCTCCTAAAGTAAAAATCTCAAAACATTTACCCTCAATGTTTGTGTAAATCCAATGGAAAACTGAATACAATGAGTGCTGATATGCTACAGCTAGTGAAGTGCTTCCTTGCATGTGAGTGACCTGGACACAAATTATGGACAGCACAGCGGGATGTGGCTCCCATAACATAATGCAGAAGGGCCTGAAGAATGGAGGTTTGGCTGACTATCCAATGTCAAAAGGGTTCACTGCAGCATCATGGTTGATCTCGGCCATAATGCCCCACAAACCAGGGTTTCTGAGCCAAGTCAGAGTCACAGCAAAGAATGAAACCATGGTGAGTCTTGACAGTACCCAGCAAAATGCATTTTTGTACCTATTTAATTCGTATTTAATTCCTTCCACCTTGCTTTATCACTAAGAAACATTATTTACCAGTTAACTTACTGGCAAGTTGAAATGCCAGGACACTGCCATAACCATGGTCCAGGTGATCATCAGCAAGTACCTTTCACTTCTGGTACTATTATCACAGGAAGCTTTCACACATACCAGGATTATTTCCTTCCTTACTGTATCAATCCCTCACACGTTGAAACTAAAATTGTTTTGCCTAAGATTCATTTTCTGACCCCGGCCATTGTAATTATGGAAGTGATTGCTCCAGCATAACTTTTATATTTACTAAAGCTTGAGGGAACATGATGGTCTTCCTCAATTCCTTCCCTACAGGATTTTCTCCAGTATTCTCTTTAAAGGCCGCAGGTGCGAATAATGGGCTTCCCACGTTCTTACACATGTATAGTTTTTCTCCAGTGTGAATTCTCCTATGCATAAAAAGGACTGAGGATCCAGGAAAGTCCTTCCCATACACCTTACATATATAAGGTTTCACTGCAAAATGACTTTTCACACGCTCAGTAAGGGCTGAAAACAAACTGAAGACCTTTCTACATTCCTAACACTTATGAGGTTTCTCTCCACTGTCAATGTTTCTGTTAAGAAAGCTATTCTAATTGCATGAAAATCTTCCTGCAGTCCTTACATATTTAAGGCCTCAATCCAGGATAAATTGTTCTACACAAAGCAAAGCTTGAGTATGAGTAAAGATCTTCTCACATACTTACGTATGTTTTTTTTTCGAGTATGAATTTCCCTATGTTTAATAAGAGTTAGGACGAAATGAAGGCTTTGCCAAAGTCTTTACAAACAGAAGATTTGTTTCCAGTATGAAAATTTCTGTGCCGCAAAAGGATTGCAAAATAAGCAAAGGTCTTGCCACACCCCTAACATATATATGGATTCACTGCAGTTTGTGTTTTCTTGTGGACAAAAAAGTTTGAATAGAAAGTGAAGACCCTCCCTCAGTAGTGACACGAATAATGTTTCATTTCTGTATGAACTTTGCTATGCTAAGAAAGACCTGAATAGGAATGAAAGGCCTTTATACTTACCTCATACATATAAGGGTTTTATCCAAAATGGAAATTGTGAAAACCAAGACTTCAGAAATAAGCAAAGGCCTTCCTACATCGCTCATATATATAAGTTATCTCTCCAGTGTGAGTTTTTCTGTGTACTAAGGCTTGTGGAATAAGCAAAGATTTCCCACTCCATACAAGTATATGGTTTCTTTCCAGTGTGACTTTTTCTGTGCATACTAAGATGTAAGATTCAGATAAAGGCCACCACACATTCCTTACATGCATACGGACTCTCTAGTATGAAATCGCCTGTGTATAAGGTATGAGGATCCACTGAAGGCCTCCCCACAGTCCTTACACTTAATTGGTTTCTCTCCTGTGTGGATGCTCATACTCCCACCGGGGTGAGGCTGGACTCAAAAGTTTATCCTCAGTGCTTACATTTATGGGGATTCTGTCCATTATGGGCTTCTAAGGGAACGTGCTGGTGCTGAGGACACAGGAAAGGTGTTCTTCCAATCGCCCTCAGAAGACATATCACCTGTCTCGGCATCCCCATGAGAATGAGGGAAAAATTGCTCAGTTGAGCCTTTATCACAGTGTGCAGGAAAAGATATTCCACCAGGGCTGGCTGCTTCCATGTAGAAGAGCAAAGAAGGATTCCATTTATTATTCTATGCCATGAGAGTTTTCATGTGAAAAGAAATCAAACTCTGCAGGTAGGTAACTGGTGGGGGAAGGAACAATGAGATTCATGGGGAAGTAATAAATCCAGATGGGGGTGAAAGCAGTAACTCCTGGGCTTAAGAGAGAAACTGGCCTAGGAGAAACCCATAGAGATGGAGAAATGGAACAGGAGCAAAGGCTGGTAAGAAGATCATAGAGCACGGTCTGGACAATACTCTACCCCTTGGCAACACACGTACAGTGGACTCTCAGCTACAGGGAAAACCTCAAGAGGGTGTTTTAGAAACATTATTTTAAACTGAGTATCAGGTTAGTACAGTGGGTTTCATGCAGTTAATCTTGGTACAATGTCCTGAATTCCAAATGGTCCCCTGAGCACTAATAGATGGATGGAATTTTGTTCTTTCCAATCATAAATGTTTTCTTTTTTTCCTTTAATATTAGTAAAGTGACATATGTGGGAACAAGGAATGTGACCAACCTTGTGAGTAAACAAGGTAAACGGAATGGCCTGCTGGGATGTGGGGAGCTTAGGAGTTGACTCATATTTCCACTTATAAAAATTTTTATAAAGGGGCCCCTTCCATCCTTTCAAACGACATTCTGTGCAGAGTTAAGTTCATCTAAACTGTTTCCAATTGAGACCAGAGCAACTGTAGATTGGGGTAGGGTGTTGCTTGCACATGGCCGACCTAGGTTCAATCACCAGGATCCTCTGGAGTCTCCCGGAGCACCAACAGAAATAATACCTGAGTGCAGAGCCAGGAGAACCCCCTGAGAATCACCAGATATTGCTCGAGCGGGCCCAGTAACGTCTCCATTGGAGACTTTGTTGTTACTGTGTCTGGCATATCGAATACTCTCGGTAGCTTGCCGGGCTCTCCGAGAGGGGCGTAGGAACCAGATATTATAGGATAATATTGGTTTTCCCTTCCTCCATGGCAACTGGGAGCTTTTATTTGTTGATTGCCCCAACCTGTCAATTACCTTTGTCTCCTGATCAGACTTTGACTTGTAAATATTGTCTTTCTCTTCGTCTTAATGTCCTTTGCATGGTTAGCTATTTCAGAGCAATTGCTTTTTGTATGGGTACAGGAAGACAAGCCTGTGGCTTGGGAGTTGATTGTCTCCAGATAATATTACCTCCTGGACATCTGCTCTCTTGACTTAAGCCTCAGTTGCCCTTACTTCCTCAATCCACAAAGGTGGGGTCCTGATAAGGGACTGGAAGGACCCAGGGCAAGTGGTGAGCTAGCTACTCTGGCATCAAAATGGGCCTGGCCAAAGTACCATAATGCTTATCCATAAGTTAAGAGCATAGTCATGGACAAATTCTGTCATAAATCAAAAAGTAATAACTAGACTTGGACCTGTTGGAGTTAGGAATGATTTATCTTGCCTGAGCACTGTAGTCTGAGTCTGTGGTGAGAAGTCCCAAGGAGAGTCACCCTACAAGCCTAAAAGCGTCGATTGTTGTGTCCATACACAATGGTAAATATTAAAGAAGTAAAAAAAAAAGTTAATTAAGTTGCTGATCTAAGGAGAGGAGAAAAACACCTTAAGGGCTGCTTTGCCCTCATGGGCTGCAGGTGATGGTGTAGTCTGGAAAACCATTTTTCATTGCACTTCCCGTGGGGAGGCGTGGTTGGGGGCGTGGACAAAGAAGAAACAGAACGACTTCAGGGAGACAGGGGGATTGAAGGAGACTCTGAGAAGAAGACACAAAACTAGAGGAGACTGTTGCAACTTAGAGAGAAGGCTGAGAGCTAAGAGTTGCTGGGGAGATTGGAGAGGAGTCATGGAGAGCATTGTAGAGCAAGTTATAGAGATGGTTGGATAGAGGTGGGAGAGACAAGAGACTAAATAAACTGCAACTAAACAGCAACCAGCTTGATCCTTGCTCTACTTTCGTTGGTCCAAGGCAATAGCTGACCAGGGTGGAGAAGTGGCTTGAGAGCACCAAACGTGGACAGCAAGAGAGAGCCACCTGGAGAGTCCAGGAACATCTGTTAACATGTAAATTTGGTTCACTCCCCCACTTCCCATAGGGTTCCCCAACCCCCCCTGCAGTGACTCCAGTGTGCAGAGTCAGGAGTAATCTCAGAGCACTTCTGGCTGTGACCCGAAAAAACACACACACACACACACACAAAAAGTGAATTGTGCAAGGCTGGAGTGATAGCACAGCAGGTTGCGCATTTACCTTGCATGCGACCAACCCACGTTTGATTCCCAGCATCCCATATGGTCCCCCAATCACCGCTAGGAATAATTCCTGAATACACGAGCCAGGAGAAACTCTTGTGCATCACAGGGTGTGACCCTCCCCCCAAAAAAACACAATTGTGTGGTTAATCAGAAAAAAGGACACAACTTTCTCGATTAGCATAAAAATATTTTTATGATGGCTATAGATATAGCACAGACCATGAATTGCTTGTCTGACACACAGCTGATCAGGGTTCAATCCCTATCACCTCACAGGGTTCCCAATCCTAGCATTATCAATGAGAACAGAGCCGGGGTAAACCATATCTCCATCAGGTGTGGCCAACCAAAAGTAAATTAAAAAATTTATGTGCCAGAACTATGGTCTTGTAGGGTACTGGCCTTGTACATGGCTGACCTGTATACCCCGGCACCACACTGGGTACCTTTTGGTACCTTTTGGCAGGAATCACAGGGTAAAATCATTTACCCATAAGTGTAAAATCTAGTAATATATTCTGAACGGTCATTCCTCTGAGTTTGTTATTTTGTTTTGGGCCCACATCCAGAAGTGCTCAGAGCTTACAGGCCAAGGTTTTCAGACTATGATTTTACACCTATGGGTAAATGATTTTACACTTATGGGTACCAGACTTTCGGTGGCTCTCTCCCTGTCTGCATTTGTTGTTCTCAAGCCACTTATCACCCCGGACAGCTGTTGCTTTGGACTGGTGAAAGAAGAATGAGGGCCAAGGTGGTTGCTGAGTAGTTGCAGTTTATTCAATCCCTTGTCTCTCCCAGCTCTCTCCAACCGTCTCTCCAACTTGCTCTACAATGCTCTCAGACTCCTCTCCAATCTCCCCAGCCACTCTTACTCTCAGCTCTCATCCTTCTCTCTAAGTCGCAACCATCGCTAACTGTGTCTCCTTTTCTCTCAGTCTCCTTCAATCCCTCTGTCTCCCTGAAGCTGCTCTTTTTTCTTCTCTCACCATGCCCCCCAGCCACGCCTCCCCAGGGGAAGCGTAATGAAAAATGTTTTTCCAGACTTCCCCATCACCTGCAGCCCATGGGGGCAAAGCACACCTTAATGTGTGTTTCTCCTCTCCTTAGACAAGCAAATAACTTAACATATTTAGCACAGCAGTTGGGTGTTTGCCTTGTGAAAGACCTGGCAAGCTACCTTTGACATATTCAATATGCCAAACACAGTAACAAGTCTCGAAATGGAGACGATACTGGGCCCGCTACAGCAAATCAATGAACAACGGGAGGACAGTGACAGTGACAGTGACAGTTTTACTTCCTAATATTTACCATTCTGTATGGACACAGAACTAGACATTTTTAGGCTTGTGGGGTGACACTCCTGGGGACTTCTCACCACAAACTCAGAGTACATTGCTCAGGCCGGATCAATCACTCCAAATCCCAGCAGGGTCAAGTCTAGTTATTCCTTTTTGATTTATGACAGAATTTGTCCATGACCATGCTCTTAACTTATAGATAAGCATTATGGTACTTTGGCCAGGCCCATTTTGATGCCAGGGTAGCTAGCTCACCTCTTGCCCTGGGTCCATCCAGTGATGCATCAGGACCCTGATTTTGGGGATCAAGGAAGTAAGGACAACTGAGGCTTAAGTCAAGAGAGCAGATGACCAGCAGGTGATATTATCTGGAGATAATCAACTCCCAAGCCACAGGCTTGTCTTCGTAACTGTTTTACTATATGCATACAAAATGCAATTGCTTTGAAATCGCTAATCACGCAAAGGACATTAAGGAGAAGAGAAAGACAATATTTAAAGTAAATGTCTGATCAGGAGATAAAGGTAATTGAAAGGTTTGGGGGAAATAAACAAAGACAAGCTCCCAGAGACCAGGGAGGAAGGGAAAATGAATATTATCCTACAATACCTGGTGATGCTCAGGGGTTTCTCCTGGGTCTGCACTCAGTTGGTGCTCCGGGAGACTCCAGGATCCTAGGGGTTGAACCTAGGTCGGCCATGTGAAAACAACATCTTACCCTGATCTACAGTTGCACTGGTCTCAATTAGAGACAGTTTAGATGAACTTTACTGTGCACAGAATGTCGTTTGAAAGGATGGAAGGGACCCCTTGATGAAGTATTTTATAAGTGGGAATATGGGTCAGCTCCCAAGCTTCCCACATCCCATCAGGCAATTCCATTGAACTGTGATTACTCACAAGGTTGGTCACAGTTCTGGATTCCACCCATGTCACTTTAATAATATTAGAAGAAAAAATGGCAACATTTATGATTGAATAGAGCAAAATTCCATCCATCTCAGGGTGGACGGTGCTCAGGGGACCATTTGGAATTCTGGGCATTGTACCTAGGTAAAGGTAAAGGTAAAGGCCCTCCCGTTGATCGTCGATTTGCTCGAGCGGGCCCAGTAACGTCTCCATTGGAGACCTTGTTGTTACTGTGTCTGGCATATTGAATACTCTCGGTAGCTTGCCAGGCTCTCCGAGAGGGGCGGAGGAATCGAACTCGGGTCGGCCATGTTGGCCGCTTGTAAGGCGAACGCCCTACCCGCTGTGCTATCGCTCCAGCCCAAGTACCTAGATTGACTGCATACAATCCACTGTACTAGCCTGATACTCAGTTTGAAATCATGTTTCTGAAACTGCCTCCTGGGGATTTCCTTATAGCTGAGAGTCCACTGCTTGTGTGTTGTCAAGGGGTAGAGCATTGTCCAGACCGTGCTCTCTGATGTTCTTACCAGCCTTTGCTCCTTTTCCGTGTCTCCAACTCTCTGGGTTTCTACTAGGTGAATTCCACTCTTTATCCCCAGGGCTGGCTTCGGAATCACTACATTCAGCCCCATCTGGATTTATTACTTCCCCCAAGAAACTCATTGTCCCATGCCCCACCAGCTACCTACCTGCAGAGCTTGATTTCTTTTGACATGAAAACTCTCATGGCATATACTACTGATTAGAATCTTTCTCTGCTCTTCTACAAGGAATCAACCAGCCCTGGTGGAATATCTCTTCCTGCATACTGTGATAAAGGCTCAAGTGAGCAATTTAACCCCCATTGCCATGGGGATGCTGAGACAGGTGGGATTTATTCTGAGGGTGATCAGAAGATCACCCTTCCCATGTCCTCACCACCATCACCTTCCCTTAGAAGCCAATACTGGACAGAATCCCCAGAAATTTAAGCACTGAGGACAAACTTGAGTCCAGTATCACCCCGGTGGGACTATGTGAACATCCACACAGGAGAGAAACCGGTTAAGTGTAAGGACTGTGGGAAGGCCTTCAGTGGATCATAATAACTTATACACAGGAAATTTCATACTGGAAGTTCATATGCATGTATGGAATGTGTCGTGGCCTTTATCTGACTCTTACAACTTATTATGCACAAAAAACTTCACACTGGAAAGAAACCATATGCATGTACGGAGTGAGAAATCTTTGCTTATTCCACATGCCTTAGTACACAAAAAACTCACACTGGAGAGATAACTTATGCTTGTGAGCAATGTAGGAAGGCCTTTGCTTATTCCTGAAGTCTTAGTTTTCATAATTTCTGTTTCGTAGAAAACCCTTATATTTGTGAGGTAGGTGAAAAGGCTTTTTTCTTCTCAGGTCCTTCTGAGCATTGAAAAGTTCTTACAGTAATTACACATTATTCGTGTCACTACTGTAGGAGGGTCTTCACTTTCTATTCAAACATTTTTGTCCACAAGAAAACACACTGCAGTGAATCCACATATATGTAAGGAGTGTGACAAGGCCTTTGCTTATTTCACAGGCCTTTTGAGGCACAGAAAATTTCATACTGGAGACAAACCTTGTGTTTGTAAAGACTTTGGCAAAGCCTTCAGTTCCCCCTAACTCCTTATTAAACATAGGAAAACTCATAATAAAACAAAACATATATAAGGGTGTGAGAAGAACTTTATTCAATCATCAAGCTTTGCTCTGTGTAGAAAAATTTATCCTGGATTGAGTCCTTATATATGTAAAAACTGATGGAAGATTTTCATGCAATTAACATAGCTTTCTGAACAAGAAAATTCACAGTGGAGAGAAACCTCGTAAGTGTAAGGAATGTAGAAATGTCTTCAGTTTGTCCTCAGCCCTTCCTGTGCATGGGAAAAGTCATTTTGCAGTGAAACCTTATATATGTCAGGAGCGTGGGAAGAACTTTTCTGGATCCTCGGGCCTTATTATGCATAGGAGAATTCATACTGGAGAAAAACTATATATATATATATATGTATGTATGTAAGAATGTGGGAAGCCCATTATTCGCACATGAGGCCTTTTAAGAGAATACTGGAGAAAATCCTGTAGGGAAGAAATAGATGAAGACCATCATGTTCCCTCAAGCTTTAGTAAATATAAAAGTTATGCTGGATCAACCAATTCCATAATATCAATGGCCTGGGTCAGAACAGGGACTTTAGGTAAAACAATTTTAGTTTCAAGACGTGGGTGGGGGATTTATACAAAAGTACAGTAAGGAAGGAAATAATCCTGGTACGTGTGAAAGCTTCCTGTGATACTAGTACCACAAGTGAAAGGTACTTGCTGATTATCACATGGACCATGGTTATGATAATGTCCCAGTAGGTGGGCTTCTGAGTATGTTAACGGATAAATAATGGTTCTTAGTAATAAAGCAAGGTGAAACGAATTAAATAAGATGGAAATAGGTACAAAAATTGCATTTTGTTTGGGTACTGTCAAGACTCACCTTGGTTTCATTCTTTGCTTTGACTCTGGCCTCGCTCAGAGGCCCTGGTTTGCGGGGGTTCATCAACCACGATGCTGCGGTGAACTCTTTTGACATTGAATAGATAGCCAAATCTCCATTCTTCAGGCCTTTCTGTTTTATGTTCTGGGAGCCACATTCCGCTGTGCTGTCCATAATTTGTGTCCAGGTCACTCACATGCAAGGAAGCACTTCACTCGCTGTAGCATGTCAGTACTCATTGCATTCAGCTTTTCATTGGATCTACACAAACATTGAGGGTAAATGTTTTGAGACTTACACTTTGGAAGCAGTAAAATCTAACAATCTAATATTCATCCAATTGTAAACACCATGTAGATCTGTGCAAAAAGCCAAGCCAGTCTACAAATTGACCAGTGTGGTTTGCTGCCTGTTAGCTCCATGCATGCCTCCATGCTGGGGGTTGGTCTGTATGCTGTGTTTTACGTACTTAATTATCTATTTTCGTTTTTGGGGAAACCTGACAGTTCTTAAGGGTTACTCCTGGTGGTTCCCAGGCCACTATTGGGGATGTCAGGGACTGATCTCAGGTTGACCAAGTTCAATGCAAGTTCCCAACCCACTGTACTACCCCTCAGGCCACTGTTGGTTTGAAATATTGGTTCTGAAACTGCTTCCTGGGGTTTTCCTTGTAGGCATGAATCCACGGCTCTCATGTTGTTAAGGGGTAGAAGCCTTTCCTCCTGTTCCAGTGTCTTTCTGGCAATCTGTGTTGTTACTAGATCAGTTCCTCTCTGCATCTCCAGGGCTGGCTTCAGAGTCACTATGCAATACAGGGTCGGGGAACTTTTTTCTCCAGACGCCCACTTTGTGATTTTACACTCTAACAACCACTTCTCTGTTCCTTTATGCGATCCAATTCCACTTGCAGTAAAATCCAGTTCCACTTTTTTGGTCACACCCAGCGGTGTTCAGGGGTTTCTCCTCTCTCTTCTACACTCCTGATCCTGCTTTGGGGACCCTATAGAATGCAGAAGATTGAACCTGGGTCAGCTGCGTGCAAGGCAAATGCCCTGTCCACTGTGCTATCGTTCCAGCCAGCCAGCCAGCCAGCCAGCCAGCCAGCGAGGCTTACACATTTACCTGCATTTTCCTAGTTGTTCTCTGCACAGCTTGTGTCTGGCCCTTTAAGGCTGCTTGCAGAAGCGGAAGTGGCATCACTGCAGGGCATTCAGGTATTTGCGTGCAAGAAGCTGGATCAGGCCTCCACTTGTTATGCAGGTGAGGGGCGAAGTGGCTGTCCCGCGTGGAAGGGGTCTGTGAAGGCCGGTTTCGTGGCAGGACACTAGCGGCCTCCCTTGAGCGCCAGCCCCACCCTCCCGGTCTCCGCGCTGAGGGGCGGGGCCAGGCCACCCTGGAGGCCGCTTTCGCGCTCTTTTTTCAATCCTTTCCCGAGATCCAGGCGGTTCCTGCAGCGCGGCGGGGTTTGTTGGGGGACGCCGAGCTTTGGTGAGTGCAGTGGGGGCTGTACCGGGGCGCGCAGGTCACAGGTGTGAGTGCGTGTTTCTGGGGCTCCCCTGCAGCCACAGTCGCCTTCAGCTCCGCGGTCGGGCAGTGGCGGGTGGGCGCGCGGCTGAGCGCGGGGGCTGCAGAGCCTCGGGGCTGGGCCGTCCTGACCCTCCCAGCACAGGACTGCGCTGGGCCCTGTCCTGGACGCTTTGGCCTGTACCTCCCTGCTATAGAAGCTGCAGATTCACCTAGAGGACCGGAGAGATAGCACAGCGGTTAGGGCGTTTGCTTTGCATCTTGCCCACCAAGTTTGATCTCCGAGCTCCACCAGGACGGGTGCCTGAGCGCAGAGTCAGAAGTTTCTCGTCCATATCGTCGGTGGTGCCTCCAAAACTACAAAAGGCCTGTTACTTTTAGAGGGGCAGAGGGGAAGCTCCCCAATGGCAAATGACACTGTAGCCCTCGGTCACTATTCATTAGTAGCCCTGATGTCCAGGGCCATCCTGTGTGTGTGGATCTAGGGGTGGTTGCGGTTTGCAAGTGAAAATTTAATTTGGGGCTACTTTTGGTTGTATTTTGGGCACATCAGTTGTCGGGGGTTTACTTCAGGAGCAGCACTCTGCAATTATTATTTTTTTGATCTTTAGGGGTCACGTGAGATGCCGAGTATCAATCTGGGTCAGCAAGGGAATCGCCCCTCCCAGCTTACTATCTCTCTGACTCCACATTGTTGTTGTTTTTTCTAACATGTGGAATTTCTGTACCCTAAAATCAAGTTGAAAATTGCACCCCGACTCTTCATCTCTCCCTGATCAGGGCAAAACACGGCTGTTACACTGAGTACTGAGAGTTGTGTTCAAATAATGTATGGGCATGAGCTGCGTGCATTTGGTGGCAATGATTGGTCTCCGCACCCTGCCTGGTAAAGGGTGAGAGAGGAGCGAAGAAGAAAACAGGGGCCAGGCTGTTGGTGATCTGCTGGATATTAATTAACTTAACAATATTTTAGGCTTCATCTGTGAATTTCCACTTTTGCTCCACCCAGAGAAGCTTATCATGTCCTTGCTTACATCCCTAATTTAGTTAAAGTTTATCTTTAACCGTTTCATTGTATTTTACCTCTCATTGTCTCAGTTCCCCAAGTCAGTCTTGATTACTTATGAGCCATAACTTTCTCTTAATTCTCAGCTTCATATTTGTACTGCTTTGTAGTTGAAGTGCTGTGTATTTGTACCCACTTTTCTGTTTCTCCTATAGCTTTTTATGTTTTTACTACACAACAGTGTCTATGGTTAATCCAGAAAGACATCAATGCTGTGCTCCTAATATTTGGGAGTTGATTGACTCTGAAGTTACCTACTCCTGGGCATAATTGCTTGGTCATCATTATTTGACTCATGCTTCGGTTGCTGTAGTTCATAACACCCCAAAAGGGAGGTTCTGCCGTGGGACTTGGATGGACCTGGAGCAAGTGGCAAAACTACCCTGGCTTCCATATGGCATATTGTAGAAAGCAGAAGTGCATGGTCTTGATTCAAACTGTTACAGCTTAAGAGACAGGAGCCCCATGGGGAAGGACAAGCCGAACTGGCCTGAGGTCTTAGTCTGGGATTTACAGTAAAACCTTGCTTGCTCTCACAGCCCAGAGAATTAAGTGTTAAAATCCTTATTTGCTCTCAAAGCCCAGAGAACTAAGTGTTGGGATCTTTGTTTCTTACTGTGTTTATCCAAACAACTGCAAGTATTGATAACTTATACAACTAGATGAAAAGATAAAAGCAATGTAGATGTCCCTGGGAGACAGAGTGTCTCCTTGGGTGAATCTCCCAATGAGAATTTCCTCTGACAAATGTTTATTTGCATAAATGATCAGTCACTCCTATGTCCTTATCTCACGCCCCCTCAGATGTTCTATAAGTATGGTAGCTGTTCTGCATTAAATGGGCCATTTTCACTTACGGTGTGGTTTTCTGTCTCCCTGTCTCTCTGTCTCTGTTGGGAAGGGATCCCCATTTTAGTTTGTGGAATCACTGTACCCGCATATTTTACTTTGTGGACTCACAGTGATCAAGTTGCTCCTTATTCCATTCTCCTTTGCACCTATACCAGTCTCCCACTGCTCTTTATCCCTCTCTTCATCCATCTCCCACAGGCTTTATTCCCCATCCCACAGAGTTAGGGGTAGCAAATACACAGAGATGTGGTTGTACAATCAAAGGATGTAAAGCTCTTCCCTAAAGAGAAATTTCTAGGACAAAACTTTGACTCAGAAGCAGAGATCAGCTCAAGGGCAGGATTTTCTCTAAGGACGTATTTTTTCTTTGCTTAGTTCATATTCATTGAAGCAATCATCTTAAATTGACACTTAATCTTTCTGTTTAATTTGAATGGACACAGTAAAAGATCTATTAAGCTTATAGGGTGTCTCTATTGGGAATATTTCCTATAGCTCCCAGACTACACTCCCCAGGATAGGATAGTCTTTCCTAACCCCAGCAGGATCCTTACCCAGTTACTTATGTTTGGGTCACGAAAAAATTTTTTATGGTGCTTACCTGTCCCTTTTTAATGCCAGGGTAGCTCACAACTATCCTGGGTCCATCCAGTCTCTTGCTTTTTGGGTGCTAAGAACGAAGAGTAGCTGAGGCTTAAGTCTCATAAATATGACAATGCCCAGGAGTGTATAATATCTGGAGTCAAATAACTCTGAAGTTACAAAAGCATAACATTGTCTTCCTTTGTCTCTACAAAGCTGAGGGCTGGGGGCATGGCCATCCCGATCCTGCCAGCACAATCTTCCCAACTGGGACTGCACTGGTCCTTGTCCAGGAGCAAAAAGGATATTTGTCTAAAGTAAACTGCAGAGGACATTAAGGAAATAGAAAGTCAAAATTTGACTCACAAATACAAAATCCAGAGATCTCTGAAGAATTTGACTTTACAATTCACAGTTTCTGGTTAGGGGAAATGGGTGATTAATGCATAGGAGAAGCAGAGCACCTGGAAGTTAAAGATGAATACTAAGGAAATGGGAGTGATTTGGGAGCATTGGTATGGGTGTTACTCAGTAAGCCTAAACTCCTTGTAGCAGAAGAGAAATGATGGACCAATGATAAACCTAAATTGTTTAGAACTCTAATCCAACAAAGGTAAAGGGTTTTGTTTTTTAAACACCTTGCTATCTTAGTTTTGGTTTTTCAGGAGTAAGGACATTTGCTCAGGGTTCACCTTGGCTGTGCTAGGAGCACATTTACTTAGGGCCAGAGACATAGTACAGTGAGTAAGGATTTAACCATCCAAGCAGTCGACCCAGGTTCCACCCCTGCATCCATATATTCTGTACCAGAGTGATTCCTGAGTGTAAAGCTAAGAGTAAGCACTGAATATGCCGTTTGTGGCCCCCAAACAAAAATCACACAAAGACACACTTGTATATACACACATATATGCACATACAATTAAGAAAGATGCAAAATGGAGAAAGAACAATAGAGTTTCGGTAGCAGGGAAAGATCAAGAATAGGGAATTTTTAAGGACCAGAAATTTGACTCTTTAAATGTTTCACTCTAGAATTTGTCATTGCACATTATTTCCCCCCCTTCGGTAGAATTTGCCTTTTTTTGTTCTTATATTTTTTGCCATAGCATACAGTACTCAGTGTTTACTCTTGTGCCTGAGCTCAGGGATCATTTGCAAGAGTCAGGGTAACATTGTGTGTCTAGATATCTTTGGTTCAATGTTTGGTGAAAACTGCAGGATCAGGGGATTTCTCCTTATCCCCGGGCCCCATAGTGTGTGACTGACCACTCCAGCATTTGCCTCTCCACACCTTTTTTTTGAGTCCATCCCCCTTGCAGTACGGATTCACCAAGGAGGCAAAATGGTTCTCAGTGCCTAGACTCTGGCTCTTTAAGGCACCTTATGGAAATAAAAGTGATGTCATAAGTGATGTCATAGTTCATTTTCCATCCCTGACACTGACACTGGGACTGTTGTGTACTTGCCAAAGGACAAGTAAATTTGCGCTCTATCCTTAAAGGGGGATCCTGAAGGCGGGTTTTGTGGCAGGATTCGAGCAGCCTCCTGTGAGCACCCCGCGCCTTCCCATTTCCACACTCTGAGCTGAGGGGCCGAGCCAGCTTGGGGGGTACTTTTGCCCTAGTTTTTCACTTGTTCTCTGAAATCCAGGTGTATTCTGAGGTGCGGTGGAGGCTTTAGGGGGATGCGGAGCTTTGGGGGTGCAGTGGAGGCTGTCTCAGGGTTCAGGGGTGGCAGCTGTGAGTGTGTGATCCCGGGGGGCCTCTTTGGCCACGATCATCTCCAGCTCCAGGATGGGGCAATAGTGGGTGAATGCGAGAATCAGCCGGGTCTTGGCCGTACCAATCCTCCCAGCAGTCCCATGTTTGAACCATTGGCCCTAACCTAGCTTCTTTAGAATCTCCAGATTTGAGGGGCAGAGCTTCAGCCCCTCCACTTCATGGCAGGAGATATTTTGCTGGTCATCTTCATTGTCTGCCATTTTAGCCAGGGTCATTTGGGGTATGTGGGGGGGAAGGGGACCTGCAGGTGCCTGAGGTTTGCCAATGAAAACGTATTTGGGGGGCTATTTTTGATTCTTTTTATTTGTGGGGGGAGTGGGAACACACCCGGAGATGCTTCTGACTTACTCTAGCCTCTAAGCTAAGGAATTATCCCTGGCACTGCTGGGGGCCATATGGGATGCAGAGGATTGATCGGTTCATGTGGTCCAACGCCCAAGTCACATTACTGCCTGTCCAACAATACTGGTGTATCTTTTTCCAGATCATGAATTTCAGGTCCTTCACATCAAGCTGTAAGGCAGACCTGACTCTTCATCTTTCCTTGACCAGACAACCACTGGAATCTGGGTAAATACTGAGGGTAAAGTTTGGTTTTTTTTTTTTTTTTTGCTTTTTGGGTTATACCTGGCGATGCACAGGGGTTACTCCTGGTTTTGTACTCAGGAATTCCTCCTGGCAGTGCTCAGGGGACCATATGGGATGCTAGGAGTCGAACCTGGGTCGGCCGCATGCAATGCAAACACCCTACCCGCTGTGCTATCACTCCAGCTCCAAAGGGCTTTTTAATGTTTATTTTTTAAAGAATATTTTTGTGTGTGCGGGGAGAGGGAAGAGCTGTGTTCATGACTCACTCCTAGTATTTTTGGAAGAAATTTATATAGGAAGGGGCAGAGCAAAAGTACAGCAAGTAGGGTGATTGCTTTACACACAGCCAACCCACGTTCTGTTTCTTGAATCCCACTGGTCTCCACACCTGCTGGGAGTGAAACCTGAGTGCAGAGCTAGGAATACTCCCTGAGCAATGCTGGTTCTGACTCAAAGCAGAAAAACATGCACACGCACCCGCACAGACACATGCACGTACACACAGAAAACGTGTGATCGTTGAAAAAGAGAATAATAATTCATGGAAAACCATGCCAGAAAATCGAAGTTTTAAGGACCTGCTGTTTGTCTGTTTAAATGTTCTTCCCTCTTATTTTGCACATGAATTCTGTTGGTTTCTTGTGCTTCGAATTTGCCTTTTTGTTGCAGTATTTTTGGTCATAATCTACAGTGCTCAGGTTTTAACTCCTGACAGTTCATATTATGGTCCCTAGTAAGCCCTGGTTATTTGAATCATTTTTCTATTGAACCATTTGCGCAGTTTTCTAATATATTCTTGGACGGCAGGAGCAAGTGTTGGCTGAGGCTCACGCAGATGTTCCGTTTCAGGGATAGAGTAAATTAGGACCCTAAGGTCTCAGGTCCAGCGCGAGAGAGCAGGGCTGTGCCTCTGACCCAACTGTACCCAGAAGTGATCTTGGTCCCCGGGACAGAGTGCCCAGGCGCATGTTCTTGTCCCTGCTGCAAGAGAGTGGCTGAAGCTTTGTCCACTCTATGTCCCTGTGACTTTCCCCATGGCAGAGCCACATCCAGGCTATAGTTCCCAGGGGGCAGCACTGCTGCCAGCTGCAGGGGCGCCAGTACTTGGGAGCACCGGGACTCAGAGTCAGACCGAGGCTGGGCCTGTAGGGATTGTCCTGTGCAATTCAGGGAGGAATTCGGGGACCAGAGAGGGCTGTCGTTTCCTCTCCTATTGCCTGGGCCCAGGCTCCTATCCTGAAGTGCAGCACGGATGCCAACAAAATTGGCATCCCCAGTGGAGACAGGAGCTTCTGCCATTGTCTCCCTGAGGTGGGATTATGAGGGTGTGGCTGCTCTGAGATCAGGGGTGGGAGGAGGTGCTGCTCTCTGGTGCTCACTGTTCTGACTTCTTCAGGTCTTTGCACAGAGCCTCCTGCTAATTCTCAGCACAACAGTGGCGGGAGAAGATGGTGATGCGGCTTCTGATAAGCCGTCCAAAGGTAGGAGTAGAGGGACAGAATGGCATGAGGTAGTGCCAGGAGTGCCCGGGTTTCCTGGGCGATCTGTTTTGAGTTTCTTTTGGATGGATTCCAAGTTGAGACTTCCGATCAGACCACGCCATATTTGGCTGTGGGACCGACCCAGCGGTGCATGAGGAATACTCAAAGCTCAGTGCTCAATGATCACTCCTGACATGTCTAGGCAACCAATGGGATGCTGGAGGTCCAAAGATTTTGTCTTGAATTTTCTGTTTTATTTGGGAGTGATAGCACAGCGGTAGGGTGTTTGCCTTGCACGCAGTCAACATGGCCGACCTGAGTTCGATTCCTCCGCCCCTGCCCCTCTCGGAGAGCTCTGCAAGCTACCGAGAGTATCTCGCCCGCACGGCAGAGCCTGGTAAGCTCCCTGTGATGTATTCGATATGCCAAACACAGTAACAACAAAGTCTCCAATGGAGACGTTACTGGGCCCGCTCGAGCAAATCGATGATCAACAATTTGGGGTGCAGAGCAAAGGATTCTCACAATAAATCCTTGTGCTGCACTCTGGCATTGCCCCTGGCAGTGCTTGTGGGATCATATGGGATGGTGGGGATCGCCAGTCCTACACGCTGTTCCCGGAGCAGCTGTCCTGTTACGCCAACCTGCTGCTTCATTTTCTTTTGCATTGTTTTTGTACTCAGACATCCTCTTTACTCTGTTTTCTGGATTCACAATTGATGGGCATCAGAATGCGCTGGGGTGTGCTGGCCACATTTGCGTACTGTCAACTACAGTGACTTGGACCCCAGGACTTATTTTTCCCCTGTTTTGTCCTTCCTGCTCTGGAGAGCCTTGCCTTCTCAGTCATACAGTCTTATATTCACATAAAGTTATGAGTGGATTTCTGGGCATGCGCTGATCCCAAGGAGAAAGAGCCAAGGATCTCTGAGGCCAGTAGAGATGTTGGCGTGAAGAACCTTCTCCTTCTTTGCGAGGGATTTGGGGCGGTCTTGAGCAGTGTGTTCTTCCAGGCACACATGCCATGCACCACTCTGAGTAGTTGTCTATATAAACTGTAGTTCTTAGTCCTAGTAGTCAAGAGCTCTGCGGGTGCAGCGGTGAGCGTGCAGTCGTTTTTGCTGCACCCAGGGATGGTCTTTTGGATCGTGCAAGTCTGCGGTCAGGTGATCCTCTCTACAGTGCTCACTGGACCAGTGGTGCTCGAATTGGACCTTGGGTTACCAGGAAAGGCAGATATATCCGAGAACTTTCTGTATAACATCCTCCCACTTTCACAGATCCAGCTGCCTTATGTGATTTCTGGGACCCGTCAGCCATGCGTCTGCATGGAGGCTGGTTCATTCGAAGGGGAGAGGACTAGCGACAATATAGGACCCTGGGTCCTGGCCTCACAGTAGTGGGAATGAGACTAAGGTAGACTCTAACTGCCACCCTCCCTGTGTGCTGACTCAGGACGCAGTGACCTTCCACGACGTGGCTGTGAACTTCACCCCGGAGGAATGGTCATGCCTGGCGGCCTCTCAGCAGAAGCTCTACAGGGACGTGATGCTGGAGACTTACCAGCATCTGCAGGCTGTAGGTGAGAGCAGTGTGCAGCCAACCCTGTCTGGACAGACCTGCTTGGGCTCCCTGGGTTTGGGCCGCAGCTGTGTGTCCAACAGTAGCTGTGACTGACGGGCTGGTATGTTGAACAGCCATGAGGTGTTTGTTCCCTCCCTGTGTTTTTTTAGGGTTCACCTATGGATACTCAGGGCTTACTCTCAGCTCTGTCCGTAGGAATCAGTCTTGTGAAGTAGCAGGACCCTGTGGGGTGATTCAGATCAACCCGTTTCGACTGTGTCCGTGGGAATATCCCTATCTGCCCAGTTATCGCTCAGGTCCCTTTAAATAGTTCCATCCATTGGTGAATCAATTTGCTTTGTGTACTACACAAACTTCTGTGTGTTTAATTGACTTTGCTGTTGCCTTTGTTTAGGGAACACAGTCCACAGTTCTCCTGGCTCTGTGCTAAACGATGACTCCTAAGAGTGCTCAGAAACCGGGATACCATGGACTGAAACCTCTTGGCAATTTAAAACATTGGTGCATGACTCCCAATACTTTTGCACCAGGCACTCAAATCAGACGGTTTTTGCTTTTTCTTTTTTCCTTAGGTTTAGGAAAAAAGAATCAGGATTACGGCCAGATTCTTTTCATTATTACATGCACATAATAATAATAATTATTATAGTAATAATTACAGTAGTTATTATAGTAATTATAATGATAGTAATAATTATTATGATGTAATAATAATAATAATGTAACGGCCAGAATCCAGAGATTATCACACCCTTTACGACATCTTATCATCTCATTCTTACTTTGGACAAACTGGCAGGCTACCGAATTTATCTTGCCCACATGGCAGTCTGGCAAGCTCCCCGTGGAGTACCCAATATGCCAAATACCAAGAATAATGAAGGGTCTCATTCTCCTAACTCTGAAAGAGCCTTGAATATGGGACTTTTTTTTTTTTAAATCTCAGGGCTAGGACGAAGGAGACGTTACTGGGGCCTGCTCGAGGCAATCAACGAATAACAGGATGGTTGTGATTGTGATTGTAATTAGGGATTATTCCTGCCTGTGTATTCAGGATCCACACCTGGCCTTGCTCCAAGACCTTATGGGCTGCCTGTGATCAAACCCACATGTGTGTGCAGCACTTCTGTCCTATGTGCTGTACTATCTCTCCCACCACCGGGGCTTTGATATCTCTTCTCTCAACTCATCAGACACTGCCGTATTTCAGTGCTTGGAGATACTTCTAATGGTTCTTGTGAGACTTCAGCAGGACTCAGGCTTTGCTCCTGGACTCTGCACTCAGGGATCACTCCTGGCTGGCGTGAGGGACCCTAGGGGATGTCGAGTATTGCAACTGGATTGGCTGTGAGAAACTCCTGCTGTGCTCTCTTTCTGGATACATTTTTAGCTTAAAAAAATAAGGGTCTCTTGCCACCTTTGGCCATTTCCAGATTTATTAAGCACTTAGTTTTACTGAAATTCTTGATGAGTTCATGAGGGGCTCAGGAAACTCCATGTAGTGTTAGGCCTAGACAGACAGTATGGTTAGGAAAGTGATTTTCTTGCAAGCAATGCACCTGGGTTAAATCCCCGGCATCCCATGTCATCCCCGAGCACCAGCAGTGCTGATTTCAGAATACAGAGTCAGGATTCGTCCCTGAACATTGCCAGGTTAGACCCCAAACAAGACAAAAACCAACAACATACTGTGCTGATCAACACCCTGTTGGCCATACACAAGGCCTGGTCTATTGTATTTGTGGTATTTTCTTGGGTCTTACCTCTCGAATAACTAGAAATATGTGGCATTTTGGAAATGGACATTGTGTTCATGCCTTTCATTAATTTGCCCCGTTATATCAGGAAACACGGGGATTTACCTGTCACCTTTTCCTTGTCACTTATCCATGCCTCTGTCTCTGTTGTGGCAGGGCACACTGGGATGAAGCCTGCGGTGATCTCCTGGCTGGAAGGAGGAGCCCTGAGGTCAGGGAGGAGAGACTTGTGTTTAGGTGAGTGTCTGAGGACCCTTACTGGCTCAGGCCCTGTGCAGTGTATGGGTGCCCTGAGCATGTATGAAACACGCTGCTGAGGCTGGGGCCTTGGGCTCCTGGATCCATGGCTCTGTGCCACACTCACACTCCTCTTCATTCCCATCGTATGTCTGTCCAGAATGACTCTGTACATTGCTTCCATGGTTTTCGAATAAGTAAGACCATAACAGAGCTAGTTTGGATCTGAACGATAGTGCAGCAGGGAGTGCCTTGCAGTGCCTGAAAGTGACCTGTTCAATAACCTGGTTCCCTGAACATCACCAGGTCTGCTCAAAAACAAAAACAAAACCTAGTGTAGAATTACAAAGATCCTTACCGTTTTCCACTAACTTAATCTTTTCTTTAGTGTAGGATTTTATGGAATTTGAATACCACAGAGATGTACTCCAACTACATGGCATCATTTTGCTACATTTTTGACAATTGCTTTAACTGCATGTTGTGTTCAGTTTCAGAGCTGGAACCACGGATTCAAGATTTGGCATTACGGCACTTTGATTTGGGAATGGGGTCCGCAAGTACGAGTGAGTTGGTAAGATTTTTAATTCAGAATAAATTATTATGCCAGCGGGAGTGGACCAAATATGTGATTGTTAGGGTGGAGGGCTATGAATGGCAGGGAGGAATTCCAAAGCCTGATGCTTGGGGTAGAGGACCCTTAGCTTTACTAGGTGCTGAAATCAACCATGTATAAAAATGCTGTGAGTTTTCATTTGCTTGACAGTTATAGTCGTTTAAAAAGCTAATTTGTGGGCCATGGAGATAGTGCAGTGAGAAATATACTTGCTTTGCACAGGGATGGATGGTCCTTACCCAGCACTCCTTATAGACACCGTAGACCCACAGAACTGATCCTAGATACTGCATGGTGTGCCCCACCCAACCCCCAATAAATAGAAACTACAAAACATTAAGAACAAAAAACTTCGTTGATGCTGAAAACAATCACTTGTGGTGAGAGCTTTGCAATAGCCACGAGGTCTATCTCAGCTGTGTGAGGATGCAGCGTTGTCTTCACCCCTTCATCACAGGTTCCACTCTGAGCTTTAATCAAACCCACTGTGGTTGTATCTCATTTTCTCTTGAAATGGATGCATCAGTTTTCTATAGAAGGAATTATTTCAAGTTGTATTCCTTCATTAAGTTAACGGTGGGGGGAAGTCACAGAATTTTATGAATCTGCTTCCATCAATTTTGTGCGTCGAACTTACATTTACACGAAGTTATTCTATAATAAGACAATCCTTACGTAGGTAGTTACATTTGTGTGGTGCATGTGTTAGAAACCTCACCTGGGGCTGGAGCAATAGAACAGCGGGCAGGGCATTTGCCTTGCACGTGGCCAACCCGGGTTCGATTCCCTGCATCCCATATGGTCCCCTGAACACCGCCAGGAGTAACTCCTTAGTGCAGAGCCAGGAGTAACCCCTGTGCATCACCAGGTGTGACCCCCCAAAAAAAGAAACCACATCTGAAGGCTCAGTTTTTTGACAGGAAGACTCGGTGAATAAGTTAATAATTGGACTCCTTCTCTGCTCTTCCTACAGGGAAGCAGCCAACCCAAGTGGAATATCTCTGATTCTGCACTCTATGACAATATCTCTAGTGAGCAATCCTGCATTCAACCCCATGAGGACGCCAAGACGTGTGGGATGTCTTCTGAGGGTGATCAGAATGGCGAGAGCTACCTCACTTTGAAGAAGCCCTCCCTTGGAAAAAGTTCCTTGGAGTGTGGTGTTCTCAGTTCACAGTCACAAAATCCCCCAGTCTGGATGCCACTAGGGAAAGAAGCACTGTTTATAGTGAGTCCCTCACAGCGACAAACTCTCAATCACAGTCACTGTGAACAGAACCCATCTAAGTGTAAGGAATGTCGCGGAGCCACCCCATGTTCTCAGCACTGTGGTATTCCCTTAGAAAACTACAGTGGACAGCATCCCCGGAAAAGTGAGCACCAAGAACAAAGTGTGAGTCAAGGGTTATTCCATCATGACCATATGAATATAAATTCAGGAGTGAAACCTTATGCGTGTGAAGCATGTGGGAAGGCCTTCAATCAATCATCACATCTTTTTAGACATAGGAGAATTCATACAGAAGAGAAATCTCATAAATGTCAGACATGTGGGAAGGCCTTTATTCAGCCCTCAGATCTTAATAGACATATGAAAACGCATAGTGGAGAGAAGCCTTATATAAGTCAGACATGTGGGAAGGTCTTTAATCAGCCCTCAGATCTTAATAGACATATGGATATTCATAGTGGAGAGAAACCTCATAAATGTCAGACATGTGGGAAGGCCTTTATTCACACCTCATCTCTTTATAGACATAAGAATACGCATAGTGGAAAGAAGACTTATATATGTCAGGAGTGTGGAAAGGCCTTTGCTGGAGCCTCAAAACTTACTGTACATCGGAGAATTCACACTGGAGAGAAACCGTATATATGTAAGGAATGTGGAAAGGCCTTTGCTGCAGCCTCAATATTTAGAGTACATAGGAGAATTCACACTGGACAGAAGCTTTATATATGTGTGCAGTGTGAAAAAGCCTTTGCTGCAGCCTCAAAACTTACTGTACATAGGAGAATGCACACTGGAGAGAAACCGTATATATGTAAGGAATGTGGAAAGGCCTTTGCTGCAGCCTCAATATTTAGAGTACATAGGAGAATTCACACTGGACAGAAGCTTTATATATGTGTGCAGTGTGAAAAGGCCTTTACTACATCCTCACAATTGACTATGCATAGGAGAATTCACACTGGAGAGAAACCGTATATATGTGTGCAGTGTGAAAAGGCCTTTACTACATCCTCACAATTGACTGTACATAGGAGAATTCACACTGGAGAGAAACCGTTTATATGTAAGGAATGTGGGAAGGCCTTTGCTAAAGCCTCAAGACTTAGTGAACATAGAAAAATTCACACTGGAGAGAAACCATATATATGTAAGGAATGTGGAAAGGCCTTTGCTGCAGCCTCAAAACTTACTGTACATAGGAGAATTCACACTGGAGAGAAACCATATATATGTAAGGAATGTGGAAAGGCCTTTGTTGCAGCCTCAAAACTTACTGTACATAGGAGAATTCACACTGGAGAGAAACCGTATATATGTAAGGAATGTGGGAAGGCCTTTTCTGAAGCCTCAAGACTTACTGTACATAGGAGAATTCACACTGGAGAGAAACCGTATATATGTAAGGAATGTGGGAAGGCCTTTGCTATAGCCTCAAGACTTAGTGATCATAGGAGAATTCACACTGGAGAGAAACCGTATATATGTAAGGAATGTGGGAAGGCCTTTGCTAAAGCCTCAAGACTTAATGAACATAGGAGAATTCACACTGGAGAGAAACCATATATATGTAAGGAATGTGGAAAGGCCTTTGCTGGAGCCTCAAAACTTACTGTACATAGGAGAATTCACACTGGACAGAAACTTTATATGTAAGGAATGTGGGAAGGCCTTTGCTGTGACCTCAATAATTAATGTATATAGGAGAATTCACATTGGATAGAAACCATATATATGTAAGGAATGTGGAAAGGCCTTTGCTGGAGCCTCAGACTTATTGAACATAGGCGCATTCACGCTGTAGAAAAACACTTGAGCACCCTGCAGCTCCTAGTTTGGGAACTTGAGCGGAAGGACACGCCAGCTTGTAGGGCATTTTTGTGTTGTTTTTTCAAAACTTGTTCTGCATATCTAGGTATTAGGGAATGTGGAGCTTTTGAGGGTTGCATTGGGGGCTTTTCTGTGGCGAAGGTGTCATGGGTGAGGGTGCATTATGCTGAGGGTCCCTGCAGCCAAGATCACATCCAGGTCCAAGATAGCATATGAACTTTGGGCCTTGGTGTGAGGGACCTGCAGACAGTGGTGGTCTTGGCAATCTCATACCTCCCTACTCGGGACTGCGCAGGGCCCTTTTTGGAGCCTTTGGACTAGAGATAACACTTATCAAACCTCCAGATATGTTCACGCGAAGCCCCGAAAGAAAAGGGACACTTTTCTGGTCCGTCATTTTTATTGGCTCCTGTGCTGGGGTTGGGACTTTGGGGTGTGTCTGCACAAGTGAGAGGGTTTTGCCTCTGAAAATTTACTGTTTGTATTATTTATTTATTTTGTTTTCTGCTTTTTGAGTTACAACCAGCGATGCACATGGGGTTACTCCTGGCTTATGCACTCAGGAATTACTCCTGGCAGTGCTCAGGGGAACGTATTGTTTCCAGGATTTGAACCCGGGTTTTTTGCGTGCAAGGCAAACCTCCTACCCGCTCTGCTATCACTGCTGCTTAATGGCTATGATCCCAAAGATTCAGAGACAAATCTCAAAACCCAGCGGCTCTTGGCAGAAATGAGTCTGAACCCTGCAGTAGGTTACTAACCCCGGGCCACCCCAGAGGGATGTGGTACTGTCCCTCCACCTGCTCCCCCTTGGCGGCTCACTGGCCACCATCCTCCAGAGGCCATTGGAAAGTCACGTTTGGGCCTGCAGTGATGAGATATGTGGAGCTTCACAGGATGGGGGGATGGGAGTGGAGATGGCCCTTTCCTCCACGACCCAACAATAGCTTAGATCATGCCCACGAACTGCCTCTCTGGCTCCTGATAAAGCTGCTTAATGGCCATGATCCCAGAGAGTCAGGAGAAAATCTGTAACTCAGCAGGTCTTGGAAGAAATCCCTCCATATTATTAAAATTTCAAAATTACTAAATCATGTTGTTTATAACCAGCAATAGAAAACAAATTGTCTACTGTTGCCTTTTTGAACTATCTGAGTGCTGGGGTTAAATCCCAAATATAATAATGGTGGGTCTGGTGTCAAAATATTGAATGTAATCAAAGTAGAGAGAAATGTAGAAATCATCTGTCCCCACAGTTAGGGGTAGGGTGTAGAATGGGGGTATACTTGGGGTTTTGGTGGCGGAAAATAGGCACAGTAAAGGGACTGGTGCTTCATTGTATGAACGAGACAAACCCAAAAGCTTTGTAACTTCATTCAGGGCGATTCAAAAAATAAAAATTATCAAAAAAAGGGGGGGGAAAGTACGGTGGAGTTCATGCCCATTTCAGTCAGCCTAATCAATAGCCGAATAAACAACAATACTCCTGCAAATAATATTTTCTACTTCCACATGTCCAATTGCAAAGAATCCCTTTCTCTTCATCTCTCCCTGACCAGAACATCAGGAAAACTGGCTCTTTGGGGTGGCTACATCAGTATACTTGTTTTATCTTTTCCTGAAAGGGAGATATTTGAGTATGGGGAAGGGGAGTTTTGCTCAGGGGTCACTGCTGGTGTGCTGGGAAAAAAATTATTTGGAAATGGCCAGAGCAATAGTACAGCAAGTAGGGTACTTGCTTGCATGTGGCCAACCCAGGAGTCCTCCACTCCACAACACCTTTGAGTTGATCATTGGACATTGAGTGTCCCCTTCTCACCCCTAGAACAGTTGATGTGACGATATGGCGTGGGGGAGGAGTGTCTAGAGTTTTGGTCCAACCCAGTGTTGCTTTCTTTTGGTCCTGCTGGGTCAGTGCTTAGGTGTTACTCACAGGAGCATTGTTCACTGGGTTTGTCTCTGGGGTGGCTGCGTGCACGTCCATCAGCTTCTAATATAGTTCCATTGTGGTAGATCAGGATTCCATCCAGTGACTACTGGGGCCTGTCACCCTAAAGTGTTGGTGGAGGCCGGTTCCTCCCTTGTGGAGTGGGGAAAAGGGAGATCCCTGAGAACCCCTAGGGTGCTGCAGTGTCTCATCCTCAGGCCCATTGTGTGGAGTGGATGGCCTCCTCCTACCCTAGTGTGTGCTGGTTCGAAATGCGGTTACCTCTGTCAACATGGCAGTGAGTTTCACCCCAGAGGGATGAACATACCTGATTGCCTCTCAGAGGAATCTCTAAAGGGATGTTATGCTGGAGTCAGAAGAGGAGCAAAGATATGGAGGACCACTGACTGATGGTCAGAATGGCTTGTTTAATGTGAAGCTTTTAGCATAACTACAGAGCATTGAACGTTGTTGAGCTATAGGACTACACAGAGGGGTGACTGATCATTTACAGAGGTAAAGCATTTTTGTTTGTTTTTGCTTTTTGGGTCATGCCTGGCCATTAACAGGGGTAACTCCTTGCTCTGCACTAAGGAATTTACTCCTGGATGTGATCGAGGAACCATATGGGATGCTGGGAAAAGAACCCTCGTCATCTGCGTGCAAGGCAAATGCCCATCCTGCTGTGCTATGTCTCCAGCCCCTACAGAGGTAAAGGGTTTTGATGGAGACAATTCTGGAGAATTCAAGGAGACACTGTCTCCCAGTGGCTATACAGAGAGATTCTCCCAGGGTCAACAGCATTATATTGCTTTCCTCTTTCTCTATCTACTAGAAAATATTAAACAATTAAACTTACTTCTTATTAATAATTGCAGATATGTGGATAAAGGTAAGGTAAAGGCCCTCCCGTTGATCGTCGATTTGCTCGAGCGGGCCCAGTAACGTCTCCATTGGAGACTTTGTTGTTACTGTGTCTGGCATATCGAATACTCTCGGTAGCTTGCCGGGCTCTCCGAGAGGGGCGGAGGAATCGAACTCGGGTCGGCCATGTTGGCCGCGTGTAAGGCGAACGCCCTACCGCTAGCAGACACAGTAACAACAAAAGTCTCCAATGGAGACGTTACTGGGCCCGCTCGAGCAAATGTGGATAAAAATAGTAAGAAATATAGATTCCAAAATTTAGTTCTCTGGACTCTGAGGGCAAGGTTGCTGGGCTTCTACCATAAATACCATACTAGGTCTTCAGGCCGGTACAGCTTGTCCTTCATGAGGTCCTGTCTCTTAAGTCATAACAGCTAATATCAAGACTGTTCTTTCATGCTTTCTAGACTATTCCATTTCGATTCCAGGGTAGTTTTGCTATTTTCCCCAGATCCATCTCAGCCCTATGGGGCCTTCCTTTTTGGAGTGTTAGGAAGTATGGCAACTGAAGCTTGAATCAAGTAAATATGACAGGTGCCAGGAGTAGATGTATTTCAGGATATGGGCCAGATATTAGGAGCCTATCATTAATAGTCTATCTGTGGTTAAGCAAAGAACATTGCTCTATAGTAGAGTATAAAGGGGCTAATGGGAATATAGAATAGGAAATATTCACTTCAAATACAAAGTTCAGATTCACCTAAGTCATCAAACCTCACTTGGGGAATTGTAAGCTCAAAGTAAAGGTAAAAGAGAAATTCAGGGAATTACAGATGTTCCAAAAGCACTGTGGGGAGGGTGCTTCCTTACGTAAAGCAAACCAGGTTCAATCACTGACCTTCCATGGAGCCAATACTACTAGAAATGATTCCTGAGCGCGGATACAGGATTAACCCTTGAGCATCGCCAACTGTAACCCAAAACAAAACTGCATACAGTGCTGGTAGCTTAGTGGTATTATCTGGGACTCCCTTATTTCACTCTTAAGTTTAAATTTTGTCTTATTCCTCACTCCCCACCAATCTTTGGCATATTGAAAGTGGACGTTATGATCATGCCTTTTCAATAGTATGACCAGTTAGACCAGGGACACACGAGGTTTACTTGTCGCCTTTTCCTTCCTTGTGACTAATCCAGTCCTCTGTCTCTGTGGAGCAGGGCCTTCTGGGGTGAAGCCTGCGTTAATCTCTAGGCTGGAAGAGGAGCCCTAAAGCTGGGGAGGTGAGGTGTGTGCAGGTGAGTGTCTGAGGACCCTTCCTGGCTGGGTCCCTGGGCAGTGTGTGCATGCCCTGAGTGTGTGTGAAACATGCTACTGTGTCCTCGGGCCACTGGATCAGGCGTCTGTACTGCACTCACGCTGCCCTTCACTCCCCGGAGCTGTTCGTTATGGAGAGATCCTGTGCTTTGCTTTCTTGACTTTCTTGTCATTCTTCCTCGTCTGTCAGGTATGTCGAATAGTCCATGAGTTTCAAGACCCTGGTCCCCCCCCAGCTGAATAACCAGGCTGACTGTACACCTACAGGGCCGGGTACCCTTTCTGGACCCCTCTCTGTCAATATGACACCATACTTATCTGCTTATCTTTGCCTTTGGATCATTACCATGTTTTTTGAATAAGGTAAGGTAAGGTAAAGGCCCTCCCGTTGATCATTGATTTGCTCGAGCGGGCCCAGTAACGTCTCCATTGGAGACTTTGTTGTTACTGTGTTTGGTATATCGAATACATCATGGGGAGCTTGCCATCTGCCGTGCGGGCGAGATACTCTCAGTAGCTTGTCGGGCTATCCGAGAGGGGCGGAGGAATTGAACTCGGGTTGGCCATATTGGCTGCGTGCAAGGCAAACACCCTACCACTGTGCTATCTTTTATTTTGGGGCCTGGGGATGATCAACAGTTATTCCTGGTGTTTCTCATAAGTTGCTGTTGGCAATGCTCAAGGATCAACCCCTGTCAGCCTCATGCAAGGCAAATGCCTACCTGCTGTACTCTTGTACGCACCACAAAATGTTTTATTGTGTGTATGTTAAATTGTGGCTGTGAGCCCATAGTGAAGCTTATTAGGACCAGAACAGCAGTGCATCACGGAGGGTGCTCGCCAACAGACGCTGCCTATCTTTGATGTCCAGCTTCCCCTATGGTATCTCGAGCACCACTGGGTCTGATCAAAAATAAAACCCAAAAGGCTTGTTCTGGAATTGCCTTGCTCCTGCATCAACACTTCCCGCAGTTTTTCTCTTTTTGTCGGCTTGTTTGGACTGTGAGAACCATGTCCTCCACCTGTTTAGCCATTCAATTGCATTCCATTCAATGTTGGACTAATCCTCATTGTGCATTTTGTTTGATTTCAGAACTCAAATCACAGGTTCAGGATGTGGAATTACAGCAATTTCATTTGGGAACAAGGGTATTGCATGCAAGTGTGCTGTAAGATTCTCTTGTTGAAACTAAATATTATGCTATTGGAGTGCTCAGTGGACCAAGCATGTGACTTGAAAGGTAGGGTCTGACTCCATCCCTACAACCATATCTATGGTCTCAGCACCATAGGAAAAATATCAGAGCCTAATACTGGGACTAGAGGGTGTTTAACCTCAGTGGGGGTGAAATCTGGAAATTTATTTCATTTTATTCTTTTTTTAAGTTTTCATTAAAGTGCCAGAATTTTCAAAAGTATTGATAGTTGTACTTATGCATTCAATAATTCAGCACCAATCCCTGCACCAGTGTCAGCTTCCCTCCACCCATGTTCCCGTATTCCCTCCAATCTCAGTCCTCACTCCACCCCCGCCTGTCATCTGAACAACCACATGACTAAGTTTCAGTGGTTGCAGCTTACATCTCTTGTTTTCAGTTCTCTTGCATTTGTATTTTGGGTAAAATGGCTACACCCGTCACTCATGTCACTGCCATAAATGAATCCCTGATCCCTGTAAACTTCTGGTTCTTTTCTGCCCGCAGATTTCTTTCCTTCTTTATCCGGCTTCTCTCTAAACACTGAAATAAGGGATGATTTAATTAGACCCTTTACAGTACATCTCCACATCCAGTGTTCTGTATTCCACCAATGAGTGACATTATCCTGTTTTTGTTTCTTTTTCTGGCTAACTTCACTCAAGATGGTATCTTCCAGTTTCAATCGTGTTGCTGCATAAAATCAGTAGTTCTAAAACCTAAAAATATATATATTTTATTTATTTATTTTTTGCTTTTTGGGTTACATCCAGTGATGCTCTGGGGTTACTCATAGCTCTCCACTCAGGAATTATTCCTAGTGGTGCATGTGGGACCATATGGGATGCCTGGGATTGAAGCTGGGCCGGCTCTATGCAAGGCAAATGCCTACCCCTGTACTATGGAACCCCCCAAAAATTCTTTTTATTACAGGGTAAATACTGTGACTTTACATTTGATAGACAGCAAGGACAAGTGTGATTGTTGAAAAGAACTCGATGGTTCAGCATTAGTGGTTTTGCATTAAGAAGCGCACTTGCTTGGCCCCAAGGAAGAAAACTCTGGTTCCATCCCAGCACCCCTCAGGGCCCCCAGAGCCCCAGCAGCAAGAATCCCTGAGTAATGCTGGTGTGACCCTCTCCCCACCTAAGTAAATAGAACAAGATAACAAAAAACTCATTGATCCTGGAGAGGAATCTGTTTCAGGTGAGATGTTTTCAAAGGTCTGTCTCGGCTGTGTGGGGATGCATCATTGCCTTCACAAGTGCATTCCACTAAGCTATCCCACTATGCTCCACACTAAGCTAGTACCAAACCCAGTCTCGGGCGCCTTTTATTTTCACTCTAAACTGGTGCTTCAATTTTCTGCAGAGGTAGTTATTTCCAGTTTCTGTGTCTTGGGCTGGAGCGATAGCACAGAGGTACGGTGTTTGCCTTGTTCTCAGCCAGCCCGGCCGAGCTGGGTTTGATTCCTCCACCCCTCTAGGACAGCCTGGCAAGCTATCGAGAGTATCTCGCCCATGCAGCGAAGCCTGGCAAGCTACCCGTGACATATTCAATACGCCAAACATAGTAACAGCAAGTCTCAAAATGGAGACGTTACTGGGCCTGCTCGAGCAAATCGATGAACAATGGGAGGACAATGTTTGTGTTTGTTTTGTTTGTTTGTCAGTTCTTTGAGTTGAAAAAAATTTTACACAGCTATGTGACCTGCCGTCGGTCTATTTTGCTTGTGCATTTTGCTGAAATGTAAGGTCGTTGCCTGGAAAATCCATCCACGTGTCAGAATTGCAATTGAGTTGGGTAAATGTTAGAAATCAACCTGCCGATCTAGAATTTTCTGGATGAAGAGACTCTGAGGCACAGCACAATAATCAGAATTCTTCTCTGCTGTTCTTGAGGGTAGCAGTCAACCCAGGAGGAATTTTTGTGATAATGCGCACTGTGACAAAATCTCGAGTGAGCAATTATGCCCTCAGCGCCATGAGGATGCCAAGACAGGTGGGATGTCTTCTGTAGGAGACCAGAAGGAAGTAAGCACCCATGCTTTAAAGAAGCGTTCCCCTGGAAAAAGCTACTCGGAGACTGTTCTGCTCAGTCCATGGACACAAGCTGTCCCTGGGGGAGAAGCTCCTGGACTGTGGGAGAGGAGCTCTGTTTATAGTGAGTCCAGTTATGTACCCCACAAGATATGAAGGCTGGAATGGAACCCAGGTTACCCAAGTGAAAGAAAGCTCTCATACTCTTTGGCTCTCCATACAACCCCACCATCACGCCACAGTGCTTCCTGAGTGCAGAGCCAGGAGAATCTCTGTGTGTTGCTTGATTTGTGGACCCCAAACCATGAACAAACCAAATACAAACAAAACAGCCTCAGTCCCTTATTGGAGGATTCCCTCATCCCAACGTGGGCGTTTCTCAGCTGTATCTTGCTGTATCCATGCTGCCTCTTCCTTGTAGTATAGGGTTGGGTATCCTCAGAACGTGGGGTGATGTGGTGTGGGTTGCCCATACCAGGAAATATTTCTAAATGGTTTGGTCACAGACATAACAAAGTGGCTTCTGATGTGTTTTAGCTCAGAGTGTCACTGTCACTGTCCTCCCATTGCTCATGGATTTTTCGGAGCGGGCCCAGTAACATTGTGAGACTTGTTACTATGATTGAATATGACACAGGTAGGTTCTCAGGCTTTGGCGTGCGGGCAAGATACTCTTGGTAGCTTGCCGAGAGTGGTGGTGGAATCAAACTCGGGTCGGCCATGTTGGCCACATGCAAGGCAAACGCCCTATGCCCTGTACTATGGCTCCAGCCTTGCAGCTTTGCCTTGCTCTGTCCACCTCAGGTTCAATCCTCTGCATCCGTCGTGGTCCAGAGGCAAAGATGGACAGCCCATTCGATCCTCGAGGTGATTCAGCTATGTACCCCACAAGATCTGAAGGCGAGAATCGAATACTGGTCACCCATGTGAAAGACGCACACCTTCAAGACTCTCCTACCACTTCCCCTTTGAAGCTCCTGGCTTGATCTTTAATGACCCAATACTTTACACGGAAGCAAACCTAAGAAAGGGTGGAAAATTCTTAAAGGAACGAGCCTTGAGGACAGAAATGCCCACAGCTCCATCTCGTGGTGTTTCAGCATAAATTCTTGGGTCCAAATTTTCCCACTTTTAAGATTTTCAGCCCTTCTCTTTGCTGAAGTGTTAAGTATGAGGTCATTAAATATCCAGCACGCATCTTGGGCCGCTGCAACAGGAGCAGAGCGGATAGGGCTTTTACCTTGCATCCGTCGGACCGGCGTATATTCATAGGCTTCCCCTACGGTTCTTCAGTCAAGTCCATTGTGATTACTGAGTGTAGATCCAGGAGAAGGCCGTGAGCATGCCCAAGTGTGGCCACAGCCATAAAGGAACAAACAAGAAAGAAAAGTAAAACACAGAGCTTTAGTTCCTTGATAGCGATTCTCTCACCATGACTTGAGGGTGTCAGAACTCTATATTCTTCCATTCCCTACATCGGTGTAGAATACTGTTAGAGTACCCTCATAATGTGCAGTGATGGGGTTTGGGTTGCCCATAACAGAAAACATTCCCAGGGCTCGGTCACAGGCATCACAAGGTGCATTCAGAACTTTTCTTGTACAGAGAGAACAATAAATGTGAGAAAATAACCTTACCTTACTCATTAAAGGCTCAGTTCAATCCTCTGCACCCTTCGGGGTTTAGAGACAAAGGTAGGGCAACCCACTCGACCCTCGAGGTGATTCAGCTATCCACCCCACAAATATCTGAAGGCAGGAATCGAACCCAGATTACTCAAGTGAAAGACAAGCGACCACAGTCTCTCATACCACTGCAACCTGTGGAAGCGGTTTGCTTAATCCGTAATTACCCCATACTGAACACTGAAGCAAAACCAAGGATGGAAAATTCTTAGAGAAATGAGCCTTAAGAGGGACAGAAACGTCCACAGTGCCATCTTGTAGCATTTCAGCGGAACTACCGCTGCCCGACTTTTTCCACGCTTAAGGTTTCCAACCCATTTCTTTGCTTCTCTGTTAGGTATAGGGTCATTAAAGATCAAGCCAACCGCTTGGGTTGCCGCAGGGGAAGCAGGGAAGTTCGTGCTCTTGGCTTGCAGTCACAGGCCCCTGGTTCTTTTTCTGAATCTCCATACAGCCCCACTATCATGCCCGAGTGCTTCCTGAGTGCAGAGCCAGGAGAACCTCTGCGCGTTGTTGGATTTGTGGCCCCCAAACCATGAACAAACCAAATAAAACCAAAATAACCTAAGTCCCTTATTGGAGGATTCCCTCACCCCAACGTGTGGTTTCTGAGCTGTATCTTGCTGTATCCATGCCGCCTCTTCCTTGTAGTAGAGCTTTGGGCTCCCTCACAATGTGGGACGATGGGATGTGGATTGCCCATAGCAGGAAATATTTCTCAATGGCTTGGTCACAGACATAGAAAAGTGGCTTCAGAAGATTTCTAGCTCAGAGTGAAGAGCAAAAATAAACAACTAAAAAGAAATAACTTAAAAGAAATGACTTTGTCTTGCTCTTTCCACGTCAGTTTCAATCCTCTGCACTCCTCGTGGTCCAGAGACAGAGACAAAGTGAGAGCAACCCACTCGACCCACGAGAAGATTCAGTTATGTACCCCAGAAATTATGAAGGTTGGAACTGAACCCAGGTTACCCAAGTGAAAGAAAGCACTCGCATGTTCTCCTACTGCAGCACCTGTGGAAGTGGCTTGCTTGATCCTTAATTATCCCATGCTTATCCCTGAAGCAAACCCAAGGGTGGAAAATTCGTAAGAGAAACGGGCCTGGGGAGGGATGGAAATGCACACATCGCCATCCCGTGGCATTTTTTGCAACTGCCAGGGCCAGACTTTCCCACACTTCAGATTTCCAGACCTTTTCTTTGCTTCAATATCAGGTATAGGGTCATTAATCAGGTAAACCGCTTGGGTCGCTGCAGAGGAAGCAGAGCGGTTAGTGCACTTGACTTGCAGTCACAGGCCCCTGGTTCTTTCTATGGCTCTCCATACAGCCCCACCATCATGCTGGAGTGATTGCTGAGTGCAGAGCCAGGAGAACCCCTGAGTATTGCTGGTGTTGGGCCCCCAAACCATAGACAAACCAAATAAAACCAAAACAGCCTCAGTCCCTTGATAGCAGATCCCCCCACCCCAAATTGGTGGGTTCTGAACTGTATCCTGCTGTATCACTGACCCCTATTCTTTGTTGAAGAGGGTTGGTGCATCCACAGAATGTGGGGTGATTTCACGTGGGGTTGATTATAACTGGAAACCTTTCAAAGAGTTGGGCCACAGACAGAGCAAAGAGGGCTCATAACTTTTCTTGTTCAAAGTGAACAGAACAACGAAAAAAATAATCTCACCCTGCTTGTAACCGACCAAGTTCGATTCCCAGGTACTCAATGGTCCCCAGAACACTGTGGGCACACACAAAAGCAGCCCCCTCAAAACCCTCAGAGCCAGAGGTATAGTATAGCTGGTAGGATGTTTGCCTTGCATACAGCTACCCAGGTCCTATCCCCGGCATCCCACATGGTCCTCAAGTACCACCAGGAGTAATTTCTAAGTACAGAGTCTGGAATAATCCATGAGCATTGCTGGGTGTTACTCAAAAAGCAAAAAAAATTCTTGACAGAAATGATGTATTTAGAATTTCCAGGGAAGGTGATCTCCCAGTCTTAGGCACATTATTCCTGTGTTAATTAAAATTCTTCTTAACACACCCTAGTTCCTCTGATGACTGTTACCTTCACTCCAGACTTCTGGTGATGCCAGAGTTGAATCTGGCCTCTGCCAATCTCCTCCATGAAGAACAGAAGACATGGGACTTCTCATGTGTACAGGAGCCCCAAAACTCAGGAGGAAAGATGGTACCCTCAGCAATGTGGAGTGCTGAGATGTGGGGACCTGGGCTCTGGAGATCTTTAGAACCAAGTTGGTTGAAGACATCGTACTGCCGAAAGGCAAGCCTGTCCTGTGTCACCCTGTTCACTCTCGGGCAGCTGGTTTTGGAGCACGGCCCACTGGGTGTCTCTCCACATAGAGGGTAAGTAGGGCGAGCCCCACGCAGCACGGAATACGGACACAGTTCACTAGTTTATTCTCTGACCTGGGTTCCAGAAGGGTACTACAGAGCCGGGCATTGGTGGACTCTCATCCCCTCCAGGCCGTGGCGGGTGTAAGGGAGTAGAATCTACCATAGAGGCCTCCTCTTGGCACACAGACCCCTTGAGAATGAAGGCAGGACCATTGGGGTCAGGGTCATGCCCCACCCTCCACTCCACCCCACCTGGTCCACACCTGATCTGGCTATATGATTCAGGGGAAGGGATTCGGAGGCAGGGGTGGGACAGCGTCTGGAGTTGGGCTGAGATGGGGGGCACACAGCTCTGCCAGGGGGCCCCACATCCTTCTGGAGTCAGACTTTGGTTCCCACACTCGGGGACCCCCAACTGCTCTGTTCCCAGAAATTTCTGAGGAATCCAACGAGCAGTCTACCTCGAATGGTAGGGAATCCAGTGGTCAACAAGGAGGTACAGAAGCACCAGATATTTGGGGGAACAGGATGTGAGGCAGGTTTAGAGGCAGGTTTAGGAGGGCTGTATCAACTCTGAGCTGGAAGCCCTTTGTATGCGGTGCAGGGGTGCTAAACTTCCAGCTAAACTTCCACTGCGCCCCCAAGAGTGGAGGGGAGAGGTTGGTAATCCCCCTGGGGGCTGAAGAAGGAAGGAGATTCCTCTTATCTGACAGTGAGGCAGTTGCAAGAGAAGAGAAATAGGGTGGCTGGAGGCCTCATCACCATTAGTGCCCCTGTGAGGGTGTCCCATCTGTCCCTCACTCTCCTCCGCGACCCCCAGACTCTCAGCTACTGAAGCAAACGGGCCCCCATTGGAAGCCAAACTTCTGGTCAGGCTGTCCGAAACCAGAAGCCGCCACATCCAGCAGCGGGAGGACCCATCCCTGGGGGCGCTGAATTCCAGCAGGGTCTTGGCCTTGCCACTCCCGGGGCACAGGGACCCCCTGCGCGCTCCCACCGCCTACTCCCCTGACCTAGCCGTCCTAGGGGGGCCGTATTGCGGCCACCGCCATCTGGCCATCTAGTTGAGGCCCGACTTCTGGCCCGTGGCCTCCCGGGAGTGCAGCATGAGGCCCTGGCTCCCCGCCGCCAAGTCCAGCCTGGCGGCATTGTTCTGGCACAGGTCTGTGAAGGACTGCCAGGTGCGGGTGCTCAGCAAGCACAGGAA
Organism: Sorex fumeus; assembly: GCF_029834395.1. NCBI lineage: Eukaryota > Metazoa > Chordata > Mammalia > Eulipotyphla > Soricidae > Sorex > Sorex fumeus. Next base: position 874,053 of record NW_026606225.1, on the reverse strand, counting down.
GGTCAGCTGCATGCCGCTCTCCCGGGCGCCATCGTCATCCACGTAGGAGAACTGTGGGTGCCCGGGCAGGATTCGGGGGCTAGAGGGCCACCAGGGACAAGCTGGCGAGCCCCGGCTCTTCCTCCTGGTTGCACTTGGCTTTGTTTTAGTTTTGTTTTTGCACACACGGTGGTGCACAGGGATCACTCCACGTGGGTCACAGGGAGTACTATGCGGTTCCCGTGATCAAACCCCGGTCGTCGTGTGCAAGGCCAGTGTGTCCCCGTTGGACATCACTGTGGCCCGACTGAGCCTTTTTCTCGCTCCCCAGCGTGTGCTTCTCTCTAATCCTTTCTAAGTATGTTTCTATAAAACTAGCTTGTTGGGCCCGAGTGATGATATAGTATGTAGGACACACAGACTCGCACAGCAGGCCCAGGTTCAATTCCTGGCATCCCATAGTGTTCCTCTGAACACATCCAAGAGTAATTCCAGGACGCAGAGCTAGCTGTCAGCCCTGAGTATCGCTTGGTGTAACCCAAAAAGGAAAAGAAAAAAGAAAACAATCTTGCTTCACACACACACACACACACACACACACACACACACCACACCACATACACAAATTTTAAAAATCCAGAGAAGCCTCTGACTCCGAGCTTCAACAGTCTGTTCCTGTGGCTGGCACGCTTGTCCTTGTTCTCCCAGTCACTGACCCCAGTCATTGCTCAGGCCCCAATCAGGCTGAAACTTGTACCCGGGAGTCCAGTGCGTCCTTCCAGAACACATGGCCCCCAAACTCCCACCATGTCTTTGGGTCCCCCGCCTTCTCTCGCAAGCCAGCCTCTCTCCTCCCGGCCCACCTGAGGCCCAACAGCATGAATGACCTTCCCTCGTTGAATGGAGCCATACTAGCAAGGCAAGCGCCTCCCCACTGGATTATCTCTCTGGCCTCACATATCTTGTTAGGACAGAACAGCCTCGGACTGGGCCAAGGACAATGAAGATAGTATAGTTTCCACTCACGCCTCTATTATCTGCTTGTTCCAGGAGGAATGTATGGGCCCCTGAGCTATGACCATATAAAGGTATAATCTAATTTCATAAAAGACCTTGTGGTTGACTAATGAAACAGTTGCCACCGGTCCAGGCTCAGCCCTCAGACCCGAATATCACGTGAAGCCCGGAGCAGGCACTTACGTAAATTGAGACCTTCAAATCCTCTGTAACGGCCAGTATAGGCCTATAAATGCTCCCTTCTGAAGAAGCTCGGGGTCTTGCCTCACCTACTGGACCTGCATGTCGGTGGGATGGCTTGACTCTGGCGAGCCAGCTCAATAAACTGCCTGCTTGCTGATGGCATTCCTGCGTGGTCCTTGTCTGCGTCGGAGATCCCTAACAATCTTTGTTCTTTTAAAATAAAACAGGTTTTATCTGGACGCTCTGTGGAAGGGGAAAGAGAGAGAGAGAGGGAGAGAGAGAGAGAGAGATGCTAGAGAGAACACGCTGGTTGGTCCAAAGTACAGCAGGCCCGGGACCCAAATGCAGCTATTTGGGTAGAAGTGCTTGTCTCAGGAGACCGGGGCCAGTGTGATTGCACGATCCCCAGCATCACGCAGAGTCCCACAATCACTGCCAGGAATGGCCTTGATGCAGTGCAAAGGTGCTTGTATCTTTATCTCACAGTGATTCAATTAAACACACAGACACAAACACAAACACACACACACACAAAACCTTGTTGAATGTGTGAGTCTCTCTCCTTTCTGCCCCTTAAATATACCCCCGAGGACTGGAATGTTCCCTTTGATCACAAGTGTATTTCCAGTTGATGCTCAGTCACTCATTTTGGAATACTGGGCATCCACGTACAACCTCTGTCGCTGAAAAGTTATTTGAGCCCAAATCACTGTCTTCCCTCCACAGATTCACAGATTATCAGAGTAATAATGGGGCACTGCCTAACCCAACCCCTGCTCCGTTTTGGTGGAAATGGAGGAAAACTATTTTCAGTACCCATCCCCCTCACCCTCTGACATTCGTTTATTCTCACATCTCACTCTGGTTGTGGCCTTCCTCACACATTCTGACTCTGCTCACAATATAGAAAGTTGCCATACAGATTGAAGTCATGGTGCAGAACTAGACATTTACTTTGCATGAAGCCAGCTCGGTTACAACCTCTGGCATCCCATATGGTTTCCTGGGCACTGGAAGGAGTAAATCCTGGGTGCAGGGCCATGAGAAACTTTGAGCATCACCAAATGTGGAAAAGAAAGAAAAAAATTGTCATTAGGAAAAGGAATTAAACTCATTTTTTAAATTTGGGTTGATGTAATTTTTCAGCTAGATAGAAGCAAATGTTGCACAACATTTCCAATGTAGGCACAGTCATGAGTGAAAGAGCACAGGGTTATTTAAAGAAGAATCTGTTTCAGTCAATTATTAAATGAAGTACAAAATATGCATGTAAGTAATAAACAATGTTTTCAAAATAGCATAGGAAAAGGCCTAGAGGAATAGCACCGTGAGGAGGATATTTGCCTTGTACGCAGCTGTCCTGGGTTCAATCTCGGCTACCGCATATTTCCAGATGGAGTGATCCCTGAGTATGAACATAAGTATGAACATATGAACTATACTAAATATATACTACAGCTCACTTTATTCCATTGTATCTTCAATAGTATGATAAAGCAAGTAAGAAGATAAACATTGAAAAATATAAATAATTAGATGTCTTGATTCACTGTTAATGAAGGATCTACATTGGTTAATAATTGAACTCTCCAAAGAAAACTATCATTCTGATAACACAAGTCATAAAAGAATTGCAAAATTAAAGAATTTTCAGCAATCTTACTCATATAAAATAATTCTAATTGGTTCAAGAAATTCTTGATCAAAACGTTTAAATGGTAGAAAAATATTTTTGATATGATTTTGCTTTTTGGGCCACATCCATCAATTCACAGGTGTTACACCAGGCTCTCGATTCCTCCGCCCCTCTCGGAGAGCCCGGCAAGCTACCGAGAGTATCCGATATGCCAGACACAGTAACAACAAAGTCTCCAATGGAGACGTTACTGGGCCCGCTCGAGCAAATCGACGATCAACGGGAGGGCCTTTACCTTTACCTTTTTACACCAGGCTCTGCACTCAGGAATTACTCCTGGCGGTGCTCAGGGGACTTATGGGATGCTGGGAATTGATCCCAGGTCAACAGCGTGCAAGGAAAATGCCCTACAAGCTGTGCTACCTCTCCAGTCCCATTTTTGGAGACAAAAAAAGACGTTTGAGTACATAAAATATTCATGAATCAGAACATCTGGTATTGTGATAGAAAATTCTTACCAAAATTAAAAACTCTAAAATTTTTAAAACAAATCTGTAAACAATCCTAGAATCATTTAACTAATCTGAACTAGATAAGATAGTTCTAATTTTATTTTGTTTATTTTGGGGCCACACTCAGCATTACTCAGGGCTTACTCCTGGCTCTGCACTCAAAAATCAGTCCTGGAGGCTCAGGGACCCTATGGGCTGTCGGGGTTCGAACCTGCATCAGCTGCATGCACAGCAAGAGCCCTCCCCACTTCACTGTGGCTGCCTCCCCCAATAGTTCTGATACTTTGGTTATTAAATCATAGGCGCTACGAAAAATACATAAAAAAGGGCATTTGAGAGAAAAGTTAAAAATCAATGAGAAATGCATAAAGAGATGGGGGAAGATTAATAAAAGAAAAGTGAACTCAGAAAACAAAGTTTAATCAGAGTGTAAAGGTGAATAGAGCTTCTGTGTCAGTGAATGAGTGAGGATGTAAACATTCTAAGTGACTTGTTGTATGCGTTACTATAAGAACTGGTTATGCCACCAAAAAGTTTTAAAAAATACTTTAAATGAAAATACAGATTAAAAGCAATAAAAGGGGCCAGAAAGATAGTCCAGTGGCTGGGAGCTTGTCTTGCTCGTGATGGGTTTGGTATTTATCTCCAGCATCGTATAGGGTCCCCACTTGCCTTTCACACAGCCAACCCGGATTCCATCCCCAGTATCCTCTGAGTACAACCACAGTAATTCCTGCTTGCCTTGCACGCAGCTGACCAGTTCCATCCCATAGGGTGCCCCAAACACCATCCGTAGTAATTCCTGTGTGCAGAGGCAGGAAGACCCCTCAGCATCACTTGATGTGGCTCAAAAGCATAAAGCAAAACAAAGAAGAAAAAACTCCAGAGTATCATGAGTATAACGGAATGTCAGTATAGGAACTCAGGTGAGCTTAACATTCCAATGTGTGTCCCACAAAAACAGCACCAGAAAAAAAATTCTCCGTTTTACAAATTTATTTTTTATTTATTTTTGTCACATTATGTTGGACATCAACCCTCAGTGCCCTAGGCTTCACAGAATAATTGACTCTTTCCTCCTCCCAGAGAAGCTTCCCATGCCCTTGCTAACATCCCTAATTTATTAAAGTGTATCTTCAACCTTTCCTTTGTGTTGGATATTAACCCTAAGTGCTTTAAACTTCATCAGTGAATTGTCCCCTTTATTCCTCCTAGAGAAGCTTAACAAGCTCTTGCCGGAAAACCTAATTTGGTTAAAGTACATCCTTAACCTTTCCCTTATATTTTACCTCTCATTGCAACAACTTTCCAAGTTAGTCTTGATTATTCATAAGCCAAAACTTTCTGGTAATTCTGAACTTTGTATTTGTACTGTTTTGTATTTGAAGTGCTCTCTGTATCTACCTGTTTTCTATCTCCCCTATAGCCTTTTCTATGTTTTACTATAGAGCAATGTTCTTTGGTTAAACACAGAAAGACCATTAATGCTATGCTCCTAATATTTGGGAATTGATTGATTCTAAGTTATATCTGCTCCTGGGTATAATTACTTGGTCATAATTACTTGAGTCAGGCTTCAGTTGTTGTAGTTCCTAACACCCCAAAAGGGAGGTTCCGCTGTGGGACTGGGATGGACCCGGGGTAGTGGCACAGCTACCTGGCATCGAAATGGGACATTGTAAAAGGCATACATGCATGGTTTTGATGCAAACTTTTACAACCTAAGAGACAGTACCCCCATTGGGAAGGACAAGCTCTACTGACCTGAGGACTTAGTCTGGGATTTATGGTAAAAGCCTTGCTTGCACTCAGAGCCCAGAGAACTAAGTGCTGGGATCTTTGACTCTTACTGTGTTTATCCAAACAACTGCATTTATTGATAACTTATACACTAGAGGGAAAGATAAAAAGCAATGTAGATGTCCCTTGGAGGCAGTGTCTTCTTGAGTTGATCTCTCCAAGAGAATTTCCTCTGCCAAATATTTATCTATGTAAATGACCAATCACACCTATGTCCTGACTTCAATCCCCCTTCAGATATTCTATAAACATGCTAGCAACTCTCCAATAAAGGGGCAATTTTTACCATCAACTATGTTCCCGCATCTCCCCATCCCTCTTTCTCTCTGTTGGGGAGCCCTGGGGAGGTGGGGAGGTGGGGAGCCAGCTCTGGGCCACAGAACACAAACACACGCATCGCAGTAGCAGCCCCAGTGGTTTACCTTGTGAACTCACACACTTGGTGATGTTCGGGTTACTTCTGGCTCTGCATTCAGGAAGTACTCCTGACAGTGTTTGGGGGACCCTATGGAATGTCAGGGAGGTTGGAACCTGGGTCAGCTGCATGCAAGAAAAACACCCTACTCCTACTCTATCTCTCCATCTCCTCCACATCGCAGGAAATGCTAGGAGGAATTTCTGAGTGTAGACCCAGGAGTGAGCCCTGAGCATCACTAGGTGTGACTTCCCAACTAAAAGAAAAACTAAAATAAAATAGGCTGAACCTTGGGCAAAAAAATGAGATTCAAGAAAAAAAAGTCTCAGCACGCCAACCTTGTACTTACATTCCTACAGCTCTTGTTTAGTGGCGAAAGGCTACACTGAGTAGAGCAGAATCTCAGATGAGCTGTTCCTCACTGACGTCTTGCAAGCATGGGCATGGAGGAAGGGGGAAATAAAAAGTAAAAGAGGGAAGATATGTTTTTGTTATTTTGTGATTTTTTTCTTTTTTGGTGGGGGGCACACTTGGCTCTGCTCAGGGATCACTCCAGAGAGACTCAAGGTCCTGGAAGCATCAATTAAAATTATGTGGACAGGGGCTGGATTACTTGGACAGTGGGAAGGGATCATGCTTTGCACAGTGCTGAGGGCTGCCTGGGTTTGATCCCCTGCACCACTTAGGGTCCCCGAGGCCCACCAGGAGTGATCTCTGAGGACAGAGCTAGGAATAAGTTCTGAGTATATTATTTCGTTGCTACGTTTTGCACATCTTGGACATTTGTGTTTCTGTCACACGAATGCTGTGCAGATATTTTCTCCTGTTCATTGAGGGAGTGTTTTAATTTTGGCCGCCTTTCATTGACAGTGCAGAAGTGTTTAAGTTTGATGTACTCTTTCTGCTTTGACTTTCTTTTCCATGAAATTTAATTATCAAAGACATTTCTTTTTCTTTTCTTTTTAAAATTTATTTTCCAATCAAGACATTTAAAATAAAAAAGCGCCATAATTCCAAAGTTATTCAGTGTTGAGTTTTAGACATACAACATTACAGCACCAATCCGTGCATTAGTGCTAAGTTCTCCCCACCAATGGTCTCAGACTCCGGCCCATATCCCCTACCCACCTCCAGCCCTGCCCTCTGGACAAGCCGCTTTCTCGCTTTGGCTGTTACAGTTTAGGTAACTTGATTTCAGTGTTGTTGACACTGTCGTTAGGGAATTTGATTCTATCTTTCCTAAATAAAACCTGCATCTCCATTCCTGACCCCCATTCCTTCTCCTCTGTCTTTTATCTCCCTCCCTTCCACATTTTTTTCTTTCTCCTCTCTCTATCCTGAGGCTGAGGTTGAATAGAGCATCCTCCTCTTTAAGACATTGCATTTCTTCATCCAGTTATTCTAAATGCCTCATACAAGTGATGTTATCCTGTGTTTATCCTTCTTCTGACTTGCTTCATTTAACAATCGTCAAAGACATTTCTAAAGTAGATATGATGGATATTATTATTATTAGCTTTTGAGGTCATATCTGGCGATTCTCAGGGGTTACTCCTGGCTCTGCAGTTTGGAATTACTCCTGGTAGTGCATGGGTGGACCATATGGGATATTGGGAATTTAACCCAGGTCAGCCACATAATAGGCAAACACCCTACCCTTATCAATCTGGTCCCATGATTCACTCTCAATGCTATACTTCCTAGATGTTTGGAGAAATTCATATTATTTATCCATCATTATAATCATAGAGGAACATCACTGACCTGAAACTTCTGTGTACAATCTCTTCATTCTTTCTTATTCCTTTATCACTAGCATCTTGATCAATTGATCACTTGATATACCATTACTCATTGATTCACTCGAGCAGGCGCCAGCAACCTCTCCATTCATCCCTGTCGCGTGCTAATGTAGCCCAATGGCTTCTGCTCATTCTATGACACGAAGAGGTTTAAATCAATCTTTCAGGGTCTTGATGAAGAAGTCTGACTATCTTATAGGTGGGTGGCCACGTGATCTTTTGACATCCCGTGGAATCCAGTCAGTAATGGCTCTAGTCAGCGGTCATCTCCAAATCTCATTACATGTCCAGCCCATCTGATTTTTGACGCCTTGGCAATTGATACATGGTCTCTGATTCTTGACTGTCGACAGAGGTCAGAATTTCGAATTATTTCTCTCATTTGAGTGAAGAGTGATACTCCAAGCATATCTTTGATTTCTCTTTGGGAGACCCGAATAGCGTTCTCATCATGTTTGAGTAGGGCCCAGGTCTCTGAGGTGTATGTTAATACAGGAATAACAGTGGAATAGAAGAGATGTGCCCGGAACCAGAGGTTCTTTGTCCTCTTAGCTATTTTTTGATGTTCTTGAAGGCGTTCCAAGCCTCTCTCTTTCTCCTGCGCAACTCAGATGTCAGGTCATTAGTCATGTTGACTTCTCGACCTAGGTACACATAACTGTTGCATTCGGAGACATTTATCCCATTGAGAGTGAATGGAACGCCTGGAGCGAGACCATTTCTCATAAACATTGTCTTTGTTAGAATCAGCTGTAGTCCGACCCTTCCACGGACGAAGTCGGCTAGCATTTGTGCCACTTGGCTGATGTTTGGTGTTATAATAACTATGTCATGAGTGAAGCGGAGGTGGTATAGTTATCGGCCGTCTATCTTCACTCCCATTCCTTCCTATTCCAGTCGTCGCATGATGTTCTCAAGGGTGGCACTGAAGAGTTTCGGTGAAATAGTATCACCCTCCAGAACCCCTCTCTTGACATCAATGATCACCTCCCTGTGGAATGGTGAGATCCTGGTAGTGAATCCGCAATGCAGCTCACGGAGGATCCTGATGTATTGACTCTGAACACCCTGTTTGACTAGGGCCTCGATGACCACTTCAGTCTCAAGAGAATCAAAGACCTTCTTTAAATCAATGAACATTATTCAGGACAGCATTGTAAACTCCAGAGAAACCTCAGTGAGCTTGGTTATCACGTGGATATCGTCGATTGTGCTAAATCCTTTTCGGAAGCCAGCTTGCTCGCATGGTTGTTCTTCATCTAGTGTTCCACTAATCCTATTCAGGATGACTTGAGTGAACAGCTTATAGACGACAGACAACAGGCAGATCGGGCGATAATTGCCAATGTCGTGGATGTCTCCCTTCTTGTACAGTAGTACAGTCCTGCTGGTTTTCCATTGGGACGGAAACTTGCATTCAGACAGGTAGTGTATAAAGAGCTGAGCCAGTGTATTGATGAGTACTGATTGCAGGTTCTTCAGGTGTTTAGGTCTGACCTTGTCTGGGCCACGTCCTGTTTGATTCTTTAGCATCTATTGGTATTTTTTTCCATGGGGCCACACACATATTGATAGTAGGTCACTGACTTAAAGACACAGCCTCTAACAAGAGGAAAACAGTGCTTCTCTCTCTGAGATCTAGAAGGATCCTTTGGGGTCAGGCAGAAAAAAATCAAAAAAGCTAAACTGCCTTGGGGCCTGCAGTTGGGAAAATAGGACCAGGTGCCTCCTGGGTAAAGCGATCTTTCTCTAATTTTATTTAATCTAAATTAACAACTCTCAAGTTAGATGAATGGTCAGTGATTGGTCAGTGGTGCGGGAACTGGATAGTAGTTATGATAGAGGAGGGTCCATTATGACAACACTAGTTGGAAATGATCACTCTGGACAAGAGCTGAGTGTTGAAAGCTGATAAAGGGACATACATGATAACATCCCGCATCTGTATTGCAAGCCATAATGCCTAAAATGAGAAAGAGAAAGAGAGAGAAAAAAAAGAGAGAGAAAGAGTAGAGAGGTACCTGCTATAGAGACAGGTTGGGGTTGGGCGTGACTTGAAGATGTGAGAGGGAAACTGAGGGCCCTGGTGTTGGGAAATTACACTGGTGGGAGGGATGAGTGTTGGAATTTTGTATGGTTGAAACACAATCATGAACAATTTTGTAATGGTCTAATGCATGCTGATTCAATAAAAATATAAATAATTCATAAATTTTGACCCCAGTTCTAACCACAGCAATGTGAACACATTGCCACTTTTACTGAATACGATCTGTGACTGTAATTGAAAATGTGGAATGGAAACCATATTACCCCTCAGAGACAAGTTTCACTGTAGAAAAAAAAACAAATTATCGTCTTATGGAGGGTAAATGAAGTTTCCATTTAAAATCCTACTTAATAGGGTTTGGAGTGATAGTACAGCAGGTAGGGTAGTTGCCTTACATGCAACTAATCTGAGCATAATTCTGAGCATCCCCTATGATCCACTGAGCCCTTCCAGGAGTATTTCCTGAGTACTGCCAGGAGAGCCTCAAAACAAAAGAAAAATCCAAAGTATTATTACCACACCATTTAAAGCATGCAGTGAGTTTACTGTATGTAGGTACTTAGATAGTGCATTTACAGAGGGGGATCCAGCCAACAGGCTTCTGGGTCCTGCTTTGGGACCAAACACTGGACTTCTCTACTGCCTTGCCTCATTGCCAGGGGAAAGAGAACAGGTTTATAAGACCTTGTCGACACACCCGTAACCAAGAGACAATTTAAACTGAGCAAAATACCACAATATATTGAAAAATACATAACTTCTCAGTCACTCCAGTAAAATACCTTAATCTTCCTGAGTATTATATTGAGGGTATTATTACACAACATGCCCAGAGCTATGAGCTTCATACAAACACTTTTTATTTGTCTCAAGAGATTTCAAGATCAAAACACAATCATGAAAGTTTGTAAGTCTGTAACTGTGTCTCATGGTGATTTGTTAAAATAAAAAAAATTTAAAGATTTTGAGATAAAAGAAAACAAAGATGAGGCGTTCTATGTGTTAGTTTGAATGTAAAATTCCGGTAACTGTCAGTCATGTTTTGTTTTGTTTGCCTTCATCCGTGAACCATAAGTACTAAGGAAAGGCAGGGGTGTCTGAGATTCTTTATATTTGAGCGACAATCACTGGGTTTGGGGGAGCCACGTTTGTAATGGGTACATCAAAATTCACCGTGCCTGGTGCCAAGTTCAAAGTCATGGGCTGGCCACACGCAGGGCAAGTTTTATAGAAAGTTTCTCAATTAGGAAGTGCTAACCCTTGCCCCACAAATAGAAATGTGGCAGGTGGATCTTATGAAAACCTGGACAGATCTCTTGTTGGCTAAACTTAAACTTCAAATATCCTAAGATTGATCTTAATTCCTAAAACTTTGATATATAGGTTCCACTGAGGCCTTCTAATGAATTCGAGCTAAGGTTTGGGTATTTGTCCTGGGTTTTGCAAAACATGCGGAAAAGCTTATAAACAGGCACTGGACGACTAGCTCCGGTGATGAAGCACAGGATCTGTAGCCTAATGGTCAGCATCTAATGATGGGGAAGAGAAGCTGCTGACTGGAGCCAGCTCCAGTGTCAGTTGGTGGCAGAAGCACAAAGGTCTCCTGGCTAAGGAGCACACGCCTTTGAGCCCGCCCCCAGAAACCGGTGGCTCTGGGCCTTAGCAACAGCCAATGAGAGAGGAGCCGGGCAAAACATGGACCAATAGGAGGCGAATCCATAGGTATGTCCCGGTAGGGTTTGGCTCATTGCCAGCAAATGAGAGAGAAGTGGGGCAAAACATGGACCAATAGGAGGTGTGTCCATAGGTATTCCCCGTCCCTGGAACAGGGTTTGGCTCATTGCCTGCCTCAGCATCCAAGTGGTCAGTCGTGGACTCTGATATGCTAGGATGAGGTCTAGGAAATTGCACTGGGGATCCCGAGCTTCCCAAGAATCCCAAGAATCTTCAGATGACAGGTGAGTAGGATGGGGGGCTGCACTCGCCTAGACTGGGCCACGGAGGAAGGGACTGGGGGGAGGGAGGGACCTCACCTCATTAAGAGGGTCCCACTGGCAGGTGGTGGATTAAGTCCTGGGGGATGAGTTGGATTTGATGGCTGGTGACCAGCGTGGTGCGGACCCGGTTGGTAGAGGCATCTATACTGCTGACATCATTTATTGGGTGCAGATATTCCTTGAGAAACTTTTGGGGAGTTTCCTTCTGACAGCTCCTCACCCTGCTCTCCATGTCCCACTAGAGCCAACCTTGGGTCAGGGTCAGAGGTGTGTGTGTATGAAATTTCTTTGCTGTGGGGGCAGGTGCCAGATTTGGAACTGATAACCCAAAGTGAAACACCCATTTCTTGCCTGCCCAGCAATTATATTTTTTAAAAATTTATTTTAATTAAATTTGGGGGGGTAATTTTTTGTCACGCTCAATAGCACAGCGGTAGGGCATTTGCCTAGCATGCAGCCAGCCTGGCTGAGCAGGGTTCGATTCCTCCATCCCTCTCAGAGAGCCCGGCCAGCTACTGAGAGTATCTCCCCATCACGGCAAAGCCTGTCAAGCTACCCGTGATGTATTCAATATGCCAAACACAGTCAATTTCTTTTTTATGACGACTTCAATGAGGGGGAGGGGAGGGGAATTGAGTGACATCATATTAAAACGCTGTCCATTTCTGAGAATTTAAGTTGGGTTATTTTTAACTTATGATGTAACTTGGCCGTGATTCTGGAGCCCAGACCTAACCTGCTTCCCCACTCTAGTGCGTTCATCTCAACGTTCTATATTTGATTCGGGGTGTCTCGATTTAAGGGAAACAGTGTATCTTGTATCTTCATTTGGCTCAAGTGGAGAAGCTTCAATTTATGCTATTTCAACTGTAGCAAATACATTCTTCACATCTAAGATGAACACCGATAACTTGGTTTATGTTTGAATTTGAAATGGTTTCAAAGCGTTGCCACAAGCCAGGGCAACATCTCAAAGGGCTGGGGGATGTACCAAGCTGGCAAAAGACCCCAAGTTTGAACACGGGCTCCCTTTGTTACCCCCTCCCCGCGTCTGCCTCGCTGGGTGTGAAGTCAGCAGCAACAACCCTGGTAGCCCCCAACACTGAAGTTGAACACTGAACTGCACCCCAAACCTTTGGGCCTGCATCTGGGCAGTTTTCCAGAGAGGGGGACCCTGTCAGGCACCTCTGTAGAGCTCCTCGCCAGTCTCCAGGAACTGATCAAAATAAAATAAGCTTACAGAAAGGCCCAGGGTAGAGAATACTTACTTATTTCAAGCATTTAGTGTCACAAAACCACCAGTGTGACTGTCGTTCCACCAACATCTCCATTTTCCCTCCCAATCCCAATCTATCCCTTTTGGCACATAACAAATTTACTTTGTATTGTTTATTCCAACAAAACTTTGAGAACTACGAATAGAAGCATCAGAAAATAAATCAGCAAGGACTAATTAGTACACATCTGAGTCTTTTAAAAATTTTGTTTGTTCATTTAAATTTTTGTTTTAATTTTATAAGGTAGTTGACAATATTTGACAACTGCTTTCTTTTTGAGAATTACACTTAATATTTGAACACCAATTCCACCACCATTGTAACTTCCCACCAACATAATTTAGATATGTCCATCCTAACCCCAACCCCTGCCCCAGAGCAGAAATGAAATAACATATTTTGTATTGTTTTTTATAAAAAAAAAACTGCTGAAAATCCTACCAAAAAGTATCCTTAGAGAAAAGAGTGTGAAGATTGTTGTATTTCAACCAGGGACCATTAAGCCCTTCTGTAAGAGATAACATGTTGTTAAAGGCTTAGCCTTCTGTGCATATACATATATATGCATATATATATATATATCTATAAAGAAATATTTCCCTCTAAGATTGGTTGCCTCCTACTTTGAATCCCATCAAATGCGGTGCGGTATTCTTGGAGTATGGGTAGGGTGTGTCCTATGAAGCATCACACAGCTGTGAATGTGGCCACGCAGTCCAGGAATAGGTTCACTCATGGGTGAGGCATGACATGAGCATATGGAGTGAAACAGATCTGTGCGGGGTCTGAAAGCATTATTATGGTGAGTGTCATGTTATGATCACTTCCAGTAGAGAAAGACGTGCGGAGAAGGCAATGTGATCTGGATGGTGACCAATGATGAGATTATCTGGCATCAGTCGCAGTTGGCTTATGGGCATGACTGTTGTGTTGCTGGAGACAGGGGGATATGGCCAGAGGATCTCTATTCCAGTTCCCATTAAACCCAGATTTCTCAGTGACAAAATCCTGCATACCTGGGTTTTCTGGGGATTCAATCATGGGAGAGGCTCAGTCCAAATGTATGGAGAGCGGCCATGAGCATGACCGTGGTTGAGTTCTGGAGGTTTTCGGCTGCCGGGACTGGGTGGGTCTCTTGGGGCGTGGAGGGGTTTCTCCCAACCCCTCTGGGACACCCAGGGTGAAACAGCCTGGCTCAGGGTCCGGTGGCATAGTTATGTCAAGTGTCATGTTATGCTCCCCTCCAGGAGAGAAGGACATGCGACTCTGGATGGTGGCCGATGATGAGATTATCTGTCGCCAACCAGAGGTGGCTTATGGGTGTGACTGCTGAGTTGCTGGAGATAAGGAGATATGGGCAGAGGATCTATTGAGGAATTTTTGATATTTTGGTTGGGTGAGGCCATGGCACGAGTCATTTTTCATGGCAGAGTGTATCCAATTCTCATTGAATGAGGAGGACAGAATGAGTGGAGGAAAAGCAGATTAATTGTAGTATCTGTGGAACATATCAATCCATGATCACACGTTTTTATTTATTAATATTCTTATTAATTTTTTAAAAAATGAATCACCATGAGAAAGAGCATTACAAAGCTGTTCATGATTGGGTTTCAGTCATACAATGTTCTAAAACCCATCCCTCCACTAGTATAATTTCCCAGCATCAGTGTTCCCAGTTTACCTCCCACCCCATACAAGTCACACGCCCCCACCCCAGCCTGCCTCTATGGTAGACACCTCTCTGTGTCTCATTCTTTTTATCTTATTTTAGGCATTATGGTTTGCTATACAGATGCTGAAAAGTTATGTATATCCCTTTACCGACTTTCAACACTCACTCAGTTCTTGTCCAGAGTGATCATTTCCAACTATGCTGTCATGATGAATCCTCCTCTATCTTAACTACCCTCTACCCCCACACCCTTGTTGTAATTTCCAACCATTCACCAGTCCATGTGGCCCCTGTTTCCACTGGCCTCGGATATTAGATTATTTTAAAATTGTTCAAATTTTATAAAGTGGTTCACAATATTTGATTACATTTAATATTCAAACAACAATTCCACCACAATTACACATTCCCACCAACATATTTTGGAAGGTTCCATCCCAAACCCCAACCCCTGCCCCAAAGCAGAACTGAAATAATATATTTTGTATTGTTTGTTATGAAAAACCAGTGAACATGATACAGAAACTTTCCTTAGAGGAAAGAATGTGAGGATTGTTGTATTTCACCCACAGGCAATTAAGTTCTTCTACAAGAGATCATTCACATGTTGTTAAAGGCTGAGCCTTGTGTGATGTGATATATGTATGTATACATATATATATATATTTATCTATGAAAAAAATTTCCCTCTAAGATTGGTAAGATTGGTTGCCTCTTACTTGAACACCATCAAATGTAGCGTGGTACTTTTGGAGTTTGAGTGGTGTGTGGTATGAAGTGTGGCCATATGAAGTGTGAATGCAAATGTTGCTGTGCGGTCCAGGAATAAGTTCACTTGTGGGTGAGGCTCAGCCAGATTGTGTGGAGAGTGGCCATGAGCATGGTGGCGGTTGAGTTCTGGAGGTTTTTGGTTGCCAGGGCTGGGTCCCTTGAGGTGGGAAGGGGTCTCAACAGGTCGCCCTCTGGGGTTCCCCAAGTGAAACAGCCTGGCACGGGGTCCAGCGGCATGGTTATGGCAAGTGTCATGTTCTGCTCCCTTCTGGTAGAGAAGCACATGTGACTCTGGATGGTGGCCAATGATGAGATTATCTGGCACCAGCCAGAGGTGGTTTATGGGTGTGACTGCTGTTTCTGGAAACGGGGATACGGGTGAAGGTCCCCATTCCTGGTTCCATCAAACCTTGAGTTCTCTGTCACAAAGTCCCGCATACCTGGGTTTTCTGGGGATCCAGTCATACATGAGGCTTTACCCGAGTGTACGGAGAGTGACTGTGAGCAGGGTAGAGAGAATTTCTTGGACCAATTAGAATTATTTTATATGAGCAAGACTATTGAAAATCCTTTAACTTTGCAATTCTTTTATGACTTGTGTTATCAGAATGATAGTTTTCTTTGGAGGTTTCAATTATTAACCAACGTAGATCCTTCATCAACAGTGAATCAAGACATCTATTTATATTTTTCAACGTGTATCTTCTTTCTTGCTTTATTATTCTATTGCAGATATAATGGAATAAATTGAGCTTATGATACTTGATATGTTCATACTTATGTCCATATTCAGGGATCACTCCTTCTGGGGATCAGGTGATATGTTGTACCAGGGATCGAACCCAGGACAGCTGTCTACAAGGCAAGTATCCTCCCGGTGGTGTTATTGCTCCAAGCCTTTTCCTATGCTATTTTGAAAACATTGTTTATTACTTACATGCATATTTTGTACTTCATTTAATAATTGACTGAAACGAATTCTTCTTTAAATAATACGGTGCTCCTTTTCCTCATGACTGTTCCTACATTAGAAATGTTGTGCAACATTTACTTCTATCTAGCTGAAAAATTACATCACCTCAAATAAAAAAATGAGTTTATTCCTTTTCCTATTTACAATCTTTTCTTTCTTTGACACAGCTGGTGATGCTCAAGGTTTCTCCTGGCGCTGCACTCAGGAATTACTGCTTCCAGTGCCCAGGGAACCATAGGGGATGCCAGAAATTGTACCTGAGCTGGCTTCATGCAAAGCAAATGTCTAGCACTGCACTATGACTTCAACCCGAATGGCGAATTTCTATATTGTGAGCAGAGTCAGAATGTGTGAGGAAGGCCACAACCAGAGTGAGAAGTGAGGATTAATGAATGTCAGAGGGTGAGGGGGATGAGTACTGAAAATAGCTTTCCTGAGCATCACACCACCAAAATGGAGCAGGAGTGGGTTAGGCAGTGCCAGAGATCACAATCTGTGGAGGGAAGACAGTGATTTGGGCTCAAAAACTTTTCAGTGACAGAGGTCGTAGGTGTATGAATAATGTTTCAAAATGAGTGACTGAGAATCAACTGGAAATAGGCTCATGATCAAAGGGAACATTCCAGTCCTCAGGAATGTTTTTAAGGGCCAGCAAGGAGAGAGACTCACACGTTCAACAAGGTTTTTTTTTTTTTTTTGGTGTGTGTTTTTAGTTGAATCACTGTGAGATATAGATACAAGCACCTTTGCACTGCGTCAAGACTCACTCCTGGCAGTGCTTGGGGGACCTGTGGGATCCTGGGATAAAATCCAGGTCAGTGGCATGTACGGCCAGCGCCCTCCCCTCTGTGCCGTCACATTGAGCCTTCCCCCGGCTCCTGAGACAAGCCCTTATACCCGAATAGGCACATTTGTGTCCTAGGCTTGCTCTACTTGTGACCAACGTGATCTCTCTAGCATCTCTCCCTCTCTCTCTCTCTCTCTCTCTCTCTCTCTCTCTCTCTCTCTCTCTTTCTCTCTCTCTCTCTCCTTCCTGAAAGTGTCCATATAAAACCTTTTTTTTGTTTTAAAAAGAACAAACAAATGTGAGGCCAGAGAGCTAGTTCAGAGGGGAGGTGCTTGCCTTGCATGCAGCTGGTCCTGGTTGGATCCCCAGTCCTCCGAAGGGTCCCTCAGACCAGCCAGGAGTGATCCCTGAGCATTGCCAGGTATGACCTGCAAACAAAATTAATACTAATGATAATTATTAGTCTTCAGATCACATGTAGCAATGCTCAGGGATCACTCGTGGCAGGGCTCTGGGAAACCTCTGAGATACTAGGGATGGAACCCGGGTCAGTTGTGTACAAGGCAGGAGTCTCCAGTATAATCTAGCCCCCGAAGGCAAGAGGGGGATGATGGGTGGTGACAAACTTAGGGAAGTGGCCCCAAGGGAGCTTAGTTATATTGTCATTGTTGGGTGAACTCAGCTTCACTGGGGACATCTGAGAGACAGTGTGATGCAGACAGCACTTGGGAATTGCTCCACATCAGCATAGAGCGGGCCAAGAACTAGGGGCATTTGCCCACAAGCTCCATCTGTCCATCATTGCTTGAAGAGTGTGTGCTGCATCGAACCTTTCCTGAAGCCCACTAGCACGATGGGAGACCCAGACGCCTCCAGTTTCCAGCCTGGGATGACAAGGCCACAAGGGCCAGGGCAGGGTCTGGAGAGGTAGTTCAGGAGGTGGGGCACATGCCTTGCATGTGCAAATACTGAGTTTTGTCCATGGAACCACATGCCCCCCCCACACAGGTATTACACTGGAGGCCTTCAGCACCTCAAGGTCTGAACAACCAATTCTCACCAGGAGGGGCCCACAAACTCCTTAGCATTGCATAGGAATTGACCCACCTCATAAAAATCATGCTGGTAGGAGGCAGCCAAAACCTGTGTTCCACTGACTCCCTGTGTCCCCCAGGTGAAACTGGCCTCATGGTCCAGGGAGAAGCCAGGAAGCTGGTACAGCTCCTTCCGTCGAGGGAAGAAGGTCAGTCATGTCATTGGAACTCGGGCAGGTTGGGAAGAGAGACTGGCTTGTGGGAGAGGGCGGGGAACCCATAGACATGGTGGCAGCTTGGGGGCCCTATGTGCTGGAAGGACCCAAAGGTCTGGGGACAAGGTGCAAACTGACTGAGGCTTGAGTAATGACTGGGGTCAGTGACTGGGAGAACAGGGACAAGTGTGCCAGCTGCTGGAACAGACTCTGCTGAAGCTCAGAGTCAGAGAGGCTCAACTGGATTTTTAAAAATTGTGTGTGTGTGTTTGTGTGTGTGTGTGTGAAGCAAGATAGTTTTCTTTTTTCTTTTCCTTTTTGGGCTACAGCAAGCAATACGCAGGGCTGACTGCTGGCTCTCTGTCCTGGAATTATTCCTGGCTGTGCTCAGGGAAACACTATGAGATGCCAGGAATTGAACTCTGGTCTGCTGTGTGCCCTACCTGCTATATCATCATTCGGGCTCCAATAAGATAGTTTTTATAGTAAATTACTTAGAAAGTTTGAGAGAGAAGCACACGCTGGGGAGAGAGCACAGGCGTCTCCAGAGGGAAAAAAATTTCAGCCGGGCCCCAGCGATGTCCAACTGGGACACACTGACTTGCACACATCAACCGGAGTTTGATCTCGGGCACCCCATAGTGCCCCCCGAGGCGTGACTGGAATGAGCCCTCAGCACTTCCAGATGTGGAAAAAGAAAACCAAGTGCAACCAGGAGGAAGAACCAGGGCTGGCCGGCCTGCCCCTGGTGGCCCACTCTCCCTGGACTCCTGCCTGGGCAGTTCTCCTAAGTGGACACGATCGGTGCCCCAGTGAGCACGTGCAGCTCACCTTCCTGTCCCTGCTGACGGCAGACCTTTGCCTACCTGTGCCAGAACTAGGCCACCAGGCTGAGGCCACTGGGGGCCAGGGCCACGAGCTGCACTTGCGGGGGTCTGTGGGCCAGGAGCTGGGCTCAACCAGATGGCGGTGGCCGCACTCCGGTCCCCCAGGACCACTGGTGGATCCGTGGAGCAGGCGGTGGGAGCACACATCGGGGTCCCTACACCCGCTAGCCATGCCCCTGACAAGCCCTGCCCACACCCCCTCAGTTCTGGGGGGGCCAGGCAGAGACCCTGCTGGCATTCAGTGCTCCCAGGGATGGATCCTGTCGCTGCTCAATATGGCAGCTGCTGAATTCAGACAGCCAGACCAGAAGTTCGGCTTCCAACAGGAGCTCTCTGCTTCAGTAGCTGAGAGAGTCGGGGGTCGCGGAGGTGAAGGGGGTACAGATGGGACACCCCCACGGGGGCACTAATGGTGATGAGGCCTCTAACTGACCCATTTATCTTCTCCTGCAACTGCTTCATGGTCAGACAAAAGGAATTTCCTTCCTTCTTCAGCCTCCCGGGGGACCCCCAAGCCTCTCCCCTCCTCTCTTGGGGGGGCACAGTGGAAGTTTAGCTGGAAGTTTAGCATCTCTGCACCACATACAAAGACTTTCAGGTTCAGAGCTGATACAGCCCTCCTAAACCTGTCTCCCGTCCTGTTCCCCCAAATCTCTGGTGCTTCTGGACCTCCTTGTTGACCACTGGATTCCCTCCTGTTCCAGGTAGACTGCTCATTGGCTTCCCCAGAAATTTCTCGGAGAAGGGCAGGTGGGGGGGTCCCCGAGTGTGGGAACCAAAGTCAGACTCCAGACAATGTAGGGCCCCCTGGACGAGTTGTGTGCCCTCCCACCTCAGCCCAACTCCAGAAGCTGCCTAACCTCTGCCTCCGAACCCTCCCCTGAATCATATAGCCAGAAATGGAGGTGTGGACCAGGTGGGGTGGATTGGGGGTTGAGGGATACATGTGCCAAGAGCAGGCCACCTCTGGTGGATTCGACTCGCCAAGGGCTGGAGGGGATGAGAGTCCAGCAACTTCCGGCCCTGCAGAGCCCTGCTGGACCTCAGGTCAGAGAATAAACTGGTGAACTGTGTCCGGGTGTCTATGCTGCCTGGGGCTCGCCCCTATCACCCTCTGCATGGAGAGACACCCAGTGGCTTGTTCAGCAGAGCCAGCTGCCCGAGTGCGAACAGTGTGACACAGGAGAGGCTTGCCTTCCTGCAGTATGATATCTACAACCAACTCGGATTTAAGGGTCTCAAGACCCCATGTGCCCATATCACAGCCCCCCACATTGCTGATAGTGCCATCTTCCGTCCTGAGTTTTGGGGTTCCTATACACAGAGAAGTACCACGTCTTCTGTTCTCTGTGGAGGAGGTTTGCAGAGGCCAGATTCAACTCTTGCATTTCCAAATGTGTGGGGTGAAGGTAACAGTCATCAGAGGAACTAGGGTATGTTAAGAAGAATTTTAATGAACACAGGAATAATGAGCCTAAGACTGGGCAATCCCTTTCCCTGGAAATTCTAAATACATCACTTCTGTCAGGGAATTTTGTTTTGCATTTTTGGTAACACCCAGCAATGCTCAAGGGTTACTCCAGGCTCTGCACTCAGAAATTACTCCTGATGGTACTTGGGGGACCATATGGGATGCCGGGGATTAGACACGGGTTGACTGAAGAGGCCCTCCCGTTGATCATCGATTTGCTCGAGCGGGCCCAGTAACGTCTCCATTGGAGACTTTGTTGTTACTGTGTCTGGCATATCGAATACTCTCAGTAGCTTGCCGGGCTCTCTGAGAGGGGCGGAGGAATCGAACTCGGGTCGGCCATGTTGGCTGCGTGCAAGGCAGACGCCCTACCCGCTGTGCTATCGCTCCAGCCCTCAAGGCAAATATCCTACCAGCTATACTATAGCTCTGGCATCAAAGGTTTTTTGGGGGCCTGCTTTGGTGTGTGCCCACAGGGTTCTGGGGACAATTGAGTACCTGGGATTGAACGTGGTTGATTACAAGCAGGGTGAGCTTATTTTGTCATTGTTCTATTCACTTTGAACAAGAAAAGTTATAAGCCGTCTTTGCTCTGTCTGTGACCCAACTCATTGAAAGGTTTCCAGTTATAGTCAACCTCATGTGCAATCACCCCGTGTTCTGAGGATGCCCCAACACTCTTCAACAAAGAATAGGGGTCAGTGATACAGCAAGATACAGCTCAGAACCCACCGAATCTTCCATCAAGGGACTGAGGCTGCTTTGGTTTTATTTAATTTCTTCATGGTTTGGGGGACACAAATCCGGCAGTGCGCAGAGGTTCTCCTGAAGCTGCATTCAGAAATCACTCCGGCATGATGGTGGGGCTGCATGGAGATTCAGAGAAAGAACCAGGGACCTGTGACTGCAAGCCAAGAGCACGAACCGCTCTGCTGCCACTGCAGCAACTCAAGCAGCTGCTTGATCCTTAATGATCCTATACCTAACATTGAAGCAAAGAAATGGGCTGAAATCTTAAGCGTGGAAAAAATCGGGCCGCGGTAATTCCACCGAAACGCCAAGAGATGGCGCTGTGGACGTTTCTGTTCCTCTCCGGGCTGGTTTCTAATAATTTTACACCCTTGTGTTTGCTTCAGTGTTCAGTATGGGGTAATTAAGGACCAAGGAAGCCACTTCCACAGGTGCAGCGGTAGGGGAGGCTGTGGTTGCTTGTCTTTCACTTGAGTAATTTGGGTTCGATTCCAGCCTTCAGATATTTGTGGGTTGGATAGCTGAATCTCCTCGGGGGTCGACTGGTTTGCCCTAGCTTTGTCTCTGAACCTAGAGGGGTGCAGAGGATTGAACTGATCCTTTAATGAGCAAAGCACGGTGATTTCCTTATATGTTTTCTTCTTTTCTCTCTGTACAAGAAAAGTTTTGAACACACCTTGTGATGCCTGTGACCGAGCCCTTTGAATGTTTCTTGTTATGGGCAACCCACACCCTATCACCCCACATTATCAGGGTACTCTAACCGTCTTCCACACCAACGTGGGGAATGGAAGATTATACAATTCTGGCAAACTCAACTCGCAGTGAGAGAGTTCGCCATCAAGGAACTGAAGTCCTATGTTTTACTTTTCTTTCTTGTTCATTCCTTTATGGTTGTGGCCACACCCGGGTATGCTCAGGGCCTTCTCCTGGCTCTGCACGCAGTAATCACTGTGGACATGACTGAAGAACTGTAGGGGAAGTCTATGAATATGCCTGGGTCCTATGGATGCAAGGCAAAATCCCTATCCTCTCTGCTCCCGTTGCAGTGGCCCAAGCTGCGTGCTGGATCCTTAATGACCTCATAGTTAACATTTAAGCAAAGAGAAGTGCTGAGAATCTTAAACGCGGGAAAAATTGGACCACGGAAGTTAGGCTGAAACGCCACGAGATGGAGTTGTGGGTGTTTCCGTCCCTCTCCAGGCCCGTTTCTCTAAGAATTTTCCACCCTTAGATTTGATTTTGTGTTAAGTATGGGGTGATTAAAAGATCAAGCACGGAGCTTCAAAGGGGCAGTGTTAGGAGAGCCTTGATGGTGCTAGTCTTTCACACAGGTGGCCAGCATTCGATTCCCACCTTCAGATCTCATGGGGTACATAGCTGAATCACCTTGTGGGTTGAGTGGGCTGCTCCATCTTTGCATCTGGACCACGAGGGGTGCAGAGGATTGAACCTGACATGGGCAGAGCAAGGCAAAGCTGCAAGGCTGGAGCAATAGCAAAGCAGATAAGGCATTTGCCTGGCATGCGGCCAACATGGCTGAGTTTGATTCCTCCACTCCTCTCGGCAAGCTACCGAGAGTATCTCGCACACAGGGCAAAGCCTGTTAATCTACCCGTCACATATTCGATATGCCAAACACAGTAACAAGTCTCACAATGTTACAGGGCCCGCTAGAGCAAATCCATGAACAATGGGAGAACAGTGACAGTGACACTCTGAGCTAAAAAACATCTGAAGCTACTTTGTTACGTCTTTGACAAAACCATTTAGAAATATTTCCTGCTATGGGCAACGCACACCTCATCACCCCATGTTCTGAGTGTACACAAACCTCTTATACGAGGAAGAGGCAGCATGGATACAGCAAGATACAGCTCAGAAACACCCACGTTGGGATGAGGGAATCCTCTACTGAGGCTGTTTTGTTTTTATTTGGTTTGTTCCTGGTTTGGGGGCCATAAATCGAGCAACGTGCAGAAGGTCTCCTGACTCAGGAAGCATTCCAGCATGAGGGTGAGGCTGTATGGAGAGCCAAAGATTGTGAGTCCTTTCTTTCATTTGGGTAACCTGGGTCCGATTCCAGCCTCCATATCTTGTGGGGTACATAATAAACAGTGCTCCTCTCCCACAGTCCAGGGGCTTCTCACCTGGGGCAGTCTGGAACCATGGACTGAGCAGAACAGTTTCCGAGAAGCTTTACCCAGGGGAGTGCTACCCTGCAGTGTGGGAGCTCACTTCCTTCTAGTCGCCCACAGAAGATATCCCACCTGTCTTGGCATCCTCATGGGGCTGAGGGCATAACTGCTCACTCGAGCATTTGTCACAGTGCGCATGATCAGAAAAATTCCACCTGGGCTGGCTGCTACCCTAAAGAATAGCAGAGAAGGATTCCAATGACTGTGCTGTGCCTGAGAGCTCCTTGTCCAGAAAATTCTAGACCTGCAGGTTGGGTTCGAACATTTACCCAACCCAACTGCAATTTGGGCATGTGGATGGATTTTCCAAGCAGCGACCTAACGTTTCAGCAAGATGGACAAGCAAAATACACCAACGGCAGGTCACATAGCTGTGTAATTTTTTTCCAACTCAAAGAACAGACACAGTAAGTGGAAGTAACTCCCTCTGCAGAAAATTGAAGCAGCATTTTAGAGTGAAAATAAAAGGGGCCTGAGACATGCACATAAATCCACACATAACATTATGTGAATGTAAGACTGTATGACCAAGAAGGCGAGGCTCTCCAGAGCAGGAAGGACAAAACAGGGGAAAAGCAATTCCTGGAGCCCAAGTCACTGTAGTTTCTAGTGCGCAAATGGGGCCAGCGTACCCTAGGGTGTTCTGATGCCCATCAGTTGGGAATCCAGAGCACAGAGTCAAGAGGATGGCTGAGTACAAAAACAATGCAAAAGAAAAAGAAGCAGCAGTTTGGCGTAACAGGACAGCTGTTCCGGGGACTGCGTGTAGGACTGGTGATCCCCGCCATCCCATATGGTCCCACAAACACTGCCAGGGACAATGCCAGAGTGCAGCACAAAGAATGATTGCAAGAATCCTTTGCTCTGCCATCCGAAATAAAACAGAAAACCCAAGACAAAATCTTTGGTCCTCCAGCATCCCATTGGTCACCTAGACATGTCAGGAATGATCATTGAGCACTGAGCTTTGAGTACTCCTCATGCACCGCTGGGTCGCTCCCAAAGCCAAACATGGGGCATTCGATCGGAAGTCTCATCTTGGAATCCGTCCTAAAGAAACTCAAAACAGATTGCCCAGGAAGCCTGGGTTCTCCTGGCACTACCTCATGCCATTCTGTCCCTCTACTCCTACATTTGGACGGTTTATCAGAATCCGAGTCACCATCTTCTCCTGCCATGTTGTTCTGAGGATCAGCAGGAGGCTCTGTGCAAAGTCCTGGAGAAGTCAGAACAGTGAGCACTAGAGAGGAGCACCTCCTCCCACCCGTGAGCTCAGACCAGCCACAACCTCACAATCCCACCTCAGGGAAACAATGGCAGAAGCTCCTGTCTCAGCTGGGGATGCAAATATTGTTGGCATCTGTGCTGCACTTCAGGGTAGGAGCTCAGGCCCAGGCTACAGGGGAGGAAACGATAGCCTTCACTGATCCCCGGATTCCTCCTTGGATTGCACAAGAAAATCCCTACAGGCTCATCCAGTGGCTGACTCTGAGTTCCGTTACTCCTGAGTACCAGTGCTCCTGCAGCTGGAAGCAGTGCTTCCCCCTGGGAACTATAGCCTGGATGTGGCTCTGCCATGGGGAAAGCCACAGGGACATGGAGTGGACAAAGCTTCAGCCACTCTCTTGCAGAAGGGACAAGAACATGCACCTGGGAACTCTGTCCCAGGGACCGAGATCACTTCTGGGTACAGTTGGGTCAGAGGCACAGCCCTGCTCTGTCCCACTGGAGCTCTTATTGGTCCTGATTTACTCTAACCCTGAAACGGCACATCTGCGTGAGCCTCAGCCAACAGTTGCTCCTGTTGTGCAAGAATACATTGGAAAATCACGCAAACAGTCGTTTGTATAGCAAAATAATTCAAATAATGAGGGTTTTTACTAAGGACCATACTATGAACTGTCAGAAATTAAGACCTAAGTACTGTAGATTATGACCAAAAATACTGCAACAAGAAGGCAAATACGAAGCACAAGAAACAAACAGAATTCTATGTGCAAAATAAGAGGGAAGAACATTTATATAGTCAAATAGCAGGTCCTTAAAACCAAGTTTTTCTGAACGATTTTCCATGAATTCTTATTATTCTCTTTTTCTGCGATCACACGTTTTCTCTGTACACGTGTATGTGTCTGTGTGGGTGTGTGTGCATGTTTTTTTTCTTTGAGTTAGAACCAGCATTGCTCAGGGAGTATTCCTAGCTCTGCATTCAAGTTTCACTCCCAGCAGGTATGGGGACCAGTGGGATTCAAGACACAGAACTTGGGTTGGCTGTGCGCAAGGCAATCACCCTACTTGCTGTACTTTTGCTCCGCCGCTTCCTATGAAAATTTCTTTCAAAAATACCAGGAGTGAGTCATGAACACAGCTCTCCCTCCCCACCCACACACAAAAATCTTCTTTTAAAAGATAAACATTAAAAACCCCTTTACCCTCAGTATTTACCCCAATTCCAGGGGTTGTCTGCTCAGGGAGAGATGAAGAGTCAGGGCTGCTTTACAGCTTGATGTGAGGGAGGTGAAATTCATGATCTGGAAAAAGATACACCAGTATTGTTGTTGGACAGGCAGTAATGTGAGTTGGGCATTTGACTAGATCCACCGATCAATCCTCTGCATCCCATATAGCCCCCAGCAGTGCCAGGGATAATTCCTAAGCTTAGAGGCTAGAGTAAGTCATAAGCATCTCCGGGTGTATTCCCCCTCCCCCCAAAATTCCAAAGAATCAAAAATAGCCCCCAAATACATTTTCATTGGCAAACCTCAGTCACCTGCAGGCCCCCTCCCCCCCCACACATACCCCACATGACCCCGGCTATCAAGGCAGACAATGAAGATGACCAGCAAAGGATCTCCTGCCATTAAGAGGAGGGGCTGAAGCTCTGCCCCTCAAATCTGGAGATTCTACAGAAGCGAGGTTAGGGACTATGGTTCAAAAATGGGACTGCTGGGAGGGTTGGGACGGCCAAGCCCCCAGCGATTCCCGCATTCACACAATATTGCCCCATCCTGGAGCTGGAGATGATCGTGGCGAAAGAGGCCCCCAGGATCACAAACTCACAACTGCCACCCCTGAACCTGATACAGCCCCCACTGCACCCCCAAAGCTCTGGGTCCCACTAAAACCTTGACCACACCTCAGGATCCACCTGGACATTGGGGAACAAGTGAAAAACCAGCGCAAAATTGCCCCCCCACAAGCTGGCTCAGCCCCTCGGCTCATAGTGTGAAAACGGCATCGTGCGGGGTACTCACAGGAGGTTGCTCGAGTCCTAAAATTAAATCCTTCTTCAGAGTCCCCCTTCCAGGATGGGGCACAAATTTACTTGTCCTTTGCCAAGTGAGCAGCAGCCCCAGTGTCAGTGTCAGGGATGGAAATTGAACCATGACATTTATGACATCACTTATGACATCACTTCCGTTTCCATAAGGTGCCTTAAAGAGGCAGAGTCTAGGCACTGAGAACCTTTTTTTTGCCACACAGCTGAATCTGTGCTGCAAGGGGGATGGACCCGAATAAAGGAGTGGAGAGGCAAATGCTAGAGTGGTGGGCCACACATTGAGGGACTGGGGGTAAGGAGAAGAAGGAGAAGTAACCTGATTCTGCAGTTGTCACCAAACATTGAACCAATGATATCTAGACACACAATGTTATCCTGACTCTTACCAAATGATCTCTGAGCTCAGACACAAGAGTAAACACTGAGCACTGTAGACTGTGGCGAAAAATATGCAACCCCCCCCAAATTCAAATATTATCAAAGGGGGGGAAATGATGTACAAAGACAATTCTAGAGTGATACATTTAAAGAGTCAAATTACTGATCCTTAAAAATCCCCTATTATTGATCTTTCCCCGCTACAGAATGTCACAGTTTCTTCTGAATCCCAATTGTTCTTTCTCCATTTTGCATCTTTCTTAATTATACGTGCATATAAGTGTGTATACACAAGTGTGTCTTTGTGTGATTTTTGTTTGGGGACCACAACTGGCAGATTCAGGGCTTACTCCTCGCTTTACATTCAGGAATCACTCTGGTACGGACCACATGGGATGCAGGGGATGGAACCTGGGTCGACTGCTTGGTTAAGTCCTTACTCACTGTACTATGGCTCCGGCCCTAAGTAAATGTGCACCCAGGGTGATCCCTGAGCAAATGTCCTTACTCCTGAAAAACCAAAACTTTCCTGCTTAAAAAAAACCTTTACCCTTGTTGGATTAGAGTTCTAAACAATTTAGGTTTAACATTGGTCCACCATTTCTCCTCTGCTGCAAGGAGCTTAGGCTTACTGAGTGATGGCTATCTCAATGCTAGTGAATCACTCCCATTTCCTTAGTATTCATCTTTAACTTCCAGGTGCTCTGCTTCCCCTATGCATTAAATACCACTTCCCTAACCAGAACCTGTCAATTGTAAAGTCAGATTCTTCAGAGATCTCTGGATTTTGTATTTGTAAATCAAATTTTGACTTTCTCTTTTCTTTATGTCCTCTGCAGTTTACTTTAGACAAATATCCATTTTGCTCCTAGACAAGGACAAATTCAGTCCCGTGTTGGGAAGTTTGTGCTGGGAGGATCAGGATGGCCATGCCCCCCGCCCTCAGCTTTGTAGAGACAAAGGAATACAACGTTATGCTTTTGTAACTTCAGAGTTAATTGACTACAGATACGATTTACTGCTGGGCATTGTCATATTTATGAGACTTAAGCCTCAGCTTAACACAGGCATGCGGTCCGGAGGCTGAGATCTCCAAGCCTGCTCGGATCTGGGCTGAGTATCCTCCACCCAGATCCTGCACCCAGAATCCTCCACCAAGTCCCAGAAACTATAAAATCCTGCTCCCAGAAGTGGAGCATCTTATCTTGTTCTTACTTTGGACAACCAGTCAGGCTACCGAACGTAACCTGCCAACAGGGCAGAGTCTGGCAAAGGACCCATAGCATACCCAATATGCCAAATATCAGTAACAATGATGGGTCTCATTCTACTAACCCTAAAAGAGCCTTGAATATGGCACTTTTTAAAATCTCAGGGCTAGGACGAAGGAGACGTTACTGGTACCTGCTCGAGGCAATCCACGAACAACAGGATGATTGTGATTGTGACTGAAGCCTCAGCTGCCCTATGTTTCTAGCACCCCAAAAGCAAGACACTGGATAGACCCAGGATAGCTGTGAGCTACCCTGGCATTGAAAAGGGGCAGGTAAGCACCATAACAAATTCCATCATGACCCAAACATAAGCAACTGGATAAGGATCCTGCTGGGGTTAGGAAGAACTAACCTGTCCTGAAGAGTGTAGTCTGGGTGCTATAGTAAATATCCCCAACAGATCCACCCTATAAGGTTAATAGATCTCTTACTGTGTCCATTCAAAATGATCAGAAAGATGAAGTGTAAATTTAAGATGATTGTTTCAATGAATATGAACTAAGCAAAGAAACAATATGTCTGTAGAGAAAATCATGCCCTTGAGCTGATCTCTCCTTCCAAGTCAGATTTTTGCCCTAGAAGTTTCCCCTGAGGGAAGAGCTTTACATCCTTTGATTGTACAACCACATCTCTGAGTATTTGCTACCCCTAACTCTGTGGGATTGGCTGGAGAATAAAAGCTGTGGGAGACGAGTGAGGAGAGGGGATGAGGAGAAGTGGGAGACTGGTATAGTTGCGCAGGAGTATGGAATAAAGAGCAACAGATCACTGCGCGTCCACAAAGTAAAATGTGAGGGTGCGGTTAGGTGTTGGTGGTCCAGCGCTGCCTCCTATCTCCTGAGCACCTCCCAACAGAGACAGAGAGACAGGAAGACAGAAAACCACAGCCTGATTGTGAAAATGGCCATTTAATGCAGAACAGCTACAACACTTATAAAACATCTGAGGGGCATGAGGTAAGGACATAGGAGTGACTGGTCATTTACAGAGATAAACATTTGGCAGAGAAAATTCTCATGAGGAGATTCACCCAAGGAGACATGCTGTCTCCCAGGGACATCTAAATTGCTTTTGCTTTTATCTTTTCCTCTAGTTGTATAAGTTATCAATATTTGCAATTGTTTGGATAAACAGCAAGAGAGAAAGATCCCAACACTTAATTCTCTGGGCTCTGAGAGCATATAAGGCTTTTAACACTTGATGCTAAAACTTAAATGCTAAAACTTAAAACAGTTAATGCTCTGAGAGCAAGCAAGACTGAAAATTCCAGACTAAATCCTCAGGCAAGTTCAGCTTGTCCTTCCCCGTGGGGATCCTGTCTCTAACGTTGTAACAGTCTGCATCAAGACCATGCATATCTGCTTTCTAGAATTTTCCATTTCGAAGCCAGGGTAGTTTTGCCACTTGCCCCAGGTCCATCCAAGTACCATGGCAGAACCTCCCTTTTGATGTGTTAGGAACTACAGCAACTGTAACCTGAGTCAAGTAATGATGACCAAGCAATCAAGCCCTGGAGTAGATAACTTCAGAGTCAATCAACTCCCAATTATTAGGAGCATGGCATTGATGGTATTTCTGTGTTTAACCAAACAAATTGTTGTATAGTAAAAACATAAAAAATCTATAAGGGAAATAGAAAAGCAGGTACAAATTCACAGCACTTCAACTACAAAGAAGTACAAATATGAAGTTGAGAATTAACAGAAAGTTATGGCTTTAAGTAACCAAGACTGACTTGGGAACTGAGACAATGAGAGGTAAAATAGAAAGAAAAGATTAAAGATAAACTTGAACTAAATTAGGGATGTTAGCAAGGACATGATAAGCTTCTCTGGGAGGAGCAGGAGGGGCAGATGAAGCCTAAAATACTGTAAGTTAATATCCAGCAGGTCACCAAGAGCCTGGCCCCTGTTTCCTTCTTTGATCCTCTGTCACCCTTCACTGGCCCAGGTGGGGAGACCAATCATGGCCACCAAATGCATGCAGCACATGCCCAGACATTATTTGAACACAACTCTCAGTACTTAGTGTTACAGCCGGGTTTTGTCCTGATCAGGGAGAGATAAAGAGTCGGGGTGCAATTTTTAACTTGATTTTAGGGTACAGAAATTCTATATGTTAGAAAAAACAACAATGTGGACTCAGAGAGATAGTAAGCTGGGAGGGGTGCTTCCCATGCTGACCCAGATACTCGGTATCTCACATGACCCCCTAAAGAACTGAAAAAAAAAAAAGAATTCCAGAGTACTGCTCCTGAAGTAAGCCCTGAGCTTCCACATATGTGCCCAAAATACAACCAAAAATAGCCCAAAAGTAAATTTTCATTTGCAAACTGCAACCACTACTAGGACCACAGCCCCAGAATGGCCCTGGACATCAAAGCTACTAATGACTAGTGACCGAGGGCTACAGTGTCATTTGCCATTAGAGAGTGCCCCCCGCCCCCCGCTCAAAAATGAACAGGCTTTTTATAGTTTTGGAGGCACCAGCGGCGATCGGGATGAGAAACTTCTGACTCTGTGCCCAGGAACCCAATCTGGTCGATCTTGGAGATCGAACTTGGGTGGGCCAGATGCAAAACAAACGCCGTAACAGCTGTGCTATCTCTCCGGTCCTCTAAGTGAATCTGCAGGTTCTACAGCTGTGAGGTAGGGGCCAAAGCGTCCAGGACAGGGCCCAGCGCAGTCCCGTGCTGGGAGGGTCAGGAAGGCCGAGCCCCGACAGCCCCAACGCTATGCAGCCCCCGCGCTCAGCCCCAAGCCCACCCGCCACTGCCCCATGGCGGAGCCGAAGGCGATTGTGGCTGCAGGGGATTCCAGAACCACGCACTCACACCCCCGACCCCTGCGCCCCTGCACAGCCCCCACTGCACTCACCAAAGCTCCGTGTCCACCACCAAACCCCTCTGCGGGAACCACCTGGATATCGGAACCATTGAAAAAGGAGCGCCAAAGCGTCCTCCCAGGTGACTTGGCCCCGCCCCTCAGCGCAGAGACCGGGAGGCTGGGGTGGGGTGCTCACGGGAGGCTGCTGGTGTCCGGCCGCGAAACCGGCCTTCACAGACCCCTTCCACGTGGGACAGCCACTTGGCCCCACACCTGCGTAACAAGTGGACGCTGATCCAGCATCTTGCAAGTAAACAACTAAGTAACCTGCTGTGATGTCACTTCCGCTTCTGCACGCAGCCTTAAAGGACCAGACTCCAGCTGCGCAGAAAACAACTGGGAAAATGCAGGTAAATGTGTAAGGCTGGTTGGCTGGAGCAGAAGCACAGTAGATAGGGTGTTTGTCTTGTACGCAAGTGACCCAGGTTCAATCATCTGGATTCTATATGGTCCCATTTTGGTGTATAATGGATTGTTAGGATTTTCCTGCTTCCAAAGTAAAAGTCTCAAAGCATTTGCCCCCAGTATTTGTGGAAATCCAATGGAAAGCTGAATACAATGAGTGCAGATATGCTACAGCGAGTTAAGTGCTTCCTTGCATGTGAGTGACCTGGACACAAATTAAGGACAGCACAGCGGTATGTGGCTCCCAGAATATAACACAGAAGGGCCTGAAGAATGGAGGTTTGGCTATCTATTCAATGTCAAAAAGGTTCACCGCAGCATCGTGGTTGATGAACCCTGCAAAACAGGGACTCTGAGCCAAGCCAGAGTCACAGCAAAGAATGAAACCAAGGTGAGTCTTGACAGCACCCACCAAAATGCAATTTTGTACCTATTTACGTCTTATTTAATTCCTTCCACCCAGGTTTATTACTATGAACCATTATTTACCAGTTAACATACTCGGAAGTCCACATACCAGGACGTTATCACAACCATGGTCCAGGTGATAATCAGCAAGTACCTTTCACTTATGGTATTATTATCATAGGAAGCTGTCACACATACCAGGATTATTTCCTTCCCTACTGTACTTTTGTATCAATCTCCCATCCACTTGTTGAAACTAAAATTGTTTTATGCAAGGTCCCTGTTCTGACCCCGGTCACTGTTATTATGGAATTGATGGATCCAGCATAACTTTTATATTTACTAAAGCTTGACGGATCATGATGGCCTTCCTCTATTCCTTCCCTAAAGGATTTTCTCCAGTATTCTCTTTAAAGGCCACATGTGCAAATAATGGGCTTTCCATGTTTGTACATATACATAGTTTCTCTCCAGTGTGAATTCTCCTATGCATAATAAGGCCTGAGGATCCAGGAAAGTCTTTCCCATACTCCTGATATATATAAGGTTTCAGTGCAAAATGACCTTTCCCATGCACATGAAGGGCTGAAGACAAACTAAAGACCTTTCTACATTACTTACACGCATGAGGTTTCTCTTCACTGTGAATTTTCTTCTTCATAAAGATATGCTAATTGCATAAAAATCTTCCTGCAGTCCTTACATATAAAAGGCCTCAATCCAGGATAAATTTTTCTACACACAGCAAAGCTTGAGGATTTAGTAAAGTTCTTCTCACACCCTTACTTATGTTTTTTTCGAGTATGAATTTCCCTATGTTTAATAAGGTGTTAGGGGGAAGCGAAGGCTTTGCCTAAGTCTTTACAAACATAAGGTTTGTGTCCAGTATGAAATTTTCTGTGCCTCAAAAGACTTGCAAAATAAGCAAGGGCCTTGTCACATTCCTTACATATATATGGATTCACTGCAGTGTGTTTTCTTGTGGACAAAAAGTTTGAATAGAAAGTGAAGACCCTTCTACAGTAATGACACGAATAATGTGTCATTACTGTTTTCCAATGCTCAGAAAGATCTGATAAGAAATGAAAGGCCTTTTCACCTACCTCACAAATATAAGTGTTTTCTGCAAAATGAAAACTGTGAAAACTAAGACTTCAGGAATAATGAAAGGCTTTCCTACATTGCTCACATGTATAGGTGACTTTTTTCTCTGTACTAAGGCTTGTGGAATAAGCAAAGACTTCCCACTCCGTACATGCATATGGTTTCTTTCCAGTGTGACTTTTTCTGTGCATACTAAGTTGTAAGAGTCAGGTAAAGGCCACGACACATTCCTTACATGCATACGAACTCTCCAGTATGAAATCTCCTGTGTGTAAGGTATTAGGATGCTATGAAGGCTTTCCCACTATCCTTACACTTAACCGGTTTCTCTCCTGTGTCGATGTTCACATAGTCCCACCGGGGTGACACTGGACTCAAGTTTGTCCTCAGTGCTTAAATTTCTGGGGATTCTGTCCATTATTGGCTTCTAAGGGAAGATGATGGTGCTGAGGACATGGGAAGGGTGATCCTCTGATCACCCTCAGAAAACGTTGCACCTGTGTCAGCATCCCCGTGGGAATGGGGGATAAATTGCTCACTTGAGATTTTATCACAATGTGCAGGAAGAGATATTCCACCAGGGCTGGCGGATTCCTTGTAGAAGAGCAGAGAAGATTCTAATTAGTAGTCTATGCCATGAGAGTTTTCATGTCAAAAGAAATCAAGCTCTGCAGGTAGGTAGCTGATTGGGCATGGGACAATAAGTTTCTTGGGGGAAGTAATAAATCCAGATGGCGGTGAAAGTAGTTATTCCGAAGCCAGCCCTGGGCTTAAGAGAGGAATTGGCCTAGTAGAAACCCAGAGAGTTGGAGACATGGTACAGGAGTAAAGGCTAGTAAGAACATCAGAGAGCACGTTCTGGACAATGCTCTACCCTTTGACAACACACAAGAAGTGGACTCTCAGCTATAAGGAAAACCCCAGGAGGCAGTTTCAGAAACATGATTTTAAACTGAGTATCAGGCTAGTACAGTAGGCTATATGCAGTCAATCTAGGTACAATGTCCAGAATTCCAAATGGTCCCCTGAGCACCATCCATCCTGAGACGGATGGAATTTTGCTCTATCCAATCATAAATGTTGCACTTTTTTCTTCTAATATTAGTAAAGTGACATGTATGGAATCCAGGACTGTGACCAAACTTGTGAGTAATCACAGGTAAATGGAATGGCCTGATGGCATGTGGGGAGCTTGGGAGCTGACCCATATTCCCACTTATAAAAGATTTCATCAAGGGGTCCCTTCCGTCCTTTCAAACGACATTCTGTGTACAGTAAAGTTCATCTAAACTGTCTCCAATCGAGACCAGAGCAACTGTAGTTCAGGGTAGGGTGTTGCTTTCACATGGCCGATCTAGGTTCAACCCCCAGGATCCTGAAGAGTCTCCCGGAGCACCAACTGAGTGCAAACTCAGGAGAAACCCCTGGGCATCACCAGGTATTGTAGGATAATATTGGTTTGCCCTTCCTCCCTGGTCTCTGGGAGCTTGTCTTTGTTTATTGCCCCTAAACCTTTCAATTACCTTTGTCTACTGATCAGACTTTTACTTTAAATATTGTCTTTCTCATCACCTTAATGTCCTTTGCGTGATTAGCAATTTCAGAGCAATTGCATTTTGTATGCATATAGGAAGATAGTTACAAAGACAAGCCAGTGGCTTGGGAGTTGATAGTCTCCAGATAATATTACCTCCTGGACATCTGCTCTCTTGACTTAACCTCAGTTGCCCTTACTTCCTTGATCACCCAAATCAGGGTCCCGATGAGGGACTGGATGGACCCAGGGCAAGTGGTGAGTTAGCTACCCTGACATCGAAATGGGCCTGGTCAATGTATCATAATGCTTATATATAAGTTAAAAGCATGGTCATGGACAAATTATGTCATAAATCAAAAACTTATAACTAGAATTGAACCCTGCTGGGATTAGGAGTGATTGATCCGGCCTGAGCACTGTTCATTGATTTTCTCGAGGGGGCCCAGTATTGTCTCCATTTTGAGACTTGTTCTTACTGTGTTTGGTATATTGAATATGTCATGGGTAGCTTGCCAGACCTTGTGCAAGGCAAACGCCCAACTGCTGTGCTAAATATGTTAAGTTATTTTCTGGTCTAAGGAGAGGAGAAACACACCTTAAGGTGTGCTTTGCCCCCATGGGCTGCAGGTGATGGGGAAGTCGGTGAAAACATTTTTCATTACACTTCCCGTGGGGAGGCGTGGTTGGGGGGGCATGGTGAGAGGAGAAAAAAGAGCAGCTTCAGGGAGACAGAGCGATTGAAGGAGACTGAGAGAAGAAGAGACACAGAGTTAGAGATGGTTGCGACTTAGATAGAAGGCTGAGAGCTGCGAGTAAGAGTGGCTGGGGAGATTGGAGAGGAGTCACGGAGAGCATTGTAGAGAGTGTTAGAGAGATGGTTGGATAGAGCTGGGAGCGTCAAGGGATTTGATAAACTGCAAATACTCAACAACCAGCTTGGCCCTCATTCTTCTTTCGCCAGTCCAAAGCAACAGCTGTCCGGGGTCGATAAGTGGCTTGAGAACACCAAATGCGGACAGGTAGAGAGAGCCGCTGAGAGTCCAGGAACATCTGTTAACATGTCAATCTAGTTCAACCCCCAATTTCCATAGGTACCCCAAGCCCCCCTGAAGTGATTCCTGAATGCAGAGTCAGAAGTAAGCCCAATGTACTTCTGGCTGTGACCCGAAAACAAAAACACACAACAACTGAATTGTGGGGGGCTGGAGCAATAGCACAGCAGGTAGGGCGTTTACCTTGCACGCCACTAGCCCATTTTATCCCAGGACCCCATATGGTTCCCCAAACACCGACAGGAGTAATTCCTGAATGCATGAGCCAGGAGTAACCCCTGTGCATCACCAGGTATGACCCCCCCCCAAAAAAATAGAATACTGTAGTTAATAAGGAAAAAAAGACCACAACTTTCTCAAATTAGCATAAAAGCATTTTTATGATCGCCACAGAGATATCACAGACCATGAGTTGCTTGTCTGGCACATTGCTGACCAGAGTTCAATCCCTATCACCTTACAGGGTCCCCAAACCTAGCATTATCAATGAGAAAAGAGCCGGGGAAAACTCTAATCTTCATCGGGTGTGGCCAACCAAAAATAAATCTACAAATTTAGGTGCCATAACTATAGTCTGGTAGGTTACTGGCCTTGTACACGGCTGACTTGTATACCCTAGCACCACACAACACTAGGTAGATTTTGGTACCTTTTGGCAGAGATCACAGGGTAGACATTAAATATATAAATATACGTGTGTGTTTTTTGTGTATAAATATATATATATATGTATATATATATATACATAAAATTGGTTCACAAGTCAATCTCCTCCACCAGCCAGTTTTGTAGAATGCAGGTTTGGGTTTTGGGGTTACAGGTGGCAGAACTTTGGGCTTACCTGATTGGTGCTTGGAGAATCCTGTGTTGAAGAGTAGACTCTACCGTGGACGACTGCTTGCAAGGACAGTTCCTGCACTCCTGGACTATCTCTGATCACAGGAATTCAAATTCTATACAAATAATGCGAACCTTGTGAGAAGGATACAGGCAGGGGGCAGGGATCAGGCCCAGCTAGTAGAGGTCAGGGCAGGGCTGCTGGCACCTGGGGCCTCCCAGTGTAAACTTGAGCCAGAAGTACATGCTGCAATTTCAAATGTTTGCAGTGGCCTTAAAGAGCTGACAGTGAGTGGCAGGGCACTTCTCATGAATTCAGAAGACTCAACGTCACATCCTGAATTGTCCCGGAGCACTGCTGGGTTTGGCAAAAGCCCGCATATCCAATCCTCCTTCTGCCCAAATAAAGGCAATGAGAAGTTATCTGCCAACAGCAGCAGTGTGAAATCTGTAATATGTTCTCAAGGGTCAGTCCACTGGGTTTGTTATTTTGTTTTGGGACCACATCTATAAGTGCTCAGAGTACACAGGCCAGGTTTTCAGACTATGATTTTACTCCTGCGGGTAAGTGATTTTATAAAAGAAAAAGAGGATGAAGAATTACACTTGGAGCGAGAGTGATAGTACAGCAGGAAGGGTATTTGTTCGGTCCCCGGAATCCCAACCGGTTCCCCAAGCACTGCCAGGAGTGATTCCTGAGTGCCAAGCCAGAATTAACACCTGAACATCACCACTGTGTCCCAAAAAAAGATAAAAGAAAAAAGAAAAGAAAAATTACGCTTATTCCAAATGAGATTTTAAGTCCATAATGTTGCTCAGAGCCTCCAACTCCTTCCTTTCCTCCTAAAAACCACTTGTTTAAAGGATTCAAGAATGTTCACATCTAAGAACTTTCAATGAAGTTATGAACACAGGGGCAGGGAAGAGCACACCAGACTGAAGCAGATACCGGCCAACTGGAAGCCCAGAGGGCCTTCCCTGGTACCCAGTGTCCACTCGTCCCCTGAGCACAGAGCAGGGAACAGACCTCAATCACTGCCAGGTGTGGCCCCAAACCTCACCTCATCTGCTCCCCAAGTAGTGAAATACACCTAAGGAGAGGAGCTCAGATGACTGAGCACCTGATCTAACTTTGGGTTTCATGGCATGGCTCCCCCTGCATCTCAGACACACAGACACAGAGGGGGAGAGTTGTCTCTGACTATCTCCACGTTTGTAGCAAATGGAGCGGGGAAGACAGGAGATATACTCCAACACCAAAAAGATGTTCAAAGCATGCTCATGCGTCAAGACAAATTTTGGAGTGGGAGAGTTGGAGTCATACCTAGTGATGCTCAAGGGACCCTGTGGTGTGGCAGGGATAACTCTAGTCATGGCAAGAAAGACAAACACCTTCCTGGCTATACTACTGCACCAGCCCCCTAAGAGTAAGACGTTTAGAACCTATTGCAGTTGGTCCCTGGAAAACCCCTTTCTGAAAGTACTCACTCAACAGCAGGACACTCCTCTATTTGGGAGTGATGGACAGTGGGGGATGATTGGAATCTTGGCAGTTGAGGCAGAAATTCTTTTTTCTGAGGAAATATAATCATATAGGGTTAGCAAAGATAATAAGTTGCTAAGGTGCTTTTCTATCAAGCAGCTAAGCCAGGGTCAATATGAAACAGTACATACGTTCACCGACCCCAGCACTGTTAAAAATGATACCTGATCTCAGAAACAAGGAGTAATCCCTGAGCACTGAGTGATGCTGTGGCCTCAAAAAGTACAATAAATTAAATAATAAAAAATTTCTGTGAAAAGAGATTGGAGAGATAGTAGAGCAAGAGAGATGCTTGTCTTGCACACGGCCAACCCAGGTTTGAATCCTGGCATCCCATATGGTGCCCTGAGCTCATCCAGGAGTGATCCATGAGTACTGAGGCAGGAGGAGTAAATGAGTCTTGCAGTTGTACTCCTACAGACTAAATAATTCATTCATTTAAATCAATCAAGGTTTGGTGGCCAGTAGTGATCCTAAATTGCATTATTAGAGGGTTTAGGGCACACTCTGAAGTGCCCAAGCTACTTCCTGCTAAGATTGCATATTTGGTTGCAAGACCCACGGTGGCATAGCACAACCCTGATGCATCCCTCTGGACCTACGCCCCAACACTGAGTTGTCTTAAAGCTCTAAACCTTGGGGACTGAGTGATAACATAGACAAATATGCATTTGTTTTGACGGTGGCAGACCTGGGTTTAATTCTGTGTATCCCTGGCACCACTAGGAGTGCTTACTGAATGTAGAGACAGGAGTAACCAACCAGCATCGCTGGGTGTGACCCAAAAAGAAAAATAAAAAAATAAAAAGAAGTAAAGAGTCGCTCCCCACCTCCCCGTACTCCCAGGACCCACTGAATGTACAAGGAACAAGTGAAAATCAAAGGCTCTGCCAAATGCTTTTGAGCCCCAAGCATATAAAGAATATGCCCAGCTCCTCCACCTGCCCGACTCTCAGAAGGAATGAAAGGACAGTGGGGAGAGTGTTTTTTCCTTCATGCTGCTGACCCTGATATGGGATACTTGAGCAACCTCAGGAGTGATCCCTGAACACTGCCAGGTGGGACTCAAAAACCCCCAAGAGGAAAAAGAATGCCCCGCAGGTCCCTTTGATGAGGGAAACCAACACTTTAGCCCTACTCCACAATCAGCCTAATGAATGAAATGGGGCCAGTAATGGGATGTCCTGCAGACACTGCTGAGATAATCCAACAACCCCTGTCACTGACCAGGTGCTAGGAGACGCCCCAAAACTAAGTTAACGCTGAGGTGCCCTCATGCGGCCCATCTTATCTGGGGGTTTAGACTAAAGCTCCCTCTAGCTCTGACACTTTCTGCTTTGTAAGGGGCCCAAGCAATGGTTCAGCAGGGAGGGTGCTTTCCTCACATCTTGGCACCACAAAGGGTCCTCGGATCCCCAGGGAGGGACTCCTGAGCACCACCAGGTAAAGACCTAAAACACATCACGATCACAATCATCCTGTTGTTCATCAATGGTACAGATTTCCCCAGCTTCCCCTGGATGCCCCCTCATCCGCTTCTCACCTTCTGCAGCCCGCTGGCACTTCCACCCAGAATGCCAAGTCTCCTCTGATAAAGAACCCGGATTATGTGACGTCACCTGCATAGTTGCCCAAAGACTTAAAGGGCCAGGCTTCAAATATTACTGGTCAGAAAGTTTCATTTTTCCTCGTTTCTGTGATAGGATCAGGTGACCCAGATATCTGGGGGTCGCCAGGTCGGAATAGATGGAGAGTGACGACTAAACAGATAACATGTCAAGTAGCGAATCTTTGTATTTACGAAGGAAGTAACATTCACAAAAATACTTTGCAAACAGCCAGCAAGACCATCTCTCTGAGTCCCGACGTTCATTTATATATTCATGTACAACTCTCAGCCACATGCTAGGACCAAGCCCCCAGGATTCGACCTGGCAGTTGCCAATGAAAAAGATGGGCTTCAACAGGGTCCCTCTCCACTGGGGGCTGAGGAGCTGCCCCTCAAAGTGATCTGGAAATTTTACATCCACATGTCTACACTGAAAGCTGCAGGACAGGGCCCGGCACAACCCCTGCTTGACAAGATTGGGATGGTCAAGAGTTCTGCCATCAGCAGTTCCAGGGTCCTCAATTCCCAGAGCCCCCAATCCTCACCTCAGCACCCAGGTCACGCTACCCCATCGCAGAGCTGGAGACGAAGGCGCCCCCAATAAAACGCACAGACACCCGAGACCCCTGTACCTTGCTAAATCCCCCCAATGCAACCAGCAAAGCTCTACATCCTCCTAAAGCCTCTGGAGCAAGTCAGACCCAGGAACCCACTGGATATGGATGGGGGGAGTGAAAAACAACCACAAATGTGCCCCCCAAATCTGGTGCGATCCCGTCAGTCACAGTACTGGCACTGAACGTGAGAGGTCCTTGTGTCCTGCCACTGATTGGCCTTCAGTGTCCCCCTTCGACTGAAGTGTCACTTTGCCCTTTAAATGCGTGCCCATAGGAGGCCTGATACACTTGACATCATTAGGAAGTAAAGGTGCACATGGAAGACTCCCGTCTGTTACATCATCCATTTCACCAAGGAGCCTTAAAGTGCCAGGTTCCAAGTGCAGAAAGACCATTATGCAAGTGCAGGTGAATCGGCGCAAGGGGGATGAGCTCGGATAAAGAAGAGGAGAGGCAAGTGCTGGAAGTGCTGGTCACAGAGGTAAGGGCAGCGAGTTAAGGTGGAGTCCCTTGATCCTGTACTTGTCAAACATGGAACCCATGCTCTCACACACACGTCCATCATAAAAAAGCAGGTTGATTCCAAGTAAAACAGGCAAGTAGGTTGTGAATGGCTCATGGGACAATGAGTTTCGCTGGAAAGTCATTAATGAAGATGGTGCAGTGACTCAGAAGCCAACCTTGAAGATGCAGAGGAACTGGCCAGTAGCAACCAGGAGAGCTGGAGAGACACTGGACAGGAGCAAAGGCTGGGAAGAACATCAGAGAGCACTGTACAGTGAACACTCTACCCCTTGAAAACACAAGAGTAGAGAACTCTAACCTAAAGGAAACCCCAGGATGCAGCTTTAGAAACACGTTTTCGACCAAGAGTAAGGGGAAAGAGTATAGTACTGTGGCTTAATACTTGTGTTAAACATGGTTTTCCTGAGTTCCATTCTTGGTATCCAAAATAATACAAAATCCTAAGAACTGCCAAGTATAGCATGAATTACATAAAACATACTTCAATAAATAAATACCATGTATGTACCAACCCTATGAATGGAGGCACATAGGAGTTAAGGGGCACCAAAGTGTACCAGATCATTTTGTAGACTTGGTCTTTTTTATGAGCGAGTACTGCTATTTATTCAGCCACTGATTAGCTGATTGAATTGGGCATGAACTCAACCTTACTTTTTTTCATAGTTTTATTTATTAACCCCAATATACCCCTATTCCACCCCACCCAATGCCTGTGAGGCAGATGATTTCTACTTATCTCTTCTCTACATTGGTTACATTCATCATTTCGACAAAAGATGTACCGTTATTTTTTAGAACCCTCCCAACAATCAGAATTGCTGAAAAGGCATTGTGAAATACTTTGTTTTCTATAGCTGGTTATGAGAATCATATAATGTTGCGTGGCCGCTATTGCGGCCATGCGATTTTGGATTTCTGCAAAGAGCCAGATAATTTAGAGATTGGTTTTTTTGTGTCTTGTGTTATGGCTGTGCCAGAGAACTGTTCTTGGGAGGCAACTTAGGACCTGGTAGGGCGTGAAGGATGAGCCGGTACCACCCCTATTCCCATAAGACAGCAGTTGCCTTGTCACTGCTGGCTCATATCTGGCTTTTCTATCAGTTTTGAGGCAGTGACCACCTTGCTGCCGGGGGTGGGGAGGCAGAAGGGAGAAACACCCTTTCCCTCCCGGGGAGGCATGACAATGTAGTTTAATGCATGGTCCATTTACTTTTCTGCCGCAAGCTGCCGGCCTCTGGACTAAGTCCATTTGCCTCTGGAGCCATGTCTGTGCCGGAGAGCCGCTCGTGGGGCGCAACTCGTGACATCAGTAGGGCATGGAGGATGAGCCAGTACTGACCCCATTCCCATGAGACTACAGTTGTCCCGTCACTGCCGGCTCATACCTGGCTTTCTAATAAGCTCTGAGGCGGCAGCCACCTTGCTGCCTGTGGGGAGAAAGGCAGAAGGGAGCAACACCCTTTCCCTCTTGGGGAGGCATGATGCTGTAGTTTGATGCATGGTCGATTCACTTTTCTACCACAAGATGTTGGGCTCTGGATTAAGTCCTTTTGACTTGGAGCCATGGCCGTGTATGCAGTCCAGAGGCATTTCTGACAAAAGCCACTGGGTTTTGAGATTTGTTTCTGAGTCTCTGGGATCGTAGCCATTAATCAGCTTGACCTGGAGCCAGAGAGGCCACTTGTAGGCGGCGACTTGAGGTCTCACTGGGATGGGGAGGAAAGGGCTGGTTCCACCCCCATCTGGTGAGGCCCTGCGTGTCTCATCACTGCAGGTCCAAACCTGACTGTCTTATGGCCTCTGGAGGATGATGGTCACCAGGCTGCCAAGGCACGAAATCTATTCACACCTGGAGTGGCCCAGCCCCAGTAACCTACTGCAGGAACAGGAAGCATTTCTGCCAAAAGCTTTTAGGTTCTGAGATTCGTTTCTGAGCCTCTGGGATCAAGGCTGTTAAGTAGTTCGATCAGGAACCAGAGAGGCCATGCCTCCAGTTATATAGCTGACCCGGAGGTGGTTTGTGGGTATGTCTCCCACATACCTAACTTTTGGCCGTTTACTTTCTTGATAAAATTTGCCCCAAGTTTTTGGTGTCTGGGCAAAGGAACAGCAGCAATTTTGGGTATCTGAAGGCCTGACAGTGCCATCAGGCTGTTGATGCACTTGCCTCACAAGTACAGATTGACCGCTGGCGGCACCATACCCCCAGACTTGGTCCTTTGGAAAGACCAAAAACGGTTTTAATCATTCTGGTGGCTAGTAAGGTTGAGATTATACCACTTGCAAATGCATAGTTTTGTCGTCTTTTCTCCTAATATAACTGAAATGAGGAGAGTGGAATCCAGGAATGTGACAACACTTCATAGGTAGTCATCACAGCTGATGTTATTGCCTGTTGAGTTGGGAGTTTGACTATTCTGCCAAGTTCCCACCATTTGAAAATTATTTTGATCAAGGGGCCTATTCCATCCTTTCATAAAACCATCAGAAATCTTTCTGTGCACAGTCAAGTCCATTTCAACTATCTCTAATCCGCCCTATTAAAGAACAATGACAGGGCTATTATCCTAAACTTTTCAGAAATCACTTAATCACTTAACTTCCCGTTAGTCGCCGATTTGCTCGAGCGGGCGCCAGTAACGTCTCCATTTGTCCCTGTCGCGTGCTAGTGTAGCCCAATGGCATCTCTGCGCTCTGGGAACATGAAGGGCCTCAAACCGATCGTTCATGATCTTGACGAAGAAGTCTGACCATCTGGTAGGTGGGCGGCCACGCGGTCTTTTGACATCCTGTGGAATCCAGTCAGTAACAGCTCTAGTCCAACGGTCGTCTTTAAATCTCATTACGTGACCAGCCCATCTTATTTTCGACACCTTGGCGAATGAGACAGCGTCCCTGATCCTTGATCGTCGACGGATGTCAGAACTCCGGATTCTTTCTCTTACTTGAGTGAAACGTGATATTGCAAGCATAGCTCTTTCTATTCTTCTTTGGGAGACCTGAATAGCATTCTCATCTTGTTTGCATAGGGCCCAGGTCTCTGAGGCATATGTTAATGCAGGAAGAACAGTGGAATCAAAGAGATGTACCCGGAGCCGGAGGTTCTTCGTCCTCTTAGCTATTTCTTCGACGTTCTTGAAGGCATTCCAAGCCGCTCTCTTCCTCCTGCGCAGCTCGGTTGCCAGGTCATTTGTCATGTTGACCTCTCGACCTAGGTACACATAGCTGTTGCATTCGGAGATGGTTGTTCCATTGAGAGCGAATGGGGCATCAGGAACGAGGCTGTTTCTCATAAACATTGTCAAACTTTTCAGAAATATTTATTCTTAATGCTTAGGGAAATCTAATGAAAATCTGAATGCTAGGAGTGCAGAGCTGATACAGCGTGAAGGTGTTTGATTGCATAAGACTGATCTGGATTCAAAGTCCAGATCCCCTTAAGGACACCTATGCTCTCCCTCGCAGGTATGGATGAGCTCAGAGCCAAAAGTACGGGCTGAGAAAAGCAAGCGTGGCTCCTCAAAATATAACAGAGGAAAGGCTGAAGTGTGGAGGTTTGCATCTTTTTCCATTCCAAAGGATTCACTGCAACGTCCTGCTTGATCTCTACCATAAACCCTGAAAACCAGGACCTCTGTTCAAACCAGAGTCCAAGCAAAAATTAGACACCGGGCTGGAGTGATAGCACAGCAGGTAGGGCAACCGCATTGCAGCTTGAGTTTGAGTTTGAGTTTC
This sequence comes from Sorex fumeus, assembly GCF_029834395.1. Lineage (NCBI taxonomy): Eukaryota > Metazoa > Chordata > Mammalia > Eulipotyphla > Soricidae > Sorex > Sorex fumeus. The sequence continues at coordinate 829,432 of NW_026606225.1, read as the reverse complement.
GGTCATACAATGATCGAACACCCATCCTCCATTTTCCACCATCAATGTCCCCCCCTACCTCTATGGCAGACAATCTCCCCCATACTCTCTATTTCTGGGCATTATGGTTTGCAATACAGACACTGAGGGGCTATCCCTTTTGGCCCTTTATCTATTTTCGGCACACACGTCCCATCCCAGCAATCCTTCTAACCCTCATTGAATTACTGATATCTTCTCTATTCCAGCTGCCTTCTCCCCAGCTCATGAGACAGGCTACCAACCATGGAGTAATATTTCTGGGCCTTATGTGTATTGCCCTTTGGTGTCAGTCTCATGTTTTTATTCCACAATGAGTGCAGTCAATGTCTGTTCCGCTCTTTCTGACTCATTTCACTTAGCATGAAAAAAGGTAAAGGTAAAGGCCCTCCCGTTGATCGTCGATTTGCTCGAGCGGGCCCAGTAACGTCTCCATTGGAGACTTTGTTGTTACTGTGTCTGGCATATCCAATACTCTCGGTAGCTTGCCGGGCTCTCCGAGAGGGGCAGAGGAATCGAACTCGGTTCGGCCATGTTGGCCGCTTGTAAGGCGAACGCCCTACCCGCTGTGCTATCACTCCAGCCACTTAGCATGAAAACAAACAATATTTCTTTCTTTCTCTTTTTTGTCATTTTTTTCCTTTTTTGGATCACACCCAGGAATGCACAAAGAAAAAGTTCACAAATAAACACAGAGGAATGGGAACACTGTGATAGGAGTAGCCTGACAAACCTAAAAACTCTGTCACATCTCCACCCCAAGGGACTCAGCGCGGGCAGCTGAAAACCTCCAGAACTCAACCACCACCCTGCTCACTGTCACTCTCCGTACACTTGGGCCAAGCCTCACGTATGACTGGATACCCAGAAAACCCAGGTATGCTGGACTTTGTGACAGAGAACTCAGGGTTTGATGGAACCAGGAATGGGGATCCTTCACCCGTATCCCCGTTTCCAGAAACAGCAGTCACACCCATAAGCCACCTCTTGCTGGTGCCAGATAATCTCATCATCGGCCACCATGCAGAGTCACATGTTCTTTTCTCCCAGAAGGGAGCATAACATGACACTTGCATATCCATGCCACAGGGTCCTTTGCTAGACTGTTTCACTTGGGGTACCCCAGAGGGTGGCTGGTTGAGACCCCTCCTCACCCCAAAGGACCTATACCTGGCAACCAAAAACCTTCAGAACTCAACTGCCACCATGGTCATGGTGACTCTCCACGCACTCTGACTGAGCCTCACCTTCAAGTGAGCCTATTCCTGAACTGCACGGCCACATTTGAATCCGCACGACACATTATACCACACACTACTCAAACTCCAAGAGTAAAACACCACATTTGATGGGGTTCAAGTAAGAGTCAATCTTACCAATCTTAGAGGAAAATATTTTCACACACGCACATATATACATATATATATATATATATATATATATATATATATATATATCACATGAATGTGTGAGGAACGCCAAGAGAAAGATAGCCACAAAAAAAACGCCTGTCTTCGAAAACTCTTGACCTAATTCGCCAGCATCGTTTGGCACATGCCTCAGGCAACCGCAAGCTTACGTCCGAGCTCACAAAGCAGTGCAGAGATGTGATCAAGGAAGACCTCAAAGAGAGAAGAGCAGAAGTACTGGTAGATGAGGCAGAAGCTGGGAAAAGTATTCGTTATGCCCTCCTGTCCTTCGGCAACTACAAGACCAAGATGACTAGCTTCCGACGTCCTGATGGATCCATCACATCCTCCAAAACGGCATTGGAGAAGATTATCCATGACTTCTACTCAAATCTCTTCGATAGCCATGTCCACTTGCCGACATATCAAATTCCACAAGATGGATATGTCGTTCCCAACGTTCTCCCTTCCGAAATCCGACACGCCATTTCGTCGGTAAAGAAACAAACAGCACCCGGCCCAGACAAGGTCAGACCTGAACACCTGAAGAACCTGCCATCAGTACTCATCAATACACTGGCTCGGCTCTTCACTCGCTACCTGTCTGAATGCAAGGTTCCGTCCCAATGGAAAACCAGCAGGACCGTAGTACTGTTCAAGAAGGGAGACATCAATGACATTGGCAACTATCGCCCTATCTGCCTATTGTCTGTCATCTACAAGTTGTTCACTTGAATCATCCTAAATAGGATTGAGAGAACACTAGATGAAGGTCAACCATGCGAGCAAGCCGTGTTCTGCAAAGGATTCTGCACCATTGACCATATCCACACAATAACCAAACTCATTGAGGTTTCTTGGGAGTTCAAGATGCCGCTCTGCCTAATGTTCATTGATTTAAAGAAGGCCTTTGATTCTGTTGAGATGGAAGCGGTCATTGAAGACCTAGCCAATCAGGGCATTCAAGCCCAATACATCAAGATCCTCTGTGAGCTGTATTGCGGATTCACTACCAGGATCTCACCATTCTACAAAGAAGTGATCGTTGATGTCAAGAGAGTGGTTCGGCAGGGTGATACCATTTCACCGAAACTCTTCAGTGCCACCCTTGAGAACATCATGCGAAGACTGGAATTGGAAGGAATGGGAGTGAAGATAGATGGTCAGCAATTACACCACCTCCGCTTTGCTGATGACATTGTTTTAATAACACCAAATATCAGCCAAGCGGCACAAATGCTGGCTGACTTTGACCATTAGTGTGGGAAAGTAGGACTACAGCTGAATCTTACGAAGACAATGTTTATGAGAAACAGCCTCGTTCTTGATGCTCCATTCGCTCTCAATGGAACGACCATCTGCGAATGCAACAGCTATGGGTACCTAGGTCGAGAAGTCAACATGACAAATGACCTGTCACCCGAGCTGCTCAAGAGGAAGAGAGCGGTTTGGAACGCCTTCAAGAACGTCGAAGAAATAGCTAAGAGGACGAAGAACCTCCGACTCCGGGCACATCTCTTTGATTCCACTGTTCTTCCTGCATTAACATATGCCTCAGAGACCTGGGCCCTACGCAAACAGGATGAGAACGCTATTCAGGTCTCCCAAAGAAGAATAGAAAGAGCTATGCTTGGAATATCACGTTTCACTCAAATGAGAGAAAAAATCCGGAGTTTCGACATCCGGCGACGATGGGCTGGTCACGTAATGAGATTTAAAGACGACCGCTGGACTAGAGCTGTTACTGACTGGATTCCACAGGATGTCAAAAGTCCGCGTGGCCGCCCACATACCAGATTGTCAGACTTCTTCATCAAGATCATGAATGATCGGTTTGAGGCTCTTCATGTTTCCAGAGCGAACAGATGCCATTGGGCTACACTAGCACGCGACAGGGACAAATGGAGACGTTACTCGTGCCTGCTCGAGGAAATCAACGACTAACGGGAAGCTATGTGATTAAGTGATATAGTACACAAGGCTCAACCTTTAGCAACATGTGAATAATCTCTTATAGAAGGGCTTAATGGCCTGTGGGTGAAATAAAACAATTCTCACATTCTTTACTCTAAGGAAACTTTTTGTATCATCACTTCACTTAATCATGTTGACCTCTCGACCTAGGTACACACAGCTGTTGCATTCACAGATCGTTGTTCCATTGAGAGCGAATGGGGCATCAGGAACGAGGCTGTTTCTCATGAACATTGTCTTCGTAAGATTCAGCTGTAGTCCTACCTTTCCACACTCATGGTCAAAGTTGGCCAGCATTTGTGCCGCTTGGCTGATGTTTGGTGTTATTAAAACAATGTCATCAGGAAAGCGGAGGTGGTGTAGTTGCCAAACATCTATCTTCACTCCCATTCCTTCCCATTCCAGTCTTCGCATGATGTTCTTGAGGGTGGCACTGAAGAGTTTCGGTGAAATGGTATCACCCTGCCGAACCACTCTCTTGACATCAACGATCACTTCTTTGTAGAATGGTGAGATCCTGGTAGTGAATCCGCAATACAGCTCACGGAGGATCCTGATGCCCTGCCTTGAATGCCCTGATTGGCTAGGGCTTCAATGACCACTTCCGTCTCAACAGAATCAAAGGCCTTCTTTAAATCAATGAACGTTAAACAGAGCGGCATCTTGAACTCCCAAGAAACCTTAATGAGCTTGGTTATTGTGTGGATATGGTCGATGGTGCTGAATCCTTTGCGGAACCCGGCTTGCTCGCATGGTTGGCCTTCATCTAGTGTTCTGCCAATCCTATTTAGGATGACTCAAGTGAACAACTTGTAGATGACAGACAATAGGCAGACCAGGCGATAGTTGCCAATGTCATGGATGTCTCCCTTCTTGAACAGTAGTACAGTCCTGCTGGTTTTCCATTGGGACGGAACCTTGCATTCAGACAGGTAGCGAGTGAAGAGCTGAGCCAGTGTATTGATGAATACTGATGGCAGGTTCTTCAGGGGTTCAGGTCTGACCTTGTCTGAGCCGGGTGCTGTTTGTTTCTTTACCGACGAAATGGCGTGTCGGATTTCGGACGGGAGAACGTTGGGAACGACATATCCATCCTGTGGAATTTGGTATGTCGGCAAGTGGACATGTGTATCATGGTCAGTGGTTTTTCATAACAAACAATACACAGTATATTATTTCAGTTCTGCTATTGGGGCCTGGGTTGGGGTTTGGGATGGAACCTTCCAAAATATGGTGGTGGGAAGGTGTCATGGTGGTGGAATTGGTGTTTGAGTATTAATTGTAATCAAATATTGTGAACTACTTTATAAAATTTTAAAAAATTAAAATAACCTAATATCCGAGGCCCGTGAAAACAGGGGCCACGGGGACTAGTGAATTGTTGGGAATTACCACAAAGGTTTGGAGATAGAGGGTAGTTAATATAGAGGAGGATTCATCATGACAGCATAGTTAGAAATGATCACTCTGGACAAAAACTAAGTGTTGAAAGTATATAAAGGGATATACATAACTTTTCAGCGTCTGTGTAGCAAACCATAATTACTAAAAAGAGAATGAGAGAGAAGAGAGGTGCCTGCCATAGAAGCAGGCTGGGAGGGTGACTTGAAGTGGTCAGAGGGAAACTGGGAACACTGGTGCTGGGAAATTATACTGGTGGAGGGATGGGTGTTAGAACATTGTATGACTGAAACCCAATCATGAAGAGCTTTGTAATGATCTATCTCATGGTGATTCAATTTAAAAAAAATTTAAATAATTATAATAAAAAATAAAAACTTGCATGGTAATGGATTGATATTTTCCACAGGTACTATAATGAATCTGCTTTCCCTCCACTCATTCTGTCCTCATCATTCAATGAGAATTGGATACACTCTGACATGGAAAATGAATCGTGCCATGGCCTAACCCAACCAAAATATCAACATTTCCTCACTAGATCCTCTGCCCATATCTCCCTATCTCCAGCAACTCAGCAGTCAAACCCATAAGCTACCTCTGGTTGGTGGCAGATAATCTCGTCATTGGCCACCATCCAGAGTCATACGAGTCATCCAGAGTCCTTCTCTCCTGGAGGGGAGTGTAACATGACACTTGACCTAAGTATGCCACCAGACCCTGAGCCAGGCTATTTTACCAGGGGCGCCCCAGAGGGGTTGGGTGAAACCTCTCCCTGCCCCAAGGGATCCAATCCTGGCAGCCGTAAACCTCCAGAACTCAACCACGGTCATGCTCATGGCCACTCAATACATTTGAACTGAGCCTCACCCATGATTGAATCCCCAGATGCAGGACTTTGTCACTGAGAATTCTGGGTTCAATGGGACCGGGAATAGAGATCCTCTGGCCATATGGCCCTGTCTCCAGCAAGTCAATAGGCATGCCCATAAGCCACCTCTGACTGACGCCAGATAATCTCGTCATTGGTCACCATCCAGATCACATCTCCTTCTCTCCCGGAAGAGATCATAACATGACACTCACCAGAAGCATGCTACCAGACCTCGCACAGAGCTGTTTGACTCCACATGTTCAGGTCAAGCCTCCCCCATGAGTGAACCTATTCCTGGACTGCATGGCCACATTCACAGCCGTGCAACGCCTCATAGGACACACCCTAACCATACTCCAAGAATATCACACCACATTTGATGGGGTTCAAAGAAGTATGCAACCAATCTTAGAGGGAAATATTTCTTTTACATATATATATATATATATATATATATATATATGCGCACAGAAGGCTAAACCTTTAACAACATGTTATCTCTTATAGAAGGATTAATGGTCCCTAGGTGAAACACAACAATCTTCACACTCTTTCCTCTAAGGATACATTTCTTTAGAGTTTTCAGCAGTTTTTTTTTATAACAAAATACAAAATATATAGGGCTGGAACGATAGCACAGCGGGTAGGGCGTCTGCCTTGCACGCAGCCAACATGGCCGACCCGAGTTCGATTCCTCCGCCCCTCTCGGAGAGCCCGGCAAGCTACCGAGAGTATCTGATATGCCAGACACAGTAACAACAAAGTCTCCAATGGAGACGTTACTGGGCCTGCTCGAGGAAATCGATGATCAACGGGAGGGTCTTTACTTTACCTTACTTTACAAAATATATTATTTTGTTTTGACTTTGGGGCAGGGGTTGGGGTTCGAGATGGATAGAAACATCTGAAATATGTTGTTGGGAAGGTACAATGGTGGTGGGATTAGTGTTGGGATATTCAATGTAATCAAATATTGTAAACTACTTTATAAAATAAAAAAATTAACAAAAAAATAAGCCTCAATAATGTGAAGTTCTGAACGTGCCACTAACATTCTCAAGCATTTCTCTATTTGGGAAAAGTTGGCAGTCAGGGGATGTTGGAGCACATCTGGCAGTGCTCAGGCTATTCCTGATTTAGTGCTCAGAAGTGCTCAAGAATAAAATGTGGCCAGGTAATCTCATCAATGGACATGATCCAGAGACTCACTGCCCTTCTCTCTTGGAAGAGAGCATAAAACAACGCACGCAATAGCCATGCTGCTGGACCCCAAGTCAGGCTGTTTCGTACAGGGTACCTGGTAAGGGGGCAGGGGAAGCTCCTCCCGACCCCAAGGGACCCAGGCCTGGCCACTGAAATCCTGGACTGTGCAGCCACACACTATCACATACCTCACACCACTCATATTCCAAAAGTAGCACACCGCATTAAATGCGGTTTAATTTAACAACATATTAGTCATCTCTTATAGAAGGGTTTAATGGCCTTTGGGTGAAATACAATAATCTTCACAAACACTACCCTAAGTAAAGTTTTCTGGAGAGTTTTCAGTGATTTATTGCTAACAAACAATAGAAAATAAATTACTTTAGTTCTGCTTTCGGGCAGAGGTTGGGGTTCGAAATGGAAACATCTAAAGTATGGTAGTGGGAAGGTCCATTGGTGGTGAAATTGGTGTTCAACTATAAAGTGTAATTGTCAAATATAAAGCAGTTGTCAAATATTGTCAACTACTTTATAAAAGTAGTTGTCTTCGTTGTCTACGCACCAACATCCAATTATGATGAAGGAGAAATTGAGAAGTTCTACAGAAAGCTGAAAAGTTCTGTAAAGAAGACCACACCTTTTACAAGATCATTTTGGTGATTTTAATGTCAAGATAGGATCAATAAGATCAGAAGAAGAACTCAACATCGGGATCCATGGCCTAGAATGGAACAGACAGGGTGAGAGACTGTCTGAGTTCATCAAGTTGACCAAGACTATCCATGATAACTCATAGTTCCAGAAGGCCGAAATTAAACGTTGAACAAGGGAGTCTCCCAGTGGATGGTTCCACAACAGAATTGACCATATCATATTCAATTGATGCTTTTGCCTGATGTCGCTGTTGTCCCAAAATTCCATACAGGATCGAACCACCATCTCCTTCATGCAAAATTCTACTTCACAGAATGGGGAGAAAGGGCTGCAAAGTTTAAGAAGAGAACTCCCAGAACGACCACCAACTGGGAGCTCTTTGGCACTATTGCGGCAACATGGGAAGATGCCATCGTAGAAAACATTGACAAGGAATACGATCGACTGGTTCACCACCTCCATGATTGTGTGAGAAACACCAAGAGAGAGATAGTCACAAAAATGCCTGTCTTCGAAAACTCTTAACTTATTTGCCAACATGGCTTGGTGCTAGCCGCAGGCAACCACAATCGAATGTCCGAGCTCGCAAAGCAGTGCAGAGAAGTGAAAAAGGACGAACTTGAAGAGAGATGAGCAGAAGTCCAGGCAGACGAAGCAGAAGACAGGAAAAACATTCACAACGCCCTCCTTTTCATGGCCAACTATAAGACCAAGATGACTCCCCTCCGACATCCTGATGGTTCTATCAAGTCTTCCAGAAGGGCAATGGAGAAGATTATCCATGACTTCTACTCAGACCTCTTCGATATCCACATCCACCTACCCACATACCAAATTTCGCAGGATGGATATGTCGTTCCCAACGTTGTCCCTTCTGATATGTGACACGCCATTTCGTTGGTAAAGAAGTGAACAGCACCTGGCCCAGACAAGGTCAGACCCAAACACCTGAAGAATTTGCCATTAGGACTCATCAATACACTGGGTCTGCTCTCCACATGCTACCTATCTGAATGCAAGTTTCCCTCCCAGTGGAAAAGCAGCAGGACTGTACTACTGTACAAGAAGGGAGACATCCAAGACATTGGCAACTATTGCCCAATCTTCCTATTGTCTGCCATCTACAAGCTGTTAACTTGAGTCTTCCTGAATAGGATTGGCATAACACCAGATGAAGGACAACCATATGAGCAAGCCGGTTTCCGAAAAAGATTCAGCATGATTAATCATAACCACATGATAACCAAGCTCATTAAGGTATCTCGGGAGTTTAAGATGCGGCTTTGTCTAATGTTCATTGATTGAAAGAAGGCCTTTGATTTTGTTGAGATGGAAACTCTCATCGAAGCCCTAGCCAAACAGGGCTTTCAAACTCAATACATCAGGATCCTGCATGAGCTGTATTATGAATTCACTACAAAGATCTCACCATTCTACAAAGAAGTGATCATCGATGTCAAGAGAGGGGTTTGGCAGGGTGATACCATTTCACCGAAACTCTTCAGTGCCACCCTCGAGAACGTCATGCAATGACTGCAATGGAAAGAAATGGGAGTGAAGATAGACTGTCGGCAACTACACCACCTCCGCTTTGCTGATAACATCATTCTAATAACTCCAAACATTAGCCAAGTGGCAAAAAGACTGGCTAACTTTGACCGTGAGCGTGGAAAGGTTGGACTACAGCTGAATCTCACCAAGACAATGTTTATGAGAAACAGTCTTGTTCCTGACGTTCCATTCACTCTCAATGGAATGACCATCTCCGAATGCCACAGTCATGTGTACCTAGGTTGAGAAGTCAACATTACGAATGACCTGGCACCTGGGTTGCGCAGGAGGAAGAGAGTGGCTTGGAACACCTTTAAGAGCGTCGAAGAAACAGCTTAGAGGACAAAGAACCTCTGGCTCCGGGCACATCTCTTTGAATCCACTGTTCTACCTGCATTAACATACGCCTCATAGACCTGAGCCCTATGAAAACTGGATGAGAACGCTATTCACGTCTCCGAAAGAGGAATTGAAAGAACTATGCTTGGAGTATCACACTTCACTCAAAAGATCGAAAGAATCGGAAGTTCCGACCTCCGTTGACAGTCAAGAATCAGGGATGCTGTGTCATTTGCAAAGGCGTCGAAAATCAGATGTGCTGGACATGTAATGAGATTTGGAGATGACAGCTGGACTAAAGCCATTACTGACCGAATTCCCAGGACATCAAAAGATCGCATGGCTGTTCACCTACGAGATAGCCATATTTCTTCATCAAGACTCTGAACAATCAGTTTGAGGCTCTTCGTTCTTGTTCCTAGAACGAACAGACTCCATTGGGCTACGCTAGCACGTGACAAGTATGGATAGAGACGTGATTGGCGCCCACTTGAGCAAAACGATGAGTAACGGATGTCAAGTGATCAAGTGAGTTATAAAAATAAAATTTTAATTTAAATGAGCAATTTTTTTTTCTTTTTGGGTCACACTCAGCGATGCACAGGGGTCACTCATGGCTCTGCACTCAGGAATTACTCCTGGCGGTGCGCAGGGGACCATCTGGGATGCTGGGAATCGAACCCGAGTCAGACGCTGCAAGGCAAATGCCCTACCTGCTGTGCTATCGCTCCAGCCCCAAAAATACATTTTTAAAAGACTCAGATGTGCACTAATTAGCCCTTACTGATCTAGTTTCTGATGTTTCTATTTGTCGTTCTCAATGTTTTGTTGGAATAAACAATATAAAGTAAATTTGTTAAGTGCCAAAGGGGGTATATTGGGATTGGGAAGGAAACTGGGGATATTGGTGGAGGGACAGTCACACTGGTGGTGTAGGAACGCTAAATGCTTGAAACAAGTAAGTATTCTCTACCCAGGGCCTTTCTGTAAGCTTATTGTATTTTGATCCATTCCTGGGGACGAGGGAATAGCTCCACGGAGATGCCTGACAGAGTCCTCCTCTCTGGAAAACTGCCCAGGTCTCGGGTCCAAAGGATTGGTGTGCAGTTCAGTGTTTACCTTCAGTGTTGAGGGCCACCAGGGTTGATGCTGCTGATGTCACACCCGGTGGGGCAGATTCGGGGAGGGAGGAACAAAGGGAGTCAGCGTTCAAACTTGGGGTCTTTTGCCAGCCTGGCATGCGCCCCAGCCCTTTGAGATGTTGCCCTGGCCCCTGGCAGCGTTTTGAACCCATTTCAAATTCAAACAAAAACCAAGTTATTGGTGTTCATCTTAGGTGTGAAGAATGTATTTGCGGTAGTTGAAATAGCATAAATGAAGCTTCTCCACTTGAGTCAAGTGAAGATACAAGACACACTGTTTCCCTGAAATTGAGACATCCCGATTAAAATATAGAAAGTTGAGATCAATGCACTAGAGTGGGGAAGCTGTCTGGGCTCTGAATCACGGCCAAGTTAAATCATAAAGTTAAAAATAACTTAAATTCTCAGAAACTGATAACGATTTTATATGATGCCACTCTATTCCCCTCCCCTACCCCTCATTGAAGTCGTCAGAAACAAGAAATTGACAAACACAACTCTGATCCGTTTATTGCTTTGTCCAAATGAGGCGGGGTGGCGGGGAAGAACACACTGCTGCGTAGAGCATGACAAAAAAGTTATCCCCCACCGAATTAGTTAAAATAAGAGTTTTTTTTTAAATATAATCACTGGACTGGTGAGAAACGGGCGTTTCACCCTTGGTTATCAGTTCCGACTCTGGCACCTGATAACCACAGCAAAAGCATTTCAGACACACAAACCCCCGACCCTGACTCAAGGGTGGCTCTCCTAGATCGTGGAGAGCAGGGCGAGGAGCTGTCAGAAGGATACTCCCCTAAAGTTTCTCAAGGAAGATCCAAACCCAATCCCTGTTGTCCCCAGTATAGACACCTCTACGAACCGGCTCCAAACTGCGCTTGTCATCAGCCATCAAATCCGACTCGCCCCCAAGGACTTAACCCACCACCTGCCATCGGGACCCTCTGAGTCCTGGGTGAGGCTCCTCCCTCCCCACGGTCGCTTTCTCCCTGGCCCGCTGTAGGCAAAATCAGACCCCATCCTGCTGACCTGTCATCTGGGGATTCCTGAGATTCTTGAGATGCTCGGGATCCACAACGAAATTTTCTAGATCTCATCCTAGTAGATCACAGTCCACGACTAACCCTTGGATGCCGAGACAGGCAATGAGCAAACCTTGCCCCAGGGCAGGAAATACCTATGAACACGCTTTCTATTGGTCCACGTTTTGTCCCGCTCCTCTCTCATTTGCTGTTGCTAAGGCCTAGCGCCCTGCGGACTGATTTCTGGGGGCGGGCTCAAAGGCGCATGCTCTTTAGCCAGGAAACCTTTGTGCTCCAGACACCAGCTTCTCTTCCGTACCATTAGATGCTGACCGTTAGACTACATACCCTGTACTTCATCTCCGGACCTAGTCCTCCAATGCCTGTTTATAAGCATTTCCGCGTGTTTTGCAAAACCCAAAACAAATACCCTGACCTTGGCACCAATTCATTAGAAGGTCTCAGTGGACCTATATATCAGAGTTTTAGAAATATTAAGATCAATCGTAGGATATTTGAAGTTTAAGTTTAGCCAATAAGAGATCTGTCCAAGTTTCTATAAGATTCACTTGCCACATGTGTATTGGTGGTGGTGGGGGGGAGGGAGTTAACACTTCCTAATTAAGGAACTTTCTATAAAACTTAACTTACATGTGGCCAGCCCAGGACTTTGAACTTGGCATCTGGCACAGTGAGTTTTGATGCACTCATTACAAATCTTGCTCTGCCAAACCCAGTATTGCGACTCAAATAATAAAGAATCTCGGACAACCCTGCCTTTCCTTAGCATTTCTGGTTCACGGATGCAGGCTAACAAAATAAAAGGTGACTGACAGTTACCAGAATTTCACATTCAAACTAATACACACAGCGCCTCAATCTTTGTTTTATTTTATCTCGAAATTTATATGTATATATATATATATTAATGAATCACCATGAGATACAGACTTACAAACTTTCATGATTGCGTTTTGATCTTGAAATCTTTTGAGTCAAATAGAAAGTGGTTTGTAGGAAGCTCATAGCTCTGGGTATGTTGTATAGTAATACCCTCAATGTAATACTCAGGAAGGTTAAGGTGTTTTACTGGTGTGACAGAGAATTTATGTATTTCTCAATATATAGTGTTATATATTGTTATATATAACAATATATGTTATATAACTATATATGGTGTTATATATATATATATATATATAGTCTCCTGCCCCTGCACCTGACTGTCCTCACCGCCGGGGCCCCTTGGAGGGGAGCGGGTTGAGCTTTCCTCCCCGCCTCGACCAGGGCTCCGGCAGCCAAAGACTTCCAGGACCAGCCACCACCATGCTGAGACCACTCTCCGCACACATGAAGGTACTGGAAGAGGGACAAAGTCATGCGGGTTCCGGGGCCGAGATCTCCAAGCCTACTCGGATTTGGGCCAAGCATCCTCCATCCAGATCCTCCAAATTCCAGTAGGCGGGGGTCACACCCACCAACTGGTCCCCTGGTGCCGTGTAATCCCATCAGCGGCCAAGACTCAGACTATAAAAACCAGCTCCCGGAACCACGCGGCCGCATTCGCGGCCTGGCGACATCTTATTATGACATCTTATTATATCATTCCTACTTTGGACAAACTGGCAGGCTACCGAATGTAGCGTGCCCACCCGGCAGAGTCTGGCAAACTCCCTGTGGCGTACCCAATATGCCAAATACCAGTAACAATGATGGGTCTAATTCTCCTTAAAGAGCCTTGAATATAATCTCAGGGCTAGGATGAAGGAGACGTTACTGGGGCCTGCTCGAAGCAATTGACGATTAACAGGATGATTTGTGATTTGTGATTGAGTGTTATTTTATTCAGTTTAAATTGTTTGTCTCTTGGTTATGGGAATATCTACAAGGTCTTATAAACCTGTTCCCTCTCCCCTGGCAATCACTTCACTTAATCACTTAACTTCCCGTTAGTCGTCAATTTGCTCGAGCGGGCACCAATAATGTCTCCATTTGTCCCTGTCTTGTGCTAGTGTAGCCCAGTGGCATCTGTTCACTCTGGGAACATGAAGAGCCTCAAACCGATCGTTCATGATCTTGAAGAAGAAGTCTGACCATCTGGTAGGTGGGCGGCCATGCGGTTTTTTGACATCCCATGGAATCCAGTCGGTAACAGCTCTAGTCCAGCGGTCATCTTTAAATCTCATTACGTGACCAGCCCATCTGATTTTTGACACCTTGGCAAATGAGACAGCGTCCCTGATTCTTGATCGTCGTCGGATGTCAGAACTCCGGATTCTTTCTCTCATTTGAGTGAAATGCAATATTCCAAGCATAGCTCTTTCTATTCTTCTTTGGGGGACCTGAATAGTGTTCTCATCTTGTTTGCGTAGGGACCAGGTCTTTGAGGCATATGTTAATGCAGGAAGAACAGTGGAATCAAAGAGATGTGCCCGGAGCCAGAGGTTCTTCGTCCTCTTAGCTATTTCTTCGACATTCTTGAAGGCGTTCCAAGCTGCTCTCTTCCTCCTGCGCAGCTCAGGTGCCAGGTCATTTGTCATGTTGACCTCTCGACCTACGTACACATAGCTATCTTCATTGTCTAAGTACCAACATCTCATTATGATGAAAGAGAAAATTTCTACATGGAGCTAGAGAAGTTCTATAAAGTCCACACCTTCTACAAGATCATTGTGGGTGATTTTAATGCCAAGATAGGACCGAGAAGATCAGCTGAAGAACTTCACATTGGGACCCATGGCCTAGAATGGAACGAACAGGGTGAGAGACTGTCTGATTTCATCATGTCGACCAAGACCATCCATGGTAACTCACAGTTCCAGAGGGCAGAATCTAAACGATGGACATGGGAGTCTCCCGGTGGACGATTCCAAAATGAAATAGACCACATCATATTCAATCGACGGTTTTGCATGACCGATGTCGCTGTTGTCCCAAAATTTCGAATGGGATCAGACCACCGTCTCCTACGTGCCAAATTCTACTTCACAGAGCGGGGAGAAAGGGCTGCAAAGTTCAAAAAGAGAACTCCCAGAACGACCACCAACTGGGAACTCTTTGGTACTATTGCGGCAACATGGGAAGATGCCATTGTTGACAACATTGACGAGGAATACGATCGACTGGTTCAGCACCTCCATGAATGTGCGAGGAATGGCAAGAGAAAGATAGCCACAAAAAAACGCCTGTCTTCGAAAACTCTTGAGCTAATTCGCCAGCGTGGTTTGGCGCATGCCTCAGGCAACCACAAGCTAATGTCCGAGCTCGCAAAGCAGTGCAGAGATGCGATCAAGGAAGACCTCAAAGAGAGAAGAGCAGAAGTACTGGTAGATGCGGCAGAAACTGGGAAAAGTATTCGTAACGCCGGCCTGTCCTTCGTCAACTACAAGACCAAGATGATTGCCCTCCGGCATCCTGATGGATCCATCACATCCTCCAAAACGGCAATGGAGAAGATTATCCATGACTTCTACTCAAATCTCTTCGATAGCCATGTCCACTTGCCGACATATCAAATTCCACAAGATGGATATGTCGTTCCCAACGTTCTCCCTTCCGAAATCCGACACGCCATTTCGTCGGTAAAGAAACAAACAGCACCCGGCCCAGACAAGGTCAGACCTGAACACCTGAAGAACCTGCCATCAGTACTCATCAATACACTGGCTCGGCTCTTCACTAGCTACCTGTCTTAATGCAAGGTTCCATCTGAATGGAAAACCAGCAGGACCGTAGTACTGTTCAAGAAGGGAGACATCCATGACATTGGCAACTATCACCCAATCTGCCTATTGTCTGTCATCTACAAATTGTTCACTCGAGTCATCCTAAATAGGATTGGCAGAACACTAGATGAAGGACAACCATGCGAGCAAGCCGGGTTCTGCAAAGGATTCAGCACCAATGACCATATCCACACGATAACCAAGCTCATTGAGGTTTCTCAGGAGTTTAAGATGCCGCTCTGTTTAACGTTCATTGATTTAAAGAAGGCCTTTGATTCTGTTGAGACGGAAGTGGTCATTGAAGCCCTAGCCAATCAGGGCATTCAAGGCAGGGCATCAGGATCCTCCGTGAGCTGTATTGCGGATTCACTACCAGGATCTCACCATTCTACAAAGAAGTGATCGTTGATGTCAAGAGAGTGGTTCGGCAGGGTGATACCATTTCACCGAAACTCTTCAGTGCCACCCTTGAGAACATCATGTGAAGACTGGAATGGGAAGGAATGGGAGTGAAGATAGATGGTCGGCAACTATACCACCCCCGCTTTGCTGATGACATTGTTTTAATAACACCAAATATCAGCCAAGCGGCACAAATGCTGGCCGACTTTGACCATGATTGTGGAAAGGTAGGACTACAGCTGAATCTTACGAAGGCAATGTTTATGAGAAAAAGCCTCGTTCCTGATGCCCCATTCGCTCTCAACGGAACGACCATCTCCGAATGCAACAGCTATGTGTACCCCTGACAATGAGTCAAGGAAGTAGAGAAGTCCAGTCTTGGGTCCAAAAGCGGGCCCCAGAAGCCTGTTAGCTGGATCCCCCTCTGTAAATGCACTATCTGAATACCTAGAGCAAACTCACTGCATTCTTTAAAGGGTGTGGTAATAATACTTTGGATTTTTCTTTTGTTTTGAGGCCTCATCTGGAAGTACTCAGAAAATACTCCTGGCGGGGCTCAGTGGATCATATGGGATGCTCAGGATTATGCTCATATTAGGTGCATGTTAGCCATCCACCCTACTTGCTGTACTATCACTCCAACCAATATTATGGTAGGATTTTAAATGGAAACTTTAGTAACCCTCCATAAGATGATATTTTTTTTCTACAGAGAAACCTATCTCTGAGGGGCAATATGATTCCCCTTCCACATTTACAATTACAGTCACAGATTTTATTCAGTATATTTTGCAATGGGTTCACATTGGTGTCGTACGAACTGGGGTCAAAATTTATAAATTATTTATTTTTTATTGAATCAGGGTGAATCAGAGCATTACAAAATTGTTCATGATAGTGTTTCAGTCATACATTAATCCAATACCCATCCCTCCTACCATGTTTTTTCCCAAAACCAGGGTTCTCAGTTTCCCTCCCACGTCTTCAAGTCACTCCCGACCCCAGCCTGTCTCTATGGCAGGTGCTTCTCCTCTCTCTCTCTCTCTCTCTCTCTCTCTCTCTCTCTCTCTCTCTTTCTAATTTAAGGCATTATGTTCTGCAATACAGATGCTGACAGGTTATCATGTATATCCCTTTACCTGCTTTCAATACTCAGCTCCAGGCATCATCAAGTGTGTGAGTTCACAAGGTAAAACGCTGGGGCTACTGCTACGATGCATGTGTGTGTGTGTGTTCTGTGACTCTGAGCTGGGTACCCACATCCCCATCTTCACAGGGCTCCCTAACAGAGAGACAGAGAGATGGGGAGATTTGGGACCACAGGCTGATGTTGAAAAACGCACCTTTGATGCTTAGTTGCTAGCATGTTTATAGAATATCTGAAGGGGGATTGAGGTAAGGACATAGGTGTGATTGGTCATGTACATAGATATACGTTTGTCAGAGGAAACTCTCTTGGGGAGATCAACTTAAGAAGACACTGTCTCCCAGGGACATCTACATTGCTTTTATCTTTCCCTCTGGTTGTATAAGTTATCAATATATGGGTTGTTTGGATAAACACAGTAAGAGACAAAGATCCCAACACTTAGTTCTCTGGGCTCTGAGAGCAAGCAAGGCTTTTACTGTAAATCCCAGACTAAATCCTCGGGGCAGTTCAGCTTGTCCTTCCCCATGTGGGTCCTGTCGCTTAGGTCGTAACAGTTTTCATCAAGACCATGATGCCTTGCACATGTCGATTGGAGTTCGATCCCAGGCACCCCATAGTCTCCCCCAGGCACACCTGGAGTGATCCCTGAGCTCCGCCAGGTGTGCAAAACAAAACCAAGTGCAACCAGGAGGAAGAAATGGGGCTGTCTGACCTGCCTCTGGCGACCCGCTGGTCATGAACTCCTGCTTGGGCATCCACAGTTCTCCTAAGTGGATGTGGTTGGCGCCCCAGTGAGCAGTGTTCAGCTGACCTTGGGGGGCGCAGCGGAAGTTTAGCTGGATGTTTAGCACCTCTGCCCCCCATACAAAGGACTTCCAGCTTGGAGCTGATACAGCCACCCCAAACCAGCCTCCCGCCCTGACTCACAAAAATCTGGTGCTTCCTGGGGCTGGAGCAATAGCACAGTGGGTAGGGCATTTGCCTTGCACGCGGTCGACCCAGGTTCGATTCCCAGCATCCCATATGGTCCTGAGCACCGCCAGGAGTGATTCCTGAGTGCATGAACCAGGAGTAACTCCTGTGCATTGCTGGTGTGACCCAAAAAGCAAAAAAAAAAAAAATCTGGTGCTTCCAGATATCCTTGTTGACCACTGAATTCCATTCTGTTTGAGGGAGACTACTCACTGGCTTCCCCAGACATTTGCAGGAGCAGGGCAGGTTTGGGGTTCCCAGAAGGATGTGGGACCCCCTGGCAGAGCTGTGTGAACCCCACCTCAGACCAACTCCAGACGCTGCCCCACCCCTGCTTCTGACCCCCTCCCCCGAATCATATAGCCAGATCAGGAGGGGTTGGATGGGGGTTGGACGATGACCCCAGACCCCAATGGTGCTGCCTTCATTCTCGAGGGATCCGTGTGCTAAGAGGAGGCCACCTCTTGTGGATTCGACTCGCTTACACCCGCCAAGGGCTGGAGGGGATGAGAGTCCAGCATCTTCCGGCCCTACCCACGCCCAGTTATTGGACCTCGGGTCAAAGAATAAACTGGTGAATTGTGTCTGGGTGTCCGTGCTGCCTGGGGCTCTCCCCACTCACTCTCTCTGTGGAGGCACACCCAGTGGACAGTGCTCCAGAGCCAGCTGCCAGAGAGGAAACAGGGTGACACAGGAGAGGCTGTGCCTTCCCGCAGTATAATGTCTCCAACCAACTCAGTTTAATGGTCTCCAGACCCCAGGTCCCCACATCACAGCACCCCACATTGCTAAGGTTGTCATCTTCCGCCCTGAGTTTTGGGGTTCCTATACATATGAGAAGTCTCATGTCTTCTGTTCTCCATGGAGGAGGGTGGCAGGGGCCAGATTCAACTCCAGCATCTCCAGATGTCTGGGGTGAAGGAAACAATCATCAGACAGACTGGAGTTAGGTTAAGGAGAATTTTAATTAACACAGGAATAATGAGCCTAAGACCGGGCAATCTCCTTCCCTAGCAATCCGAAATACATAACTTCTGCCAAGGAATTGTTTTTTGCTTTTTGGGTAACATTGAGCAATGCTCAAGGGTTACTCTAGGCTCTACACTCACAAATTACTCCTGGCAGTAATTGAGCGACCATATGGGATGCCAGGGATTGGACCCACGTTGCCTGCATGCAAGGCAAACTTGCTACATGCTGTACTATAGCTCTGCCTCCGAGGATTTTTTAGGGGGCTGCTTTGGTGTGTGCCTATAGAGTTCTAGGGACCACTGAGTACCTGGGATTGAACCTGGTTGGCTACAAGCAGGGTGAAATTATTTTGTTGTTGTTCTGTTTACTTTGAACGAGAAAAGTTATGCCTGTTTGCTCTGTTCATGACCGAGCTCTTTAGAAAGGTTTCCAGTTATAGTAAGCCCCACGTGCCAACACCCCACGTTCTGAAGATGCCCCAACCCTCTTCAACAAAGAAGAGAGGTCAGGGATACAGCAAGATCCAGCTCAGAAACCCCCATGTTTAGCGGAGAGAATCCTCCAATAAGGGACTGAGGCTGTTTTGGTTTCATTTGTTTTGTTCATGGTTTGAGGGACAATAATTCAGCCAAACGCAGAGGTTCTCCTGACGCTGCATTCAGGAATCACTGTTGCATGATGGTGGGGCTGTATGGAGAGCCAAAGAAAGAACCAGGGGCCTATGACTGCAAGCCAAGAGCACTAACCGCTCTGCTCTTATTGCCGCGGCCCGAACTGCTTGCTTGATCATTAATGACCCTATATCTAACACTGAAGCAAAGAAATGGGCAGGGAGTCTTAAGTGTGGGAAAAGTCAGGCCGCGGTAGTTCCGTAGAAACGCCACAAGATGGCGCTCTGGGAGTTTCCGTTCCTCAACAGGCACATTTCTCTTAAGAGTTTTCCAACCTTGGGTTTGCTTCATTGATAAGTATGGTATAATTAAGGATCAAGCAAGCCGCTTCCACAGGTGCTGCAGTACAGGAACCGTGCAGGAGCTTTCTTTCACTAGAGTAACATGGGTTTGATTCCAGCCTTCAGATCTTGTGAGGTACATAACTGATTCTTCTCGGGGGTCAAGTGGGTTGCCTCCGCTTTGTCTCTGCACCACGAGGGGTGCAGAGGATTGAACTTGACGTGGAAAGAACAAGACAAAGTCATTTATTTTTATTTTTTGTTCTCTTCTTTCTGAGCTAGAAACCTTCTGAAGCCACTTTGCTATGTCTGTGACCAAGCCATTGAGAAATATTTCCTGCTATGGGCAACCCACACCCCATCACCCCACATTTTGAGGGTGCCCTAACTTCTACGACAAGGAAGACGCAGCATGGATACAGCATGATATAGCTCAGAAACGCCCACGTTGGGGTGAGGGAATCCTGCAATAAGGGATTGAGGCTGTTTTGGTTTTATTTTGTTTGTTCATGGTTTGGGGGACACAAATCCAGCCACACACAGAGGTTCTCCTGACGCTGTATTCAGGAATCACTCTTGCATGATGGTGGGGCTGTATGGAGAGCCAGAGAAAGAACCAGGGGCCTGTGCTGCAAGCCAAGAGCACTAACCGTCCTGCTCCCACTGCAGCGACCCAAACAGCTTGCTTGATCCTTAATGACCTTATACCTAACATTGAAGCAAATAAGGTAAAGGTAAAGGTAAAGGCCCTCCCGTTGATCGTCGATTTGCTCGAGCGGGCCCAGTAACGTCTCCATTGGAGACTTTGTTGTTACTGTGTCTGGCATATCGAATACTCTCGGTAGCTTGCCGGGCTCTCCGAGAGGGGCGGAGGAATCGAACTCAGGTCGGCCATGTTGGCCGCTTGTAAGGTGAACGCCCTACCCGCTGTGCTAATCTTAAGCGTGGGAAAAGTCGGGCAGCGGTATTTCCGTCGACACACCACGAGATGGCGGTGTGGACGTTTCTGTTCCTCTCCAGGCTCATTTGTCTAAGAATTTTCCACCCTTGGGTTATCTTCAGTATTTAGTATAGGGTAATTAAGGATCAAGCAAGCAGCTTCCACCGGTGCAGCGTTAGGGGAGCCTGCGGTTGATTGTCTTTCACTTGAGTAATCTGGGTTCGATCCCAGCCTTCAGATCGTTGTGGGGTGGATAGCTGAATCTTCTCGGGGCTCGAGTGGGTTTCCCTAGCTTTGTCTCTAAACCTTGAGGGGTGCAGCAAATTGAACTGAGCCTTTGATGGGCAAGGCAGGGTTATTTTCTTACATTTATTGTTCTTTTCTCTCTGTACAAAAAAGTTCTGAACGCACCTTCTGATGCCTGTGACAGTGCCCTTTTAAGGTTTCCTTTTATGGGCAACCCACACCCCATGATCCCACATTATGAGGGTACTCTAAACATCTTCTACACCAACGTGGGGAATGGAAGAATATACAGTTCTGACACCCTCAAGTCGGGGTGAGGGAATTCGTCATCAAGGAACTGAAGCTCTGTGTTTTACTTTTTCTTGTATGCTCCTTTATGATTGTGGCCACACCGGGTATGCTCAGGGTCTTCTCCTGGCTCTGAACTCAGGAAACACTTTGTACATGACTGAAGAACTGTATGGGGATCCTCTAAATATACCCGGGTCCTGTGGATACGAGGCAAAAGCCCTATCCTATCTGCTGCCATTGTAGCGGACAAAGCTGCAGTGCTTGATCCTTAATGACCCCATTTAAGCAAAGAGAAGGGCTGTAAATATTAAACTTGGGAAAATTTGGACTACGGAATTTATGCTGAAACGACAAGAGATGGAGTTGTGGGCGTTTCCGTCCCTCTCCATGCCCGTTTCTCTAAGAATTTTCCACCCTTAAGTTTACTTCTGTGTTAAGTATAGGGTAACTAAAGATCAAGCACGAGCTTCAAAGGGGAGTGGTAGGAGAGCCTTGAGGTTGCTAGTCTTTCACACAGGTGACAAGTATTTGATTTCCATCTTCAGATCTTGTGGTGTACATAGCTGAATCACCTTGGGAGTCCAGGGGCTGCTCCATCTTTGGTTCTGGATCACGATGGGTGCAGAGGATTGAACCTGACGTGGATACAGCAAGGCAAATTTGCAAGGCTGAAGCCATGGCACAGCAGGTACGGCGTTTGCCTTGCATGCGACCTGCATGGCCGACCCGAGTTTCATTCCTCCACCCCTCTTGGCAAGCTACCGAGAGTATCTTGCCCACACGGTAAAGCCTGCCAAGCTACCCGTGATGTATTCGATATGCAAAACACAGTAACAAGTCTCACAATGTTACTGGGCACGTTCAAGCAACTCTATGAAAAACGGGAGGACAGTAACAGTGACAGTCTGAGCTGAAAAACATCTGAAGATACTTTGTTATGTCTGTGACCAAACCATTTTGAAATATTTCCTGCTATGGGCAACCCACACTTCATCACCCCACGTTCTGAGGGTACCCAACCCTCTTCTACGAGGAAGAGGCAGCATGGATACAGCAAGATACAGTTCAGAAACTTCCACGTTTGGGTGAGGGAATCCTTCAATAAGGGACTGAGGCTGTTTTGTTTTTATTTGGTTTGTTCATGGTATGGGGGCCACAAATTCAGCAACGCGCAGAGGTTCTCCTGGCTCTGCACTCAGGAAGCACTCGGGCATGATGGTGGGGCTGTATGGAGAGCCAAAGAGTGTGAGAGCTTTCTTTCAATTGGGTAATCTGGGTTTGATTCCAGTCTTCATATCTTGTGGGATACATAACTGGACTCACTATAAACAGTGCTCCACTCCCACAGTCCACGGGCTTCTCTCTTGGGGCGGTTTGTGTTCATGAACTTAGCAGAACAGTCTCCGAGTATCTTTTCCCAGTGGAGCGCTTGTTTTCAAGCGTGGGTGCTCACTTCCTACTGGTAACCCACAGAAGACATCCTACCTGTCTTTGCATCCTCATGAGGCTGAGGGCATAACTGCTCACTCGAGATTTTGTCACAGTGTGCATGACCAGAAGAATTCCACCTGGGCTGTTTCTACCCAAGGAAAAGCAGAGAAGGATTCCAATTACTGTGCTGTGCCTGATAGTCTTCTCGTAAAAAAAATTCTAGACCTGCAAGTTGGTTTCTAACATTAACCCAACTTGGTTGCAATTCTGACACGTGGATGGATTTTCCAGGCAAAGACCTAATGTTTCAGCAAGGTGGACAAGCAAAATAGACCGACAGCAGGTCACATAGCTGTGTATTATTTTTCCAACTCTAAGAACAGACACAGTAATGGAAATTACTCCCTCTGCAGAAAATTGAAGCACCAGTTTAGAGTGAAAATAAAAGGGGCCCAAGACTGGGATTGGTACTAGCTTAGTGTGGAGCTTAGTGGGATAGCTTAGTGGGATACACGTGTGAAGGCAATGATGCATCCCCACACAGCCGAGACAGACCTTTGAAAACATCTCACCTAAAGCAGATACCTCTCGAGGATCAATGAGTTTTCTGTTATCTTGTTCTATTTACTTAGGTGGGGAGAGGGTCACACCAGCATTGCTCAGGGATTCCTGCTGCTGGGACTCTCAGGGCCGCGAGAGATAACCACGAAAAAACTGCCTTTCTTCAAACACTCTTGAACTTATTCGCCAACGTGGCTTGGCACATGCGTCAGGCAACCACAAGCGAATGTCCGAGCTGGCAAAACAATGCAGAGAAGCCATCAAGGATGATCTCAAAGACCGGAGAACACTGATGCTGGTACATGCGGCAAAAGCTGGGAAAAGCATTTGTAATGCCCGCCTGTCCTTCACCAACTACAAGACCAAGATGACTGCCCTCCAACATCCTGATGGATCTGTCACATCTTCCAGAAGGGTAATCAGAAGATTATTTATGAATTTTACTCAGATCTCTTTAATAGCCACGTCCAATTGCACACATACCACTTACTGCGCAATGAATATATTGTTGCCAATGTTCCCCCTTCCGAAATTCAACACGCCATCTCATCGGTAAAGAAACAAAGAGCACCTGGCCCAGACAAGATCAGACCTGAACACCTGAAGAACTTACCATCAGTACTCATCAATACACTGGCTCGGCTCTTCACACGCTGTCAGAATGCAAGGTTCCATCCCAATGGAAAACCAGTAAGACTGTACTACTATACAAGAAGGGAGACATCCAGAACATTGGCAACTATCGCCCAATCTGCCTATTGTCTGTCATCTAAAAACTGTTCACTCGAGTCATCCTGAATAGGATTATCAGAACACTAGATGAAGAACAACCATGTGAAAAAGCTGGGCTCTGAAAAGGATTCAGTACCATCTACAATATCCACACGATTACTAAGCTCATTGAGCTTTCCCAGGAGTTCAAGATGCCGCTCTGTCTAACGTTCATTGATTTAAAGAAGGCCTTTGATTCTGTTGAGATGGAAGCGGTCATAGAAGCCCTACCCAATCAGGGTTTACAAACTCAATACATCAGGATCCTCCGTAAGCTCTATTATGGATTCACTACCAGGATCTCACCATTCTACAAAGAAGTAATCATCCATGTCAAGAGAGGGGTTCGGCACGGTGATACCATTTCACCAAAACTCTTCAGTGCCACCCTCAAGAACATCATGCGAAGACTGGAATGGGAAGGAATGGGAGTGAAGATAGATGTTCGGCAACTACACCACCTCCACTTTGCTGATGACATCGTTGTAATAACACCAGACATCAGCCAAGAGGCACAAATGCTGACCTACTTCGACCGTGAGTGTGGAAAGATTGAACTACAGCTGAATCCTACAAAGACAATGTTTATGAGAAACAGCCTCGTTCCTGATGCTCCATTCGCTCTCAATGGAACCACCATCTCCAATTGCAACAGGTATATATACCTAGTTCGAGAAATCAATATGATGAATGACCTGGTACCTGAGTTATGCAGGAGGAAGAGAGCGGCTTGGAATGCTTTCAAGAGCGTTGAAGAAATAATTAAGAGGACAAAGAACCTCCAGCTACAAGCACATCTCTTCGATTCCACTGTTATTCCTGCATTAACATATGCTTCAGAGACCTGAGCCCTATGAAAACAGGATGAGAACGCTACTCGGGTCTCTCAAAGAGGAATCGAAAAAGCTATGCTTGGAATATCACGCATGACTCAAATGAGAGATAGAATCTGGAGTTTTGATCTCTGTCAATGGTCAAGAATCAGAGACACTGTCTCATCTGCCAAGGCATCAAAAATCAGATGGGCTGGACACGTACTGAGGTTTGCAGACAACCACTGGCCTAGAGCCATTACTGACTGGATTCCACAGCACGTCAACAGATCGCGTGGATGTCCACCTACAAGATGGTCAGACTTCTTCGTCAAGACCCTGAATGATCAGTTTGAGGCTCTGCATGTTCCTAGAACGAACAGATGCCATTGGGCTACACTAACACGCAACAGGCATGCATGTAGCTGTTACTGGCACCCACTCGAATAAATCGATGAATAAAGGGGGATCAAGTGATCTATATTTTAGGTTTTAGAATTACTTCTTTCATGCAGCAACACGGTTGGAACTGGAAGATACTGTCTTGACTGAAGTTAGCCATAAAAACAAAACAAAACAAAAAACTGGATGATGTTCACTCATTGGTGGAATACCGAACACTGGATGTGGAAATGTACTGTAAAGGGGCTGCTTCAATCATCCCTGATTCCAGTGTTTAGAGAGAAGCCGGACAAAGAAGGAAAGAAATTTGGGGCGGAAGAGAACCAGAAGTTTCCAGGGATCAGGGATTCATTTATGCCAGTAACATGAGTGAGGGGTGTAGCCATTTACCCAAAACACAGATGCAACAGAACTGAAAACAAGAGATCTAAGCTGTGACCACTGAAACCTAGTCATGTGCTTGTCCAGATGACAGGCGGGGGTAGAGTGGGGACTGGGGTGGGGAGGGAATACGGGAACATGGGTAGAGGGAAGCTGATGCAGGGATTGGTGTTCAATTATTGTTCGCCTAAATACAACTACTAAAAACTTTAAAAATACTGGCACTTTAATGAAAACTTTAAAAAACAATACAATAAAATAAATTTCCAGATCGCAGTACCCACTGAGGTTAAAGACCCTCTAGTCCCAGTATTAGGCTCCGATATTTCTCCTGTGATGCTGAGACCATAGATGTGGTTGTGGGGATGGAGCCGAACCCCACCTTTCAAGTCGCATGCTCGGTCCACTGAGCAATCCAATGGCATAATAGTTAGTTTCAAGAAGAGAATCTTACAGCACACTTGTATGCAATACCCCTGTTTCCTAAAGAAATTGCTGTAATGCCATATCCTGAACCTGTGATTTGAGTTCTGAAATCAAACAATATGTACAATGAGAATTAGTCCAATGTTGAATGGAATGCAGTAGAATGACCAAGCAGGTGGAGGACATCTCCATAGTTCTCACAGTCAAAACAAGCCTAGAGAAATGGAAAATCTGTGGGAAATGTTGCTAGGAGGAGTTTGGCAATCCCCAAAAAATCCTTTTGGGTTTTGTTTTTAATCAGACCCAGTGATGCTTGGGATACCATAGGGGATGCTGGACATCGAAGGTAGGTGGCATTTGTAAGGCGAGCACCCACAGTGATGCACTGCTCTTCTGGTCCTAATTAACTTCACTATGGGCTCACAGTCACAATTTAACATACACACAATAAAACAATTTTTGGTGCGTACAAGCGTAGAGCAGGTAGGCATTTGACTTGCATGAGGCTGACAGGGGTTGATCCTTGAACACTGCCAAAAGCAACTTACGAGAATCACCAGGAATAATTGCTGATCATCCCCAGGCCCCAAAACAAAAGAACACTTAATTTCTTCCCATATTCAAAAAAACATGGCAATGATCCAAAGGCAAAGATATGCATGGTGTCAGATTGACTGAGCAGAGTCCAGAAACGGCACCCAGCCCTTTCCGTGTACAGTCAGGCTAGTTATAGCCGGGAACACAAGGGCTTTGAAACACATGTACTACTCGACATAACTGACAGGTGAGGAAGAATGACAACAAAGTCAAGAAAGGAAAGCACAGGATCTCTCCATAATGAACAGATCCTGGGAGAAGATATCCCTACCCCCATGCCACACCCCCATATCACATGTTCTAGGGATGAGAAGGGGATACTCAATGTCCAATGAGCAACTCAAAGATGTTGTGGACTGGTGGACTCCTGGGTTGGCCACATGCAAGGCAAGCATCCTACTTGCTCTACTATTCCTCTGGCCATTTCTAAATAAATGGGAGAAAACGGGAAAAAATGGGAGAGCAATTACAAAGCTTTCAGGTTTAATTTTTCGTCATACAATGAAACACCCATCCCTTCACCGTGCCTATTTTCCACCACTAAAAACCCAAGTATACTGCCATTCCACAGCCTCCCCCTACCTGTGGGGCAGATAATTTCCACATTCTTCTTACTACTTTGATTACATTCAATATTTTGACACGAGACCCACCATTATTATTTGGGATTTCTACCCAAGCACTCAGGTCTGGCGAAAACGGAACAGTAGACAATTCTTTTTCGATTGCTGGTTATAAATAACATATAATTTTGAAATTCTGAAATTTTAACAACTAAATCTGGAGGGATTTCTGCCAAAACCTGCTGGGTTCCGAGATTTGTTCCTGAGTCTCTGGGATTATGGCCATTAAACAGCTTTATCATGAGTCAGAGAGGCGGTTCATGGGAATCGCTTAGGCTCTTGTTGGGGTGGGGAGGAATTGGCCGGCTCCACCCCATCCTGAGAGGCCCCACGTAGCTTCGTGAGTGTGGGTCCAAACCTAACTTTCCAAAGGCCTTTGGAGGATTGAGGCCACTGAGCCACCAAGTGGGAGTCGTTGGGGGAACATCACCAATTCCCCCTGGAGTGTACCGGGGACAGTAACTTACTGCAGGGTCCAGATGCATTTCTGGTAAAAGGCGCTGGGTTTTGAGATTTGTCTTTGTATTTCTGGATAGCACCAAATGAAGGCCTTCCCACAATTCTGACACGGATAAGGTTTCCCTCCACTGTGAATATTCCTGTACTTAGCAAGGATTCAGAATGGCAGAAGGCCTTCCAATATTCCTCGCATATATAAGGTTTTTTTTCCGGCATGAATGCTCCTATGTACACTACATCTGAGGGTTCTCAAAAGGCCTTTCCACACTTCTTATATGTATACGGTTTCTCTCCTGTGTGTATTCTCCTATGTACATTAAGTATTGAGGACATACAGAGGCCTTCGCACATTCTTTACAAATATAGTTTCTCTACAGTGTGAATTCTCCTATGTACATTAAGGCATGAGGCTTCAGCAAAGGACTTCCCACATTCCTTACATATATACGGTGTCTCTCCACTGTGAATTCTCCTATGTACAGTCAATTGTGAGGATGAATTAAAGACCTTTTCGCACTCCAGACATATCTAAGGCTTCTCTCCATTATGAATTCTCATCTGTAGAGTAAGGGAAGAGAACCATGTGAATCCCTTCCCACAGGTCTGACACTGATGAGGGTTCTCTCTGAGATGAATTTTCATATGTGCAGTAAGTCTTGATGCTCCAGCAAAGGCCTTCCCACATTCCTTACACATATATATTTTCTCTCCAGTGTGGAATTTTCCTATGTTCACGAAGTGTAGAGGCTCCAGCGAAGGCCTTCCCACATTCCTTACATATATACGGTTTCTCTCCAGTGTGAATTCTCCTATGTACACTAAGTCTTGATGCCAAAGCAAAGGCCTTCCCACATTCCTTACATATATACGGTTTCTCTCCAGTGTGAATTGTCCTATGTAGACTAAGTCTTGAGGCTGTAGTAAAGGCCTTCCCACATTTTTTACATATATACAGTTTCTCTTCAGTGTGAATTCTCCTATGTACACTAAGGCTTGAGGCTTCTGCAAAGGACTTCCCACATTCCTTACATATATACGGTTTCTCTCCAGTGTGAATTCTCCTATGTACAGTAAGTTTTGAGGCTATAGCAAAGGCCTTCCCACATTCCTTACATATATAGGGTCTCTCTCCAGTGTGAATTTTCCTATGTTCACTAAGTCTTGAGGCCAAAGCAAAGGCCTTTCCACATTCCTTACATATATACGGTTTCACTCCAGTGTGAATTCTCCTATGTGCACTAAGGTTTGAGGCTACAGCAAAGGCCTTTCCACATTCCTTACATATATATGGTTTCACTCCAGTGTGAATTTTCCTATGTACACTAAGTCCTGAAGCTCTGGCAAAGGCCTTTCCACATTCCTTACATATACACGGTTTCTCTCCAGTGTGAATTCTGCTATGTATACTAAGTGTTGAGGATTCAGCAAAGGCCTTTCCACATTCCTTACATATATATGGTTTCTCTCCAGTGTGAATTCTCCTATGTAAATTAAGTCTTGAGGCACTAGCAAAGTCCTTTCCACATTCCTTACATATATACGGTTTCTCTCCAGTGTGAATTCTCCTATGTACACTAAGACTTGAGGCTTTCGCAAAGGCCTTTCCACATTCCTTACATATATATGGTTTCTCTCCAGTGTGAATACTTCTATGTATACTGAGGCCTGAGGATCGAGTAAAGGCATTATCACACTCCGGACATATAGAAGGCTTCTCTCCACTATGAGTTTTCATAGATCTATTAAGACTCGAGTTCTGAATAAAGGCCTTTCCACATGCCTGACATTCATGAGGTTTCTTTCCTGTATGAATTCTCCTATGCATAATAAGATGTGATGATTGATCGAAGGCCTTCCCACATTCTTCACATGCAAAAGGTTTAGCTCCTGAATTTATTTTCATATGGTCATGATGAAGTAACCCTTGACTCACACTTTGTTCTCGGCACTGACTTTTCTGGGGATTCTGTCCACTGTGGTTTTCTAAGGGAACACCACAGTGCTGAGAACATGGGGAGGCTCCCCAACATTCCTTACACTTAGATGAGTTCTGCTCACGGTGACTTTGGTTGAGGGTATGTTGCTGTAAGGGACTCACTATAAACAGTGCTCCTCTCCCTAGCAGCTGCCCCCCTGGGGAATATTGTGCCTGTGAACTGAGAATAACACACTCCAAGGAACTTTTTCCAGTAGAGGGCTTCTTCAGAGTGAGGTAGCTCTCGCCATTCTGATCACCCTCAGAAGACATCCCGCCTGTCTCGGTGTCCTCATGGGGCTGAGGGCAGGATTGCTCACTCGAGACATTATCATACAGTGCAGGATCAGAGACATTCCACTTGGGGTGACAGCTTTCCTGTACAACAACAGAGGATTCTAATTATTGACTTATTCACTGAGTCTTCCTGTCAAAAAACTGAGCCCTTCAGATGTGCTTTCACACATATGCACCACACAAATGCAATTACTGATATATGAATTGTCTTACTATAGAATAACTTCATGTTACTGTAAGTTGGACACACAAAATTGATGGATGCAGAGTCAGTAAATTTTGTGACTTTCCCCCATTTAAATTAATGAAGGAATACAACTGGAATAATTCCTTCTATAGAAAACGGATGCATCCATTTCAATAGAAAATGAAGTAGATTCACATGTGGATTTGATTAAAGTTTAGCGTGGAACCTTTGATGCAGGGGTGAAGACAACGCTGCATCATCACGCAGCTGAGACAGACCACGTGGCCATTGCAAAGCTCTCACCACAAGTGATGGCTTTCAGGATTAATGAAGTTTTTTCTTCTTTCTGTTTTGTAGTTTCTATTTAGTGGGGGTTGGTTGGGTGGAGGGGCACAGCATGCAGTGTCTAGGATCAGTTCTGTGGGTCTATCGTGTCTATAACGCGTGCAAAGAAAGTATATTTCTCACTGCACGATCTACAGGGCCCACAAATTGGCTTTCTATACAACTACCACTGTCAAGAAAATTACAACTCACAGTATTTTTATACATGTTTGATTTCAGCACCTAGTGAAGCTAAGGGTCCTCTACTCCAAGAATCAGGCTTTGGAATTCCTCCCTGCCACTCCCAGCCTTCCACCTTAACAATCACATAGTTGGTCCACTCCTGCTGGCATAATAATATTTATTCTGAATTAGTTAATCTTACCAACTCACTCGTACTTGCTGATCCCATTCCCAAATCAAAGTGCTGTAATGCCAAATCCTGAAGTCGTGGTTTCATTCCTGAAACTGAACAAAACATGCAATTCAAGCACATGTCAAAAAATGTAGCAAAATGATGCCATGTAGTTAAGAGTACATCTCTGTGGTTCTCAAAGTCCAAAGAGTCCCACACTAAAGAAAAGATTTGGAGAGTGGAAAACTGTGAGTATCTTGGCAATTCTACACTAGGTTTTGTTTTTGTTTTTGAGCAGACCTAATAATGTTTGGGGAACCAGGTTATTGAACAAATTATTGAACAGGTCACCGTCAGGAACTGCAAGGCACTCCCTGCTGTACTATCATTCACATCCAAACTATTATGGTCTTACTTATTCAAAAGCCATGGAAGCAAATTATAGGATCATTCTGTGACTGACAGTCCAGAGGAATGAAGAGCAGCGTGAGTGCGGCACAGACCCAAGGATCCAGGAGATCAAGGCCCCGGTCTCAGCAACGTGTTTCATACATGCTCAGGGCACCCATATACTGCACAGAGCCTGAGCCAGGAAGGGCCCTCAGACACTCACCTGCACACACGCCTCTCTTCCCCGAACTCAGGGCTCCTCCTTCCAGCCAGGAGATCACCGCAGGCTTCATCCCAGAGTGTCCTGCCCCGACAGAGACAGAGGCATGGATAAGTGACAGGGAAAATGTGAAAGGTAAATACCCATGTTTTCCTGATATAACTGTGCAAATATCTGAAAGGCATAAACAGAATGTCCATTTCCAAAATGCCACATATTTCTAGTCATTCGAGAGGTAAGACCCAGGAAAATACCACAAATACTCTAGACATGGCCTTGTGTATGGCCGACAGGGGGGTTGATCAGCTCAGTATGTTGTTGGTTTTTGTCTTGTTTGGGGTCTCACCTGGCAATGATCAGAGGTGATTCCTGACTCTGTATTCAGAAATTACTGCTGCTGGTGCTGGGGGATGATATGGGATGCCGGGGATTTTACCCACGTGTGCCGCTTGCAAGAAAATCACTTTCCTACCTGTACTGTCTTTCTAGGCCCAGCAGCACATGGAGTTTCCTAACCACCTCATGAACTCATCACGGATTTCAGTAAAACTAAGTGCATAATAAATATGGAAATGGCCAAGGGTGGTAAGAGACCCTTGTTTTTTTAAGTTAAAAAATATATCCAGAAAGAGAGCACTGCAGGAGTTTCTCATGGCCAATCCAGTTGCAATACCTGATATCATCTAGGGTCCCTCATGCCAGCCAGGAGTGATTCCTGAGTGCAGAGTACAGGAGGAAATCCTAAGTCCTGCGGAAGTCTCACAAGAACCATTAGAAGTAAATCCAAGTACTGAAATAGGGCAGCGAGTAATGAGTTGAGAGACGAGATAGCAAATCCTGTGGTGAGGCACCAACATTTTAAGTTGCCAAGTCCACGGTACCCCATGGCCCCTGAGCACTCTAAGGAGTCATCCGTTACCACAGAGCCGGGAGAATTGTGGACTGTGCCTCACAAACAAAGGCAACAGCAAAACCAATTAAACACACAAAAATTCGTGTAGTACACAAAGTAAATTGATTCACCAATGGATGGAACTATTTAAAGGGACCTGGGCGATAACTGGGCAGATAGGGATCTTCCCATGGGCACAGTTGAAACGGGTTGATCTGAATCACCCCATAGAGTACCGCTACCCCACAAGAATGATTTGAGGACAAAGATGAGAGGAAGCCCTGAGTATATATAGGTGAACCCTAAAAATAAACCAGGGAGGGAACAGCTACTGTACGGCTGTCCAACATCCCAACCTGTCACAGAGCTACTGTTGGACACACAGCTGCCGCCGAACCCCAGGGAGCACACGTGGGTCTTTTCAGACAAAGTTGGCTCCACACTGTTCTCACCGACAGCCTGCAGATGCTGGTAGGTCTCCAGCAACACGTCCCTGTAGAGCGTCTGCTGAGAGGTCGCCAGGTATGACCATTCCTCCGGGGTGAAGTTCACAGCCACGTCATGGAAGGTCACTGCGTCCTGAGTCAGCACACAGGAAGGGTGGGAGTCAGAGTCTATCTTAGCCTCATTGCCACTACTCTGAGGCCAGGTCCCAGGGTCCTATATTGTCGCTTGTCCTCTCCCCTCCGAATGAACAGCCTCCATACACACGCATGACTGACGGGTCCCAGAAATCACATAAGTCAGCTAGTTCTGCTAAAGTGGGAGGACGTTATACAGAAGGTTCTTGGATGTATCTGCCTTTCCTGGTAACCCCAGGACCAATTTGTGCACCACTGGTCCAGTGAGCACTGTAGAGAGGATCACCTGAACACAGACATGTACGATCCAAAAGACTATCCCTGCGTGTAGCAAAAACCACAGCACGCTCACCACTGCACTCCCACAGCACATGACCACTAGGATTGAGAACTCGACAGTCCATATAGACAACTACTCAGAGCAGTGCATGGCATGTGTGCCTGTAGGAACTCACTGCTCAGGACTGCCCCAAATCCCGCTCAAAGAAGGTAGAAGTTTCTGGACCCCAACATCTCTGCTGGCCTCAGAGATCCTTGGCTCTTTCTCCTTGGGATCGGCGCATGCCCAGAAATCCACACAAAAAATTATGTGAATGTAAGACTATATGTCTGAGCAGGTAGTCTCTCCAAAGTAGGAAGGACAAAACAAGAGAAAAGCAAGTCTGGGGGCCCAAGTCACTGTAGTTTCCAGGGCGCAAACAGGGCCAGCCACCCCAGGGTGCTCTGAGGCCAGTCATTTGTGAATCCAGAGCACAGAGTCAAGAGGACAGCTGTTCCGGGGAGAGCATGTAGGACTGGCGATCCTCAACATCCCATATGGTCCTACAAGCACTGCCAGGGGCAATGCCAGAGTGCAGCACAAGGAATGATTGCAAGAATTCTTGCTCTGCTACCCCAAATAAAACAGAAAACCCAAGATGAAACCTTTGGACCTCCAGCATCCCATTGGTCACCTAGACCTGTCAGGAATCAGCATTGAGCACTGAGCTTTGAGTACTCCACATGCACCACTGGGTCGGCCCCAAAGCCAAATAAAACAAAACAAACATACACAAAAGCAGCTTCAAACAGCAGAACGGGACAGTCCGATCGGAAGTCTCATCTTGGAATCCGTCCAAAAGAAACTCAAAACAGGTGGACCAGGAAGCCTGGGCACTCCGGGTACTACCTCATGTCATACTATCCGTCTACTCCTACCTGGGGACATTTTATCGGAAGCCGCGTCACCATCTTCTCCTGTCACTGTTGTTCTGAGGATCAGCAGGAGGCTCCGTGCCAAGACCTGGAAAGTCAGAACAGTGAGCACCAGAGAGGAGCACCTCCTCCCACTCCTGAGCTCAGACCAGCCACACCCTCCCGCACAGCCTCACAATACCACCTCTGGGAGACAATGGCAGAAGCTCCTGTCTCCACTGGGGATGCAAATTTTGTTGGCATCTGTCCTGCACTTCAGGAGAGGAACCTGGGCCCAGGCTACAGGGAAGGAAAAAACAGCCTTCTCCGATCCCTGGATTTCTCTCTGGCTCCCACAGGAAAGTCCCTATAGGCCCTGCTAGGGGCCGACTCTCAGTCCAGGAGCTCCCAAATAGGCTGGCAGCAGTGCTGCCCCCTGGGAACCGTAGCCTGGAATGTGGCTCCACCATGTGCCTTAGAGTGAACAAACCTTCGACACTCTCTTGCAGGGTGGACAAGGATATGCACCTGGGCACTCTGTCCTGCGGAACTCAGTATTATCCACAAATGAAGCTGTCCTCTGCTCAGGGAGAGATGAAGAGTCAGGGGTGCTTTGCAGCTTGATGTGAGGGAGCTGAAATTCATGAATCAGAAAAAGATACACCAGTATTGTAGTTAGAAGGCAATAATGTGAGTTGTGTGCTTGACTAGATGAACCCATCAATCATTCTGCATCCCATATGGACCCCACCAGAGCCAGGGATAATACCTGAGCTTAGAGACTTGAGTAAGTCATGAGCATCTCTGTGTATGTGCCCTCTCCCCAACCCAAATCTAAAGAACCAAAAATAGCCCCCCAAATACATTTTCATTGGCAAATATCAGCCACCATGCAAGTCCCCTTCCCCCGCACCCGCCTGACCCGGGCTCTCACGGCAGACAATGAAAATGACCAGCAACAGGTCTCCTGCCATTAGGTGGAGGGGCTGAAGCTCTGCCCCTCAAATCTGGAGATTCTACAGAAGCGAGCTTAGGGTTGATGGTTCAAACATGGGACTGCTGGGAAGGTTGGGACGGCCAAGCCCCTGGCTGAGTCCCACTTTCACCCACTGTTGCCCCATCTGGAGCTGGAGACGATCGTGGCCAAAGAGGCACGCCAGAATCACGAACTCACAACGGTCACTCCTGAACCCTGAGACAGCCCCCACTGCACCCCCAAAGCTCTGCGTCCCCCTAAAACCTCCACCACACCTCACGATCCACCTGGATGTTGGAGAACAAGTGAAAAAACAGTGCAAAAGTATCCCCCAAGTTGGCTCGGCCCCTCGGCTCAGAGTGTGGAAAAGGAAAGGCGCGGGGTGCTCACAGGAGGTTGCTTGAGTCCTGAAACTAAATACTTCTTCAGAGTCCCCCTTCCAGTATGGGGCGCAAATTTACTTGTCCCTTGCCAAGTGAGCGACAGGCCCAGTGTCTGATTCAGGGATGGAAAATGAACCATGACATTTATGACATCACTTATGACATCACTTCTGTTTCCATTAGGTACCTTAAAGATCAAGAGTCTAGGACCTGAGAACCTTTTTGCCACCCAGGTGAATCTGTGCTGCAAGGGGGATGGACTCAAATAAAGGAGTGGAGAGGCAAATGCTGGACGGGTCGGTCACACAATGGGGGCCTGGGGGTAAGGAGAAGTCCCCTGATCCTGCAGTTGTCAACTAACATCGAATCAATGATATCTAAACAAAGAATGTTACCCTGACTCTTGTGAAATGATCCCTGAGCTCAGAGACAAGAGTAAACACTGAGCACTGTAGACTGTGGTGAAAAATATAACAAGAAAAAAGGCAAATTCTACCGAAGGGGGGAAAATGATGTACAAAGACAAATTTAAGAGTGAAACATTAAAAGAGTCAAATTTCTGGTCCTTAAAAATCCCCTATTCTTGGGGCTGGAGAGATAGCACAGTGGGTAGGGTGTTTGCCTTGCACGCAGCCAACCCGGGTTCGATTCCCAGCATTCCATATGGTCCCCTGAGCATTGCCAGGAGTAACTCCTGAGTGGAAAGCCAGGAGTAATCCCTGTGCATCGCCAGGTGTGACCCAAAAAAGAAAAAATAATCCCATATTTTTTATCTGTCTGTGCTACAGAAACTCACAGTTTATCCTGAATCCCTATTGTTCTTTCACCATTGTGAATATATATGTGTATATATAAGTGTGACTTTGTGTGATTTTTGTTTCGAGACCACAACCGGCAGACTCAGGACTTACTCCTAGCTCTACATGCAGGAATCACTCTGGTACAGACCATATGGGATGCAGGGCATAGAACCTGGGTCGATTGCTTGGATGGTTAAGTCCTTACCCACTGTACTATGGCTCCGGGCCTAAGTAAACGTGCTCCTAGCACACCCAGTGGGATTCCTGAGCAAATGTCCTTACTCCTGGAAAACCAAAACTTTCTTGCTTAAAAAAAAACAAAACCCTTTACCCTGGTTGGATTCTAGTTCTAAACAATTAAGGTTTAACATTGGTTCATCATTTCTCACCTATGGCCAGCAACAGACCCAGAGAAGCTCCTGCTGAAACAAAAGGCCAGGAAAGGAATTTCAAAGAAGATCATCACCACTCCCAACCTGCCTAGGCAACCTCCTTAGCAACGGGACTTTGACCAAGGTAAAAGCCTAGATAGGATTCCCTTCTGTTGGAGGGAGACCACTCATTGGCTTTTCCAGACATTTGCATTAGCAGGGAAAGTGGGGGGTCTCCGAGTATGGGAACCAAAGTCGGACTCCAGAAGGATGTGGGGCCCCCCACCACTGCTTCCGACCCCCTCCCCCAAATTATATAGTCAGATTAGGAGGTGTGGACCAGGTGGGGTGGGATGGGGGTTGGGGCATGACCCCAGACCTCAATGGTGATGCTTCATTCTCGAGGGGTTTGTGTACCAAGAGGAGCCTCCTCTGGTGGATTCAACTCTCTTACACCCGCAAAGGGCTGGAGGGGATGAGAGAGTCCAGCATCTTCCGGCCCTGACTGCGTCTGACTGAGCCTTGGGTCAGAGAATAAACTGGGGATTTGTGTCCGGGTGTTCCTGCTGCCTGGGGCTCCCCCCACTCTCTCTATGTGTGGAAGGATACCCAGTGAGCAGTGCTCCAGAGCCAACTACCCGAGAGCGAACAGGGTGACATAGGAGAGGCTTGCCTTCCTGCAGTACGATGTGTCCAACCAACTCAGTTCTAAAGGTCTCCAGACCCCACGTCCACATATCACAGCAACCCACATTGCTGAGGATGCCATCTTCTGTCCTGACTTTTGAGGTTCTTATACACATGAGAAGTCCCATGTCTTCTGTTCTCCGTGGAGGCGGTGGCAGAGGCCAGATTCAAATCCAGCATCTCCAGATGTCTGGGGTGAAGGTAACAGCCATCAGAGAAACTGGAGTGTGTTAAGAAGAATTTTAATTAACACAGTAATAATGAGCCTAAGACTGGGTAATCTCCTTCCCTGGAAAATCTAAATAAATCACTTCTGCCAAGGATTTTTTTTTGCTTTTTGGGTAATGTCTAGCAATACTCATGGGTAACTCCAGGCTCTGCACTCAGAAATTACTCCTGGTGGTACTTGGGGGACCGTATGGGATGCCCAGGATTGGACCTGGGTTGGCTTTATGCAAGGGAAACATCCTGCCAGCTATACTATACTTCTGGCTCTGAGGGTTTTTTGGGGGGCCTGCTTTTGTGTGTGCCCACAGGGTTCTGGGGTCCATTGAGTACCTGGTGTTGAACCTGGTCGGTTACAAGCAGGGTGAGATTATTTCGTTGTTCTGTTCACTTTGAATAAGAAAAGTCATGAGCCCTCTTTGCTCTGTCTATGGCCCAGCTCTTTGGAAAGGTCTCCAGTTATAGTCAACCCCACGTGCCGTCACCCCACTTTCTGAGGATGCCCCGACTCTCTTCTACAAAGAAAGGGGTCAGGGATACAGCAAGATACAGCTCAGAACCCACCAAGTTAGGGTGGGGAAATCTGCTATCACGGGACTGAGGCTGTTTTGGTTTTATTTGGTTTGTTCATGGTTTGGGGGCCCAACACGAGCAATGCTCAGAGGTTCTCCTGGCTCTGCACTCAGGAATCACTCCGACCTGATGGTGGGGCTATATGGAGAGCTAAAGAAAGAATCTTCTTGGGGGTCGCGTGGGTTGCTCCCACTCTGTCTCTGGACCACGAGGGGTGCAGAGGATTGAACTGATGTGGAAAGTGCAAGGCAAAGTTATTTATTTTCATTTTTGTTCTCTTCACTGAGCTAGAAACCTTCTGAATCCACTTTGCTATGTCTGTGACCAAGCCATTGAGAAATATTTCCTGTTATGGGCAACCCACACCCCAGCACCCCACATTCTGAGGGAGCCCAAACATCTACTACAAGGAAGAGGCAGCATGGATACAGGAAGATACAGATCAGAAACCCCCACGATGGGGTGAGGGAATCCCCCAATAAGGGATAGTGCTGTTTTGGTTGTATTAGGTTTGTTCATGGTTTGGGGGACACACATCCAGCAACGGCAGAGGTTCTCCTGATGTTGCATTCAGGAATCACTCCGGCATGATGGTGGGGCTGAATGGAGAGCCAGAGAAAGAACCGGGGCCTGTGGCTGCAAGCCAAGAGCACTAACCACTCTGCTCCCGCTGCAGCGACCCAAGTGGCTTGCTTGATCCTTAATGACCCTATTCCTAACATTGAAGCAAAGAAATGGGCTGGAAATCTAAAGCATGGGGAAGCTGGGCCACGGCAGTTCTGGTGATACACCACGAGATGGCGTTGTGGGCATTTCTGTCCCTCTCTGGGATCGTTTATTTGTTATTTATTTATTTACTTATTATTTTTATTTTTATTAGTCAATCACCATGAGGTACAGTTGTAGACTTACAAATTTTTGTGCTTGGGTTTCAGTTATACAATTATCGAGTACACATCCCTCCACCACCACTGATCCCAGTTAGTCCCTCCCATTCCCATCCCCCCCATCCCACCCTGTCTCTGTGGCAGGGCATTCCCTTTTGTTCTCTCTCTCCTTTGGGGGGCTGTGGTTTGCAAATGAGGCATTGAGTGGCAATCATATTCAGTCTATAGTTAACTTTCAGCATGCATCTCCCATCCTGTGAGGATCCTCCCAGCACCCTTTATTTGGTGCTCCCTTCTCTGTATGAGCTGCCTTTTTCCCTAGCGTGTGCGGCTAGCCTCCATGCGATGGAATAAACCTCCTGGTACTTGTCTCGGCTATTCTTGGGTGTTAGTCTGAAAGAAAGGGACAGACATAGAAAGATCGCTTTCATCTGGGGAACATAAAGTAACAAAACGTGCTCGTTTCTCTAAGAATTTTCCACCCTTGGGTTTGCTTCAGTGTTGAGTATGGGGTAATAAAGGATCAAGCATCCTCTTCCACAGGTGCAGCAGTAGGAAGGAAAGCCTGCGGTTGCTTGTCTTTCACTTGAGTAATCTGGGTTCGATTCCAGCCTTCAGATCTTTGTGGGGTGGATATCTGAATCGCCTTGGGGTTCGAGTGGGTTGACCTAGCTTTGTCTCTAAACATGGAGGGGTACAGAGGATTAAACTGAACCTTTAATGAGCAAGGCAAGGTTATTTTCTCACATTAATTGTTCTTTTCTCTCTGTACAAGAAAGGTTCTGAATGCACCTTGTGATGCCTGTGACCGAGCCCTTTGAATGTTTCCTGTTATGGGCAACCTATATCCCATCACCCCACATTATGAGTGTACTCTGTCTTCTACACCGTTGTGGAGAATGGAAGAATATACAGTTCTGACACCCTCAAGTCAGGGTGATGGAATTCGCCATCAAGGAACTGAAGCTCTGTGTTTTACTTTTCTTTCTTGTTTGTTCCTTTATGGTTGTGGCCACACCCAGATATGCTCGGGGCCTTCTCCTGGCTCTGTACTCAGGAATCACTATGGACATGACTGAAGAACCATAGGGGAAGTCTATGAGTATACCCAGGTCCTGTGGATGCAAGGCAAAAGCCCTATCTGCTCTGCTCCTGTTGCAGCGGCCCAAGCTACGTGCTGGATCATTAATGACCCCATACTTAACATTTAAGCAAAGAGAAGGGCTGAAAATCTTAAACGTGGGAAAATTTGGACCGCGGAAGTTATATGAAACGCCATGAGACAGTGTTATGAGCGATTCCGTCCCTCTCCAGGCCTATTTCTCTAAGAATTTTCCACCCTTAGGTTTGCTTCTGTGTTAAGTATGGGGTAATTAAAGATCAAGCACGGAGTTTGAAAGTGGCAGTGGTAGGAGAGCCTTGAGGGTATGAGTCTCTCAAATGGGTGACCAGTATTCGAATCCGCCTTCAGATCTTGTGGGGTACATGGATGAATCACCTCGGGGGCAAGTGGGCTGCTCCATCTTAGCCTCTGGAACACGAGGGGTGCAGAAGATTGAACTTGACGTGGACAGAGCAAGGCAAAGCTGCAAGGCTGAAGCAATAGCACAGCCGGTAGGGCGTTTCCCTTGCATGCAGCCGACATGGCCACCTGGGTTCGATTCCTCCACCCTGTCGGCAAGCTAACAAGAGTATCTTGCCCACACGGCAAAGCCTGGCAAGTTATCAGTGATATATTCAATATGCCAAACACAGTAACAAGTCTCACAATGTTACTGGACCCCCCTTGAGCAAATCGATGAACAATGGGAGAACAGTGACTGTGACACTCTGAGCTAAAAAACATCTGGAGCCACTTTGTTATTTCTGTGACCAAACCATTTAGAAATATTTCCTGCTATGGGCAACCCACACCACATCACCCCATGTTCTGTGGGCACCCAACCCTCTTCTACAAGGAAATGGCAGCATGGATACAGCAAGATACAGCTCAGAAACCCCTCGTTGGGGTGAGGGAATCCTCCAATAAGGGACTGAGGCTGTTTTGGTTTTATTTGGTTTGTTAATGGTTTGGGGGCCACAAATCCAGCAACGCACAGAGGTTCTCCTGGCTCTGCCCTCAGGAAGCACTCAGGCATGATCGTGGGGCTTTATGGAGAGCCAAAGAGTATGAGAGCTTTCACTTGTGTAACCTGGGTTCTATTCCAGTCTTCATATCTTGTGGAGTACATAACTGGAACATAACTGGACTCACTATAAACAGTGCTCCTCTCCCAAAGTCCAGGGTCTTCTCCCCTGGAGCAGTTTGTGTCCATGGACTGAGCAGAACAGTCTCTCAGAAGCTTATCCCAGGGGAGCGCTTGTTTGCAGCGTGGGCGCTCAGTTCCGACTGGTAACCCACAGAAGACATCCCACCAGTCTTGGCATCCTCATGGGGCTGAAGGTATAACTGCTTACTCGAGATTTTGTCACAGTGTGCATGACCAGAAAAATTCCACCTGGGCTGTTGCTTCCCGAAGAAAAGCAGAGAAGGATTCCAATTACTGTGCTGTGCCTGATAGTCTTCTTGTCAAAAAGTTCTAGACCTGCAGGTTGCTTTCTAACATTTACCCGACTCGGTTGCAATTCTGACACGTGGAAGGATTTTCCAGGCAACGACCTAATGTTTCAGCAAGATGGATAAGCAAAATAGACCGACGGCAGGTCACATAGCTGTGTAATTTTTTTCCAACTCAAAGAACAGACACAATAAGTGGAAATAACTCCCTTTGCAGAATATCAAAGCACCAGTTTAGAGTGAAAATAAAAGGGGCCCGAGACTGGGTTTGGTACTAGCTTAGTGTGGAGCTTAGTAGGATAGCTTAGTGGGATACACGTGTGAAGGCAATGATGCATCCCCACATAGCCGAGACAGACCTTTGAAAATATCTCACATGAAGCAGATTCCTCTCGAGTATCTGAGTTTTCTGTTATCTTGTTCTATTTACTTAGGTGGGGAGAGGCTCACACCAACATTGCTAAGGGATTCCTGCCGCTGGGACTCTCTAGGCCAAGAAAGATAACCACGAAAAATCCGCCTTTCTTCGAACACTGTTGAACTTATTCCCCAACGTGGCTTGGTACATGCCCCAGGAAACCACAAGTGAACATCCAAGCACGCAAAACAATGCAGAGAAGCCATCAAGGATGACCTCAAAGACAGGAGAACAGCAATGCTGGCAGATGCAGCAGAAGCCGGGAAAAGCATTTGTAATGCCCGCCTGTCCTTCACCAACTACAAGACCAAGATGACTACCCTCCAACATCCTGATGGATCTATCACATTTTCCAGAAGGGCAATGGAGAAGATTATTCATGACTTCTACTCAGATCTCTTTAATAGCCACGTCCACTTTCCCACATACCACATTCTGCACTATTGACATATCGTTCCCAATGTTCTCCCTTCCAAAATTCAGCACGCCATCTCTTCGGTAAAGAAACAAAGAGCACCTGTCCCAGACACGATCAGATCTGAACACCTGAAGAACTTACCATCAGTACTCATCAATACACTGGCTCGGCTCTTCACACGCTACCTGTCTGAATGCAAGGTTCCATCCCAATGGAAAACCAGCAAGACTGTAGTACTATACAAGAAGGGAGACATCTATGACATTGGCAACTATCACCCAAACTGCGTATTGTCTGTCATCTGCAACCTGTTCACTCGAATCATCTTGAATAGGATTAGCAGAACACTAGATGAAGAACAACCATGTGAACAATCCGTGTTCCGAAAAGGATTAGTGCCATCTAGAATATCCACATGATTACTAAGCTCATTGAGGTTCTCAGGGGTTCAAGATGCCGCTCTGTCTAACGTTCATTGATTTAAAGAAGGCCATTTTTTTCTGTTGAGATGGAAGCGGTCATAAAAGCCCTAGCCAATCAGGCTGTACAAACTCAATACATCAGGATCCTCCGTGAGCTGTATTGCGGATTCACAACCAGGATCTCACCATTCTACAAAGAAGTAATTATCCATGTCAAGAGAGGGGTTGGCAGGGTGATACCATTTCACCAAAACTCTTCAGTGCCACCATCGAGAACATCATGTGATGATGGGAATGGGAAGGAATGGGAGTGAAGATACATGGTCGGTAACTGCACCACCTCCGCTTTGTTGATGACATCGTTCTAATAACACCAAATATCAGCCAAGTCGCACAAATGCTGACCTACTTTGACCGTGAGTGTGGAAAGGTCGGACAACAGCTGAATCTTACGAAGACAATGGTTATGAGAAACAGCCTCATGCCTGATGCTCCATTCGCTCTCAGTGCACCACCATCTCTAAATGCAACAGTTATATATACCTAGTTCGAGAAAGAAACATGATGAATGACCTAGCACCTGAGTTATGCAGGAAGAAGAGAGCGGCTTGTAATGCCTTCAAGAGCATTGAAGAAATAACTAAGAGGACAAAAAACCTCCAGCTATGAGCACATCTCTTTGATTCCACTGTTCTTCCTGCCTTAACATATGCCTTAGAGACCTGGGCCCTACGAAAATAGGATGAGAATGTTACTCGTGTCTCTCAAAGAGGAATTGAAAGAGCTGTGCTAGGAATATCATGGATCACTCAAATGAGAGATAGAATCCGGAGTTCTGATCTTGGTCAACGGTCAAGAATAAGGCACGCTGTCTCATCTGATAAGGCATCAAAAATCAGATGGACTGGACACATAATGAGGTTTCCAGATAACCACTGGCCTACAGCCATTACTGACTGGATTCCATGGGGCGTCAAAAGATCGTGTGGACGCCCATCTACAAGATGCTCAGACTTCTTCTTCAAGACCCTGAATAATTGGTTTGAGGCTCTGCATCTTCCTAGAATGAACAGATGTCATTGGGCTACACTAGCACGCAACAGGCGTGCATTGAGACGTTACTGGCACCCACTTGAATAAATCGATGAATGAAGGGAGATCAAGTGAT
This sequence comes from Sorex fumeus, assembly GCF_029834395.1. Lineage (NCBI taxonomy): Eukaryota > Metazoa > Chordata > Mammalia > Eulipotyphla > Soricidae > Sorex > Sorex fumeus. Next base: position 785,450 of record NW_026606225.1, on the reverse strand, counting down.
CAAGTGATATAGTTTTTAGGTTTTAGAATTAATGCTTTTATGCAGCAACCTGGTTGGAACTGGAAGATACCGTCTTGAGTGAAGTTAGTCAGAAAAAGAAACAAAAACAGGATGATGTTCACTCATCTATGGAATACCGAACACTGGATGTGGAAATGTAATATAAAGGGGCTACGTAAATCATCCCTGATTCCAGTGTTTAGAGAGAAGCCGGACAAAGAAGGAAAGAAATTTGGGGCGGAAGAGTCCCAGACGTTTACAGGGATCAGGGATTCATTTATGCCATTGACATGAGTGAGGGGTGTAGCCATTTACCCAAAACACAGATGCAACAGAACTGAAAATAAGATATAAGCTGTAACCACTGAAGCCTAGTCATGTGCTTGTCCAGATGACAGGCGGGGGTAGACTTGGGACTGGGGTGGGGAGGGAATACGGGAACACGGGTGGAGGGAAGCTGATGCAGGGATCGGTGTTCAATTATTGTATGCCTAAACACAACTATCAATAACTTTGAAAATCCTGGCACTTTAATGAAAACTTTAAAAAACAATACAATAAAATACATTTCCAGATTTCAGCACCCACTGAGGTTGAAGACCCTGTAGTCCCAGCATTAGGCTCTGATATTTTTCCTGTGATGCTGAGACCATAGATGTGGTTGTGGGGATGGAGCCGGACCCCACCTTTCAAGTTGCATGCTCGGTCCATTGAGCACTCCAATGGCATAATAGTTAGTTTCAACAAGAGAATCTTACAGCACACTTGTATGCAATACCCCTGTTCCCTAAAGAAATTGCTGTAATTCCACATCCTGAAACTGTGATTTGAGTTCTGAAATCCAACAAAATGCACAATGAGAATTAGTCCAATGTTGAATGGAATGCAGTTGAAGGACCAAGCAGGTGGAGGACATCTCCATAGTTCTCACAGTCCAAGCAAGCCTACAGAAAGGGAAAATCTGCGGGAAGTGTTGCTGGGAGGAGCTCGGCAATCCCCAAAAAAATCCTTTTGGGTTTTGTTTTTAATCAGACCCTCTGGAACAAGCCAGAAGCATAGCAAAAATAACAGAGTAGTGAGCCGTGACAGCTCTCAGCAGGGGGATGATTCTGTACCTGATTATTCAGTAAACTTCCTCCTTATTTTCAGCACCAGGATCCATTATTTACAAGTTAACACACAAGCAATTCAAAGCACTATTATATTGGAATAGGTAAAGCCAGGGTGAAAATCAGCAGGTACCTTTCAATGACATGAGAAGCCTGTCCCGAGCAGGCAGGCTTACTTCCCTCTTAACTGCACTTTTTTAACACCCTCGACCATCGTGTCCAAAGGAAACTTGCTTGACTGACTTGTCCTGCTCTGTCCTTAGAGACCGTTATTAAGGGATCAAAATATCCGGTATGAATTTTTATATGTTTATTATGGTGTGAGGAGTACATGAAGCCCTTCCCACATTCCTGACATATATGCAGTTTGTCTCCAGTATGAACTCTCACATACTGAGTAAGAGAACAGCACCAAATGAAGGCCTTCCCAAAAGACTGACAATGATAAAGTTTCCCTCCACTGTGAATATTCCTGTACTTAGCAAGGATTCAGAATGGCAGAAGGCCTTCCCACATTCCTCGCATATAAAAGGTTTTTCTCTGGCGTGAATGCCCCTATGTACACTAAATCTGAGGCTTCTCAAAAGGCCTTTCCACATTTCTTACATGTATATGGTTTCTCTCCAGTGTGTATTCTCCTATGTACATTAAGTATTGAGGATATACAGAGGCCTTCCCACATTCCTTACATATACAGTTTCTCTCCAGTGAATTCTCCTATGTACAGTCAATTGTGAGGATGAAGTAAAGGCCTTTCCCCACTCCAGACATATCTAAGACTTCTCTCCATTATGAATTCTCATATGTAGAGTAAGGGAAGAGAACTGTGTGAATGCCTTCCCACATGTCTGACCCTGATGAGGTTTCCCTCTGAGATGAATTTTCATATGTGCAGTAAGTCTTGAGGCTCCAGCAAAGGCCTTTCCACATTCATTACATATATACGGTTTCTCTCCACTGTGAATTCTCCTATGTACAGTCAATGGTGAGGATGAAGTAAAGGCCTTTCCCCACTCCAGACATATCTAAGACTTCTCTCCATTATGAATTCTCATGTGTAGAGTAAGGGAAGAGAACCGTGTGAATGCCTTCCGACATGTCTGACACTATTAAGGTTTCCCTCTGTGATGAATTTTCATATGTGCAGTAAGTCTTGAGGCTCCAGCAAAGGCTTTTCCACATTCATTACATATATACGGTTTCTCTCCAGTGTGAATTCTCCTATGTACACTAAGACTTGAGGCTACAGCAAAGGCCTTCCCACATTCCGTACATATATACGGTTTCTCTCCAGTGTGAATTTTCTTATGTTCATTAAATGTGGAGGCCCAAGCAAAGGCCTTTCCACATTCCTTACATATATACGGTTTCTTTCCAGTGTGAATTCTCCTATGTACACTAAGTCTTGCGGATTAAGCAAAGGCCTTCCCACATTCCTTACATATATACGGTTTCTCTCCAGTGTGAATTCTTCTATGTACTGTAAGTTTTGAGGCTCTAATAAAGGCCTTTCCACATTCCTTACATATTTACGGTTTCTCTCCAGTGTGAATTCTTCTATGTACACTAAGACTTGAGGCTACAGCAAAGTTCTTCCCACATTCCTTACATATATACGGTTTCTCTCCAGTGTGAATTCTCCTATGTATAATGAGGCCTGAAGCTTGAGTAAAGGCCTTTCCACATCCCTTACATATATATGGTTTCTATCTAGTGTGAATACTTGTATGTATACTGAGGCCTGAGAATTGAGTAAAGGCATTACCACACTCCTGACATATATAAGGCTTCTCTCCACTATGAGTTTTCCTATGTCTATTAAGACTAGAGGTCTGAATAAAGGCCTTCCCAAAAGTCTGACATTTATATGGTTTCTCTCCTGTTTGAATTCTCCTATGCAAAATAAGATGTGCTGATCTATTGAAGGTCTTTCCACATTCTTCACATGTATAAGGTTTTGCTCTTGCATTTATATTCATGTGGTCATGATGGGGTAACCCTTGACTCACACTTTCTTCTCGGGGCTGACTTTTCTGGGGATTCTGTCCACTGTGGTTTTCTAAGGGAACAACACAGTGCTGAGAACATGGGGAGGCTCCCCCACATGCTTACACGTAGATGGGTTCTGCTCACAGTGACTGTCATTGAGGTATGTTGCTGTGAGGGACTCAGTATAAACAGTGCTCCTCTCCCGAGCAGGTGCCCCACTGGGGAATTTTGTGCCTGCGAACTGAAAATAACGCACTCCAAGGAACTTTTTCCAGGAGAGGGTTTCTTCTGAGTGAGGTAGCTCTCACCATTCGGATCACCCTCAGAAGACATCCCGCCTGTCTCGGCATCCTCATGGGGCTGAGGGCAGGATTACTCACACGAGACATTATCGAACAGTGCAGGATCAGAGACATTCCACTTGGGGTGGCAGCTTTCCTGTAGAACAACAGTGGATTCTAATTATTGACTTATTCACTGAGTCTTCCTGTCAAAAAACTGAGCCCTTCAGACGTGGTTTCGCACATATGCACCACACAAATGCAATTACTGACATATGAATAGTTTTACTATAGAATAACTACATGTTACTGTAAGTTGGATGCACAAAATTGATGGATGCAGAGTCAGTAAATTCTGTGACATCCTTCACTTTAAATTAATAAAGGAATACAACTGGAAATAATTCCTTCTATAGAAAACGGACGCATCCATTTCAAGAGAAAATGAAATAGATCCACATGTGGGTTTGGTTAAATCTCAGGGTGGAATCTGTGATGCAGGGGTGAAGACAATGCTGCATCGTCACGCAGCTGAGACAGACCACATGGCCATTGCAAAGCTCTTACCACAAGTGATGCCTTTCAGGATCAATGAAGGTTTTTGTTCTTTCTGTTTTGTAGTTTCTATTTATTGGGGGTTGGATGGGTGGAGGGGCACACCATTGAGTGTCTAGGATCAGTTCTGTGGGTCTATGGTGTCTATAACGCGTGCTGGGTAAGGACCATCCATCCCTGAGCAAAGCAAGTATATTTCTCACTGCACCATCTGTATGGCGCACAAATTAGCTTTCTAAACAACTACCACTGTCAAGCAAATCAAAACACACAATATTTTTATACATGGTTGATTTCAGCACCTAGTGAAGCTAAGGGTACTCTACTCCAAGCATCAGGCTTTGGAATTCCTCCCTGTCATTCCCAGCCTTCCACCTTAACAATCACATACTTGTTCCACTCCTGCTGGCATAATAATATTTATTCTCAATTAGCGAATCTTACCAACTCACTCGTACTTGCTGACCCCATTCCCAAATCAACGTGCTGTAATGCCAAATCCTGATGTCACGGTTTGCGTTCTGAAACTAAACAAAACATGCAATTCAAGCACTTGTCAAAAAATGTAGCAAAATGATGCCATGTAGTTAAGAGTAAATCTGTGGTTCTAAAAGTCCAAAGAGTCCTACACTAAAGAAAAGATTCGGATAGTGGAAAACTGTGAGGATCTTGGCAATTCTACACTAGGTTTTGTTTTTGTTTTTGAGCAGACCTGGTAATGTTTGGGGAACCAGATTATTGAACAAATTATTGAACAGGTCACCTTCAGGCATTTCAAGGCACTCCATGCTGTGCTATATCGTTCAGATCCAAACTAGCTTTGTTATGGTCTTTCTTATTCGAAAGCCATGGAAGCAAATTACAGGATCATACTGTGACAGTCCAAGGAAATGAAGAGCAGTGTGAGTGAGGCACAGACCCAAGGATTCAGGAGACCAAGGCCCCGGTCTCAGGAGTGTGTTTCCTACATGATCAGCGCACCAATACACTGCACAGAGACTGAGCCAGGAAGGGTCCTCAGAAACTCACCCGCACACACGCCTCTCCTCCCCAACCTCAGGGCTCCTTTTTCCACCCAGGAGATCACCGCAGTCTTCATCCCAGAGTGCCCTGCCCCGACAGAGACAGAGGCATGGATAAGTCACAGGGAAAAAGTGAAAGATAAAACCCCATGTTTTCCTGATATAACTGGGCTGATATATCTGAAAGGCATGAAAAGAATGTCCATTTCCAAAATGCCACATAATTCTAGTTATTCGAGAGGTAAGACCCAAGAAAATACCACAAATACTCTAGAGCTGGCCTTGTGTATGGCCGACAGGGGGTTGATCAGCACAGTATGTTGTTGCTTTTTGTCTTGTTTTGGGTCTCACCTGGCAATGCTCACGGGCGACTCCTGACTCTGTATTCTGAAATCAACGCTGTGGGTGCTCGGGAATGACATGTGATGCCGGGGATTTAACCCACATGCGCCACTTGCAAGAAAATCACTTTCCTCTCTGTACTGTATCTCTGGCCCAGCACCACATGGAGTTTCCTGCGCCCCTCATGACCTCATCACTGATTTCAGTAAAACTAAGTGCATAATAAATCTGGAAATGGCCAAGGGTGGCAAGAGACCCTTATTTTTTAAAACTAAAACATGTATCCAGATGGGGGTACGGTGCCGCCAGTAGGTCAATTTGTACCTGTGAGGCAAGTGCATCAGCAGCCTGATGGTGCCTTCAGACTTCCAGATTCCCAAAAATTGCTGCTTTGCCTTTGGCCAGACTGCAAAAACTTGGGGCAAAGTTTACCAAGAATGTAAACGGCCAGAAGTTAGGTATGTGGGAAACACACCCACAAACCACCTCCGGCTCAGCTATATAATTGTAGGCAGGGCCTCTTTGGTTTCTGATTGAAATGCTTAATGGCCATGATCCCAGAGACTCAGAAATGAATCTCAGAACCCAGCGGCTTTAAGCAGAAATGCGTCTGGTCCGTGCAGTAGGCTACCAGTGCTGGGCCAACCCAGGTGGGAATAGGTTTCGTGCCTTGGCCTGTTCCCCCTGGCCGCCCAGTGGCCGCCATCCTTCAGAGGCCACTGGATAGTAAGATTTGTGCCCCCAGTGACGAGAAACATAGGGCCTCACTGGTTGGGGGTGGAGCCAGGCTTGTCCTCCCCACTCCAACGAGACCCCAAGTCATCACCCACGAACGGCCTCTCTGGCTCCTGATCAAGCTGCTTAATGGCCATGATCCCAGAGACTCAAAAACAAATCTCAAAACCCAGTGGCTTTTGGTAGAAATGCGTCCGGACCCAACAGTACGTTACTGTGGCCGAGCCACCTCAGGGAAGAAAGGGTGTTGTCCCTCCGCCTGCTCCCTCTTGGTAGCTTGGTGGCCGTCATCCTCCAGAGGCCATTGGACAGTCAGGCTTGGGCCCGCAGTGACAAAACTTGTTGGGCCTCACGGGATGAGGGGGCAGCCAGGCCTGTCCTCCCCACCCCAATGAGACCCCAAGTCATCGCCCAAGAACGACCTCTCTGGCTCCTGATCAAGCTGCTTAACGGCCTTTATCTGAGAGACTCAGAAACAAATCTCGAAATCCAGCGGCTTTTGGCAGAAATGTGTCTGGACACCGCAGTAGGTTACTGTCGGTGGGCCACCCCAGGGGGTAAGGGTGCTGTCCCTCCGCCTGTTTCCTTCTGGTGTCTCGGTGGCCGATATCCTCCAGAGGCCACTGGACAGTCAGGCTTGGGCCCACAGTGACAAAACTTGTTGGGCCTCACGGGATGGGGTGGAACCGGGCCTGTCCTCCTCATCCCCACAAGACCCCAAGTCATCACCCACGAACGGCATCACTGGCTTCTCAACAAGCTGCTCAATGGCCATGATCCCAGAGACTCAGGAGCAGATCTCGAAACTCAGTGGCTTTTCACAGAACTCCCTTCAGATTTAGGTGTTAAAATTTCATAATTTCAAAACCACATGGCCCTACTGCAGCCACACGACATCATATGTTATTCATAACCAGCAATAGAACACAAATTGTCTATTGTTGCCTTTTCAGCAAATCAGAGTGTTGGGGTAAAATCTCAAATAGTAATGGTGGGTCTGGTGTCGAAATGTTGAATGTGATCAAAGTAGAGAGAGAGTAATGTGGAAATCATCTGCCCCACTGGTAGGGGGAGGATGTCGGATGGGGGTATACTGGGTTATTTGGTGGTAGAAAATGGGCACTGGTGAAGGTATGGGTGTTTCATTGTATGACCAAGATTTAGACCCAAAAGCTTTGTAACTGCTCTCACGATGCTTCAATAAATAAAATTATAAACAATGAAAAAAAAAGTAAGCTGGAGTTCATGCACAATTCAATCAGCTAATCAGTGCTGAATAAATAGCAGTACTCCTACAAAAAATGTGTCCAGAAAGAGAGCACAGTAGGAGTTTCTCACAGCCAATCCAGTTGCAATACCTGATATCACCTAGGGTCCGTCATGCCAGCCAGGAGTGATCCCTGAGTGCAGAGTCCAGGAGCAAACCCTAAGTCCTGCTGAAATCTCACAATAACCATTAGAAGTAAATCCAAGCTCTGAAATAAGGCAGTGTCTAATGAGTTGAGAGACGAGATATCAAATCCCCTGTGGTGGGAGAGATAGTACAGCACAAAGGACAGAAGCGCTGCACACACATGTGTGATCACCCTCAGAAGACATCCCACCTGTCTCGGCATCCCCATGGGAATGGGGGAAAAATTGCTCACTTGAGCCTTTATCACAGTGTACAGGAAGAGATATTCCACCAGGGCTGGCTGATTCCTTGTAGAAGAGCAGAGAAGGATTCTAATTAGTAGTCTATGCCATGAGAGTTTTCATATCAACACAAATCAAGCTCTGCAGGTAGGTAGATGGTGGGGTATGGGACAATGAGTTTCTTGGGGGAAGTAATAAATCCAGATGGGGGTGAAAGTAGTGATTCCAAAGCCAGCCTTGGGGATTAAGAGAGGAAGTGGCCTAGTAGAAATCCAGAGAGTTGGATACATGAACAGGAGCAAAGGCTGGTAAGAACATCAGAGAGTGCGGTCTGGACAACGCTCTGCCCCTTGACAACACAGAATCAGTGGACTCTCAGCTACAAGGAAAACCCCAAGAGCCAGTTTCAGAAATATAATTTCAAACTTAGTATCAGGCTAGTACAGTGGGTTGTATGCAGTCAATCTAGGTACAATGTCCAGAATTTCAAATGATCCCCTGAGCACCATCCACCCTGAGATGGATCGAATTTTGCTCTATCCAATCATAAATGTTGCCCTTTTTTCTTCTAATATTAGTAAAGTGACATGGGTGGAATCCATGACTGTGACCAAACTTGTGAGTAATCACAGGTAAATGGAATGGCCTGGGATGTAGGGAGCTTGGGAGCTGACCCGTATTCCCACTTACAAAAGATTTCATCAAGGGGTCCCTTCCATCCTTTCAAACGACATTCTGTGTACAGTAAAGTTCATCTAAACTGTCTCCAATTGAGACCAGAGCAACTAACTGTAGATCGGGGTAGAGTGTTGCTTTCACATGGCCAACCTAGGTTCAACCCCTAGGATCCTGGAGAGTCTCACGGAGCACCAACAGAAATAATACTTGAGTGCAGACCCAGGAGAACCCCCTGAGCATCACCAGGTATTGTAGGATAATATTGGTTTGCCCTTCCTCCCTGGTCTCTAGAGCTTTTCTTTGTTGAATGCCCCTCAACCTTTCAATTACCTTTGTCTCCTGATCAGACTTTTACTTTATTTTTTAAATTTTTTTATTTTCTATTTTTAAAAAAATTTTAATAGTGAGACATCATGAGGTACAGTTACAGACGTACACATTTTTGTGCTTGGGTTTCAATTATACAATGATCAAATACCCATCCCTCCAGCAGTGCCCATTTCTCCCCACCACGGATCCCAGTATCCCTCCCACCCCCAATCCCCCCCATCCCACCCTGCTCTGTGGCAGAGCAATCCTTTTTGTTCTCTTTTACTGGGTGTTGCAGTTTGCAAAAGAGGCAATGGGTGACAATCATGTTTGGTCTATCAGTCTTTTACTTTAAACATTGTCTTTCTCTTCTCCTTAATGCCCTTTTTCAGAGCAATTGCATTTTGTATGCATATAGGAAGACAGTTACAAAGACGAACCTGTGGCTTGGGAGTTGATTGTCTCCAGATAATATTACCTCCTGGACATCTGCTCTCTTGACTTAAGCCTCAGTTGCCCATACTTCCTTGATCCCCAAAATCAGGGTCCCGACGAGGGACTGGATGGACCCAGGGCAATTGGTGAGCTAGCTACCCTGACATCGAAATGGGCCTGGCCAAAGTACCATAATGCTTATCTATAAGTTAAGAGCATGGTCATGGACAAATTCTGTCATAAATCAAAAAGTAATAACTAGACTTGGACCCTGCTGGGAATTGGAGTGATTGATCCGGCCTGAGCACTGTAGTATGAGTTTGTGGTGAGAAATCCCCAGGAGTGTCACCCCACAAGCCTAAAAGTGTCTAGTACTATGTCCATACAGAATGGTAAATATTAAGTAGTAAAACTGTCATTGTCACTGTCCTCCTGTTCATCGATTTGCTCGAGCGGGCCGAGAATTGTCCCATATTGAGACTTGTTATTACTGGGTTTGGCATATTGAATATGTCACGGGTAGCTTGCCAGGCCTTGCGCAAGGCCAATGCCCAACTGCTGTGCTAAATATGTTAAGTAATTTGCTGGTCTAAGGAGAGGAGAAACACACCTTAAGGTGTGTTTTGCCCCCGTGGGCTGCAGGTGATGGGGAAGTCTGGAAAAACATTTTTCATTACACTTCCCGTGGGGAGGAGTGGTGGGGGGGCATGGTGAGAGAAGAAAAAAGAGAAACTTCAAGGAGACAGAGGGATTGAAGGAGACTGAGAGAAGAGGAGACACAGTTAGAGATGGTTGTGACTTAGAGAGAGGTTGAGAGCTGAGAGTAAGAGTGGCCTGGGAGATTGGAGAGGAGTCTCTGAGAGCATTGTACAGCAAGTTAGAGAGATAGTTGGATAGAGCTGGGAGAGACAAGGGATTGAATAAAATTCAACTACTCAGCAACCAGCTTGGCCCTCATTCTTATTTCGCTGGTCCAAAGCAACAGCTGTCCGGAGTGATAAGTGGCTTGAGAACACCAAATGCGGACAGGGAGAGAGAGCCGCCCAAGAGTCCAGGAACATCTGTTAACATGTCAATCTGGTTCAATCCCCCACTTCCCATAGGTACCCCAAACCCCCCTGAAGTGATTCCTGAGTGCAGAGTCAGGAGTAAGCCCAGAGCACTTCTGGCTGTGACCTGAAAGCAAAAACACACAACAAGTGAATTGTGGGGGGCTGGAGCTATAGCACAGCGGGTAGGGCATTTACCTTGCACGCCACTAGCCCACGTTTGATTCCCAGCATCCCATATGGTCCCCCAAGCACCGACAGGAGTAATTCCTGAATGCATGATCCAGGAGTAACCCCTGTGCATCACCAGGTATGACCCAAAAACCAAAAAAAAAAAAAGTGAATTGTGTAGTTAATTGGAAAAAAAGAACAAAACTTTCTCAACTTAACATAAAAGAATTTTTATGATCACCACAGAGATAGCACAGACCAAGAGTTGCTTGGTTGGCACATAGCTGACCAGAGTTCAATCCCTATCACATCACAGGGTCCCCAAACCTAGCATTATCAATGAGAAAAGAGCCGGGGAAAACTCTAATCTCCATCGGGTGTGGTAAACCAAAAATAAATCAACAAATTTAGATGTCACAACTACAGTCTGGTAGGGTACTAGCCTTCTACATGGCTGACCTGTATACCTCAGCACCACACTGGGTACCTTTTCTGGTACCTTTTGGCAGCGACCACAGGATATGGCATTAAATATATGTATGCGTGTTGTGTATAAATATATATATACAATTTTTTCACAAGTCAATCTCCTTCACCAGCCAGTTTTGTAGAATGCAGGTTTGTGTTTTGTGGCTACAGGTGGCAGAACTTTGGGCTTCCCTGAGTGGTGTTTGGGGAATCCTTCGTTGTACAGGAGACTGTACCATGGCAGACTGCTTGCAAGGACAAGTCCTGCACTCCTGGACTATCTCTGACCACAGGCATTCAAATTCTATATAAATAATGTGAACCTTGTGAGAAGGATACAGACAGGGGGCAGGGATCAGGCCCAGCTGTAAGAGGTCAGGGCAGGGCTGCTGGCATCTGGGGCCTCCCAGTGCAAACCTGAGCCATAAGTACAGGCTGCAATTTCAAAGGTTTGCAGGGGCCTTAAAGAGCTGACAGTGACTGCTGGGTTTGGCAAAAGCCCGCATATCTAATCCTCCTCCTGCCCAAATAAAGGCAATGAGAAGTTATCTGTCAACAGCAGAGGGGTGAAATCTAGTAATATATTCTCAAGGTTAATCCTCTGGGTTTGTTATTTAGTTTTGGGACCACATCCAGAAGTGCTCAGAGTTCACAGGCCAGGTTTTCAGACTATGATTTTACTCCTACGGGTGCGTGATTTTATAAAAAAAAAAGGGGATGAAAAATTACCCTTGGAGACAGAGTGATAGTACAGTGGTCAGGGCATTTGTTCGGTCCCCAAAATCCCATCCAGTCCCCCAAGCACCGTCAGGAGTGATTCCTGAGTGCCACGCCAAAACTAACTCCTGAGCATCACCACTGTGTCCCAAAAAAGATAAAAGAAAAAAAAGAAAAGAAAAAGTACACTAATTCCAAATGAGATTTTAAAGTCCATAATGTTGCTCGGAGCCTCCAACTCCTTCCTTTCCTCCTAACAGTCACTTGTTGAAAGGACTCAAGAATGTTCACATCTAAGAACTTTCAATGAAGTTATGAACACAGGGGCAGGGAAGAGCACACCATGCTGAAGCAGATGCCGGCCAACTGGAAGCCCAGAGGGTCTTCCCTGGTACCCAGTGTCCACTAGTCCCCCTGAGCACAGAGCAGAGCACAGACCTCAAGCACTGCCAGGTGGGGCCCCAAATCTCACCTCATCTGCTCCCCAAGTAGTGAGATAGACCCAAGGAGAGGAACTGCATCTCAGACACACAAACACAGAGGAGGAGAGTCTCTGACTACCTCCAAGTTTATGGCAAATTGGGCAGGGAAGACAGGAGATATACTCCAACCTCAAAAAGATGTTCAAAGGATGCTCATGTGTCAAGACAAATTCTGGAGTGGGAGAGTTGGAGTCATACCTAGTGATGCTCAAGGTGTGGCGGGGATAACTCTGGTCACGGCAAGAAACACAAATGTGTTCCTGGCTATGCTTCTGCACCAGCCCCCTAAGAGTAAGATGTTTAGAACCTATTGCAGCTGGTCCCTGTAAAAGCCTTTTCTGCAAGTACTCACTCAACAGCAGGGCACTCCCCTGGTCTGGGAGTGATGGACAGTGGGGGATGATTGGAATCTTGACAGGTGAGGCAGAAATTCTTTTTTCTGAGGAAATATAATCATATAGGGTTAGCAAAGATAATAAGTTGCTAGGGTACTTTTCTATCAAACAGCTAAGCCAGGGTCAATATGCAATAGTACATAGACTCACCCACCCCAGCACTGCTAAAAATGATGCCTGATCGATCTTAGAACCAAGAGTAAGCCCTGAGCACTGAGTTTTGCTGTGTCCTCAAAAAGTACAATAAATTAAATAATAAGGAAATTTCTGTGAAAAGAGATTGGAGAGATGGTAGAGCAAGTGAGGTGCTTGTCTTGCACTAAGCCAACCCAGGTTTGAATCCTGGCATCCCATATGGTGCCCTGAGCTCAGCCAGGAGTGATCCCTGAGTGCAGAGGAAAGAGGAGTAACTGAGTCTTGCAGTTGTACTCCTCCAGACCTAACAATTTATTCATTTAAATGAATAAAGGTGTGGTGGCCAATAGTGATCCTAAATTGCATTATTAGAGGGTTTAGGGCACACTCTGGAAGTGCCCAAGCTACTTCCTGCTTAGATTGCATATTTGTTTGCAAGACCCACTGTGGGTCTTGCACAACCGTGATGCACCCCTCTGGACCCACCCCCCAAAACTGAGTTGTCTTAAAGCTCTAAAGCTTGGGGCCTGAGTGATAGCATAGACAAATGAGGATTTGTTTTGAATGTGGCCGACCTGGGTATAATCTGGGAATCCAGGGCACCACTAGGACTACTTGCTGAATATAGAGACAGGAGTAACCAACATGCATCGCTGGGTGTGACCCCCAAAAAATAATAAATAAAAAGAAGTAAAGAGACGCTCCCTACTTCCCTGTACTCCCAGAACCCACTGAATGCACAAGGAACAAGTGAAAACCAAAGGCTCTGCCAAATGCTTTTGATCCCCAAGCATATAAAGAATATGCCCTCCCACCCCGCCCGACGCCCAGGAAGAATGACAGGACAGAGGGGATGGTGTTTTTTCCTTCATGCTGCTGACCCAGATATGGGGTACTTGAGCAACCCCAGGAGTGACCTCTGAACACTGCCAGGTGGGACTCAAGACCCCCCCCCAAAAGGAAAAAGAATGCCCTCCAGGTCCCTTTGATGAGGGAAACCTGCGTTTTAGCCCTAATCCACAATCAGCCTAAGGAATGAAAGGGGGCCAGTAACAGGATGTCCAGGGTACACTGCTGGGATGATACACCCACCCCTGTGACTGACCAGGTGCTGGGAGATGCCCCAAAACTAAGTTAACGCTGAGGTGCCCTCACACGCCCCATCAGATCTGGGGGAGACTGAGGTTCCCTTTAGCTCTGACACTTTCTGCTTTGTGAGGGGCCCAAGCAATGGGTCAGCAGGGAGGGTGCTGGTCTCGCATCCTGACACCCCAAAGGATCCTCGGATCCCCAGGGAGGGATTCCTGAGCACCACCAAGTAAAGGCCTAAAACACATCACAATCATCATCATCCTGTTGTTCATCGATAGCATCGATTGCCCCAGCTTCCCCTGGATGCCCCCTCATCCGCTTCTCACCTTCTGCAGCCAGCTGGCACTTCCACCCAGAATGCCAAGGCTCCTTGGATAAAGGGTCCAGATTCTGTGACGTCACCTGCACGTTTGCCCAGAGCATTAAAGGGCTAGGCTTATAATATTACTGGTCAGAAAATTTCATTTTTCCTCATTTCTGAGATAGGATCAGGTGACCTAGACATCTGGGGGTCGTCAGGTCTGGGATAGATGGAGAGTGACGGACTGAACAGATAACATGTCGAGTAGAGAGTCTTTGTATTTACGAAGGAAATAATATTCACAAAAATACTTTGCAAACAGCCACTAAGACCATCTCCCGGATTCCCGACGTTCATTTATATATTCAGGTACAACCCTCAGCCACAAGCTAGGATCAGGCCCCCAGGATTCCTCCTGGCAGCTGCCAGTGAAAAAGACGGGCTTCAACAGGGTCCCTTACCACTGGGGGCTGAGAAGCTGCCCCTCTAAGTGACCTGGCAATTTTACATACACATGTTTACACCGGAAGCTGCAGGACAGGGTCTGGCACAACCCCTGGTTGAGAAGGTTGGGATAGCCTAGAGTTCTGCCATCAGCAGTTCCAGGGTCCTCATTTCCCAGAGCACCCAATCCTCAGCTCCGCACCCAGGCCACACTGCCCCATCGTAGAGCTGGAGGGGAAGGTGCACCCGAGATAATGCACAAACACCTGAGATCCCTGTGCCTTGCTAAATCCCTCCAATGCAACCAGCAAAGCTCTACATCCTCCTAAAGCCTCTGGAGCAAGTCAGACCCAGAAACCCAATGGAAATGGATGTGGGGATTGAGAAACAACCACAAAAGTGCCCCCAAATTCGGTGCGATCCCATCAGTCATATTACAGGCACTTGAGGTGAGAGGTCCTCATGTCTTGCCACTAACTGGCCTTCAGTGTTCCCCTTCGACTGAAGTATCACTTTGTCCTTTAAACGCATGCCTGTAGGAGGCCTGATCCACTTGACATCATTAGGAAGTAAAGGTGCACATGGGTAAGGGTGTAAAACACATAAAAAAGGTGCACCGGATAAGGTTGTAAAACACATAAAAAAATTAAAACGTTTTTTCCACTTGTGTTTGTTTCGTTATTGTCCTTGTTTCTGGAGCTTTCAGAACGACCTTTGCACTTCAAATTCCTTTTTCTCCTCGACCACGTGCTTCCTCCGACCACCTACCTTTTATTATTGGGGGGGGAGGGCTTTGCCCAGGGGTTACGCCAGGCTCTGGGCTCACTTCAGGCCATGATCAGACACTGTGGGGTGCCAGGATCGAACCCTGCAGGCCGCGTTTCCCCCATACGCATCTTTCTAAGTAAGTTCTACTTAGTAAAAACGACCTTCGTTCCCCCAAAATCAATTTATAAAAAAGATCTAAAAGCTCCTGCTTTCAGCAGGAGCGCTCGGTGCAACCCGGGTGAGTGGCCGCCACCCCGGGCCACTGCCCCGGAGCGACCCCGCCGCCCACAAGGCGGACACCGCGGAGGTTCAGGCGCTCAGAGTGACCACCCGGACAAGCAACGGTGACACCGACCTTCCGGACCCCCCTGCCTCCCCTGGGTGCCCCCTCTCCCGCTCCTCACCTTCCGCAACCACGTGACCCGCCAGCGCTTCGCACAGAATGCCAAGGCCGGCGAATAAAGGTCGCGGATTCTGTGACATCACCTGCATGTTCGCCCAGAGCCTTAAAGGGCCAGGCTTCAAATAATCCAGACCAGGTACTTGCCTGGTCAGAAAGGTTCATTTTTCCCCGTTTCTGGGATAGGATCAGGTGATCAGGACATCTGATGTGTGCCAGGTCTGGGATAGATGGAGAGTGACGGACTGAACAGATAGCAAGTCGATCAGAAGTCTTTGTTTTGATGAAGGAACTAAAATTCACATTCTTTGCAAACAGCCACCCAGAACTTCTCTCTGAGTCCCCACATTCATTTCTATCGCACTGAAAGTCCAGGTCTTGAATAGCTTCAACTGTTTATTTTCACAATGATAGGAGAGAGCTAGAAACTAAGTGAATCACGTGTCTCAGAAAGGGGTCGGGGTAGCCCAGAAGGAGACTCAGGGATTGGTGATGACTGGGAAGATATTTGTGTAAGCAAAAATTCCTGTGTATGTATTTGTGTGTGTTCAGAGCAAAGGGTGCTCTCCAGGTATTCCTTCAAAGCTGTGCGTAGCAACTCTTCAAACAGTGCTCAAGGTCTGCGTACCTGTGAATTCTACATGGATCAGACAAATGAACGAAAAGTCCCTTAACTGCTGTGCAGCTAAATAGTCTTTTAATATTTTAGTACTAGATGATTTATTAAGCTATAATTCTTCCAAATTTGAACCAGTGGGCAAGAACAACGGTAGAGCAGGTGTGCCGGAGAAAGCCTCTTTTTCAGACATGTTGATCTCTTGATCTATTGTTTGGCTATGATGATTTGGTGCTTGTTACAGTAAGAGTATGTAATTTATTTAGTTTACAAGTTTACAAAACCAAAGCAAACACACTGAAGTGAAGGATAGTATAAGAAGTTAATTTAGCAATGGAAGGAATTTTTACAGGAGCCTGAGCGACAGTACAATGCGGAAGATGCTTCATTTGCATGTGGTTGATCTGGTTCAATGCCCTGCATCTCAGATGGACCTCAAGGCCCACCTAAAGTGATCCCTGAGTAAAGGGCCATGGTAATCCCTTAGTATCATGAGGTGTGGCCCAATAACAAAAACAGAGAAAAGGAAAGGATGTAGAGAAACAGAAAAATACACAGCTGTCAAATATCCTGGCCTGTCAGAGTAATGGCCACAGACCCAGCCCAGTCCCCAAGATGCCTTATGGGTCTGTCCTGGCACATGCTCCCACGAGGCTCTCACCAACAGTCTGCAGATGTTCATAGGTCTCCAGTATCACGTCCCTATAGACCTTTCTCTCATATACAGCCAGGCACATCCACTCCTGGGGTGAAGGTGATGGCCACATGGGTAAAGGTCACTGTATCCTGAGTCAGGACACATATAGGAGCAGGAATCGGGGTCTATCCCCAGCCCATTCCCTTGGCAGTGAGGAGGAGACCACCAGGAATGTAGAAGGGTTCAGCTCAGGGTGTCTCCACTCAGGATGAACGAGCCTCCACTCAAAATTCCTGCTGACAGGCCCAAGAAATCATTATAAGGAAGCTGAATCTGATAAAATGTGAGAAATCTATAGTACAAAGTTCCTGTTAGGTGTCAGCCTTACACACAGATACCCCATGGCCAAACCCATTGGTCCAGTGAGCACTACAGAATAACAACTGTGCACAGACACAAAGAGACCAATAAAGTGATTCTAGATGTGGCCCCAAACACTAAGCATCCCCCCATACACACAACTCTTGTCCTAGGAATGAAAAGGGAAACTCAATGTTCAGCGAGGTACTCAAAGCTCTGTGTAACATATGTGCCTGTAGGACTCAGAAATCCTGGTTCAGGGTTGCGAGAAATATGTCTTGGAAAGTAGTGACTCAGTCCCAAAGGTCCTTTGCTCCATCTCCCTGGGACCGGAGCATCCCTGGAATTGTGCACAGCATCGTGTGAATGTGACTGTGTGACAGAGCAGACAAGGCTCTCCAGAGCAGAAAGGACAAAAGAGGGGAAACGCATGTCCTTGAACTGAGTCACTGTAGCTGCCAGGGTACTTATGGGGCCCGCACACCCTGGGGGTCCTGATTCCATCAGTTGTGAACCCAGAGGACAGAGCCAAGATGAAGCCCTGAGCGCCTCCACTGTGGCACAAAAATAAATACGGAAGAAAACAAGGTATCATGATGGAGGAACAGGACGGACATCAGGCCAGGGACAATAGGTAGGGCTGGTGGCCGCAGCCATTACATACACTTCCCCAAGCACTGCCAGGTGCAATGCTGGAGTGTGAAACTAGTTATTTTGAAACATTTACCAGTTTCAATCAAATGAAATATCAAGTTTTTGATCCAGGAAAAAAATAAAATTTCTTTAGGTTTTGAGCAGTGATTTCACCACCCAGTGAAGCTAAGAGCCTCAACCCCAAGCATTAGGCACTAGATTTCCTTTCTGTACTGCCCAGCCCTCCACTTTAAAAAAGCACATGCTTGGTCCACCGAATATCCTGTCGGCATAATATCTGTTCCAAATTTTACCAGCTCACTCATACTCAGTGACACCATTGCCATATCAAATTGCTGCAGTGTCAAATCCTGAACCTGCGGTTTGAGTTCTGAAATCAAATGCAATACGCAGTATAAGAATTCGTCAAAAGAAATGTAGTTGAATGAGGCAGTGTGAGTGGAAGACATCTCCTTGGTTCTCACAATCCAAACAGGCCCGCAGCAAACAGAAGATCTGATTAGATGATGGGTCTGAGCAGCATGGCCATCCACACAAGATGTTCAGGTTAAGATGTTCAGGTTTTGCTTTTTGACCAGACCCTGTGATGTTGGGGACACATATGGGATGCAGGTTATTGAACAAGGTCGGCTGAGTGCACGGTAAGCACAGTCCCCACTATACTATTACTCATGGCCGAACTAGCTTCGTTACGGGATCACTCAATCACTATTTACAGAAAAAGGCGAAAGATATTTTGCAGGCACCCGACCAATGTAGGCTGTGCAGCCAGGCTGCTAATATACAGACAGGGGGGAGGGGGGTGGGGGGACACCAAGGGCTGTGAATTGTATGCACTGACACAACAGGATAAGTAATAACAATGCCAAGAAACTAAAGTGCAGGATCTTAATTGAGGGAGATTCCAGACAAGTGAAGAGCAGTGTGAGCACAGCACAGAGACCTTGATCCAGGAGTTCGAGGCTCCCGGGGTCAGCAGCGTTTTTCACTTGTACTCAAGGCACCCCCACACTGCCCAGAGCTCCACCAGGGAGGGTCCTCAGACACTCACCTGCACATATGCCTCTCCTTCCTGGTCTCAGACCTCCTCCTTCCAGCCAGGAGATCACTGAAGCCTTCACCAAGGGAATGCCCTACCCCCACAGAGCTCGAATCACAAATTAGTGACAAAGCTTCCGTTGCCATAATTCCTAACACCCAACAAAGGGGGGGTCCCATCTAGGGTCTTAGATGGACCTGGGGAGAGCGGCAAAGCTACCCTGCATCAAAAAGGGACAGTCTAGAAAGCATAAAAGCACAGTCTTCATGAAAGTCTTGTAACTTAAGGAAAAGGACCTCCAAGGGGTAGGAAAACCTGAACCAGTCTGAAAACTTATAGTAGTATCCTTGCTTGTCCTCAGGACTGAGGTTGTAACTAATTCAAATAACTGCAAATGTTCATAAATAAACTTATATGTTGAATATGTACAACTACGGTTAAAAAAATAAAACCCAAGAGATGTCAGATCGAATGTCTTCTTGAGTTAATCCCCCCAAGAGAATTAACTCCATTGCAACATTTTATGTCTGCAAATGACCCTCACAGCTAAATGCAGTCCTGTATCCCACCCCCCTCAGTTGTTCTGTAAGTATGCTTTCATCTCTGCATGAAATGGGCCATTTTTATCATCAATCTGTGGTTCCCATCTCTTTGTTTCTCCACTTTCAGGGAACAATGTTTGAAAGGGCTCCCCAAGCTGGTGCAGACACCCCCCTTATAGTGCAAAGACAGGGAAGTATGGGGTGCTCACAGGAGGCCTTGTCTCCTGCCGCAAAATTGGCCTTCACAGTCAGCTTTCCAGGAAGAGACACTACTTTGTCCTTTACCCACGAGAACAATGACAGCTAGGACCTGTGTCCAGGATACCAGGAACTGGAGGCCCTGAGTTCACTCTCACTGAGAGCAGAGTCAGGAGTAAACCCAACCATCAAAGCAAGGACAAGGATGGAAAGCCCCCCAAATTTATATTAAGCTAAAACAAAGGGGAGGGCAGCAGAGGATAGCTGGTATTACAGCAGGTGGGGCAATGGTCTTGCCAATGGTCAGACCAGGTTTGAACCCCGACAACCCCATACTGTCCACCACCAACCAGGCATGATCCCTGAGTGCAGAGACCAGGAGCAAACCCTGAGTCCTGCTGGTTTGGCCCAAAACAAATTTTTAAAAACCTAAAAGAGTCCAATGAAGGCAGGGCGACAATGCACAGGATTCGAAAAAATGCTTTGAATGCAGGAACTTCTGATTTTATGCTCGGCACCACCTGATCTCCCAAGGTCACTTGAAGTGACGCCAGCCACTGATGGGATGCTGGGATGAGGGTGTGAGACTCTAAGAAATAAATGATGTTAGGGGCTGTAATGACAGCATGGCGGGCAGGGCTTGCATGCAAAACACCGGAGTTCAAATCTTAGCATCCCATATGGTCTCTGAGCACTACCACGAGTAAATACTGAGGGAAGAGCCAGGAGTAAACCCTGAACACCACTGAGTGTGGCCCAATAGCCAAAATATAAATGAATGGAATTTAAAAGTTTCAAATGAGAGAAAATAAAAATCCCAAGTGTGTCCTTGAAACAATACCAAGAGCAAAAGCAAAACAAATTGGTTTGTTTTGAGTCACACACAGCAATGTATGGGGTTTATTCATGGCTCTGGGTTGAGAAAATACACCTGGTCATGCCTGGGGACCATATAGGATGTCGAGGATCAAACCAGCAGTGATTCCTGAGTGCAGAACATGGAGTCACCATGTGCATCACCAGCTGGCCCCCAAGATGAAACAAACAAAGCAAAAAAATTAAGTTGGACTCATAATAACCTCACAGTTGAAAGTATATCACAACTGGGGAGATACTCCAGCAAGTCGGGGATCACCTGTAACCTGCACACACTTTGCCATCCCACTCCATACGATGGTGTAGAGCTGACCACAGCTCCCTCAGGCATAAGACAGGAAGGCGGGAAAAATCAAGATTTGCCTGATTTTTGATTTACAATGATTCTCGGCAATATTATGATTGATCTCTGCCATAAACTCCTTCAAAACAGGGCCTCTGGGCCAAGGCAGAATCAGAGCAAAGACTGAGACAATGGTGAACCTTGGCAGTCCAGAGTGAGGGGTGGTTATGTATGTATGTATTTAATTTACTAAAGAGAAAAATCCCCAACTGCTAATAAGATTTTAGGATTAAAATTGATGAGAATTTGTACAGTGTTTTGGGAAGTATTGCCATTTTGACAATATTAATTCTCCTGATCCATGAACAGGGGATAATTTTCCATTTCCTCGCATCCTCTTTTATTTCCAGAAGCAGCATTTTGTAGTTTTCTTTGTACAGGTCCTTTACTTCCTTAGTTAAGCTAATTCCTAGGTAGTTGATTTTCTGGCACACAATTGTGAACGGGATTGTTTTCTTCATGTCATTTTCTTCTCTCTCACTATTTGAGTATAGGAAAGTCATGGACATTTGGGTATTGATTTTATAGCCTGCAATTTTACTATACAAGTCTACTGTTTCTAGGAATTTCTTGGTAGAGGTTTTAGGGTTCTCTAAGTAGAGTATCATATCATCTGCGAATAATGAGAGCTTGATTTCTTTCGTTCCTATTTGGATGCCCTTAATATCTTTTTCTTGCCTAATCGCGACTGCAAGTAGTTCCAGTACTATATTGAACAGTAGTGGAGACAGTGGGCATCCTTGTCTCGTCCCTGATCTTAGGGGGAAGGCTCTACGTTTTTCCCCATTGAGGATGATGCTTACTGTAGGCTTGTGGTAGATGGCTTTAACTATATTGAGGAAAAGTCCTCTCTATCCCCAATTTGCTGAGGGTTTTCATCATAAACGGGTGCTGGATCTTGTCAAATGCTCTCTCTGCATCTATTGATAAGATCATATGATTTTTATCTTTTCTTTGGTTGATATGATGGATTATGTTGATTGATTTCCGAATGTTAAACCATCCTCACATCCCCGGGATGAATCCCACTTGGTCATGGTGGTCATGATGAAAAAATGGTGGTCATGGTGAAAAAATAGTCATTAAATTTACATACTTCGAGGTCAGCTGCACACTCTAGGGGTAAAAGCAGCTCAGATAGAGAAGGGAGTACCAAATAAAGGGTGTTCGAAAGATCCACCCAGGATGGGAGATGCATGCTGAAAGTAGACTATAGACCAAATGTGATTGCCACCCAATGCCTCTTCTGAAACCACAGCACTCAAAAGGAAAGAGTGAACAAAAGGGAAATCCCTGCCACAGAGGCTGGTGGGGGATAGGGGGACTGAGGGGATTAGGGGGTGGGAGGGATACTGGGATTAGTGGTGGTGGATAGCCCTGCCACAGAGGCAGGTGGGGGATGGGGGGATTGAGGGGATTGGGGGGTGGGAGGGATACTGGGATTAGTGGTGGTGGATAGCCCTGCCACAGAGGCGGGTGGGGGATGGGGGGGCTGAGGGGATTGGCGGGTGGGAGGGATACTGGGATTAGTGGTGGTGGATAGCCCTGCCACAGAGGCGGGTGGGGGATGGCGGGACTGAGGGGATTGGCGGGTGGGAAGGATATTGGGATTAGTGGTGGTGAATAATGGGCACTGGTGGAGGGATGGGTACTCAATCATTGTATAACTGAAACCCAAGCACATTTGTAAGTCTACAACACTACCTTATGGTGTTTCACTAATAAAATTTTAAAAAATATCACAAGCAAAAGCTTATGAAGATTACTAAGAGAAGAAAGATGTTTGAAAGGATGGAAGGGGCCCCTTGATTCAAATGACTGACAAATGTTGGGAATATGGGTCAGTTCCCCACATCCCAGCACCCCGTAGGCTCCCCACATCCAAGCAGGACCTTCCATTTACCTGTGATTACTCACAAGGTTGGTCAAGTTCCTGGATCCCACCCGTCAGTTCAATAATATCAGAGAAAAAAAAATAAGCATTGTATTTGGAATGAGCAAAGTTCCATCAATCTCGTAGTCACCAAAATGATAAAAAGGATTCAGATCTGTTTAAAGGCCAAAAAGGCTCCAAAGTGACTGGAATGGTTTGCTGCCTATTATCCTCCATTCTTAGGGTCGGAATATACTCTAGGTTTTTATGTATACATACATGTACATAGATATCACGATCATGATCACGACCATCCTGTTCTTCGTCGATTGCCTCGAGCAGGCCCCAGTAATGTCTCCTTCGTCCTAGCCCTGAGATTTTTCAAAAAGTGCAATATTAAAGGCTCTTTCAGGGTTAGGAGAATGAGACCCATCATTGTTACCGGTATTTGGCATATTGGGTACACCATGGGGAGTTTGCCAGACTCTGCCGTGTGAGCAGGTTACATTCGGTAGCCTGCCATTTCGTCCAGGGGCCAGTTGGTGGGTGTGACCCCTGCCTACTAGAATATGGAGGATCTGGGTGGAGGATGCTCAGCCCCGATCCAACCAGGCTTGGAGATCTCAGCCCTGGGACCCGCATGCCTTTGTTCCTCTGCCAGTATCTTCATGCGTGTGGAGAGTGGTCTCAGCGTGGTGGTGGCTGCTTCTGGAAGTCTTCGGCTGCCGGAGCCCTGGTCAGGCGGGAGGGAAACTCAACTCGCTCCCCTCCAAGGGGCCCTGGCGGGGACAGCCAGGCACGGGGGCAGGACACTCTGCCGTACATAGATATAAATTTGATATATATGTATTTTATATGTTATATAATATGTATAATACAAATACTCCATATTATATATATGTCAAAAAAACTGTCCTCCTGTTGTTCATCTATTTTGCTCGAGTGGGCCCAATAATGTCTCCATTTTGAGACTACTTGTTACTGTGTTTAGCATATCGAATACGCCATGGGTGGCATGCCAGGCTTTGCTGTGCAGGTGAGATACACTTGGTAGCTTGCCGGGCTCTCTGAGAGGGGTGGAGTAATTGAACTCGGGTACGCTATGTTGGCTGCTTGCAAGGCAAACACACTACCCACTGTGCTATCGCTTCATATATATGTTTTTATATATATGTGTATATATATATATATATATATATATATTATATGTGTATGTATGTTTGTTGGTGGTACACACCTGGCAGTGCGCAGAGCTTACTCCTTGATTTTCATTTTGATGGTGCTCAGGGGACCATTTGGAATTATGAGGATTGAACCTAGATTGACCACATGCAAGGCAAGCACCTACCCCACTGTACAATTCCTCTTGTCCATACTCTGGATTTGAAAGTGTGTTTCTGAAACTGCCTCCTGTGGTTTTTCTTGTAGGCAAGAGTCCACTGGTCTGGCATTTTCAAGAGGTAGCTTGTTGGCTAGACAGTGCTCTCTTATGGTCTTACCAGTCTTTTCCCCTTTCCAGTGTCTGTCCAGCTCTCTGGGCTGGAGCTAGGCCAGTTGTTCTCTGCATCTCCAGGGCTGGCTTCAGAGTCACTGCTTTCACCCCATCTTGATTACTTCCTCACAAAACTCAATGTCAGGTGCCTTGTACCAACTTGCCTGTTTGACCTTCAATCAACCCACATGTTTTTTATTTTCCTGATGGACTGTTTGTGAGAGCATTGTTTCAATGTTTGAATAACCGGTACAGGATCAGGGCTCGTGTCCTTACCCCAGGCCCCCACTGTGTGAATCACTACTCCAGCAGCTGCCTCTCCACTACTTTATCCAGTCCAGCCCCCTTAAAGCACCAATTTACCTGAATGGGGACCAAGGGTCTCTCTGCATCTGGACCATGGCCCTTTAAGGATCCTGTCTGGTGCGGAAGTGATGTCACAGAACTGGTCTATCAACATCCTTTCTATTCTAGTTGTGGTTGTCTGGCTCAGGCTGCCATTGGTCTCAGGGGTAGAGGAGAAATTGGCAGCTCGTTTGACAGGGGGACTGCGGAGGCTGATTTTGTGGCAGGACACTAGCGGCCTCCCAGTCTCCTGCACTGTGAGTGCAGAGCTGGGCCAGCATGGGGGGTGCTTTTGCCCTTGTTTTTCACTCGTTTCTAATATCCCAGAGGTTCCTGAGGTATGGCAAAGGGTTTAGTGGGACCCAGAGGCTTTGGGCAGTGGAGTGGGGACTATGCTGGGGTTCAAGGTTTGCAAATGTGAGCAATTGATCATGGGAGGGTCCCCTTAGCCAGGATCGCCTCCAGCTCCGGGAAGGCTCAGAGGTGGGTGGGTGCGGGGCTGAGGGACCTGCACAGGGCGGGGCTTAGTCCTCTCAAACCTGCAGGCACTGGGCCGAGCTTGACTGTTTCCAGAGCCTTTGGTCCTGACATCACTAGTGTAGAACCTTCAAATTCACTTCAAAGGGCAGGGCCCCAGCCCCCTTGCAGCAGGAAACCCAGTTCTCCTCTGTCCTTTGATTGACCGTTGTGATGAGAAAAGGCCACCCAGTGGCTCATTCCCTGTGGATGGGTGAGGTTTGGAAGTAAAACTTTTTTTCTTTGTTCTTTCTTTTCTTTTTTTTTTCTTTTTGGGTCACACCTGGCAGATGCACAGGGGTTACTCCTGGCTTTACACTTAGGAATTAGTCCTGGCGATGCTCAGGGTACCAGATGGGATGCTGAGAATTAAATATGGGTCGGCCGCATGCAAGGCAAATGTTGTGCCGGCTCTGCTATTGCTCCAGCCCCTTCATTATTTTTTTTGTTTGGCTTGTGCACCATATCTGGAGATGCTCAGGGTTTACTTTTGGCCTTGCAGTTGGGAATTCCTGTTGATGGTACTCAGGGATCATATGGGATGCCAGGGACTGATCTGGGTTGGCAACGTGCAAGGCTAATTCCCTTACCTGCTTTACTGTCTCTTGTCCCAACTTTTATGTCTCGTTTTCTAGGTCAAGAATTTCTGCTTCCTAAGGGCCAGTTGCAAAGCACTATGAGCACTGTTCTGTGTGACACTGTCCCAACATATAAACATAAACAAAAAACCCCAAAATCCTCATTGATCCTGACATTGATTCAACTAGTTTAGATGATTTCAATGGCCCCTGCATTCTCAGCTTTGTGGGGACTCAGCCTTGCCTTCGTTACATGCATCCCGAGCTCCATACTGAGCTACAACCAAACCCAGACTCTGGTGTATTTTTATTTGCTTGAAACTGGTGCTTCCTTTTTCTGTATAGAAATTATTTCCACTTAATGTGATCTTCATTGAGTTGAGAAAAAAATGTACACACGTTTAATGACAACACTTTTGTCAATTTTGCATGTCCTTCTTACAAAACTATTTGGTCATTCCAGGAAAAGCCATATATGTTTCAATAATTGTATTTGCATGGTGGAAATGCTATACATCAATTCTGCAGGGTTCGACAATTTTTTTGACATGAAGACTCTCAAGAAATCAAGAAAAATTCGGAATCCTCCTCTGCTCTTCTCCAGGGAAGCAACCAGCCTCAGTGGAATGTCTCTGATCCTGGGTACTGTGACAGTCTCGGGTGAGCAGTGGTGTCTGCATCACTGTGGGGATTTTGAGACAGGCAGGAAGTCTTCAGATGGGAAAAGTCCCAGAGCTGTTAGCAGCATGAATACAATTTGAGTCAGCCGCCACACAAGTGTGATCATCTGAATATCCACATAGGAGAGAAACTGTAGACATGTAAAGAATGTGAGAAGCCTTAGATGGATACTCATACCTGATTATACATAGGAGAATTCATACAGGAAGGAAACGCTATTCATCCAAGGAATATGGGAAGACCTCAAGACTTGGTATGCATAGGAAAATTAATTTAGAGAAAACTTATTCATGAGAGGATAAAGAATGTATGAAGACCTTTATTCCCTTCTCAGGGGTTTCTGTGCATAAGAAAATTCATGCAGGAGAGAAGCCTTACTCATGTAAGGACTGTGGGAAGACCTTTACTTTGTACTCAGAACTTACTAAGCACAGGAAAACGCACACTGAAGAGAATCCTTATATATGTAAGAACTATTGAAAGGCATTCACTTATCTCACTCCTAATTACATATAAGAACATTCATACTGGAAAGAATCCTTATGTATGTAAGGCAAGCAGGAAGGCCTACATTATGTCCTCAAGCCTTAGTGATCACAGAAAAGTTCATATGGCAGACAGTTTACATATGGAAGGACTGTGGGGAGGCCGTCATTCAAAGTTGATGTCTTACTAAACAGAAAAGTCCATACCAGAGAGAAACCCCATACATGTTAAAAAGGCCTTTGCTCTACATTCAAGCCTTAGTGTGCATAGGAAAATTCATAGTGGAGAGAAGTGAGGAATGTGCGAAGGCCTTCACTCAACACTCAACTCTTACGATCCATAGGAAAATACATACTGGAGGGAAAATTCATGTTCGTAAATGTAGGAAGGCCTTTGTGTGCCTCTCTAGCCTTTGTAATCATTGTAAAATGCACATGGGGTGAGTTGACCCCGAAGTACTATCCCCAAGTTCAGAACAATCCCCCTAGGGAAGACACATTTTATTTAGATCAGGAGGTTTGGGGGGCTCCAAAAGTGCAGACAAGAAGTTTAGAATCCAGCATGACAAGCTTCCCATGACATCAACCTATAAGGGAAAACTACTTGGTGATTATCACCAGTGCAGGGTTATAGTTATGCCAGTGCCCCGGCATTTGGACTTCACATGTATGTTAACTTGTAAATAACAGTCTTGGTGATGGAAGCCAGGAGGAAAGTGACTAAATAAGTACCAAAAATAAATAGGAAAAACCTCTTGAAGCTACAAAAGCTTTGAAAAATGAATGAGACAATCTTATCAACCCTACAACCAGATATAACAATGTTCACATAAATTTGTTTTCTCCATCTATTGATATTAATATTGCAAATTTGTTATCTCGTAAAATTTTTATTGTTTTGGCCTTTTGGGTCACATCTGACAATGCACAGAGGTTACTCCTGGGTATGCACTGAGGAATTATTCCTAGTGGTGTTTGTGGGACCATATGGTATGCTGGGAATCGAACTCGGGTCGGCCGCATGCAAGGCAATTGCCCTACCCACTGAACTATCATTCCAGCCCTGTCTCATCAATTTTAATATAGAATTGTATCAACAATTGGTGTTTTAATTTTCTTTAGTAAAGTAAATAAATAACCACCCCTCACTCAGGACTGTCAAGGTTCACCGCTGGACCATTCTTTGCTCTGATCCTGGCATGACCCAAAACACTGTTTTCTGGGGGGTTTGGCAGAGACCAACCACAGTGCTGCAGGGAATCGTCTTCAATCAAAAATCAGCCAAATCTTCATTCTTCAGGCCTTTCTGTGATACATTGAAGGGCGCTGTTCTCAGGCCCTACACCTGGCATTAAACTCAGAGCTACATAACTGGGGGAATTCTCATATGTTGTGGAGCACTGAGGTTGGAATACAGGATATCTGACATGCACATTTTCCACTGTTGCATCTTTGCATATCTTGTATAATGGGATTTTTATTTTTTGAAGACTCAAATCAGTATTGAGAATGTTATTTCCAAAAACTGTCATCTTAAGAAAATGTTCCTGGAAATCTTCCATAAGGAGGAATGAAAACAGTTTAAATTCATTTTATTGTGCATAGAAGAATTTGTGCAATTTTTTAAAGGGTTAAGGGGTCCCTGGAGTGAAATATTTTACAAATGGTGGGGTCATGGGAGAGACCTCAAGCTTTCTCCATCTCAGCAGATAAATCCATTCAGCTGTGCTTACTGATATACAGGGTGGTCAAATTCCTGGATAACATTCCTTTCTCATTTCAGTACTATTAGAGATAAGGAAACCAGAAACATTTACTTTTGCTTTTTTTGGGGGGGGGGTTACACTTGGCGATGCACATGGGTTACTCCTGGCTCTGCACTCAGGAATTACTGCTGGCGGTGCTCAGGCGACCATATGGGATGCTGGGAATCGAACCTGGGTTGGCCGCGTGCAAGACAAATGCACTACCCGCTGTGCAATCACTCCAGCCCCAGAAACATTTACTTTTGGAAGCACTAAAATCCCAATAATCTAGTGGCCAATCAAATGCTAAAGGCCACTAAGATAGAAAAGCTATAAAATGATCAGTAAGATTTGCTAACTCTGAACTCTGTGTATAACTCCATTCTCGAATTGGTCCTTATGCTAGGTTTTATGTTTTTAGATAATATTTTTATTTGGGGACCATACCTAGCACTCATTAGGGGTAACTCTTTCACTCTTAGTCAACATTTGGGATGCCAGGGATGGAGAGTGAGTTGACCAAGTCCAGTGCAATGTACTGTTCCCACCTGATCCATATTTTGCGTTTGAAAATGTGTGTTTCTGAAGCCTCCTCGTGGAACATTCCTTGTAGGTAGGTGTCCGCTGCTGGCGTGTTGTCAGAGGGTAGAGCGTTGAATCTATAGTGTTCTAGATACTCTTAGCAGCCTTTTTCTCCAGTTTCAGTTTCTCTCCAACTCTCTGGTGGCTTCTCTCAGGGTTATTCTGTTCCTCTCCAAGACTGGCATTGGAGTCACTGTTTTCACTCCCATCTGGATTATTACTTCCCTGAGAAACTCGCTGTCCCCACCTGTTACCTACCTGCCAGTTAGTGAATCAAACTGCTTCATTTTTCTTGATGGACACGTGTGTGAGTGCATTGGTTCGATGTTTGACTGACCAGTGCAGGGCACTTCTTACTCCCCAGAGACCCATGGTGTGACTGGCCTTCCCAGCAGTTGCCTCCCCCTCCTTTTTGTGATCCTGCCACTTGCAGCACAGGATCCCCTGGGTGTCCCGAAAGGATCTCTCCGCACCAGTAGTCTGGCCTTTTAAGGCTGCGGGTGGGAACAGAAGTGACGTCAGATACAGGGCCTTCCAGGTACCTGTGTTCTTGCCGACAGAGATGGTTCAGTCAGTCCCACTATTGTTACGAGGGTGAAGGGCGGCCTGGGACTGGCTGGAGGCAGTTCTTGGAGGCTGATTTTGGGGCAGGACGGGGTCGACTCTCCCTCTCTGCACTTTGAGCGACACGCTAGTGTGGGGGACGCTTTCACCCTGGTTTCTCACTTGTTCCCCGACATCCAGGTTTTCCTGAGGTGTGGTGGAGGCTTATGGGGGATACGGAGATTTGGGGGTGCTGTGGCGGCAATACTGAGGTGCAATGTTGCGGGTGTGAGTGCATGGTCTTAGGGGGCCGCTGAGGCCACGATGGCCTCTAGCTCCGTGATGGGGCAGTGGGGGAAGTGTATGAGCTTGGGTTTGAGCACGGGGGTGCAGGACCTGCACAGGGCTGGGGGTTTGGCAGTCCCTACCCTCCCGGCAGTTCCATATTGAAGTTTTGGCCCTAATCTCGTAGATTCGGTACCTCCAGACTTGAAGGGTAGAGCCCCACCCTCACCCTTTTCCCCCGATGGCAAGGGTCACCTTGCTGTTCATCATTTTCATTGCCACCGCGTTGGTCCGTGACATTCGGGGGCAATGGACCTGCAGGTGGCTGGGGTTTACCAGTGAACATGTTCTCTTGGGGCTATTTTTGGTTTGGGGGTTCTTTTGGGGGGGTGTTGGGGGGAGGGGGCATTCCCGGAGTGCTCAGGACTACCTCTGGTTCTGGGATCAGGTATGATTCCTGCTGGTTTTGCTGCATGACATCGGTATGCGGAGAATTTACCGGGTCAAGGCAAGCGCCCTACAGACTTCATTGCCTGTCCAACCACAATATTGGTGTTTTTTTTTTTCAGATCACGAGTTTCATCTCCCTCATGTCAAGTTGCAAAGCATCCTCCACTCTTCATCTCTTCCTGAGCGAGTGACCCGAGACTATTGGGATAAATACTAGGGTAAAGATTTTTGTTCTTGTTTTTTAAAGTTTTTCCTTTTTATTTTTTGAAGGAAGATACTTGTTTATTTGTGTGTGTGTGTGTGTGTGTTTTGGGGGGGGCTTTGTACAGGACTCCTGGTGTTTTTGGAAGAAATTTATATACGAAGGGGCGGAGCAAAAGTACAGCAAATACATGCCTTGCACACAGTCAACATGGGTTCTGTCCCCTGCATCATAGTGATCCCCAAAACTTCCAGAAGTGAAACCCTGAGTGCAGAGTTAAAAATACCCCCTGAGCAATGCTTGTTCTGGCTCAAAGGAAACACGCACACACACACTTGTACACACAGGAAACTTGTGATTGCAAGAAAAGAGAATAATAAGGATTCTGGGAAAGTATGGAAATACCAGAAAACAGAGTTTTCAGAACCCACTCTTTTACTATATAAATGTACCTCGCTAGTTTGTCTTTGCACATAATTTTTGTTTGTTTGTTTGCTTTGCTTTGTACGAGTTGTCCTGTTGTTGCTGTAGTTTTGGCCACTCCCTGTAGTGCTCTGCCCTTACTTCTGACTCAGCTCAGAGATCATTGCAGTCAGGGCCCAGCGTGGCCAAGTATCGTACTTGGGTCAACTGAGTGTAAAACCACTCTGCCCCCAAAATGGAATATTTACAGTATAAGTAGTCTTGGGAAGTTCCAAATGTCAGGCACAGTTCATATTATGGTCCTTAGTAAAGAAATGCCTTGGCTATTTGGATTTATTTTCTATAAACCTGGGTGATTGCACCATTTTCAAATATATTCCTGCACAAGAGGAGCAAGCATAGGATGAGACTCACGCAGATGGGCTGATGCGGGATTAGAGTAAATCAGGACTCAGATGGGCGCAGGTCCAGCGGGACAGAGCACGGCTGTACCTCAGGCTCATCTGGACCCAGAAGTGACCTTGTTCCCCTGAACAGAGTGCACAGGCGCATGTCCTTGTCCACCCTGCAAGAGAGTGGATGAATGTTTGTCCACCCTACGTCCCAGTGGCTTTCTCCATGGCAGAGCCACATTCCAGGCTATAGTTCCCAGGGGCAGCACTGCAGCCTGCCTGCAGGGGGTGCTGGTACTCAGGAACTCCTGAGGCCCCTTGCTGGGCCTCTTGGGAATTTTGTGTGCTCCATGGAGGAATTTGAGGATCATAGAAGGCTGCCATTTCCACTGCTTTCACCCCATCTTGATGACTTCCTCACGTAACTCAATGTCAGGTGCCTTGAACCAACCTGCCTGTTTGACCTTGAATCAACCCACATGTGTTTTTCCTGATGGACTGTGTGTGAGAGCATTGTTTCAATGGTTGACAAACCAGTATAGGATCGGGGTTCTTGTCCTTACCCCCAGCGCCCCACTGTGTGACCCACCACTCCAGAAGCTGCCTCTCCACTACTATATCCAGTCCATCCCCCTTGCAGCACGGATTCACCTGGTGGGCACAGAGGGTCTCTGCATCTGGACCATGGCCCTTTAAGGCTCCTGGTGGAAGCAGAAATGATGTCATAGATGGGCCCTTCAGAAATTCTATTCTAGTGGTGGTTGCCTGGCTCTGGCCGCCATTGGTCTCGTGGGTAGAGGAGGAACTTGTGCCCGGCTTGACAAGGCAACTGCGAAGCCCATTTTGTGGCAGAACGCAAGTGGCCTCAGGTGAGCGCCCCACATCTTGGCACTGTGAGTGGTGGGGCTGCGCCAGCTTGGGGGGCACTTTCGTGCTTGTTTTCCACTGTTCAGGATTTCCAGGCGGTTCCTGAGGTGAGGTAATATGTAAGCTTTCAGGGGACCCAGAGGCTTTGGGTGATGGATGCTGTGCCAGGCGCATGGGTCGCAGGTGTGAACAAGTGATCCTGGTGGGTCCCCTTGGCCAGGATCTCCTCCGGCTCCTGAAAGGTTCAGAGTTCGGTGGGCCTGGGCCTGCAGGACCTACAGAGGGCGGGGGTTGGCCCTCCCGAACCTGCCAGCACCAGACTGCGCTTAACCCTGTCTGGAGCCTTTGACCCTGGCATCGTTAGTGTGGCACCTTCTGATTCACTTAGAAGGGCAGGGCCCCAGCCGCACTGCAGCAGGAGACCCAGATGTCCTCTGTACTTTGATTGACTACCCTGATGGGGCGGTGCCACCCGGTGATAGAGAGGGGCCACCCAGTGTCTCTGTCCTTGCAGGTGGGTGGGGTTTGCAAATGGAACTTTTTCATAAATATCATTTTGGTTTGGCTCTCGTACCACATGTGGAGGTTGTCAGGGTTTACTTTCGGCTATGCAGTCGGGAATTCCTGCTTGTGGTACTTAGGGAACATAAGGGATGCTGGGAATTGATCTCGGTTGGCTGCATGCAAGGCAAGTTCCCTACCCACTTTACTGTCTCTAGTCCCAGCTTTTGTATATTTTTCCCTAGGTCCAGAATTGCTCCATCCTAAGGTCCAGTTGCAAAGCACCCCACACATGTAAAATCTCCCTGACCAGACGACCCCCAGCTGTTGTGAGTACTGGGGGTAAAGTTTTGTTTTTCTTTTTTAAGAGACATAGTTGATTTCCAGGGAGGGTGGTGGTGTTGGGGAAGCTTTTCTCAGGGTCACTCCTGATGTGGTGGAAATAATTCATTTAGAAAGGGCCAGAGCAATAGTACAGCAAGTAGGGTACTTTCCTTGCAAGCAGCCAACCCAGGTCTTTCTATGTCTAGTAATCCATATATTCCCTGAGTCTCACAGGACTGAACCCTGATCCCAGAGCTGCAATAATCCCTGAGCACTGCCAATTGTGGTCTAAAAGTGAAATGTATGTGCATGCACACACACACATACACACACCGAGGATGTGAGAGCAATGAGAGAGAGGAGTAGTATTAACGAGAAAACATGAATTTCTGCAGTATAGAAAAATACAGATAAAGGGGCCGGGAATGCACAGCTAGCTTGATCCCCTAGAACTGCCGGCTTTTCCCCTGGATCTGCGCTGGACTGGGAACTGAGGCACATCTCGGGGAAACAAAGCTGAACGGCTCCGGGTACTCTCTCCTCATTCGAACAGGTTACTGCCCAGTGCCCAGCGCCAGGGACACTTTCTGGGCATGCACAGCTAGCTTGATCCCCTAGAACAGCCGGTTTTCCTACTGGATCTGCACGGGACGGGGAACTGAGGCATATCTCGCGGAAAAAAAGCTGAACGGCTCCAGGCACTCTCTCCTCATTCGAACAGGTACTGCCTGTTACCCAGCGCCAGGGACCCTCTCCGGAGCTGCAGCCACTAACGCGGCCGCGAATTATTCTCCCACTACATATCCCATAGGATCCATAGGTTACCCTCTTAGAAGGAACCTTCTCTAGGTTAGCTCAACCACTAGAAACACATTAGCCGATGACTCTTTAAGTCTATCTCAACTCACTCTGCACATCAAGCAGAATAGTAACAGTGAACGAGAAGGACTAAACCACACTGGTCACAATGGTAAAGCAACGAAAAGCCCGCCAAACTTTCTTATTGAAGAGGCTAGCCCAGAAGACACCAACAGTACTGTAGTGTTAGACAACCTCTCTGACAAGGAATTCAGAAGGGAGCTACTTAGGATGATTAGGGAATTAAAAGAAACAATGGAAAGCAATGCCAATAAAAGACAAGAGGATTTGAAGGCAGAAATGAGGAAAATGCAAAAGGAAATGTCAGACCTGAAAAACCTGGTAGGCGAATTGAAAAACTCAGTGGAAGGCATCAGCCAGCAGAGTAACAGCTGCTTAGAACAGAATCAGTGACCCTGAAGATGAAGTTCAGAGACTCTCCAGAAAAGAGCAGAAAATGGAAAAGAGACTCACAATTCGGGAACAGATGGCAAGAGAAGATCGTGATGAAGCCAAGAGGGGTAACGTAAGAATTATTGGAGTCCCAGAGGGACAGGAAGAAAACCTTGATGAAGAAGAAACTGTCAAAGACATCATTGCTATAACGTTTCCAGAGCTGAAGAAAACTTGTGACCACATTCAGGAGGCCCGAAGGGTACCAGTTAGAAGAAATCCGAATAAAAATACCCCAAGATACATCCTGATCAAAATGACCAAAACCTTAGATAGAGACAAAATTCTGAAAGCAGCAAGATCAAAGAAAGAAATCTCCTACAAAGGAGCATCCTGAAAATTCACAGCTGATTTTTCTGATGAAACCCTCATGGCCCGAAAATAGTGGTGGGATATAGTGAAAAAACTCAATGAAATAAATGCCTCTCCAAAAATACTTTACCCAGCGAGACTCTCATTCATAACAGAAGGAACAACACACAGTTTCACAGACAAACAACAGCTCAGGAACTTCATAGACTCAAAACCATTGTTACAAGAACAACTAAATGGGCTAATTTAAGGCAAGACAGGACCCTCAAATACACCAAATTTCAAAAGAACAATGGGACAAAACCCCATAACAATAATCTCTCTCAATGTCAATGGGCTATACGCACCAATTAAAAGACACAGAGTGGCAGGATGGATTAGAAAATTGAACCCAACGTTCTGCTGCCTGCAAGAAACACATCTCAATAGTCAAAGCAAACACAGACTCAGAGTCAAAAGCTGGAAAACAATCCTACAGGCAAACAGCTCCCATAAAAAAGTTGGGGTAGCCATTCTAATATCAGACAACATTGATTTCAGAGTGAAGAAGGTCACAAGTGACAGTGAAGGCCATTTCTTACTAATCAAATGTTCTGTACAACAGGAAGACCTTACAATACTAAATGTATATGCACCTAATGAGTGACCAGCAAAGTACTTAAAACAACTACTCATAGATTTGGAGAAAGACATCAATATCAACACAATACTATTGGGACACTTCAACACCGTTTTATCACCTCTTGATACATCAACCAGTCTCAAGCTTAATAAGGACATACTTCATCTGAGGGAAACAATGGAAGAAAGGGACTTAGTAGATATATACAGGACATTTCATCCTCAAAATGCTGAATACACATTCTTCTCAAGCGTACATGGAACATTTTCGAAGATAAACCACATGCTGAGCCACAAAACATACCTCCATAAAATTTAGAAGATAGAGATTTTATCAACAATCTTCTTGGACCACAATGCGCTGAAATTAGAAGTAAATCACACAGAAAAACAGAAAACTAAATCAAACACCTGGAAATTAAACAGTGCACTATTGAACAATGAGTGGCTTAGAAAGGTAATCAAAGAGGAACTGAAAAGATTCCTAGAAATGAATGAAAATGAGGACACGAGTTACCAAAACTTATGTGACACAGCAAAAGATGTGTTAAGAGGAAAGTTTATAGCTCAACAAGCATTCCTCAGTAAGGAGGAGCAAAGCCCACATAAATAACCTAACCTCACAGCTTAAGAGCTTGGAGAAGGACCAACAAAAGGAGCACAACCCGAACAGGAGGAAGGAAATAATAAAACTCAGAGCAGAGATTAACGGGATGGGAAACCCAAAAAACAATCCGAAACATCAATGAAACCAAGAGCTGGTTCTTCAAGAAAATTAACAAGATTGATAAGCCTTTAGCAAAACTCAAAAAGAAAGGAATAGAGAAAACCTTTTTAATAAACCGAATCAGAAATGAAAAGGGTGCCATTACAACAGAAACTACAGAAATTCAAAGGATCCTCAGGGAGTAATTTGAGAAGCTTTATGTGAAGGAACATCAAAACCTCGAGGAAATGGATAAATTTCTAGACTCCTACAGACTCCCAAGGCTGAACCAAGAAGACCTGGAATACCTGAACAGACCTATCCCCATCAAGGAAATTGAGATGGTAATAAAAAGTCTTCCCAAGCACAAAAGTCGTGGCCTGGATGGATTCACTAGAGAATGCTTTCAAATACTTCAAGAGGACTTACTCCAAATCCTCTTTAAGCTTTTCCACGAAACTGAAATATCAAAAACACTTCAAAAGAGTTTCTACAAAGCAAATATTACACTGATACCAAAAGCAGACAGTGATACCACAAAGAAAGAGAATTATAGGCCGATATCCCTGATGAAAACAGATGCAAAGATCCTCAACAAACTACTAGCAAATAGAATCCAACTACTCATCAAAAAGATCATACACCATGACCAAGTAGGATTCATCCCAGGGATGCAAGGACGGTTTAACGTTCGGAAATCAATCAACATAATCCATCATATCAACAAAAGAAAAGATGAAAACCATATGATCATATCAATAGATGCAGAGAAAGCATTTGACAAGATCCAGCACCCGTTTATTATAAAAACCCTAGCCAAAATGTGTATAGAGGGGGATTTCCTCAACATAGTTAAAAGGTCATCTACCACAAGCCTACAGCAAGCATCATCCTCAAAGGGGAAAAACTGAAAGCCTTCCCTCTAAGATCAGGGACGAGACAAGGATGTCCACTCTCTTCATTGCTGTTCAATATAGTACTGGAAGTACTTGCAATAGCAATTAGGCAAGAAAAAGATATTAAAGGCATTCAGGTAGAAAAGGAAGAAATCAAGCTCTCACTATTCGCAGATGATATGTTACTATACTTAGAGAACCCTATAACCTCCACCAAGAAACTCCTAGAAACAATAGACTTGTATAGTAAAGTTGCTGGCTATAAAATCAATACCCAAAAGTCCATGACTTTCATATGCAAACAGTGAGAGAGAAGAAAATGACATGAAAAAACAATCCCGTTCATAATTGTTCCCCAGAAAATCAAGTACCTAGGAATCACCTTAACTAAGGAAGTAAAGGACCTGTACAAAGAAAACTATAAAACGCTACTTCAGGAAATAAAAGAGGACACAAGGAAATGGAAAGATATCCCCTGCTCATGGTCGAGAGAGTTAACATTGTCAAAATGGCAATACTTCCCAAAGCATTGTACAAATTCAATGCAATCCCTATAAGGATACCCATGCTATTCTTCAAAGAAATGGAGCAAACACTCCTGAAATTTATAAGGAACAATAAGCCCCCACGAATAGCTAAAGTAATTCTTGGGAAAAAAGACAATGGGAGGAATCAACCTCCCTAACTTCAAACTCTACTACAATGCAGTAATAATTAAAACAGCATGGTACTGGAACAAAGGCAGAGTTGCAGACCAATGGAACACGGTTGAATACACTGACATCTCCCCTCAATCATATGATCATGTAATCTTTGATAAAGGTGCAAGAAATGTGAAGTGGAGTAAGGAAAGCCTCTTTAACAAATGGTGCTGGCAAAACTGGATGGCTACATGCAAAAAAAATGGGCTCGGAACTCTGCCCTACACCATGTACAATAGTAAGATCAAAAAGGATTAAAGACCTCAACATCAGACTGGAAACCATAAGGTACGTTGAAGACAAAGCTGGCAAAAACCTCCATGACGTTGAAACTAATGGTATCTTCAAAGATGTCACACCACTAGCCAAGCAAGTGAAAACAGAGATAGATAAATAGGACTATCTTAAACTAAGAAGCTTCTGCACCTCCAAAGAAACAGTGACCAAAATACAAAGACAAGCTACAGAATGGGAAAGGATATTCGCTGAATATACATCTGACAATGGGTTGATATCAAGGATATATAAAGTTCTGGTCAAACTCCACAAGAAGAAAATATCCAACCCCATAAAATATGGGGCAATGAAATGAACAGAAACTATCTCAAAGAAGAAATCCGAATGGCAAAAAATCACATGAGAAAATGCTCTACATCATTAATCATCAGGGAGATGCAGATCAAAACCTCAATGATATACCATATCACACCACAGAGACTGGCCCACATCCAAAAGAACAAAAGCAATTGATGCTGGTGTAGATGTGGCAAGAAAGGGACACTCCTTCACTGTTGGTGGGAATACCGACTGGTTCAGCCCTTATGGAAAGCAGTATGGACCATTCTCAAGAAATTAGAAATTGAGCTCCCATTTGACCCAGCAATACCACTCCTGGGAATATATCCCAGAGAGGCAAAAATGTATAGTCGAAGTGACATCTGCATTTGTTTGTTCATTGCAGCACTCTTTACAATAGCTAGAATCTGGAAAAAACCCGAGTGCCCAAGAACAGATGACTGGTTAAAGAAGTTTTGGTACATCTACACAATGCAGTACTATGTAGCTGTTATAAAAGATGAAGTCATGAATTTTACATACAAGTGGTACCATGTGGAAAGTATCATGCTAAGTGAAATGAGTCAGAAAGAGAGGGATAGGCATAAAAAGATTGCATTCATCTGGGGAACATAAAGTAACAAAATAGGAGATTAATACCCAAGAATAGCCACGATCAGTACCAGGAGGATTACTCTATGTCTTAGAGGCCAGCCGGGCACTCTAGGGGAAAGGGCAGCTCAGATAGAAAAGGGAGCACCAAATAAATTGTGTTTGGAGGATCCTCCCAGGAGGGGAGATACATGTTGAAAGTAGACTATGGACTAAAAATGATTGGTACTCAATACCTCTTTTGCAGACCACAACACCCAAAAGGAGAGAGAAAACAAAAGGGAATGCCCTGCCACAGAGGCAGGGTGGGATGGGGGGGATGGGGGGTGAGAGGGATACTGGAATTTATCGGGGTGGAGAATGGGCACTGGTGGTGGGATGGGTACTCGATCATTGTATAACTGACCCAAGCACAACAACTTGTTAAGTCTACAACTATACCTCATGGTGTTTCACTAATAAAACAAAAACAAAAAAAATTGATGAGAAAACAAACTTGCAATAACAATAGATATAGAAAATAATTTTTTGTGAACATTGTTATATTTGATTGCAGCATTTTTAAGACTCTAAGAATCTTTGAAGATTTTTGTTGCTTCAAGAGGTGTTTACAGATTTTTAATTTTTATTTAGTGACATTCTTCTTAACTTTCATCACCAAAACCCATTATTTACAAGTTAACATACACGTGAGTCCAAATGCTGTGACACTGCTAAAGCTGGAGCTCAGGTGATAATCAGCAAGTACCTTTACTTATAGTAATGATATCACCGGAAGCTTGTCACATGCTACCT
Organism: Sorex fumeus; assembly: GCF_029834395.1. Classification (NCBI taxonomy): domain Eukaryota; kingdom Metazoa; phylum Chordata; class Mammalia; order Eulipotyphla; family Soricidae; genus Sorex; species Sorex fumeus. Next base: position 745,880 of record NW_026606225.1, on the reverse strand, counting down.
GGATTACTTCCTTCTTGGCTGCACTCCTGCAGCCCCCTAACACTCCTAGTCCAAACAAAACTTATCTTCCCTAGGGGCACTCATCTGAATGAGGGGATAGTTATTAGGGATTGACACATCCAGTGTGCATTTTATGATGTCTAAAAGGCTTGAGAGGTTTGCAAAGGCCTTCCCACATTAACGAATTTAAGATTTCTCTCCAGTATATGTTTTCATATGGCTAGTAAGCGTTATGGGTTGCTTGAAGATCTTGCATTTTTCTTACATATTTAAGACTTCTCTCCACTATGACTTTTAAAATGCATAATAAGGCTACAGTGTAGAGTGAAGACCTTCCCATATGTCAGACATTTATGTGGTTTCTTTCCAATGTGATTTTTCTTCTGTGCTTAGTAAAACAACAAGTTTGGGTAAAAGCCTTCTCAAGGTCCTTATATATAGAGTCTGTCTCCAAGTTCAATTTTCCTATGATTCTAAGGCTTGAGAGGTTAATGTAGGCCTTTCCGCATTGCTGATACATGTAAGTATTCTTTCCATTATGAATATGAATGTGTGTAATGAGGAGGAGTAAATGAATGCATTCCCACAATCCTTACATACATAAGTGATGCCCCGAATTCATCTCAAAGATGGTAAAAGTGATTCGATCCTAAGGTTCTCTGCTCCAAATCCCTGGGACAGGCACATGCCCAGAACTGCACACAGAGCATTGTTGGAACATGAGACTGTGTGACTGAGCAGGCGAGGCTCTAAGAGCAGGAAGGACAAAATAGGAAAAACACATGTCCTGGGGCCTGAGACATTTGTAGCCATCAGGGTACATACATAAGTAGCACATCCGGGTTCCCCTGATGCCTGTCAGGGGTGAATTCGGAGCACAGAGCCAAGAGGAATCCCTGAGTACCTCCACTGTAGCACGAAAATAAACATGAAAGAAAACAAAGCAGCAGGATGGAGTAACAGGACTGTGGGCCTGTGGATAGCGGTTAGGACTGGTAACACCGCCATCCCTTATAATTTCTCAAGAACTGGCAGATGGAAATCCTTCGTACAGAATCAGAAATAACCAGAGAATGACTGGGTTTGACCCCTCCCCTTCAACATCTTTCAAAAAAACCAAACAAACAAATAAGTCTAATCAGCACTGGACCCCTGGCACCCTATATGGCCGGTTCCCCAGTCCTGAGAGGAATGATCCTTGATCACCACTAATATGGCCCATTCAAATCAACAAAAAAATAAAACAGTGGCCTCAAACAGAGAGCAGATCAATCAGGCTAGGAACCGGATCCCCGTCTCCTTCCTGAAACAATCAGAGATTATCGGCCTTGGAAGCCTGTGCTACATGTCACTGCACTGCGTCATCTTCTCACTCTCCTGCCTGAAGATGGTGTGGCAGAGGCCATCTCATCATCTCCTGCCTGTTTTTCCTGTGGACCAACAGGAGGCTCCGTGCAAGGACCTGAGCTGTGGGCACCAGAGGAGCACAACCAGCCCTGGCCCCCACCTGAGCAGAAGTCCCTGCATTGGAGCCAGAAAGGTAGTGGCCAGCCAGATGTTTGGACACTGGCTCACAGAACCATCCATGAGAAGACACTGCCAGATGTTCCTCTCTCTCAGGGGACAGAGAAGTGTGTTGTGACCCAGCTTCTGTCAGGACAGGAGCGGTTGAGGCCTACAGGGGAGGAAAACGCTGCGCTGCCCAAGCCCGGGACTCTACCCTGGGAACCACACAGTAAGGTCCCTAAGACTAGAGACTAACTCTGAGGCCAGGAGCTCCCACGCGGCTGCAACCCCTGCAGGCCCCAGTGACCACAGCACCATTATTCGCTCTGCCGTGGGGCCAGCAACAGGGACAAACCTTCAGCTGCCCTCTTGCAAAGGGGAAGGGACACAGGTCTGGGCGCTCTCTTCCAGGGACCAAGGTCACTTTTGGGCTCGGGTAGGCCCCAGGTAATCCCAGCTCTGACCCTCTGGACCTGGACCCATCCTGGTCGTGATTTACTGAAATCCCCAATCAGCACATGAGCCTCATCCAGCACTTGCTCCTCTTTTGCAGGAATACCTCTGAGAACGCCAAGAGAGAGATAGCCACAAAAAAAATGCCTGTCTTCGAAAACTCTAGAACTTATTTGTCAACGTGGTTTGGCGCATGCCTCAGGCAACCGCAAGTGAACGTTCGAGCTCACAAAGCAGTGCAGAGATGCGATCAAGGAAGACCTCAAAGAGAGAAGAGCAGAAGTACTGGTAGATGCAGCAGAAGCCGGGAAAAGTTTGTAATGCCCGCCTGTCCTTTGACAACTACAAGACCAAGATGACTGCCCTCCGACGTCCTGATGGATCTATCACATCTTCCAAAATGGCAATGGAGAAGATTATCCATGACTTCTACTCAAATCTCTTTGATAGACATGTCCACCTGCCGACATACCAAATTCCACAGGATGGATATGTCATTCCCAATGTTCTCCCTTCTGAAATCCGACACGCCATTTCATCAGTAAATAAAAGAACAGCACCCGGCCCAGACAAGGTCAGACCTGAACCCCTGAAGAACCTGCCGTCAGTACTCATCAATACACTGGCTCGGCTCTTCACACGCTACCTGTCTGAATGCAAGGTTCCATCCCGATGGAAAACCAGCAGGACTGTACTACTGTACAAGAAGGGAGACATCCATGACATTGGTAACTATTACCCGATCTGCCTATTGTCTGTCATCTACAAGTTGTTCACTTGAGTCATCCTAAATAGAATTGGCAGAACACTAGATGAAGGACAACCATGCAAGCAAGCCGGGTTCGGCAAAGGATTCAGCACCATCGACCATATCCACACAATATCCAAGCTCATTTAGGTTTCTCGGTAGTTCATGATGCCACTCTGTTTAACATTCATTGTTTTAAAGAAGGCCTTTGATTCTGTTGAGATGGAAGCGCTCATTGAAGCCCTAGCCAATCAGGGCATTCAAGCCAAATACATCAAGATCCTCCGTGAGCTATATTGCAGATTCACTAACAGGATTTCATCAGTCTACAAAGAAGTGATCATTGATGTCAAGAGAGGGGTTCGGCAGGGTGATACCATTTCACCGAAACTCTTCAGTGCCACCCTCGAGAACATCATGCGACGACTGGAATGGGAAGGAATGGGAGTGAAGATAGATAGTCAGCAACTACACCACCTCCGCTTTGCTGATGATATTGTTTTAATAACACCAAACATCAGCCAAGCGGAACAAATGCTGGCCGACTTTGACCGTGAATGTGGAAAGGTAGGACTACAGCTGAATCTTACGAAGACTATGTTCATGAGAAACAGCCTCGTTCCTTATGCCCCATTCGCTCTCAACAGAACGACCATCTCCGAATGCAACAGCTATGTGTACCTAGGTCGAGCAGTCAACATGACAAATGACCTGGCACCCGAGCTGCGCAGGAGGAAGAGAGCGGCTTGGAACGCCTTCAAGAACGTCGAAGCAATAGCTAAGAGGACGAAAAACCTCTGGCTCCGGGCACATCTCTTTGATTCCACTGTTCTTCCTGCATTAACATATGCCTCAGAGACCTGGACCCTAGGCAAACAAGGTGAGAACGCTATTCAGGTCTGCCAAAGAAGAATAGAAAGAGCTATGCTTGGAATATCACGTTTCACTCAAATGAGAGAAAGAATCCAGAGTTCCGACATCCATCGACGATCAAGAATCAGGACGCTGTCTCATTTGCCAAGGTGTCAAAAAACAGATGGGCTGGTCACGTAATGAGATTTAAAGAAAAGCGCTGGACTAGAGCTGTTACTGACTGGATTCCACGGGATGTCAAAAGACCGCGTAGCCGCCCACGTACCAGATGGTCAGACTTCTTCGTCAAGATCATAAATGATCGGTTTGAGGCTCTTCATGTTTCCAGAGCGAACAGATGCCATTGGGCTACACTAGCACGCGACAGGGACAAATGGAGACGTTACTGGCGCCCGCTCAAACAAATCGAGGATTAACGGGAAGTTAAGTGATTAAGTGATTAAGTTGGCGGAGGTTGATTTGTGAACAAATTACATATATATATAGACATAGATAGATATAGATATAGATATACACACATACACAAACACAGAAACATATATATGTGTTCATGTGTATATATACATATATATGTATATATATATATATATATATATATACATACATATATGGTCATACCCTGTGGTTGCTGCCAAAAGGTACCAAATGGTACTCAGTGTGGTGCTGGGGTATACAGGTCAGCTGTGTACAAGGCCAGTACCCTACCAGACTCTAGTTCTGGCACCTAAATTTATTGATTTATTTTTGGTTGGCTACACCGAATGGAGATTAGAGTTTACCCCGGCTCTGTTCTCATTGATAATGCTAGGTTTGGGGACAGGAACAGTCCTGATGGTTCAAACATGGGACTGTTGGGAGGGTTGGGACGGCCAAGCCCCTGACTGAGTCCCACATTCACCCACTGTTGCCCCATCCCGGAGCTGGAGACGATCGAGGCCAAAACGTCCCCCCAGGATCACGCACTCACAACTGCGACCTCTGCACCCTGATACAGCCCCCACTGCACCTGCAAAGCTCGGAATTCCCCTACAGCCTCCACTGCACCTCAGAATCCACCTGGATGTCAGAGAACAAGTGAAAAACCAGCACAAAAATGCCTCCCATCTGGCTCAGCCCCTCCGCTCACAGTGTTGAAATGGGAAGGTGTGGGGTGCTCACAGAAGACTGCTCGATTCCTGCCACAAAATACGCCTTCAGAGTCCCCCTTCCAGGATGGGGCGCAAATTTCCTTGTCCTTTGCAAAGTGAGCAAAAGCCCCAGTGTCTGTGTCAGGGATGGAAAAAGAACCACGACACACTTATGACATCACTTCCGTTTCCATAAGGTGCCTTAAAGAGCCATAGTCTAGGCACTGAGAACCTTTTTGCCACGTAGGTGAATCTGTGCTGCAAGGGGGATGAACTCGAATAAAGGACAGGAGAGGCAAATGCTGGACTGGTCGGTCACACACCGGGGGTCTGGGGGTAAGGAGAAGTCCCCTGATCCTGCATTGTCACCTAACATCGAACCAATGATATCTAAACACAGAATGTTACCCTGACTCTTGTCAAATGATCCCTGAGCTCAGAGACAAGAGTAAACACTGAGCACTGTAGGCTGTGGTGAAAAATATAACAAGAAAAAAGGCAAATTCTACCGAACGGGGAAAAAATGATGTACAAAGACAAATTCGAGAGTGAAACACTAAAAGGGTCAAATTTCTGGTCCTTAAAAATCCACTATTCTTGGGGCTGGAGAGATAGCACAGCGGGTAGGGCGTTTGCCTTGCACGCGGCAAACCCGGGTTCGATTCCCAGCATCCATTATCATCCCCTGAGCATTGCCAGGAGAAATTCCTGAGTGCAAACCCAGGAGTAATCCCTGTGCATCCCCAGGTGTTATCCAAAAAAGAAAAATATCCCCTATTTTTGATCTATCCCTGCTACAGAAACTCATACTTTCTCCTGAATCCCTATTGTTCTTTCACAATTGCTCATGCAAGTATATGTGTATATATAAGTGTGACTTTGTGTGATTTTTGTTTCGGGGCCACAACCGGCAGATTTAGGGCTTACTCCTAGCTCTACACGCAGGAATCACTCGGGGACAGACCATATGGGATGCAGGGGATAGAACCTGGGTCGACTGCTTGGATGATTAAGTCCTTACTCACTGTACTATGGCTGCGGCCCTAAGTAAATGTGCTCCTAGCACACCCAGTGGGATTCCTGAGCAAATGTCCTGACTTCTGAAAACCAAAACTTTCTTGCTTAAAAAAACAAAACCCTTTACCCTGGTTGGATTCTAGTTCTAAACAATTTAGGTTTAACATTGGTTCATCATTTCTCCTCTGCTACAAGGAGCTTAGGATTACTGAGTAACATCCATCCCAATCACTCCCATTTCCTTAGTATCTATCTTTAACTTCCCTGTGCTCTGCTTCCCCTATACATTAATCACCCATTTCCCAGACCACAACCTGTGAACTGTAAAGTCAGATTATTCAGAGATCTCTGGATTTTGTATTTGGAAGTGAAATTTTGACTTTCTCTTTCCTTTATATCCTCTGCAGTTTACTTTAGACAAATATCCCTTTTGCTCCTGGTCAAGGACCAGTGCAGTCCCAGACTGGGAAGATTGTGCTGGGAGGATTGGGATGGCCATGCCCCCAGACCTCAGCTTTGTATAGACAAAGGAAGGCAATATTATGCTTTTGTAACTTCAGAGTTAATTGACTGCAGATACTATATACTCTTGGGCATTGGCATGTTTATGAGATTAAGCCTCAGCTGCCCTTTGTTCTTAGCACCCTAAAAGCAAGAGACTGGATGGACCCAGGATAGCTGTGAGCTACCCTGGCATTTAAAAGGGACAGGTAAGCACCATAACATAGGAGTGACTGATCATTTAAGCAGATAAACATTTGGAAGAGGAAACTCTCATGGGGAGATTCACCCAAGGATACACTCTGTCTCCCAGGGAAATCTACATTGCTTTTATCTTTTCCTCTAGTTGTATAATTTATCAACACTTGTAGTTGTTCGGATAAACACAGTAAGAGGCAAAGATCCCAACACTTAGTTCTCTGGGCTTTGACAGCAAATACGGCTTTTTTTTTTTGCTTTTTTTGGGCCACATCCGGTGATACAAGGGGTTATTCCTGGCTCTGCACTCAGGAGTTACTCCTGGCATTGCTCAGTGTACCATATGGGATGCTGGGAATCGAACCCACCTGCAAGGCAAACACCCTACCCGTTGTGCTATCTCTCCAACCCCTAGAGCAAATAAGGCTTTTAACACTTACTTCTCTGGGCTCTGAGACCAAGCAAGGCTTTTACTGTAAATCCCAGACTAAGTCTTTGGGCCAGTTCACCTTGTCCTTCCCCATGGGGATCCTGTCTCTAGCGTTGTAACAGTTTGCATCAAGACCATGCACACGTGCTTTCTAGAATGTGCCATTTCGAAGCTGTGGTGGTTTTGCCATTTGCCCCGGTTCCATACAAGTTCCACGGCAGAACCTCCCTGTTGGGGTGTTAGGAACTACAGCAACTGAAGCCCGAGTCAAATAATGATTACCAAGCAATTATGCCCAGGAGTAAATGACTTCAGAGTCAATCAACTCAAAAATATTAGGAGCATAGCATTGATCGTCTTACTCTGTTTAACCAAAGAACATTCTGTATAGTAAAAACATAAATAACCTATAGGGGAAATAGAAAAGCAGATACAAATACACAGCATTTCAACTACAAAGCAGTACAAATACAAAGTTTAAAATTACCAGAAATTTTTGGCTTATTAGTAATCAAGACTGACTTGGGGAACTGAGACTACGAGAGGTAAAACATAACGGAAAGGTTAAAGATAAACTTTAAATTAGGGATGTTAGCAAGGACATGATAAGCTTCTCTGGGAGGAGGAAAAGAGGCAATTCATAGATGAAGCCTAAAACAATTTGGGTTAATATCCAGCATATCACCAAGAGGCTGGCCTCTGTTTCCTTCTTCGATCCTCTGTCACCCTTCACCAGCCAGGGTGGGGAGACCAATCATGGCCACCAAAGACACACAGCGGATCCCCAGACATTATTTGAACACAACTCTCAGTACTCAGTGTAATAGCCGGGTTTTGCCTGATTAGGGAGAGATGAAGAGTCGGGGTGCAATTTTCAAGTTGATTTGAGGATAAAGAAATTCTACGTTAGACAAAACAACAATGTGGAGTCAGAGATAATAATCTCGGAGGGGCGCTTCCCATGCTGATCCAGATCGATATTCGGCATCTCACATGACCCAGAAAGAACTGAAAAAGAATTCCAGAGTAGTGCTCCTGAAGTAAGCCCTGAGATTCCACATATGTGCCCAAAATACAACAAAAAATAGCCCCAAAGTAAATTTTCATTTGCAAACCGCAACCACCCCTAGAACCATGCCCAAAGGATGGTCTGGAAATCAAGGCTACTAATAACTAGTGATCAAGGGCTACAGTGTCATTTGCTATTGGGGAGCTGCCCCCCTGCCCCTCGAAAATAAACAGTCGTTTCAGTTTTGGAGGCACCACCGGCGATATGGACGAGAAACTTCTGCTCTGCGATCAGGCACCCGTCCTGGTGGAGCTCCGAGATTAAACTTGGGTGGGCCAGATGCAAAGCAAACGCCCTAACCGCTGAGCTATCTCTCCGGTCCTCTAAAAGAATCTGCAGGTTCTACAGCTGTGAGGTCCGGGCCAAAGCGTCCAGGACAAGACCCAGAGCAGTCCCATGCTGGGGGGTAAGAACGGCCCTGCCCCGACGCTCTGCAGACCCTGTGCTCACCCCGCACCCAACCACCACTGCCCCATGGTGGAGCTGAAGGCGACTGTGGCAGTAGGGGATCCCCAGAACCACGCACTCACACAGCGGCCCCTGCGCCATGGTACAGCCCCCACTGCACTCACCATAGCTCCGCGTCCCCCACCAAACCCTACCTGGATATCCATTGAAAAAGGAGCTTAAAAGTGTCCTTAGAGCTGTCTTGGCCCCGCCCCTCACAGTGAGGAGACTGGGAGGCGGGGGGAGGAGCGCTCCCTGGAGGCCACTAGTGTCTTGCCATGAAAATGGCCTTCAAAGAACCCTTCCACACGGAACAGCCTCTTCTCCCTTCACCTGCCTAACAAGTGAAGGCCTGATCCAGACTCTTGCACAAAAACACCTAAATGCCCTGCTGTGACATCACTTCCACTTCTGCAAGCAGCCTTAAAGGTCCAGACACCAGATGCGCAGAGAACAACTAGGAAAATGCACGTAAATGTGTAAGGCTCCTTGGCTGCAGTGAAAGCACAGTGGATAGGGTGTTTGCCTTGTACGCAGCTGACCAAGGTTCAATCCTCTGGATCTATATGGTCCCATTTTGGTATATAATAGATTGTTAGGATTTTACTGCTTCCAAAGTGTAAGTCTCAACACATTTGCCCTCAATGTTTGTGTAAATCAAATGGAAAACTGAATACAATGAGTGCAGATATGCTACAGCGAGTGAAGTGTTCCTGGCATGTGGCTGACCTGGACACAAATTATGGACAGCACAGCCGGATGTGACTCCTAGAACATAACACAGAAGAGCCTGAAGAATGGAGGTTTGTCTGTCTATCCAACGTCAAAAGGGCTCACCACAGCATCCTGGTTTATCTCTGCCATGATCCTCTGCAAATCAGGGCTTCTGAGTCAAGTCAGAGTCACAGCAAAGATTGAAACCATGGTGAGTCTTGACAGTACCCAGCAAAATGCAATGTTAGTACCTATTTACTTCTTATTTAATTCCTTCCACCTTGCTTTATCACTAAGAACCATTATTTATCAGTTAACATACTGGGAAGTCCACATGCCAGGACATTGTCATAACCATGGTGCAGGGGATAATCAGCAAGTACCTTTCACTTTGGTACTAGTTTCACAGGAAGCTTTCACACATAACAGGATTATTTCCTTCCTTATGGTAATTTTGTATCAATCCCCCACCCACTTGTTGAAACTAAAATTGTTCTACCTCAGGGCCCTGTTCTGTGGCCGTTGTTATTATGGAAGTGATTGATCCAGCATAACTTTTGTATTTACTAAAGCCTGAGGGAACATGAAGGCCTTCCTCTATTCCTTCCCTACAGGATTTTCTCCAGTATTCTCTTTAAAGTCGCAGGTGTGAATAATGTGCTTTCCACGTTCTTACATAAATATATATATATATATTCTTACATATATGCAAATATGTATATTTATATATAGCTTCTCTCCAGTGTGAATTCTCCTATGAATTAGGCCCGAGGATCCAGGACAGTCCTTCCCACACTCCTGACGGATGTAAGTTTTCACTACAAAATGACTTTTCACATGTGCGGTAAGGGCTGAAGACAAACTGAAGACCTTTCCACATTCCTTACACTTATGAGGTTTCTCTGTACTGTGAATTTTCCTGTTCAGAAAGCTATGCCAATTGAATCAAAATCTTCCTTCAGTGATTTCATATATAAGGCCTCGATCCAGGATAAATTTTTCTCACACAGCAAAGCTTGAGGATTGAGCAAAAATCTTCCCATACTCCTACATATGTTTTCTTCGAGTATGAATTTTCCTATGTTTAATAAGGAGTTAGGGGAAAGTGAAGGCTTTGCCAAAGTCTTTAGAAACATAAGGTTTGTTTCCAGTATGAAAATTTCAGTGTCACAAAAGGATTGTGAAATAAGCAAAGGCCTTGCCACACTCCTTACACACACACACACACACACACACACACATATATACACATACATATATATTATATATATGAATTCACTACAATGTGTGTTTACTTACAGACAAAAAATTGAATAGTAAGTGAAGACTCTCCTACAGTAGTGACACAAATTGTTTCATTCCTGTATGAACTTTCCTATGCTCAGAAAGATTTGAGAATAAATGAAAGGTCTTTCCACCTACCTCACATATAAGGGTTTTCTATGAAACAGAAATTATGAAAACTAAGACTTCAGGAAGAAGCAAAGGCCTTCCTACATTGCTCACAAGTATAAATTATCTCTCCAGTGTGAGTTTTTCTGTGTACTAAGACTTGTGGAATAAGCAAAAACTTTCCACTCCGTATATGCATATGTTTCTTTCCAGAAGCAGCCAACATGGCCGACCCGAGTTCAATTCCTCCACCCCTCTCGGAGAGCCCGGCAAGCTACCGAGAGTATCTCACCCGCACGGCAGAGCCTGGCAAGCTACCCATGACATATTCGATATGACAAACACAGTAACAACACATCTCATAATGGAGACGTTACTGGGCCCGCTCGAGCAAATTGATGAACAATGGGAGGACCGTGACCGTGACCGCTCGAGCAAATTGATGAACAACGGGAGGACCGTGACCGTGACCGTGACTAAGATGTATGAGTCAGAGAAAGGCCACAGCACATTCTTTACATGCATACAGACTCTCCAGTATGAAATCTCCTGTGTATAAGGTATGAGGATCCATTGAAGGCCTTCCCCCACTCCTTACACTTAAATGGTTTCTCTCGTGTGTGGATGTTCACATAGTCCCACCGGGGTGATGCTGGACTCAAAAGTTTGTCCTCAGTGCTTACATTTCTGGGGATTCTGTCCAATATGGGCTTTTATCGGAAAGTGATGGTGCTGAGGACATGTGAAGAGTGATCTTCTGATCACCCTCAGAAGACATCCCACCTGTCTCGGCATCTCTGGGGGGATGAGGGCCAAATTGCTCACTTGAGCCTTTATCACAGTGTGCAGGAAGAGACATTCCACCAGGGCTGGCTCCTTCCATGTAGAAGAACAGAGAAGGATTCCAATCATTAGTCTATGCCATGAGAATTTTCATGTCAAAAGAAATCAAGTTCTGCAGGTACGTAGCTGGTAGGGTATGGGAAAATGAGTTTCTTGGGGAAGTAATAACTCGAGATGGGGATGAAAGCAGTGACTCCGAAGCCAACCCTGGGGATTCAGAGAGGAACTGGCCTAGTAGAAACCCAGAGTTGGAGACATAGAACAGGAGCAAAGGCTGGTAAGAACATCAGAGAGCAAGGGCCGGCCAACGTTCTACCCCTTAACAACACGTGAGCAGGGGACTCTCAGCTACAAAGAAAACCCCAGGAGGCAGTTTCAGAAACATGATTTCAAACTGAGAGTATCACGCTAGTACAGTGCATTGCATGCAATCAATCTAGTACAATGTCCAGAATTCCAAATGGTCCCCTGAGCACCATCTGACTCATAGATGGATGGAATTTTGCCCTATCCAATCATAAATGTTTCTCTTTTTTACCTCTAATATTTAGTAAAGTGACATGGGTGGGACATAGGAATGTAAGCAACCATGTGAGTAATCACAGGTAAACGGAATGGTCTGCTGGTATGTGGGGAGCTTGGGACCTGACCCATATTCCCACTTATAAAAGATTTCATCAGGGCACCCCTTACATCCTTTCAAACGACATTCTGTGCACAGTTACGTGCATTTAAACTCTCCAACTGAGAACAGAGCAACTGTAGATCTGGGTAGGGTGTTGCTTGGACATGGCCAACCTAGGCTCAATCCCCAGGATCCTGTAGTCTCCCGGAGCACCATCAGAAATAATACCTGAGTGCAGAGCCAGGAGAAACCACTGAGGATCACCAGGTATTGTAGGATAGTAGTGGTCTGCCCTTTCTCCCTGGTGGATAGGAGGTTATGTCTGTTGATTGCCCATAATCTTTCAATTACCCTTGTCTCCTGATCAGACTTTGACTTTTGAGAAATATTGTCTTTCTCTTCTTCTTCTTAATGTCCTTTGCAGGGTTAGCTATTTCAGAGCAATTGCTTTTTGTATGGATACAGGAAGACAGTTACAAAGTCAAGCCTGAGCTTGAGAGTTGATGGTCTCCAGATAATATTATATCCTGGACATCTACTCTCTGGATTGAAGCCTCAGTTGCCCTTATTCCCTCGGTCCCCAGAAGAGGGGTCCGATGAGGGACTAGATGGACCCAGGGCAAGTGGTGAGCTAGCTACTCTGGCATTGAAATGGGCCTAGCCAAAGTACCATAATGCTTATCTATAAGAGCCTGGTCATGGACAAATTCTGTCATGAAACAAAATGTAATAACTAGACTTGGACGCTGCTAGGATTAGGAGTGATTGTTCCGGCCTGAGCACTGTGGTCTGAATCTGTGCTGAGAAGACCGCAGGAGTGTCACCCACAACCCTAAAAGTGTCTATTACTGCGTCCATACAGAATGGTAATCATTAGGAAGTAAAACTAAATATGTCAATTAAGTTGCTGGTCTAAGGAGAGGAGTAACACACCTTAAGGGCTGCTTTTCCTTCGTGGGCTGCAGGTGATGGGGAAATCTGGAAAACCATTTTTCATTGTGCTTCCCGTGGGGAGGCGGGGATTGGGGTCGTGGAGAGAGAAGAAAAAGAGCAGCTTCAGGGAGGGGGAATGAAGGAGACTGAGAAAAGGGATGGTCCTCCTCCACCTAGATTTCCCATCTTCCAGTATGTAGGCGTTACACCCACTAACTGTCCCTGGTGCCGTGTAATCCCATCAATGGCCAAGACCCAGAGACTATAATACCCTGTTCCTGGAAGAGAACAGCGCAGTCTCCTGACTCCGTGTCTCGCGGTCTTACTGGGGCCCCCTGGAGGAGGGTGTGTTGAGTTTCCCTCCCCGCCCCAAGCAGAGCCCCGGTGAATACCTCTGGTTCGAGCCACAGCCATGCCTAAGACCACTCACAACACATACCAGTACTTCTGCTCTTCTCTCTTTGAGGTCTTCCTTGATCGCATCTCTGCACTGCTTTGCAAGCTCGAACCTTTGCTTGCGGTTGCCTGAGGCATGCGCCAAACCACGTTGGCGAATAAGTTCTAGAGTTTTCGAAGACAGGCGTTTTTTTTTTTTTTTTTTTTGTGGCTATCGCCCGATCTACCTATTGTCTGTCATCTACAAGTTGTTCACTCGAGTCATCCTGAATAGGATTGGCAGAACATTAGATGAAGGACAACCATGCGAGCAAGCAGGGTTCCGCAAAGGATTCAGCACCATCGACCATATCCACACGATAACCAAGCTCACTGAGGTTTCTCGGGAGTTCAAGATGCCGCTCTGCTTAACGTTCATTGATTTAAAGAAGGCCTTTGATTCTGTTGAGACGGAAGCGGTCATTGAAGCCCTAGCCAATCAGGGCATTCAAGCCCAATACATCAGGATCCTCCGTGAGCTCTATTGCGGATTCACTACCAGGATCTCACCATTCTACAAAGAAGTGATCATTGATGTCAAGAGAGGGGTGCGGCAGGGTGATACCATTTCACCGAAACTCTTCAGTGCCACGCTCGAGAACATCATGCGACGACTGGAATGGGAAGGAATGGGAGTGAAGATAGATGGTCGGCAATTACACCACCTCCGCTTTGCTGATGACATTGTTTTAATAACACCAAACATCAGCCAAGCGGCACAAATGCTGGCCGACTTTGACCGTGAGTGTGGAAAGGTAGGACTACAGCTGAATCTTACGAAGACAATGTTTATGAGAAACAGCCTTGTTCCTGACGCCCCATTCGCTCTCAATGGAACGATCATCTCCGAATGCAACAGCTATGTCTACCTAGGTCGAGAGGTCAACATGACAAATGACCTGGTACCCGAGCTGCGCAGGAGGAAGAGAGCGGCTTGGAACGCCTTCAAGAACGTCGAAGAAATAGCTAAGAGGACGAAGAACCTCCGGCTCCGGGCACATCTCTTTGATTCCACTGTTCTTCCTGCATTAACATATGCCTCAGAGACCTGGGCCCTAGGCAAACAAGATGAGAACGCTATTCAGGTCTCCCAAAGAAGAATAGAAAGAGCTATGCTTGGAATATCACGTTTCACTCAAATGAGAGAACGAATCCGGAGTTCTGACATCCGTCGACGATCAAGGATCAGGGACGCTGTCTCATTTGCCAAGGTGTCGAAAATCAGATGGGCTGGTCACGTAATGAGATTTAAAGACGACCGTTGGACTAGAGCTGTTACTGATTGGATTCCACGGGGTGTCAAAAGACCGCGTGGCCGCCCACCTACCAGATGGTCAGACTTCTTCGTTAAGATCATGAACGATCGGTTTGAGGCCCTTCATGTTCCCGGAGCGAACAGATGCCATTGGGCTACACTAGCACGCGACAGGGACAAATGGAGACGTTACTGGCGCCCGCTCGAGCAAATCGACGACTAACGGGAAGTTAAGTGATTTAAGTGATTTGTGGCTAACTCTCTCTTGGCGTTCTCAGAGGTATTCCTGCAAAATAGGAGCAAGTGCTGGATAAGGCTCATCATCTGATTGGGGGATTTCAGTAAATCATGACCAGTATGGGTTCAGGTCCAGAGGGTCAGAGCTGGGATTACCTGGGGCCTACCCGAGCCCAGAAGTGACCTTGGTCCCTGGAAGAGAGCGCCCAGACCTGTGTCCCTTCCCCTTTGCAAGAGGGCAGCTGAAGGTTTGTCCCTGATGCTGGCCCCACGGCAGAGCGAATAATGGTGCTGTGGTCACTGGGGCCTGCAGGGGTTGCAGCCGCGTGGGAGCTCCTGGCCTCAGAGTTAGTCTCTAGTCTTAGGGACCTTACTGTGTGGTTCCCAGGGTAGAGTCCCGGGCTTGGGCAGCACAGGGTTTTCCTCCCCTGTAGGTGTCAACCGCTCCTGTCCTGACAGAAGCTGGGTCACAACACACTTCTCTGTCCCCTGAGAGACAGGAACATCTGGCAGTGTCTCCCCATGGATGGTTCTGTGAGCAAGTGTCCAAACATCTGGCTGGTAACTACCTTTCTGGCTCCAATGCAGGGACTTCTGGTCAGGTGGGGGCCAGGGCTGGTTGTGCTCCTCTGGTGCCCACAGCTCAGGTCCTTGCACGGAGCCTCCTGTTGGTCCACAGGAAAAACAGGCAGGAGATGGTGAGATGGCCTCTGCCACACCATCTTCAGGCAGGAGAGTGAGAAGATGACGCAGTGCAGTGACATGTAGCACAGGCTTCCAAGGCTGATAATCTCTGATTGTTTCAGGAAGGAGACGGGGGATCCGGTTCCTAGCCTGATTGATCTGCTCTCTGTTTGAGGCCACTGTTTTATTTTTTTGTTGATTTGAATGGGCCATATTAGTGGTGCTCAAGTATCATTCCTTTCAGGACAGGGTAACCGGCCATATAGGGTGCCAGGTGTCCAATGCTGATTAGACTTATTAGTTTGTTTGGGTTTTTTGAAAGATGTTGAAGGGGAGGGGTCAAACCCAGTCATTCTCTGGTTATTTCTGATTCTGTACGAAGGATTTCCATCTGCCAGTTCTTAAGGAATTATAAGGGATGATGGTATTGCCAGCCCTAACCGCTGTCCACAGACCCACAGTGCTGTTACTCCATCCTGCTGCTTTCTTTTCTTTAATGTTTATTTTCGTGCTACAGTGGTGGTACTCAGGGATTCCTCTTGGCTCTGTTCTCCTAATTCACCCCTGACAGGCATCAGGGGAACCCGAATGTCCTACTTGTTTATGTACACTGATGGCTACAAATGTCTCAGGCCTCAGGACATGTGTTTTTCCTATTTTGTCCTTCCTGCTCTTAGAGCCTAGCCTGCTCAGTCATGCAGTCTCATGTTTCAACAATGCTCTGTGTGCAGTTCTAGGCATGTGCCTGTCCCAGGGATTTGGAGCAGTGAACCTTAGGATCGAATCACTTTTACCATCTTTGAGATGAATTCGGGGCATCACTTATATATGTAAGGACTGTGGGAATGCGTTCATTTACTCCTCCTCATTACACACATTAATATTCATAATGGGATGAATACTTACATGTATCAGCAATGCGGAAAGGCCTACATTAACCTCTCAAGCCTTAGAATCATAGGAAAATTGATCTTGGAGACATACTCTCTCTGTATATAAGGACCGTGAGAAGGCTTTCACCCAAACTGGTTGTTTTACTAAGGACAGAAGAAAAATCACATTGGAAAGAAACCACATAAATGTCTGACATGTGGAAAGGTCTTCACTCTACACTGTAGCCTTACTATGCATTTTAAAAGTCATAGTGGAGAGAAGTCTTAAATATCTAAGTAAAATGCAAGATCTTCACTCAACCCATAACACTTACTAGCCATATGAAAACATATACTGGAGAGAAATCTTAAGTTTGTTAATGTGGGAAGGCCTTTGCAAACCTCTCAAGCCTTTTAGACATCATAAAATGAACACTGGATGTGTCAATCCCAAATAAATATCCCCACATTCAGACAAATGCCCCTAGGGAAGATAAGTTTTGTTTGGACTGGGAGTGTTAAGGGGCTGCAGGAGTGCAGCCAAGAAGGAAGTAATCCAGGTAGCGTGTGACAAGCTTCTGGTGATATCATTACTATAAGTAAAGGTACATGATGATTATCACCTGAGCTCCAGCTTTAGCAGTGTCACAGCATTTAGACTCACGTGTATGTTAACTTGTAAATAATGGGTTTTGGTGATGAAAGTTAAGAGGAACATGACTAAATAAAAATTAAAAATACGTAAACACCTCTTGAAGCAACAAAAACTTCAAAGGTTCTTAGAGTCTTAAAAATGCTGCAATCATATATAACAATGTTCACAATTTATTTTCTATATCTATTGTTATTGCAAGTTTGTTTTCTCATCATTTTTTTTGTTTTTGTTTTATTAATGAAACACCATGAGGTACAGTTGTAGACTTAACAAGTTGTTGTGCTTGGGTTTCAGTTATACAGTGATTGAGTACCCATACCACCACCAGTGCCCATTCTCCACCCCGAGAAATCCCAGTATCCCTCTCACCCCCCCATCCCCCCCATCCCACCCTGCCTCTGTCAGGGCACTCCATTTTGTACTCTCTCTCCTTTTGGGTGTTGTGGTCTGCAAAAGAGGCATTGAGTGTCAATCATGTTCAGTCCATAGTCTACTTTCAACATGTATCTCCCCTCCTGGGAGGATCCTCCGAACACCCTTTATTTGGTGCTCCCTTTTCTATCTGAGCTGCCCTTTCCCCTAGAGTGCCCGGCTGGCCTCTAAGACATGGAGTAATCCTCCTGGTACTGATCTTGGCTATTCTTGGGTATTAATCTCTGATTTTGTTACTTTATGTTCCCCAGATGAATGCAATCTTTTTATGTCTATCCCTCTCTTTCTGACTCATTTCACTTAGCATGATACTTTCCACATGGTACCACTTGTATGTAAAATTCATGACTTCATCTTTTATAACAGCTACGTAGTACTCCATTGTGTAGATGTACCAAAGCTTCTTTAACCAGTCATCTGTTCTTGGGCACTCGGGTTTTTTCCAGATTCTAGCTATTGTAAAGAGTGCTGCAATGAACAAACAAATGCAGATGTCACTTCGACTATACATTTTTGCCTCTCTGGGATATATTCCCAGGAGTGGTATTGCTGGGTCAAATGGGAGCTCAATTTCTAATTTCTTGAGAATGGTCCATACTGTTTTCCAAAAGGGCTGAACCAGTCGGAATTCCCACCAACAGTGACGGAGTGTCCCTTTCTCGCCACATCTGCGCCAGCACTAGTTGCATTTGTTCTTTTGGATGTGGGCCAGTCTCTGAGGTGTGATATGGTATCTCATTGTGGTTTTGATCTGCATCTCCCTGATGATTAATGATGTAGAGCATTTTCTCATGTGATTTTTTGCCATTCAGATTTCTTCTTTGAGATAGTTTCTGTTCATTTCATTGCCCCATTTTTTATGGGGTTGGATATTTTGTTCTTGTGGAGTTCGACCAGAACTTTATATATCCTTGATATCAACTCCTTGTCAGATGTGTATTCAGCGAATATCCTTTCCCATTCTGTAGACTGTCTTCGTATTTTGGTCACTGTTTATTTAGAGGTGCAGAAGCTTCTTAGTTTAAGATAGTCCTATTTATCTATCTCTGTTTTCACTTGCTTGGCTAGTGGTGTGACATCTTTGAAGATACCATTAGCTTCAACATCATGGAGGGTTTTGCCAGCTTTGTCTTCAATGTACCTTATGGTTTCCGGTCTGATGTTGAGGTCTTTAATCCATTTTGATCTTACTTTTGTACATGGTGGTAGGCAGAGTTCTGAGCCCATTTTTTTGCATGTAGCTGTCTAGTTTTGCCAGCACCATTTGTTAAAGAGGCTTTCCTTACTTATGCCACATTTCTTGCACCTTTATCAAAGATTAGATGATCATATGATTGAGGGGAGATGTCAGTGTATTCAACCCTGTTCCATTGGTCTGCAACTCTGCCTTTGTTCCAGTACCATGCTGTTTTAATTATTACTGCTTTGTAGTAGAGTTTGAAGTTAGGGAGGTTGATTCCTCTCATTGTCTTTTTTCCCAAGAATTACTTTAGCTATTCCTGGGGGATTATTGTTCCATATGAATTTCAGGAGTGTTTGCTCCATTTCTTTGAAGAATGGCATGGGTATCCTTATAGGGATTGCATTGAATTTATACAATGCTTTGGGAAGTATTGCCATTTTGACAATGTTAACTCCCTCAACCCATGAGCAGGGGATATCTTTCCATTTCCTTGTGTCTTCTTTTGTTTTCTTTGTACAGGTCCTTTACTTCCTTAGTTAAGCTGATTCCTAGGTACTTGATTTTCTGGGGAACGATTATGAATGGGATTGTTTTTTTCATGTCATTTTCTTCTCTCTCACTGTTTGCATATGAAATCCATGGACTTTTGGGTATTGATTTTATAGCCAGCAACTTTACTATACAAGTCTATTGTTTCTAGGAGTTTCTTGGTGGAGGTTATAGGGTTCTCTAAGTATAGTATCATATCATCTGCGAATAGTGAGAGCTTGATTTCTTCCTTTCCTACCTGAATGCCTTTAATACCTTTTTCTTGCCTAATTGCTATTGCAAGTACTTCCAGTACTATATTGAACAGCAGTGAAGAGAGTGGACATCCTTGTATCATCCCTGATCTTATAGGGAAGGCTTTCAGTTTTTCCCCATTGAGCATGATGCTTGCTGTAATCTTGTGGTAGATGGCTTTAACTATGTTGAGGAAATTCCCCTCTATACGCATTTTGGCTAGGGTTTTCATCATAAATGGGTGCTGGATCTTGTCAAATGCTTTCTCTGCATCTATTGATATGATCATATGGTTTTCATCTTTTCTTTTGTTGATATGATGGATTATGTTGATTGATTTCCGAACGTTAAACCGTCCTTGCATCCCTGGGATGAATCCTACTTGGTCATAGTGCATGATCTTTTTGATGAGTAGTTGGATTCTATTTGCTAGTAGTTTGTTGAGGATCTTTGCATCTGTTTTTATCAGGGATATTGGCCTATAATTCTCTTTCTTTGTGGTATCGCTGTCTGCTTTTGTTATCAGGGTTATATTTGCTTCGTAGAAACTCTTTGGAAGTGTTTTTGATATTTCAGTTTTGTGGAAAAGCTTAAACAGGATTGGAAGTAAGTCCTCTTGAAGTATTTGAAAGAATTCTCTAGTGAATCCATCCGGGCCAGGACTTTTGTGCTTGGGGAGAGTTTTTATTACCATCTCAATTTCCTTGATGGGGATAGGTCTGTTCAGGTATTCCATGTCTTCTTGGTTCAGCCTTGGGAGTCTGTGGGAGTCTGGAAATGTATCCATTTCCTCTTGGTTTTGATGTTCCGTGGCATAAAGCTTCTCAAATTACTCCCTGAGGATCCTTTGAATTTCTGTAGTTTCTGTTGTAATGACACCCTTTTCATTTCTGATTCAGTTTGTTTAAAAGGTCTTCTCTATCCCTTTCTTTTTGAGTTTTGCTAGAGGCTGATCAATCTTGTTAATTTTCTTGAAGAACCAGCTCTTTGTTTCATTGATCTTTCTAATTGTTTTTTGGGTTTCCATCTCGTTAATCTCTGCTCTGAGTTTATTATTTCCTTTCTCCTGTTCGGGTTGTGCTCCTTTTGTTGGTTCTTCTCCAACCTCTTAAGCTGTGAGGTTAGGTTATTGATGTGGGCTCGCTCCTCCTTTCTGAGGAATGCTTGTAGAGCTATAAACTTTCCTCTTAACACAGCTTTTGCTGTGTCCCATAAGTTTTGGTAACTCGTGTCTTCATTTTCATTCGTTTCTAGGAATCTTTTGATTTCCTCTTTGATTACCTTTCTAAGCCACTCGTTGTTCAATAGTGCACTGTTTAATTTCCAGGTGTTTGATTTACTTTTCTGTTTTTGTGTGTGATTTACTTCTATTTTCAGCGCATTATGGTCTGAGAAGATTGTTGATAAAATCTCTATCTTCTTAATTGTATGGAGGTATATTTTGTGTCTCAGCATGTGGCCTATCTTCAAAAATGTTCCATGTATGCTTGAGAAGAATGTGTATTCAGCTTTTTGAGGATGAAGTGTCCTGTATATATCTACTAAGTCCCTTTCTTCCATTGTTTCCCTCAGATGAAGTATGTCCTTATTAAGCTTGAGTCTGGTTGATGTATTAATAGGTGATAAAGCGGTGTTGAAGTGTCCCAATAGTATTGTGTTGATATTGATGTCTTTCTCCAAATCTATGAGTAGTTGTTTTAAGTACTTTGCTGGTCACTCATTAGGTGCATATACATTTAGTATTGTAAGTTCTTCCTGTTGTACAGAACCTTTGATTAGTAAGAAATGGCCTTCACTGTCTCTTGTGACCTTCTTAACTCTGAAATCAATGTCGTCTGATATTAGAATGGCTACCCCAACTTTTTTTATGGGAGCTTTTTGCCTGTAGGATTGTTTTCCAGCCTTTGACTCTGAGTCTGTGTTTGCTTTGACTATTGAGATGTGTTTCTTGCAGGCAGCAGAATGTTGGGTTCAATTTTCTAATCCATCCTGCCACTCTGTGTCTTTCAATTAGTGCGTTTAGCCCATTGACATTGAGAGAGATTATTGTTATGGGGTTTTGTCCCATTGTTCTTTTGAAATTTGGTGTATTTGAGGGGCCTGTCTTGCCTTAAAGTAGCCCATTTCGTTGTTCTTGTAACCATGGTTTTGAGTCTATGAAGTTCCTGAGCTGTTGTTTGTCTGTGAAACTGTGTGTTGTACCTTCTGTTATGAATGAGAGTCTCGCTGGGTAAAGTATTTTTGGAGAGGCATTTATTTCATTGAGTTTTTTCACTATATCCCACCACTGTTTTCGGGCCATGAGGGTTTCATCAGAAAAATGAGCTGTGAATTTTAAGGATGCTCCTTTGTAGGAGATTTCTTTCTTTAATCTTGCTGCTTTCAGAATTTTGGCTCTATCTAAGGTTTTGGTCATTTTGATCAGGATGTATCTTGGGGTATTTTTAATCAGATTTGTTCTAGCTGGTATCCTTCGAGCCTCCTGAATGTGGTTACCAGTTTTCTTCAGCTCTGGAAACGTTGTAGCAATGATGTCTTTGACTCTTTCTTCTTCATCAAGGTTTTCTTCCTGTCCCTCTGGAACTCCAATAATTCTTATGTTACCCCTCTTGGCTTCATCACGATCTTCTCTTGCCATCTGTTACCGAATTGTGAGTCTCTTTTCCATTTTCTGCTCTTTTCTGGAGAGTCTCTGAACTTCATCTTCTAGGGTCACTGATTCTGTTCTCAGCAGCTGTTACTCTGTTGCTGAGGCCTTCCACTGAGTTTTTCAATTCGCCTACCAGGTTTTTCAGGTCTGACATTTCCGTTTGCATTTTCCTCATTTCTGCCTTCAAATCCTCTTGTCTTTTATTGGCATTGCTTTCCATTGCTTCTTTAGTTCCCTAAGCATCCTAAGTAGCTCCCTTCTGAATTCCTTGTCAGAGAGGTTGTCTAACACTACAGTACTGTTGGTGTCTTCTGGGCTAGCCTCTTCAATAAGAAAGTTTGGTGGGCTTTTGCGTTGCTTTACCATTGTGACCAGTGTGGTTTAGTCCTTCTCGTTCACTGTTACTATTCTGCTTGATGTGCAGGATCTGCAGAGTGAGTTGAGATAGGCTTAACAAGTTATTGGCTAATGTGTTTCTAGTGGTTGAGCTAACATAGAGAAGGTTTCTTCTAAGAGGGTAACTTATGGTTCCTATGGGGTATGTAGTGGGAGAATAAATCGCGACCACATTAGCGGCCACGGCTCTGGAAAGGGTCCCAGGCGCTGGGCACTGGGCAGTACCTGTTCAATTGAGGAGAGAGTTCCCAGAGCCGTTCAGCTTTGTTTCTGCGAGATGTGCCTCAGTTCCCTGTCCCGCGCAGATCCGGGGGGAAAACCGGCTGTTCTAGGGGATCAAGCTAGCTGCGCATCCCCGTCACCTTTTTCTGTATTTTTCTATACTGCAGAAATTCATGGTTTTTTTTTTGTGAATACTACTCCTCTCTCTCATTGCTCTCACATCCTCTGTGTGTGTATGTGTGTGTGTGTGCATGCACATACATTTCACTTTTAGACCACATCTGGCAGTGCTCAGGGAATATTGCAGCTCTGGGATCAGGGTTCAGTCCTATGGGGCTCAGGGAATATATGGATTACTAGACATAGAAAGACCTGGGTTGGCTGCTTGCAAGGAAAGTACCCTACTTGCTGTACTATTGCTCTGGCCCTTTCTAAATGAATTATTTCCACCACATCAGGAGTGACCCTGAGAAAAGCTTCCCCAACACCACCACCCTCCCTGGAAATCAACTATTTCTCTTAAAAAAGAAAAACAAAACTTTACCCCCAGTACTCACAACAGCTGGGCGTCGTCTAGTCAGGGAGAGATTACATGTGTGGGGTGCTTTGCAACTAGACCTTAGGATGGAGCCATTCTGGACCTAGGTAAATATATACAAAAGCTGGGACTAGAGACAGTAAAGTGGGTAGGGAACTTGCCTTGCATGCAGCCAACCGAGATCAATTCCCAGCATCCCTTATGTTCCCTGAGTACCACAAGCAGGACTTCCCCACTGCATAGCCGAAAGTAAACCCTGACAACCTCCACATGTGGTACAAGAGCCAAACCAAAATGATATTTATGAAAAAGTTCCATTTGCAAACCCCACCCACCTGCAAGGACAGAGACACTGGGTGGCCCCTCTCTGTCACCGGGTGGCACTGCCCCATCAGGGTAGTCAATCAAAGGACAGAGGACATCTGGGTCTCCTGCTGCAGTGCGGCTGGGGCCCTGCCCTTCTAAGCGAATCAGAAGGTGCCACACTAACAATGCCAGGGCCAAAGGCTCCAGACAGGGTCAAGCGCAGTCTGGTGCTGGCAGGTTTGGGAGGGCCAAGCCCCGCACTCTGTAGGTCCTGCAGCCCCAGGCCCACCGAACTCTGAACCTTTCAGGAGCTGGAGGAGATCCTGGCCAAGGGGACCCACCAGGATCACTTGTTCACACCTGCGACCCCTGCGCCTGACACAGCACCCATCACCCAAAGCCTCTGGGTCCCCTGAAAGATTTCACGTTACCTCACCTCAGGAACAGCCTGGAAATCCTGAACAGTGGAAAACAAGCGCGAAAGTGCCCCCCAAGCTGGCGCAGCCCCACCACTCACAGTGCCAAGATGTGGGGCGCTCACCTGAGGCCACTTGCGTTCTGCCACAAAATGAGCTTCGCAGTTGCCCTGTCAAGCCGGGCGCAAGTTCCTCCTCTACCCAGGAGACCAATGGCAGCCAGAGCCAGGCAACCACCACTAGAGTAGAATTTCTGAAGGGCCCATCTATGACATCATTTCTGCTTCCACCAGGAACCTTAAAGAGCCATGTTCCAGATGCAGAGACCCTCTGTGCCCACCGGTGAATCCGTGCTGCAGGGGGGATGGACTGGATATATTAGTGGAGAGGCAGCTGCTGGAGTGGTGGGTCACACAGTGGGGCGCTGGGGGTAAGGACAAGAACCCTGATCCTGTACTGGTTAGTCAACCATTGAAACAATTCTCTCACACACAGTCCATCAGGAAAAACACATGTGGGTTGATTCAAGGTCAATCAGGCAGGTTGGTACAAGGCACCTGACATTGAGTTGCGTGAGGAAGTCATCAAGATGGGGTGAATGCAGTGGAAATGGCAGCCTTCTATGATCCTCAGATTCCTCCATGGAGCACAAAAAATTCCCTAGAGGTCCATCTCGGGGCCTCAGGAGTTCCTGAGTACCAGCACCCCCTGCAGCCAGGCAGCAGTGCTGCCCCTGGGGACTACAGCCTGGAATGTGGCTCTGCCATGGGGAAAGCCTCTGGGACGTAGGGTGGAGAAACATTCAGCCACTCTCTTGCAGGGTGGACAAGGACATGTGTCTGTGCACTCTGTCCAGGGGAACAAGGTCACTTCTGGGTCCAGATGAGCCTGAGGCACAGCCGTGCTCTGTTCCGCTGGACCTGGGCCCATCTGAGTCCCGATTTACTCTAATCCGCATCAGCACATCTGCGTGAGTCACATACTCTGCTCGCTCGTGTTGTGCAGGAATATATTTGCAAATGGTGCAATCACCCAGGTTTATAGAAAATAAATCCAAATAACCAAGGCATTTCTTTACTAAGGACCATAATAGGAACTGTGCCTGACATTTGGAACTTCTCAAGACTACTTATATTGTAAATATTCTATTTTGGGGGCGTAGTGGTCTTACACTCAGCTGACCCAAGTACGATACTTGGCCACCCTGGGCCCTGGCTGCAGTGATCCCTGAGCTGAATCAGAAGTAAGGGCAGAGAACTACAGGGAGTGGCCAAAACTACAGCAACAACAGGACAACTCTTACGAAGCAAAGCAAGCAAACAAACCAAAATCATGTGCAAAGACAAACTAGCGAGGAACATTTAAATAGTAAAAGAGTGGTTCTGAAAACTCTGTTTTCTGGTATTTCCATACTTTCCCAGAATCCTTATTATTCTCTTTTCTTGCAATCACAAGTTTCCTGTGTGTACAAGTGTTTGTGTGCATGTTTCCTTTGAGCCAGAACAAGCATTGCTCAGGGGGTATTTCTAACTCTGCACTCAGGGTTTCACTTCTGGAAGCTTTGGGTATCACTAGGATGCAGGGGACAGAACCCATGTTGACTGTGTGCAAGGCAAGTATTTGCTGTACTTTTGCTCCACGCCTTCTTATATAAATTTCTTCCAAAAATACCAGGAGTCCTGTACAAAGCTCCCCCCCCAACACACACACACAAATAAACAAGTATCTTCCTTCAAAATAAAAAAGGAAAAAAATTAAAAAACAAGAACAAAAATCTTTACCCTAGTATTTATCCCAATAGTCTCGGGTCACCCGCTCAGGAAGAGATGAATAGTGGAGGATGCTTTGCAACTTGACATGAGGGAGATGAAACTCGTGATCTGAAAAAAAAAAAACCAATATTGTGGTTGGACAGACAATGAAGTCTGTAAGGCACTTGCCTTGACCCGGTAAATTCTCCGCATACCAATGTCCCGCAGCAAAACCAGCAGGAATCATACCTGAGCCCAGAGCCAGAGGTAGCCCTGAGCACTCCGGGAATGCCCCCTCCCCCCAACACCCCCCCCGAAAGAACCCCCAAACCAAAAATAGCCCCAAGAGAACATGTTCACTGGTAAACCCCAGCCACCTCCAGGTCCACTGCCCCCGAATGTCACAGACCAACGCGGCGGCAATGAAAATGATGAAAAGCAAGGTGACCCTTGCCATCGGGGAGAACGGTGAGGGTGGCCTGCGGCTCTGCCCTTCAAGTCTGGAGGTACTGCAGCTACGAGATTAGGGCCAAAACTTCAATATG
This sequence comes from Sorex fumeus, assembly GCF_029834395.1. Lineage (NCBI taxonomy): Eukaryota > Metazoa > Chordata > Mammalia > Eulipotyphla > Soricidae > Sorex > Sorex fumeus. Next base: position 719,644 of record NW_026606225.1, on the reverse strand, counting down.
GGACTGCCGGGAGGGTAGGGACAGCCAAGCTCCCTGTGCAGGTCCCACACCCCCGTGCTCAAACCCAAGCTCATACAGCCCCCCCACTGCCCCATCACGGAGCTAGAGGCCATCGTGGCCTCAACGGCTCCCCAAGACCATGCACTCACACCCGCAACATTGCACCTCAGTATTGCCTCCACAGCACCCCCAAATCTCTGCGTCCCACTAAAGCCTCCACCACACCTCAGGAAAACCTGGATGACGGGGAACAAGTGAGAAACCAGGGTGAAAACGTCCCCCACGTTAGCATGTCGCTCAAAGTGCAGAGAGGGAGAGTCGACCCCGTCCTGCCCCAAAATAGGCCTTCAAGAACCGCCTCCAGTCATTCCCGGTGCCCTTCACCCACGTAACAATAGTGGGACTGACTGAACCATCTGTCAGCAAGAACACAGGTACCAGGAAGGCCCTGTCTGTGATGTCACTTCTGTTCCCACCCGCAGCCTTAAAGGGCCAGGCTCCAGGTGCAGAGAGTTCCTTTTGGGACACCCAGGGGATCCCGTGCTGCAAGGGGCAGGGTCACAAAAAGGAGGGGGAGGCAACTGCTGGGGGGGGGCTAGTCACACCATGGGTCTCTGGGGAGTAAGAAGTGCCCTGATCCTGCACTGGTCAGTCAAACATCGAACCAATGCACTCACGCATGTGTCCATCAAGAAAAATGAAGCAATTTGATTCACTAACTGTCAGGTAGGTAACAGGTGGGGACAGCGAGTTTCTCAGGGAAGTAATAGTCCAGATGGGAGTGAAAACAGTGACTCCAAAGCCAATCTTGGAGAGGAACAGAATAACCCTGAGAGCAGCCACCAGAGAAAAAGGCTGCTACGAGTATCTAGAACACTATAGATTCAACGCTCTACCCTCTGACAACGCGCCAGCAGTGGACATCTACCTACAAGGAATGTTCCATGAGGAGGCTTCAGAAACACACATTTTCAAACGCAAAGTATGGATCAGGTGGGAACAGTACATTGCACTGGACTTGGTCAACTCAATCTCCATCCCTGGCATCCCAAATGTTGACTAAGAGTGAAAGAGTTACCCCTAATGAGTGCCAGGTATGGTCCCCAAATAAAAATATTATCTAAAAAATAAAAACTAGCCTAAGGACCAGTTCATGCAGGATCAGAGCAAAGAATGGTCCAGCGGTGAACCTTGACAGTCCAGAGTGAGGGGTGGTTATTTATTTACTTTACTAAAGAAAATTAAAACACCAATTGTTGATACAATTCTATATTAAAATTGATGAGACAGGGCTGGAATGATAGTTCAGTGGGTAGGGCAATTGCCTTGCATGCCGCTGACCCGAGTTCAATTCCCAGCATACCATATGGTCCCTCAAACACCACTAGGAATAATTCCTCAGTGCATAGCCAGGAGTAACCTCTGTGCATTGCCAGATGTGACCCAAAAGGCCAAAACAATAAATAAAATTTATGATATAACAAATTTGCAATATTAATATCAATAGATGGAGAAAACAAATTTATGTGAACATTGTTATATCTGGTTGTAGGGCTGGTAAGATTGTCTCATTGATTTTTAAAAGCTTTTGTAGCTTCAAGAGGTTTTTCCTATTTATTTTTGGTACTTATTTAGTCACTTTCCTCCTGGCTTCCAACATCAAGACTGTTATTTACAAGTTAACATACATGTGAAGTTCAAATGTCGGGACACTGGCATAACTATAACCCTGCCCTGGTGATAATCACCGAGTACTTTTCCCTGATAGGATGATGTCACGGGAAGCTTGTCATGCTGGATTCTCAGCTTCTTGTCTGCACTTTTGGAGCCCCCCAAAACTCCTGGTCTAAATAAAACGTGTCTTCCCTAGGGGATTGTTCTGAACTTGGGGATAGTACTTCGGGGTCAACTCACCCCATGTGCATTTTACAATGACTACAAAGGCTAGAGAGGCACACAAAGGCCTTCCTACATTTACAAACATGAGTTTTCCCTCCAGTATGTATTTTCCTATGGATCGTAAGAGTGGAGGGTTGAGTGAAGGCCTTCGCACATTCCTGACATATGTAAGACTTTTCTCCACTATGAATTTTCCTATGCATACTAAGGCTTGAATGTAGAGCAAAGGCCTTTTTAACATGTATGGGCTTTCTCTCTGGTATGACATTTTCTGTTTAGTAAGACATCAACTTTGAATGAAGGCCTTCCCACAGTACTTCCATATGTAAGCTGTCTGCCATATGAATTTTTCTGTGATCACTAAGGCTTGAGGACATAATGTAGGCCTTCCTGCTTGCCTTACATACATAAGGATTCTTTTCAGTATGAATGTTCTTATATGTAATAAGGAGTAAGATAAGTGAATGCCTTCCAATAGTTCTTTAATATATAAGGATTCTCTTCAGTGTGCATTTTCCTGTGCTTAGGGTGTACTGAGTACAAAGTAAAGGTCTTCCCACAGTCCTTACATGAGTAAGGTTTCTCTACTGCATGTATTTTCCTATGCACATAAACCCCTGAGAAGGAAATAAAGGTCTTCGAACATTCCTTATCCTTACATGAATAAGTTTTCTCTAAATGAATTTTCCTATGCATACCAAGTCTTGATGTCTTCCCATATTCCTTGGATGAATAGTGTTTCTCTCCTGTATGAATCCTCCTATGTATAATCAGGTATGAGGATACATCTAAGGCTTCTCACATTCTTTACATGTCTACAGTTTCTCTCCTATGTGGATATTCAGATGATAATACTTGTGTGGTGGCTGGCTCAAATTGTGTCCGTGCTGCTAACAGCGCTGGGACTTTTCCCATCTGAAGACTTCCTGCCTGTCTCAAAATCCCCACAGTAAGGCAGACACCACTGCTCGCTCGAGACTGTCACAGTGCCCAGGATCAGAGACATTCCACTGAGGCTGGTTGCTTCCCTGGAGAACAGCAGAGGAGTATTCTGAATTTTTCTTGATTACTTGAGAGTCTCCATGTCAAAAAAAATGTCGAACCCTGCAGGATTTATGTCTAACATTTCCACCATGCAAATACAATTATTGAAACATATATGGCTTTTCCTGGAACCAAATAGTTTTGTAAGAAGGACATGCAAAATTGACAAAAGTGTTGTCATTAAACATGTACATTTTTTTTCTAAACTCAATGAAGAACACATTAAGTGGAAATAATTTCTATACAGAAAAAGGAAGCACCAGTTTCAAGCAAATAAAAATACATCCGAGTCTGGGTTCGGTTGTAGATCAGTATGGAGCTCAGGATGCATGTATGAAGGCAAGGCTGCGTCCCCACAAAGCTGAGAATGCAGGGGCCATTGAAATCATCTAACCTAGTTGAATCAATGTCAGGATCAATGAGGATTTTGGGATTTTTTGTTTATATGTTGGGACAGTGTCACACAGAACAGTGCTCATAGTGCTTTGCGACTGGCCCTTAGGAAGCAGAAATTCTTGACCTAGAAAAAAGACATAAAAGTTGGGACGAGAGACAGTAAAGCGGGTAAGGGAATTCGCCTTGCACGTTGCCAACCCAGATCAATCCCTGGCATCCCATATGATCCCCGAGTACCATCAACAGGAATTCCCAACTGTACAGCCAAAAGTAAACCGTGAGCATCTCAAGATATGGTACACAAGCCAAACAAAAAATAATGAAGGGGCTGGAGCAATAGCAGAGCCGGCACAACATTTGCGTTGCATGTGCCTGACCCAGATCTTATTCTCAGCATCCCATCTGGTACCCTGAGCATCGCCAGGAGTAATTCCTAAGTGTAAAACCAGGAGTAACCCCTGTAAATCCGCCGGGTGTGACCCAAAAAGGAAAAAAAAAGAAAGAAAAAAGAAAAGAAAGAATAAAGAAAAAAAGTTTTACTTCCAAACCTCACCGACCCACAGGGAATGAGGCACTGGGTGGCCTTTTCCCATCACAACAGCCAATCAAAGGACAGAGGAGAACTGGGTTTCCTGCTGCAAGGGGGCTGGGACCCTGCCCTTTGAAGTGAATCTGAAGGTTCTACACTAGTGATGCCAGGGCCAAAGGCTCTGGAAACAGCCAAGCTTGGCCCAGTGCTGGCAGGTTCAAGAAGACTAAGCCCCGCCCTGTGCAGGTCCCTCAGCCCCGCACCCACCCACCTCTGAGCCTTCCCGGAGCTGGAGGCGATCCTGGCTAAGGGGACCCTCCCACGATCAATTGCTCACACTTGCAAACCTTGAACCCCAGCACAGCCCCCACTCCACTGCCCAATGCCTCTGGGTCCCACTAAACCCTTTGCCATACCTCAGGAACCTCCAGGATATTAGAAACGAGTGAAAAACAAGGGCAAAAGCATCCCCCCTCTGGCCCAGCTCTGCACTCACTCAAAATGGCAATACTTCCCAAAGCACTGGACAAATTCTCACCAATTTTAATCCTAAAATTTTATTAGCAGTTGGGGATTTTTCTCTTTAGTAAATTAAATACATACATAACCACCCTCACTCTGGACTGCCAAGGTTCACCATTGTCTCAGTCTTTGCTCTGATTCTGCCTTGGCCCAGAGGCCCTCTTTTGAAGGAGTTTATGGCAGAGATCAACCATAATATTGCCGAGAATCATTGTAAATCAAAAATCAGGTAAATCTTGATTTTTACCGCCTTCCTCTCTTATGCCTGAGGAAGCTGTGGTCATCTCTACACCATAGTATGGAGTGGGATGGCAAAGTGTGTGCAGGTTACAGGTGATCCCCGACTTGCTGGAGTATCTCCCCAGTTGTGAGATACTCAGAACTGTGAGGTTATTATGAGTCCAACTTAATTTTTTTGCTTTATTTGTTTCATCTTGGGGGCCAGCTGGTGATGCACATGGTGACTCCATGTTCTGCACTCAGGAATCACTGCTGGTTTGATCCTCGACATCCTATATGGTCCCCAGGCATGACCAGGTCTATTTCCTCAGCCCAGAGTCATGAATACACCCTATGCATTGCTGTGTGTGACTCAAAACAAACCAATTTGTTTTGCTTTTGCTCTTGGTATTGTTTCAAGGGCACACTTGGAGTTTTTAATTTTTCTCACTTGAAATTTTTAATTTCCATTCATTTATATTTTGGCTATTGGGCCACACTCAGTGGTGTTCAGGGGTTACTCCTGGTTCTTCCCTCAATATTTACTCGTGGCAGTGGTCAGGGACCATATGGGATGCTAAGATTCGAACTCCGGTGATTTGCATGCAAGCCCTGCCCGCTATGCTGTCATTACAGCCCCTGACATCATTTATTTCTTAGAGTCTCATACCCTCATACCAGCATCCCATCAGTGTCTGGGATCACTTCAAGTGATCTTGGGAGATCAGGTGGTGCCCAGCATCAAATCAGAAGTTCCTGCATGCAAAGCATGTTTCCGAATCCTGTGCATTGTCGCCCTGCTTTCATTGGACTCTTTTAGGTATTTAAAAATTTGTTTTGGGCCAAACCAGCAGGACTCAAGGTTTGTTCCTGGTATCTGCACTCAGGGATCATGCCTGGCTGGTGATGGACAGTATGGGGTTGTCGGGGTTCAAACCTGGTCTGACCATTGGCAAAACCATTGCCCCACCTGCTGTAATACCAGCTACCCTCTGCTGCCCTCCCCTTTGTTTTTAGCTTAATATAAATTTGGGGGGCTTTCCATCCTTGTCCTTGCTTGGATGCTTGGGTTTACTACTGACTCTGCACTCAGTGAGAGTCAACTCAGGGCCTCCAGTTGCTGGTATCCTGGACACAGGGCCCAGCTGTCATTGTTCTCGTGGGTAAAAGACAACGTAGGGTCTCTTTTTGGAAAGCTGACTGTGAAGGCCAATTTTGCGGCAGGAGACAAGGCCTCGTGGGAGCACCCCACACTTCCCTGTCTTTGCACTATAAGGGGGGTATCTGCACTAGCTTGGGGAAAACTTTCACACTTTTTTTTCACTTGTTCCCTGAAAGTGGAGAAAGAAAGAGATGGGAACCACAGATTAATGATCAAAATGGCCCATTTCATGCTGAGCTGAAAGCATACTTACAGAACAACTGAGGGGGCTGGGATACAGGACTGCATTAAGCTGTGAGGGTCATTTGCAGACATAAAATGTTGCAATGGGGGTAATTTTTTTGGGATTAACTCAAGAGGACATTCTGTCTGGCATCTCTGTGGGTTTTATTTTTCCCTGTAGTTGTACATATTCAACAAATAAGTTTATTTATGAACACTTGCAGTTATTTGGATTAGTTACAACCTCAGCCCTGAGGGCAAACAAGGGTACTACTGTAAGTTTTCGGGCTGGTTCAGATTTTCCTACCCCTTGGAGGTCCGTTTCCTTAAGTTACAAGACTTTCATGAACACTGTGCTTTTATGCTTTCTAGACTGTCCCTTTTTGATGTTGGGTAGCTTTGCCGCTCTCCCCAGGTCCATCTAAGACCGTTGATGGGACCCACCTTTGTTGAGTGTTAGGAATTATGGCAACGGATGTTTTGTCACTAATTTGTGATTCGAGCTCTGTGGGGGTAGGGCATTCCCTTGGTGAAGGCTTCAGTGACCTCCTGGCTGGAAGGAGGAGGTCTGAGACCAGGGAGGAGAGGCATATGTGCAGGTAAGTGTCTGAGGACCCTCCCTGGTGGAGCTCTGGGCAGTGTGGGGGTGCCCTGAGTGCAAGTGAAAAACGCTGCTGACCCCGGGAGCCTCGAACTCCTGGATCCAGGCCTCTGTGCTGTGCTCACACTGCTCTTCACTTGTCTGGACTCTCCCTCAATTATGATCCTGCACTTTAGTTTCTTGGCATTGTTATTATTTATCCTGATGTGTTAGTGCATACGATTCACAGCCCTTGGTGTCCCGCACCCCCCCTCCCCCAGTCTGTACATTAGCAGCCTGGCTGCACAGCCTACATTGGTCGGGTGCCTGCAAAATATCTTCTGCCTTTTTCTGTAAATAGTGAATGAGTGATCCCGTAACAAAGCTAGTTTGGCCCTGAGTAATAGTATAGTGGGGACTGTGCTTACCATGTACTCCGCCGACCTTGTTCAATAACCTGCATCCCATATGTGTCCCCAACATCACAGGGTCTGGTCAAAAAGCAAAACCTGAACATCTTGTATGGATTGCCATGCTGCTCACACCCATCGTCTAATCAGATCTTCTGTTTGCTGTGTGCCTGTTTGGATTGTGAGAACCAAGGAGATGACCTACACCCACACTGCCTCATTCAACTACATTTCTTTCAATGAATTCTTATACTGCGTATTGCATTTGATTTCAGAACTCAAACCGCAGACTCAGGATTTGACACTGCAGCAATTTGATATGGGAAAGGTGTCATTGAGTATGAGTGAGCTGGTAAAATTTGGAACAGATATTATGCCGAGAGGATACTCGGTGGACCAAGCATGTGATTTTTTAAAGTGGATGGCTGGGCACTACAGAGAGGAAATCTAGAGCCTAATGCTTGGGGTTGAGGCTCTTAGCTTCACTGGGTGGTGAAATCACTGCTCAAAACCTACAGAAATTTTATTTTTTTCCTGAATCAAAAACTTGATATTTCATTTGATTGAAACTGGAAAATTGTTTCAAAATAACTATTTTGGGGCGGGAGCAGTAGTACAGTGGGTAATGACCCTATGGGGTGCCAGGGGCCCACTGCTGATCTTGTTTTTTTTTTTTTTGTTTTGTTTTGGGTGATTTTGAAGAGTGTGAGCCATACCTAGTGATTCTCAAGGGTTACTCCTAGCTCTGCACTCCAGCATTACACCTGGTATTGCTTGGGGGACCTATGAAATGGCTGCGGCCACCAGCCCTACCCATTGTCCCTGGCCTGATGTCCTTCCTGTTCCTCCATCATGCTGCCTTTTTTCTTCTGTATTTATTTTTGTGCCACAGTGGAGGCGCTCAGGGCTTCATCTTGGCTCTGTCCTCTGGGTTCACAACTGATGGAATCAGGACTCCCAGTGTGTGTGGGCCCCATAAGTACCCTGGAAGCTACAGTGACTCAGTTCAAGGACATGTGTTTCCCCTCTTTTGTCTTTTCTGCTCTGGAGAGCCTTGCCTGCTCTGTCACACAGTCACATTCACACGATGCTGTGCACAATTCCAGGGATGCTCTGCTCCCAGGGAGATGGAGCAAAGGACCTTTGGGACTGAGTCACTACTTTCCAAGACAGATTTCTGGTAACCCTGAACCAGGATTTCTGAGTTCTACAGGCACATATGTTACACAGAGCTTTGAGTACCTCGCTGAACATTGAGTTTCCGTTTTCATTCCTAGGACAAGAGTTGTGTGTATGGGGGAATGCTTAGTGTTTGGGGCCACATCTAGGATCACTTTATTGGTCTCTTTGGGTCTGTGCACAGTTGTTATTCTGTAGTGCTCACTGGATCAGTGGGTTTGACCATGGGGTATCTGTGTGTAAGGCTGACACCTAACAGGAACTTTGTACTATAGATTTCTCACATTTTATCAGATCCAGCTTCCTTAGAATGATTTCTGGGGCCTGTCAGCAGGAATTTTGAGTGGAGGCTCGTTCATCCTGAGGGGAGACACCCTGAGCTGAACCCTTCTACATTCCTGGTGGTCTCCCCCTCACTGCCAAGGGAATGGGCTGGGGATAGACCCTGATTCCTGCTCCTATATGTGTCCTGACTCAGGATACAGTGACCTTTACCCATGTGGCCGTCACCTTCACCCCAGGAGTGGATGTGCCTGGCTGTATATGAGAGAAAGGTCTATAGGGATGTGATACTAGAGACCTATGAACATCTGCGGACTGTTGGTGAGAGCTGCGTGGGAGCATTTGCCAGGACAGACCCATAAGGCATCTTGGGGACTGGGCTGGGTCTGTGGCCATTACTCTGACAGGCCAGGATGTTTGACAGCTCTGCATTTCGCTGTTTCCCTACATCCTTTCCTTTTCTCTGTTTTTGTTATTGGGCCACACCTCATGATACTCAGGGATTACCACGGCCCTTTACTCAGGGATCACTTTAGGTGGGCCTTGAGGTTCATCTGAGATGCAGGGCATTGAACCAGATCAACCACATGCAAATGAAGCATCTTCCGCATTGTACTGTCGCTCAGGCTCCTGTAAAAAGTTCCTTCCATTGCTAAATTAACTTCTTATACTACCCTTCACGTCAGTGTGTTTGCTTTGGTTTTGTAAACTTGTAAACTAAATAAATTTCATATTCTTACTGTAACAAGCACCAAATCATCATAGCCAAACAATAGATCAAGAGATCAACATGTCTGAAAAAGAGGCTTTCTCCGGTACAACTACTCTACAGTTATTCTTTCCCACTGGTTCAAATTTTGAAGAATTATAGCTTAATAAATCATCTAGTACTAAAATATTAAAAGACTATTTAGCTGCACAGCAGTTAAGGGACATTCTGTTCATTTGTCTGATCCATGTAGAATTCACAGCTATGTAGACCTTGAGCACTGTTTGAAGAGTTGCTATGCACAGATCTCAAGGAATAACTGGAGAGCACCCTTTGCTCTGTACACACACAAATACACACAAAGGAATTTTTGCTTACACAAATATCTTCCCAATCATCACCAATCCCTGAGTCCCCTTCTGCGCTACCCCTGACCCCTTTCTGAGCCACGTGATTCACTTAGTTTCTGGCCCTCTCCTATCATTGTGAAAATAAACAGTTGAAGCTACTCAAGACCTGGACTTTCAGTGCGATATAAATGAACGTGGGGACTCAGAGAGAAGGTCTGGGTGGCTGTTTGCAAAGAATGTGAATTTTAGTTCCTTCGTCAAAACAAAGACTTCTGATGGACATGCTATCTGTCCAATCCGTCACTCTCCATCTATCCCAGACCTGGCACACATCAGATGTCCTGATCACCTGATCCTATCCCAGAAACGGGGAAAAATGAACCTTTTTGACCAGGCAAGTACCTGGTCAGGAATACTTGAAGCCTGGCCCTTTAAGGCTCTGGGCAAACGTGCAGGTGACATCACAAAATTCGCGACCATTATCCGCTGGCCTTGGCTTTCAGGGCGGAAGTGCCTGGCGGGTCTCGTGGTTGCGGAAGGTGAGGAGCGGGTGAGGGGGCACCGTGGGAGGCAGGGGGGTCCCGGGAGGTCGGTTTTACCGTTGCCCGTCCGGGTGGTCGCTCTGAGCGCCTGAAACTCCGCGGGCTCCACCTTGTGGGCTGCAGGGTCGCTTGGTGGCGGTGGCCCGGAGTGGCGGCCCCTCACCTGGGACACACCGAGCGCTCCTGCCAAAAGTTTTATCTTCTTTATAAATTGATTTTGAGGGAAAAATGGTCGTTTTTACTGAGGAGAACTTACTTAGAAAGATGCATAAGGGGGGAACGCGGCCGGCCGGGTTCGATCCTGGCACGCCACAGTGTCCCGGGACCAGCCTGGTGTGAGCCCAGAGCCCGGAGTAACCCCTGAGCTAAGCCCCAGACCCCCCAATAATGAAAGGTGGGTGGGTAGAGGAAGCACGTGGTCGAGGAGAAAAACGTATTTGAAGCGCGAAAGTCGTTCTGAAAGTTCCAGAAACAAGGACAATAACCGAAGGAACAAGAGAAAAAAAAATTTAATTTTTTTATGTGTTTTAGACCCTTACCCGGTGGCGCTCAGGACCCCCTCCCTGGGGATCCGAGGACCCTTTGGGGTGTCGGGATGCGAGGCCAGCGCCCTCCCTGCTGACCCATCACTTGGCCCCGCACAAAGCAGAAAGCATCAGAGCTAGAGGGAGCCTCTGTCTCCCCCCAGATCAGAGCGGGCAGGTGAGGGCACCTCAGCGTTATCTTGGTTTCAGGGCAACTCAGCACCTGGTCAGTCACAGGGGTGGTGGGTCATCCCAGAAGTGTCCCCAGGACATCCCGTTACTGATCCCCTGTCATTCCTTAGGCTGCTTGTGGAGTAGGGCTAAAGCATGGGATTCCCTCATCAAAGGGACCTGGGGGTGCATTCTTTTTCCTCATGGGGGTGTTGAGCCCCACCTGGCAGTGTTCAGGGGTCACTCCTGGGGTTGCTCAGGGTACCCCATATCTGGATCAGCAGCCCCTCCCTCTCGTTGATTGTCGATTTGCTCGAACCGGCCCAGTAACGTCTCCTTTGGAGATTTTACTGTTGTTACTGTGTCTGGCATATCCAATACTCTCGGTAGCTTGCCAGGCTCTCCGAGAGGGGCGGAGGAATCGAACTCGGGTCGGCCATGTTGGCCGCTTGTAAGGCGAACGCCCTACCGCTGTGCTATTGCTCCACCCCAGCAGCATGAAGAAAAAACACCCTCCCCTCTGTCCTGTCATTCTTGGGGGGTGGCCGGGCTGGATGGGGGAGGGTGCGGTATATTCTTTATGTGCTTGGGAGTCAAAAGCATTTGGCAGAGCCTTTAATTTTCACTGGTTCTTGTGCATTCAGTGGGTTCTGGGAGTTCAGGGAGGTGGGGAGCTTCTCTTTCCTTTTTATTTATTTAATTTGCATTTTGTGTCACATCTAGCGAGGCATTGTGGTTACTCCTGGCTCTAAATCCAGCAAGCACTCCTAGTGGTGCTAGGAACCATGAGGGATGCCCAGAATTAAACCCAGGTTGGCCACCTTCAAAAGAAATGCTCATTTGTCTATGCTGTCACTCAGGCCCCAAGGTGTGGAGCTTTAAGCCAACTCAGGTTGCGGTCTGGAGGGGTGCAACAGGGTGGTGCTACAGTGGGTCTTGCAACCAAATATGCAATCTTAGCAGGAAGTAGCTTGATCACTTCCAGAGTGTGTCCTAACCCCTCTAATAATGCCAGGATTCAAACTTGGTTTGGCTGAGTGCAAGACAAGCACCTCACCTGCTATACTGTGTCTCCAATCTCTTTACACAGAAATTTCTTTTTCTTGGATTTTTAGGGTCACACCAAGTGATGCTCAGGGTTTACTCAGGCTTTGCATTCAAGAATCACTCCTGGCAGTGCTCGGGGACCATATGGGATTTTGGGAATCGAATCTGGGTTGGCCGCATGGAAGGCAAACTCCCTACCTGCTGTACCATCGTTCCGGCCCCAGAAATGTCTTCATTACTTAATTTATTGTACTTTTATTGACCACAGAGCACTCAGTGCTCATGGGTTACTCTTGGTTCTGAGTTCATGTATCATTTTTAGCAGTACTGGAGTGGGTGAGCCTATGTTCTATTGCATATTGACCCCGGCTTAGCTGCTTGAAAGAAAAGCACCCTATCAACATATTAGCTTTGCTAACCCTATGTGATTATATTTCCTCAGGAAAAAGAATTTCTGCCTCACCTGTCCAGATTCCAGGCATCCCCACTGTCCATCTCTCCAAGACCAAGGGTGTGCACTGCTGTTGAAGTGAGTACTTGCAGAAAGGGTTTTCCAGGGACCAGCTGCAATAGGTTCTAAATGCCTCCCTCTTAGGGGCTGGTGCAGTAGTACAGCCAGGAGGGAGTTTGTCTTTCTTGCGGTGACCAGAGTTATCCCTGCCACAACGTCTCTAGGTGATATTGTCCCCTGAGCATCACTAGGTATGACTCCAACCCTCCCACTCCAGAATTTGTCTTTACACATGAGCATTCTTTGAGAAACTCTCCGCCTCTTGTGTCTGTGTGTCTGAGATGCAGGGGGAGCCATGCCAGGTTCCCGAAAGGTAAATGAGGTGCTCAGCCCTCTGAGCTCCTCTCCTTGGGTTTATCTCACTACTTGGGGAGCAGATGAGGTGAGATTTGGGGCCACATCTGGTAGTACTTGAGGTCTGTGCCCTGCTCTGTGCTCAGGGGACTAGTGGACACTGGATACCAGGGAAGGCCCTCTGGGCTCCCAGGTGGCTGACATCTTCTTCAGTCTGGTGTGCTCTCTCCTGTTTATACCTTCATGGAAAGTTCATACACGTGAAATTTCTTGAGCCCTTTCAACAGATGGCTGTTAGGGGGAAATGAAGGAGTTGGAGGCTCTGAGCAAAATTATGGACTTTAAAATCTCGTTTGGGGTAAATTTAATTTTTCTTTTCTTTTTTTTTCTTTTTCCTTTTTGGGACATAGCGGTAATGCTCAGGTGTTATTTCTGGCTTGGCACTCAGGAATCACTCCTGGGAGTGCTTGGGGGACTGAGTGTGAAGCCGGGGACCGAACTTACGCCCTGCCAACTGTACTATCACTCTGGATCCAAGTATAATTTTTCATCCTCTTTTTCTTTGATAAAATCACGTACCCATAGGAGTAAAATCATAGTCTGAACACCTGGCCTGTAAGCTCTGAGCTCTTCTGGATGTCGTCCCAAAACAAAACAACAAACCCAGAGGACTGACAGTTCAGAACATATTACTAGATTTCACACCTGTTCTGTTTGCAGTTAACTCCTCATTGCCTTCATTTGGGCAGGAGGAGGATTGGCTATGCGGGATTTTGCCAAACCCAGTAGTGCTTCGGGATCACTCCTTGGCAATTCAGGTTGTGAAGATAAGTCTTATGCGTTCATGACAAGTGCCCTGCCACTCACTGTCAGCTCTTTCGGGCAGCTGCAAACCTTTGAAATTGCAGCCTGTACTTCTGGCTCAGGTTTGCACCAGGAGGCCCCAGGTGCCAGCAACCCTGCCCTGACCTCTATCTACCAGCTGGGACTCATCCTTTCCCCCTTCCTGTATCTTTCCCACAAGGTTCACATTATTTATATAGAATTTGAATTCCTGGGTCAGAGATAGGCCAGGAATGCAGGACGGGTCCTTGCAAGCAATCTGCCATGGTACAGTCTCCTGTACAACACGGGATTCCCCAAGCACCACTCAGGTAAGCTCAAAGTTCTGCCACCTGTAGCCCGAAAACCCAAACCTGCATTCTACAAAACTTGTTGGTGGAGGTTGACTTGTGAACAAATTACACATATATATGTATATAGATATACACACATACACAAACACACACATATATGTGTGTGTATATATATGTGAATATATATATATATATATATATATATATATATATGGTCATACCCTGTGGTTGCTGCCAAAAGTTACCAAACAGTACTCAGTATGGTACTGGGATATACAGGTCAGCCATGTACAAGGCCAGTACCCTACCAAACTATAGTTCTGGCACCTAAATTTATTGATTTATTTTTGGTTGGCTACACCCAATGGAGATTAGAGTTTACCCCGTCTCGGTTCTCATTGATAATGCTAGTTTTGGGGACTCTGTGAGGTGATAGGGATCGAACCCTGGTCAGCTATGTGCCCGACAAGCAATTCAGGGTCTGTGCTATCCCTGTAGCCATCATAAAAATGCTTTTGCTAAGTCGGGAAAGTTGTGTTTTTTTCTGATTAACTACACAATTCCCTTTTTGGGTTTTTGGGTCACCCCGGTGATGTACAGGGGTTATTCTTGGCTCATGCATTCAGGAATTACTACTGGTGGTGCTTCGCGAACCATTTGGGATGCTGGGAATCAAACCTGGTTTTGGTCATGTCCAAGGTAAACACCCTTCCCACTGTGCTATAACTCCAGCCACCCACATTTCACTTTTTTGTGTTTTTGTTTTCGTATCACAGCCAGAAGTGCTCTGGGCTTGCTCCTGACTCTGCACTCAGGAGTCACTCCAGGGGGGTCTGGGGGACCCTATGAGAAGTGGGTGTTTGAACAGGATTTACACCTTAACAGATGTTCCTGGTCTCTCCTGGAGGCGCTCTCTCACTGTCCACATTTGGTGCTCTCGAGCCACTTCTCCACCCTGGACAGCTGTTCCTTTGGACCGATGAAAGTAGAATGAGTAGAATGAGGACCAGGCTGGTTGCTGGTTAGTTGCAGTTTATTCAGTCTCTTGTCTCTCCAAGCTCTCTCCAACCCTCTCTCTAACTTGCTCTCCTATGCTCTCTGTGACTAGTCTCCAATCACCCCAGGCACTCTTACTTTCAGCTCTCAGCCTTCTCTCTAAGTCGGAACCGTGTCCTCTAACTCTATGTCTCTTCTTCTCTCACTGTATCATTGTCATGCTATTGTTCATCGATTGACTCAAGCAGGCCCCAGTAATGTCTCCTTCGTCCTATCCCTGAGATTTTAAGAAGTGTCATATTTGAGGCTCTTTCAGGGTCAGGAGAAGGAGAACCATCATTTTTACTGGTTTTTGGCATAATGAATACACCATGGGGAGTTTGCCAGACTCTGCGGTTTGGGCAGGATACTTCTGGTAGCCTGCCAGTTTTTCCAGAGTAAGACTAGATAATACGATTTTGTGTGGCCGTGCACTTCCCAGAGCACGGTTTTATAGTCTTTGGGTCTTGGCCATTGATGGGATTACATGGCAGCGGGGACAGTTGGTGGGTGTAACGCCTACATACTGGAAGATCGGAGATCTGGGTGGAAGATGCCCAGTCCCAATACGAGCAGCTTGGAGATCTAAGCCCCAGGTCCTGCACACCTGGGTTCCTCTGCCAGTTCCGTCATGCATGAGGCTTGTCCAAATGTGTGCAGAATGGTCTTAAGCATGGCTGTGGTCGAACCAGAGGTATTCACCGGTGCTCTGCTTGTGGCGGGGAGGGAAACTCAACACACCCTCCTCCAAGGGGCCCCAGTAAGACCGCCAGACGCGGAGTCAGGAGACTGCGCTGTTCTCTTCCAGGAGTAGGGTATTATAGTCTCTGGGTCTTGGCCATTGATGGGCTTACACGGCACCGGGGACAGTTGGTGGGTGTAACGCCTACATACTGGAAGATAGGGGATCTGGGTGGAGGAAGACCATTTCTTTTCTCAGTCTCCTTCATTCCCCCTGTCTCCCTGAAGCTGCTCTTTTTCTTCTCTCACTACGACCCCAATCCATGTCTCCCCTCAGGAAGCGCCATCAAAAATGGTTTTCCAGACTTCCCCATCAGCCCACGAAGGAAAAGCAGCCCTTAAGGTGTGTTACTCCTCTCCTTAGACCAGCAACTTAATTGACATATTTAGTTTTACTTCCTAATGATTACCATTCTGTATGGACACAGTAATATAAACTTTTAGGGTTGTGGGTGACACTCCTGGGGACTTCTCACCACAGATTCAGACCACAGTGCTCAGGCCGGATCAATCACTCCTAATCCCAGCAGCGTCCAAGTCTAGTTATTACATTTTGTTTCATGACAGAATTTGTCCATGACCAGGCTCTTGTAGATAAGCATTATGGTACTTTGTCCAGGCCCATTTCGATGCCTGGGTAGCTAGCTCACCACTTGCCCTGGGTCCATCTAGACCCTCATCAGACCCCTCTTCTGGGGACCGAGGGAGTAAGGGCAACTGAGACTTCAGTCAAGAGAGTAGATATCCTGGATGTAATATTATCTGGAGACCATCAACTCTCAAGCTCAGGCTTGTCTTTGTAACTGTCTTCCTGTATCCATAGAAAAAGCAATTGCTCTAAAATAGCTAACCATGCAAAAGACATTAAGGAGAAGAGAAAGACAATATTTACAAGTCACAGTCTGATCAGGAGACAAAGGTAATTGAAAGGTTATGGGCAATCAACAAACATAAGCTCTCACCGGCCAGGGAGCAAGGGAAGACCACTATTATCCTACAATACCTGGTGATCCTCAGTGGTTTCTCCTGGCTTTGCACTCAGGTATTATTTCTGTTGGTGCTCCGGGAGACTCTACAGGATCCTGGGGATTGAACCTAGGTTGGCCATGTGCAAGCAACACCCTATCCAGATCTACAGTTGCTCTGGTCTCAGTTGGAGAGTTTAGATGCACGTAACTGTGCAGAGAATGTCGTTTGAAGGGATGGAAGGGTCGCCTTGATGAAATCTTTTATAAGTGGGAATATGGGTCAGGTCCCAAGCTCCCCATATCCCAGCAGACCATTCCGTTTACCTGTGATTACTCACAAGGTTGCTCACATTCCTAAGTCCCACCCATGTCACTTTACTAAATATTAGAGGTAAAAAAAAGAAACATTTATGATTGGAAAAAGCAAAATTCCATCCATCTATGAGTCAGATGGTGCTCAGGGGACCATTTGGTATTCTGGACATTGTACCTAGATTGACTGCATGCAACGCACTGTACT
Source organism: Sorex fumeus (assembly GCF_029834395.1). Taxonomy (NCBI): domain Eukaryota; kingdom Metazoa; phylum Chordata; class Mammalia; order Eulipotyphla; family Soricidae; genus Sorex; species Sorex fumeus. Next base: position 702,652 of record NW_026606225.1, on the reverse strand, counting down.
AGCCTGATACTCTCAGTTTGAAATCATGTTTCTGAAACTGCATCCTGGGGTTTTCTTTGTAGCTGAGAGTCCCCTGCTCGCGTGTTGTTAAGGGGTAGAACGTTGGCCCGTCCTTGCTCTCTGATGTTCTTACCAGCCTTTGCTCCTGTTCCATGTCTCCAACTCTCTGGGTTTCTACTAGGCCAGTTCCTCTCTGAATCACAGGGCCCTGAGGTAAAACAATTTTAGTTTCAACAAGTGGGTGGGGGATTGATACAAAAGGACAGTAAGGAAGGAAATAATGCTGTTATGTGTGAAAGCTTCCTGTGATACTAGTACCGTAAGTTGTGAAAGGTACTTGCTGATTATCCCCTGCACCATGGTTATGACAATGTCTGGCATGTATACTTCCCAGTATGTTAACTGGTAAATAATGGTTCTTAGTGATAAAGCAAGGTGGAAGGAATTATATAAGAAGTAAATAGGTACAGACATTGCATTTTGCTGGTTACTGTCAAGACTCACCATGGTTTCATTCTTTGCTGTGACTCTCACTTGGCTCAGATGCCCTGCTTTGCAGAGGATCATGGCAGAGATCAACCAGGATGCTGTAGTGAGTCCTTTTGAGGTTGGATAGACAGCCAAACCTCCATTCTTCAGGCTCTTCTGTGTTATGTTCTGGGAGTCACATCCCGCTCTGCTGTCCATAATTTGTGTCCAGGTTAGCCACATGCAAGGAAGCACATCACTCCCTGTAGCATATCTGCACTCATTGTATTCAGTTTTCCATTTGATTTACACAAACATTGAGGGTAAATGTGTTGAGACTTACACTTTGGAAGCAGTAAAATCCTAACAATCTATTATACACCAAAATGGGACCATATAGAATCCAGATGATTGAACCTGGGTCAGCTGCGTACAAGGCAAACACCCTATCCTTTGTGCTTTCGCTCCAGCCAACCAGCCTTACACGTTTACCTGCATTTTCCTAGTTGTTCTCTGCGAAGCTTGTGTCTGTCCCTTTAAGGCTGCTTGCAGAAGCAGAAGTGATGGCACAGCAGGGCATTTACGTGTTTGCATGCAAGACACTGGATCAGGAGTCAGTTTGTTATGGAGGTGAAGGGAGAAGAGGCTGTCCCGCGTGGAAGGGGTCTGTGATGGCCGGTTTCGTGGCAGGACACTAGCGGCCTCCCGTGAACACCCGGCACCGTGCCTCCGGTGTCTGCACTGAGGGGCAGGGCCAAGCCAGCTCTAAGGACACTTTTAAGCTCCTTTTTCAACCTATATCCCAGTGGTTCCTGCGGCGCGGTAGGGGTTGGTTGGCGACGCAGAGCTTTGGTGAGTGCAGTGGGGGCTGTACTGGGGCTCAGGGTTCGCGCATATGTGTGCGTGGTTCTGGGGATCCCCTGCAGCTCCATCTTGGGGCGGTGGCTGCAGGACATCGGGGCTGGGCCGTCCTGACCCTCCCAGCACGGGACTGCGCTGGGCGCTGTCCTGGACGCTTTGGCCGGGACCTCCCTGCTGCAAAATCTGCAGATTCTCTTAGCGGACCAGTGAGATAGCACAGCGGTTAGGGCGTTTGCTTTGCATCTGGCCCACCCCAGATCGATCTCCGAGCTCCACCAGGACGGGTGCCTGAGCGCAGAGTCAGAAGTTTCTCGTCCATATTGCCGCTGGTGCGTCTCAAACTATAAAAGGACTGTTCATTTTTGAGCGGCAGGGGGGAAGCTCCCCGATGGCAAATGACACTGTAGCCCTCGGTCACTATTCATTAGTAGCCCTGATGTCCAAGGCCATCTTGTGTGTGTGTGGATATAGGGGTGGTTGCGGTTTCCAAATGAAAATTTACTTTGGGGCTATTTTTTGTTGTATTGTGGGCACATATGTGGAATTACTTTGGGAGCAGCACTCTGGAATTCTTTTTTTCTTTTTTAAGTTCTTTCTGGGTCATGTGAGATGCCGAATATCGATCTGGGTCAGCATGGGAAGCACCCCTCCCAGCTTACTATCTCTGACTCCACATGGTTGTTTTTGTAACGAAGAATTCCTGTATCCTAAAATCAACTTGAAAATTGCACCCTGACTCTTCCTTTCTCCCTGATCAGGCAAAACTCGGTATTACACAGAGTACTGAGAGTTGAGTTCAAATAATGTCTGGGCATGTGATGTATGCATTTGTTGGCCATGATTGGTCTCCCAACCCTGGTTGGTGAAGGGTGACAGAGGATCGAAGAAGGAAACAGGGGCCAGGGCTCTTGGCGATCTGCTGGATATTAACCCAAAGTGTTTTAGGCTTCATCTATGAATTGCCCCTTTTTCTCCTCCCAGAGAAAATCGTCATGTCCTTGCTAACATCCCTAATTTAAAGTTTATCTTTAACCTTTCCTCTGTTTTACCTCGCGTTGTCTCAGTTCCCCAGGTCAGTTTTAATTACTTATAAACCATGACTTACTGGTAATTCTCAACTTTGTATTTGTACTGGTTTGCAGTTGAATGGCTGTGTATTTGTACCTGCTTTTCTATTTCCCCTATAGATTATTTATATTTTTAGTATACAGAATATTTTTTGGTTAAACAGAGTAATACCATCAATGCTATGCTCCTAATATTTGGGAGTTGATTGAATCTGAAGTCATCAACTCCAGTGCATAATTGCTTGGTGATCATTACTTGACTTGGGCTTCAGTTGCTGTAGTTCCTAACTCCCCAACAGGGAGGTTCTGTCGTGGAACTTGTATGGACCCGGGGCAAATGGCAAAATCACCACAGCTTCGAAATGGCACATTCTAGAAAGCACGTGTGCATGGTCTTGAAGCAAACTGTTACAACGCTAGAGACAGGATCCCCATGGGGAAGGACAAGGTGAACTGGCCCGAAGACTTAGTCTGGGATTTACAGTAAAAGCCTTGCTTGGTCTCAGAGCCCAGAGAAGTAAGTGTTAAAGCCTTATTTGCTCTGGGGGCTGGAGAGATAGGACAGCGGGTAGCGTGCTTGCCCTTTCCCACACTTTAGATTTCCAGCCCATTTCTTTGCTTTAATGTTAGGTATAGGGTCATTAAGGATCAAGGAATCCACTTGGGTCGCTGCAGTGGGTCAGAGCGGTTAGTGCTCTTGGCTTGCGGTCACAGGCCCCGGTTCTTTCTCTGGCTCTCCATACAGCCCCACCATAATGCCGGATTCCTGAATGCAACATCAGGAGAACCTCTGCCGTTGCTAGATTTGTGTCCCTCAAACCATGAACAAACCTAATACAACCAAAACAGCCCCAGTCCCTTATTGGGGGATTCCCTCACCCCATCGTGGGGGTTTCTGAGCTGTATCTTGCTGTATTCATGCTGCCTCTTCCTTGTAGTTGAGGTTTGGGCTCCCTCAGAATGTTGGGTGCTGGGGTGTGGGTTGCTCATAACAGGAAATATTTCTCATTGGCTTGGTCACAGACATAGCAAAGTGGCTTCAGAAGGTTTCTAGCTCAGTGAAGAAAACAAAAATGAAAATAAATGACTTTGCCTTGCACTTTCCACGTCAGTTCAATCCTCTGCACCCCTCGTGGTCCAGGACAGAGCGGGAGCAACCCACTCGACCCCCAAGAAGATTCTTTCTTTAGCTCTCCATACAGCCCCACCATCATGTCGGAGTGATTCCTGAGTGCAGGGAGAAACCCTTAGCATTGCTCGTGTTGGGCCTCCAAACAATGAACAAACCAAATCAAACCCAAACAGCCTCAGTCCCATGATGGCAGATTCCCCCACCCTAACTTGGTGAGTTTTGAGCTGTATCTTGCTGTATCCCTGACCCCTTTTCTTTGTAGAAGAGGGTTGGGGCATCCTCAGAAAGTGGGGTGATGGCACGTGGGGTTGACTTTAACTGGAGACCTTTCCAAAGAGCTGGGCCTCAGACAGAGCAAAGAGGGCTCATAACTTTTCTTGTTTAAAGTGAACAGAACAACGACAAAATAATCTCACCCTGCTTGTAACCAACCAGGTTCAATCCCAGGTACTCGATGTTTCCCAGAACCCTGTGGGCACACACCAAAACAGCCCCCCCCCAAAAAAAAAAACCCTCGGAGCCAGAGCTACAGTGTAGCTGGTAGGATGTTTGCGTTGCGTACAGCCAACTTGTGTCCAATCTCCGGCATCCCATATGGTCCCCCAAGTACCACCAGGAGTAATTTCTGAGTGCAGAGCCTGGAGTAACCCATGAGCATTGCTGGATGTTACCCAAAAAGCAAAAAAAAAATTCCTTGGCAGAAGTGATGTATTTAGATTTTTCAGGGAAGGAGATTGCCCAGTCTTAGGCTCATTATTACTGTGTTAATTAAAATTGTTCTTAACACACCCTAGTTCCTCAGATGGCTGTTACCTTCACCCCAGAGATCTGGAGATGCTGGAGTTGAATCTGGCCTCTGCTACCCTCCTCCACGGAGAACAGAAGACATGGGACTTCTCATGTGTATAAGAACCTCAAAACTCAGGACGGAACATGGCACCCTCAGCAATGCGGGGTGCTGTGATATGTGGACGTGGGGTCTGGAGACCTGTTGAACTGAGTTGGTTGGAACACATCATACTGCAGGAAGGCAAGCTCTCCTATGTCACCCTGTTCGCTCTCGGGTAGCTGGCTCTTGAGCACTGCTCACTGGGTATCCTTCCACACATAGAGTGAGTGGGGTGAGCCCCAGGCAGCAGGGACACCCGGACACAGATCCCTAGTTTATTCTCTGACCCAAGGCCCAGTAGGACGTGGGCAGGGCCGGAAGATGCTGGACTCTCTCATGCCCTCCAGTCCTTTGCGGGTGTAAGAGAGTTGAATCTACCAGAGGTGGCTCCTCTTGGCACATGGACCCCTTGAGAATGAAGCAGCACCATTGAGGTCTGGGGTCATCCCCCAACCCCCACCCCAGCCCACCTGGTCTACACCTCCTGATCTGACTATATAATTTGGTGGAGGGGTTCGGAAGGAGTGGTAGGGGGCCCCACATCCTTCTGGAGTCCGGCTTTGTTTCCCACATTTTGGGACCCCCCCCCACTTGCCCTGCTCCCGCAAATGTCTGGGAAACCCAATGAGCAGTCTCCCTGGAACAGAAGAGAATCCCATCTAAGCTTTCACCTAGGTCAAAGTCCCTTGCTAAGGAGGTTGCCTAGGCAGGTTGGGAGTGGTGATGATCTTTGAAATTCCTTTTCTGGCCTTTTGTTTCTTCAGGAGCTTCTCTGGGTCTGTTGCTGGCCATAGGTGAGGGCGTGATCAGGCCTTAGTTCCTGTTTTCTACAAGGTTGGCCTTTACAACTTCAGAGCTATTCCCAGGAAATTTACTGCCTTTGCCTTGGGAGGGGGGACTTTCCCTACCTGCCTGCATACCTATGTCAATTCCCTCCAAACCATTAGGAGGTGCTGGAAGTTAGAATGTTAGGAGAACTAAACCCTGGCCCTAGAGGAGTGACTCCTGAGTGCAAAGGCAGGAATAAATAAGCCCTGAGCACTGCTGACTGTGTCTCCCTCCCCAAAGATGCAAATCTTAAAGCTCCCAGTGCTGCCCAGGTAGCTGATTACTTCCTGTGGTACCAGGGGACCATGTGATACTAGAGGTGAGCCCAGAAAAACCACCTACAGTCACAGAAAGCCTTGATCACAGGGGTCACTGAAATCCCTCACATCTGTCATTCATAAACCTGATCCCCCTGACATAGTGCTTTCTGTTCAATACACAAAACAAGTACTATTTTGTAGGGGTGGGGGTAAGGCAGAACCAGAAATGCCCAGGAGTTACTTCTGGCTCCACAGGCAGGATCACTCCAGGTGGGCCTCGGAGGGGAAGAGATCATCCAGGTCATCCCCTGCAAGGCAAATGCCCAACAGTCCCTAAAATCTGAATTTCAATTTACCTTTAATGCATCATTCAATCTCCCCCAGGCCTAGTGGGATACACAATGCCTCCATTATCTCCGGGTTCCTCATGGATTGCCCTTTGACCATTTTTTTTTTCATTTTTGTATCCCACCTGGGTGATGCTCAGGGGTTTCTCCTGAATATGCACTCAGGAATTACTCTGGGAGTGTGGTGCTTGGGGGATCCTACGGCAAACACTGTGCTTCAACCTTTTGATGTCTGAAATATACACTTCTAGTTCATTCTTTATGTTACATTTCTCACGTTCAAATTAAACTGGTAAATTCAGTACTATGAGGGAAAGGGAATTGCTGATGATTGCAATTCCGGAAAACACAAAGATCTTCCCATTCTGTACACCCTTAAGAGTTCTTGCCACTGTGAATTTTCATATGCCTACTAAGGCCTGAGTTCCATATGAACCTGAATTAACCTCCTGAGTTACCCTATATAGCAAACCATAATAATAATAGTAAAGGTAAAAAAAGGTAAAGGCCCTCCCGTTGATCGTGAATTTGCTCGAGCGGGCCCAGTAACGTCTCCATTGGAGACTTTGTTGTTACTGTGTCTGGCATATCGAATACTCTCAGTAGCTTGCCGGGCTCTCCGAGAGGGGCGGAGGAATCGAACTCGGGTCGGCCATGTTGGCCGCTTGTAAGGCGAACGCCCTACCCGCTGTGCTATCGCTCCAGCCCTTGGCCTTGCATGCAGCCAACATGGCCGACCCGAGTTCGATTCCTCCGCCCCTCTCGGAGAGCCCGGCAAGCTACCGAGAGTATTCGATATGCCAGACACAGTAACAACAAAGTAATAAGATAATAATAATAATAGTAATGATTACTATTTCCTATGCCAGTGTCCCAGCACTTGAACTTGATGTGTATGTTAACCTGTAAATAATGGGCCCTTTTTTTCTTTTTTTTTCTTTTTCAGTCACACCCGGAGATGCACAGGGGTTACTCCTGGCTTTGCACTCAGGAATCACTCCTGGCTGTACTCGGTGTGTTAGGGTCCGAGCTCAGGACAGCCTCACCTCTCAAGGAAAACTCTGAGAGACCAAGTCCATGCAAAAGCAAGAGGTTTATTCGAGCATGCTCTGGCTCACAGCATGACCACAAACCGTCAATGACTGAGAGCCCTGAGCCTCTTCAAAGGGGGCTTTTTATAGGGCATCTTCAAGCGCATTTCAGAAAGCCCGTGCACAAATCACCCAATACATTTGAATTATCACATTAGACGCTGCACGCAGGCAGCCAATCATTTTGCAACAAGCCATCAGCACCAGCCACTCTCTTGTGTACCTGTTACCAGGCCCTCCCAATGGGCAGTCAATTAGGCCTTTTCATTAGGCCTTCTCCGACCTTGTGGCCTTATCTGGTGAATTCCAGGTGCAAGGAGGGGATGGGAGTACTTGGTGTTGGGCCTTGTTAGGCGGATTCCAGGACAAGGAGATGCCTCATTAGGCCTTCCCGGCCTTGTGGCCTTATCTGGCGAATTCCAGGTGCAGGGAGGGGATGAGGATACTTGGTGTTGCTAGCATGCCGCAGCTGCAGGAAGGGATATGGGCTGGGACTTGCTTTGCTAGGGCCCAATTGTCATAGGGCTATCTTTTAGGTGGACCATATGGGATGCTGGGAATCGAACCTGGGTCAGCCGCATGCAAGGAAAATTCCCTACCCGCTGTGCTATTGCTCTAGCCCCTGTAAATAATGGGTCTTGATGATGGAATCCAGGTGAAAACATTAAATAGGAACTAAGTAAATGGGTACAAAAACCACCCCTTGATCACAATTATCAGTGTCACTCTTTTGGTTTTCTTGTGTTTTTTGGTCAAACCCAGAGATGCACAGGGGTTACTCCTGGCTCTGCACTCAGGGATTACTCCTGGCTGTTCTTGGGGAACCCTGTGGAATGCTGGAAATTGAACCGGGGTTGGCTGAATGCAATGCAAATGCCTTACCCGCTGTGCTATCACTCCAACCCAGTGTCTCATTTTTGCTTGGACTCTGATTTGAGGCAGAGACCCCGGTTGGCGGGGTTTATGATAGAGATCAACCAGGATGTTGCAGTGAATCCTTTGGAATGGAAAAAGAGGCAAACCTCCACACTTCAGGCCTTCCTCTGTTATGTTTTGAGGCGTCACACCTGCTTTGCTCAGCACATACTCTTGGCTCTGAGCACATCCATTACTGCGAGGGAGGACATAGATATCCTTATGGGGATCTGGACTTTGAATCCTAATCAGTCTTGTGCAATCAAGTACTTTCCCGCTGTATCAGCTCTGCACTCCTTGTATTCAGATTTTTATTAGATTTCCCTAAGAATTGAGGATAAATATTTCTTAAAAGTTCAGGATTATGGCCCTGTCATTATTCTGTAATAGGGTGGATTAGAGATAGTTGAAATGGACTTGACTGTGCACAGAAAGATTTCTGATGGTTCTATGAAAGCATGGAACAGGCCCCTTGATCAAAATATTTTACAAATGGTGGGAACCTGGCAGAATGCCCAAACTCCCATCTCAGCAGGCAATAACATCAGGTGTGAAGACTAACTATAAAGGGTGGTCATAGTCCTGGATTTTACTCTTCTCATTTAAGTTATATTAGGAGAAAAGACGACAAAATGTTGCATTTGCAAGTTGTAAAATCTCAACCCTACTAGCCACCAGAATGATTCTGACCGTTTTTGGTCTGTCCAAAAGACGAAGTCTACAAAATGATCTAGTACACTTTGGTGCCCATTAGCTCCTATGTGCCTCCGTTCTTAGGGTAGGTCCATACATGGATTTATTTATTGAAACATGTTTTATGTAATTCATGCCATACTTGGCAGTTCTTAGGAGTTTGTGTTGTTTTGGATGCCAGGAATAGAACTCAGAAAAACCATGTTTAACATAAGCATTAAGCCACAGTACTAACCTCTTTCCCCATACTCTTGGTTGAAAACGTGTTTCTAGAGCTGCGTCCTGGGGTTTCCTTGTATATTCTTATATAGCGTGTTTTCTCTTTTTTTTTTTTAATTTTTTCCCTTTATTATTTTTTTTTACAGTTGTAGTTTACAATTCTTTGTGCTTGGGTTTCGATTATACAATGATCAGATACCCATCCCTCCACCAGTGCCCATTTTCCACCACCATGGATAATATCCTGCCACCCCCATCCCCCCATCCCCCCTGTCTCTGTGGCAGGGAAATCCCCTGTGTTCTCTCTCTCCTTTTGGGTGTTGTGGTCTGCAAAAGAGGCATTGAGTGGCAAACATGTTCAGTCCATAGTCTACTTTCGACATGCATCTCCCCTCCTGGGAGGATCCTCCAAACATCCTTTATTTGGTGCTCCCTTCTCTATCTGAACTGCCCTTTCCTCTAGGATACCCGGCTGGCCTCTAAGTTATGGAGTAATCCTCCTGGTGCTGATCTCAGCTACTCTTTTGTATTAATCTCATACTTTGTTACTTTATATCCCCCAGATGAATGCAATCTTTCTATGTCTATCCCTCTCTTTCTGACTCATTTCGCTTAGCATGATACTTTCCATATTGTACCACTTGTATGTAAATTTCATGACTTCATCTTTTCTAACAGTTACATAGTACTCCATTGTGTAGATGTACCAAAGTTTCTTTAACCAGTCATCTGTTCGTGGGCATTCAGGTTTCTTCCAGTTTCTGGCTATTGTAAAGAGTGCTGCAATGAAAAAACAAGTGCAGATGTCACTTCGACTATACATTTTTGACTCTCTGGGATATATTCCCAGGAGTGGTATTGCTGGGTCAAATGGGAGCTCAATTTCTAATTTTTTGAGAATCGTCCATACTGTTTTCCAGAAGGGCTGAACCAGTGGACATTCCCACCAACAGTGAAGGAGTGTCCCTTTCTTGCCACATCCACGCCAGCATCGGTTGCTTTTGTTCTTTTGAATGTGGGCCGGTCTCTGAGGTGTGAGATGGTATCTCATTGTGGTTTTGATCTGCATCTCCCTGATGATTAATGATGTAGAGCATTTTCTCATGTGCTTTTTTACCATTCGGATTTCTTCTTTGAGAAAGTTTCCTCCTCCACCCAGATCCCCTATCTTCTAATATGTAGGCAATACACCCACCAGCTGCCCCCGGTGCTGTGTAATCCCATCAATGCCCAAGACCCAGAGAATATAAAACCCTGCTCCTAGAAGAAAACACGCAGTCTCCTGCCTCCGTGTTTGGCTGTCTTACTGGGGCGCTTTGGAGGAGGGTGTGTTGAGTTTCCCTCCCCACCCCGAGCAGAGCCCCGGCAGCTGAAGACCTCTGGTTTGAGCCACAGCCCCACAAGTTCGGACGAGCTTCACGCATGAAGGAACTGGCAGAGAAACCCATGTGTGCAGGACCTGGGGCTTAGATCTCCAAGCTGTTCTTATTGGGACTGGGCCTCCTCCATCCTGATCTCCCATCTTCCATTCTGTAGGCGTACAACCACTAACTGTCCCTGGTGCCATGTAATACCATCAATGGCCAAGACCCAAAGACTAGAACACCGTGCTTTGGGAAGTGCACAGCCACACAAAATCTTATTATCTCGTCTTACTCTGGAAAAACTGGCAGGCTACCGGAAGTATCCTGTCCACACCACAGAGTCTGGCAAACTCCCCATGGTGTATTCCTTATGCCAAAAACCAGTAAAAATGATGGTTCTCATTCTCCTGACCCTGAAAGGGCCTCAAATGTGGCACTTCTTAAAATCTCAGGGATAGGACGAAGGAGACATTACTGGGGCCTGCTTGAGTCAATCGATGAACAACAGGATGAGAATGATACAGTGAGAAAAGAAGAGACATAGAGTTAGAGGACACGGTTCCGACTTAGAGAGAAGACTGAGAGCTGAAAGTAAGAGTGGCTGGGGTGATTGGAGACTAGTCACAGAGAGCATTGGAGAGCAAGTTAGAGAGAGGGTTGGATAGAGCTTGGAGAGGCAAGAGACTGAATAAACTGCAACTAACCAGCAACCAGCCTGGTCCTCATTCTACTCATTCTACTTTCATCGGTCCAAAGGAACAGCTGTCCAGGGTGGAGAAGTGGCTCGAGAGCACCAAATGTGGAAAGTGAGAGAGCGCCTCCAGGAGAGACCAGGGACATCTGTTAAGGTGTAAATCCTGTTCAAACCCCCACTTCTCATAGGGTCCCCAAGGCGCCCTGGAGTGACTCCTGAGTGCAGAGTCAGGAGTAAGCCCAGAGCATTCCTGGCTGTGATCCGAAATGAGAAACACAAAAAAGTGAACCGTGGGGAGATGGAGCGATAGCACAGCAGGTACGGTGTTTACCTTGGACACGACCAACCGAGGATTGATTCTCAGCATTCCAAATGGTCCCCCAAGAACTACCAGGAGTAATTCCTGAATAAAGCCAAGAACCACCCACCCCTGTGCATCACTGGGGGTGTCCCAAAAAGAAAAAAAAGTGAATTGTTTAGTTAATCAGAAAAAAGAACACAACTTTCTCGACTTAGCATAAAAGCTTTTTATGATGGCTACAGAGATAGAACAGACCACGAGTTGCTTGTCTGGCACATAGCTCACCAGGGTTCAATCCCTGTCACATCACAGGGTCCCCAAACCTAGCATTATCAATGAGAACAGAGCCGGGGTAAACTCTACCCTCCATTGGGTGTAGCCAACCAAAAACAAATCAATAAATTTAGGTGCCAGAACTAGTCTGGTAGGGTACTGGCCTTGTACACGGCTGACCTGTATACCCCGGCAACACCACACGGAGTACTATTCAGTACCTTTTGGCTGCAACCACAGGGTATTCATATATATATATATATATATATATATATACACACACACATCTGTGTGTGTTTCTGCATGTGTTCTATATCTATATCTATATCTATATCTATATCTATATCTAATTTGTTCACAAGACAACCTCCACCAACAAGTTTTGTAGAATGCAGGTTTGGGTTTTCGGGCTACAGGTGGCAGAACTTTGAGCTTACCTGAGTGGTGCTTGGGGAATCCCTCGTTGTACAGGAGACTGTATCATGGCAGATTGCTTGCAAGGACCCGTCCTGCATTCCTGGCCTATCTCTGACCCAGGAATTCAAATTCTATATAAATAATGTGAACCTTGTGGGAAAGATACAGGCAGGGGGCAGGGATGAGCCCCAGCTGGTAGACAGAGGTCAGGGCAGGGATGAAGCACCTGGAGCCTCCTGGTGCAAATCTGAGCCAGAAGTACAGGCTGCAATTTCAAAGTTTTGCAGCGGCCCGAAAGAGCTGACAGTGAGTGGCAGGGCACTTGTCATGAACGCAAAAGACTTAACTTCACAACCTGAATTGCCAAGGAGTGATCCTGGAGCACTGCTGGGTTTGGCAAAATCCCGCATAGCCAATCCTCCTCCTGCCCAAATAAAGGCAATGAGGAGTTAACTGCCAACAGAAGAGGTGTGAAATCTAGTAATATGTTCTGAACAGTCAGTCCTCTGGGTTTGTTGTTTTGTTTTGGGACCACATCCAGAAGTGCTCAGAGCTTACAGGCCAGGTGTTCAGACTATGATTTTACTCCTATGGGTACGTGATTTTATCAAAGAAAAAGAGGATGAAAAATTATATTTGGATCCAGAGTGATAGTACAGTTGGCAGGGCGTAAGTTCGGTCCCCGGCTTCACACTCAGTCCCCCAAGTACTCCCAGGAGCGATTCCTGACTGCCAAGCCAGAAATAACACCTGAGCATTACCGCTATGTCCCAAAAAGGAAAAAGAAAAAAAAAGAAAAGAAAAATTAAATTTACCCCAAACGAGATTTTAAAGTCCATAATTTTGCTCAGAGCCTCTAACTCCTTCATTTTCCCCTAACAGCCATCTGCTGAAAGGGCTCAAGAAATTTCACATGTAAGAACTTTCCATGAAGGTATAAACAGGAGAGAGCACACCAGACTGAGGCAGATGCCAGCCACCTGCAAGTCCAGAGGGCCTTCTCTGATACCCAGTGTCCAGTAGTTCCCTGAGCACAGAGCAGGGCACAGACCTCAAGTACTACCAGATGTGGCCCCAAATCTCACCTTATGTGCTCCCCAAGTAGTGAAATACACCGAAGGAGAGGAGTTCAGAGGGCTGAGCACCTGATTTACATTTGTGGGACCTGGCATGGCTCCCCCTGCATCTCAGACACACAGACACAAGAGGGGGAGAATCTCTGACTATTTCCAAGTTTGCAGCAAGTGTAGTGGGGGGCGGGGGGAGAGGGAAAGACAGGAAAAACACTCCAACCCCAAAAAGCTGCTCAAAGAATGCTCATGTGTCAAGACAAATTCTAAAGTGGGAGGGTTGGAGTCATACCTAGTGATGCGCAGGGGACAATATTACCTAGTGATGTTGTGGCAGGGATAACCTTGGTCACTGCAAGAAAGACAAACGCACTCCTGACTATAGTACTGCACCAGCCCCTAAGAGTGAAACATTTACAACCAATTGCAGCTGGTGCCTGGAAAAACCCTTTCTGCAAGTACTCACTTCAACAGCAGGGCACACCCCTGGTCTTGAGAGATGGACAGTGGAGATGCTTGGAATCTGGACAGGTGAGGCAGAAATCCTTTTTTCTGAGGAAATATAATCACATAGGATTAGCAAAGCTAATAAGTTGATAGGTTCGTTTTCTTTCAAGCTGCTAAGCCGGGGTCAATATGCAACAGGACATATGCTCACCCACTCCAGCACTGCTAAAAATAATACATGAACTCAGAACCAAGAGCAACCCCTGAGCACTGAGTTCTGCTGTGGCCAGAAGAAGTACAATAAATTAAGTAATGAAGACATTTCTGGGGCCGGAACTATGGTACAGCAGGTATGAGTTTGCCTTCCATGCGGCCAACCCGGGTTCGATTCCCGAAATCCCATATGGTCCCCATGCACTGCCAGGAGTGATTCTTGAATGCAAAGCCTAAGTAAACCCTGATAATCACTGGGCGTGACCCGAAAAATCCAAGAAAAAGAAATTTCTGTGTAAAGAGATTGGAGACACAGTATAGCAGGTGAGGTGCTTGTCTTGCACTCGGCCAAACCAAGTTTGAATCCCGGCATCCCCTACGGTGTCCTGAGCCCAGCCAGGAGTGACCCCTGAGTGCAAAGGCAAGACAAGTAACTGAGTCTTGCAGTTGTACTTCCTACAGACAAAATAAGTAATTCATTGAAATGAATAAAGGTGTGGTGGCCAATAGTGATCATAAATTGCATTATTAGAGGGGTTCGGGCACACTCTGGAAGTGCCCAAGCTACTTCCTGCTAAGATGGCAGATTTGGTTGCAAGACCCACTGTAGTACCACGCTGATGCACCCCTCCAGTCCGCAACCTGAGTTGGCTTATAGCTCCACACCTTGGGGCCTGAGTGACAGCATAGACAAATGAGCATTTCTTTTGAAGGTGGCCAACGTGGGTTTAATTCTGGGCATCCCTCATGGTTCGGACCATCACTAGGAGTGCTTGCTGAATTTAGAGCCAGGATTAACCATAATGCCTCGCTGGGTCTGACCCAAAATGCAAAATAAATAAATGAAAAGGAAAGAGAAGCTCCGCACCTCCCTGAACTCCCAGAACCCACTGAATGCACAAGAACCAGTGAAAATCAAAGGCTCTGCCAAATGCTTTTGACCCCCAAGCATATGAAGAATGTGCCCAGCCCCACCCCCCCATCTAGCACCGACACCCCCCAAGAACGACAGGACAGAGGGGAGGGTGTTTTTTCCTTCATGCTGCTGAACCTGATATGGGGTACCTTGAGCAACCCCAGGATTGACCCCTGAACACTGCCAGGTGGGGCTCAATACCTCCCACGAGGAAAAAGAATGCGCCCCCAGATCCCTTTGATGAGGGAATCCCATGTTTTAGCTCTACTCCACAATCAGCCTAAGGAATGACAGTGGGCCAGTAACGGGATGTCCTGGGGACACTGCTGGGATGACCCACTACCCCTGTGACTGACCAGGTGCCGGTCATTGCCCCGAAACTAAGATAACGCTGAGCTGCCCTCACCCACCCCATCAGATCTGGGGGAGACTGAGACTCCCTCTAGCTCTCGTGCTTTCTGCTTTGTGAGGCGCCCGAGCGATGGGTCAGTAGGGAGGGCACTGGCCTCGCATCCCGACAACCCAAAGGGTCCTCGAATCCTCGGGAGGGAGTCCTGAGCCCACCGGGTAAGGGTCTAAAACACATTAAAAAATAAAAAAATATTTTTCTCGGTTATTGTCCTTGTTTCTCGAACTTTCAGAACGACCTTCGCGCTTCCAATTCATTTTTCTCCTGGACCATGTGCTTCCTCTACCCACCCACCCACCGTTTTGGGGGGGTTTGGGGGGCTTTGCCCAGGGATTACTCTGGGGTCTCAGCTCACGCCAGGCCGTGATCGGACGCTGTGGGCTGCCGGGATCGAACCCGGGCGGCCACGTTCCCCCCTTATGCATCTTCCTAAATAAGTTCTACTCTTTAAAAACGGCCGTTTTCCCCCCAAAATCAGTTTATAAACAAGATAAACCTCTCGGTAGGAGCGCTCGGTGCATCCAGGATGAGGGGCCGCCACCCCGGACCACGGCCACGGAGCTGGAGAGACACTGGACAGGAGTAAAGGCTGGGAAGAACATCAGAGAGCACTGTACAGTGAACACTCTACCCCTTGAAAACACGCTATATTATGGGACACAGCAAAGGCTGTGTTAAGAGGAAAGTTTATAGCTCTACAAGCATTCCTCAGGAAGGAGGAGCGAGCACACATAAGTAACCTAACCTCACAGCTTAAGAGCTTGGAGAAGGACCAAAAAAAGGAGCACAACCCGAACAGGAGAAAGGATATAATAAAACTCAGAGCAGAGATTAACAAGATGGAAACCCAAAAAACAATCCGAAAGATCAATTAAACCAAAAGCTGGTTCTTTGAGAAAATTAACAAGATTGATAAGCCTCTAGCAAAACTCACAAAGAAAGGGAGAGAGAAAACCCTAATAAACCGAATCAGAAATGAAAAGGGGGTCATTACAACAGAAACCACAGAAATTCAGAGGATCCTCAGGGAGTACTTTGAGAAGCTTTATGCCACGGAACATCAAAACCTCGAGGAAATGGATAAATTCCTAGACTCCTACAGACTCCCAAGGCTGAACCAAGAAGACCTGGAATACCTGAACAGACCTATCACCAACAAGGAAATTGAAATGGTAATAAAAAGTCTCCCCAAGCACAAAAGTCCTGGCCCGGATGGATTCACTAATGAATTCTTCCAAATCTTTAAAGAGGACTTACTCCCAATGCTCTTTAAGCTTTTCCACTAAATTGAAATATCAAAAACACTTCCGAATAGTTTCTATGAAGGAAATATCACACAAAGAAAGAGAATTACAGGCCGATATCTCTGATGAACACAGATGCAAAGATCCTCAACAAACTACTAGCAAATAGAATCCAACTACCCATCAAAAAGATCATACACCATGACCAAGTAGGATTCATCCCAGGGATGCAAGGATGGTTTAACATTCGGAAATCAATCAACATAATCCACCATATCAACAAAAGAAAAGATAAAAAGCATATGATCATATCAATAGATGCAGAGAAAGCATTTGATAAGATCCAGCACCCCTTTATGATGAAAACCCTAGCCAAAATGGGTATAGAGGGGACCTTCCTCAACATAATTAAAGCCATCTACCACAAGCCTACAGCAAGCATCATCCTCAATGGGGAAAAACTGAGAGCCTTCCCTCTCAGATCAGGGACGAGACAGGGATGCCCACTCTCTCCACTGCTGTTCAATATAGTACTGGAATTACTTGCAATAGCAATTAGGCAGGAAAAAGATATTAAGGGCATTCAGGTAGGAAAGGAAGAAATCAAGCTCTCACTATTCGCAGATGATATGATACTCTACTTAGAGAACCCAATAACCTCCACCAAAAAACTCCTAGAAACAATAGACTCGTATAGTAAAGTTGCAGGTTATAAAATCAATACCCAAAAGTCCATGGCTTTCATATACGCAAACAGTGAGAGAGAAGAAAGCAACATGAAAAAAACAATCCCGTTCACAATTGTGCCCAGAAAATCAAGTACCTAGGAATCAGCTTAACTAAGGAAGTAAAGGACCTGTATAAAGAAAACTACAAAATGCTACTTCAGGAAATAAAAGAGGACATGAGGAAATGGAAAGATATCCCCTGCTCATGGGTCGGGAGACTTAACATTGTCAAAATGGCAATACTACCGAAAGCATTGTATAAATTCAATGCAATCCCTATAAGGATACCCATGACATTCTTCAAAGAAATGGAGCAAACACTCCTGAAATTTATATGGAACAATAAACCCCCACGAATAGCTAAAGCAATTATTGGGAAAAAGAAAATGGGAGGAATCAACCTCCCTAACTTCAAACTGTACTACAAAGCAGTAATAATTAAAACAGCATGGTACTGGAACAAAGGCAGAACTGCAGACCAATGGAACAGGGTTGAATACACTGACATCTCCCCTCAATCATATGATCATCTAATCTTTGATAAAGGTGCAAGTAATGTGAAGTGGAGTAAGGAAAGCCTCTTTAATGAATTGTGTTGGCATCACTGGACGGCTACATGCAAAAAAATAGGCTCAGAACTCAGCCTAACACCATGTACAAAAGTAAGATCAAAATGGATTAAAGACCTCAACATCAGACCAGAAACCATAAGGTACATTGAAGATAAAGTTGGCAAAACCCTCCATGACATTGAAGCTAATGGTATCTTCAAAGATGCCATGCCACTGGCCGAGCAAGTGAAAACAGAGATAGATAAATGGGACTATCTTAAACTAAGAAGCTTCTGCACCTCCAAAGAAACAGTGACCAAAATACAAAGACAAGCTACAGAATGGGAAAGGATATTCACCAAATACACATCTGACAAGGGGTTGATATCCAGGATATACAAAATACTGGTTAAACTCCACAAGAAGAAAACATCCAACCCCATCCAAAAATGGGGCAAGAAAATGAACAGAAACTTTCTCAAAGAAGAAATCCGAATGGTAAAAAAGCACATGAGAAAATGCTCTACATCATTAATCATCAGGGAGATGCAGATCAAAACCACAATGAGATACCATCTCACACCTCAGAGACCGGCCCACATTCAAAAGAACAAAAGCAACCGATGCTGGCGTGGATGTGGCAAGAAAGGGACACTCCTTCACTGTTGGTGGGAATGTCCACTGGTTCAGCCCTTCTGGAAAACAGTATGGACGATTCTCAAAAAATTAGAAATTGAGCTCCCATTTGACCCAGCAATACCACTCCTGGGAATATATCCCAGAGAGTCAAAAATGTATAGTCGAAGTGACATCTGCACTTGTTTTTTCATTGCAGCACTCTTTACAATAGCCAGAAACTGGAAGAAACCTGAATGCCCACGAACAGATGACTGGTTAAAGAAACTTTGGTACATCTACACAATGGAGTACTATGTAACTGTTAGAAAAGATGAAGTCATGAAATTTACATACAAGTGGTACAATATGGAAAGTATCATGCTAAGCGAAATGAGTCAGAAAGAGAGGGATAGACATAGAAAGATTGCATTCATCTGGGGGATATAAAGTAACAAAGTATGAGATTAATACAAAAGAGTAGCTGAGATCAGCACCAGGAGGATTACTCCATAACTTAGAGGCCAGCCGGGTATCCTAGAGGAAAGGGCAGTTCAGATAGAGAAGGGAGCACCAAATAAAGGATGTTTGGAGGATCCTCCCAGGAGGGGAGATGCATGTCGAAAGTAGACTATGGACTGAACATGTTTGCCACTCAATGCCTCTTTTGCAGACCACAACACCCAAAAGGAGAGAGAGAACACAGGGGATTTCCCTGCCACAGAGACAGGGGGGATGGGGGGATGGGGGTGGCAGGATATTATCCATGGTGGTGGAAAATGGGCACTGGTGGAGGGATGGGTATCTGATCATTGTATAATCGAAACCCAAGCACAAAGAATTGTAAACTACAACTGTAAAAAAAAATAATAAAGGGAAAAAATTAAAAAAAAAAAAGAGAAAACACGCTATATAAGAATATACAAGGAAACCCCAGGACGCAGCTCTAGAAACACGTTTTCAACCAAGAGTATGGGGAAAGAGGTTAGTACTGTGGCTTAATGCTTATGTTAAACATGGTTTTTCTGAGTTCTATTCCTGGCATCCAAAACAACACAAACTCCTAAGAACTGCCAAGTATGGCATGAATTACATAAAACATGTTTCAATAAATAAATCCATGTATGGACCTACCCTAAGAACGGAGGCACATAGGAGCTAATGGGCACCAAAGTGTACTAGATCATTTTGTAGACTTCGTCTTTTGGACAGACCAAAAACGGTCAGAATCATTCTGGTGGCTAGTAGGGTTGAGATTTTACAACTTGCAAATGCAACATTTTGTCGTCTTTTCTCCTAATATAACTTAAATGAGAAGAGTAAAATCCAGGACTATGACCACCCTTTATAGTTAGTCTTCACACCTGATGTTATTGCCTGCTGAGATGGGAGTTTGGGCATTCTGCCAGGTTCCCACCATTTGTAAAATATTTTGATCAAGGGGCCTGTTCCATGCTTTCATAGAACCATCAGAAATCTTTCTGTGCACAGTCAAGTCCATTTCAACTATCTCTAATCCACCCTATTACAGAATAATGACAGGGCCATAATCCTGAACTTTTAAGAAATATTTATCCTCAATTCTTAGGGAAATCTAATAAAAATCTGAATACAAGGAGTGCAGAGCTGATACAGCGGGAAAGTACTTGATTGCACAAGACTGATTAGGATTCAAAGTCCAGATCCCCATAAGGATATCTATGTCCTCCCTCGCAGTAATGGATGTGCTCAGAGCCAAGAGTATGTGCTGAGCAAAGCAGGTGTGACGCCTCAAAACATAACAGAGGAAGGCCTGAAGTGTGGAGGTTTGCCTCTTTTTCCATTCCAAAGGATTCACTGCAACATCCTGGTTGATCTCTATCATAAACCCCGCCAACCGGGGTCTCTGCCTCAAATCAGAGTCCAAGCAAAAATGAGACACTGGGTTGGAGTGATAGCACAGCGGGTAAGGCATTTGCATTGCATTCAGCCAACCCCGGTTCAATTTCCAGCATTCCACAGGGTTCCCCAAGAACAGCCAGGAGTAATCCCTGAGTGCAGAGCCAGGAGTAACCCCTGTGCATCTCTGGGTTTGACCAAAAAACACAAGAAAACCAAAAGAGTGACACTGATAATTGTGATCAAGGGGTGGTTTTTGTACCCATTTACTTAGTTCCTATTTAATGTTTTCACCTGGATTCCATCATCAAGACCCATTATTTACAGGGGCTAGAGCAATAGCACAGCGGGTAGGGAATTTTCCTTGCATGCGGCTGACCCAGGTTCGATTCCCAGCATCCCATATGGTCCACCTAAAAGATAGCCCTATGACAATTGGGCCCTAGCAAAGCAAGTCCCAGCCCATATCCCTTCCTGCAGCTGCGGCATGCTAGCAACACCAAGTATCCTCATCCCCTCCCTGCACCTGGAATTCGCCAGATAAGGCCACAAGGCCGGGAAGGCCTAATGAGGCATCTCCTTGTCCTGGAATCCGCCTAACAAGGCCCAACACCAAGTACTCCCATCCCCTCCTTGCACCTGGAATTCACCAGATAAGGCCACAAGGTCGGAGAAGGCCTAATGAAAAGGCCTAATTGACTGCCCATTGGGAGGGCCTGGTAACAGGTACACAAGAGAGTGGCTGGTGCTGATGGCTTGTTGCAAAATGATTGGCTGCCTGCGTGCAGCGTCTAATGTGATAATTCAAATGTATTGGGTGATTTGTGCACGGGCTTTCTGAAATGCGCTTGAAGATGCCCTATAAAAAGCCCCCTTTGAAGAGGCTCAGGGCTCTCAGTCATTGACGGTTTGTGGTCATGCTGTGAGCCAGAGCATGCTCGAATAAACCTCTTGCTTTTGCATGGACTTGGTCTCTCAGAGTTTTCCTTGAGAGGTGAGGCTGTCCTGAGCTCGGACCCTAACACACCGAGTACAGCCAGGAGTGATTCCTGAGTGCAAAGCCAGGAGTAACCCCTGTGCATCTCCGGGTGTGACTGAAAAAGAAAAAAAAAGAAAAAAAGGGCCCATTATTTACAGGTTAACATACACATCAAGTTCAAGTGCTGGGACACTGGCATAGGAAATAGTAATCATTACTATTATTATTATTATCTTATTACTTTGTTGTTACTGTGTCTGGCATATCGAATACTCTCGGTAGCTTGCCGGGCTCTCCGAGAGGGGCGGAGGAATCGAACTCGGGTCGGCCATGTTGGCTGCATGCAAGGCCAAGGGCTGGAGCGATAGCACAGCGGGTAGGGCGTTCGCCTTACAAGCGGCCAACATGGCCGACCCGAGTTCGATTCCTCCGCCCCTCTCGGAGAGCCCGGCAAGCTACTGAGAGTATTCGATATGCCAGACACAGTAACAACAAAGTCTCCAATGGAGACGTTACTGGGCCCGCTCGAGCAAATTCACGATCAACGGGAGGGCCTTTACCTTTTTTTACCTTTACTATTATTATTATGGTTTGCTATATAGGGTAACTCAGGAGGTTAATTCAGGTTCATATGGAACTCAGGCCTTAGTAGGCATATGAAAATTCACAGTGGCAAGAACTCTTAAGGGTGTACAGAATGGGAAGATCTTTGTGTTTTCCGGAATTGCAATCATCAGCAATTCCCTTTCCCTCATAGTACTGAATTTACCAGTTTAATTTGAACGTGAGAAATGTAACATAAAGAATGAACTAGAAGTGTATATTTCAGACATCAAAAGGTTGAAGCACAGTGTTTGCCGTAGGATCCCCCAAGCACCACACTCCCAGAGTAATTCCTGAGTGCATATTCAGGAGAAACCCCTGAGCATCACCCAGGTGGGATACAAAAATGAAAAAAAAAATGGTCAAAGGGCAATCCATGAGGAACCCGGAGATAATGGAGGCATTGTGTATCCCACTAGGCCTGGGGGAGATTGAATGATGCATTAAAGGTAAATTGAAATTCAGATTTTAGGGACTGTTGGGCATTTGCCTTGCAGGGGATGACCTGGATGATCTCTTCCCCTCCGAGGCCCACCTGGAGTGATCCTGCCTGTGGAGCCAGAAGTAACTCCTGGGCATTTCTGGTTCTGCCTTACCCCCACCCCTACAAAATAGTACTTGTTTTGTGTATTGAACAGAAAGCACTATGTCAGGGGGATCAGGTTTATGAATGACAGATGTGAGGGATTTCAGTGACCCCTGTGATCAAGGCTTTCTGTGACTGTAGGTGGTTTTTCTGGGCTCACCTCTAGTATCACATGGTCCCCTGGTACCACAGGAAGTAATCAGCTACCTGGGCAGCACTGGGAGCTTTAAGATTTGCATCTTTGGGGAGGGAGACACAGTCAGCAGTGCTCAGGGCTTATTTATTCCTGCCTTTGCACTCAGGAGTCACTCCTCTAGGGCCAGGGTTTAGTTCTCCTAACATTCTAACTTCCAGCACCTCCTAATGGTTTGGAGGGAATTGACATAGGTATGCAGGCAGGTAGGGAAAGTCCCCCCTCCCAAGGCAAAGGCAGTAAATTTCCTGGGAATAGCTCTGAAGTTGTAAAGGCCAACCTTGTAGAAAACAGGAACTAAGGCCTGATCACGCCCTCACCTATGGCCAGCAACAGACCCAGAGAAGCTCCTGAAGAAACAAAAGGCCAGAAAAGGAATTTCAAAGATCATCACCACTCCCAACCTGCCTAGGCAACCTCCTTAGCAAGGGACTTTGACCTAGGTGAAAGCTTAGATGGGATTCTCTTCTGTTCCAGGGAGACTGCTCATTGGGTTTCCCAGACATTTGCGGGAGCAGGGCAAGTGGGGGGGGGTCCCAAAATGTGGGAAACAAAGCCGGACTCCAGAAGGATGTGGGGCCCCCTACCACTCCTTCCGAACCCCTCCACCAAATTATATAGTCAGATCAGGAGGTGTAGACCAGGTGGGCTGGGGTGGGGGTTGGGGGATGACCCCAGACCTCAATGGTGCTGCTTCATTCTCAAGGGGTCCATGTGCCAAGAGGAGCCACCTCTGGTAGATTCAACTCTCTTACACCCGCAAAGGACTGGAGGGCATGAGAGAGTCCAGCATCTTCCGGCCCTGCCCACGTCCTACTGGGCCTTGGGTCAGAGAATAAACTAGGGATCTGTGTCCGGGTGTCCCTGCTGCCTGGGGCTCACCCCACTCACTCTATGTGTGGAAGGATACCCAGTGAGCAGTGCTCAAGAGCCAGCTACCCGAGAGCGAACAGGGTGACATAGGAGAGCTTGCCTTCCTGCAGTATGATGTGTTCCAACCAACTCAGTTCAACAGGTCTCCAGACCCCACGTCCACATATCACAGCACCCCGCATTGCTGAGGGTGCCATGTTCCGTCCTGAGTTTTGAGGTTCTTATACACATGAGAAGTCCCATGTCTTCTGTTCTCCGTGGAGGAGGGTAGCAGAGGCCAGATTCAACTCCAGCATCTCCAGATCTCTGGGGTGAAGGTAACAGCCATCTGAGGAACTAGGGTGTGTTAAGAACAATTTTAATTAACACAGTAATAATGAGCCTAAGACTGGGCAATCTCCTTCCCTGAAAAATCTAAATACATCACTTCTGCCAAGGAATTTTTTTTTTGCTTTTTGGGTAACATCCAGCAATGCTCATGGGTTACTCCAGGCTCTGCACTCAGAAATTACTCCTGGTGGTACTTGGGGGACCATATGGGATGCCGGAGATTGGACACAAGTTGGCTGTACGCAACGCAAACATCCTACCAGCTACACTGTAGCTCTGGCTCCGAGGGTTTTTTTTTTTGGGGGGGGGCTGTTTTGGTGTGTGCCCACAGGGTTCTGGGAAACATCGAGTACCTGGGATTGAACCTGGTTGGTTACAAGCAGGGTGAGATTATTTTGTCGTTGTTCTGTTCACTTTAAACAAGAAAAGTTATGAGCCCTCTTTGCTCTGTCTGAGGCCCAGCTCTTTGGAAAGGTCTCCAGTTAAAGTCAACCCCACGTGCCATCACCCCACTTTCTGAGGATGCCCCAACCCTCTTCTACAAAGAAAAGGGGTCAGGGATACAGCAAGATACAGCTCAAAACTCACCAAGTTAGGGTGGGGGAATCTGCCATCATGGGACTGAGGCTGTTTGGGTTTGATTTGGTTTGTTCATTGTTTGGAGGCCCAACACGAGCAATGCTAAGGGTTTCTCCCTGCACTCAGGAATCACTCCGACATGATGGTGGGGCTGTATGGAGAGCTAAAGAAAGAATCTTCTTGGGGGTCGAGTGGGTTGCTCCCGCTCTGTCCTGGACCACGAGGGGTGCAGAGGATTGAACTGACGTGGAAAGTGCAAGGCAAAGTCATTTATTTTCATTTTTGTTTTCTTCACTGAGCTAGAAACCTTCTGAAGCCACTTTGCTATGTCTGTGACCAAGCCAATGAGAAATATTTCCTGTTATGAGCAACCCACACCCCAGCACCCAACATTCTGAGGGAGCCCAAACCTCAACTACAAGGAAGAGGCAGCATGAATACAGCAAGATACAGCTCAGAAACCCCCACGATGGGGTGAGGGAATCCCCCAATAAGGGACTGGGGCTGTTTTGGTTGTATTAGGTTTGTTCATGGTTTGAGGGACACAAATCTAGCAACGGCAGAGGTTCTCCTGATGTTGCATTCAGGAATCCGGCATTATGGTGGGGCTGTATGGAGAGCCAGAGAAAGAACCGGGGCCTGTGACCGCAAGCCAAGAGCACTAACCGCTCTGACCCACTGCAGCGACCCAAGTGGATTCCTTGATCCTTAATGACCCTATACCTAACATTAAAGCAAAGAAATGGGCTGGAAATCTAAAGTGTGGGAAAGGGCAAGCACGCTACCCGCTGTCCTATCTCTCCAGCCCCCAGAGCAAATAAGGCTTTAACACTTACTTCTCTGGGCTCTGAGACCAAGCAAGGCTTTTACTGTAAATCCCAGACTAAGTCTTCGGGCCAGTTCACCTTGTCCTTCCCCATGGGGATCCTGTCTCTAGCGTTGTAACAGTTTGCTTCAAGACCATGCACACGTGCTTTCTAGAATGTGCCATTTCGAAGCTGTGGTGATTTTGCCATTTGCCCCGGGTCCATACAAGTTCCACGACAGAACCTCCCTGTTGGGGAGTTAGGAACTACAGCAACTGAAGCCCAAGTCAAGTAATGATCACCAAGCAATTATGCACTGGAGTTGATGACTTCAGATTCAATCAACTCCCAAATATTAGGAGCATAGCATTGATGGTATTACTCTGTTTAACCAAAAAATATTCTGTATACTAAAAATATAAATAATCTATAGGGGAAATAGAAAAGCAGGTACAAATACACAGCCATTCAACTGCAAACCAGTACAAATACAAAGTTGAGAATTACCAGTAAGTCATGGTTTATAAGTAATTAAAACTGACCTGGGGAACTGAGACAACGCGAGGTAAAACAGAGGAAAGGTTAAAGATAAACTTTAAATTAGGGATGTTAGCAAGGACATGACGATTTTCTCTGGGAGGAGAAAAAGGGGCAATTCATAGATGAAGCCTAAAACACTTTGGGTTAATATCCAGCAGATCGCCAAGAGCCCTGGCCCCTGTTTCCTTCTTCGATCCTCTGTCACCCTTCACCAACCAGGGTTGGGAGACCAATCATGGCCAACAAATGCATACATCACATGCCCAGACATTATTTGAACTCAACTCTCAGTACTCTGTGTAATACCGAGTTTTGCCTGATCAGGGAGAAAGGAAGAGTCAGGGTGCAATTTTCAAGTTGATTTTAGGATACAGGAATTCTTCGTTACAAAAACAACCATGTGGAGTCAGAGATAGTAAGCTGGGAGGGGTGCTTCCCATGCTGACCCAGATCGATATTCGGCATCTCACATGACCCAGAAAGAACTTAAAAAAGAAAAAAAGAATTCCAGAGTGCTGCTCCCAAAGTAATTCCACATATGTGCCCACAATACAACAAAAAATAGCCCCAAAGTAAATTTTCATTTGGAAACCGCAACCACCCCTATATCCACACACACACAAGATGGCCTTGGACATCAGGGCTACTAATGAATAGTGACCGAGGGCTACAGTGTCATTTGCCATCGGGGAGCTTCCCCCCTGCCGCTCAAAAATGAACAGTCCTTTTATAGTTTGAGACGCACCAGCGGCAATATGGACGAGAAACTTCTGACTCTGCGCTCAGGCACCCGTCCTGGTGGAGCTCGGAGATCGATCTGGGGTGGGCCAGATGCAAAGCAAACGCCCTAACCGCTGTGCTATCTCACTGGTCCGCTAAGAGAATCTGCAGATTTTGCAGCAGGGAGGTCCCGGCCAAAGCGTCCAGGACAGCGCCCAGCGCAGTCCCGTGCTGGGAGGGTCAGGACGGCCCAGCCCCGATGTCCTGCAGCCACCGCCCCAAGATGGAGCTGCAGGGGATCCCCAGAACCACGCACACATATGCGCGAACCCTGAGCCCCAGTACAGCCCCCACTGCACTCACCAAAGCTCTGCGTCGCCAACCAACCCCTACCGCGCCGCAGGAACCACTGGGATATAGGTTGAAAAAGGAGCTTAAAAGTGTCCTTAGAGCTGGCTTGGCCCTGCCCCTCAGTGCAGACACCGGAGGCACGGTGCCGGGTGTTCACGGGAGGCCGCTAGTGTCCTGCCACGAAACCGGCCATCACAGACCCCTTCCACGCGGGACAGCCTCTTCTCCCTTCACCTCCATAACAAACTGACTCCTGATCCAGTGTCTTGCATGCAAACACGTAAATGCCCTGCTGTGCCATCACTTCTGCTTCTGCAAGCAGCCTTAAAGGGACAGACACAAGCTTCGCAGAGAACAACTAGGAAAATGCAGGTAAACGTGTAAGGCTGGTTGGCTGGAGCGAAAGCACAAAGGATAGGGTGTTTGCCTTGTACGCAGCTGACCCAGGTTCAATCATCTGGATTCTATATGGTCCCATTTTGGTGTATAATAGATTGTTAGG
Organism: Sorex fumeus; assembly: GCF_029834395.1. Classification (NCBI taxonomy): domain Eukaryota; kingdom Metazoa; phylum Chordata; class Mammalia; order Eulipotyphla; family Soricidae; genus Sorex; species Sorex fumeus. The sequence continues at coordinate 675,700 of NW_026606225.1, read as the reverse complement.
ATTTTACTGCTTCCAAAGTGTAAGTCTCAACACATTTACCCTCAATGTTTGTGTAAATCAAATGGAAAACTGAATACAATGAGTGCAGATATGCTACAGGGAGTGATGTGCTTCCTTGCATGTGGCTAACCTGGACACAAATTATGGACAGCAGAGCGGGATGTGACTCCCAGAACATAACACAGAAGAGCCTGAAGAATGGAGGTTTGGCTGTCTATCCAACCTCAAAAGGACTCACTACAGCATCCTGGTTGATCTCTGCCATGATCCTCTGCAAAGCAGGGCATCTGAGCCAAGTGAGAGTCACAGCAAAGAATGAAACCATGGTGAGTCTTGACAGTAACCAGCAAAATGCAATGTCTGTACCTATTTACTTCTTATATAATTCCTTCCACCTTGCTTTATCACTAAGAACCATTATTTACCAGTTAACATACTGGGAAGTATACATGCCAGACATTGTCATAACCATGGTGCAGGGGATAATCAGCAAGTACCTTTCACAACTTACGGTACTAGTATCACAGGAAGCTTTCACACATAACAGCATTATTTCCTTCCTTACTGTCCTTTTGTATCAATCCCCCACCCACTTGTTGAAACTAAAATTGTTTTACCTCAGGGCCCTGTGATTCAGAGAGGAACTGGCCTAGTAGAAACCCAGAGAGTTGGAGACATGGAACAGGAGCAAAGGCTGGTAAGAACATCAGAGAGCAAGGACGGGCCAACGTTCTACCCCTTAACAACACGCGAGCAGGGGACTCTCAGCTACAAAGAAAACCCCAGGATGCAGTTTCAGAAACATGATTTCAAACTGAGAGTATCAGGCTAGTACAGTGCGTTGCATGCAGTCAATCTAGGTACAATGTCCAGAATACCAAATGGTCCCCTGAGCACCATCTGACTCATAGATGGATGGAATTTTGCTTTTTCCAATCATAAATGTTTCTTTTTTTTACCTCTAATATTTAGTAAAGTGACATGGGTGGGACTTAGGAATGTGAGCAACCTTGTGAGTAATCACAGGTAAACGGAATGGTCTGCTGGGATATGGGGAGCTTGGGACCTGACCCATATTCCCACTTATAAAAGATTTCATCAAGGCGACCCTTCCATCCCTTCAAACGACATTCTCTGCACAGTTACGTGCATCTAAACTCTCCAACTGAGACCAGAGCAACTGTAGATCTGGATAGGGTGTTGCTTGCACATGGCCAACCTAGGTTCAATCCCCAGGATCCTGTAGAGTCTCCCGGAGCACCAACAGAAATAATACCTGAGTGCAAAGCCAGGAGAAACCACTGAGGATCACCAGGTATTGTAGGATAATAGTGGTCTTCCCTTGCTCCCTGGCCGGTGAGAGCTTATGTTTGTTGATTGCCCATAACCTTTCAATTACCTTTGTCTCCTGATCAGACTGTGACTTGTAAATATTGTCTTTCTCTTCTCCTTAATGTCTTTTGCATGGTTAGCTATTTTAGAGCAATTGCTTTTTCTATGGATACAGGAAGACAGTTACAAAGACAAGCCTGAGCTTGAGAGTTGATGGTCTCCAGATAATATTACATCCAGGATATCTACTCTCTTGACTGAAGTCTCAGTTGCCCTTACTCCCTCGGTCCCCAGAAGAGGGGTCTGATGAGGGTCTAGATGGACCCAGGGCAAGTGGTGAGCTAGCTACCCAGGCATCGAAATGGGCCTGGACAAAGTACCATAATGCTTATCTACAAGAGCCTGGTCATGGACAAATTCTGTCATGAAACAAAATGTAATAACTAGACTTGGACGCTGCTGGGATTAGGAGTGATTGATCCGGCCTGAGCACTGTGGTCTGAATCTGTGGTGAGAAGTCCCCAGGAGTGTCACCCACAACCCTAAAAGTTTATATTACTGTGTCCATACAGAATGGTAATCATTAGGAAGTAAAACTAAATATGTCAATTAAGTTGCTGGTCTAAGGAGAGGAGTAACACACCTTAAGGGCTGCTTTTCCTTCGTGGGCTGATGGGGAAGTCTGGAAAACCATTTTTGATGGCGCTTCCTGAGGGGAGACATGGATTGGGGTCGTAGTGAGAGAAGAAAAAGAGCAGCTTCAGGGAGACAGGGGGAATGAAGGAGACTGAGAAAAGAAATGGTCTTCCTCCACCCAGATCCCCTATCTTCCAGTATGTAGGCGTTACACCCACCAACTGTCCCCGGTGCCGTGTAAGCCCATCAATGGCCAAGACCCAGAGACTATAATACCCTACTCCTGGAAGAGAACAGCGCAGTCTCCTGACTCCGCGTCTGGCGGTCTTACTGGGGCCCCTTGGAGGAGGGTGTGTTGAGTTTCCCTCCCCGCCACAAGCAGAGCACCGGTGAATACCTCTGGTTCGACCACAGCCATGCTTAAGACCATTCTGCACACATTTGGACAAGCCTCATGCATGACGGAACTGGCAGAGGAACCCAGGTGTGCAGGACCTGGGGCTTAGATCTCCAAGCTGCTCGTATTGGGACTGGGCATCTTCCACCCAGATCTCCGATCTTCCAGTATGTAGGCGTTACACCCACCAACTGTCCCCGCTGCCATGTAATCCCATCAATGGCCAAGACCCAAAGACTATAAAACCGTGCTCTGGGAAGTGCACGGCCACACAAAATCGTATTATCTAGTCTTACTCTGGAAAAACTGGCAGGCTACCAGAAGTATCCTGCCCAAACCGCAGAGTCTGGCAAACTCCCCATGGTGTATTCATTATGCCAAAAACCAGTAAAAATGATGGTTCTCCTTCTCCTGACCCTGAAAGAGCCTCAAATATGACACTTCTTAAAATCTCAGGGATAGGACGAAGGAGACATTACTGGGGCCTGCTTGAGTCAATCGATGAACAATAGCATGACAATGATACAGTGAGAGAAGAAGAGACATAGAGTTAGAGGACACGGTTCCGACTTAGAGAGAAGGCTGAGAGCTGAAAGTAAGAGTGCCTGGGGTGATTGGAGACTAGTCACAGAGAGCATAGGAGAGCAAGTTAGAGAGAGGGTTGGAGAGAGCTTGGAGAGACAAGAGACTGAATAAACTGCAACTAACCAGCAACCAGCCTGGTCCTCATTCTACTCATTCTACTTTCATCGGTCCAAAGGAACAGCTGTCCAGGGTGGAGAAGTGGCTCGAGAGCACCAAATGTGGACAGTGAGAGAGCGCCTCCAGGAGAGACCAGGAACATCTGTTAAGGTGTAAATCCTGTTCAAACACCCACTTCTCATAGGGTCCCCCAGACCCCCCTGGAGTGACTCCTGAGTGCAGAGTCAGGAGCAAGCCCAGAGCACTTCTGGCTGTGATACGAAAACAAAAACACAAAAAAGTGAAATGTGGGTGGCTGGAGTTATAGCACAGTGGGAAGGGTGTTTACCTTGGACATGACCAAAACCAGGTTTGATTCCCAGCATCCCAAATGGTTCGCGAAGCACCACCAGTAGTAATTCCTGAATGCATGAGCCAAGAATAACCCCTGTACATCACCGGGGTGACCCAAAAACCCAAAAAGGGAATTGTGTAGTTAATCAGAAAAAAACACAACTTTCCCGACTTAGCAAAAGCATTTTTATGATGGCTACAGGGATAGCACAGACCCTGAATTGCTTGTCGGGCACATAGCTGACCAGGGTTCGATCCCTATCACCTCACAGAGTCCCCAAAACTAGCATTATCAATGAGAACCGAGACGGGGTAAACTCTAATCTCCATTGGGTGTAGCCAACCAAAAATAAATCAATAAATTTAGGTGCCAGAACTATAGTTTGGTAGGGTACTGGCCTTGTACATGGCTGACCTGTATATCCCAGTACCATACTGAGTACTGTTTGGTAACTTTTGGCAGCAACCACAGGGTATGACCATATATATATATATATATATATATATATATATATTCACATATATATACACACACATATATGTGTGTGTTTGTGTATGTGTGTATATCTATATACATATATATGTGTAATTTGTTCACAAGTCAACCTCCACCAACAAGTTTTGTAGAATGCAGGTTTGGGTTTTCGGGCTACAGGTGGCAGAACTTTGAGCTTACCTGAGTGGTGCTTGGGGAATCCCGTGTTGTACAGGAGACTGTACCATGGCAGATTGCTTGCAAGGACCCGTCCTGCATTCCTGGCCTATCTCTGACCCAGGAATTCAAATTCTATATAAATAATGTGAACCTTGTGGGAAAGATACAGGAAGGGGGAAAGGATGAGTCCCAGCTGGTAGATAGAGGTCAGGGCAGGGTTGCTGGCACCTGGGGCCTCCTGGTGCAAACCTGAGCCAGAAGTACAGGCTGCAATTTCAAAGGTTTGCAGCTGCCCGAAAGAGCTGACAGTGAGTGGCAGGGCACTTGTCATGAACGCATAAGACTTATCTTCACAACCTGAATTGCCAAGGAGTGATCCCGAAGCACTACTGGGTTTGGCAAAATCCCGCATAGCCAATCCTCCTCCTGCCCAAATGAAGGCAATGAGGAGTTAACTGCAAACAGAACAGGTGTGAAATCTAGTAATATGTTCTGAACTGTCAGTCCTCTGGGTTTGTTGTTTTGTTTTGGGACGACATCCAGAAGAGCTCAGAGCTTACAGGCCAGGTGTTCAGACTATGATTTTACTCCTATGGGTACGTGATTTTATCAAAGAAAAAGAGGATGAAAAATTATACTTGGATCCAGAGTGATAGTACAGTTGGCAGGGCGTAAGTTCGGTCCCCGGCTTCACACTCAGTCCCCCAAGCACTCCCAGGAGTGATTCCTGAGTGCCAAGCCAGAAATAACACCTGAGCATTACCGCTATGTCCCAAAAAGGAAAAAGAAAAAAAAAGAAAAGAAAAATTAAATTTACCCCAAACGAGATTTTAAAGTCCATAATTTTGCTCAGAGCCTCCAACTCCTTCATTTCCCCCTAACAGCCATCTGTTGAAAGGGCTCAAGAAATTTCACGTGTATGAACTTTCCATGAAGGTATAAACAGGAGAGAGCACACCAGACTGAAGAAGATGTCAGCCACCTGGGAGCCCAGAGGGCCTTCCCTGGTATCCAGTGTCCACTAGTCCCCTGAGCACAGAGCAGGGCACAGACCTCAAGTACTACCAGATGTGGCCCCAAATCTCACCTCATCTGCTCCCCAAGTAGTGAGATAAACCCAAGGAGAGGAGCTCAGAGGGTTGAGCACCTCATTTACCTTTCGGGAACCTGGCATGGCTCCCCCTGCATCTCAGACACACAGACACAAGAGGCGGAGAGTTTCTCAAAGAATGCTCATGTGTAAAGACAAATTCTGGAGTGGGAGGGTTGGAGTCATACCTAGTGATGCTCAGGGGACAATATCACCTAGAGACGTTGTGGCAGGGATAACTCTGGTCACCGCAAGAAAGACAAACTCCCTCCTGGCTGTACTACTGCACCAGCCCCTAAGAGGGAGGCATTTAGAACCTATTGCAGCTGGTCCCTGGAAAACCCTTTCTGCAAGTACTCACTTCAACAGCAGTGCACACCCTTGGTCTTGGAGAGATGGACAGTGGGGATGCCTGGAATCTGGACAGGTGAGGCAGAAATTCTTTTTCCTGAGGAAATATAATCACATAGGGTTAGCAAAGCTAATATGTTGATAGGGTGCTTTTCTTTCAAGCAGCTAAGCCGGGGTCAATATGCAATAGAACATAGGCTCACCCACTCCAGTACTGCTAAAAATGATACATGAACTCAGAACCAAGAGTAACCCATGAGCACTGAGTGCTCTGTGGTCAATAAAAGTACAATAAATTAAGTAATGAAGACATTTCTGGGGCCGGAACGATGGTACAGCAGGTAGGGAGTTTGCCTTCCATGCGGCCAACCCAGATTCGATTCCCAAAATCCCATATGGTCCCCGAGCACTGCCAGGAGTGATTCTTGAATGCAAAGCCTGAGTAAACCCTGAGCATCACTTGGTGTGACCCTAAAAATCCAAGAAAAAGAAATTTCTGTGTAAAGAGATTGGAGACACAGTATAGCAGGTGAGGTGCTTGTCTTGCACTCAGCCAAACCAAGTTTGAATCCTGGCATTATTAGAGGGGTTAGGACACACTCTGGAAGTGATCAAGCTACTTCCTGCTAAGATTGCATATTTGGTTGCAAGACCCACTGTAGCACCACCCTGTTGCACCCCTCCAGACCGCAACCTGAGTTGGCTTAAAGCTCCACACCTTGGGGCCTGAGTGACAGCATAGACAAATGAGCATTTCTTTTGAAGGTGGCCAACCTGGGTTTAATTCTGGGCATCCCTCATGGTTCCTAGCACCACTAGGAGTGCTTGCTGGATTTAGAGCCAGGAGTAACCACAATGCCTCGCTAGATGTGACACAAAATGCAAATTAAATAAATAAAAAGGAAAGAGAAGCTCCCCACCTCCCTGAACTCCCAGAACCCACTGAATGCACAAGAACCAGTGAAAATTAAAGGCTCTGCCAAATGCTTTTGACTCCCAAGCACATAAAGAATATACCGCACCCTCCCCCATCCAGCCCGGCCACCCCCCAAGAATGACAGGACAGAGGGGAGGGTGTTTTTTCCTTCATGCTGCTGGGGTGGAGCAATAGCACAGCGGTAGGGCGTTCGCCTTACAAGCGGCCAACATGGCCGACCCGAGTTCGATTCCTCCGCCCCTCTCGGAGAGCCTGGCAAGCTACCGAGAGTATTGGATATGCCAGACACAGTAACAACAGTAAAATCTCCAAAGGAGACGTTACTGGGCCGGTTCGAGCAAATCGACAATCAACGAGAGGGAGGGGCTGCTGATCCAGATATGGGGTACCCTGAGCAACCCCAGGAGTGACCCCTGAACACTGCCAGGTGGGGCTCAACACCCCCATGAGGAAAAAGAATGCACCCCCAGGTCCCTTTGATGAGGGAATCCCATGCTTTAGCCCTACTCCACAAGCAGCCTAAGGAATGACAGGGGATCAGTAACGGGATGTCCTGGGGACACTTCTGGGATGACCCACCACCCCTGTGACTGACCAGGTGCTGGAGTTGCCCTGAAACCAAGATAACGCTGAGGTGCCCTCACCTGCCCGCTCTGATCTGGGGGGAGACAGAGGCTCCCTCTAGCTCTGATGCTTTCTGCTTTGTGCGGGGCCAAGTGATGGGTCAGCAGGGAGGGCGCTGGCCTCGCATCCCGACACCCCAAAGGGTCCTCGGATCCCCAGGGAGGGGGTCCTGAGCGCCACCGGGTAAGGGTCTAAAACACATAAAAAATTAAATTTTTTTTTTCTCTTGTTCCTTCGGTTATTGTCCTTGTTTCTGGAACTTTCAGAACGACTTTCGCGCTTCAAATACGTTTTTCTCCTCGACCACGTGCTTCCTCTACCCACCCACCTTTCATTATTGGGGGGTCTGGGGCTTAGCTCAGGGGTTACTCCGGGCTCTGGGCTCACACCAGGCTGGTCCCGGGACACTGTGGCGTGCCAGGATCGAACCCGGCCGGCCGCGTTCCCCCCTTATGCATCTTTCTAAGTAAGTTCTCCTCAGTAAAAACGACCATTTTTCCCTCAAAATCAATTTATAAAGAAGATAAAACTTTTGGCAGGAGCGCTCGGTGTGTCCCAGGTGAGGGGCCGCCACTCCGGGCCACCGCCACCAAGCGACCCTGCAGCCCACAAGGTGGAGCCCGCGGAGTTTCAGGCGCTCAGAGCGACCACCCGGACGGGCAACGGTAAAACCGACCTCCCGGGACCCCCCTGCCTCCCACGGTGCCCCCTCACCCGCTCCTCACCTTCCGCAACCACGAGACCCGCCAGGCACTTCCGCCCTGAAAGCCAAGGCCAGCGGATAATGGTCGCGAATTTTGTGATGTCACCTGCACGTTTGCCCAGAGCCTTAAAGGGCCAGGCTTCAAGTATTCCTGACCAGGTACTTGCCTGGTCAAAAAGGTTCATTTTTCCCCGTTTCTGGGATAGGATCAGGTGATCAGGACATCTGATGTGTGCCAGGTCTGGGATAGATGGAGAGTGACGGATTGGACAGATAGCATGTCCATCAGAAGTCTTTGTTTTGACGAAGGAACTAAAATTCACATTCTTTGCAAACAGCCACCCAGACCTTCTCTCTGAGTCCCCACGTTCATTTATATCGCACTGAAAGTCTAGGTCTTGAGTAGCTTCAACTGTTTATTTTCACAATGATAGGAGAGGGCCAGAAACTAAGTGAATCACGTGGCTCAGAAAGGGGTCAGGGGTAGCGCAGAAGGGGACTCAGGGATTGGTGATGATTGGGAAGATATTTGTGTAAGCAAAAATTCCTTTGTGTGTATTTGTGTGTGTACAGAGCAAAGGGTGCTCTCCAGTTATTCCTTGAGATCTGTGCATAGCAACTCTTCAAACAGTGCTCAAGGTCTACATAGCTGTGAATTCTACATGGATCAGACAAATGAACAGAATGTCCCTTAACTGCTGTGCAGCTAAATAGTCTTTTAATATTTTAGTACTAGATGATTTATTAAGCTATAATTCTTCAAAATTTGAACCAGTGGGAAAGAATAACTGTAGAGTAGTTGTACCGGAGAAAGCCTCTTTTTCAGACATGTTGATCTCTTGATCTATTGTTTGGCTATGATGATTTGGTGCTTGTTACAGTAAGAATATGAAATTTATTTAGTTTACAAGTTTACAAAACCAAAGCAAACACACTGACGTGAAGGGTAGTATAAGAAGTTAATTTAGCAATGGAAGGAACTTTTTACAGGAGCCTGAGCGACAGTACAATGCGGAAGATGCTTCATTTGCATGTGGTTGATCTGGTTCAATGCCCTGCATCTCAGATGAACCTCAAGGCCCACCTAAAGTGATCCCTGAGTAAAGGGCCGTGGTAATCCCTGAGTATCATGAGGTGTGGCCCAATAACAAAAACAGAGAAAAGGAAAGGATGTAGGGAAACAGCGAAATGCAGAGCTGTCAAACATCCTGGCCTGTCAGAGTAATGGCCACAGACCCAGCCCAGTCCCCAAGATGCCTTATGGGTCTGTCCTGGCAAATGCTCCCACGCAGCTCTCACCAACAGTCCGCAGATGTTCATAGGTCTCTAGTATCACATCCCTATAGACCTTTCTCTCATATACAGCCAGGCACATCCACTCCTGGGGTGAAGGTGACGGCCACATGGGTAAAGGTCACTGTATCCTGAGTCAGGACACATATAGGAGCAGGAATCAGGGTCTATCCCCAGCCCATTCCCTTGGCAGTGAGGGGGAGACCACCAGGAATGTAGAAGGGTTCAGCTCAGGGTGTCTCCACTCAGGATGAACGAGCCTCCACTCAAAATTCCTGCTGACAGGCCCCAGAAATCATTCTAAGGAAGCTGGATCTGATAAAATGTGAGAAATCTATAGTACAAAGTTCCTGTTAGGTGTCAGCCTTACACACAGATACGCCATGGTCAAACCCACTGATCCAGTGAGCACTACAGAATAACAACTGTGCACAGACCCAAAGAGACCAATAAAGTGATCCTAGATGTGGCCCCAAACACTAAGCATTCCCCCATACACACAACTCTTGTCCTAGGAATGAAAACGGAAACTCAATGTTCAGCGAGGTACTCAAAGCTCTGTGTAACATATGTGCCTGTAGAACTCAGAAATCCTGGTTCAGGGTTACCAGAAATCTGTCTTGGAAAATAGTGACTCAGTCCCAAAGGTCCTTTGCTCCATCTCCCTGGGAGCAGAGCATCCCTGGAATTGTGCACAGCATCGTGTGAATGTGACTGTGTGACAGAGCAGGCAAGGCTCTCCAGAGCAGAAAAGACAAAAGAGGGGAAACACATGTCCTTGAACTGAGTCACTGTAGCTTCCAGGGTACTTATGGGGCCCACACACACTGGGAGTCCTGATTCCATCAGTTGTGAACCCAGAGGACAGAGCCAAGATGAAGCCCTGAGCGCCTCCACTGTGGCACAAAAATAAATACAGAAGAAAAAAGGCAGCATGATGGAGGAACAGGAAGGACATCAGGCCAGGGACAATGGGTAGGGCTGGTGGCCGCAGCCATTTCATAGGTCCCCCAAGCAATACCAGGTGTAATGCTGGAGTGCAGAGCTAGGAGTAACCCTTGAGAATCACTAGGTATGGCTCACACTCTTCAAAATCACCCAAAACAAAACAAAAAAAAAAAAAACAAGATCAGCAGTGGGCCCCTGGCACCCCATAGGGTCATTACCCACTGTACTACTGCTCCCGCCCCAAAATAGTTATTTTGAAACAATTTTCCAGTTTCAATCAAATGAAATATCAAGTTTTTGATTCAGGAAAAAAATAAAATTTCTGTAGGTTTTGAGCAGTGATTTCACCACCCAGTGAAGCTAAGAGCCTCAACCCCAAGCATTAGGCTCTAGATTTCCTCTCTGTAGTGCCCAGCCATCCACTTTAAAAAATCACATGCTTGGTCCACCGAGTATCCTCTCGGCATAATATCTGTTCCAAATTTTACCAGCTCACTCATACTCAATGACACCTTTCCCATATCAAATTGCTGCAGTGTCAAATCCTGAGTCTGCGGTTTGAGTTCTGAAATCAAATGCAATACGCAGTATAAGAATTCATTGAAAGAAATGTAGTTGAATGAGGCAGTGTGGGTGTAGGACATCTCCTTGGTTCTCACAATCCAAACAGGCACACAGCAAACAGAAGATCTGATTAGACGATGGGTGTGAGCAGCATGGCAATCCATACAAGATGTTCAGGTTTTGCTTTTTGACCAGACCCTGTGATGTTGGGGACACATATGGGATGCAGGTTATTGAACAAGGTCGGCGGAGTACATGGTAAGCACAGTCCCCACTATACTATTACTCAGGGCCAAACTAGCTTTGTTACGGGATCACTCATTCACTATTTACAGAAAAAGGCAGAAGATATTTTGCAGGCACCCGACCAATGTAGGCTGTGCAGCCAGGCTGCTAATGTACAGACTGGGGGAGGGGGGGTGCGGGACACCAAGGGCTGTGAATCGTATGCACTAACACATCAGGATAAATAATAACAATGCCAAGAAACTAAAGTGCAGGATCATAATTGAGGGAGAGTCCAGACAAGTGAAGAGCAGTGTGAGCACAGCACAGAGGCCTGGATCCAGGAGTTCGAGGCTCCCGGGGTCAGCAGCGTTTTTCACTTGCACTCAGGGCACCCCCACACTGCCCAGAGCTCCACCAGGGAGGGTCCTCAGACACTTACCTGCACATATGCCTCTCCTCCCTGGTCTCAGACCTCCTCCTTCCAGCCAGGAGGTCACTGAAGCCTTCACCAAGGGAATGCCCTACCCCCACAGAGCTCGAATCACAAATTAGTGACAAAACATCCGTTGCCATAATTCCTAACACTCAACAAAGGTGGGTCCCATCAACGGTCTTAGATGGACCTGGGGAGAGCGGCAAAGCTACCCAACATCAAAAAGGGACAGTCTAGAAAGCATAAAAGCACAGTGTTCATGAAAGTCTTGTAACTTAAGGAAACGGACCTCCAAGGGGTAGGAAAATCTGAACCAGCCCGAAAACTTACAGTAGTACCCTTGTTTGCCCTCAGGGCTGAGGTTGTAACTAATCCAAATAACTGCAAGTGTTCATAAATAAACTTATTTGTTGAATATGTACAACTACAGGGAAAAATAAAACCCACAGAGATGCCAGACAGAATGTCCTCTTGAGTTAATCCCAAAAAAATTACCCCCATTGCAACATTTTATGTCTGCAAATGACCCTCACAGCTAAATGCAGTCCTGTATCCCAGCCCCCTCAGTTGTTCTGTAAGTATGCTTTCAGCTCAGCATGAAATGGGCCATTTTGATCATTAATCTGTGGTTCCCATCTCTTTCTTTCTCCACTTTCAGGGAACAAGTGAAAAAAAAGTGTGAAAGTTTTCCCCAAGCTAGTGCAGATACCCCCCTTATAGTGCAAAGACAGGGAAGTGTGGGGTGCTCCCACGAGGCCTTGTCTCCTGCCGCAAAATTGGCCTTCACAGTCAGCTTTCCAAAAAGAGATCCTACGTTGTCTTTTACCCACGAGAACAATGACAGCTGGGCCCTGTGTCCAGGATACCAGCAACTGGAGGCCCTGAGTTGACTCTCACTGAGTGCAGAGTCAGTAGTAAACCCAAGCATCCAAGCAAGGACAAGGATGGAAAGCCCCCCAAATTTATATTAAGCTAAAAACAAAGGGGAGGGCAGCAGAGGGTAGCTGGTATTACAGCAGGTGGGGCAATGGTTTTGCCAATGGTCAGACCAGGTTTGAACCCCGACAACCCCATACTGTCCATCACCAGCCAGGCATGATCCCTGAGTGCAGAGACCAGGAACAAACCTTGAGTCCTGCTGGTTTGGCCCAAAACAAATTTTTAAATACCTAAAAGAGTCCAATGAAAGCAGGGCGACAATGCACAGGATTCGGAAACATGCTTTGCATGCAGGAACTTCTGATTTGATGCTGGACACCACCTGATCTCCCAAGATCACTTGAAGTGATCCCAGACACTGATGGGATGCTGGGATGAGGGTATGAGACTCTAAGAAATAAATGATGTCAAGGGCTGTAATGACAGCATAGCGGGCAGGGCTTGCATGCAAATCACCGGAGTTCGAATCTTAGCATCCCATATGGTCCCTGACCACTGCCACGAGTAAATATTGAGGGAAGAACCAGGAGTAACCCCTGAACACCACTGAGTGTGGCCCAATAGCCAAAATATAAATGAATGGAAATTAAAAATTTCAAGTGAGAAAAATTAAAAACTCCAAGTGTGCCCTTGAAACAATACCAAGAGCAAAAGCAAAACAAATTGGTTTGTTTTGAGTCACACACAGCAATGCATAGGGTGTATTCATGACTCTGGGCTGAGGAAATAGACCTGGTCATGCCTGGGGACCATATAGGATGTCGAGGATCAAACCAGCAGTGATTCCTGAGTGCAGAACATGGAGTCACCATGTGCATCACCAGCTGGCCCCCAAGATGAAACAAATAAAGCAAAAAAATTAAGTTGGACTCATAATAACCTCACAGTTCTGAGTATCTCACAACTGGGGAGATACTCCAGCAAGTCGGGGATCACCTGTAACCTGCACACACTTTGCCATCCCACTCCATACTATGGTGTAGAGATGACCACAGCTTCCTCAGGCATAAGAGAGGAAGGCGGTAAAAATCAAGATTTACCTGATTTTTGATTTACAATGATTCTCGGCAATATTATGGTTGATCTCTGCCATAAACTCCTTCAAAAGAGGGCCTCTGGGCCAAGGCAGAATCAGAGCAAAGACTGAGACAATGGTGAACCTTGGCAGTCCAGAGTGAGGGTGGTTATGTATGTATTTAATTTACTAAAGAGAAAAATCCCCAACTGCTAATAAAATTTTAGGATTAAAATTGGTGAGAATTTGTCCAGTGCTTTGGGAAGTATTGCCATTTTGAGTGAGTGCAGAGCTGGGCCAGAGGGGGGATGCTTTTGCCCTTGTTTTTCACCCGTTTCTAATATCCTGGAGGTTCCTGAGGTATGGCAAAGGGTTTAGTGGGACCCAGAGGCATTGGGCAGTGGAGTGGGGGCTGTGCTGGGGTTCAAGTTTTGCAAGTGTGAGCAATTGATCGTGGGAGGGTCCCCTTAGCCAGGATCGCCTCCAGCTCCGGGAAGGCTCAGAGGTGGGTGGGTGCGGGGCTGAGGGACCTGCACAGGGCGGGGCTTAGTCTTCTTGAACCTGCCAGCACTGGGCCAAGCTTGGCTGTTTCCAGAGCCTTTGGCCCTGGCATCACTAGTGTAGAACCTTCAGATTCACTTCAAAGGGCAGGGTCCCAGCCCCCTTGCAGCAGGAAACCCAGTTCTCCTCTGTCCTTTGATTGGCTGTTGTGATGGGAAAAGGCCACCCAGTGCCTCATTCCCTGTGGGTCGGTGAGGTTTGGAAGTAAAACTTTTTTTCTTTATTCTTTCTTTTCTTTTTTCTTTCTTTTTTTTTCCTTTTTGGGTCACACCCGGCGGATTTACAGGGGTTACTCCTGGTTTTACACTTAGGAATTACTCCTGGCGATGCTCAGGGTACCAGATGGGATGCTGAGAATAAGATCTGGGTCAGGCACATGCAACGCAAATGTTGTGCCGGCTCTGCTATTGCTCCAGCCCCTTCATTATTTTTTGTTTGGCTTGTGTACCATATCTTGAGATGCTCACGGTTTACTTTTGGCTGTACAGTTGGGAATTCCTGTTGATGGTACTCGGGGATCATATGGGATGCCAGGGATTGATCTGGGTTGGCAACGTGCAAGGCGAATTCCCTTACCCGCTTTACTGTCTCTCGTCCCAACTTTTATGTCTTTTTTCTAGGTCAAGAATTTCTGCTTCCTAAGGGCCAGTCGAAAAGCACTATGAGCACTGTTCTGTGTGACACTGTCCCAACATATAAACAAAAAATCCCAAAATCCTCATTGATCCTGACATTGATTCAACTAGGTTAGATGATTTCAATGGCCCCTGCATTCTCAGCTTTGTGGGGACGCAGCCTTGCCTTCATACATGCATCCTGAGCTCCATACTGATCTACAACCGAACCCAGACTCGGATGTATTTTTATTTGCTTGAAACTGGTGCTTCCTTTTTCTGTATAGAAATTATTTCCACTTAATGTGTTCTTCATTGAGTTTAGAAAAAAAATGTACATGTTTAATGACAACACTTTTGTCAATTTTGCATGTCCTTCTTACAAAACTATTTGGTTCCAGGAAAAGCCATATATGTTTCAATAATTGTATTTGCATGGTGGAAATGTTAGACATAAATCCTGCAGGGTTCGACATTTTTTTTGACATGGAGACTCTCAAGTAATCAAGAAAAATTCAGAATACTCCTCTGCTGTTCTCCAGGGAAGCAACCAGCCTCAGTGGAATGTCTCTGATCCTGGGCACTGTGACAGTCTCGAGCGAGCAGTGGTGTCTGCCTTACTGTGGGGATTTTGAGACAGGCAGGAAGTCTTCAGATGGGAAAAGTCCCAGCGCTGTTAGCAGCACGGACACAATTTGAGCCAGCCACCACACAAGTATTATCATCTGAATATCCACATAGGAGAGAAACTGTAGACATGTAAAGAATGTGAGAAGCCTTAGATGTATCCTCATACCTGATTATACATAGGAGGATTCATACAGGAGAGAAACACTATTCATCCAAGGAATATGGGAAGACATCAAGACTTGGTATGCATAGGAAAATTCATTTAGAGAAAACTTATTCATGTAAGGATAAGGAATGTTCGAAGACCTTTATTTCCTTCTCAGGGGTTTATGTGCATAGGAAAATACATGCAGTAGAGAAACCTTACTCATGTAAGGACTGTGGGAAGACCTTTACTTTGTACTCAGTACACCCTAAGCACAGGAAAATGCACACTGAAGAGAATCCTTATATATTAAAGAACTATTGGAAGGCATTCACTTATCTTACTCCTTATTACATATAAGAACATTCATACTGAAAAGAATCCTTATGTATGTAAGGCAAGCAGGAAGGCCTACATTATGTCCTCAAGCCTTAGTGATCACAGAAAAATTCATATGGCAGACAGCTTACATATGGAAGTACTGTGGGAAGGCCTTCATTCAAAGTTGATGTCTTACTAAACAGAAAATGTCATACCAGAGAGAAAGCCCATACATGTTAAAAAGGCCTTTGCTCTACATTCAAGCCTTAGTATGCATAGGAAAATTCATAGTGGAGAAAAGTCTTACATATGTCAGGAATGTGCGAAGGCCTTCACTCAACCCTCCACTCTTACGATCCATAGGAAAATACATACTGGAGGGAAAACTCATGTTTGTAAATGTAGGAAGGCCTTTGTGTGCCTCTCTAGCCTTTGTAGTCATTGTAAAATGCACATGGGGTGAGTTGACCCCGAAGTACTATCCCCAAGTTCAGAACAATCCCCTAGGGAAGACACGTTTTATTTAGACCAGGAGTTTTGGGGGGCTCCAAAAGTGCAGACAAGAAGCTGAGAATCCAGCATGACAAGCTTCCCGTGACATCATCCTATCAGGGAAAAGTACTCGGTGATTATCACCAGGGCAGGGTTATAGTTATGCCAGTGTCCCGACATTTGAACTTCACATGTATGTTAACTTGTAAATAACAGTCTTGATGTTGGAAGCCAGGAGGAAAGTGACTAAATAAGTACCAAAAATAAATAGGAAAAACCTCTTGAAGCTACAAAAGCTTTTAAAAATCAATGAGACAATCTTACCAGCCCTACAACCAGATATAACAATGTTCACATAAATTTGTTTTCTCCATCTATTGATATTAATATTGCAAATTTGTTATATCATAAATTTTATTTATTGTTTTGGCCTTTTGGGTCACATCTGGCAATGCACAGAGGTTACTCCTGGCTATGCACTGAGGAATTATTCCTAGTGGTGTTTGAGGGACCATATGGTATGCTGGGAATTGAACTCGGGTCAGCGGCATGCAAGGCAATTGCCCTACCCACTGAACTATCATTCCAGCCCTGTCTCATCAATTTTAATATAGAATTGTATCAACAATTGGTGTTTTAATTTTCTTTAGTAAAGTAAATAAATAACCACCCCTCACTCTGGACTGTCAAGGTTCACCGCTGGACCATTCTTTGCTCTGATCCTGCATGAACTGGTCCTTAGGCTAGTTTTTATTTTTTAGATAATATTTTTATTTGGGGACCATACCTGGCACTCATTAGGGGTAACTCTTTCACTCTTAGTCAACATTTGGGATGCCAGGGATGGAGATTGAGTTGACCAAGTCCAGTGCAATGTACTGTTCCCACCTGATCCATACTTTGCGTTTGAAAATGTGTGTTTCTGAAGCCTCCTCATGGAACATTCCTTGTAGGTAGATGTCCACTGCTGGCGCGTTGTCAGAGGGTAGAGCGTTGAATCTATAGTGTTCTAGATACTCGTAGCAGCCTTTTTCTCTGGTGGCTGCTCTCAGGGTTATTCTGTTCCTCTCCAAGATTGGCTTTGGAGTCACTGTTTTCACTCCCATCTGGACTATTACTTCCCTGAGAAACTCGCTGTCCCCACCTGTTACCTACCTGACAGTTAGTGAATCAAATTGCTTCATTTTTCTTGATGGACACATGCGTGAGTGCATTGGTTCGATGTTTGACTGACCAGTGCAGGATCAGGGCACTTCTTACTCCCCAGAGACCCATGGTGTGACTAGCCCCCCCCAGCAGTTGCCTCCCCCTCCTTTTTGTGACCCTGCCCCTTGCAGCACGGGATCCCCTGGGTGTCCCAAAAGGAACTCTCTGCACCTGGAGCCTGGCCCTTTAAGGCTGCGGGTGGGAACGGAAGTGACATCACAGACAGGGCCTTCCTGGTACCTGTGTTCTTGCTGACAGATGGTTCAGTCAGTCCCACTATTGTTACGTGGGTGAAGGGCACCGGGAATGACTGGAGGCGGTTCTTGAAGGCCTATTTTGGGGCAGGACGGGGTCGACTCTCCCTCTCTGCACTTTGAGCGACATGCTAACGTGGGGGACGTTTTCACCCTGGTTTCTCACTTGTTCCCCGTCATCCAGGTTTTCCTGAGGTGTGGTGGAGGCTTTAGTGGGACGCAGAGATTTGGGGGTGCTGTGGAGGCAATACTGAGGTGCAATGTTGCGGGTGTGAGTGCATGGTCTTGGGGAGCCGTTGAGGCCACGATGGCCTCTAGCTCCGTGATGGGGCAGTGGGGGGGGCTGTATGAGTTTGGGTTTGAGCACGGGGGTGTGGGACCTGCACAGGGAGCTTGGCTGTCCCTACCCTCCCGGCAGTCCCATATTGAAGTTTTGGCCCTAATCTCGTAGCTGCAGTACCTCCAGACTTGAAGGGCAGAGCCGCAGGCCACCCTCACCGTTCTCCCCGATGGCAAGGGTCACCTTGCTTTTCATCATTTTCATTGCCGCCGCGTTGGTCTGTGACATTCGGGGGCAGTGGACCTGGAGGTGGCTGGGGTTTACCAGTGAACATGTTCTCTTGGGGCTATTTTTGGTTTGGGGGTTCTTTCGGGGGGGGTGTTGGGGGGAGGGGGCATTCCCGGAGTGCTCAGGGCTACCTCTGGCTCTGGGCTCAGGTATGATTCCTGCTGGTTTTGCTGCGGGACATTGGTATGCGGAGAATTTACCGGGTCAAGGCAAGTGCCTTACAGACTTCATTGTCTGTCCAACCACAATATTGGTTTTTTTTTTTCAGATCACGAGTTTCATCTCCCTCATGTCAAGTTGCAAAGCATCCTCCACTATTCATCTCTTCCTGAGCGGGTGACCCGAGACTATTGGGATAAATACTAGGGTAAAGATTTTTGTTCTTGTTTTTTAATTTTTTTCCTTTTTTATTTTGAAGGAAGATACTTGTTTATTTGTGTGTGTGTGTTGGGGGGGGAGCTTTGTACAGGACTCCTGGTATTTTTGGAAGAAATTTATATAAGAAGGCGTGGAGCAAAAGTACAGCAAATACTTGCCTTGCACACAGTCAACATGGGTTCTGTCCCCTGCATCCTAGTGATACCCAAAGCTTCCAGAAGTGAAACCCTGAGTGCAGAGTTAGAAATACCCCCTGAGCAATGCTTGTTCTGGCTCAAAGGAAACATGCACACAAACACTTGTACACACAGGAAACTTGTGATTGCAAGAAAAGAGAATAATAAGGATTCTGGGAAAGTATGGAAATACCAGAAAACAGAGTTTTCAGAACCACTCTTTTACTATTTAAATGTTCCTCGCTAGTTTGTCTTTGCACATGATTTTGGTTTGTTTGCTTGCTTTGCTTCGTAAGAGTTGTCCTGTTGTTGCTGTAGTTTTGGCCACTCCCTGTAGTTCTCTGCCCTTACTTCTGATTCAGCTCAGGGATCACTGCAGCCAGGGCCCAGGGTGGCCAAGTATCGTACTTGGGTCAGCTGAGTGTAAGACCACTACGCCCCCAAAATAGAATATTTACAATATAAGTAGTCTTGAGAAGTTCCAAATGTCAGGCACAGTTCCTATTATGGTCCTTAGTAAAGAAATGCCTTGGTTATTTGGATTTATTTTCTATAAACCTGGGTGATTGCACCATTTGCAAATATATTCCTGCACAACACGAGCGAGCAGAGTATGTGACTCACGCAGATGTGCTGATGCGGATTAGAGTAAATCGGGACTCAGATGGGCCCAGGTCCAGCGGAACAGAGCACGGCTGTGCCTCAGGCTCATCTGGACCCAGAAGTGACCTTGTTCCCCTGGACAGAGTGCACAGACACATGTCCTTGTCCACCCTGCAAGAGAGTGGCTGAATGTTTCTCCACCCTACGTCCCAGAGGCTTTCCCCATGGCAGAGCCACATTCCAGGCTGTAGTCCCCAGGGGCAGCACTGCTGCCTGGCTGCAGGGGGTGCTGGTACTCAGGAACTCCTGAGGCCCCGAGATGGACCTCTAGGGAATTTTTTGTGCTCCATGGAGGAATCTGAGGATCATAGAAGGCTGCCATTTCCACTGCATTCACCCCATCTTGATGACTTCCTCACGCAACTCAATGTCAGGTGCCTTGTACCAACCTGCCTGATTGACCTTGAATCAACCCACATGTGTTTTTCCTGATGGACTGTGTGTGAGAGAATTGTTTCAATGGTTGACTAACCAGTACAGGATCAGGGTTCTTGTCCTTACCCCCAGCGCCCCACTGTGTGACCCACCACTCCAGCAGCTGCCTCTCCACTAATATATCCAGTCCATCCCCCCTGCAGCACGGATTCACCGGTGGGCACAGAGGGTCTCTGCATCTGGAACATGGCCCTTTAAGGTTCCTGGTGGAAGCAGAAATGATGTCATAGATGGGCCCTTCAGAAATTCTACTCTAGTGGTGGTTGCCTGGCTCTGGCTGCCATTGGTCTCCTGGGTAGAGGAGGAACTTGCGCCCGGCTTGACAGGGCAACTGCGAAGCTCATTTTGTGGCAGAACGCAAGTGGCCTCAGGTGAGCGCCCCACATCTTGGCACTGTGAGTGGTGGGGCTGCGCCAGCTTGGGGGGCACTTTCGCGCTTGTTTTCCACTGTTCAGGATTTCCAGGCTGTTCCTGAGGTGAGGTAACGTGAAATCTTTCAGGGGACCCAGAGGCTTTGGGTGATGGGTGCTGTGTCAGGCGCAGGGGTCGCAGGTGTGAACAAGTGATCCTGGTGGGTCCCCTTGGCCAGGATCTCCTCCAGCTCCTGAAAGGTTCAGAGTTCGGTGGGCCTGGGGCTGCAGGACCTACAGAGTGCGGGGCTTGGCCCTCCCAAACCTGCCAGCACCAGACTGCGCTTGACCCTGTCTGGAGCCTTTGGCCCTGGCATTGTTAGTGTGGCACCTTCTGATTCGCTTAGAAGGGCAGGGCCCCAGCCGCACTGCAGCAGGAGACCCAGATGTCCTCTGTCCTTTGATTGACTACCCTGATGGGGCAGTGCCACCCGGTGACAGAGAGGGGCCACCCAGTGTCTCTGTCCTTGCAGGTGGGTGGGGTTTGCAAATGGAACTTTTTCATAAATATCATTTTAGTTTGGCTCTTGTACCACATGTGGAGGTTGTCAGGGTTTACTTTCGGCTATGCAGTGGGGAAGTCCTGCTTGTGGTACTCAGGGAACATAAGGGATGCTGGGAATTGATCTCGGTTGGCTGCATGCAAGGCAAGTTCCCTACCCACTTTACTGTCTCTAGTCCCAGCTTTTGTATATTTTTACCTAGGTCCAGAATGGCTCCATCCTAAGGTCTAGTTGCAAAGCACCCCACACATGTAATCTCTCCCTGACTAGACGACGCCCAGCTGTTGTGAGTACTGGGGGTAAAGTTTTGTTTTTCTTTTTTAAGAGAAATAGTTGATTTCCAGGGAGGGTGGTGGTGTTGGGGAAGCTTTTCTCAGGGTCACTCCTGATGTGGTGGAAATAATTCATTTAGAAAGGGCCAGAGCAATAGTACAGCAAGTAGGGTACTTTCCTTGCAAGCAGCCAACCCAGGTCTTTCTATGTCTAGTAATCCATATATTCCCTGAGCCCCATAGGACTGAACCCTGATCCCAGAGCTGCAATATTCCCTGAGCACTGCCAGATGTGGTCTAAAAGTGAAATGTATGTGCATGCACACACACACACATACACACACAGAGGATGTGAGAGCAATGAGAGAGAGGAGTAGTATTCACAAAAAAAAAACCATGAATTTCTGCAGTATAGAAAAATACAGAAAAAGGTGACGGGGATGCGCAGCTAGCTTGATCCCCTAGAACAGCCGGTTTTCCCCCCGGATCTGCGCGGGACAGGGAACTGAGGCACATCTCGCAGAAACAAAGCTGAACGGCTCTGGGAACTCTCTCCTCAATTGAACAGGTACTGCCCAGTGCCCAGCGCCTGGGACCCTTTCCAGAGCCGTGGCCGCTAATGTGGTCGCGATTTATTCTCCCACTACATACCCCATAGGAACCATAAGTTACCCTCTTAGAAGAAACCTTCTCTATGTTAGCTCAACCACTAGAAACACATTAGCCAATAACTTGTTAAGCCTATCTCAACTCACTCTGCAGATCCTGCACATCAAGCAGAATAGTAACAGTGAACGAGAAGGACTAAACCACACTGGTCACAATGGTAAAGCAACGCAAAAGCCCACCAAACTTTCTTATTGAAGAGGCTAGCCCAGAAGACACCAACAGTACTGTAGTGTTAGACAACCTCTCTGACAAGGAATTCAGAAGGGAGCTACTTAGGATGCTTAGGGAACTAAAGAAGCAATGGAAAGCAATGCCAATAAAAGACAAGAGGATTTGAAGGCAGAAATGAGGAAAATGCAAACGGAAATGTCAGACCTGAAAAACCTGGTAGGCGAATTGAAAAACTCAGTGGAAGGCCTCAGCAACAGAGTAACAGCTGCTGAGAACAGAATCAGTGACCCTAGAAGATGAAGTTCAGAGACTCTCCAGAAAAGAGCAGAAAATGGAAAAGAGACTCACAATTCGGTAACAGATGGCAAGAGAAGATCGTGATGAAGCCAAGAGGGGTAACATAAGAATTATTGGAGTTCCAGAGGGACAGGAAGAAAACCTTGATGAAGAAGAAAGAGTCAAAGACATCATTGCTACAACGTTTCCAGAGCTGAAGAAAACTGGTAACCACATTCAGGAGGCTCGAAGGATACCAGCTAGAACAAATCTGATTAAAAATACCCCAAGATACATCCTGATCAAAATGACCAAAACCTTAGATAGAGCCAAAATTCTGAAAGCAGCAAGATTAAAGAAAGAAATCTCCTACAAAGGAGCATCCTTAAAATTCACAGCTCATTTTTCTGATGAAACCCTCATGGCCCGAAAACAGTGGTGGGATATAGTGAAAAAACTCAATGAAATAAATGCCTCTCCAAAAATACTTTACCCAGCGAGACTCTCATTCATAACAGAAGGTACAACACACAGTTTCACAGACAAACAACAGCTCAGGAACTTCATAGACTCAAAACCATGGTTACAAGAACAACGAAATGGGCTACTTTAAGGCAAGACAGACCCCTCAAATACACCAAATTTCAAAAGAACAATGGGACAAAACCCCATAACAATAATCTCTCTCAATGTCAATGGGCTAAACGCACTAATTGAAAGACACAGAGTGGCAGGATGGATTAGAAAATTGAACCCAACATTCTGCTGCCTGCAAGAAACACATCTCAATAGTCAAAGCAAACACAGACTCAGAGTCAAAGGCTGGAAAACAATCCTACAGGCAAAAAGCTCCCATAAAAAAAGTTGGGGTAGCCATTCTAATATCAGACGACATTGATTTCAGAGTTAAGAAGGTCACAAGAGACAGTGAAGGCCATTTCTTACTAATCAAAGGTTCTGTACAACAGGAAGAACTTACAATACTAAATGTATATGCACCTAATGAGTGACCAGCAAAGTACTTAAAACAACTACTCATAGATTTGGAGAAAGACATCAATATCAACACAATACTATTGGGACACTTCAACACCGCTTTATCACCTATTGATACATCAACCAGACTCAAGCTTAATAAGGACATACTTCATCTGAGGGAAACAATGGAAGAAAGGGACTTAGTAGATATATACAGGACACTTCATCCTCAAAAAGCTGAATACACATTCTTCTCAAGCATACATGGAACATTTTTGAAGATAGGCCACATGCTGAGACACAAAATATACCTCCATACAATTAAGAAGATAGAGATTTTATCAACAATCTTCTCAGACCATAATGCGCTGAAAATAGAAGTAAATCACACACAAAAACAGAAAAGTAAATCAAACACCTGGAAATTAAACAGTGCACTATTGAACAACGAGTGGCTTAGAAAGGTAATCAAAGAGGAAATCAAAAGATTCCTAGAAACGAATGAAAATGAAGACACGAGTTACCAAAACTTATGGGACACAGCAAAAGCTGTGTTAAGAGGAAAGTTTATAGCTCTACAAGCATTCCTCAGAAAGGAGGAGCGAGCCCACATCAATAACCTAACCTCACAGCTTAAGAGGTTGGAGAAGAACCAACAAAAGGAGCACAACCCGAACAGGAGAAAGGAAATAATAAACTCAGAGCAGAGATTAACGAGATGGAAACCCAAAAAACAATTAGAAAGATCAATGAAACAAAGAGCTGGTTCTTCAAGAAAATTAACAAGATTGATAAGCCTCTAGCAAAACTCAAAAAGAAAGGGATAGAGAAGACCTTTTAAACAAACTGAATCAGAAATGAAAAGGGTGTCATTACAACAGAAACTACAGAAATTCAAAGGATCCTCAGGGAGTAATTTGAGAAGCTTTATGCCACGGAACATCAAAACCAAGAGGAAATGGATACATTTCCAGACTCCCACAGACTCCCAAGGCTGAACCAAGAAGACATGGAATACCTGAACAGACCTATCCCCATCAAGGAAATTGAGATGGTAATAAAAACTCTCCCCAAGCACAAAAGTCCTGGCCCGGATGGATTCACTAGAGAATTCTTTCAAATACTTCAAGAGGACTTACTTCCAATCCTGTTTAAGCTTTTCCACAAAACTGAAATATCAAAAACACTTCCAAAGAGTTTCTACGAAGCAAATATAACCCTGATACCAAAAGCAGACAGCGATACCACAAAGAAAGAGAATTATAGGCCAATATCCCTGATAAAAACAGATGCAAAGATCCTCAACAAACTACTAGCAAATAGAATCCAACTACTCATCAAAAAGATCATGCACTATGACCAAGTACGATTCATCCCAGGGATGCAAGGACGGTTTAACGTTCGGAAATCAATCAACATAATCCATCATATCAACAAAAGAAAAGATAAAAACCATATGATCATATCAATAGATGCAGAGAAAGCATTTGACAAGATCCAGCACCCATTTATGATGAAAACCCTAGCCAAAATGCGTATAGAGGGGAATTTCCTCAACATAGTTAAAGCCATCTACCACAAGATTACAGCAAGCATCATGCTCAATGGGGAAAAACTGAAAGCCTTCCCTATAAGATCAGGGATGATACAAGGATGTCCACTCTCTTCACTGCTGTTCAATATAGTACTGGAAGTACTTGCAATAGCAATTAGGCAAGAAAAAGGTATTAAAGGCATTCAGGTAGGAAAGGAAGAAATCAAGCTCTCACTATTCGCAGATGATATGATACTATACTTAGAGAACCCTATAACCTCCACCAAGAAACTCCTAGAAACAATAGACTTGTATAGTAAAGTTGCTGGCTATAAAATCAATACCCAAAAGTCCATGGATTTCATATGCAAACAGTGAGAGAGAAGAAAATGACATGAAAAAAACAATCCCATTCATAATCGTTCCCCAGAAAATCAAGTACCTAGGAATCAGCTTAACTAAGGAAGTAAAGGACCTGTACAAAGAAAACAAAAGAAGACACAAGGAAATGGAAAGATATCCCCTGCTCATGGGTTGAGGGAGTTAACATTGTCAAAATGGCAATACTTCCCAAAGCATTGTATAAATTCAATGCAATCCCTATAAGGATACCCATGCCATTCTTCAAAGAAATGGAGCAAACACTCCTGAAATTCATATGGAACAATAATCCCCCAGGAATAGCTAAAGTAATTCTTGGGAAAAAAGACAATGGGAGGAATCAACCTCCCTAACTTCAAACTCTACTACAAAGCAGTAATAATTAAAACAGCATGGTACTGGAACAAAGGCAGAGTTGCAGACCAATGGAACAGGGTTGAATACACTGACATCTCCCCTCAATCATATGATCATCTAATCTTTGATAAAGGTGCAAGAAATGTGGCATAAGTAAGGAAAGCCTCTTTAACAAATGGTGCTGGCAAAACTAGACAGCTACATGCAAAAAAATGGGCTCAGAACTCTGCCTACCACCATGTACAAAAGTAAGATCAAAATGGATTAAAGACCTCAACATCAGACCGGAAACCATAAGGTACATTGAAGACAAAGCTGGCAAAACCCTCCATGATGTTGAAGCTAATGGTATCTTCAAAGATGTCACACCACTAGCCAAGCAAGTGAAAACAGAGATAGATAAATAGGACTATCTTAAACTAAGAAGCTTCTGCACCTCTAAATAAACAGTGACCAAAATACGAAGACAGTCTACAGAATGGGAAAGGATATTCGCTGAATACACATCTGACAAGGAGTTGATATCAAGGATATATAAAGTTCTGGTCGAACTCCACAAGAACAAAATATCCAACCCCATAAAAAATGGGGCAATGAAATGAACAGAAACTATCTCAAAGAAGAAATCTGAATGGCAAAAAATCACATGAGAAAATGCTCTACATCATTAATCATCAGGGAGATGCAGATCAAAACCACAATGAGATACCATATCACACCTCAGAGACTGGCCCACATCCAAAAGAACAAATGCAACTAGTGCTGGCGCAGATGTGGCGAGAAAGGGACACTCCGTCACTGTTGGTGGGAATTCCGACTGGTTCAGCCCTTTTGGAAAACAGTATGGACCATTCTCAAGAAATTAGAAATTGAGCTCCCATTTGACCCAGCAATACCACTCCTGGGAATATATCCCAGAGAGGCAAAAATGTATAGTCGAAGTGACATCTGCATTTGTTTGTTCATTGCAGCACTCTTTACAATAGCTAGAATCTGGAAAAAACCCGAGTGCCCAAGAACAGATGACTGGTTAAAGAAGCTTTGGTACATCTACACAATGGAGTACTACGTAGCTGTTATAAAAGATGAAGTCATGAATTTTACATACAAGTGGTACCATGTGGAAAGTATCATGCTAAGTGAAATGAGTCAGAAAGAGAGGGATAGACATAAAAAGATTGCATTCATCTGGGGAACATAAAGTAACAAAATCAGAGATTAATACCCAAGAATAGCCAAGATCAGTACCAGGAGGATTACTCCATGTCTTAGAGGCCAGCCGGGCACTCTAGGGGAAAGGGCAGCTCAGATAGAAAAGGGAGCACCAAATAAAGGGTGTTCGGAGGATCCTCCCAGGAGGGGAGATACATGTTGAAAGTAGACTATGGACTGAACATGATTGACACTCAATGCCTCTTTTGCAGACCACAACACCCAAAAGGAGAGAGAGTACAAAATGGAGTGCCCTGACAGAGGCAGGGTGGGATGGGGGGGATGGGGGGGTGAGAGGGATACTGGGATTTCTCGGGGTGGAGAATGGGCACTGGTGGTGGTATGGGTACTCAATCACTGTATAACTGAAACCCAAGCACAACAACTTGTTAAGTCTACAACTGTACCTCATGGTGTTTCATTAATAAAACAAAAACAAAAAAAATGATGAGAAAACAAACTTGCAATAACAATAGATATAGAAAATAAATTGTGAACATTGTTATATATGATTGCAGCATTTTTAAGACTCTAAGAACCTTTGAAGTTTTTGTTGCTTCAAGAGGTGTTTACGTATTTTTAATTTTTATTTAGTCATGTTCCTCTTAACTTTCATCACCAAAACCCATTATTTACAAGTTAACATACACGTGAGTCTAAATGCTGTGACACTGCTAAAGCTGGAGCTCAGGTGATAATCATCATGTACCTTTACTTATAGTAATGATATCACCAGAAGCTTGTCACACGCTACCTGGATTACTTCCTTCTTGGCTGCACTCCTGCAGCCCCTTAACACTCCCAGTCCAAACAAAACTTATCTTCCCTAGGGGCATTTGTCTGAATGTGGGGATATTTATTTGGGATTGACACATCCAGTGTTCATTTTATGATGTCTAAAAGGCTTGAGAGGTTTGCAAAGGCCTTCCCACATTAACAAACTTAAGATTTCTCTCCAGTATATGTTTTCATATGGCTAGTAAGTGTTATGGGTTGAGTGAAGATCTTGCATTTTACTTAGATATTTAAGACTTCTCTCCACTATGACTTTTAAAATGCATAGTAAGGCTACAGTGTAGAGTGAAGACCTTTCCACATGTCAGACATTTATGTGGTTTCTTTCCAATGAGATTTTTCTTCTGTCCTTAGTAAAACAACCAGTTTGGGTGAAAGCCTTCTCACGGTCCTTATATACAGAGAGAGTATGTCTCCAAGATCAATTTTCCTATGATTCTAAGGCTTGAGAGGTTAATGTAGGCCTTTCCGCATTGCTGATACATGTAAGTATTCATCCCATTATGAATATTAATGTGTGTAATGAGGAGGAGTAAATGAACGCATTCCCACAGTCCTTACATATATAAGTGATGCCCCGAATTCATCTCAAAGATGGTAAAAGTGATTCGATCCTAAGGTTCACTGCTCCAAATCCCTGGGACAGGCACATGCCTAGAACTGCACACAGAGCATTGTTGAAACATGAGACTGCATGACTGAGCAGGCTAGGCTCTAAGAGCAGGAAGGACAAAATAGGAAAAACACATGTCCTGAGGCCTGAGACATTTGTAGCCATCAGTGTACATAAACAAGTAGGACATTCGGGTTCCCCTGATGCCTGTCAGGGGTGAATTAGGAGAACAGAGCCAAGAGGAATCCCTGAGTACCACCACTGTAGCACGAAAATAAACATTAAAGAAAAGAAAGCAGCAGGATGGAGTAACAGCACTGTGGGTCTGTGGACAGCGGTTAGGGCTGGCAATACCATCATCCCTTATAATTCCTTAAGAACTGGCAGATGGAAATCCTTCGTACAGAATCAGAAATAACCAGAGAATGACTGGGTTTGACCCCTCCCCTTCAACATCTTTCAAAAAACCCAAACAAACTAATAAGTCTAATCAGCATTGGACACCTGGCACCCTATATGGCCGGTTCCCCTGTCCTGAAAGGAATGATACTTGAGCACCACTAATATGGCCCATTCAAATCAACAAAAAAATAAAACAGTGGCCTCAAACAGAGAGCAGATCAATCAGGCTAGGAACCGGATCCCCCGTCTCCTTCCTGAAACAATCAGAGATTATCAGCCTTGGAAGCCTGTGCTACATGTCACTGCACTGCGTCATCTTCTCACTCTCCTGCCTGAAGATGGTGTGGCAGAGGCCATCTCACCATCTCCTGCCTGTTTTTCCTGTGGACCAACAGGAGGCTCCGTGCAAGGACCTGAGCTGTGGGCACCAGAGGAGCACAACCAGCCCTGGCCCCCACCTGACCAGAAGTCCCTGCATTGGAGCCAGAAAGGTAGTTACCAGCCAGATGTTTGGACACTTGCTCACAGAACCATCCATGGGGAGACACTGCCAGATGTTCCTGTCTCTCAGGGGACAGAGAAGTGTGTTGTGACCCAGCTTCTGTCAGGACAGGAGCGGTTGACACCTACAGGGGAGGAAAACCCTGTGCTGCCCAAGCCCGGGACTCTACCCTGGGAACCACACAGTAAGGTCCCTAAGACTAGAGACTAACTCTGAGGCCAGGAGCTCCCACACGGCTGCAACCCCTGCAGGCCCCAGTGACCACAGCACCATTATTCGCTCTGCCGTGGGGCCAGCATCAGGGACAAACCTTCAGCTGCCCTCTTGCAAAGGGGAAGGGACACAGGTCTGGGCGCTCTCTTCCAGGGACCAAGGTCACTTCTGGGCTCGGGTAGGCCCCAGGTAATCCCAGCTCTGACCCTCTGGACCTGAACCCATACTGGTCATGATTTACTGAAATCCCCCAATCAGATGATGAGCCTTATCCAGCACTTGCTCCTATTTTGCAGGAATACCTCTGAGAACGCCAAGAGAGAGTTAGCCACAAATCACTTAAATCACTTAACTTCCCGTTAGTCGTCGATTTGCTCGAGCGGGCGCCAGTAACGTCTCCATTTGTCCCTGTCGCGTGCTAGTGTAGCCCAATGGCATCTGTTCGCTCCGGGAACATGAAGGGCCTCAAACCGATCGTTCATGATCTTAACGAAGAAGTCTGACCATCTGGTAGGTGGGCGGCCACGCGGTCTTTTGACACCCCGTGGAATCCAATCAGTAACAGCTCTAGTCCAACGGTCGTCTTTAAATCTCATTACGTGACCAGCCCATCTGATTTTCGACACCTTGGCAAATGAGACAGCGTCCCTGATCCTTGATCGTCGACGGATGTCAGAACTCCGGATTCGTTCTCTCATTTGAGTGAAACGTGATATTCCAAGCATAGCTCTTTCTATTCTTCTTTGGGAGACCTGAATAGCGTTCTCATCTTGTTTGCCTAGGGCCCAGGTCTCTGAGGCATATGTTAATGCAGGAAGAACAGTGGAATCAAAGAGATGTGCCCGGAGCCGGAGGTTCTTCGTCCTCTTAGCTATTTCTTCGACGTTCTTGAAGGCGTTCCAAGCCGCTCTCTTCCTCCTGCGCAGCTCGGGTGCCAGGTCATTTGTCATGTTGACCTCTCGACCTAGGTAGACATAGCTGTTGCATTCGGAGATGATCGTTCCATTGAGAGCGAATGGGGCGTCAGGAACAAGGCTGTTTCTCATAAACATTGTCTTCGTAAGATTCAGCTGTAGTCCTACCTTTCCACACTCACGGTCAAAGTCGGCCAGCATTTGTGCCGCTTGGCTGATGTTTGGTGTTATTAAAACAATGTCATCAGCAAAGCGGAGGTGGTGTAATTGCCGACCATCTATCTTCACTCCCATTCCTTCCCATTCCAGTCGTCGCATGATGTTCTCGAGCGTGGCAGTGAAGAGTTTCGGTGAAATGGTATCACCCTGCCGCACCCCTCTCTTGACATCAATGATCACTTCTTTGTAGAATGGTGAGATCCTGGTAGTGAATCCGCAATAGAGCTCACGGAGGATCCTGATGTATTGGGCTTGAATGCCCTGATTGGCTAGGGCTTCAATGACCGCTTCCGTCTCAACAGAATCAAAGGCCTTCTTTAAATCAATGAACGTTAAGCAGAGCGGCATCTTGAACTCCCGAGAAACCTCAGTGAGCTTGGTTATCGTGTGGATATGGTCGATGGTGCTGAATCCTTTGCGGAACCCTGCTTGCTCGCATGGTTGTCCTTCATCTAATGTTCTGCCAATCCTATTCAGGATGACTCGAGTGAACAACTTGTAGATGACAGACAATAGGCAGATCGGGCGATAGCCACAAAAAAAAAAAAAAAAAAAAAAACGCCTGTCTTCGAAAACTCTAGAACTTATTCGCCAACGTGGTTTGGCGCATGCCTCAGGCAACCGCAAGCAAAGGTTCGAGCTTGCAAAGCAGTGCAGAGATGCGATCAAGGAAGACCTCAAAGAGAGAAGAGCAGAAGTACTGGTATGTGTTGTGAGTGGTCTTAGGCATGGCTGTGGCTCGAACCAGAGGTATTCACCGGGGCTCTGCTTGGGGCGGGGAGGGAAACTCAACACACCCTCCTCCAGGGGGCCCCAGTAAGACCGCGAGACACGGAGTCAGGAGACTGCGCTGTTCTCTTCCAGGAACAGGGTATTATAGTCTCTGGGTCTTGGCCATTGATGGGATTACACGGCACCAGGGACAGTTAGTGGGTGTAACGCCTACATACTGGAAGATGGGAAATCTAGGTGGAGGAGGACCATCCCTTTTCTCAGTCTCCTTCATTCCCCCTCCCTGAAGCTGCTCTTTTTCTTCTCTCTCCACGACCCCAATCCCCGCCTCCCCACGGGAAGCACAATGAAAAATGGTTTTCCAGATTTCCCCATCACCTGCAGCCCACGAAGGAAAAGCAGCCCTTAAGGTGTGTTACTCCTCTCCTTAGACCAGCAACTTAATTGACATATTTAGTTTTACTTCCTAATGATTACCATTCTGTATGGACGCAGTAATAGACACTTTTAGGGTTGTGGGTGACACTCCTGCGGTCTTCTCAGCACAGATTCAGACCACAGTGCTCAGGCCGGAACAATCACTCCTAATCCTAGCAGCGTCCAAGTCTAGTTATTACATTTTGTTTCATGACAGAATTTGTCCATGACCAGGCTCTTATAGATAAGCATTATGGTACTTTGGCTAGGCCCATTTCAATGCCAGAGTAGCTAGCTCACCACTTGCCCTGGGTCCATCTAGTCCCTCATCGGACCCCTCTTCTGGGGACCGAGGGAATAAGGGCAACTGAGGCTTCAATCCAGAGAGTAGATGTCCAGGATATAATATTATCTGGAGACCATCAACTCTCAAGCTCAGGCTTGACTTTGTAACTGTCTTCCTGTATCCATACAAAAAGCAATTGCTCTGAAATAGCTAACCCTGCAAAGGACATTAAGAAGAAGAAGAGAAAGACAATATTTCTCAAAAGTCAAAGTCTGATCAGGAGACAAGGGTAATTGAAAGATTATGGGCAATCAACAGACATAACCTCCTATCCACCAGGGAGAAAGGGCAGACCACTACTATCCTACAATACCTGGTGATCCTCAGTGGTTTCTCCTGGCTCTGCACTCAGGTATTATTTCTGATGGTGCTCCGGGAGACTACAGGATCCTGGGGATTGAGCCTAGGTTGGCCATGTCCAAGCAACACCCTACCCAGATCTACAGTTGCTCTGTTCTCAGTTGGAGAGTTTAAATGCACGTAACTGTGCACAGAATGTCGTTTGAAAGGATGTAAGGGGTGCCCTGATGAAATCTTTTATAAGTGGGAATATGGGTCAGGTCCCAAGCTCCCCACATACCAGCAGACCATTCCGTTTACCTGTGATTACTCACATGGTTGCTTACATTCCTATGTCCCACCCATGTCACTTTACTAAATATTAGAGGTAAAAAAGAGAAACATTTATGATTGGATAGGGCAAAATTCCATCCATCTATGAGTCAGATGGTGCTCAGGGGACCATTTGGAATTCTGGACATTGTACTAGATTGATTGCATGCAATGCACTGTACTAGCGTGATACTCTCAGTTTGAAATCATGTTTCTGAAACTGCCTCCTGGGGTTTTCTTTGTAGCTGAGAGTCCCCTGCTCACGTGTTGTTAAGGGGTAGAACGTTGGCCGGCCCTTGCTCTCTGATGTTCTTACCAGCCTTTGCTCCTGTTCTATGTCTCCAACTCTGGGTTTCTACTAGGCCAGTTCCTCTCTGAATCCCCAGGGTTGGCTTCGGAGTCACTGCTTTCATCCCCATCTCGAGTTATTACTTCCCCAAGAAACTCATTTTCCCATACCCTACCAGCTACGTACCTGCAGAACTTGATTTCTTTTGACATGAAAATTCTCATGGCATAGACTAATGATTGGAATCCTTCTCTGTTCTTCTACATGGAAGGAGCCAGCCCTGGTGGAATGTCTCTTCCTGCACACTGTGATAAAGGCTCAAGTGAGCAATTTGGCCCTCATCCCCCCAGAGATGCCGAGACAGGTGGGATGTCTTCTGAGGGTGATCAGAAGATCACTCTTCACATGTCCTCAGCACCATCACTTTCCGATAAAAGCCCATATTGGACAGAATCCCCAGAAATGTAAGCACTGAGGACAAACTTTTGAGTCCAGCATCACCCCGGTGGGACTATGTGAACATCCACACACGAGAGAAACCATTTAAGTGTAAGGAGTGGGGGAAGGCCTTCAATGGATCCTCATACCTTATACACAGGAGATTTCATACTGGAGAGTCTGTATGCATGTAAAGAATGCGCTGTGGCCTTTCTCTGACTCATACATCTTAGTCACGGTCACGGTCACGGTCCTCCCGTTGTTCATCAATTTGCTCGAGCGGTCACGGTCACGGTCCTCCCATTGTTCATCAATTTGCTCGAGCGGGCCCAGTAACGTCTCCATTATGAGATGTGTTGTTACTGTGTTTGTCATATCGAATATGTCATGGGTAGCTTGCCAGGCTCTGCCGTGCGGGTGAGATACTCTCGGTAGCTTGCCGGGCTCTCCGAGAGGGGTGGAGGAATTGAACTCGGGTCGGCCATGTTGGCTGCTTCTGGAAAGAAACATATGCATATACGGAGTGGAAAGTTTTTGCTTATTCCACAAGTCTTAGTACACAGAAAAACTCACACTGGAGAGATAATTTATACTTGTGAGCAATGTAGGAAGGCCTTTGCTTCTTCCTGAAGTCTTAGTTTTCATAATTTCTGTTTCATAGAAAACCCTTATATGTGAGGTAGGTGGAAAGACCTTTCATTTATTCTCAAATCTTTCTGAGCATAGGAAAGTTCATACAGGAATGAAACAATTTGTGTCACTACTGTAGGAGAGTCTTCACTTACTATTCAATTTTTTGTCTGTAAGTAAACACACATTGTAGTGAATTCATATATATAATATATATGTATGTGTATATATGTGTGTGTGTGTGTGTGTGTGTAAGGAGTGTGGCAAGGCCTTTGCTTATTTCACAATCCTTTTGTGACACTGAAATTTTCATACTGGAAACAAACCTTATGTTTCTAAAGACTTTGGCAAAGCCTTCACTTTCCCCTAACTCCTTATTAAACATAGGAAAATTCATACTCGAAGAAAACATATGTAGGAGTGTGGGAAGATTTTTGCTCAATCCTCAAGCTTTGCTGTGTGAGAAAAATTTATCCTGGATCGAGGCCTTATATATGAAATCACTGAAGGAAGATTTTGATTCAATTGGCATAGCTTTCTGAACAGGAAAATTCACAGTACAGAGAAACCTCATAAGTGTAAGGAATGTGGAAAGGTCTTCAGTTTGTCTTCAGCCCTTACTGCACATGTGAAAAGTCATTTTGTAGTGAAAACTTACATCCGTCAGGAGTGTGGGAAGGACTGTCCTGGATCCTCGGGCCTAATTCATAGGAGAATTCACACTGGAGAGAAGCTATATATAAATATACATATTTGCATATATGTAAGAATATATATATATATATTTATGTAAGAACGTGGAAAGCACATTATTCACACCTGCGACTTTAAAGAGAATACTGGAGAAAATCCTGTAGGGAAGGAATAGAGGAAGGCCTTCATGTTCCCTCAGGCTTTAGTAAATACAAAAGTTATGCTGGATCAATCACTTCCATAATAACAACGGCCACAGAACAGGGCCCTGAGGTAGAACAATTTTAGTTTCAACAAGTGGGTGGGGGATTGATACAAAATTACCATAAGGAAGGAAATAATCCTGTTATGTGTGAAAGCTTCCTGTGATACTAGTACCAAAGTGAAAGGTACTTGCTGATTATCCCCTGCACCATGGTTATGACAATGTCCTGGCATGTGGACTTCCCAGTATGTTAACTGATAAATAATGGTTCTTAGTGATAAAGCAAGGTGGAAGGAATTAAATAAGAAGTAAATAGGTACTAACATTGCATTTTGCTGGGTACTGTCAAGACTCACCATGGTTTCAATCTTTGCTGTGACTCTGACTTGACTCAGAAGCCCTGATTTGCAGAGGATCATGGCAGAGATCAACCAGGATGCTGTGGTGAGCCCTTTTGACGTTGGATAGACAGACAAACCTCCATTCTTCAGGCTCTTCTGTGTTATGTTCTAGGAGTCACATCCTGCTGTGCTGTCCATAATTTGTGTCCAGGTCAGCCACATGCCAGGAACACTTCACTCGCTGTAGCATATCTGCACTCATTGTATTCAGTTTTCCATTTGATTTACACAAACATTGAGGGCAAATGTGTTGAGACTTACACTTTGGAAGCAGTAAAATCCTAATAATCTATTATACACCAAAATGGGACCACATAGAATCCTGATGATTGAACTTGGGTCAGCTGCGTACTAGGCAAACACCCTATCCACTGTGCTTTCGCTGCAGCCAAGGAGCCTTACACATTTACCTGCATTTTCCTAGTTTTTCTCTGCGCAGCTGGAGTCTGGCCCTTTAAGACTGCTTGCAGAAGTGGAAGTGATGTCACGGCAGGGTATTTAGGTGTTTGTGTGCAAGAGTCTGGATCAGGCCTTCACTTGTTAGGCAGGTGAAGGGAGAAGAGGCTGTCCCGCGTGGAAGGGGTCTGTGAAGGCCATTTTCATGGCAGGACACTAGCGGCCTCCAGGGAGCGCCCCGTCCAGCACCTCCCAGTCTCCTCACTGTGAGGGGTGGGGCCAATCCAGCTCTAAGGACACTTATAAGCTCCTTTTTCAACCAATATCCAGGTGGTTCCTGAGGTGCGCCAGGGTTTTTTGGGGACGCAGAACTTTGGTGAGTGCAGTGGGGACTGTACCATGGCGTGGGGGTCACTGTGTGAGTGCGTGTTTCTGGGGAATCCCCTACTGCCACAGTTGCCTTCAGCTCCACCATGAGGTAGTGGTGGTTGGGTGCGGGGTGAGCACAGGGGCTGCTGAGCGTCGGGGCTGGGCCGTTCTGACCCCCCCCCCCCAGCATGGGACTGCTCTGGGCCTTGTCCAGGACGCTTTGGCCCGGATCTCACAGCTGTAGAAGCTGCAGATTCTCTTAGAGGACCGGAGAGATAGCACAGCGGTTAGGGTGTTTGCTTTGCATCTGGCCCACCCAAGTTTCATCTCGAGTTCAACCAGGACGGGTGCCTGATCGCAGAGTCAGAAGTTTCTCATCCATATCGCCGGTGGTGCCTCCAAAACTAAAACGACTGTTCATTTTTGAGGGGCAGCTCCCTAATGGCAAATGACACTGTAACCCTCGGTCACTATTCATTAGTAGCCTTGATTTCCAGACCGTCCATTGGGCGTGGTTCTAGGGGTGGTTGCGGTTTGCAAATGAAAATTTACTTTGGGGCTCTTTTTGGTTGTATTTTGGGCACATATGTGGAATTACTTTGGGAGCATCAGTCTGGAATTCTTTTTTTCTTTTTTAAGTTCTTTCCGCGTCATGTGAGATGCCGAATATCGATCTGGGTCAGCATGGGAAGCGCCCCTCCCAGTTTACTATCTTCTGACTCCACATTGTTGTTTTTCGTAACGAAGAATTTCTGTATCCTAAAATCATCCTGAAAATTGCACCCCGACTCTTCATCTCCCCCTGATCAGGCAAAACTCGGTATTACACTGAGTACTGACAGTTGATTTCAAATAATGTCTGGGCATGTGCTGCGTGCCCTTGGTGGCTGTGATTGGTCTCCCCACACTGGCCGGTGAAGGGTGACAGAGGATCGAAGAAGGAAACAGGGGCCAGGCTGTTGGTGATCTGCTGGATATTAACCCAAAGTGTTTTAGGCTTCATCTGTGAATTGCCCCTGTTCCTCCTCTCAGAGAAGCTTATCATGTCCTTGCTAACATCTCTAATTTAAAGTTTATCTTTAACCTTTCCTTTATGTTTTACCTCGCGTTGTTTCAGTTCTCCAGGTCAGTATTAATTACTTATAAACCATGACTTTCTGGTAATTTTCAACTTTGTATTTGTACTGGTTTGCAGTTGAAGGCTGTGTATTTGTACCTGCTTTTCTATTTCCCCTATAGATTATTTATATTTTTACTATACAGAATGCTTTTTGGTTAAACAGAGTAAGACCATCAATGCTATGCTCCTAATATTTGGGAGTTGATTGAATCTGAAGTCATCTACTCCAGTGCATAATTGCTTGGTGATCAATACTTGACTCGGGCTTCAGTTGCTGTAGTTCCTAACACCCCAAGAGGGAGGTTCTGCCGTGGGACTTGGATGGACCTGGGACAAGTGGCAAAACTACCCCAGCTTCGAAATGGCACATTCTAGAAAGCACGTGTGCATGGTCTTGAAGCAAACTGTTACAACGCTAGAGACAGGATCCCCATGGGGAAGGAAAAGCTGAACTGGCCTGAAGACTTAGTCTGGGATTTACAGTAAAAGCCTTGCTGAGAAGTAAGTGTTAAAAGCCTTATTTGATCTGGGGGCTGGGGAGATAGCACAGTGGTTAGGGTGTTTGCCTTGCAGGCGGTTCGATTCCCAGCATCCCATATGGTCCCCTGAACAATGCTGGAAGTAACTCCTGAGGGCAGAGCCAGGAGTAACCCCTTGTATCACTGGGTGTGACCAAAAAAGCAAAAAAAGCCTTATTTGCTGTCAAAGCAAAGAGACCTAAGTGTTGGGATCTTTGTCTCTTACTGTGTTTATCCAAACAACTACAAGTGTTGATAACTTATACAACTAGTGGAAAAGATAGAAGCAACCTGGGAGACAGAGTGTCTCCTTGGGTGAATCTCCCCATGAGAATTTCCTCTGCCAAATGTTTATCTGCTTAAATGATCAGTCACTCCTATGTTATGGTGCTTACCTGTCCCTTTTTGATGCCAGAGTAGCTAACAGCTATCCTGGGTCCATCCAGTCTCTTGCTTTTGGGGTGCTAAGAACAAAGGGCAGCTGAGGCTTAAGTCTCATAAATATGACAATGCCCAGGAGTATATAGTATCTGCAGTCAATTAACTCTGAAGTTACAAAAGCATAATATTGCCTTCCTTTGTCTATACAAAGCTGAGGTCTGGGGCATGGCCATCCCAATCCTTCCAGCACAATCCTCCCAACCTGGAACTGCACTGGTCCTTGTCCAGGAGCAAAAAGGGATATTTGTCTAAAGTAAACTGAAGAGGATATAAAGGAAAGAGAAAGTCAACATTTCACTTCCAAATACAAAATCCAGAGACCTCTGAAGAATCTGACTTTACAATTCAAAGGTTGTGGTTCTGGGAAATGGGTGATTGACGTATAGGGGAAGCAGAGCACAGGGAAGTTAAAGATGAATAGTAAGGAAATGGAAGTGATTGGGATGGGTGTTACTCAGTAATCCTCAGCTCCTTGTAACAGAGAAGAAATGATGAACCAATGTTAAACCTAAATTGTTTAGAATTAGAATCGAACCAGGGTAGAGGGTTTTGTATTTTTAAGCAAGAAAGTTTTGGTTTTCAGGAGTCAGGACATTTGCTCAGGAATCCCACTGGGTGTGCTAGGAGCACATTTACTTAGGGCTGGAGCCATAGTATAGTCAGTAAGGACTTAACCTTCCAAGCGATCGACCCAGGTTCTATCCCCGGCATCCCATATGGTCTGTCCCAGATTGATTCCTGCGTGTAGAGCTAGGAGTAAGCCCTGAATCTGCCAGTCGTGGCCCCGAAACAGAAATCACACAAAGTCACACTTATATATACACATATATATGCACAAACAATGCTGAAAGAACAATAGGGATTCAGGAGAAACTGTGAGTTTCTGTAGCAGGGATAGATCAAAAATAGGGGATTTTTTTCTTTTTTAGGTCACACCTGGCGATGCACAGGGATTACTCCTGGCTTTGCACTCAGGAGTTACTCCTGTCAATGCTCAGGAGACCATATGGGATGCTGGGAATCGAACGCGGGCTGGCTGCTTGCAAGGGAAACGCCCTACCCGCTGTACTATGTCTCCATCCCCCAAAATAGGAAATTTTTAAGGACCAGAAATTTGACGCTTTTAATGGTTCACTCTCAAATTTTTCTTTGTACATCATTTCCCCCCCTTCAGTAGAATTTGCCTTTTTTCTTTTTATAATTTTCACCACAGCCTACAGTGCTCAGTGTTTACTCTTGTCTCTGAGCTCAGGGATCATTTGACAAGATTCAGGGTAACATTCTGTGTTTCATATCATTGGTTCGATGTTAGGTGACAATGCAGGATCAGGGGAGTTCTCCTTAACCCCAGGCCCCCAGTGTGTGACCAACCAGTCCAGCATTTGCCTCTCCACTCCTTTATTCAAATTCATCCCTCTTGCAGCACAGATTCACCCACGTGGCAAAAAGGTTCTAAGTGCCTAGACTCTGTCTCTTTAAGGCACCTTATGGAAATGGAAGTGATGTCATAAGTATGTCATGGTTCATTTTCCATCCATGACACAGACACTGGGGTTTTTGCTCAATTGGCAAAGGACAAGTAAATTTGTGCTCCATCCAGAAAGGGGGACTCTGAAGGTGTATTTTGTGGCAGGATTTGAGCAGCCTCCTATGAGCACCCCACACCTTCCCATTTCCACACTGTGAGCGGAGGGGCTGAGCCAGATTGGGGGGCATTTTTTGCTGGTTTTTCAGTTGTTCCCTGACATCGGGTGGATTCTGAGGTGCAGTGGAGGCTGTAGGGGAATGCAGAGCTTTGGAGTTGCAGTGGGGGCTGTATGAGGGCGCAGAAGTCGCAGTTGTGAGTGCTTGATCCGGGGGGGCCTCTTGGCCACGATCATCTCCAGCTCAGGATGGGGCAACAGTGGGTGAATGTGGGACTCAGCCAGGAGTTTGGCCGTCCCAAACCTCCCAGCAGTCCCATGTTTGAACCATTGGCCCTAAGCTCGCTTCTGTAGAATCTCCAGATTTGAAAGGCAGAGCTTCAGCCCCTCCACCTAATGAAAGGAGACCTGTTGCTGGTCATCTTCATAGTATGCCGTGAGAGCCTGGTTCATGCGGAGGATGGGGGAAAGGGGGCTTTCAGGTGGCTGAGGTTTCCCAATGAAATTTTATTTGGGGGGCTATTTTTGGTTCTTTAGATTTTGTGGGGGAGAGAGGGCACATACCCGGAGATGCTCATGACTAACTCGAGTCTCTAAGCTCAGGTATTATTCCTGGAGCTGCTGGGGGCCATATGGGATGCAGAGGATTGATCGGTTCATCTAGTCAAGCACCCAATTCACATTATTGTCTTCTAACCACAATACCGGTGTTCTTTCTCCGGATCATGAATTTCAGCTCCCTCACATCAAGCTGCAAAGCACCTGTGACTCTTCATCTCTCCCTGAGCAGACAACACCTGGAGCTTCCTGCTGATCCTCAGAACAACAGTGACAGGAGAAGATGGTTACACGGATTCTGATAAACCGTTCCCAGGTAGGAGTAGAGAGATAGAATGGATTCCTGGCCCTTCAGTTTTGAGTTTCTTTTGGACGAATTCCAAGATGAGACTTCTGATCGGACCATCCCATTCTGCTGTTGGAAACTTCTTTTGTGTACATTTGTTTTGTTTTATTTGGCTTTGCGGCCGACCCAGTGGTGCATGAGGAGTACTCAAAGCTCAGTACTCAATGCTCATTCCTGACAGGTCTAGGTCACCAATGGGATGTTGGAGGTCCAAAGGTTTCATCTTGGGTTTTTTGTTTTATTTGGGGTGGCAGAGCAAGGATTCTCGCTATCACTCCTTGCGCTGCACTCTGGCATTGCCCCTGGCAGTGCTTCTGGGACCATATGGGATGTTGGGGATCGCCAGTCCCACATGCTGTCCCCGGAACAGCTGTGCTGTTATGCCAACCTGCTGCTTCGGCTTATTTTGCATTGTTTTTGTCATCAGCTGTCCTGTTGACTCTGCTCTGGATTCACAAGTGACGGGCCTCAGAGCACCCTGGGGTGTGTTGGCCCCATTTGGGCCCTGGCAACTACAGTGACTTAGGCCCCCAGACTTGCTTTTCTCCTGTTTTGTCCTTCCTACTTTGGAGAGACAACCTGCTCGGTCATAGAGTCTTACGTTCACATAATCTTATGTGTGGATTTCTGGGCATGCACCGATCCCAAGGAGAAAGAGCCAAGGATCTCTGAGGCCAGTAGAGATGTTTGGGTAAAGAAAGTTCTACCTTCTTTGAGCGGGATTTGGGGCGGTCCTGAGCAGTGAGTTCCTACAGGCACACATGCCATGCACTGCTCTGAGTAGTTGTCTATATGGACTGTTGAGTTCTCAATCCTAGTGGTCCTGTGCTGTGGGGGTGCAGCGGTGAGCATGCAGTGTTTTTTCCTACACCCAGGGATAGTCTTTTGAATCGTACAACTCTGTGTTCAGGTGATCCTCTTTACAGTGCTCACTGGTACAGTGGTGCTCGAATTGGCCCTGGGGTTACCAGAAAAGGCAGATACATCCAAGAACCTTCTGTATAATATTCTCCCACTTTAGCAGATCCAGCTGCCTTATGTGATTTCTGTGGCCCATCAGCCGTGCGTGTGCATGGAATCTGGTTCATTCGGAGGGTAGAGGCCCAGCGACATTATAGGACCCTGGGTCCTGGCCTCAGAGTAGTGGGAATGAGGCTAAGATATACTCTGACTTCCACCCTCTTCGTGTGCTGACTCAGGACGCAGTGACCTTCAATGACGTGGCTGTGAACTTCACCCTGAAGGAATGGTCATGCCTGGAGCCCTCTCAGCGGAAGCTCTACAGGGACGTGATGCTGGAGACCTACCAGCATCTGCAGGCTGTCGGTGAGAGCAGTGTGGAGCCAACCGTGTCTGAAGAGACCCGTGTGCGGTCCCTGGGGTTGGGCTGCAGCTGTGTGTCCAAAAGTAGCTCTGTGACGCGCTTGGATATTGGACAGCCGTGCAGTAGCTCTTCCCTCCCTCGTTTTGTTTTGTTTTGTTTACGGTTCACCTGTGGATACTCAGGTCTTACTCTCAGCCTTGTCCTCAGGAATTACTCTTGTGGGGTCGCCAGATCCTATGGGGTGATTCAGATCATCCCGTGTCGACTGTGTCCATGGGAAGATCCCTATCTGCCCAGTTATCGCTCAGGTCCCTTGAAATGGATCCATCCATTGGTGAATCAATTTACTTTGTATACTACATAAACTTTTGTATGTTTAATTGGTTTTGCTGTTGCTTTTGTTTGGGGGCACAGTCCACAGTTCTCCTGGCTCTGTGCTAAAGGATGACTCCTAAGAGTGCTCAGGGGCCATGGGGTACCGTGGACTGAAACCTCTTAGAAACTTAAAATGTTGGTGACTCACCCCCAGTACTTTTGGACCAGCCACTCAACGTTTTGGCATTTTCTTTTTTCTTTAGGGATTATGGATTATTCCTGCCTGTGTATTCAGGATCCACACCTGGCCTTGCTCCAAGACCATATGGGCTGGCTGGGATCAAAGGCACTTGTGTGTGCAGCGCTTCTGTCCTATGTGCTGTACTATCTCTCTTCCACCACAGGGTATTTGATATCTTGTCTCTCAACTCATTAGACGCTGCCCTATTTCAGTGCTTTGATTTACTTCTAATGGTTCTTGTGAGACTTCAGCAAGACTTAGGTTTTGCTTCTGGACTCTGCACTCAGGGATCGCTCCTGGCTGGCATGAGGGACCCTAGGAGATATCGGGTATGGCAACTGGATTGTCCGTGAGAAACTCCTGCTGTGCTCTCTTTCTGGATACATTTTTTAGCTTAAAAAATAAGGGTCTCTTCCCACCCTTGGCCATTTCCAGATTTATTATGCACTTAGTTTTACTAAAATCCCTGATGAGTTCATGAGGGGCTCAGGAAACTCTATGTGCTTCTGGGCCTAGAAAGACATTACAGGGAGGAAAGTGATTTTCTTGCAAGCAGCGCACGTGGGTTAAATCCCCGGCAACTCATGTCAATCCTGAGCACCAGCAGCAGTGATTTCTGAATACAGAGTCAGGAGTCACCCCTGAGCATCGCCAGGTCAGATCCCAAACAGGACAAAAACCAACAACATATTGTGCTGAACAACCCCCTGTCGACCATACACAAGGCCAGTTCTAGAATATTTGTGATATTTTCTTGGGTCTTAACTCTCGAATAACTAGAAATCTGTGGCATTTTGGAAATGGACATTCTGTTCATGCCTTTCAGATCTTTTCCCAGTTATATCAGGAAAACATGGGGATTTTCCTGTCACCTTTTCCCTGTCACTTATCCATGCCTCTGTTTCTCTCGGGGCAGGTCACTCAGGGATGAAGCCTGCGGTGATCTCCTGGCTGGAAGAAGGAGCCCTGAGGTCGAGGAGGAGAGACATGTGTGCAGGTGAGTGTCTGAGGACCCTTTCTGGCTCACGCCCTGTGCAGTGTATGGGTGTCTTGAGCATGTATGAAACACGCTGCTGAGACCGGGGCCTTCGTCTCCTGAATCCTTGGGTCTGTGCCGCACTCACACTCCTCTTTATTCCCCTGGAATGTCAGTCACAGAATGATCCTTTAATTTGCTTCCATGGCTTTCGAATAAGTAAGACCATAACAGATCTAGTTTGGATCTGAATGATAGTACAGTAGGGAGTGCCTTGCAGTGCCTGAAGGTGATCTGTTCAATAATGTGTTCAGTAACCTGGTTCTCCGAACATTACCAGGTCTGCTCATAAACAATATCTAGTGTAGAATTGCCAAGATCCTCACAGTTTTCCACTATCGAATCTTTTCTTTAGTGTGGGACTCTTTGGACTCTGAGAATCACAGAAATGTACTCTTAACTACATGGCATCATTTTGCTACATTTTTGGACAAGTGCTTGAATTGTATGTTTTGTTCACTTTCAGAA
Organism: Sorex fumeus; assembly: GCF_029834395.1. Taxonomy (NCBI): domain Eukaryota; kingdom Metazoa; phylum Chordata; class Mammalia; order Eulipotyphla; family Soricidae; genus Sorex; species Sorex fumeus. The sequence continues at coordinate 632,118 of NW_026606225.1, read as the reverse complement.
CTGAAACCGCAGCTTCAGGATTTGGCATTACAGCACTTAGATTTGGGAATGGGGTCAGAAAGTACGAGGGAGTTGGTAAGATTCACTAATTCAGAGTAAATATTATTATGCCAGCAGGAGTGGACCAAATATGTGATGGTTAAGGTGGAGGACTGGGAATGGCAGGGAGGAATTCCAAAGCCTGATGCTTGGAGTAGAGGACCCTTAGCTTCACTAGGTGCTGAAATCAACCATGTATAAATATACTGTGCGTTTTGATTTGCTTGACAGTGGTAGTTGTTTAGAAAGCTAATTTGTGCACCCTAGAGATGGTGCAGTGAAAAATATACTTTATTTGCACAGGGATGGATGGTCCTTACCCAGCACACCTTATAGACGCCATAGCCCCACAGAACTGATCCTAGACACTGCATGGTTTGACCTTCCACCCACCCAACCCCCAATAAATAGAAACTACAAAACAGAAAGAAAAAAAAAACTTCAATGATCCTGAAAGGCATCACTTGTGGCGAGAGCTTTGCAAAGGCCACGTGATCTGTCTCCGCTGTGTGACCATGCAGCGTAGTCTTCACCCCTGCATCACAGGTCCACTCTGAGCCTTAACCAAACCCACTGGGGATGTATTTCATTTTCTCTTGAAAATGATGTGTCCGTTTTCTATAGAAGGAATTATTTCTAGTTGTATTCCTTCATTAATTTAAAGGGGGGGAAATCACAGAATTTACAGACTCTCTATTCATCAATGTTGTGTATCCAACTTACAATAACATGAAGTTATTTAATAGACAATTCATACGCCAGTAATTGCATTTTTGTGGTGCATATGTGTGAAACCACATCTGAAGGGCTCAGTTTTTTTGACAGGAAGACTCAGTGAATAAGTCAATAATTAGAATCCTCTGTTGTTCTACAGGAAAGCTTCCACCCCGAGTGGAATGTCTCTGATCCTGCTCTGTATTATAATGTCTCGTGTGAGCAATCCTGCCCTCAGCCCCATGAGAACTCCGAGACAGGCGGGATGACTTCTGAGGGTGATCAGAATGGCGAGAGCTACCTCACTCTGAAGAAGCCCTCTCCTGGAAAAAGTTCCTTGGAGTGTGTTATTCTCAGTTCACAAACAGAAAATTCCCCAGTGGAGAACCTACTAGGGAGAGGAGCACTGTTTATAGTGAGTCCCTCACAGCAACATACCCTCAACCACAGTCACCGTGAGCAGAACCCATCTAAGTGTAAGGAATGTGGGGGAGCCTCCCCATGTTCTCAGCACTGTGGTGTTCCCTTAGAAAACCACAGTGGACAGAATCCCCAGAAAAGTCAGCCCCGAGAACAAAGTGTGAGTCAAGGGTTACTCCATCATGACCATATGAATATAAATTCAGGAGTGAAACCTTTTGCATGTGAAGAATGTGGGAAGGCCTTCGATCAATCATCACATCTTATTATGCATATGAGAATTCACACTGGATAGAAACCGTATATATGTAAGGAATGTGGAAAGGCCTTTGCTAGAGCTTCGAGACTTACTGTACATAGGAGAATTCACACTGGAGAGAAACCGTATATATGTAAGGAATGTGGGAAGTCCTTTGCTGAATCCTCAGACCTCAATATACATAGGAGAATTCACACTGGAGAGAAACCGTATATATGTAAGGGATGTGGAAAGGCCTTTACTCAATCCTCAGACCTCAATATACATAGGAGAATTCACACTGGAGAGAAACCGTATATATGTAAGGAATGTGGAAAGGCCTTTGCTAGAGCTTCAAGACTTCGTGTACATAGGAGAATTCACACTGGAGAGAAACCGTATATATGTAAGGAATGTGGGAAGTCCTTTGCTGAATCCTCAGACCTCAATATACATAGGAGAATTCACACTGGAGAGAAACCGTATATATGTAAGGAATGTGGAAGGCCTTTGCTGAATCCTCAAGACTTCGTGTACATAGGAGAATTCACACTGGAGAGAAACCGTATATATGTAAGGAATGTGGAAAGGCCTTTGCTAGAGCTTCAAGACTTACTGTACATAGGAGAATTCACACTCGAGAGAAACCGTATATATGTAAGGAATGTGGGAAGTCCTTTGCTGAATCCTCAAACTTTAGTGTACATAGGAGAATTCACACTGGAGAGAAACCGTATATATGTAAGGAATGTGGAAAGGCCTTTACTCGATCCTCAGGCCTCAGTATACATAGGAGAATTCACACTGGAGAGAAACCGTAATGTACCTAAGGAATGTGGGAAGGTCTTTGCTACATCCTCAAAACTTACTGTACATAGGAGAATTCACACTGGAGAGAAACCATATATATGTAAGGAATGCGGAAAGGCCTTTACTTCATCCTCACAATTGACTGTACATAGGAGAATTCACAGTGGAGAGAACCGTGTATATGTAAGGAATATGGGAAGTCCTTTGCTGAAGCCTGCTGATTTTCACCCGGGCTGCACCTATTCCAGTATTCTTGTGCTTGGAATTTCTTGTGTGTTAACTTGTAAATTATGGGTCCTGGTGATGAAAATAAGGAGGAAGGTGACTGAATAAACTGGTACAGAAACACCCCCCTGCTCAGAGCTGTCATGGCTCACTGCTCTGTTATTGTTTGCTCTGCTTCTGGCTTGGCCCAGAGGAGCTGGTTAGCAGGAATTATGGCAGAAATCAACCAAGATGCAGCATTCAATACATTGAAAATGGAAAAACAGGAAAACCTCCATTCTTCAGTCTTTCCTGTGTTAGGATTTGGAATGCTTGAGCCCCCTGAAAATCCTGGTTTGGGAACTTGAGCGCCAGGTCACGCCAGCTTCTATGGTGCATTCACGCTTGTTTCTTACTTGTTCTGGATATCCAGGATTTAGTGGATGTGGAGCTTTTGAGGGGTGCATTGGGTGCAGTTCTGTGGCTCAGGTGTCATGGGTGAGGGTGCGTTATCCTGAGGGCCCATGCAGCCACGATTGCATCCAGTTCCAAGATGGTACTGGAGGGTGGGCATATGGATTTCAGGCCTTGGTGTGAGGAGCTGAAGAGAGTGGGGGTCTTGGTCATCTCATTCCTCCCTGCTCGAGACTCTACAGGACCCTGTTTGGAGCCTTTGGACTAGCCATAACACTTATCGAAACTCCAGATATGTTCACGGGCAGCCCACAAAGGAAAGGGACACTTTTGCGTTCGGTCAGTTTCATTGGCTTCTGTGCTGGGGTTTGGACAAGTGAGAGGTATTTGCCTCTGAAAATTTATTCTTTGGATTAATATTTTTTTTTTGCTTTTTGGGTCACACCCAGCGTTGCACATGGGGTTACTCCCGGCTTATGCACTCAGGAATTACTGCTGGTAAAGCTCAGGGGACCATATTGTTGCTGGGATTCGAACCCGGATAGGTCACGTGCAAGTCAAATGTCCTACCCGCTCTGCTATCACTTCAGCCCCTCTTTGGATTAATTTTAATAGCTTTTTTATTCAGGGGAGTTGGAAGGGATTCTTTGATGCTCAAGGTTACTTCTGGTTCTGCAGCTGAGGAATTATTCTGTGGTGTTTCTGGGTTCCTATGGGATGGAGAGGTTTGACATGGAACAGCAAGGCATGCTCAAGGAAATTGACGAACAACGAGAGGGCCTTTACCTTTACCTTTAACAGCAAGGCAAGTATCCTACTCGCTTTACAGTGAGTCCAACCCCACTATTGGAGGTTTTTTTCCTATATAGAATTTCTACTTTCTGCGTGTATGGTACCACCAGCAGGTCAGTCTGTGCCTGTAAGGCGAGTGCATCAGCAGCCTGATGGCACCGTCAGACTTCCAGATACTCCGAAATTGATGCTGTGCCTTTTGCCAGACAACAAAAACTTTGGGCAAAGTCTTCCAAGAAAGTAAACGGCCAAAAGTTAGGTATGTGCATGACACACCAACAAACCATTTCTGGCTCAGCTATATAATTGGAGGCCAGGTCTCTCTGGTTCCTGATCAAACTGCTTAAAGGCTATGATCCCAGAGAGTCAGAGACAAATCTCGGAACCCAGAAGCTTTTGCAGAGATGCTCCCGGTTCCCGCAATGAGCTACCAGTGACAGATCACCACAAGGGGGAAAGGGTTTGTATCTCCACCTGATCCCACTTTGTGGCTCGGTGGCCACCATCTTCCAGAGGCCATTGGACAGACAGGTTTGGGCCTGCAGTGACAAGACATGCAGGGCCTCATGGGATTGGGGTGGACTCTGCAGAAATGCGTCTGGACCCTGCAGTAGGTTACTCTCCCCGGTCCACCCCAGGAGGAATTGGTGCTGTACCCCCAACAGCTCCGACTTGGTGGCCCGGTGGCCTCAATCCTCCAAAGGCCTTTGGAAAGTCAGGTTTGGGCCCACACTCAGGAAGATACGTGGGGCCTCTCAGGATGGGGTGGAGCCTCCCAATTCCTCCCCACCCCAACATGAGCCTATGTCATTCCCACGGACCGCCTCTCTGGCTTGTGGTAAAGCTGTTTAATGGCCATAGTCCCAGAGACTCAGGAACAAATCTCGGAATCCAGCAGGTGTTGGCAGAAATCCCTTCAGATTTAGTTGTTAAAATTTCAGAATTCCAAAATCATATGTTATTTTTAACCAGCAATCGAAAAAGAATTGTCTGCTGTTGCGTTTTCGCCAGATCTGAGTGCTGGGGTAAAATCCCAAATAATAATGGTGGGTCTCGTGTCAAAATATTGAATGTAATCAAAGTAGAGAGGAGAATGTGGACATTATCTGCCCCACAGGTAGGGGAAGGCTGTGGAATGGCGGTATACTTGGGTTTTTAGTGGTGGGAAATGGGCATGGTGAAGGGACGGGTGTTTCATTGTATGACCGAGGCTTAAACCTGAAAGCTTTGTAATTGCTCTCCCATTTTTTCCCGTTTTCTCCCATTTATTTAGAAATGGCCAGAGCAATTAAAGGGCAAGTAGGATGCTTGCGTTGCATGTGGCCAACCCAGGAGTCCTCCAATCCACAACATCTCTGAGTTGCTCATTGGACATTGAGTATCCCCTTCTCATCCCTAGAACATGTGATGTGGAGGTGTGGCATGGGGTAGGGGTGTCTTCTCCCCGGAGCTGTTCATTTCGGATAGATCCTGTGCTTTGCTTTCTTGACTTTGTTGTCATTCTTCCTTATCTATCAGGTATGTCAAGTAGTCCTTGTGTTCCCGGCTGTATAACTAGCTTGACTGTACACCTAAAGGATCGGGTGCCCTTTCTGGACTTCTCTCAGTCAATCTGACACCATGCATATCTTTGCTTTGGATCATTGCCATGGTTTTGTGAATATGGGAAGAAATTTAGTTTTCTTTTTTTGGGGGGCCTGGGGATGCTCAGCAGTTATTCCTGGTGGTTCTCGTAAGTTGCTTTTGATAGTGTTCAAGGATCAACCCCTGTCAGCCTCATGCAAGTCAAATGCTTACCTGCTGTACGCTTGTATGCACCAAAAATTGTTTTATTTTGTGTATGTTAAATTGTGACTGTGAGCCCATCGTGAAACTAATTCGAACCAGAACAGCAGTGCATCACGGAGGGTGCTCGCATTACAGATGCCACCTACCTTCGATGTCCAGCATCCCCTATGGTATCCCAAGCATCACTGGGTCTAATTAAAAACAAAATCCAAAAGGCTTTTTTGGGGATTGCCGAGCTCCTCCCAGCAACACTTCCTGCAGATTTTCCCTTTCTGTAGGCTTGCTTGGACTGTGAGACTATGGAAATATTCTCCGCCTGCTTGGTCATTCAACTGAATTCCATTCAACATTGGACTAATTCTCATTGTGCATTTTGTTTGATTTCAGAACTCAAATCACAGGTTCAGGATGTGGCATTACAACAATTTCTTTAGAGAACAGGGGCATTGCATAGAAGTGTGCTGTAAGATTCTCTTGTTGAAACTGTTGTGCCATTGGAGTGCTCAGTGGACCGAGCATGCGACTTGAAAGGTGGGGTCCGGCTCCATCCTCACAACCACATCCATGGTCTCAGCATCACAGGAAAAATATCGGAGCCTAATGCTGGGACTAAAGGGTCCTTTACCTCAGTGGGTGCTGAAACCTGGAAAGTTATTTTATTGTATTGTTTTTTAAAGTTTTCATTAAAGTGCCAGCATTTTCAAAGTTATTGATAGTTGTGTTTAGACGTACAATAATTGAACACCGATCCCTGCATCAGCTTCCCTCCACCCGTGTTCCCATATTCTCTCCCCACCACAGTCCCCACTCTACCCCCGCCTGTCTTCTGGACAAGCACATGACTAGGTTTCAGTGGTTACAGCTTAGAACTCTTGTTTTCAGTTCTGTTGCATCTGTGTTTTGGGTAAATGGTTACACCCCTCACTCATGTCACTGGCATAAATGAATCCCTGATCCCTGTAAACTTCTGGTTCTGTTCCAACCCAAATTTCTTTCCTTCTTTGTCCAACTTCTCTCTAAACACTGGAATCAGGGATGATTTAAGCAGCCCCTTTACAGTACATTTCCACATCCAGTGTTCGGTATTCCACAGATGAGTGAACATCGTCCTGTTTTTGTTTCTTTTTCTGGCTAACTTCACTCAAGACGGTATCTTCCAGTTCCAACTGTGTTGCTGCATAAAACCAGAAATTCTAAAACCTAAAAAATATATCACTTGATCACTTGATCTCCCTTTATTCATCGATTTATTCGAGTGGGTGCCAGTAACGTCTCCATGCATGCCTTTGTGTGCTAGTGTAGCCCAATGACATCTGTTCATTCTAGGAACATGCAGAGCCTCAAACCGATTATTCATGGTCTTGATGAAGATGTCTGAACATCTTGTAGAATGGTGTCCACACGATCTTTTGACGCCCCGTGGAATCCAGTCAGTAATGCCTCTAGGTCAGTGGTTGTCTGTAAACCTCATTACGTGTCCAGCCCATCTGATTTTTGATGTCTCATCAGATGAGACAGCGTCCCTTATTCTTGACCATTGACGGATATCAGAACTCCGGATTCTATCTCTCATTTTAGTGATGCATGATTTTCCAAGCATAGCTCTTTTGATTCCTCTTTGAGAGACCCGAGTAGCGTTCTCATCCTGTTTTATTAGGGCCCAGGTCTCTGAGTCATATGTTAATGCAGGAAGAGCAGTGGAATCAAAGAGATGTGCTCGTAGCTGGAGGTTCTTTGTCCTTTTAGTTATTTCTGCAACGCTCTTGAAGGCATTCCAAGCCTCTCTCCTCTTCCTGCATAACTCAGGTGCTAGGTCATTCATCATGTTTCTTTCTCGAACTAGGTATATATAACTGCTGCATTCGGAGATGGTGGTGCATTCAGAGCGAATGGAGCGTCAGGGACGAGGCTGTTTCTCATAACCATTGTCTTCGTAAGATTCAGCTCTAGTCTGACCTTTCCACACTCACAGTCGAAGTAGGTCAGCATTTGTGCCGCTTGGCTGATATTTGGTGTTATTAGAATGATGTCATCAGCAAAGCGGAGGTGGTGTAGTTGCCGACCATCTATCTTCACTCCCATTCCTTCCAATTCCCATCATCGCATGATGTTCTCGATTGTGGCACAGAAGAGTTTTGGTGAAATGGTATCACCCTGACCAACCCCTCTCTTGACATGGATAATTACTTCTTTGTAGAATGGTGAGATCCTGGTAGTGAATCCGCAGTACAGCTCACGGAGAATCCTGATGTATTGAGTTTGTACAGCCTGATTGGCTAGGGCTTCTATGACCGCTTCCATCTCAACAGAAAAAAAGGCCTTCTTTAAATCAATGAACGTTAGACAGAGTGGCATCCTGAACTCCTGAGAAACCTCAATGAGCTTAGTAATCGTGTGGATATTGTAGACGGCACTGAATCTTTTTCGGAATGCGGCTTGTTCACATGGTTGTAATTCATCTAGTGTTCTGCTAATTCTATTAAAGATGACTCGAGTGAACAGTTTCCAGATGACAGAAAATAGGCAGTTTGGGCGATAGTTGCCAATGTCGTGGATGTTTCCCTTCTTGTATAGTACAAGAAGGATGGAGGCTTGCATTCAGCACGTAGCATGTGAAGAGCCGAGCCAGCGTATTGATGAGTACTGATCGTAAGTTCTTCAGGTGTTCAGGTTTGATCTTGTCGGGACCAGGTGCTCTTTGTTTCTTTACCGACGAGATGGCGTGTTTTATTTTGGAAGGGAGAACATTGGGAACGATATGTCAATCGTGCAGAAGGTGATATGTGGGCAAGTGGACGTGGCTATTAAAGCGATCTGAGTAGAAGTCATGAATAATCTTCTCCATTGCTCTTCTGGAAGATGTGATAGATCCAGAAGGATGTCGGAGGGCAGTCATCTTGGTCTTGTAGTTGGTGAAGAACAGGCGGACATTATGAATGCTTTTCCCGGCTTCTGCCACATCTACCAGCATCACAGTACTCCTGTCTTTGAGGTCATCCTTGATGGCTTCTCTGCATTGCTTTGCCAGCTCGAACGTTCACTTGGGGTTGCCCGAGGCATGTGCCAAGCCATGTTGGCGAATAAGTTCCACAGAGTTCAAAGAAAGGCGTTTTTTTCGTGGTTATCTGTCTCGGTCCCGAGAGTTCCAGCAGCAGGAATCCCTGAGCAATGCTGGTGTGACCCTCTCCCCTCCTAAGTAAATAGAACAAGTTAACAGAAAACTCATTGATCCTCGCGAGGAATCTGCTTCATGTGAGATATTTTCAAAGGTCTGTCTCAGCTATATGGGGATGCATCATTGCCTTCGTACATGTATGCCACTAAGCTATCCCAATAAGCTCCACACTAAGCTAGTACCAAACCCAGTTTCGGGCCCCAATTATTTTCACTCTACACTGGTGCATCAATTTTCTGCAGAGGGAGTTATTTCCAATTACTGTGTCTGTTCTTTGAGTTGGAAAAAATTACACAGCTATGTGACCTGTCAGCGGTCTATTTTACTTGTCCATCTTGCTGAAACGTCAGGTTGTTGCCTGGAAAATCCACCCACGTGTCAGTATTGCAACCGAGTCGGGTAAATGTTAGAAACCAACCTGCAGGTCTAAAATTTTTTGACGAGAAGACTATCAGCCACAGCACAGTAATTTTAATCCTACTCTGCTTTTCTTCGGGTAGCAAGAGCCCAGGTGGAATTCTTCTGGTCATGCACAGTGTGACAAAGTCTCGAGTGAGCAGTTATGCCTTCAGCCCCATGAGGATGCCAAGACAGGTGGGATGACTTCTGTGGGTTACCAGTAGGAAGTGAGCACCCATACTGCAAAGAAGCGCTCCCCTGGGACAAGCTACTCAGAGGCTGTTCTTCTCAGTCCATGGACACAAACTGCCCCAGGGAGAAGCCCCTGGACTGTGGGAAAGGAGCACTGTTTATAGTGAGTAGAGTTATGTACCAGTTATGTACTCCACAAGATATGAAGACTGGAATAGAACCCACGTTACCCAAGTGAAAGAAAGCTCTCACACTCTGGCTCTCCATACAGCCCCATGATCATGCCTGAGTGCTTCCTGAGTGCAAAGCCAGGAGAACCTCTGTGTGTTGCTGGATTTGTGGCCCCCAAACCATGAACAAATCAAATAAAACCAAAACAGCCTCATTCCCTTATTGAAGGATTAGCTCACCCCAACGTGGGTGTTTCTGAGCTGTATCTTTCTGTATCCATGCTGCCTTTTCCTCGTAGAAGAGGGTTGGGAACCCTCAGTACTTAGGGTGATGAGGTGTGGTTGCCCATAGCAGGAAATATTTCTAAATGGTTTCGGCACAGACATAACAAAGTGGCTTCAGATGTTTTTTAGCTCAGAGTGTCACAGTGACTGTCCTCCCATTCTTCATTGATTTGCTCAAGGGGGACTAGTAACATTGTGAGACTTGTTACTGTGTTTGGCATATCGAATACATCACTGGAAGCTTGCCAGGCTTTGCCGTGTGGGCAAAATACTCTTGTTAGCTTGCCGAGAGGGTGGAGGAATCGAACCCAGGTGGCCATGTCGGCTGCATGCAAGGCAAACGCCCTACCCGCTGTGCTATGGCTCCAGCCTTGCAGCTTTGCCTTGCTCTGTCTGTCCACTTCAGGTTCAATCCTCTGCACCCCTCTGGGTCTAGAGGCAAAGATGGAGCAGCCCACTCAACCCCCGAGGTGATTCAGCCATGTATCCAGAAAGATCTGAAGGCAGAAATAGAATGCTGGTCACCCATGTGAGAGACTCGCAACGTCAAGGCTCTCCAACAACTGCCTCTTTGAAGCTCCGTGCTTGATCTTTAATTACCCCATACTTAACACAGAAGCAAACCTCAGGGTGGAAAATTCTTAGAGAAATGGGCCTGGAGAGGGCCGGGATCGGTCACAGCTCCATCTCATGGCATTTCAGCATAACTTCCGCAGTCCAAATTTTCCCACGTTTAAGATTTTCAGCCCTTCTCTTTGCTTAAATGTTAAGTATGGGGTCATTAAGGATCCAGCACGCAGGTTGGGCCGCTGCAACGGGAGCAGAGCGGATAGCGCTTTTGCTTTGCATCCATAGGACCGGGTATACTCATAGATTTCCCCTACGATTCTTCAGTCATGTCCATAGTGATTCCTGAATGCAGAGGCAGTAGAACGCCCTGAGCATATCTGGGTGTGGCCACAACCATAAAGGAACAAACAAGAAAGAGAAGTAAAGCACAGAGCTTCAGGTCCTTGATGGCGAATTCCATCACCCCGACTAGAGGGTGTCAGAACTATATATTCTTCCATTCCCCACAACCGTGTTGAAGACAGAGTACCCTCCTAATTTGGGGTGATGGGATGTAGTTTGCCTATAACAGGAGACATTCAAAGTGCTCGGTCACAGGCATCACAAGGTGCATTCAGAACCTTTCTTGTACAGAGAGAAAAGAACAATTAATGTGAGAAAATAAACTTGCCTTGCTCATTAAAGGTTCAGTTCAATCCACTGCACCCATCCAGGTTTGGAGACAAAGCTAGGGCAACCCACTCGACCCCCAAGGTGATTCAGCTATCCACCCCACAAAGATCTGAAGGCTGGAATCAAACCCAGATTACTCAAGTGAAAGACAAGCAACTGCAGGCTTTCCATCCTACTGCTGCACCTGTGGAAGAGGATGCTTGATCCTTTATTACCTCATACTCAAAACTGAAGCAAACCCAAGGGTGGAAAATTCTTAGAGAAACAAGCACGTTTTGTTACTTTATGTTCCCCATATGAAAGCAATCTATCTATGTCTGTCCCTTTCTTTCAGACTAACACACAAGAATAGCCGAGACAAGTACCAGGTGGTTTACTCCATCGCATGGAGGCCAGCCGCACACCCTAGGGAAAAAGGCAGCTCAGATAGAGAAGGGAGCACCAAATAAAGGGTGCTGGGAGGATCCTCCCAGGATGGGAGATGCATGCTGAAAGTTTACTATAGACCGAACATGATTACCACTCAATGCCTCATTTGCAAACCACAGCCCCCAAAAGGAGAGAGAACAAAAGGGAATGCCCTGCCACATAGGCAGGGTGGGATGGGGGGGTGGGAATGGGAGGGATTAACTGGGATCAGTGGTGGTGGAGGGAAGTACTCGATAATTGTATAACTGAAACCCAAGCACAAAAATTTGTAAGTCTACAAGTGTACCTCATGGAAATTCACTAATTTAAAAAGAAATAAATAAATAAAAACAGAGAAACAAATCAATAAATAAAAACAAAGAAACGATCCTGGAGAGGGACAGAAACGCCCACAGCGCCATCTCGTGGTGTACCAGCAGAACTGCTGCGGCCCACCTTTCCCACGTTTTAGATTTCCAGCCCATTTCTTTGCTTCAGTGTTAGGTATAGGGTCATTAAGGATCAAGGAAGCCACTTGGGTCGCTGCAGTGGGAGCAGAGCAGTTAGTGCTCTTGGCTTACAGTCACAGGCCCCGGTTCTTTCTCCGGCTCTCCATACAGCCCCACCATCATGCCGAATTCCTGAATGCAACATCAGGAGAACCTCTGCCATTGCTAGATTTGTGTCCCCCAAACTATGAACAAACCAAATACAACCAAAACAGCCCCAGTCCCTTATTGGGGGATTCCCTCACCCCATCGTGGGGGTTTCTGAGCTGTATCTTGCTGTATTCATGCTGCCTCTTCCTTGTAGTAGAGGTTTGGGCTCCCTCAGAATGTGGGGTGCTGGGGTGTGGGTTGCCCATAACAGGAAATATTTCTCAATGCCTTGGTCACAGACATAGCAAAGTGGCTACAGAAGATTTCTAGCTAAGTGAAGAGAACAAAAAATAACAATGAATGATTTTGCCTTGCTCTTTCCACGTCAGTTCATTCCTCTGCACCCCTCGTGGTCCAGAGACAAAGAGGGAGCAATCAACTCAGTCCTGAAGAAGATTCTTTCTTTGGATCTCCATACAACCCCACCATCATGTCGGAGTGATTCCTGAGTGCAGAGCCAGGATTAACCCTGAGCATTGCTCGTGTTGGGCCTCCAAACCATGAACAAACCAAATAAAACCAAAACAGCCTCAGTCCCGTGATGGCAGATTCCCCCACCCTAACTTGGTGGGTTCTGAGCTATATCTTGCTGTATCCCTGACCCCTTTTCTTTGTAGAAGTGTGTTGGTGCATCCTCAGAAAGTGGGGTGATTGCACGTGGGGTTGACTATAACTGGAGAATTTCCAAAGAGCTGGGCCACAGACAGAGCAAAGAGGGCTCATAACTTTTCTTGTTCAGAGTGAACAGAACAACGACAAAATAATCTCACCCTGCTTGTAACCGACCAGGTTCAATCCCAGGTACTCAATGTTTCCCAGAACCCTGTGGGCACACACCAAAACAGTTACCTCCCAAAAAAAGCCCTCGGAGCCAGACCTACAGTATAGCTGGTAGGATGTTTGCCTTGCATAAAGCCAACTTGTGTCCAATCTCTGGCATCCCATATGGTCCCCCAAGTATCACCAGGAGTAATTTCTGAGTGCAGAGCCTGGAGTAACAAATGAGCATTGCTGGTTATTACCCAAAAAGCAAAAAAAAATCCTTGGAAGAAATGATGTATTTAGATTTTTCAGGGAAGGAGATTGCCCAGTCTTAGGCTCAATATTTTTGGGTTAATTAAAATTCTTCTTAACACACCCTAGTTCCTCAGATTGCTGTTACCTTCACCACAGACATCTGGAGATGCTGGAGTTGAATCTGGCCTCTGCCACCCTCCTCCACGGAGAACAGAAGACATGGGAATTCTCATGTTTATACGAACCTCAAAACTCAGGATGGAAGATGGCACCCTCAGCAATGCGAGGTGCTGTGATATGTGGACGTGGGGTCTGGAGACCTTTAGAACTGAGTTGGTTGGACACATCATACTGCGGGAAGGCAAGCCTCTCCTGCGTCACCCTGTTCGCTCTCGGGTAGCTGGCTCTGGAGCACTGCCCACTGGGTGTGCCTCCACACATAGAGTGAGTGGGGCGAGCTCCAGGCAGCAGAGACACCCGGACACAGATCCCCAGTTTATTCTCTGCCCAGTCGGATGCGGGCAAGGCCGGAAGATGCTGGACTCTCTCATCCCCTCCAGCCCTTGGTGGGTGCAAGCGAGTTGAATGCACCAGGGGTGGCTCCTCTTGGCACATGGGCCCCTCAAAATGAAGGAGCACCATTGAGGTCTGGGGTCATCCGCCAACCCCGACCCCGCCCCACCTGGTCCACACCTCCTGATATGACTATATGTTTTGGGGCAGGGGTTCGGAAGCACTGGTGGCGGGCCCCATATACTTCTGGATTCCGACTTTGTTTCCCACACACGGGGATCCCCCACTTGCCCTGCTCAAGCAAATGTCTGGGAAAGCCAATGACCAGTCTCCCTGGAACAGAAAGGAATCCAATCTAGGCTTTTACCTAGGTCAAAGTCCTATTTCCTAGGCAGGTTGGGAGTGGTGATGATCTTCTTTGAAATTCATTTCCTGGCTTTGTTTTTGCAGGAGCTTCTCTGGGTTCTGTTGCTGGCCATAGGTGATGGTGTGATCAGGCCTTAGTTCCTGTTTTGTGCAAGTTTGGCCTTCATAACTTCAGAGCTATTCCCAGGAAATTTACTGCCTTTGCCTTGGGAGGGGGGACCTTCTCTATCTGCCTGCATGCCTACATCAATTCCCTCCAAACCATTAGGAGGTGCTGGACGTTAGGACTTTAGGAACCCTCAACCCTGGCCCCAGAGGAGTGAATCCTGAGTGCAAAGGCAGGAATAAATAAGCCCTGAGCATTGCTGACTGTGTGTCCCTCCACAAAGATGCATATCCTAAGGCTCCCAGTGCTGCCCAGGTAGCTGATTACTCCCTGTGGTACCAGGGGACCATGTTATACTGGAGGTGAGCCCAGAAAAACCACCTACAGTCACAGAAAGCCTTGATCACAGGGATCACTGAAATCGCTCACATCTGTCATTCATAAACCTGATCCCCCTGACATAGCGCTTTCTGTTCAATACACAAAACAAGTACTATTTTGTAGGGGTGGGGTTAAGGTATAACCAGAAATGCCCAGGAGTTACTTCTGGCTCCACAGGCAGGATCACTCCAGGTGGGCCTGGGAGGGAAAGGGATCATATCCCATCATCCCCTGCAGGACAAACGCCCAGCAGTCCCTAAAATCTTAATTTCAATTTACCTTGAATGCATCATTCAATCTACCCTGGGCCTTGTGGGATACACAATGCCTCCATTTTCTCCGGGTTCCTCACGGCTTGCCCTTTGACCATTTTGTTTTTCATTTTTGTGTCCCACCTGGGTGATGCTCAGGGGTTTCTCCTGAATATGCACTCAGGAATTTCTCTGGGAGTGTGATTCTTGGGGGATCCCATGGCAAACATTGTGCTTCAATCTTTTGATCTCTTAAATATACACTCCTACTTCATTCTTTATGTTACAGTTCTCAAGGTCAAATTAAACTGGTGACTTCAGTACTATGAGGGAAAGGGAATTGCTGATGATTTCAATTCAGGGAAACACAAAGATCTTCCCATTCTGTACACTCTTAAGAGTTCTTGCCACTGTGTATTTTCATACGCCTACTAATGCCTGAGTTCCTTATGAACCTGAATTAACCTCCTGAGTTACCTTATATAGCAAACCATAATAAAATACTAATGGTTACTATTTCCTATGCCAGTGTCCCAGCACTTGGACTTGATGTGTATGTTCACCTGTAAATAATGGATCCTTTTTTCTTTTTTTCCCCCGTCACACACGGAGATGCACAGGGGTTACTCCTGGCTTGGCACTCAGGAATCACTCCTGGCTGTGCTCGGGGGACCATATGGGATGCTGGGAATCAATCCTGGGTTAGCCACATGCAAGGCAAACGCCCTACCCGCTGTGCTATTGCTCTAGTCCCTGTACATAATGGGTCTTGATGATGGAATCCATGTGAAAACTGATTAAATAGGAACTAAGTGAACGGGTACAAAAACCACCCCTTGATCACACTTATCAGTGTCACTCTTTATGGTTTTTTTTTTTTTGGTCAAACCCAGAGATGCAATGCACAGTGGTTACGCCTAGCTCTGGACTCAGGAACTACTCCTGGCTGTTCTTGGTGGACCCTATGGAATGCTGGAAATTGAACCCGGGTTGGCTGCATGCAATGAAAACCCCCTGCCCGCTGTGCTATAACTCCAGCCCAGTGTCTCAGTTTTGCTTGGACTCTGGTTTGAGGCAGAGACCCCGGTTGGCGGGGTTTATGATAGAGATCAACCAGGAAGTTGCAGTGAATCATTTGGAATGGAAAAAGAGGCAAACCTCCACACTTCAGGCCTTCCTCTGTTATGTTTTGAGGAGCCACGCCTGCTTTTCTCAGCCCGTACTCTTGGCTCTGAGCGCATCCATACCTGCGACGGAGGACATAGGTATCCTTATGGGGATCTGGACTTTGAATCCAGATCAGTCTTGTACAGTCGAGCAGCTTCCCACTGTATCAGCTCTGCACTCCTTGTTTTCAGATTTTTATTAGATTTCTCTAAGCATTGAGGATAAATATTTCTGAAAAGTTTAGGATAATGACCCTGTCGTTCTTCTTTAATAGGGTGGATTAGAGATAGTTGAAATGGACTTGACTGTGCACAGAAAGATTTCTGATGGTTCTATGATAGGATGGAACAGGTCCCTTGATCAAAATATTTTACAAATGGTGGGAACCTGGCAGAATGCCCAAACTCCCAACTCAGCAGGCAATAACATCAGCTGTGAAGACTAACTATAAAGGGTCGTCACATTCCTCGATTTTACTCTTCTCATTTCAATTATATTAGGAGAAAAGACGACAACACGTTGCGTTTGTAAGTGGTAAAATCTCAACCCTACTAGCCACCAGAATGATTAAAACTGTTTTTGGTCTGTGCAAAAGACGAAGTCTACAAAACGATCGAGTACACTTTGGTGCCCATTAACTCCTATGTGCCTCCGTTCTTAGGGTAGGTCTATACATGGATTTATTTATTGAAATATGTTTTATGTAATTCATGCCATACTTGGCAGTTCTTAGGAGTCTGTGTTGTTTTGGATGCCAGGAATGGAACTCAGGAAAACCATGCTTAACACAAACATTAAGCCACAGTACTAACCTCTTTCCCCAAACTCTTGGTTGAAAACGTGTTTCTAGAGCTGCGTCCTGGGGTTTCCTTGTAGGTTCTTATATCGCACGTTTTCAAGGGGTAGAGTGTTCACTGTACAGTGCTCTCTGAGGTTCTTCCCAGCCTTTGCTTATGTCCAGTGTCTCTCCAGCTCTCTGGGTTGCTGCTAGTCCAGTTCCTCTGCACCTTCAGGGCTGGCTTCAGAGACACTGAACCCATCTTGATTAATGACTTCCCAGAGAAACTCATTGTCCCAGGACCCATTCACAACCTACTTGTCTGTTTTACTTTGAATCAACCTTCTTTTGTTTTTATGATGGATGTATTGGGGAGCATTGATTCTATATTTGACCATTTAAGAGACTCCACCTTAACTCGCTGCCCTGAACTCTGTGACCAGCCCCTCCAGCACTTGCCTCTCGTCTTTTTGATTCGAGCTCATCCCCCTTGCACTGATTCACCTGGGCTGGCATAATGGTCTGTCTGGACTTGGAACCTGGCACGTTAAGTCTCCTTGGTGAAATGGATGATGTCACAGGCGGGAGTCTTCCATATGCACCTTTATTCCTAGTGATGTCCAGTGGATCAGGCCTCCTCCAGGCACACGTTTCAAGACAAGTGATACTTCAGTCGAAGGGGAACACTGAAGGCCAATTAGTGGCAGAACACGAGGTCCTCTCACCTCCAGTGCCTATAATGTGACCAAAGAGATTGTGCCAGCTCTTGGGGCACTTTTGTGGTTGTTTTTTTACTCCCCCTATCCATATCCAGTGGGTTCCTGGGGTCTGCCTTGCTCCAGAGGCTTTAGGAGGATATGGAGCATTGCTGGTTGCACTGGGGGGATTTAGCATGGAACAGGGTTCTCGACTGTGAGTGCATTATCCTTGGGGCATCTTCACCTCCAGCTCTGAGATATGGGTAACATGGCCCGGGGGGTGGAGATCAACATGGGGGGCTGTGGGTCTTGAGGATGCTGCAACTGCTGATGGCAGAAGTCTTGACCATCCCAAACTTCTCAACCAGGGGTTGTGCCGGACCCTGTCCTGCAGCTTTCTGTGTAGACATGTGTATGTCAAACTGCCAGATCACTTTGAGTGGCCGCTCATGAGCTCCCAATGGTGAGGGACCCTGTTGAAGCCAGTCTTTTTCATTGATCACCTGCCAGGAGGAATCCTGGGGGCCTGGTCCTAGCATTTGGCTGAGGGTTGTAAATGAATAAATAAATGAACGTCGGGACTCAGAGAGATGGTCTTGCGGCTGTTTGCAAAGTATTTTTGTGAATTTTATTTCCTTCTTAAATACAAAGACTCTCTCTACTCGACTTGTTATTTGTTCAGCTCATCTCTCTCCCATCTATCCCAAACCTGGCGACCCCCTGATGTCGGGATCACCTGATCCTATCCCAGAAATGAGGAAAAATGAACCTTCCTGGTCAGGAATATTCGAAGCCTGGCCCTTTAAGGCTCTGGGTGAAAGTGCGGGTGACATCACAAAATCAGCGACCTTTATCCGCCGGCCTTGGCGTTCTGTACGGAAGTGCCGGTGGGTCTCATGGTTGCGGAAGGTGAGGAGCAGGTGAAGGGGCGCCTAGGGGAGGCAGGGGGGTCCCGGGAGGTCAGTTTCACCGTTGCCCGTCCGGGTGCTCGCTTTGAGCGCCTGAACCTCCGCGGTCTCCGCCTTGTGGGCGGCGGGGTCGCTCCCTGGCGGTGGCCCTGGGTGGCGGCCCCTCACCCAGGACGCACCGAGCGCTCCCGCCAAGAGGCTTATACATTGATTTTGGGGGAAACAGGGTCGTTGATACTAAGGAGAATTTATTTAGATAGATGTGTAAGGGGGGAACGCGGCCGCCTGGGTTCGATCCTGGCACCCCACAGCATCCGATCACGGCCGGAAGTGAGCCCAGAGCCTGGAGTAACCCCTTGGCAAAGCCCCCCAACCCCCCAAAAAGGGTGGGTGGGTAGAGGAAGCACGTGGTCGAGGAGAAAAACGAATTGGAAGCGCGAAGGTCGTTCTGAAAGTTCCAGAAACAAGGACAATAATTGAACAAGCAAAAGTGAAAATAA
This sequence comes from Sorex fumeus, assembly GCF_029834395.1. Classification (NCBI taxonomy): domain Eukaryota; kingdom Metazoa; phylum Chordata; class Mammalia; order Eulipotyphla; family Soricidae; genus Sorex; species Sorex fumeus. Next base: position 613,484 of record NW_026606225.1, on the reverse strand, counting down.
AAATTTTAATTTTTTTCATGTGTTTTAGATCTTTTCCAGGTGGCGCCCAGGACTCCCTCCCTGGGGATCCAAGGACCCTTCTGGGTGTCGGGATGCGAGGCCAGTGCCCTCTGTGCTGACCCATCCCTCGGGTCCCTCACAAAACAGAAAGCGCCAGAGCTAGAGGGAGCCTCAGTCTCCCCCAGATCTGATGGGGTGAGTGAGGGCAGCTCAGCGTTATCTTAGTTTCGGGGCGACAACCAGCACCTGGTCAGTCACAGGGTGGGTGGATCATCCCAGCAGTGTCGCCAGGACATCCTGTTCCTTGTCCCCTGTAATTCCTTTAGTTGGATTGTGGATAGGGGTTAAAGCATGGGATTCCCTTATCAAAGGGACGGGGGGGGGCGCAATTTTTTCCTCGTGGGGGGTGTTGAGCCGCACCTGGCAGTGTTCAGGGGTCACTCATGGGGTACCCCATATCTGGGTCAGCAGCATGAAGGAAAAAACACCCTCCCCTCTGTCCTGTCGTTCTTGGGGGGTGGTGGGGCTGGATGGGGGGAGGGGCATGGCATATTCTTCATATGCTTGAGGCTCAAAAGCATTTGGCAGACCCTTTGATTTTCACTGGTTCTTGTGCATTCAATGAGTTCTGGGAGTTCAAGGAGGTGGGGAGCTTCTCTTTCCTTTTTATTTATTTATTTTGCATTTGGGGTCACACCTAGCGAGGCATTATGCTTACTCCTGGCTCTAATTTCAGCAAACACTCCTAGTGGTGCTCTGAACCATAGGGATGCCCAGAATTAAACCCAGGTTGGCCACCTTCAAAAGAAATGCTCACTTGTCTATGCTGTCACTCAGGCCCCAAGGTGTGGAGCTTTAAGCCAACTCAGGTTTCGGTCTGGAGGGGTGCAATAGGGTGGTTCTACAGTGGGTCCTGCAACGAAATATGCCATCTTAGCAGGAAGTAGCTTGGGCACTTCCAGCGTGTGCCCTAAACCCTCTAATAATGCAATTTAGGATCACTATTGGCCACCACACCTTTATGCGTTTAAATGAAATAATGATTCAGTCTGTAGGAAGTACAACTGCAAGACTCAGTTACTTCTCCTGCCTTTGCATTCAGGGATCACACCTGGCTGGGCTCAGGGCACTGTAGGGGATGCCAGGATTCAAACTTGGCTTGGCCGAGTGCAAGACAAGCACCTCACCTGCTATACTGTGTCTCCAATCTCTTTACACGGAAATTTCCTTTTTTTTTAATTTTTAGGGTCACAGCCAGCGATGCTCAGGGTTTACTCAGGCTTTGCATTCAGGAGTCACTCCTGGCAGTGCTGGGGGACAATATGGATTTCGGAAATCGAACCCGGGTTGGCCGCATGGAAGGCAAACTCCCTACCTGCTGTACCATCATTCCGGCCCCAGAAATGTCTTCATTATTTAATTTATTGTACTTTTATTGACCACAGAGCACTCAGTGCTCATGGGTTACTCTTGGTTCTGAGTTCATGTATCATTTTTAGCAGTGCTGGAGTGGGTGAGCCTATGTTCTATTGCATATTGACCACGGCTTAGCTGCTTGAAAGAAAAGCACCCTATCAACTTACTAGCTTTGCTAACCATTTGTGATTATATTTCCTCAGAAAAAAGAATTTCTGCCTCACCTGTCCAGATTCCAAGCATCTCCACTGTCCATCTCTCCAAGACCAGGGGTGTGCTCTGCTGTTGAAGTGAGTACTTGCAGAAAGGGGTTTTCCAGGGATCAGCTTCAATAGGTTCTAAATGTCTCACTCTTAGTGGTGGTGCAGTAGTACAGACAGGAGGGCATTTGTCTTTCTTGCGGTGACCAGAGTTATCCCTGCCACAACATCACTAGGTGATATTGTCCCCTGAGAATCACTAGGTATGACTCCAACCCTCCCACTCCAGAATTTGTCTTGACACATGAGCATTCTTTGAGCACCTTTTTGGGGTTGGAGTGCTTCTCATGTCTTTCCCTCTCTCCCCCGCCCCCGCTCCATTAACTACAAACTTGGAGATAAACAGAGACTCTCCCCCTCTTGTGTCTGTGTGTCTGAGATGCAGGGGGAGCCATGCCATGTGCCCCAAAGGTAAATCAGGTGCTCAGCCCTCTGAGCTTCTCTCCTTGGGTATATCTCACTACTTGGGGAACAGAGGAGGTGAGATTTGGGGCCACATTTGGTGGTACTTGTGGTCTGTGCCCTGCTCTGTGCTCATGGGACTAGTGGACACTGGATACCAGGGAAGACCCTCTGGGCTTCCCGGTGGCTGGCACCTGCTTCAGTCTGGTGTGCTCTCTCCTGTTTATACCTTCATTGAGGGCTCTTGCATGTGAAATTTCTTGATCCCTTTCAACAAATGGCTGTGAAGGGAAAAAGGAGTTTTAGGCTCTGGGCAAAATTATGGACTTTAAAATCTCGTTTGGGCTAAATTTAATTTTTCTTTTCTTTTTTTTTTCTTTTTGGGACACAGCGGTAATGCATAGGTGTTATTTCTGGCTTGGCACTCAGGAATCACTCCTGGGAGTGATTGGGGGACTGTATCTGATGCCGGGGAACGAACATATGCCCTGCCAACTGTACTATTACAGAGTACTATTACTCTGGCTCTAAGTATAACTTTTCATCCTCTTTTCCCTTTATAAAATCACGAACCCATAGGAGTAAAATCATAGTCTGAAAACCTGGCCTGTAAGCTCTGAGCATTTCTGCATGTGGTCCCAAAACAAAACAACAAACCTAGAGGACTGACCATTCAGAATATATTACTAGATTTCACACCTCTTCTGTTGGCAATTAAGTCTTCATTGCCTTTTTAGGGCAGGAGGTGGATTGGCTATGCAGGATTTTGCCAAACCCAGCAGTGCTCCGGGATCACTCCTTGGCAATTCAGGTTGTGAAGTTAAGTCTTTTGCGTTCATGACATGTGCCCTCCCACTCACTGTCAGCTCTTCCGGGCCGCTGCAAACCTTTGAAATTGCAGCCTGTACTTCTGGCTCAGGTTTGCACCAGGAGGCCCCAGGTGCCAGCAACCCTGCCGTGACCTCTCTCTACCAGCTGGGCCTCATCCCTGCCCCCTGCCTGTATCTTTCTCACAAGGTTCACATTATTTATATAGAATTTGAATTCCTGTAGTCAGAGATAGGCCAGGAATGCAGGACGAGTCCTTGCAAGCAATCTGCCATCGTACAGTCTCCTGTACAACGCAGTATTCTGCAAGCACCACTCAGGTAAGCTCAAAGTTCTGCCACCTGTAGCAAAATCCTAACCTGCATTCTATAAAACTGGTTGGTGCAGGTTGACTTGTGAACAAATTACATATATAGATATAGATATAAATATAGATATAGATATACACACACATACACACAGATATATGTGTGTGTGTATATATATATATATACATATATATATATATACAGATATATGTGTGTGTGTGTATATATATATATATACATATATATATATATATATGGTCATACCCTGTGGTTGCTGCCAAAAGGTACCAAACGGTACTCAGTGTGGTGCCGGGGTATACAGGTCAGCCGTGTACAAGGCCTGTACCCTACCAAACTATAGTTCTGGCACCTAAATTTATTGACTTATTTTTGGTTGGCTACACCCAATGGAGATTAGAGTTTACCCCGGCTCTGTTCTCATTGATAATGCTAGGTTTGGGGACTCTGTGAGGTGATAGGGATCGAACCCTTGTCAGCTATGTGCCAGACAAGCAATTCAGGGTCTGTGCTATCTCTGTAGCCATCATAAAAATGCTTTTATGCTAAGTCGAGAAAGTTGTGTTCTTTTTTCTCATTAACTACACAATTCACTTTTTTTTTTTTTTTTTTTTTTGCTTTTTGGGTCACCCTGGTGATTCACAGCATTTATTCTTGGCTCATGCATTCAGGAATTACTCCTGGCGGTGCTTGCGGGACCATTTGGGATGCTGGGAATAAAACCTGTGTTGGTCGTGTCCAAGGTAAACACCCTACCCGCTGTGCTATCGCTCCAGCCCCCCCATAGTTCACTTTTTTGTGTTTTTGTTTTCGGATCACAGCCAGAAGTGCTCTGGGCTTACTTCTGACTCTGCATTTAGGAGTCACTCGAAGGGGGCTTGGGGCACCCTATGAGAAGTGGGGGTTTTAACAGGATTTACATGTTAACAGATGTTCCCGGTCTCTCCTGGCGGCTCTCTCTCACTGTCCACATTTGGTGCTCTCGAGCCACTTCTCCACCCTGGACAGCTGTTGCTTTGGGCCGATGAAAGTAGAATGAGGACCAGGCTGGTTGTTCATTGGTTGCAGTTTATTCAGTCTTTTGTCTCTCCCAGCTCTATCCAACCCTGTCTCTAACTCGCTTTCCAGTGGTCTCTGTGACTCCTCTCCAATCTCCCCAGTCACTCTTACTCTCAGCTCTCAGCCTTCTCTCTAAGTCGGAACCGTGTCCTCTAACTCTATGTCTCTTCTTTTCTCACTGTATCATTATCATCCTGTTGTTCATTGATTGACTGAAGCAGGCCCCAGTAATGTCTCCTTTTTCCTATCCCTGAGATTTTAAGAAGTGCCACATTTGAGGCTCTTTCAGGGTCAGGAGAAAGAGAACCATGATTGTTACTGGTTTTTGGCATATTGAATACACCATGGGGAGTTTGCCAGACTCTGCGGTGTGGGCAGGATACTTCTGGTAGCCTGCCAGTTTTTCCAGAGTAAGAGTAGATAGTAAGATTTCGTGTGGCCGTGCACTTCCCAGAGCACGGTGTTATAGTCTTTGGGTCTTGGCCATTGATGGGATTACATGGCACCGGGGACAGTTTGTGGGTGTAACGCCTACACACTGGAAGATGGGAGATCTACGTGGAGTAGGCCCAGTCCCACTACAAGCCGCTTGGAGATCTAAGCCCCAGGTCCTGCACACCTGGGTTCCTCTGCCGGTTCCTTCATGAGTGAGGCCCATCCGAACTTTTGGAGAGTGGTCTTAAGCATAGCTGTGGCTCGAAGCAGAGGTCTTCAGCTGCCGGGTCTCTGCTCGGGATGGGAAGGGAAACTGAACACACCTAGTAAGACAACCAGACGCAGAGTCAAGAGACTGGGCTGTTCTCTTCCAGGAGCAGGGTTTTATAGTCTCTGGGTCTTGGCCATTGATGGGATTACACGGCACCGGGGACAGTTGTTGGGTGTAACATGTACATACGGGAAGATAGGGGATCAGGGTGGAAGAGGATCATTTCTTTTCTTAGTCTCCTTCATTCCCCCGTCTCCCTGAAGCTGCTCTTTTTCTTCTCTCACCACGACCCCAATCCACGCCTCCCCACCGGAAGCACAATGAAAAATGATTTTCCAGACTTCCCCATCACCTGCAGCCCACGAAGGAAAAGCAGCCCTTAAGGTGTGTTACTCCTCTCCTTAGACCAGCAACTGAATTGACATATTTAGTTTTACTTCCTAATGATTACCATTCTGTATGGACACAATAATAGACACGTTTAGGCTTGTTGGTGACTCTCCTGGGGATTTCTCACCACAGATTAGACTACAGTGCTCAGGCCAGATCAATCACTCCTAATCCCAGGAGCATCCAAGTCTAGTTATTACTTTTTGATTCATGACAGAATTTGTCTATGACCAGGCTCTTATAGATAAGCATTATGGTACATTGGCCAGGACCATTTTGATGCCAGGATAGCTAGCTCACCACTTGACCTGGGTCCATCTAGTCTCTTATCGGACCCTTCTTTTGGGGATCAAGGAAGTAAGTGCAACTGAGGCTTCAGTCAAAAGATCAGATATCCAGGAGGTAATATTATCTGGAGACCATCAACTCTCAAGCTCAGGCTTGTCTTTGTAACTGTCTTCCTGTATCCATATAAAAAGCAGTTGCTCTGAAATAGCTAACCATGCAAAAGACATTAAGGAGAAGAGAAAGACAATCTTTCCAAGTCAAAGTCTTATCAGGAGACAAAGGTAATTGAAAGGTTATGGGCAATCAACAAAAATAAGCTCTCACCTGCCAGGGAGCAAGGGCAGACCACTATTATCCTACAATACCTGGTGATCCTCAGTGGTTTCTCCTGGCTCTGCACTCAGGTATTATTTCTGATGGTGCTCCGGGAGACTCTGCAGGATCCTGGGGATTGAACCTAGGTTGGCCATGTGAAAGCAACACCCTACCCAGATCTACAGTTGCTCTGGTCACAATTGGAGAGTTTACATGCAGGTAACTGTGCACAGAATGTCGTTTCAAAGGATGGAAGGGGAGCCTTGATGAAATCTTTTATAAGTGGGATTATAGGTCAGGTCCCAAGCTCTCCACATCCCAGCAGACCATTTCGTTTACCTGTGATTACTCACAAGGTTGCTCACATTCCTGGGTCCCACCCATTTCACTTTACTAATATTAGAGGTAAAAAAAAGGAAACATTTATGATTGGATAGAGCAAAATTCCATCCATCTATTAGTCAGATGATCCTCAGGGGGCTCTTTGGAATTCCGGACATTGTACCAGATTGACTGCATGCAACACACTGTACTAGCCTGATACTCTCAGTTTGAAGTCATGTTTCTGGAACTGCCTCCTGGAGTTTTCTTTGTAGCTGAGAGTCCACTGCTCGCGTGTTGTCAAGGGGTAGAACGTTGGCCGGACCTTGCTCTCTGATGTTCTTACCAGCCTTTGCTCCTATTCCAAGTCTCCAGCTCTCTGGGTTTCTACTAGGCCAGTTCCTCTCTGAATCCCCAGGGTTCGCTTCGGAGTCACTGCTTTCATCCCCATCTCGATTTATTACTTCCCCAAGAAACTCATTGTCCCATACCGTACCAGCTACGTACCTGCAGAGTTTGATTTCTTTTGACATGAAAATTCTCATGGCATAGACCAATGATTGGAATCCTTGTCTGTTCTTCTACATGGGATCAGCCAGCCCTTGTGGAATGTCTCTTCCTGCACACTGTGATAAAGGCTCAGGTGAGCAATTTGGCCCTCGTCCCCACAGGGATGCGAAGATAGGTGGGATGTCTTCTGAGGATGATAAGAAGATCATTCTTCCCATGTCCTCAGCACCATCACTTTCCCATAGAAGCCCATAATGGACAAAACCTCCAGAAATTTAAGCACTGAGGACAAACTTTTGAGTCCAGCATCACCCCGGTGGGACTATGTGAACATCCACACAGGAGAGAAACCGTTTAAGTGTAAGGACTGGTGGAAGGCCTTCAATGGATCCTCATACCTTATAAACGGGAGATTTCATACTGCAGAGTCCGTATGCACGTAAGGAATGTACTGTGGCCTTTCTCTGACTCATACATCTTAGTATGCACAGAAAAAGTCACACTGGAAAGAAACCATATGCGTATACGGAGTGGAAAGTCTTTGCTTATTCCATAAGCCTTAGTACACAGAAAAACTCACACTGGAGAGATAACTAAGAATTGTGAGAAATGTAGGAAGGCCTTTGCTTCTTCCTGAAGTCTTATTTTTCATAATTTCTGTTTCATAGAAAACCCTTATATGTGAGGTAGGTGGAAAGGCCTTTCATTTCTTCTCAGGTCTTTCTGAGCATAAGAAATTTCATATAGGAATGAAACTCTATTCATGTCACTACTGTGGGAGGGTCTTTACTTACTATTCAAACTTTTGTGTCCATAAAAAAACGCACATTGCAGTGAATACACACACACACACATATATATATATATATACAGATATATATATATATATATATATATATATATGTAAGGAGTGTGGCAAGACCTTCGCTTATTTCACAATCCTTTTGTGACACTGAAATTTTCATACTGGGACAAACCTTATCTTTGTAAAGACTTTGGCAAAGCCTTCATTTCCCTCTAACTTTAAACATAGGATAATTCATACTCGAAGAAAACATATGCAGGGGTGTGGGAAGATTTTTACTCAATCCTCAAGCTTTGCCGCGTGAGAAAAATTTATCCTGGATTGAGACCTTATATATGAAAGGACTGCAGCAAGATTTTGATGCAATTGGCATAGCTTTATGAACCTTGAAAATTCAAAGTGGAGAGAGAACTCATAAGTGTAAGGAATGTGGAAAGGTGTTCAGTTTGTCTTCAGCCCTTACTGCACATGTGAAAAGTCATTTTGTAGTGAAACCTTTCATCTGTCAGGAGTGTGGGAAGGACTGTCCTGGATCCTTGGGCCTTATGCATAGGAGAATTCACACAGGAGAGAAGCTATAGATAAATATACATATGTATATATATGTAAGAATATATATATACATATATATGTGTGTGTGTGTGTGTGTGTGTAAGAACGTGGAAAGAGCATTATTCGCACCTGCGGCTTTAAAGAGAATCCTGGAGAAAATCCTGTAGGTAGGGAATATAGGAAGGCCTTCATGTTCCCTGAAGCTTTAGTAAATATAAAAGTTATGCTGGATCAATCACTTCCATAATAACAATGGCTGGCGTCAGAACAGGGCCCTGAGGTAAAACAATTTTAGTTTCAACAAGTGGGTGGGGGATTGATACAAAAGCACAGTAAGGAAGGAAATATTCCTGTTATGTGTGAAAGGTTCCTATAATACTAGTACCACAACTGAAGGTACTTGCTGATTATCCCCTGCACCATGGTTATGACAATGTCCTGGCATGTGGACTTCCCAGTATGTTAACTGGTAAATAATGGTTCTTAGTGATAAAACAAGGTGGAAGGAATTAAATAAGAAGTAAGTAGGTACTAACATTGCATTTTGTTGGGTACTGTCAAGACTCACCAAGGGTTCATTCTTTGCTGTGACTCTGACTTGGCTCAGAGGCCCTGGTTTGCAGAGGATCATGGCAGAGATCAACCAGGATTCTGTGGTGAGCCCTTTTGACGTTGGATAGACAGCCAAACCTCCATTCATCAGGCCCTTCTGCGTTATGTTCTGGGAGTCACATCCCGCTGTGCTGCCCATAATTTGTGTTCAGGTCAGGCACATTCAAGGAAGCACATCACTCCCTGTAGCATATCTGCACCCATTGTATTTAGTTTTCCATTTGATTTACACAAACATTGAGGGTAAATGTGTTGAGACTCACACTTTGGAAGCAGTAAAATCCTAACAATCTATTATACACCAAAATGGGACCACATAGAATACAGATGATTGAACCTGGGTTAGCTGCGTAGAAGGCAAACACCCTGTCCACTGTGCTTTCGCTCCAGCCAACGAGCCTTACAGATTTACTTGCATTTTCCTAGTTGTTCTCTGCGAAGCTCGTGTCTGGCCCTTTAAGGCTGCTTGCACAAGCAGAAGTAACGTAACAGCAGGGCATTTATGTGTTTGCATGCAAGTCACTGGATCCGGTGTGATTTGTTACGCAGATGAAGGGAGAAGAGGCTGACCCACGTGGAACGGGTCTGTGAAGGCCGGTTTCGTGGCAGGACACTAGTGGCCTCCTGTGAGCGCCCCGCCCCACACCTCCATGTCTCTGTACTGAGGGGAGGGGCCAAGCCAGCTCTAAGGACACTTTTAAGCTCCATTTTCAACCGATATCCCGGATATCCCGGTGGATCCTGCGGCGCAGCAGGGTTTGGTGGGGGACATAGAGCTTTGGTGAGTGCAGTGGGGGCTGTGCCGGGACACAGGGGTTGCGGGTGTGAGTGCGTGGTTCTGGGGATCCCCTGCAGCTCAGCCGTGGGGCGGTGGCCGTTGGCTGCTGGGGATGCAGAGTGAATGGGGCTGGGCCGGCCTGACCCTCCCAGCACGGGACTGCGCTGGGCCCTGTCTTGGAAGCTTTGTCCTGGACCTCCCTGCTGCAAAACCTGCAGATTCTCTTAGAGGACCAGAGAGATAGCACAACATTAGGGCATTTGCTTTGCATCTGGCCCTCCCAAGTTTAATCTCGGAGCTCCACCAGGACAGGTGCCTGAGCGTAAAGTCAATTTCCTCATCCGTATCGAATGTGGTGACTCCAAAAACTATAAAAGGACTGTTCATTTTTCAGTGTGTGTGGGGGGGGCAGCTCCCTAATGGCAAATGACACTGTAGCCCTCCGTTACTATTCATTAGTAGCCTTGATTTCCAGAACGTCCCTTGGGCGTGGTTCTAGGGGTGGTTATGGTTTGCAAATGAAAATTTACTTTGGGGCTATTTTTGCTTGTATTTTGGGCACATATGTGGAATCTCAGGGCTTAATTCAGGAGCAGCACTCAGGAATTTTTTTTTAAGTTTTTTTTTGGGTCATGTGAGATGCCGAATATCGACCGGGGTCAGCATGGGAAGCGTCCCTCCCAGCTTACTATCTCTGACTCCACATTGGATTTTTTTTTGTAACGCAGAATGTCTGTATCCTAAAATCAACTTGAAAATTGCACCCGACTCTTCCTCTCTCCCTGATCAGGCAAACCTCGGTATTGCACTCAGTACTGAGAGTTGTGTTCAAATAATATCTGGACATGCGCTGCGTGCCTTTGGTGACTATGATTGGTCTCCCCACCCTGGCCAGTGAAGGGTGACAGAGAATCGAAGAAGGAAACAGGGGTCAGGCTCTTGGTGATCTGCTGGATATTAACCCAAAGTGTTTTAAGCTTCATCTCTGAATTGACCCTTTTCCTCCTCCCAGAGAAGCTTATCATGTTCTTGCTAACATCCCTAATTTAGTTCAAGTTTATCTTCAACATTTCCTTTGTATTTTCCCTCCTGTTGTCTCAGTTCCCCAGGTCAGTCTTGATTACTTATAAACCATAACTTTCTGGTAATTCTCAACTTTATATTTGTAGTGCTTTGTAGTTGAAGTGCTGTGTATTTGTACCTGCTTTCCTGTTTCCCCTATAGCTTTTTTACGTTTTTACTCTACAGCACTGTTCTTTGGTTAGACATAGAAAGACCATCAATGCTTATACTCATAATATTTGGGATTTGATTGTCTCGTAAGTCATCTTCTCCAGGGCATAAATGATTGGTAATCATTACTTGACTCGGGCTTCAGTTGCTGTACTTCCTAACAGTCCAAAAGGGAGGTTCTGCCGTGGGACTTGGATGGACCCGGGGCAAGTGGGAAAACTACCCTGGCTTCAAAATGGAACATTCTAGAAAGCACGTATGCATGGTCTTGATGCAAACTGTTACAACATTAGAGACAGGACCCCCATGGGGAAGGACAAGCTGAACTGGCCTGAAGACGAAGTCTGGGATTTACAGTAAAAGCCTTGTTTGCTCTCAGAGCCCAGAGAAGTAAGTGTTATAAGCCTTATTTGCTCTTGGGGCTGGAAAGATAGCACAGTGGTTAGGGTGTTTGCCTTGCACGCGGCCAACCTGGGTTCGATTCCCAGCATACCATATGGTCACCTGAGCAACACCAGGAGTAACTCCTCAGTACAGAGCCAGGAGTAACCCCTTAAATCACCGGTGACCCAAAAAAGCCAAAAAAGCTTTATTTGCTGTCAAAGCCCAGAGAACTAAGTGTTGGAATCTTTCTCTCTTACTGTGTTTATTCAAACTACAAGTGTTGATAACTTATACAACTAGAGGAAATGATAAAAGCAATGTAGATGTCCCTGGGAGACAGAGTGTCTCCTTGGGTGAATGAGAATTTCCTCTGCCAAATATCTGCGTAAATGATCAGTCACTCCTATGTTATGGTGCTTCCCTGTCCCTTTTCAAAGCCAGGGTAGCTCACAGCTCTCCTGGGTCCATCCAGTCTCTTGCTTTTGGGGTGCTAAGAACAAAGGGCAGTTGAGGCTTAAGTCTCATGAACATGACAATCCCAAAGACTATATACTATCTGCAGTCAATTAACTCTGAAGTTACAAAAGCATAATATTGCCTTCCTTTGTCTATACAAAGCTGAGGGCTGGGGGCATGGCCATCCCAATCCTCCCAGCACAATCCTCCCAACCTGGGACTGCACTGGTCCTTGTCCAGGAGCAAAAAGGGATATTTGTCTAAAGTAAACTGCAGAGGATATAAAGGAAAGAGAAAGTCAACATTTCACTTCCAAATACAAAATCCAGAGATCTCTGAAGAATCTGACTTTACAATTCACAGGTTGTGGTTCTGGGAAATGGGTGATTAACGCATAGGGGAAGCAGAGCACAGGGAAGTTAAAGATGAATACTAAGGAAATGGGGGTAATTGGGATGGGTGTTACTCAGTAAGCCTCAGCTCCTTGTAGCAGAGGAGAAATGATGAACCAATGTTAAACCTAAATTGTTTAGAACTAGAATCCAACCAAGGTAAAGGGTTTTGTTTTTTTTAAGAATAAAGTTTTGGTTTTCCAGGAGTCAGGACATTTGCTCAGGAATCCCACTGGGTGTGCTAGGAGCACATTTATTTAGGGCCGGAGCCATAGTACAGTGGGTAAGGACTTAACCATCCAAGCAATCAACCCAGTTTCTATCCCCTGCATCCCATATGGTCTGTACCAGAGTTATTCCTGCATGTAGAGCTAGGAGTAAGCCCTGAATCTACCAGTTGTGGCCCCGAAACAAAAATCACACAAAGTCACACTTATATATACACATATACATGCATGAACAACGGTGAAAGAACAATAGGGATTCAGGAGAAACTGTGAGTTGCTGTAGCAGGGATAGATCAAAAATAGGGGATTTTTTTTCTTTTTTGGATCATAGCTGGCAATGCACAGGGATTACTCCTGGCTTTGCACTCAGGAGTTACTACTGGCAATGTTCAGGGGACCATATGTGATGCTGGGAATCGAACCTGGTTTGGTCGCGTGCAAGGCAAACCCACTACCCGCTGTGCTGTCTCTCCAGCCGCAATAATAGGGGATTTTTAAGGACCAGAAATTTGACTCTTTTAGTGTTTCACTCTCGAATTTATCTTTGTACATCATTTTTCCCCCTCTTCGGTAGAATTTGCCTTTTTTCTTGTTATATTTTTCACCACAGCCTACAGTGCTCAGGGTTTACTCTTGTCTCTGAGCTCAGGGATCATTTGACAAGAGTCAGTGTAACATTTTGTGTTTAGATATTATTGGTTCAATGTTCGTTGACAATGCAGGATCAGGGGACTTCTCCTTACCCCCAGGCCCCCAGTGTGTGACCGACCAGTCCAGCATTTGCCTCTCCACCCCTTTATTCGAGTCCATCCCCCTTGCAGCACAGATTCACTTGGGTGGCAAAAAGATTCTCAGTGCCTAGACTCTGACTCTTTAAGGTACCTAATAGAAACGGAAGTGATGTCAGAAGTGATGTCATAAATGTCACGGTTCATTTTCGGTCCCTGACTCAGAGACTGGGGCTGTTGCTCACTTGGCAAAGGACAAGTAAATTTGCGCCCCATCCTGGAAGGGGGTCTCTGAAGAAGGATTTAGTTGCAGGACTGGAGCAACCTCCTGTGAACACTCCGCGCCTTCCCGTTTCCACACTCTGAGCCGAGGGGCCGAGCCAACTTGGGGGCAATTTTGCGCCGATTTTTCACTTATTCGCCAACATCCAGGTGGATCGTGAGGTGTGATGGAGGTTTTGGGGGGAGGCAGAGCTTTGTGGGTGCAGTGGGGGCTGTCTCAGGGTTCAGGAGTGACAGTTGTGAGTTCGTGATTCTGGGGTGCCTCTTTGGCCACGATCCTCTGCAGCTCAGGATGGGGCAACAGTGGGTGAATGTGGGACTCAGCTAGGGGCTTGGCTGTACCAACCCTCCCAGCACTCCCATGTTTGAAATATCAGTCCTACGCTCGCTTCTATAGAATCTCCAGATTCGAGGGGCAGAGCTTCAGCCCCTCCACCTAATGGCAGGAGACCTGTTGCTGGTCATTTTCATTGTTTTCCGTGAGAGCCTGGGTCAGGCTGGGGATCGGGAAGGGTACTTGCTGGTGGCTGCGATTTGCCAATGAAAATGTATTTGGGGGGCTATTTTTGGTTCTTTAGATTTTGGGGGGAGAGGTTACATACATAGAGATGCTCATGACTTATTCGAGTCTCTAGGCTCAGGTATTATCCCTGGAGCTACTGGGGGCCATATGGGATGCAGAGGATTGATGGGTTCATCTAGTCAAGCACCCAACTCACATTATTGCCTTCTAACCACAATACCGCTGTATCTTTTTCTGGTTCATGAATTTCAGCTCCCTAACATCAAGCTGCAAAGCACCCCTGACTCTTCATCTCTCCCTGAGCAGACGACACCTGCATTTGTGGATAATACTGAGGTCCCCAGGACAGAGTGCCCAGGGGCATATCCTTGTCCACCCTGCAAGAGAGTGTCGAAGGTTTGTCTACTCTAAGTCACATGGTGGAGCCACATGCCAGGCTATGGTTCCCACAGGGCAGCACTGCTTCCAGCCTATTTGGGAGCTCCTGGGCTGAGAGTCGGCCCCTGGCAGGGCCTGTAGGGACTTTCCTTTGGGAGCCATAGAGGAATCCGGGGATCAGAGAAGGCTGTTTTTTTCCTCCCCTGTAGCTTGGGCCCAGCTTCCTCTCCTTAAGTGCAGCACAGATGCCAACAAAATTTGCATCCCCAGTGGAGACAGGAACTTCTGCCATTGTCTCCCTGAGGTGGTATTGTGAGGCTGTGCGGGAGGGTGTGGCTGGTCTGAGCTCAGGAGTGGGAGGGGGTGCTCCTCTCTGGTGCTCACTGTTCTGACTTACCAGGTCTTTGCACGGAGCCTCCTGCTGATCCTCAGAACAACAGTGACAGGAGAAGATGGTGATGCGGCTTCTGGTAAACCGTCCCCAGGTAGGATTAGATAGATAGAATGACATGAGTTAGTAAAAGGAGTGCCCCAGCTTCCTGGGCCTTCTGTTTTGAGTTTCTTTTGGAAGGATTCGAAGATGAGACTTCGATCGGACCATCCCATTCTGCTGTTTGAAGCTGCTTTTGTGTATGTTTCTTTAGTTTTATTTGGCTTTGGGGCTGACCCAGTGGTGCATGAGGAGTACTCAAAGCTAAGTGCTCAACGCTCATTCCTGACAGGTCTAGGTGACCAATGGGATGCTGGAGGTCCAAAGGCTTCATCTTGGGTTTTCTGTTTTATTTGGGGTGGCAGAGTAAGGATTCTCGCTATCACTCCTTGCGCTGCACTCTGGCATTGCCCCTGGCAGTGCTTGTGGGACCATATGGGATGTTGGGGATCGCCAGTCCTACGTGCTGTCCCAGGAATAGCTATCCTGTTTCGCCAACCTGCTGCTTCGGTTTCTTTTGCATTGTTTTTGTCATGAGCTGTCCTCTTGACTCTGGGCTCTGGATTCAAAGCTTACTGGCCTCAGAGCACCCTGGGGTGTGCTGGCCCCGTTTGCGCCCTGGCAACTACTGTGACTTGGGCCCCGAGACTTGCTTTTCTCCTGTTTTGTCCTTCCTGCGTTGGAGAGACTACCTGCTCGGTCATATAGTCCTACGTTCACATAATCTTGTGTGTGGATTTCTGGGCATGCACCAATCCCAAGGAAAAAGAGCCAAGGATCTCTGAGGCCAGTAGAGATGTTGGGATACAGAAACTTCTACCTTCTTTGAGCGGGATTTGGGGTGGTCCTGAGCAGTGAGTTCCTACATGCGCACATGCCATGCACCGCTCTGAGTAGTTGTCTATATGGACTGCCAAGTTCTCAATCCTACTGGTCATGAGCTCTGGGGGTGCAGCGGTGAGCGTGCAGTGGTTTTTGCTACACTCAGCGATAGTCTTTTGGAAAGTACAAGTCTGTGTTCAAGTGATCCTCTCTACAGTGCTCACTGCACCAGTGGTGCTCGAATTGGCCCTGGGGTTACCAGGAAATTTAGATACATCCAAGAACCTTCTGTATAACGTCCTCCCACTTTAGCAGATCCAGCTGCCTTTTGTGATTTCTGGGGCCCGTCAACAATGCGTGTGCATGGAGGCTGGTTCATTCGGAGCGGAGAGGCCCAGCGACAATATAGGACCCTGGCTCCTGTCCTCATAGTAGTGGCAATGAGGCTGATAGAATCTGACTCCCACCCTCTCCGTGTGCTGACTCAGGAAGCAGTGACCTTCCATGACGTGGCTGTGAACTTCACCCCGGAGGAATGGTCATGCCTGGCGGCCTCTCAGAAGAAGCTCTACAGGGATGTGATGCTGTAGACCTACCAGCATCTACAGGCTGTCGGTGAGAGCCCTGTGGAGCCAACCGTGTCTGAGCAGACCCGGGTGGGCTCCCTGGGGTTGGGAGGCAGCTGTGTGTTCAACAGTAGCTCTGTGACGGGCTGGGATGTTAGACAGCCGTGCAGTAGCTGTTCGCTCCCTTGGTTTTTTTTTTTTTTTTTTTTTTTTTAGGCTTTACCTGTGGATACTCAGGGTTTACTCTCAGCCTTGTCCTCAGGAATTACTCTTGTGGGGTCGCCAGATCCTATGGGGTGATTCCTATCAACCCGTTTCGACTGTGTCCATGGGAAGAACCCTATCTGCCCAGTTATCGCTCAGGTCCCTTTAAATAGTTCCATCCATTGGTGCATCAATTTACTTTGTGTACTGCACGAAATTTTGTGTGTTTAATTGGTTTGCTATTGCCTTTGTTTGGGGGGCACAGTCCACAGTTCCCCTGGCGCTGTGCTAAAGTATGACTCCTAAGAGTCTCAGGGGCCATGGGGTACCGTGGACTGAAACCTCACCCCCAGTACTTTTGCACCAGTCACTCAAGTCAGACGGTTTTTGCATTTTCTTTTTTCCTTAGGGATTAGGGATTATTCCTGCCTGTGTATTCAGGATCCACACCTGGCCTTGCTCCAAGATCTTATGTGCTGCCTGGGATCAAACACACATGTGTGTGCAGCGCTTCTGTCCTATGTTCTGTACTATCTTTCCCACCACAGGGGATTTGATATCTCGTCTGAAATCATTAAACTATGCCCTATTTCAGTGCTTGGATTTACTTCTAATGGTTCTTGTGAGACTTCAGCAGGACTTAGGGTTTGCTCCTGGACTCTCCACTCAGGGATCACTCCTGGCTGGCATGAGGGACCCTAGATGATATCGGGTATTGCAACTGGATTGTCTGTGAGAAACTCCTGCTGTGCTCTCTTTCTGATACATTTGTCAGCTTAAAAAAATAAGGGTCTCTTGCCACCCTTGGCCATTTCCAGATTTATTATGCACTTAGTGTTACTGAAATCCGTGACGAGTTCATGAGCGGCTCAGGAAACTCCATATGCTGCTGGGCCTAGAGGGACAGTACAGGGAGGAAAGTGATTTTCTTGCAAGGGGCGCACATAGGTTAAATCCCAGGTATCCCATGTCATCCCCGAGCTCCACCAGCGGTGATTTCTTGATAGAGAATCAGGAGTCTCCCCGGAGCGTTGCCAGAGGAGATCCCAAACAAGACAAAAACCAACAACATACCGTGCTGATCAACCCCCTGTCAGCCATCCACAAGGCCCGGTCTAGAGTATTTGTGGAATTTTCTTGGGTCTTACCTCTAGAATAACTAGAAATATGTGGCATTATGGAAATGGGCATTCTGTTCATGCCTTTCATATATTTGCGCAGTTATATCAGGAAAACATGGGGGTTTACATGTCACCTTTTCCATGTCATTTATCCATGCCTCTGTCTCTGTCGGGGCAGGGCACTCTGGTAGGAAGCCTGCGGTGATCTCCTGGCTGGAAGGAGGAGCCCTGAGGTCGGGGAGTAGAGGCGTGTGTGCGGGTGAGTGTCTGAGGACTCTTCCTGGTTCAAGCCCTGTGCAGTGTATGGGTGCCCTGAGCATGTATGAAACACGCTGCTGAGAACGGGACCTTGGTCTCCTGGATCCTTGGGTCTGTGCCGTACTCACGCTGCTCTTCATTCCCCTGGACTGTCCATCACAGAATGATCCTGTAATTTGCTTCCATGGCTTTCAAATAAGTAAGACCATAACAGAGTTAGTTTGGATCTGAACGATAGTACAGCAGGGAGTGCCTTGCAGTGCCCGAAGGTGACCTGTTCAATAATTTGTTAAATAACCTTGTTCCCCGAACAATACCAGGTCTGCTCAAAAACAAAACCTTGTGTAGAATTGCCAAGATCCTCACAGTTTTCCACTATTCAAATATTTTGTTTAGTGTGGGACTCTTTGGACTTTGAGAACCACAGAGATGTACTCTTAACTACATGGCATCATTTTGCTACATTTTTTTGACAAGTGCTTGAATTGCATGTTTTGTTCAGTTTCAGAACAGAAATCTCGACTTCAGGATTTGGCATTACAGCACTTTGATTTGGGAATGGGGT
This sequence comes from Sorex fumeus, assembly GCF_029834395.1. Classification (NCBI taxonomy): domain Eukaryota; kingdom Metazoa; phylum Chordata; class Mammalia; order Eulipotyphla; family Soricidae; genus Sorex; species Sorex fumeus. The sequence continues at coordinate 595,347 of NW_026606225.1, read as the reverse complement.
CAGCAAGTACGAGTGAGTTGGTAAGATTCGCTAATTGAGAATAAATATTATTATGCAAGCAGGAGCGGACCAAGTATGTGATTGTTAAGGTGGAAGCCTGAGAATGGCAGGGAGGAATTCCAAAGTCTTATGCTTGGAGTAAAGGACCCTTAGCTTTGTTAGGTGCTGAAATCAACCATGTATAAAAATACTGTGAGTTTTGATTTGCTTGACAGTGGTAGTTGTTTAGAAAGCTAATTTGTGCGCCCTAGAGATGGTGTAGAGAGAAATATACTTGCTTTGCACAGGAATGGATGGTCCTTACCCAGCACACCTTATAGATACCATAGACCCACAGAGCTGATCCTATACACTGCATGGTGTGCCCCTCCATCCACACAACCCCCAATAAATAGAAACTACAAAACAGAAAGAAAAGAAAACTTCATTGATCCTGAAAGTCATCCCTTGTGGTGAGAGCTTTGCAATGGCCACGTGGTCTGCCTCAGCTGTGTGATGATGCAGAATTGTCTTCACCCCTGCATCACAGATTCCACACTAAGCTTTACCAAAACCCACATGAGGTTGTACTTCACTTTCTCTTGAAATGGATGCGTCCGTTTTCTATAGAAGGAATTGTTTCCAGTTGTATTCCTTCATTAATTTAAAGGGGATGATGTCACAGAATTTACTGACTCTGCATCCATCAATTTTGTGCATCCAACTTAGAGTAACATGTAGTTATTCTATAATAAAACTATTCATATGTCAGTAATTGAATTTGTGCGGTGCATATGTGTAAAACCACATCTGAAGGGCTCAGTTTTTGGACAGGAAGTCTCAGTGAATAAGTCAATAATTAGAATCCTCTGTTGTTCTACAGGAAAGCAGCCACCCCAAGTGGAATGTCTCTGATCCTGCACTGTACAATAATATCTCGTGTGAGCAATCCTGCCCTCAGCCCCATGAGGATGCCGAGATAGGCGGGATGTCTTCTGAGGGTGATCAGAATGGCGAGGGCTACCTCACTCTGAAGAAGCCCTCTCCTGGAAAAAGTTCCTTGGAGTGTGTTATTCTCAGTTCAGAGGCACAAAATCCCCCAGTGCGGCAGCTGCTCTGGAGAGGAGCACTGTTTAAAGTGAGTCCCTCACAGCAACATACCGTCAACGACAGTCACCGTGAGCAGAACCCATCTACGTGTAAGGAATGTGCGGGAGCCTCCACATGTTCTCAGCACTGTGATATTCCCTTAGAAAACCACAGTCGACAGAATCTCCAGAAACGTCAGCCCCAAGAACAAAGTGTGAGTCAGGGGTTGCTCCATCATGACCATATGAATATAAATTCAGGAGCGAAACCTTTTGCATGTGAAGCATGTGGGAAGACCTTCGATCAATCGTCACATCTTATTATGCATAGGAGAATTCATACAGGAGAGAAACATCATGAATGTCAGACATGTGGGAAGGCCTTTATTCACACCTTTAGTCTTAATCACTTAATCACTTAACTTCCCGTTAGTCGCCGATTTGCTCGAGCGGGCGCCAGTAACGTCTCCATTTGTCCCTGTCGCGTGCTAGTGTAGCCCAATGGCATCTGTTCGCTCCGGGAACATGAAGGGCCTCAAACCGATCATTCATGATCTTGACGAAGAAGTCTGACCATCTGGTAGGTGGGCGGCCACGCGGTCTCTTGACATCCCGTGGAATCCAATCAGTAACAGCTCTAGTCCAACGGTCGTCTTTAAATCTCATTACGTGACCAGTCCATCTGATTTTCGACACCTTGGCAAATGAGACAGCGTCCCTGATCCTTGATCGTCGACGGATGTCAGAACTTCGGTTTCGTTCTCTCATTTGAGTGAAACGTGATATTCCAAGCATAGCTCTTTCTATTCTTCTTTGGGAGACCTGAATGGCGTTCTCATCTTGTTTGCGTAGGGCCCAGGTCTCTGAGGCATATGTTAATGCAGGAAGAACAGTGGAATCAAAGAGATGTGCCCGGAGCCGGAGGTTCTTCGTCCTCTTAGCTATTTCTTCGACGTTCTTGAAGGCGTTCCAAGACGCTCTCTTCCTCCTGTGCAGCTCGGGTGCCAGGTCATTTGTCATGTTGACCTCTCGACCTAGGTAGACATAGCTGTTGCATTCGGAGATGGTCGTTCCATTGAGAGCGAATGGGGCGTCAGGAACAAGGCTGTTTCTCATAAACATTGTCTTCGTAAGATTCAGCTGTAGTCCTACCTTTCCACACTCACGGTCAAAGTCGGCCAGCATTTGTGCCGCTTGGCTGATGTTTGGTGTTATTAAAACAATATCATCAGCAAAGCGGAGGTGGTGTAATTGCCGACCATCTATCTTCACTCCCATTCCTTCCCATTCCAGTCGTCGCATGATGTTCTCGAGGGTGGCACTGAAGAGTTTCGGTGAAATGGTATCACCCTGCTGAACCCCTGTCTTGACATCAACGATCACTTCTTTGTAGAATGGTGAGATCCTGGTAGTGAATCCGCAATACAGCTCACGGAGGATCCTGATGTATTAGGCTTGAATGCCCTGATTGGCTAGGGCTTCAATGACCTCTTCCGTCTCAACAGAATCAAAGGCCTTCTTTAAATCAATGAACGTTAAGCAGAGCGGCATCTTGAACTCCCGAGAAACCGCAATGAGCTTGATTATTGTGTGGATATGGTCGATGGTGCTGAATCCTTTGCGGAACCCTGCTTACTCGCATGGTTGTCCTTCATCTAGTGTTCTGCCAATCCTATTCAGGATGACTCGAGTGAACAACTTGTAGATGACAGACAATAGGCAGATCGGGCGATAGTTGCCAATGTCATGGATGTCTCCCTTCTTGAACAGTAGTACGGTCCTGCTGGTTTTCCATTGGGACGGAACCTTGCATTCAGACAGGTAGCGAGTGAAGAGCCGAGCCAGTGTATTGATGAGTACTGACGGCAGGTTCTTCAGGTGTTCAGATCTGACCTTGTCTGGGCCGGGTGCTGTTTGTTTCTTTACCGACGAAATGGCATGTCGGATTTCAGAGGGGAGAACATTGGGAACAACATACCCATCCTGTGGAATTTGGTATGTTGGCAAGTGGACATGGCTATCGAAGAGATTTGAGTAGAAGTCATGGATAATCCTCTCCATTGCCGTTCTGGAGGATGTGATGGATCCATCAGGACGTCGGAGGGCAGTCATCTTGGTCTTATAGTTGGCGAAGGACAGGTGGGCCTTACGAATACTTTTCCCGGCTTCTGCCGCATCTACCAGTACTTCTGCTCTTCTCTCTTTGAGGTCTTCCTTGATCGCATCTCTGCACTGCTTTGCAAGCTCGGACGTTAACTTTTGGTTGCCTGAGGCATGCGCCAAACCACGCTGGTGAATTAGCTCAAGAGTTTTCGAAGATAGGCGACTTTTTGTGGCTATCTCTCTCTTGGCGTTCCTCGCACATTCATGGAGGTGCTGAACCAGTCGATCGTATTCCTCATCAATGTTGTCAACAATGGCATCTTCCCATGTTGCCGCAATAGTACCAAAGAGTTCCCAGTTGGTGGTCATTCTGGGAGTTCTCTTTTTGAACTTTGCAGCCCTTTCTCCCCGCTCTGTGAAGTAGAATTTTGCACGAAGGAGACGGTGGTCCGATCCCGTTCGAAATTTTGGGACAACAGCGACATCAGTCAGGCAAAACCATCGATTGAATATGATGTGGTCTATTTCGTTGTGGAATCGTCCACCGGGAGACTCTCATGTCCATCGTTTAGATTCTGCCTTCTGGAACTGTGAGTTACCATGGATGGTCTTGGTCGACATGATGAACTCTGACAGTCTCTCACCCTGTTCGTTCCATTCTAGGCCATGGGTCCCGATATGAAGTTCTTCAGCTGATCTTCTCGGTCCTATCTTGGCATTAAAATCACCCACAATGATCTTGTAGAAGGTGTGGTCTTCTTTATAGAACTTCTCTAGCTCCATGTAGAACTTCTCGATTTCTCTTTCATCATAATGAGATGTTGGTGCGTAGACAACGAAGATAGAAACTGCAGGCAGTGAGCCACATCTATTCAAATGTAAACGTCCGATTCGGGTTGTTAGGCATTCGAATGAATCAATGCTCTTGGCCAAGTTTGTGTTGACAAGGACACCGATGCCTCCAACACCTCTTTTATCGCATGTTCCGAGGAACAATTCTTCTCCAGTGTCAAAAACGGCGTGGTGAGATTCGTGCCTTCTTGTCTCGGTCAGACCAATGATGTCGTACTTGATCATTCGCGCTTGTACCATCAGGTCCTCGATGGATGCATCTGATGCTAGTGTACATGCATTGAAAGTACAGACGATCATTTTTGTCTTCCTTCGTTGTGGCAGCCTAGGTCGGCCTTGAGATTTTGTCGGCCTCTCCTTTCTCATCCTTCTCAGTGCTGCCATGTCGGTGAAGCCTTCAGGGTCAGGTGAATGAGACCAGTTGTAGTTACTGGTTTTGGCATATCGAATACATATTCGATATTCGATATGCTAGTCATAATAGACATAGGAAAACTCATAGTGGAGAGAAGCCTTATATATGTCAGGAGTGTGGTAATGCCTTTACTCGATCCTCAAGCCTCAGTATACATAGAAATATTCACACTAGAGATAAACCATATATATGTAAGGAATGTGGAAAGGCCTTTACTCAATCCTCAGGCCTCAGTATACATAGGAGAATTCACACTGGAGAGAAACCATATCTATGGAAGGAATGTGGAAAGACCTTTGCTTGGGCCTCCACACTTAATGCACATAGGAAAATTCACACTGGAGAGAAAACGTATATATGTAAGGAATGTGGCAAGGCCTTTGCTGTAGATTCAAAACTTAGTGTACATAGGACAATCCACACTGGAGTGAAACCATTTATATGTAAAGAATGTGGGACATCCTTTGCTGAAGCCTCAAGCCTTAGTGTACATAGCAGAATTCACACTGGAGAGAAACCGTATTTATGTAAGGAATGTGGGAAGGCCTTTGCTACATCCTCAAAACTTAATGTACATAGGAGAATTCACACTGGAGAGAAACTGTATATATGTAAGGAATGTGGGAAGTCCTTTGCTGAATCCTCAAACTTTAGTGTACATAGGAGAATTCACACTGGAGAGAAACCGTATATATGTAAGGAATGTGGAAAGGCCTTTGCTGGAGCCTCAAGACTTTGTGAACTTAGGAAAATTCACACTGGAGAGAAACCATATATATGTAAGGAATGTGGAAAGGCCTTTGCTGGAGCCTCAAGATGAAAATTCATCTCAGAGGGAAACCTCATCAGTGTCAGACATGCGGGAAGGCATTCACACGGTTCTCTACCCTTACTCTACACATGAGAATTCATAATGGAGAGAAGTCTTAGATATGTCTGGAGTGTGGAAAGTCCTTTACTTCATCCTCAAATTGACTGTACATAGGATAATTCAAAGTGGAGAAAAACTGTATATAGGTAAGAAATGTGGGATGTCCTTTGCTGAAGCCTCAAGCCTTAGAGAACTTAGGAGAATTCACTGGAGAGAAATTGTATATGTAAGAAATGTGGGATGGCCTCTGTATGTCATCAGTACTTAATGTACATAGGAGAATACACACTGGAGCGAAACCATATACATGTAAGAAATGTGGAAAGACCTTTTGAGAAGCCTCAGATTTAGTGTACATAGGAGCATTCACGCCGGAGAAAAACCTTTTATATGTGAGGAATGTGGGAAGCCCTTCTGCCATTCTGAATCCTTGCTAAGTACAGGAATATTCACAGTGGAGGGAAACCTTATCAGTGTCAGTCTTTTGGGAAGTCCTTCATTTGGTGCTGTTCTCTTACTCAGTATGTGAGAGTTCATACTGGAGACAAACTGCATATATGTCAGGAATGTGGGAAGGGCTTCATGTACCCCTCACACCTTTATAAACATATAAAAGTTCATGCTGGATGGTTTGATCCGTTAATAACAGTCTCTAACGACAGAACAGGACAAGTCAGTCAAGCAAATTTCCTTTGGACACGATGGTCAAGGGTGTTAAAAAAAAGTGCAGTTAAGAGGGAAGTAAGCCTGCCTGCTTGGGACAGGCTTCTCCTTATGTCATTAAAAGGTACCTGCGGATTTTCACCCTGGCTGCACCTATGCCAATATTCTGGTTCTTGCAATTGCTTGTGTGTTAACTTGGAAATAATGGGTCCTGGTGATAAAAATAAGGAGGAAGGTGACTGAATAAACAGGTACAGAAATACCCCCTGCTCAGAGCTGTCATGGCTCTCTACTCTTTTGTTGTTTGCTATGCTTCTGGCTTGGTCCAGAGGGCCTGGTTAGCGGGAATTATGGCAGGAATCAGCTAAGATGCAGCACTGAATAGTTTGAAAATGAAAAAACAGGTAAACCTTCATTCTTCATTCTTTCCTGTGTTAGGATTTGGAATGCTTGAGCGCCCTGAAAATCCCGGTGCGAACTTGAGTGCCAGGTCACGCCAGCTTGTAGTGCGCTTTCACGCTTGTTTCTTACTTGATCTGGATATCCAGGCTTTAGAGAATGTGGAGCTTTTGAGGTGTGCATTGGACACTGTTCTGTGGCACAGGTGTAATGGGTGAGGGTGCGTTATCCTGAGGGACCCTGCAGCCACGATCGCATCCAGGTCCAAGATTGCACTGGGGGGTGGGCACGTGGACTTCAGGCTTGGTTTGAGGAGCCTTCAGAGAGTTGCGGTCTTGGTCATATCATTCCTCCCTACTCGAGAGTGCGAAGTACCTTGTTTGGAGCCTTTGGACTGGACATAACACTTATTGAAACTCCAGATATGTTCGCGGGGGGGCCTCAAAGGAAAGGGAGACTTTTGCGGTTGGTCATTTTCATTGGCTTCCGTTCTGGGGTTGGGACTTTGGGTCGTGTTTGGACAAGTGAGAGATATTTTGCCTCTGAAAATTTACTCTTTGGATTTTTTTTTTTTTTGCTTTTTGGGTCACACTCAGTGTTGCACATGGGGTTATTCCTGGCTTATTCACTAAGGAATTACTCCTGGTAAAGCTCAGGGGGCCATATTGTTGCTGGGATTCAAACCCGGGTTGGTCACGTGCAAGTCAAATGGACTACCCGCTCTGCTATCACTTCAGCCCCTCTTATATTAATTTTAATAAGTTTTTTTATTCAGGGGAGTTGGAAGGGACTCTTTGAAGCTCAAGGTGTACTTCTGATTCTGCAGGTCAGGAATTATTCTGTGGTGCTGCTGGGTTCCTATGGGATAGGGAGGTTTGACCTGGATCAGCAAGGCAAGAATCCTACTATTTTTACAGTGAGTCCAACCCCACTATTGTTTTTATTTACATATATAGAATTTCTACTTCCTGGGAGAATGGTGCTGCCAGCAGGTCAATGTGTGCCGGTAAGGCGAGTGCATCAGCAGCCTGATGGCAACATCAGACTTTCAGATACCTCAAAATTGCTGCACTGCCTTTGGCCAGACTCCGAAAACTTTGGGCAAAGTCTTCAAAGAAAGTAAACGGCCAAAAGTTAGGTATGTGTAAGACACACCAACAAACCATTTCCGGCTCAGCTATATAATTGGAGGCAAAGTCTCTCTGGTTCCTGATAAAAGTGCTTAAAGGTTATGATCCCAGAGACTCAGAGACAAATCTCGGAAACCAGCAGCTTTTGGCAGAGATGTGCCCGGTTCCCGCAATGAGCTACCAGTGACGAACCACCACAAGGGGGAAAGAGTGTGTATCTCCGCCTGATCCCACTTGGTGGCTCGGTGGTCACCATCTTCCATTGGACAGACAGGTTTGGGCCTGCAATGACAAGACATGCAGGGCCTAATGGGATAGGGGTGGACTCTGCCCTTTCCTCCCCACCTCAATGAGACCCCGAGTCGCTGCCCATGTACGGATTCTCTGGCTCTTGATCACTCGGCCATGATCCCAGAATCTCAGAAACAAATCTTGGAACCCAGCGGCTTTCAGCAGAAATGTGTCTGGTCCCAGGAGTAGGTTACCAAAGCTGGGTATTTCAGGTCGGAATAGGTTTCGTGCCTGGTGGTTCAGTGGCCACAATCTCTTATGGCTTCTGGATGGTTAGGTTTGGGACTGCTGTGAGGAGAAATGCAGGGCCTAACTGGATGGTGGTGGAGTTGGCCCTTTTCTCCCCACCCCAACAAAACCCCGAGTTGTCTGGTGCCCACGATTGGCCTCTGTGGCTCGTGATCAACGTGCGTAATGGCCATGATCCCAGAGATTCAGAGACAATTCTCGAAACCCAGCGCCTTTTAGCAGAAATGCCTCTGGACCCTGCAGTAGGTTACTGTCCCCGGTTCACCCCAGGGGTAATTGGTGCCGTCCCCCCAACTGCTCCCACTTGGCGGGTCGGTGGCCTCCATCCTCCAAAGGCCTTTGTAAAGTCAGGTTTGGGTCCACACTCACGAAGATACATGGGGCCTCTCAGGATGGGGTGCAGCCGGCCAATTCCTCCCCACCCTAACAAGAGCCTATGTTATTACCACGAACCGCCTCTCTGACTCGTGATAATGCTGTTTAATGGCCATAATCCCAGAGATTCAGGAACAAATCTTGGAACCCAGCAGGTTTTGGCAGAAATCCCTCCGGATTTAGTTGTTAAAATTTCAGAATTCCAAAATCATGTTATTTATAACCAGCAATCGATAAAGAATTATCTTCTGTTGTGTTTTTGCCAGATTTGAGTGCTAGGGTAAAATCCCACATAATAATGGTGAGTCTCATGTCAAAATATTGATGTAATCAAAGTAGAGTTAAGAATGTGGAAATTATCTGCCCCACAGTTAGGGGGAAGGTGTAGAATGGCGGTATACTTGGGTTTTTAGTGGTGGAAAATGGGCACGGTGAAGGGACCGCTGTTTCATTGTATGACCGAGACTTAAACCTGAAAGTTTTGTGAGTGCTCTCCCGTTTTTTTCCCGTTTCTGTGCATTTATTTAGAAATGGCCAGAGAAATAGTAGAGAAAGTAGGATGCTTGCCTTGCATGTGGCCAACCCAGGAGTCCTCCATTCCAAAACATCTTTGAGTTGCTCGTTGGATATTGAGTGTCCCCTTCTCATCCCTAGAACATGTGATGTGGGGGTGTGTCATGGGGTAGGGGTGTCTTCTCCCTGGAACTGTTCATTACGGAGGGATCCTGTGCTTTGCTTTCTTGACTTTGTTGTCTTTCTTCCTCATCTATCAGGTATGTCGAGTAGTCCATGTGTTTCAAGGCCCTTGTGTTAGAGGCTTTATAACTAGCCTGACTACACCTAAAGGGTCAGCTGCCCTTTCTGGGCCCCGGTTAGTCAATCTGACACCATGCATATCTTTGCCTTTGGATCATTGCCATGGTTTTTGAATATGGGAAGAAATTTAGCTTTCTTTTTTGGGGGGGCCTGGGGATGCTCAGCAGTTATTCCTGGTGGTTCTCGTAAGTTACTTTTGGCAGTGTTCAAGGATTAACCCCTGTCAGTCTCATGTAAGGCAAATGCCTACCTGCTGTAAGCTTGTGTGCACCAAAAACTGTTTTATTGTGTGTATGTTAAATTGTGACTGTGAGCCCATAGTGAAGCTAATTAGGACCAGAACAGCAGTGCATCACGGAGGGTGCTCGCCTTACAGATGCCGCCTACCTTCGATGTCCAGCATCCCCTATGGTATCTCATGCATCACTGGGTCTGATTAAAAACAAAACCCAAAAGGCTTTTTTGGGGATTGCCGAGCTCCTCCCAGCAACACTTTCAACAGATTTTCCCTTGCTGTAGGCTTGCTAGGACTGGGAGAACTATGGAGATGTCCTCCACCTGCTTGGTCATTCAACTGCATTCCATTCAACATTGGACTAATTCTCATTGTGCATTTTGTTTGATTTCAGAACTCAAATCACAGGTTCCGGATGTGGGAATACAGCAATTTGCTTTAGGTACAGGGGAATTGCATACAAGTGTGCTGTAGGATTCTCTTATTAAAACTAAATAGTATGCCATTGGAATGCTCGGTCACCGAGCATGCGACTTAAAAGGTGGTGTCTGGCTCCATCCCCACAACCACATCTATGGTCTCAGCATCACAGGAAAAATATCGGAGCCTAATGCTGGGACTAGAGGGTCTTTAACCTCAGTGGGTGCCGAAATCTGAAAATTTATTTTATTGTATTGTTTTTTAAAGTTCTCATTAAAGTTCCAGGATTTTCAAAGTCATTGATAGTTGTACTTAGGCGTACAATAATTGAGCACGAATCCCTGCATCAGCTTCCCTCCACCCATGTTCCCGTATTCCCTCCCCACCCCAGTCCCCACTCTACCCCCACCTGTCATCTGGACAAGCACATGACTAGGTTTCAGTGCTTATGTCTTAAATTTTTTGTTTTCAGTTCTGTTGCATCTGTGTTTTGGGTAAATGGCTACACCCCTCACTCATGTCACTGGCATAAATGAATCCCTGATCCCTGTAAACTTCAGGTTCTCTTCCGCCTCAAATCTCTTTCCTTCTTTGTCCTTCTTTGCCCTTCTTTCTTTTTCCTTCTTTGGCTTCTCTCTAAAAACTGGAATTTGGGATGATTTAATCAGCCCCTTTACAGTACATTTCCACATCCAGTGTTCTGTATTCCACAGATGAGTGACAGCATCCAGTTTCTGTTTCTTTTTCTGGCTAACTTCACTCAAGACGGTATCTTCCAGTTCCTTCCGTGTTGCTGCATAAAAGCAGTAATTCTAAAACCTAAAGTATATATATTTTTATTTATTATTTTTTTTCTATTGGGGTTACATTCAGCGATGCTCAGGGGTTAATCCTAGCTCGCCGCTCAGGAACTATTCCTTGTGGTACTTGGGGGACCGTATGGGATGCCTGGGATTGAACCTGGGCCGGCTGTGTGCAATGCAAATGCTTATCTTTCTACTATGAAACCAACCGAACCAAAATTCTTTTTATTCTAGGGTAAATACTGTGACTTTACATTTGATAGACAACAATGACAAGTGGTGACTGTTGAAAAGAGCTTGATGGTTCAGCACTAGTAGTTTTGCATTAGGAAAGGCACTTGTTTGGCACCAGGAGAAAACTTTGTTTCCATCCCAGCACCCCACATGCCCCCACGAGTCGCAGCAGCAGGAATTCCTGAGCAATACTGGTGTGACCCTCTCCCCACCTAGTAAATATAACAACATAACAAAAAACTCATTGATCATGGAGAGGAATCTGATTCAGGTGAGATGTTTTCAAAGGTCTTCTGTCTCGGCTGTGTGGGGATGCATCATTGCCTTCGCACGTGTATCCCAGATGCCAAACTGAGCTAGAACTAAGCCCAGTCTCAGCCCCCTTTTATTTTCACTCTAAACTGCTGCTTCAATTTTCTGTAGAGGGAGTTATTTCCACTTACTGTGTCTGTTCTTTGAGTTGGAAAAAAATTACACAGCTATGTGACCTGTCGTCGGTCTATTTTGCTTGTCCATCTTGCTGAAACGTTATGTTGTTGCCTGGAAAATCCATCCACGTGTCAGAATTGTAAGCAAGTTGGGTAAATGATAGAAACCAAGCGGCAGGTCTAGAATTTTTTTGACGAGAAGACTATCAGGCACAGCAAAGTCATTGGAATCCTTCTCTGCTGTTCTTCGGGTAGCAACCAGCCCAGGTATAATTCTTCTGGTCATGCACACTGTGAAAAAATCTCGAGTGAGCTGTTATGCCCTCAGCCCCATGAGGATGCCAAGACAGGTAGGAAGTCTTCTGTGGGTTACCAGTAGGAAGTAAGCGCCCACCCTGCAACGAAGCTGTCTCCTGGGCCAAGCTACTCAGAGACTGTTCTGCTCAGTCCATGGTTCAAGACTGCCCCAGGTGAGAATCCCCTGGACTGTGGGAGAGGAGCACTGTTTATAGTGAGTCCAGATATGTACCCCACAAGATCTGAATGCTGGAATCGAACCCAGGTTACCCAAGTGAATGAAAACACTCGCAGTTTTTGGCTCTCCATACAGCCCCAACATCATGCTGAAGTGCTTCCTGAGTGCAGAACCAGGAGAACCTCTTCATATTGCTGGATTTGTGGCCTCCAAATAATGAACAAACCAAAAAAACCACACCAGCCTCCATCCCTTCTTGGAGGATTCCCTTACCCCAACGAGGGGTTTCTGAGATGTATCTTGCTGTATCCATGCTGCCTCTTCCTTGTATTAGAGGTTTGGGCTCCCTCAGAATGTGGGGTGCTGGGGTGTGGGTTGCCCATAACAGGAAATATTTCTCAATGGCTTGGTCACAGACATAGCAAAGTAGCTACAGAAGGTTTCTAGCTCAGTGAAGAGAACAAAAATTAAAAATGAATGGCTTTGCCTTGCTCTTTCCACGTCAGGTTCAATCCTCTGCACCACTTCTGGTCCAGAGACAAAGCGTGAACAACCCACTCTACTCCCAAGAAGATTCAGATATGTACCCCACAAGATCTGAAGGCTGGTATCGAACCCAGGTTACTCTAGTAAAAGAAAGCACACACGTGGTTCTTGTACAGCAACACCTGTGGTAGCGGCTTGTTTGATCCTTAATTATGCCGTACTTATCCCTGAAGCAAACCCAAGGGTGGAAAATTCTTAAGAGGAACAGGCCTGGGGAGGGACAGAAATGCCCACAGTTCCACTTCGTGGCGCTTCGCAGAACTGCTGCGGGTCGACCTTTCCCACGCTTAAGATTTTCAGCCCTTTTCTTTGCTTCCGTGTTAGATATAGGGTCATTAATCAGGTAAGCCGCTTGGGTCGCTGCAGCGGTAGCAGGGCGGTTATTGCTCTTGGTTTGCAGTCACAGGTCCCTGGTTCTTTCTTTAGCTCTCCGTACAGCCCACCATCATTTTGGAGTGATTCTTGAGTGCAGAGCCAGGAATAACTCTGAGCATTGCTGGTGTTGGGCCCCCAAACCATGAACAATACAAATCAAACCAAAACAGCCTCAGTCCCATGATGGCAGATTCCCCCACCCTAACTTGGTGGGTTCTGAGCTGTATCTTGCTGTATCCCTGACCCCTTTTCGGTGTAGAAGAGGGTTGGGGCATTCTCAAAACGTGGGGTGATGGCACGTGGGGTTGACTATAACTGGATACCTTTCCAAAGATCTGGGCCACAGACAGAGCAAAGAGGGCTCATAACTTTTCTTGTTTGAAATGACCTGAACAACTTGGAACTGAACAACCTTGGAAGAGGTGATGTATTTAGATTTTCCAGGGAAGGAGATTGCCCATTCTTACGCTCAATATTTATGTGTTAATTAAAATTCTTCTTAACACACCCTAGTTCCTCAGATGGCTCTTACCTTCACCCCAGACATCTGGAGATGCTGGAGTTGAATCTGGCCTCTGCTACCCTCCTCCACAGAGAACAGAAGGCATGGGAATTCTCATGTGTGTAGGAACCTCAAAACTTAGGACAGAAGAAGGCATCCTCAGCAATGTGGGTTGCTGGGATATGTGGACATGGGGTCTGGAGACTTTTAGAACTGAGTTGGTTGGACACTTCTTACTGCGGGAAGGCAAGCCTCTCCTGTGTCACCCTGTTCGCTCTCGGGTAGCTGGCTCTGGAGCACTGCCCACTGGGTGTGCCTCCACACATAGAGTGAGTGGGGCGAGCCCCAGGCAGCAGGGACACTGGGACACAGATCCCCAGTTCATTCTCTGACCCAAGGCCTAGTCAGATACAAGCAGGGCCGGAAGATGCTGGACTCTCATCCCCTCCAGCCCTTTGTGGGTGCAAGAGAGTCGAATCCACCAGAGGCGACCTCCTCTTGTCACACTGACCCCTTGAGAATGAAGCAGCACCATTGAGGTCTGGGGTCATCCCCCAACCCCCACCCCACTCCACCTGGTCCTCACCTCCTGATCTCACTATATGATTTGGGGGAGGGGGTAAGAAGCAGTGGTGGGTGGCCCCACATCCGTTTGGAGTCCGACTTTGGTTCCCACACTCGGGGACCACCCACTTGCCCTGCTCCCACAAATGTCTGGGGAATCCAATGAGCAGTCTTCCTCGAACAGAAGGGAATCCAATGTAGGCTTTTACCTAGGTGAAAGTCCCGTTGCTAAGGAGTTTGTCTACGCAGGTTGGGAGTGGTGAAGATCTTCTTTGAAATTCCTTTTCTGGCCTTTTGTTTCAGCAGGAGCTTCTCTGGGTCTGTTGCTGGCCATAGGTGAGGTCGTGATCAGGCCTTAAGTCCTGTTTTTTGCAAGGTTGACCTTCACAACTTCAAAGCTATTCCCAGGAAATTTACTGTCTTTGCCTTGGGAGGGGGGACCTTCCTATCTGCCTGTATGCCTACATCAATTCCCTCCAAACCATTAGGATGTGCTGGAATTTAGGATGTTAGGAGCCCTCAACCCTGGCCCCAGAGGAGTGACTCCTGAGTGCAAAGGCAGGAATAAATAAGCCCTGAGCACTGCTGACTGTGTGTCCCTCCACAAAGATGCATATCCTAAGACTTCTAGTGCTGCCCAGGTAGCTGATTACTCCCTGTAGTACCAGGGGACCATGTGATACTGGATGTGAGCCCAGAAAAACCACCTACAGTCACAGAAAGCCTTGATCCCAGGAATCACTGAAATCGCTCACATCTGTCATTCATAAACCTGATCCCCCTGACATAGCGCTTTCTGTTCAATACACAAAACAAGTACTATTTTGTAGGGGTGGGGGTAAGGCACAACCACAAATACCCAAGAGTTACTTCTGGCTCCCCAGGCTGGATCACTCCAGGTGGGCCTGGGAGTGAAAGGGATCATATCCCATCATCCCCTGCAAGACAAACACCCAGCAGTTCCTAAAATCTGAATTCCAGTTCACCTTGAATGCATGATTCAATCTCCCCCAAGCCTTGGGTGGGATACACAAGGCCTCCATTATCTCTGGGTTCCTCAGAACTTGCCTTTTGACCATTTTTTTCCATTTTTGTTTCCCACCTTGCTCATGCTCAGGGGTTTCACCTGAATATGTACTCAGGAATTACTCTGGGAGTGTGGTGCTTGGGGGATCCCATGGCAAACACTGTGCTTTAACCTTTTGATGTCTTAAATATACACTCCTAGTTCATTCTTTTTGTTACAGTTCTCAAGTTCAAATTAAACTGGTGACTTCAGTACTATGAGGGAAAGGGAATTGCTGATGTTTGCAATTCAGGGAAACACAAAGATCTTCCCATTCTGTACACTCTTAAGAGTTCTTGCCACTGTGTATTTTCATACGCCTACTAATGCCTGAGTTCCTGGTGAAGCTGAATTAACCTCCTGAGGTACCGTATATAGCAAACCATAATAATAATAATAGTAATGATTACTATTTCCTATGCCAGTGTCCCACAGTTGGGCTTGATGGGTATGTTAACCTGTAAATAATGGATCCTTTTTTTCTTTTTTTTCCGTCACACACGGAGATGCACAGGGGTTACTCCTGGCTTTGCACTCAGGAATCACTCGTGGCTGTGCTCGGGCGACCATACGAGATGCTGGGTATCGAACCTGGGTCGGCCGCATGCAAGGCAAACGCCCAACCCGCTGTGCTATTGCTCTAGCCCCTGTAAATAATTGGTCTTGATGATGGAATCCAGGTGAAAACTGATTAAATAGGAACTAAGTAAATGGGTACAAAAACCACCCCTCGATCACAGCTGTCAGTGCCACTCTTTTTGTTTTCTTTTGATTTTTGGTCAAACCCAGAGATGCACAGGTTTTACTCCTGGCTCTGCACTCAGGGATTACTCCTGGTGTTCTTGGGGGACCCTATGGAATGCTGGAAATTGAACCCGTGTTGACTGCATGCAATGTGAACGCCCTAGCCGCTGTGCCTCTGCTCCTGTCCAGTGTCTCTCCAGCTCTCTGGGTTGGTGATAGGCTAGTTCCTCTACATCTTCAGGGCTGGCTTCAGAGTCACTGCACCCATTTTGATGAATGACTTCCCAGAGAAATTCACTGTCCCATGACCCATTCACAATCTACTTGAGTGTTTTACTTTGGATCAATCTGCTTTTGTTTTTATGATGGACATGTGCGTGGGAACATTGGTTCCATGTTTGACAAGTATAGGACCAAGGGACTCTGCCTTAACTCACTGCTCTGAACTCTGTGACCAGCCCCTCCAGCACTTACCTCTCCTCTCCTTTACCTGAGCTCATTTCTCTTGCACTGAATCACCTGGTCTGGCACTTGTCTGTCTGCGCTTGGAACCTGGCACTTTAAGGCTCCTTGGTGAAATGGATGATGTCACAGATGGGAGTCTTCCATATGCACCTTTATTTCCTAATGATGTCCAGTGAATCAGGCCTCCACCGGGCACACGTTTAAAGGACAAAATGATACTTCAGTCGAAGGGGGGCACTGAAGGCCAGTTAGTGGCAAGATATGAGGGTCTCTCACCTCCAGTGCCTGTGATGTGACCAACGGGATCGTGCCAGCTTTTGGGGCACTTTTGTGGTTGTTTTTCACTCCCCCTTATCCATATCCAGTGGGTTCCTGGGGTCTGCCTTGCTCCAGAGGCTTTAGGAGGATATGGAGATTTGCTAGGTATTCTGCGGGATTTTAGTACGGCACAGGGGTCTTGGCTGTGAGTGCATTATCCTTGGGGGGCATCTTCACTTCTAGCTCTGCGATGGGGCAGCATTGCCAGGATGCAGAGCTGATTATGGGGGCTGTGGGTCTTGAGGATGTCGGACCTGCTGATGGCAGAAGTTTTGACCATCCCAAACTTCTCAACCAGGGCTTGTACCAGGCCCTGTCCCGCAACTTTTGGTGTAGACATGTGTGTGTAAAACTGCCAGATCACTTTGAGGTGCAGCTCCTCAGCCCCCAATGGTGAGAGACCTTGTTGAAGCCCGTCTTTCTCATTGGCACCTGCCAGAAAGAATCCTGGGGACCTATTTCTAGCATGTGGCTGAGGGTTGTAAATGAATAAATAAATGAACGTCGGGACTCAGAGAGATGGTCTTGGCGGCTGTTTGCAAAGTATTTTTGTGAATTTTATTTCCTTCGTTAATACAAAGACTCTCTGCTCGACATGTTATCTGTTCAGCTCATCTCTCTCCCATCTATCCCAAACCTGGCGACCTCCTGATGTCTGGATCACCTGATACTACCATGGAAACGAGGAAAAATGAACCTTTCTGAGCAGGGAATTGCCTGGTCAGGAATATTTGAAGCCTGGCCCTTTAAGACTCTGGGCGAACGTGGGGGTGACGTCACAAAATCCGCGGCCTTTATCCTCCAGGTTTGGTGTTCTGTGCGGAAGTGCCTACAGGTCGTGTGGTTGCAGAAGGTGAGGCGCGGGTGAGGGGCCACCCAGGCGGGCAGCGGGGTCCTGGAAGGTTGGTTTCCCCGCCGCCCACCCGGGTGGTCGCTCTGAGCAACTGAACCCCCACGGTCTCCGCCTTGTGGGCGGCGGGGTTGCTCCGTGGAGGTGGCCCGGGGTGGCGGCCCCTCACCCAGGATGCACCGAGCGCTCCTGCCGAAAGGTTTATCTTGTTTATAAACTGATTTTGGTGGAACAAAGGTTGTTTTCACTGAGTAGAACTTATTTAGGAAGATGCATGAGGAGGGAACGCGGCTGCCCGGGTTCGATCCCTCCCCCCCCCCACAGTGTCTTGGGACCAGCCTGGAGTGAGCCCAGAGCCCAGAGTAACCCCTGAAAATAGCCATGCGCCCAAAAATAAAAGGTGGGTGGGCAGAGGAAGCACGTGGTCGAGGAGAAAAACGAATGTGAAGTGCAAAGGTCCTAAAAGCTTCAGAAACGAGGACAATAACCGAACCAGCAAAAGTGGAAAAGTTTTAATTTTTTTTATGTGTTTTACACCTGGTGGCGCTCAGGACTCCCTCCCTGGGGATCCGAGTACCCTTTGGGGTGTTGGGGTGCGGGCCAGCGCCCTCCCTGCTGACCCATCGCTCTGGACCCTCACAAAGCAGAAAGTGCCAGAGCTAGAGGGAGCCTCAGTCTCCCCCAGTTCTGATGGGGCGGGTGAGGGCAGCTCAGCGTTATCTTAGTTTCTGGGTGACGACCAGCACCTGGTCAGTCACAGGGGTGGGTGGATCATCCCAGCAGTGTCCCCAGGACATCCCGTTACTGGCCCCCTGTCATTCCTCAGGCTGATTGTGGAGTAGGTAAAGCATGGGATTCCATCATCAAAGGGACCTGGGGGCGCATCCTTTTTCCTCGTGGTGGTTGTTGAGCCCCACCTGGCAGTGTTCAGGGGTCACTACTGTGGTTGCTCAGGGTACCCCATATCTGGGTCAGCAGCATGAAAGAGAAAAACCCTCCCCTCTGTCCTGTCATTCTTGGGGGGTGTCGGGGCTGGATGGGGGGTGGGGATGGCCACATTCTTCATATGCTTGGGGCTCAAAAGCATTTGGGAGAGCCTTTGATTTTCACTGGTTCTTGTGCATTCAGTGGGTTCTGGGAGTTCAGGGAGATCTGGAGCTTCTCTTTTCTTTTTATTTATTTGTTTTGCATTTGGGGTCACACCCAGCGGGGCATTATGGTTACTCCTGGCTCTAAATCCAGCAAGCACTCCTAGTGGTGCTAGGAATCATAAAGGATGCCCAGAATTAAACCCAGGTTTGCCACCTTCAAAAGAAATGCTCATTTTTCTATGCTGTCACTCAGGGCCCAAGGTGTGGAGCTTAAAGCCAACTCAGGTTGCGGTCTGGAGGGGTGCATCAGGGTGGTGCTACAGTGGATCTTGCAACCAAATATGCCATCTTAGCAGGAAGTAGCTTGGGCACTTCCAGAGTGTGCCCTAAACCATCTAATAATGCAAGTTAGGATCACTATTGGCCACCACAACTTTATGCGTTTAAATGAAATAATGATTCAGTCTGTAGGAAGTACAACTGCAAGACTCAGTTACTTCTCCTGCCTTTGCACTCAGGGATCACTCCTGGCTGGGCTCAGGGCACCGTAGGGGATGCCAGGATTCAAACTTTGTTTGGCCGAGTGCAAGACAAGCACCTCACCTGCTATACTGTGTCTCCAATCTCTTTACACAGAAAATTCTTTTTTTTGATTTTTAAGGTCACACCCAGGATGATCAGGGTTTACTCAGGGTTTGCATTCAAGAACCACTCCTGGCATTGCTGGGGGACCATGTGGGATTTCAGGAATCGAACTCAGGATGACCTCATGGAAGGCAAACTCCCTAGCTGCTGTACCATCGTTCTGGCCCCAGAAATGTCTTCATTACTTAATTTATTGTACTTTTTTTTGGCCACAGCAGCACTCAGTCCTCAGGGGTTACTCTTGGTTCTGAGTTCATGTATCATTTTTAGCATTGCTGGAGTGGGTGAGCCTATGTCCTGTTGCATATTGACCCCGGCTTAGCTGCTTGAAAGAAAAGCACCCTATCAACTTATTAGCTTTGCTAACCCTATGTGATTATATTTCCTCAGAAAAAAGAATTTCTGCCTCACCTGCCCAGATTCCAAGCATCTCCACTGTCTATCTCTCCAAGACCAGAGGTGCGCCCTGCTGTTGAAGTGAGTACTTGCAGAAAGGGGTTTTCCGGGGATCATCTGCAATAGGTTCTAAATGTCTCACTCTTAGGGGCTGGTGCAGTAGTACAGCCAGGAGGGTGTTTGTCTTTCTTGCGGTGACCAGAGTTATCCCTGCCACAACATAACTAGGTGATGATATTTTCCCCTGAGCATCGCTAGGTATGACTCCAACCCTCCCAGTCCAGAATTTGTCTTGACACATGAGTATTCTTTGAGCATCTTTTTGGGGTTGGAGTGATTTTCCTGTCTTTCCCTCCCCCCCCACTCCATTTGCTACAAACTTGGAGATAGTCAGAGACTCTCCCCCTCTTGTGTCTGTGTGTCTGAGATGCAAGGGGAGCCAATGCCAGTTACCCAAAGTTAAATGAGGTGCTCAGCCCTCTGAGCTCCTCTCCTTCGGTGTATCTCACTACTTGGGGAGCAGATGAGCTGAGATTTGGGGCCACACCTGGTAGTACTTTTGGTCTGTGCCCTGCTCTGTGCTCAGGGGATTAGTGGACACTGGATACCAGGGAAGGCCCTCTGGGCTTCCAGGTGGCTGGCATCTGCTTCAGTCAGGTGTGCTCTCTCCTGTTTATACCTTCATGGAAGGTTCATACACGTGAAATTTCTTGATCCCTTTCAACAGATGGCTGTTAGGGGAAAATGAAGGAGTTGGAGGCTCTGGGCAAAATTATGGACTTTAACATCTTGTTTGGGCTAAATTTAATTTTTCTTTTGTTTTTTTTCTTTTTTCTTTTTTTGGACACAGCGGTAATGCTCAGGTGTTATTTCTGGCTTGGCACTCAGGAATCACTCCTGGCAGTGCTTGGGGAACTATATGTGATGCCAGGGACCAAACATCTTGTTTGGGCTAAATTTAATTTTTCTTTTCTTTTTTTTTTCTTTTTTGGACACAGCGGTAATGCTCAGGTGTTATTTCTGGCTTGGCTTGGCTTCCATCTCAACAGAAAAAAAGGCCTTCTTTAAATCAATGAACTTTAGACAGAGTGGCATCTTGAACTCCTGAGAAACCTCAATGAGCTTAGTAATCGTGTGGATATTGTAGATGGCACTGAATCCTTTTCGGAACACGGCTTGTTCATATGGTTGTTCTTCATCTAGAGTTCTGCTAATCCTATTCAAGATGACTCGAGTGAACAGTTTGCAGATGACAGAAAATAGGCAGTTTGGGCGATAGTTGCCAATGTCGTGGATGTATCCCTTCTTGTATAGTACAAGAAGGATGGAACCTTGGATTCAACAGGTAGCGTGTGAAGAGCCGAGCCAGTGTATTGATGAGTACTGATGGTAAGTTCTTCAGGTGTTCAGGTCTGATCTTGTCGGTGCCAGGTGCTCTTTGTTTCTTTACCGACAAGATGGCGTGTTTTATTTTGGAAGGGAGAACATTGGGAACGATATGGCAATCGTGCAGAAGGTGATATGTGGGCAAGTGGAAGTGGCTATTAAAGAGATCTGAGTAGAAGTCATGAATAATCTTCTCCATTGCCCTTCTGGAAGATGTGATAGATCCAGGAGGATGTCGGAGGGCAGTCATCTTGGTCTTGTAGTTGGTGAAGGACAGGCGGACATTATGAATGCTTTTCCCGGCTTCTGCCACATCTACCAGCATCGCTGTTCTCCTGTCTTTGAGGTCATCCTTGATGGCTTCTCTGCATTGCTTTGCCAGCTCGGACGTTCACTTGGGGTTGCCCGAGGCATGTGCCAAGCCATGTTGGCGAATAAGTTCCACAGAGTTCAAAGAAAGGCGGTTTTTTTCGTGGTTATCTGTCTCGGCCCCGAGAGTTCCAGCAGCAGGAATCCCTGAGTAGTGCTGGTGTGACCCTCTCCCCACATAAGTAAATAGAACAAGTTAACAGAAAACTCATTGATCCTCGCGAGGAATCTGCTTCATGTGAGATAATTTCAAAGGTGTGTCTCGGCTATGTGGGGATGCATTATTGCCTTCGCACGTGTATGCCACTAAGCTATCCCACTAAGCTCCACACTAAGCTAGTACCAAACCCAGTTTCGGGCCCCTTTTATTTTCACTCTACACTGGTGCATCAATTTTCTGCAGAGGGAGTTATTTCCAATTACTGTGTCTGTTCTTTGAGTTGGAAAAAATTACACAGCTATGTGACCTGCAGTTGGTCTATTTTACTTGTCCATCTTGCTGAAACGTCAGGTTGTTGCCTGGAAAGTCCATCCACGTGTCAGAATTGCAACCGAGTAGGGTAAATGTTAGAAACCAACCTGCAGGTCTAAAATTTTTTGACGAGAAGACTATCAGCCACAGCACAGTAATTTTAATCCTACTCTGCTTTTCTTCGGGTAGCAAGAGCCCAGGTGGAATTCTTCTGGTCATGCACAGTGTGACAAAGTCTCGAGTGAGCAGTTATGCCTTCAGCCCCATGAGGATGCCAAGACAGGTGGTATGTCTTCTGTGGTTTACCAGTAGGAAGTGAGTGCCCATAATGCAAAGAAGCGCTCCCCTGGGACAAGCTACTCAGAGGCTGTTCTTCTCAGTCCATGGACACAAACTGCCCCAGGGGAGAAGCCCCTGGACTATGGGAAAGGAGCACTGTTTATAGTGAATCCTGTTATGCACCAGTTATGTACTCCACAAGATATGAAGACTGGAATAGAACCCACGTTACCCAAGTGAAAGAAAGCTCTCACACTCTGGCTCTCCATACAGCCCCATGATCATGCCTGAGTGCTTCCTAAGTGCAAATCCAGGAGAACCTCTGTGCGTTGCTGGATTTGTGGCCCCAAAACCATGAACAAATCAAATAAAACCAAAACAGCTTCATTCCCTTATTGAAGGATTAGCTCTCCCCAACGTGGGTGCTTCTGAGCTGTATCTTGCTGTATCCATGCTGCCTCTTCCTCGTAGAAGAGGGTTGGGTACCCTCAGAACGTAGGGTGATGAGGTGTGGTTGCCCATAGCAGGAAATATTTCTAAATGGTTTCGTCACAGACATAACAAAGTGGCTTCAGATGTTTTTTTAGCTCAGAGTGTCTCAGTCACTGTCCTCCCATTCTTCATTGATTTGCTCAAGGGGGGCCCAGTAACATTGTGAGACTTGTTACTGTGTTTGGCATATCGAATACATCACTGGAAGCTTGCCAGGCTTTGCCGTGTGGGCAAGGTACTATTGTTAGCTTGCCGAGAGGGTGGAGGAATCAAACCAGGTGGCCATGCCGGCTGCATGCAAGGCAAACACCCTACCCGCTGTGCTATTGCTCCAGCCTTGCAGCTTTGCCTTGCTCTGTCCATGTCAGATTCAATCCTCTGCACCCCTCTGGGTCTAGAGGCAAAGATGGAGCAACCCACTCAACCCCCGAGGTAGTTCAGCCATGTATCCCACAAGATCTGAAGGTGGAAATAGAATGCTGGTCACCCATGTGAGAGACTCGCACCCTCAAGGCTCTCCCACCACTGCCCCTTTGAAGCTCCATGCTTGATCTTTAATTACCCCATACTTAACACAGAAGCAAACCTAAGGGTGGAAAATTCTTAGAGAAATGGGCCTGGAGAGGGACGGGATCGCTCACAGCTCCATCTCATGGCGTTTCAGCATAACTTCCACGGTCCAAATTTTCCCACGTTTAAGATTTTCAGCCCTTCTCTTTGCTTAAATGTTAAGTATGGGGTCATTAAGGATCCAGCACGCAGCTTGGGCCGCTGCAACAGGAGCAGAGTGGATAGGGCTTTTGCTTTGCATCTATAGGACCCGGGTATAGTCATAGATTTCCCCTACGATTCTTCAGTCATGTCCATAGTGATTCCTGAGTGTAGAGGCAGGAGAAGGCCCTGAGCATATCCGGGTGTGGCCACAACCATAAAGGAACAAACAAGAAAGAAAAGTAAAACACAGAGCTTCAGTTCCTTGATGGCGAATTCCATCACCCCGACTAGAGTGTGTCAGAACTATATATTCTTCCATTCCCCACAACCGTGTTGAAGGCAGACTACCCTCCTAATGTGGGGTGATGGGATGTAGGTTGCCCATAACAGGAAACATTCAAAGGGCTCGGTCACAGGCATCACAAGGTGCATTAAGAACCTTTCTTGTACAGAGAGAAAAGAACAATTAATGCGAGAAAATAAACTTGCCTTGCTCATTAAAGGTTCAGTTAAATCCTCTGCACCCCATCCAGGTTTAGAGACAGATCTAGGGCAACCCACTCGACCCCCAAGGCGATTGAGATATCCTCCCCACAAAGATCTGAAGGCTGGAATCGAGCCCAGATTACTCAAGTGAAAGACAAGCAACCGCAGGCTTTCCTTCCTACTGCTCCACCTGTGGAAGAGGCTTGCTTGATCCTTTATTACCCCATACTCAACACTGAAGCAAACCCAAGGGTGGAAAATTCTTAGAGAAACGAGCACGTTTTGTTACTTTAAGTTCCCCAAATGAAAGCAATCTTTCTATGTTCGTCCCTTTCTTTCAGACTAACACACAAGAATAGCCGAGACAAGTTCCAGGTGGTTTATTCCATCGCATGGAGACCAGCCGCACACCCTAGGGAAAAAGGCAGCTCAGATAGAGAAGGGAGCACGGAATAAAGGGTGCTGAGAGGATCCTCCCAGGATGGGAGATGCATGCTGAAAGTTTACTATAGACTGAACATGATTACCACTCAATGCCTCATTTGCAAACCAAAGCCCCCAAAAGGAGAGAGAACAAAAGGGAATGCCCTGCCACATAGGCAGGGTGGGATGGGGGGGTGGGAATGGGAGGGATTAAATGGGATCAGTGGTGGTGGAGGGAAGTACTCGATAATTGTATAACTGAAACCCAAGCACAAAAATTTGTAAGTCTACAAGTGTACCTCATGGAAATTCACTAATTTAAAAAGAAATAAATAAATAAAAACAGAGAAACAAATCAATAAATAAAAACAAAGAAACGATCCTGAAGAGGGACAGAAACGCCCACAGCGCCATCTCGTGGTGTACCAGCAGAACTGCCGCGGCCCACCTTTCCCACGTTTTAGATTTCCAGCCCATTTCTTTGATTCAGTGTTAGGTATAGGGTCATTAAGGATCAAGGAAGCCACTTGGGTCGCTGCAGTGGGAGCAGAGCGGTTAGTGCTCTTGGTTTGCAGTCACAGGCCCCGGTTCTTTCTCCGGCTCTCCATACAGCCCCACCATCATGCCGGATTCCTGAATGCAACATCAGGAGAACCTCTGCCGTTGCTGGATTTGTGTCCCCCAAACTATGAAAAAACCAAATACAACCAAAACAGCCCCAGTCCCTTATTGGGGGATTCCCTCTCCCCATCGTGGGGGTTTCTGAGCTGTATCTTGCTGTATCCATGCTGCCTCTTCCTTGTAGTAGAGGTTTGGGCTCCCTCAGAATGTGGGGTGCTGGGGTGTAGGTTGCCCATAACAGGAAATATTTCTCAATGGTTTGGTCACAGACATAGCAAAGTGGCTTCAGAAGGTTTCTAGCTAAGTGAAGAGAACAAAATTGAAAATAAATGACTTTGCCTTGCACTTTCCACGTCAGTTCAATCCTCTGCACCCCTCGTGGTTCAGAGACAAAGTGAGAGCAATCAACTCGATCCTCAAGAAGATTCTTTCTTTGGCTCTCCATACAACCCCACCATCATGCCGGAGTGATTCCTGAGTGCAGAGCCAGGAGTAACCCTGAGCATTGCTGGTGTTGGGCCTCCAAACCATAAACAAACCAAATAAAACCAAAACAGCCTCAGTCCCGTGATGGCAGATTCCCCCACCCTAACTTGGTGGGTTCTGAGCTGTATCTTGCTGTATCCCTGCCCCCTTTTCTTTGTAGAAGAGGGTTGGGGCATCCTCAGAAAGTGGGGTGATGGCACGTGGGGTTGACTATAACTGGAGACCTTTCCAAAGAGCTGGGCCACAGACAGAGCAAAGAGTGCTCATAACTTTTCTTGTTCGAAGTGAACAGAACAATGACAAAATAATCTCACCCTGCTTGTAACCGACCAGGTTCAATCCCAAGTACTCAATGTTTCCCAGAACCCTGTGGGCACGCACCAAAACAGTCCCCCCCCCAAAAAAAAAAAAACTCCTCGGAGCCAGAGCTACAGTGTAGCTGATAGGATGTTTGCGTTGCATAAAGCCAACTTGTGTCCAATCTCAGGCATCCCATTTTGCCGCAGACTGGCTCGGTCAAAGACCACCAGGCTGAGGGGAGACCAGGCGAAGGTGCACAGGAAAGCAGGAGATTCGGCGCGTTGGACAGACAGACACCAACACAAGAGAGGCTGAGTGCTGCTGCGGTTTATTGCATCCAGAGTTCTTTTTATACAGTTACAGAAACAACGTGGCAAAGCACACATTACATCAGACCATGGGTCATGTTCCCAAAACATCAAGGGGCACGTACACGTTCTGCTTTAAGATTAGGGCAGAAGATCCGCTTGTCCCAATAAAATATCTGGGTGAAATATTATGTTCCTTATAATTCCTTTATTGTCTACTTTTACTGACATTTAAGTTTTTACTTCCCTAAAAACGCCTACCCATTTTTCATTTTTCATCATCCTGTTATTCGTCGATTGCCTCGAGCAGGCCCCAGTAACGTCTCTTTCATCCTAGCCCTGAGATTATATTCAAGGCTATTTAGGAGAATGAGACCCATCATTGTTACTGGTATCTGGCATATTTGGTACGCCACGGGGAGTTTGCCAGACACTGCCCTGTGGGCAGGCTACATTTGGTAGCCTGCAAGTTTGTCCAAAGTAGTAATGAGACAACAAGATGTCATAAAAAAAAAAAAGTTTTGACAAGATGTCGCGCGGCCGCATTTGCGGCCGCGCGATTCCGGGATCTGGATTTTATAGTCTCTGAGTCTTGGCCGCTGATGGGATTACACGGCGCCAGGGGGCCAGGTGGTGGGTGTGACCCCCGCCTACTGGAATTTGGAGGATCTGGGTGGAAGATGCTCGACTCCAATTCGAGTAGGCTTGGAGGTCTCGGCCCCAGAACCCGCGTGGCTTTGTCCCTCTGCCAGTACCTTCATGTGTGCGGAGAGTGGTCTCAGCATGGTGGTGGCTGGTCCTGGAGGTCTTCGGCTGCCGGAGCCCTGGTCGGGGCGGGGAGGAAAGCTCAACCCGCTCCCCTCCAAGGGGCTCCGGGAAGGAACACCCAGGCGCGGGGGCAGAAGACTGCACTGTTCTCGTCCGGGATCTGGATTTTATACCCATAAACTAAAAAAATATCAGGACTTTACAAAAGCTAATATTAACTCGACTTTACTAGCAAGCATATAAAAATCAGGACTTTACAAAAACTAATATTAACTCTACTAGCAAGCATATTTCCAAGGCCAAAAGTTAAATCAAAATATCTTATTACAAACTATCAAAATTAACTAACAGGCAGTCTCCTATTCCCACAGAATGGCAAGTGAAGACTTCATGTCAGAGGCGCCTAGAAATCAGAAAAAGGGGGCTACCGGAGGCATAGACCTGTGGGCCGCGAACCTCCCATTCCCAGGGACCCAGGCCCTTGCCTGAGCCCCCTTGCAGCATGTTGCTACGTGGGTGACGCCGTAGCCGGCGTGGCAATTCCTCCCATTTTATTTTTTAGACACATGGCATACATGTCAACCCGAAACTTCTGCATAGAACGAAGCACGCTTCGGAAAAAACAGGGAAGAATAAAAATAAGAATAAAAATAACTACTCCAATTACTAAAGCCAATAGGGCAAAATCAATAATATAATGAATCCAATCAAATGGATTGAGGGCCTTGATGCCTTTAGTCAGACCAGAGGCCAGATCACTTAATTCAGATGTCTTATCATAAGCCTGGCTCATAGCTGCAATATCCCTCTGTATGCTCTCCAGGTCATGAGTAATAGATTGATCCTGCCAGACTCCCAGCAGGTGATGTTTAACCTTATTCCAACAGAAGAAGTGTTATAAGGCAAAGGAGTGACACAGATGGCCCTGAATTGTTCATGACAACGAGTATGCATCACTCTTTTAAGATTTTCAAGATCCTGACCAAGAGCCAGGACCACTTCTTCCAAAACATTAACCTTTGCTTCTAATTTCTTATCAATAATTACTTGTTCAGATAAGGCAAATGTAACATTCTTATTCAATTCATTAACAAAATGAGCAGTATGAATTTCCTCAACTAAAGCAGCTGTGGTAATAGCAAAGGTGGTAATGATAGATATTAAGGCCGTAATGCCAAGAATCAAAGCGGCCACAAACCGTTTGGGTCGAAATAAAGCATGTAATTCCTTGAGGACCTGGATAGCAGAATTATCATACCAGGTCATGTTGGGCAAATGTATGGGCAGCATGACAAAAGATGGCCTCTGGACAATCAACACAATATCCTTATTAGCATCATGGTTAGGAGAAACACAATTGGTTAATTCACAATTTCGACAGGTCACATGATAAGAATTGGAGCCAAGAGAAATAATATACATATCATCATATTTTGCCAATAATAAAGCATATGGATAGGATACACAACTTCTCACTGCCAGTACAGTATAAGAGGCCTGTCTAGGGCGTTTCTGAAGAATCATATTATAGGCGGCTATAAGGCGGAACAGATCACGATGGACTTTTTGCCCGGCAGGAGTCTTAGCCACCCAAACGGGCTCCAAATAGCCGGGCGAAAACCAATGAGATAAAGGCTCGTTGGTTGGAGAGGAGAGTACAAAACCATGACACTTGTTAGGATTATTTTGTAATTGCTGCCTAATACATGATCTATTATTAGTGGAGGAGGAATAATCCCAAATAGTAAAATTAGAAATAGCAGTGGGAGTATACTGTATGGCGGTTGAGTCAAAACCGCAATCCAACCATTTGGGAAAAGGAGAAAGGTTACTGTCCCAGAATTGATCAATATCCCGATATTTCTCTACACATTTTTCCAGAGGCATATTTGGATCTGAGACAAAGACATCCTTAAGAGATGGCACACCACCCAATGTTGACATTTTCGTTTCCCACACCCAACGCTTGCCCTTATCGGGGGTTTCACCTTTCACTCTGCGAGGGGAATCAGTCAAGAAGGTACGATAGCTGACAATCATACAACCCTGAGCACCATAATTCCCCAAGGCAAAGCAAATGGGAAGAGAATCTGAGTGACCAGAAAAATCAGTCAATCTAGACACATGTTTTCTATCAGAAGAATCCTGAAGGCCTCCCATGAGCTCAGAATGATTAGTAAGTAATTTAAGGGAGGTTTTGTCAAGCCATCCCACAGGGTGTAACAATGGGGGACTGGGCACATAGGCCCAATAAGCAGTTGATGATGAACCCGCAGGGGGAGAAGGCAAGGCCTGTCCAGCTGACAGTAAGGACAGGATTGCCGGGAAAACACACTCAGCTGTTGGTTTAGGCATCTTCTTCCTCGCTAGGGCTTTGGCATGCTGCATCAGTCTCCGGAATTGCGTCCAAGTTGGCAGGTCCTGTGGCTGGAGCGACAGCCTTTCCATCTGCTTGACCAGTGACGCTGCCGTCTGCTTTTTCTTCCTTTTTTTTTCTTGCGCCTGCGGTGCCGGCCTGACAAGGCGGTCCGGGATCCAGATGGGAGACTCGGCATCCTGAGGAAAAACACAACCATAGCCTCGGCCTGAAGCCAGTAAAGGATCGGGCCCTTTCCATTGGCCCGTAAGGAGGTCTTTCCAGAGCACGTTTGCTTGTGCCATGGGGGGCATCTGCCAGTGCCTTTGAGCAGGAGTCTGCCCATCAGAGTCGGCATTCAGGTGATTGATCACAAAGAGGGCATGGCTCAAAAGATGATGTGGCGAGTGATACTGCTGTGCGTCTTGTAGACGCTGCAGTTGTATTTTTAACACTTCATGAGCTTGCTCAATAATAGCCTGCCCTTGAGGATTGTAAGGAATGCCAGTGGTATGTAAGATACCCCATCGTTGGAGAAAAGAGGCAAAGGACCTAGAGGTATAAGCAGGTCCATTATCTGTCTTGATATGTAATGGCCTTCCCATGATCATAAAGCATTGTAAGAGGTGTTGAATCACATCCTTCAAGGCCTCTCCTGTTCTTGCAGAGGCAAACATAAAATGAGAATAAGTATCAATAGTTACATGAAAATACTTCATCCTTCCCAAAGAGGGGACATGGGTTACATCCATTTGCCAGAGGCTCAGAGGTCGTAGGCCTCAGGGGTTTACCCCCATTTTTGGCCCCCCTGAAGGAGGGGGACAATGAGCACATTCTTTGACAATTTGCCGTGCCTGCTCTCTCGTGATTTTAAACATGTGTCTTAAAGCTTTGGCGTTTTTATTTTTTTTTTATTTATTTATTGAATCACCGTGGGAAAGGTTACAAAGCTTTCAGGTTTAGGTCTCAGTCATGCAAATATCAAACACATTTCCCTTTACCAAAACTTATTTTTTACCATGAAGAACCCCAATAAAACCCCACCCCCCACCCCTCCCAGTCCCTGTGGGGCAGATGAATTCTAGTTAACACTCTATCTGCTTTCATTAGATTCATTGTTTCAATAAAAGATTCACCACTATTATTTAGAGTTTACCCCCCCCCAAAAATCAGACATGCTGAAAAAGCATTGTGAAGTGATTTGCTTTCTACAGCTGGGTTCAAGAATTAAATGTTGGTTTTGGATTTCTGCTATTTTACTTATTGAACCTGGAAGTATTTCTACTGAAAGTCAGATAGTTAAGAAATTGGTTTCTGTGTACTGGAGACGTGGCCGTGCTGGAGAGCCGCTAGTGGGGGGCAACTGGTGGCCTCGGTAGGGCGTGAAGGGCGGACTGAAACGCCCCCCTTCCCTTGAGGTTTTAGTCGCCCCCACTACCCCGGCTCATACCTGCTGTCCACAAGGCTCCCATGAGGCCGCCATCTTTCTTTCCAGAGAGGAGAAGGCGACTGGGGCAACACCCTTTCCCCTCTGGACAGACCTGATGGCCTGGATTAACGCATAGTCCATTCACTTTTCTGCTCCAAGCTGCCGGGTTCTGCATTAAGTCCTTGTAAAGCATTGGCGTTTTGATGATGTAGTGCGTGGCTATCCTGAGCCTCTGTCACTGACAGTATGTGGCTCCTAGTTAATAAATCAGCCATGTGATTGCCCTGAGAAAGAGCCCCGGGCAGCTTAGTATGGCCTCTAATATGTCCCACATAGATCCAGTTAGTCTGGTCGTGCAAGATGGCCTGTAAATGTTTAAGTAAGGGGAGAATTGTTGAAGGTCCTGAGAGCAAAGCAGTCTCAATGTGTGGGAATAAATTAGCAACATATTTGGAATCAGTATAAAGATTCAAAGTTTGAGGAAAATGGGTTAAGGCAAGGTTCACTGCTTTAATCTCTGCTTACTGAGCTGAGGTCTGCTCTCCGTGTTCTACAATGGGGTCTTGACCTTCAATATACACAGCAGAGGTGCCATTGGAGGCGCCATCTGTAAACACAACTATACCTCCTGCTAGCGGGACAGGAGAACATATTTTTGTAAAAATTAAATCAACTGACTTTATAAATTCTAGTAGAGGATCCTGGGGATAATGGTATAGAATTTTTCCTGTATAACCCATTACAGCCAATACCCAATCATCTGATTCCTTATATAACATTTCGACTTGATCTTTATTAAAAGGAGTAACAATTATGTGGGGCTCCTGCCCAAACAATTCCCTAGATCTGACTCTACCTTTATAGATTATTTGAGACACCATAAAGGGCAAAGAGGCTACTGCCTTTTTCTGATGGTGAGGCAAGTGCAGCCATTCCAGGATACCTTGCTGCCACAGGCAGGCAGTTGGAGATTAAGGTGTGGCGAACACGAGCAAGTACCATGGTTGATTATAATCTAACTGTTTAACCTTAGCCTTTTCCAATGCCTGTTCCACCAGCTGAATGCCTTTCAAAGCAGCAGGTGTTAATTCCCTTTTTGATGTTGGGTGACTGTCCCCCTTTAAGATGTCATATAGGGGATCCAAGTCTCCTGTGGTAATATGTAAATAATTTCTAATCCAGTGAATATTACCCAACAACTTCTGAAAATCATTTAGGGTTTTTAATTTATCAGTTTTTATGGAGGCCTTTTGAGGGACAATAAAGTCATTTTGGAACCACTGTCCCAGATATCCTATGGGCTTGTCACATTGGCCTTTATCAGGAGCAATGACTAGCCCTTGAGCCGTTAATTGTTCAATGGTATCATGCAAAAGTTACCGAGCCATATGCTCCTTTGGATGAGCTAGCAAAATATCATCCATATAATGGATGATATAGGCCTCTGGGTTTTGCTGTCGAATTGGAGAAAGAGCCATATCAACATATTTTTGACATAGGGAAGGGCTATTTTTCATTCCTTGCGGCAAAACCTTCCATTGATAACGTCTGTAAGGCCGCTTGTAATTGGTTGAGGGGATACTAAAAGCAAATCTTTGACAATCCTGGGGTTGTAACTTAATAGTAAAAAAGCAATCCTGCAAATCAATAACAATAATTTTCCAATTTTTAGGAACGGCAACCGGTGATGGCAACCCAGGTTGCAAAGCCCCCATATCCTCCATAGTTACATTAATGGCTCTTAAATCCTGCAACAGTCTCCATTTTCCTGATTTCTTCTTTATTACAAATACAGGGGTATTCCAAGGGCTATTATATTCCTTTATATGTCCTTTATCTAATTGTTCCTGCACTAATATTTCTAAAGCCTGTAATTTTCCATCAGGTAGGGGCCACTGACTCACCACACAGGCTGATTATTCTTCCAAATAATAGGATCTGCAAAGATATTAACTGCAGTGGCCCCTATAAAAAACTTTGTTCTTGTTCTGACTCATGTTCTTTAGCAGTCAGGACACAGCCTAGTGCCTTTAGCAGATCTCGTCCCCACAACGTAAAGGGTAAGGAGGCAATAACATAAGGCTGGATAGTCCCTTCTTTCCCATCTGCCCTCCAGGTTAAAATGGAGGAACTTACTGTGGCTCCAACAACAGCTCCAACTCCCATAAGGGTGGCTCCGGTAGTGTGCACAGGCCATGAAGGAGGCCAGTCCCTACCGGCTATGCAGGTCTTATCAGCGCCGGTATTGAGCACTCCTCTAATCGGCTTTCCATTAATGTAAACAACTTTCAATGGTGCGAAATCCATCTCTTTAACCCAGGCAGCGACGTCGGCTGGAACCTCAGTCGCAACGGCTGCTACGTCTGTAGACCCAAACTGTCCCGAGCCTCTGCTTCCTGTAAGAACAGGTGTCGGCAAGGGAATGTAGGGCAGCACTAACAGCTGTGCAATTCTCTGACATTTATGCAGCTGTACAGTTTCTTTCAGAGGTTTTACCATTACTTTTATGTCTGATTCAGTATCTGAATCGACCACCCCGGGCACAATTTCCAGATGTTTAATAATGTTGGAGCTTCTGCCAATGACAAGCCCCATGGTGCCGGGGGGCAGTGTGCCCTTGGTACCTGTTGAAATTACTGTAATTCCATCCCATTTAGATAATATAATATCAACAGGACAGGCCAAGTCCAGACCAGCACTCCCGGGTGTTCCTCTGGGTAGGGAGTGGATTGTAGGAGCATCTGTTTTTAACGGAGTCGCCTTTTTGGCCGCTCTGTTCCCCTCTTTTTGTGTTGGGCTAAGGGGACACCCCTCATCTACTTTTTTGACTGTTCCTTATTCTTATTCCCTGTCAGCGGCACTCCATCCTTGGTAAATTTAGACTTACATTCATTCTTCCAATGTCTGCCTTTCCTACATTTAGGATACAGACCGGGCGGGCGAGAGCCCCGGTCCTTCTTCTCTGTACATTCTCTCTGCATATGCCCCTGTTTTCCACAGTTGTAGCACCGCGGCCCTGCATCCACACAGCCACTAAGCCCTTTCTTTACATAGGTCCCAAAGGACTGTACCTTCATGGCGGCGGCATAAGCAATGCCTTGAACAACAGCCGGGGAGGCATCAACAAAGGCCTTAATATAATCCTGAATAGTCCCTGTCTTCCTAATGGGCCTTAATAAGTCTTTGCACAGAGTGTTGGCATTTTCCCAGGCGAGTTACTTAATAAGTATCTCTGTCCCTTCCGAAGGAGGGAGCATTCTGTGCACGGCCTCTTCTAAACGGGAGATGAAGTTTTGATAAGTATCCTCATTGCCCTGGATAATGCCTGATAATGTGGTGCCTTTTACCCGGGAGGGGGCAATTTTGCCCATGCCACTACGGCATTCTTGGTGACGATCTCTAAAAATTCCCCGGGTATCTGTATCTGAGCCCTAGTGGTTGCGTGGTCCCCTGTTCCCATTAACATATCCATAGTTGGCTTAGCACCCCATTTATTTGCCATATCATTTATTGTATCTTTACATTTGTCTTCATATTCAGTCCGCCAGAGCACATAGTCTCCGGGGGATAACGATGCTTTCGCGACCTGATGCCAATCATACGGTGTCATCCGAGAGGCTGCCAGCATGTCTACAACTTGTAAAGTATAAGGAGCAGAAGCTCCTGAGGACTGGACCACGGCCCATAACTCCTGCAAAGTTTCTAAAGGAATAGGTTCCCAATGCAGGTCACCTTCGAGTGCCTCCATAACAGGAAAGGCAAACAAAGTGTCCCCGAGGCGCCGTGCCTCAGCCATGGCGCTGCGGAAGCCCACAAGTAGTGGATACAATCTGTGGGCTAGAACTGGACTTTTTGCTCTTCTAGCCCTGACAATGGGGAATGCCTTAAGGGCAGGGGGGTGATGGTCGCGAAAATCATCTTCCCAATCTCGTTTTGCCATTTCGCTAGCTATTTCCCAATCATCCCACTCGTCCTCCTCATCCTCCTCCTCTAATAGGGGAGCAGAGGGCCCCACTGGACCCTCATCTGGTGCTACTTCTGCATAAATAAGGGAAGAGGCGGTTTCCTCCTCTAGACCTTCTAAATCAGACGTTTGTGTAATTCCCTAATTTGTGACCATAATGGATAAGAACAAGGAGGCAGTTTCCTTCTCCCTCCTCCTTGCCATACTTATGCAGAGCTTTACCCACTTTCCGCCATTCAGACAGCGTTAGACTACCATCTCCTGGGAACCAAGGACAAAGATGTTTGACCACACGCAAAAATTCTGACAGAGCTGAATCAGTAACTTTTAAACCTTTTTCTAATAGCATGCGCCGCACGACAGCTGCAAAGAGCTTGTCGTCTTTTGACATCTGTACACCCATGATTACTTGATTACCTGCACTTAACCGGTGAGCCTTTACCGGCGGATCCGC
Organism: Sorex fumeus; assembly: GCF_029834395.1. Lineage (NCBI taxonomy): Eukaryota > Metazoa > Chordata > Mammalia > Eulipotyphla > Soricidae > Sorex > Sorex fumeus. Next base: position 560,652 of record NW_026606225.1, on the reverse strand, counting down.
GGAATCCTGGCAGGAGCCGATCCCTGCTTTGGAGAGAGAAAAGAAAGAAAGAGGGGGGATTACCTGTCCTTCCGGTCCCTGTTGGGGCGCCACCTGCCGCAGACTGGCTCGGTCGAAGACCACCAGGCTGAGGGGAGACCAGGCGAAGGTGCACAGGAAAGCAGGAGATTCAGCGCATTGGACAGACAGACACCAACACAAGAGAGGTTGAGTGCTGCTGCGGTTTATTGCATCCAGAGTTCTTCTTTTTATACAGTTACAGAAACAACGTGGCAAAGCACACATTACATCAGACCATGGGTCATGTTCCCAAGACAACAGGGGGCACGTACACGTTCTGTTTTAAGATTAGGGCAAAAGATCCGCTTGTTCCAATAAAATATGTGAGTGAACTATTATGTTCCTTATAATTCCTTTATTGTCTACTTTTACTGACATTAAGTTTTTATTTCCCTAAAAACGCCTACCCATAAACTAAAGAAAATATCAGGACTTTAGAGCTAATATTAACTCTACTTTACTAGCAGGCATGTAAAAATCAGAATTTTGCAAAAACTAATATTAACTCTACTAGCAAGCATCTTTCCAAGGCCAAAAGTTAAATCAAGATATTTAACAAGCAGGCTCCTATTCCCACAGAATGGCAAGTGAAGACTTCATGTCAGAGGCGCCTAGAAAACAGTGAAAGGGGGCTGCCGGAGGCATAAACCCGTAGGTCACGAACCTCCCATTCCCAGGGACCCAGGCCCTTGCCTGAGCCCCCTTGCAGCATGTTGCTACGTGGGCGACGCCGTTACCGGCGTGGCAATTCCTCCCTTTTTATTTTTTAGACGCATGGCATTCATGTCAACCCAAACCTTCTGCATAGGACGAAGCATGTTTCGGAATGCTACGTCGATGATGCCGTTACCGGCGTGGCAGCTGAGCAGGTGAAGGACATCTCCATGGTTCTCAGTTAGAACAAGCCTACAGAAAGAAAAATTCTGCTGGAAGTGTCTCTGGGAGGAGCACAGCAATTCCCGAACAAACCTTTTGGGTTTTGTTTCTGATCAGACCCAGTGATCCTCAGGATACCATAGGGGATGCCGACACCAAAGGGAGGCGGCGTCTGTAAGGCAAGCACCCTCCCTAATAGACTGCCTTTCTGGTCCCCATTAGCTTCACTATGGGCTCAAACCCACAATTTCACATGCACACAATATAACATTTGTGGTTGGTCAAGAGTACAGCAGGTAGCCTTGCATGGGGTGAGCACGAGTTGATCCCTGAACACCGCCAAAATCAACTTCTGAGAACTACCAGGAATAACTGCTGGGAATCCCCAGGCCACAAAACCAAAGAAAACTACATTTATTTCTATACTCAAAACACCATGGCATGGTCCAAAGGCAAAGATAAGTATGGTGTCATATTGACAGAGCGGGGTCCAGTGCTCCAGAAAGGGCACCCGACCCTGTAGGTGTACAGTCAGGCTGGTTATACAGCCAGGGGAACAAGGGCCTTGAAACTCATGAACCATTCCACATACCTGACAGATGAGGAAGAATAACAACAAAGTCAAGGAATCAAAGCTCAGTATTGCTCAGTAACAGACAGCTCAGGGGTGTGAAGGGCAGCAAGAGCACAGCACAGACACCTGATCCAGGAGCCCGAGGACCTCGGGGTCAGCATCATGTATCACATGCTCTCAAGGCACCCACACAGTGCCCAGGGCCTCAGCCAGGGTCCTCAGACACTCACTGGCACACACACCTCTCCTCCCCGGCTTTAGGGCTCCTCTTCCACCCAGGAGATTAACACTGGCTTCACACCAAAAAGCCCTGTCCCCACAGAGATGGAAGCATGGATTAGTCACAAGGAAAAGACGACAAGTAAACCTCGTGTGTTCCTGGTCTATCCGGCCATATTACTGAAAAGGCATGACCATAATATCCACTTTCAATATGCCAGAGATTGGTGGGGAGTGAGACATAAGCCAAGGTTTCAATGTAAGAGTTAAATAATGGGGCCCCAGATAATACCACTAATGGTCTAGGCTTGGCCCGGCATATGGCTGACTTAAGTTTCATCCCAGCACTGTATGTAGTTTTGTTTTGTGGTCACACTTGGCAATGCTCAAGGATGAATCCTGTATCTGCACTCAGGAATCACCTCTGGTAGTATTGGCTCCATGGAAGGTCAGTGATTGAACCCGGTTTGCTGCGAGTAAGGAAGCGCCCTCCGCACTTACGTTCTCTCACCCTGGAAACAAATGCAGTTTCTGAGCCCCTCCCAGAGTGATAACTGAGTGCAGGATCAGGAGGAAATCCAAGCACCCAAATGAGGACAAGGATGCCAAGACCCCCAAATTTATTTTAAGCTAAAAACAAAGTGAAATAGAAGGTGGTGTAGGCAGATAGTACAGCAGGTGGGGCAAAGGACTTGCCCATAGTCAAACCAAGTTTGTGCCCTACCAGCCAGCCAGGATCCCTGAGTGCAGAGCCCAGGAGCAAACCCTGAGTCTGACTGGTTTGGCCCAGAACAAATTTTTAAATCCGTAGAAGAGTCCAGTGGAGGCAGGGCAACAATGCACAGGATTGGGGAATATGCTTTGCATGTGGGACCCCCTGGCTTGATTCCGGGCACCATCTGGTCTCCTGGGAGCACTGGAAATGACCCCAAGCACTTAACAGAACAGCAGCTAAGGGGGTTAGGCACTAAGATATAAATGATCTTAGGGGACAGAGAGATGGCACAGAAGGGAGGGAGTCTGCCTTGCACGCAGTCCAGCCGGGTTTGATCCCATGTATCCCTGAAGGTCCCTGAGCACTGCCAAAAGTAATTCCTGAAGGCAGAGCCAGAGTAGCCCCTAAACAGCACTCAGTGTGGCCCAAAAGCCAAAAAGTAAATGAACGAAAATTTTAAAATTACAAGCAAAAGGACTAAACAAACTCGAGTCACACTTTTACAAATTATTACTCAAGTTAGAATCTTTGGGATTAGTGAGAAGATATTGAGCAGAGGGCGCTAACCTTGCCCTGAGCCAACACAGGAGGGAGCCCTGAGCAGAGATGGGTGTGGCCCACACTTTCCCTCTCAAATAAATAAAATGACATTTCAGATAATAAAATAGGGGCTGGAGAGACAGTACAGTGGGGACAGTGCTGCCTTGCTGTGGCTGATCTAGATTCGAGTCCCCACATCCTGTACAGTCTCCAGAGCTCTTCCAGAAGTGATCTCTGAGTGAAGAAGCAGGAGTCACCCATGTGCATCACCAGGTGGGTCCCCAAACAAAACAAACAAAGAAAAAAATTAAGTTGTACTCAGAGCAAATAAAGCAAGTGCTGAGGAGATACTCCAGAAGTTCGGGGCTTGCCTGTGTCCTACACAAACTTAGTGCTCCGAAACTGCATCCCATATGATTCCCTGAGCATCACCAGAAGGAGCTCGTGAGTGTACCATAAGGAGGAACCTCTGAGCATTGCCAGGTGTGGCCCCAAACAAAAACAAAAAATAAATGGATTTGAAGGCCTGTCTAGGCATGCACTCTGCAAACTCCTGACCGGGTTGCAATACACAGTACCCGCATTGTCCCCTGATCACTGCCAGGAGTGATCTGTTGGCACAGAACCCGAGAAAATGCTGAGTGTGGTCCCGGAATAATACCCAAAGCAAAAGAAAACATGCAAGTTAAATATAGTAATAGAAGTAAATTTACTTTGTATATTTTGGGGGTTGCACCCAGCAATGCACAAGGTTTAATCCTGGTTCTGGGCAGAGGAAATACTCTTGGCTGTGTCTTGGGATCGTATTGGATGCCGTGGATTAAACCTGGACTAGCCACACAGAAAAAAAAATGCCAGACTCATTATACTATTGTTCTGGCTGAAAGTAATTTCATTTAGTAAAAGAAGAAACAGCTTATAGGGTGCTTGAATGGATTTATCTGACCCGGGTTTGATACTGGGCATACATTATGATTCTCCATGCTCAGCAACAATGATTCCTGAATATAGAATCAGTAAGAACCCCTCAGAACCAATAGTGTGCCCCAGAAAGAAAGTAAAGGTAAAGGTAAAGACCCTCCCGTTGATCGTCGATTTGCTCGAGCGGGCCCAGTAACGTCTCCACTGGAGACTTTGTTGTTACTGTGTCTGGCATATCGAATACTCTCAGTAGCTTGCCGGGCTCTCCGAGAGGGGCGGAGGAATCGAACTCGGGTCGGCCATGTTGGCCGCTTGTAAGGCGAATGCCCTACCGCTGTGCTATCGCTCCAGCCCGTTAGAAAGAAAGTAAAAAAGAAAATATGACAGAAAGAAAGAAGGAAGGAAAAAATGAAAGGAAGTAGAGAAACAGCCATCTGCATGGCTGTCACACCTTCCAGCCAATCAGAATAACAGCCTGGCCCACACCCTAGAAGCCCACACGGGTTTCTCTGGGCATGGGAAGCAGGCCCAGCAGCTCTCACTGACAGCTCACAGGTGCTGGTGGGGTCTCCAGCATCACATCCCTGGAGAGCTTCCTCTGAGAGGCATCTAGGCATGTCCACTCTTCCATGGTGAATCTCATGGCCACATCGGGGAAGATCACCATGTCCTAAGCTGGTACACACAGGGGGTGTGAGTGAGACCATCACACATCACACCCTATACTATGGAGCCTGAGGATGAGACACCCAGTGCCCTAGAGGAGTACAGGGTCTCCCCCTCTCTTCACTCCCATCAGGAGGAACCACCCTCCTCTGCATTTCAGGGTGATGGGTGACAGGTCCCAGTAATCACTTGAGAGAAGCCAGATATGCTACAATGACACTATACTACAAGGTTCCTGCAGGTACTAGACTAACACAGGGCCACTGCAGGGAGAAAGCCAATGAATACTGCTCTGGTGAGGACTTCAGAATGAAACACCCAAATACATAATGAGCAGCACCAAAAATAGAAGCTATATTGGGTTGGACCAAACACTAGACGCCCCTCCATTTCACACTCCCACACACCCTGTTCTAGGGATGAGAAGGAGACACTCAATGTACAGTGGCAAACTCAAAGCTCTGTGTGGACATATGTGCCTGTAGGACCCTGAAGTCATGGTTCAGGGCTGCCTCTAATCCCTGTTCAAGAGGCAAAAATGTCTTGATCTTGAACACCTCTACCAGATATAGACATATTTTGCTTGTCTCCCAGGTACCGGCGCAAGCTCAGGCAGCATGTGAACGTGACACCGTGTGACTCAGCAGGCGAGGCTCTCCAGAGCGGGAAGAACAAGGCAGGGGAAACACATGTCTTGGGGCACGAGTCACTGTAGCTGCCAGGATACATATGGGACCAACATACCAGGGGCCCCTAATGCCCCTCAGGTGTGAACCTAGAGCACAGAGCCAAGAGGAAGCCCTGAGCACCTCCACTGTGGCACAAACATAAATATAAAAGAAAACAAAGCAGCAAGCAGCATGGTAGGGCTGGCAATTCTGCAGTCCCACACGGTCCTTCATGCACTCTGAGGTGCTATGCTGCAGTGCAGAGCCAGGGGTAATTGTGAGCATCACTAGGTCTGGTCCCACATCACATCCCAAAATAAAATAACCCAAAACCCCAAAGTTAGCCTTGGACCCCGAGTACCCCGTAAGATCCCCAGTTCTCAAAGAAGTGATCCTTGAGCCCTGAGTTGGGAGTACTTCTGGAGCACCTCTGGGTGAGGCCTCAATCCATATACAACAAAACAAACAGGGACAAAATTTACCTCATATAGCATAGTTGGAAACCCTTTCCAGGAACCTCAGTCCAGGGCTCCTTCTTAAACCAACTGGAGACAGATGGGCTTGGAAGACAGCGAGTTTCTGGCACTGCATCATGTTATCTTGTCACGTACCTCTTAACTGGTGACAGTGTGTCAGATGGTGTGTCACCATCATCTCCAGCATCTGTTATTCCTAAAGATCGGCAGCAGGCTATGTGGAAAGACCTGGAGAAGTCAGAGCCATGAGCACCAAAGAGGAGCACACCCCACCCCTAAATCCGTACCAGAAGCCCCAGCATTGGAGGCAGAAACACTTTCAATGGTGAAAATATTAGCACCAGAACCTTGACCCACTCCAGAAAGACACTGAAGTTTCTTCCTCTCATGAGGATGTCAAAGTGGGTTGGAATCCGGGCTACTTCTCCAAACAGAAGCTCTGGGTCACAGACACAGGAGAGGAAACTGCAGTCCTGCCTGAGTCTCTGGACTCCATCCTAAAAACTACAGGAAGGTCCCACAGGTCCAGCAAGGGGCTGAATCTGAGCCAAGGTGCCCAAGCACATCAGCGGCCCCTGCAGGCTGGCATCAATGCTGCCCCCAGTGACCCTCAGCCTGAAAGTGGCACTGCCATGGGCGCAGCTAAAGGGCCTCAGCATGGACAAAATATCAGGTGCCCTCTGGCAGCTCGTCAGGAACATGCATGCGGGAGCTCTCTGCAGGGGACCAGGATCACTTCTGGGCCCATGTGAGCCCAAGGCACAGTCCCAGTTCTGTCCTGCTGGAATGGGCTCCTCTGGGTCCTGATCTACTCTACTCCTGAATCAGCATATCCGCATGAGCCTCTTCCAGCACTCGCTCCTGTCTTGCAGGAATAGATTTGAAAGCCACACAAATGTGTGTTGTAGAGCATAATTATCCTATTATCCAGAGTGTTTACTAAAGATCATGATAGGAACTGTGTCTGACAGTCAGAACTTCCCCCCGGGTTCCCAAGGTCAGCATGACAGAAGCATCTGTGTCAGAAACAAAATGTGTACCCAGTAGCTCCTGCGCTGTGATGTCACTTCAGGCTCCGCAGGCAGCATATACAGGGCCAGGCTCCGGGTGTGGAGAGGTTGTTTCGGAAAACCCAGGTGAATCTGTGCTGCAAGGCAGATGGGCTTATATGTAAGAGTAGAGAGGAAGCTCCTGGAGTGGTTGGTCACACAGTGCGGGGCTGGGAGTAAGAAGTGCCCTGATGCTGTAATAGGGTGAACCAATGCTCTCACACACAAGTCCCTGGGGAAAATGAAGCAGGTTGTTTCAGTAACTGGCAGGTAGGCAGCAGAATAACCATATTTCAATTTAAGCTGTAAATGAGTCACGCTGAAGTGTCCCAAGAACCACTGGAAGTAATCCCAATAAACAATCCTGTGTCTGATGGGGTGGGACCCTAGAAAAAATGAACCTGTGGCTGGAGGGAAGGTCCAGGGGGCGGACACATGCCTGACACTCACAGTTTTGATCTCTGACCTCCAGATGGCACCAGAGCACTGCCAGGAGAAAGTACTGAATGTATTCCCAGGAGAAATCCAGAGCATTGCTGTGTGTAGCCCCCAAACAAAATCAAAACCAAAAAATAATGAATGAAGTTGCAGGCCTGGTGCAGTATTAGAGTGGATAAGACACCAGCCTCATAAGCTGTTTGACTGGGTTAATCCACATCACCTCTGTGGGTCCAAGGAGCACTGCCAGGAATGATCCTTCATCACAGAGCCAGGAGGAATGGGCACTGTGGCCCCGAAACAAATCCCAAAATAGCATACTGAATTGAAGTATAACACAATTAATTTATCAATGGAAGGAACTATTTATGCAGGAACCCGAGCAGGGCGTGTGCAGTCACCCCTACGTGTAGTCCTATACCTCAAACCCCTTCAATGCTCTGTAAGTATACTAACAGCTTTGCATTAAATGGGTCATTCTGATCATCAGTCAGTGGTCCCCCATTTCTTTGTTTTTTCTTTTGACTCCAGCAACACGTCCCTGTAGAGATTCCTCTGAGACACAACCAGGCATGTTCATTCCTGTCGGGTAAAACTCTCTGCCATGTTGACATAGGTAACTGCATCTTGAACCAGCACACACAAGGGGAGGAGGCCATCCCACTCCACACAATAGGGCCAAAGGATGATACACTGCAACACCGTAGAGGAGCTCAGGGCCTCTCCCGTCTCCCCACTTCAGAAGGGGGAAACCGGCCTCCACCAACACTTTAGGGTGACGGGCCCCATTAACCACAGTATGGAAGCCAGATCTCTTACAATGGCACTATACTGAAAGTTGATGGACTTGCACACAGTCACCCCAGAGACAAAGCCAATGAACACTGCTCCTGTGAGCACCAGACAGAGTAATACCTAAGCACAGACCCAGTAGGACCAAAAGAAAGCAACACTGGGTTGAAGCAAACCACTATACATTCCTCCCTCATGCCGCACCCCCACATCACCTGTTCTAGGGATGAGAAGGAGACACTCAATTTCCAGTGAGCAACTCAAAGATGCTGTGGACTGGAGTACCCTTGGGTTGGCCACATGCAAAGCAAGCACTGTACTCGCTTTACTATGGCTCTGGCCAATTCTAAAATGAATTTCTTCTCGGCACACCAGGAGTGACCCCTGAGCAAAGTTCCCCTTCCCCGATCATGATCACGACCATCCTTTTGTTCGTCGATTAACTCGAGCAGGCCCCAGTGATGTCTTCTTCATCCTAGCCCTGAGATTCAAGGCTATTTCAGGGTTAGGAGAATGAGACCCATCATTGTTACTGGTATTTGGCATATTGGGTATGCCACGGGGAGCTTTCCAGACTCTGCCATGTGGGCAGGTTACATTTGGTAGCCTGCCAGTTTGTCCAAAGTAAGCATGAAATAATAATGTCGCTCAGCCACATTTGCTTCTGGGATCTGGGTTTTATAGTCTCTGGGTCTTGGCCATTGATGGGATTACACGGCCCCGGGGGGCCAGTTGGTGGGTGTGAACCCTGCGTACTGGAATATGGAGGATCTGGGTGGAGGATGCTCAGCCCCGATCTGAGCAGGCTTGGAGATCTCAGCCCCGGAACCCGCATGCCTTTGTTCCTCTGCCGGTACCTTCAGGTGTGCGGAGAGTGGTCTCACCATGGTGGTGCCTGGTTCTGGAGGTCTTCGGCCGCCAGACCCCTGGTCGGGGTTGGGGAGGGAAACTAAACCCACTCCTCTCCAAGGGGCCCTGGCGAGGACATCCAGGCACGGGGGCAGGAGACTCTGTGCTGTTCTCTTCCGGGATCTGGGTTTTATAATCTCTGGGTCTTGGCTGTTGATGGGATTACACATTACATGGCACCAGGAGGCCAGTTGGTGGGTGTGACCCCTGCCTACTGGAATATGGAGGATCTGGGTTGAGGATGCTTCCCCATACTCAAATACCTCCCTTTCAGAAAAACATAAAACAACAAGTTTACCGATGTAGCCACCCCAAGAACCAGTATCCCTGATATCCTGGTCAGGGAGTGATGAAGAGAAAGGGACTGTTTGCAACTGGGCATGTGGAAGTAGAAATTCTTTTTTTCCCCTAGGAGTATTGCTGTTTATTCAGCCATTAATTAGGCTGATTGAAATGGGCATGAACTCCACCTTACTTTTTTCCCCTATTTTCATAATTTTATTTATTGAATCACCGTGAGAGCAGTTACAAAACTTTCGGGATTAAATCTCGGTCATACAATGAAACACCCATCCCTTCACTGAGCCCATTTTTTTACCACCAAAAAACCCAGTATACCCTCCATTCCACATCCTCCCCCTACCTGTGGGGCAGATGATTTCCATATTACTCTCTCTCTTTGATCACATTAATATTTTGACACCAGACCCATTATTATTATTTGGCATTTTACCCAACACTCAGATCTGCTTAAAAGGCAACAGTAGACAATTTATTTTCTACTGCAGATTATAAATAACATATGATTTTTTAATTTTGAAATTTTAACAATATGGAGGGATTTCTGCCCAAATCTCCTGGTTCCGATACTTGTTCCTGAGTCTATGGGATCATGGCCATTGAGAAGCTTTATCAGATGAAGAGAGGTGGTTCGTGGGTGAAACTTAGGGTCTCGGGGCTGCAGGAAAGGGCCACCTTCACACCCATACTGTGAGGCCCATTGTATCTTGTCACTGTGGGCCCAAACCTGACTTTCCAATGGCCTCTGGAGGATGATGGCCATGGATCCGCCAAGGGGAGCAGGCGGATGCACAGAATCTTTTCCCCCTGTGTTACCCAGTGACAGTAACCTACTGCGTAGTCCCGATGCATTTCTGCTAAAAGCCGCTGGGTTTCTAGATTTGTCTCTGAATCTCTGGGATCATGGCCATTAAGCAGTTTGATCATGAGCCACAGAAGACATTCATGGGTGCCAGGCAACTTGGTGTGTCTTTGGGGCGGGGAGAAAAGGGCCGGCTCCACCACCATCCCCTTAGGCACCACATATCTCATCACTGCGGGCCCAAACCTAACCATCCAGAGTTCATTGGAGATGTTGTTCATAGAGCCGCCAGGGGTAACAGGCCAAGGCACAAAACCTATTCCCACCTGGGGTGGCCTGGCGCCGGAAACCTACTGTGGGGAACAGACACATTTCTGCTAAAAGTTGTTGGGTTCTGAGATTTGTTTCTGAGTCTCTGGGATCATGGCCGTTAAGCAGCTTGATCCCAAGCAAGAGAGTCCATTGGTGGGCAGTGAAACAGGGTCTCATTGGGGCAGGGAGGAAAGAGCCATGTCACCTCCATCTCACGAGGCCCTGAGTGTTTTTTCACAGCATGCCCGAACCTGACTGTCTAATGGCAGATGTCCAATGGCAGATGGCAGCCGTCAAGCAAAAGGGGGAGCAGGCAGAGGGACACACCCTTTCCCCCTTGCCTTTGTCTGGCACTGGTAGCCCATTGCGGGGACTGGGTGCATCTCTGCAAAGGCTGCTGGGTTCCAAGATTTATCTCTGAGTCTATGGGAAAATGTCCTTTAAGCAGTTTGATCAGGAACCAGTGAAGCCTTACCTCCATATATATAGCTGAGCAAGAAATGGTTTCTTTGTGTGTCTCACACATACCTAACTTTTGGCTGTTTACTTTCCTGGTATACTTTGCCCCAAGTTTTTGGAGTCTGGCCAAAGGCACAGCAGCAATTTTGGGGTATCTGTAAGTCTGAGGGCGCCATCAGTCTGCTAATATACTCGCCTCACAGCCACAGATTGACCTGCTGGTGGCACTACGCCGCCAGGAAGTAGAAATTCTTGATATGAAAAAAAACACCAATATTGGGGTTAGACTCATGTAAATCGAGTAGGATGTTTGCCTTGCTGATCCAGGTCAAACCTTCCCATCCCATAGAAGTCTGGCAGCACCCCAGAATAATTCGTGAGCTGCAGAGCCAGAAGTAAGCCTTGAACATCGAGGAATGTGTTTTCTTCCCTTCCAACTCCACTGAATATAAAGAGCTACTAAAATTAATCCAAAGAGGGGCTGGAGTGACAGCAGAGCGGACAGGACATTTTCCTTCCAGGCGACCAACTCGGGTTTGATTTCAAGCAACAATATGTCCCCTGAGCACTTCCAGGAGTAATTCCTGAGTGTATAAGCCAGGAGTAACCCCTGTGCATCGCTGGGTGTGACGCAAAAAGCAAAAAAAAATATAATCCAAAGAGGAAATTTCAGAGGCAAATACCTCTCACTTGTAAAGACACGCCCCGAAGGTCCCATCCCAGCACGGTCGCCAATAAAAATGACGGCGACATATCTGGAATTTTGATTAGTGTTATGTCCAGTCCAAAGACTCCAAACAGTGCCCCGCGCTGTCCTGAGTAGGGAGGCATGAGATGGCCAAGACCTCCACTTTCTGCAGGTCCTTCAAACCAAGGCCCAAAGTCCATGTGCCCACCCTCCAGTGCCATCTTGGACCTGGTTGTGATCGTGGCTGCAAGGGCTTTCAGGATAACGCACCCTCACTCATTATACCTGCGCCACAGAACAGCCCCCAAGCACCCCTCAAAAGCACCACATTCCCTAAAGCCTGGTTATCCAGAACAAGTAAAAAAAAGCAAGGGTGAAAGTGCCCTACAAGCTGGCATGACCCACGCTGAATTTCCCAAACAAGAGGCGCAGAGTGCTCAAGCATCCCAAATCCTAACACAGAAAGGACTGAAGAATGAAGGTTTGCGTTTTTTCCACTTTCAAAGGATTCAAATAAGCGTCTTGGGTGATTTCTGCCATAATTACTGCTAACCAGCACCACTTGGCCAAGCCAGAAGCAGAGCAAACAATAACACAGTGGTGAGCCATGACAGCGCTGAGCAGGGGGTGTTTTTGTACCTGTTTATTCAGTCAACTTTCTCCTAATTTTGATCACCAAGACCCGTTATTTACGAGTTAAATAAAACAAGCAAGTTCAGCACTAGCACACTGACATAGCTGTAGCCTGGGTGAAAATCAGCAGGTACCTTTCACTGACATGAGGAGAAGGCCGTCCCAAGCAGGCAGGCTTACTTCCCTCCTAACTGCACTTTTGTAGCACCCTTGACCATCTTGTCCAAAGGAAACTTGCTTTGCTGCGCTGTTCTGTTCTGACCTTAGAGACTATTATTAAGGGATCAAATCATCCAGTATGAATTTTTCTATGTTGACTAAGGTGTGAGGGTAACATGAAGCCGTTCCCACATTCCCAACATATATTCGGTTTCTCTCCAGTATGAATTCTGATATATTGAGTAAGAGAATAGCACCAAGTGACGGCCTTCCCACATGTCTGACACTGATAAGATTTCCCTCCACTGTCAATTTTCCTGTGCTTAGCAAGGTATTCAGAATGGCAGGGCTTCACACATTCCCAGTGTGAATTCTCCTATGCACATTAGGTATTGAGGCCATAGAAAAGGCATTCGCACATTCCTTACATATACACTTTCTCGCCCGTGTGAATTTTCCTATGTACAATATGTTTTGAGCATCCAGAAAAGGCCTTTCCACATTCCGTACATATATATGGGTTCTATACAGTGTGAATTCTCCTATGTACACTAAGTTTTGAGGATCGAGTAAAGGCCTTCCCACACTCCACACATATATATCGCTTCTCTCCGGTATGAATTCTCATGTGTACAGTAAGATAAGAGCACAGAGTAAAGGCTTTCCCACATGTCTGACACTGATGAGGTTTCTCTCCACTGTGAATTCTCCTGTTCTTCCAAAGGTACCTAGATTGACAGAAGGCCTTCCCACATTCTTTGCAGATATATGTTTTCTCTCCAGTGAGAATTCTCCTATGGTCACTAAGACTTGAGGCCATAGCAAAGGCCTTCCCACATTCCTTACATATATATGGTTTCTCTCCAGTGTGATTTCTCCTATGTACACTTAGACTTGAGTAATCAGCAAAGGCCTTTCCACATTCCTTACATCTATATAGTTTCTCTCTAGTGTGAATACTGCCATGTATACTGAGGCTTGAGGATTGAATAAAGGCCTTGCCACACTCCTGACATATATAAGGGCTTCTCTCCACTATGAGTTTTCATATGTCTATTAAGATGTGAGGTCTGAATAAAGGCCTTCCCACAAGTCTGACATTTATGTGGTTTCTCTCCTGTATGAATTCTATGCACAATAAGATGTGATGGTTTAAGGCCTTCCCACATTCTTCACATGCATAAGGTTTTGCTCCTGCATTTATATTCATATGGTCATGATGGAGTAAACCTTGACTCACACTTTGTCCTTGGTGCCCACTTTTCCAGGGATTCTGTCCACTGTGGTTTTCTAAAGGAACACCATGGTGTTGAGAACATGGGGAGCATCCCCCACATTCCTTACACTTCGTTGTGTTCTGCTCATGGTGATTTTGGTTGAGGATACGTCGCTGTGAGGGTCTCACTATAAATAGTGCTGTTCTCCCTGAAGCTGCCCCGCTGGTGGATTTTCTGCCCATGAACTGAAAACAACACATTCCAAAGAACTTTTCCCAGGTGAGGGCTTCTTCAGAGTGAGGTCGGTCTTGCCATTCTGATCACCCTCAGAAGACATCCCACCTGTCTCGGTGTCCCCAAGGCACGAAGGGCAGGATTGCTCACTCAAAACATTGTCACAGAGCGCAGGATCAGAGATATTCCTCTCAGGCTGGCTGCTTCCCTGTAGAACAGCAGAGGATTCCAATTAACACTTATTCACCGAGTCTCCTGTCAAAAAACTTGAGCCCTTCAGATGTGTTTTCTCACAAATCCACTATACAAATGCAATTACCGAGATATGGATTCTTCTCATAGAATAACTTCATGTTATTGTAAGTTGGACGCGCAAAATTGATGGACACAGAGTCAGTACATTCTGTGAATCCCTCCCCCCCCACTAATTTAATAAAGGAGAAAACTGGAAATAATTCCTCCTATAGAAAATTGACTCACCATTTTAAAGACAAAATGAAATACATCACATGTGGGTTTGATTAATGCTCAGTGTGGAACCTGTGATGCAGGACTGACGGCAACGCTGCATCGTCACACAGCTGAGACAGACAAAGCGGCCATTGCAAAGCTCTCACCACAAGTGATGGCTTTCAGGATCAAAGAATTTTTTTGTTTTTTCTGTTTTGTAATTTCTATGTATTGGGGGTTGTGTGGGTGGAGGGGCGTACCATGCAGTGTCTAGGATCAGTTCTGTGGGTCGATGGAGACCATAAGGACTGCTGGGCATGGAATGTCCATTGCTGTGCAAAGCAAGTATGTATTTCACTGCACTATCTCTAGGACCCACAAATTAGCATTGTAAACAACTACCAATGTCAAGCAAATAAAAACTCAGAGTATTTTTATACATAGTTGATTTCAGTACCTAATGAAGCTAAGGGTTCTCTACTCCAAGCATCAGGTTTGAAATTCCTCCCTGCCATGCCAAGACCTCCACCTTACCAATCACATACTTGCTCCACTGAGTTAGCCCGCTGGCATAATATTTACTCTGAATTAGTGAATCTTACCAACGCACTCGTACTTGCTGACTTCCATTCCCAAGTCAAAGTGCTGTAATGCCAAGTCCTGAAGCCACGGTTTCAGTTCTGGAATTGAACACAACATGCAATTCAAGAACTTGTCAAAAAATTTCATTCATTCATTCATTCATCATCCTGTTAATCATCAATTGCCTCGAGCAGGCCCCAGTAACGTCTCTTTCAACCTAGCCCTGAGATTATATTCAAAAAATATACATGGCAAAATGGTGCTACAAAGTTAGAGTACAACTCTGTTGTTCTCAAAGTCCAAAGAGTCCCACACTAAGGAAAAGATTCAGTCAGAGGAAAATTGTGAGGATCTTGGCAATACTACACTAGGTTTTGTTTTTGTTTTTCAGCAGATCTGGTGATGTTCGGGGGACCATATGTGATGCTGGTTATTGAACAGGTCACCTTCAGGCACTGCAAGGCACTCCTCCATGTACTATCGTTCAGATCCAAACTAGCTCTGGTATGTGCTCACTTATTTGGATTTAAACAAAAGGGTCTAAAAATTTTTACAGGTATAGTGACACCGTGGTTGTGAATCCAATCAGGTAAGTCATAGATAGGGGAGGGGGTGGATCAGGAACGGTGAATCTCATGAACTGATAGAGAGCAAGAATAACAACAAAGACATGAAAGCAAATTACAGGATCATTCTGTGACACAGTCCAGGGGAGTGAACAGCAGCATGAATGTGTGTCACAGACCCATAGATCCAAGGAGTCCACTGGACTCAGCAGTGTGTTTCATACATGCACAGGGTACCCATACACTGGACAGGGCCTGAGCTAACAAAGGTCCTCAGACACTCACCTGCACACACTCCTCTCCTCCCCGACCTCAGGGCTCCTCCTTCCAGCCAGGAGATCACTGCAGGCTTCATCCCAGAGTGCCCTGTCCCGATAGAGACAGAGACATGGATAAGAGACAAGGAAAAGGTGACAGGTAAATTCCCGTGTTTTCCTGATATAACTGGGCAAATATCTGAAAGGCATGAGCAGGATATCCATTTCCAAAATGCCACATGTTTGTAGTTATTCCAGAGGTAAGACCCAGGTTTCAATTTAAGAGTGAAATAGGTGGGCCCTGAACATACCACAAATACTCTAGACCTGGCCTTGTGTGTGGCAAACAGGAGGTTGATCAGCACAATATGTTGTTGGTTTTTGTCTTGTTTGGGGCCTCACCTAGCAATGTTCAGGGGTGTCTCCTAACTCTGTATTCAGAAATCACCACTGGTGGTGCTTGGGGATGACATAGGATCCGGAATTGAACTCGCGTGTGTTCCTTGAAAGACAATCACTTTCCTCCCTGTACTGTCTCTCTAGGCCCAGAACCCCATGGAGTTTCCTGAGTCCCTCAAATCTGGAAATGGCCAAAGATGGCAAGAGACCCTTATTTTTTAAGCTAAAAATGTTTCCAGAAAGATAGCATAGCAGGAGTTTCTCATGATCAATCCAGTTGCTATACTTGGCATCCCTTAGGGGCCCTCATGCCATCCAGGAGTGATTCCTGAGGGCAGAGTCCAGGAGTAAACCATGAGTCCTGCTGAAGTCTCACAAGAACCATTAGAAGTAAATCCAAGCACTGAAATAGGGCAGCATCTTATGAGTTGAGAGACGAGATATCAAAGCCCCGGTGGTGGGAGAGATAGTACAGCACATAAAAAGAAGCATTGCACACACATGTGGCTCTGATCCCAGGCAGCCCATATGGTCTTCGAGCAAGGCCAGGTGTGGATCCTGAATATAGAGGCAGGAATAATCTCTATCTATAAGGAAAGAAAAGGAAAAGAAAAAGCCCTCTGACTTGAGAGCCTGGTTGAACAGTACTGGGGGTAGGTACCAATGTTTTAAGATGCCAAGAGGTTTCAGTCCACTGTACCCCAGATCCTGAGCACTCTTAGGAGTCATCCTTTAGCACAGAGCCAGGAGAACTGTGGACTATGCCCCCCAAACAAATACAACAGAAAAATCAATTAAACACACAAAACTTCGTGTAGTACACAAGGTAAATTGATGTAACAATGGATGGAACTATTTAAAGGGACCCGAGCGATAACTGGGCAGATAGGGATCTTCCCATGGACACAGTAAAAATAGGATGATCTGAATCACCCCACAGGGTCCTGCTACTCCACCAGAGTGATTCCTTAGGAAAGAGCTCAGAGTAAGTCCTGATTATCCACAGGTGAACCCTAAAAAAAAACCAGGGAGGGAAAAGCTACCACACGGCTGTCCAACATCCCGGCCCGTCACAGTCACAGCTACTGTTCGACACACAGCTGCGGCCCAACCCCAGAAAGCCCAAGTGCGTCTGTCCAGACACGGTTGGCCCCAGACTGCTCTCACCGACATCCTGCAGATGCTGGTAGGTCTCCAGCATCAAGTCCCTGTAGAGCTTCTGCTGAGAAGACGCCGGGCATGACCATTCCTCCGCAGTGAAGTTCACAGCCATATCATGGAAGGTGACTGCGTCCTGAGTCAGCACACAGGGAGGGCGTCAATTAGAGTCTATCTTAGCCTCATTCCCACTACTGTGAGGCCAGGACCCAAAGTCCTATATTGTCGCTGGGTCTCTCCCTTCCGAATGAACCAGCCCCCATGCACACGTATGGCTGACAGGCCCCAGAAATCACATAAGGCAGCTGGATCTGCTAAAGTGGGAGGACGTTATACAGAAGGTTCTTGGATGCATCTGCCTTTCCTGGTAACCCCAGGTTCAATTAGAGCACTACTGGTCCAGTGAGCACTGTAAAGAGGATCACCTGAAGGCAGACTTGTAAGATCCAAAAGACCATCCCTGGGTGCAGCAGAAACCACTGCACGCTCACCGGTGCGCCCCCAGAGCTCATGACCACTAGGATTGAGAACTCGACAGTCCATATATACAACTACTCAGAGCAGTGCATGGCATGTGTGCCTGTAGGAACTCACTTCTCAGGGCCGCCCCAAATCACTCTCAAAGAAGTTAGAAGTTTTTTGAGCCGAACATCTCTACTGGCCTCAGAGATCCTTGGCTCTTTCTCCTTCGGATAAGCGCATGCCCAGAAATCGACATGTCTGGCAATGCCAGAGTGCAGCACATGGAATGATTGTGAGAATCCTTTGCTATACTATCCCAAATAAAACACAAAACCTAAAATGAAACCCTTGGACCTCCAGCATCCCATTGGTCACCTAGAGCTGTAAGAGATGATCATTGAGCACTGAGCTTTGAGTACTCCTCATGCACTGCTGGGTTGGCCCCAAAGCCAAATAAAGCAAAACAAACATACACAAAAGCAGCTTCGAACAGCAGAATGGGACGGTCCGATCAGAAGTCTCATCTTGGAATCCGTCCAAAAGAAACTCAAAACCGATGGCCCTGGGGGCTGGAGCAATAGCACAGCGGGTAGGGCATCTGCCTTGCACGCAGCCGACCTGGGTTTGATTCCCAGCATCCCATATGGTCCCCTGAGCAGCACCAGGAGAGATTCCTGAGTGCAGAGCCAGGAGTAACCCCTGTGCATCGCTGGGTGTGACCCAAAAAGCAAAAAAAAAAAAAAAACCCTCAAACAGATGGCCTAGGAAGTCTGGGCACTCCTGGCACTACCTCATGTCATTCTGTCCCTTTACTCCTACCTGCGGACGGTTTATCAGAAACCGTGTCACCATCTTCTCCCGCCACTGTTGTTCTGAGAATCAGCAGGAGACTCCGTGCAAAGACCTGGAGAAGTCAGAACAATGAGCACCAGAGAGGAGCACCTCCTCCCACCCCTGAGCTCAGATCAGCCAAACACATGGATAGAGGCTCACAATCCCACCTCAGGGAGAAAGTGGCAGAAGCTCCTGTCTCCACTGGGGATGCAAATTTTGTTGGCATCTGTGCTGAACTTCAGGATAGGAGCTAGGGCCCAGGCTGCAGGGTTGGAAACGGCAGCCTTTTCTGATCCCCGGATTCCTCCCTAGATACCACAGGAAAGTCCCTACACGTCCAGCTAGGGGCTGACTCTGAGCCCAGCAGCTCCCAAAAACCAGCGCCCCCTGCAGGCTCGCAGAAGTGCTGCCCCTTGAGAATTAGAGTCTGGAATGTGTCTCTGCCACTGGGAAAGACACAGGGACTTATAGTGGACAAACGTTCAGCCACTCTCTTGCAGGGTGGACAGAACCTGAGCCTGGGCACTCTGTCCCGGGGACCGAGATCACTTCTGGGTACAGTTGGGTCAGAGACACAGCCCTGATCTTTCCCACTGGACCTGAGCCCTTATGGGTCCTGATTTACTCTAACCCTAAACTGGCATATCGGCGTGAGCCTCAGCCAACACTTGCTCCTGTTGTGCAAGAATATATTAGAAAACCACGCAAACAGTCGGTTGTACAGCAAAATAATTCAAATTGCCAGGGCATTTACTAAGGACCATAATATGAACCGTCAGGAATTAAGACCTGACTGAGCACTGTAGATTATGAACAAAAATACTGAAACAAAAAGGTAAATTTGAAGCATAAGAAACAAATAGAATTCATGTGCAAAATAAGAGGGAAGAGCATTTAAATAGTCAAATGGCAGGTCCTTAAAACTTTGTTTTTCTGCTCTTCTGCTTCGCCCTCCAAGCTGTCCTGGTCTAGTCCCCACCCAGTCTTTACACCCCCACACACCAGCTTCCCGTGAGTGCGTGACTTCTTCTGAAGTGGGCGTGCCTTTGTTAGAAATGGGCGTGGTCTGATTTTAGGTGGGCGGCCCTTTAAGCAGCTGCAGGTTTTGTAGCCATACCAAGAAACCTAGTACCCATACATACGCACCAACATGAAGAAACAACACAAATTCCCAAAACATGCAGAGGATGATGAAAAGAGTCCAGAAACTTCTGTAGGTGCGACACACCGAAGGGATCTCTCTGACAAAGAATTCAGATATGAAGTCATTGAAGATGTTCAATGAACTCAATGAAACAGTCAGACAGATATCCAGTAAATGAAAGGAGGACATGAAAGAAACACTCGAGAAAATACAGGAAGCAATGAGAGTAGAAATTCGAAAGCTACTCACAGAAATGTCACGAATTAAAGATTCCGTAGATTAAATAAAAAACTCAGTCTGTGCCCTCAATAGTAGAATGACCACAGCTGAGGACAGAATCAGTGAGCTGGAAGATCAGCTGAACCAAGCCAACAGGCAACAACAAACAATGGCAAGGGACCTCAAAATAGCTCTAGAGTGAATCAGAGTCCTAGGAGACGATTCCAAGAGGAACAACATTAGAATTATTGGAGTACCAGAAGCTCAGGGAAACAATCCCAATAAAAAAGCCACAGTTAAATCATTGCTGAAAAATTCCCAGAGCTCAACAATGCAGCCATTCAGGTTCAAGGAGCCCGAAGGGTGCCAGCTAAAAGGATATTAACAAAAACACTACAAGACATATCATAGTCAGAATGATCAATGCTGCCAATAGGGACACAATACTGCAAGCAGCAAGGTCAAAGAAGGAAATCACATACAAAGGAGCACCCCATAGATTCACGGCAAACCTATCAGAGGAAACCCTCCAAGCACAAAATGCAATAGTGGGATATAGTGAAAAACTCACTGAAATGAATGCGTCACCAGGAATAATCTATCCAGCTAAACTCTCACTCAAAATTGAAGGAATGGTACACTATTTTCTAGATAAACAGCAGCTCTGGAACTTTATAGACTCAAAACCAAACCTAAAAGAAGGGATAAAGGGGCTACTATAAGACAAGACAAAACCTATAAGAACAACAGACCCTTACAGAAAGATGACACAAGGCCCCATAACAATAATCTCTCTCAATGTCAACAGTCTAAATTCACCAATTAAATGATACAGAGTGGCAAAATGGATTCAGAGACAAAACCCAACATTCTGCTGCCTACAAGAAGCCCATCTCAACAGTCAAAGCAAACACAGACTCAAAGTGAAAGGATGGAAAACAATCCTGCAAGAAAACAGCTCCCTCAAAATGCTGTGGTGACCATACAAGTATCCGACAACATTAATTTCAGGCTGAAAAAGATTAGAAGGGACAGCAAAGGCTATTTTCTCTTTATCAAGGGATACGTACAACAGGAAGAAACCACACTCTTGAATGTATACGCACCTAATGAGGCAACAGCTAAATACTTAAAACAACTGCTAATAGGTTTTAAGGAGGACATTGCTAGCAACCCAATAGTAGTTGGAGACTTTAACATTGCCTTATCACCTGTGGATAGATCAACAAGAACAAAATTCAGCAAGGAAACATTGGCTTTGAAAGAAGAAATAGAAGAGAAAGGGCTTATAGACCTCTACAGGGCTTTACACCCCAAAAAGAAAGAATACACATTCTTCTCCAGTACGCACGGAGCATTTTCCGAAATAGACCATGTGCTAGGTCACAAAACGAACCTCAATAGAATCAGGAAGACAGAAATAGTATCAACAATCTGTTCAGACCACGATGAGCAGAGGATAGAAATGAATCACACACCGACACGGAGAACCAAATCAAACTCCTGGAAATTAAACAACTCAAAATTAAACAACTCAATGCTGAACAACGAGTGAGTCAGGAAGTAAGTCAAGGACGAAATCAAAAGATTCCTGGAGTGGCTGGAGAGATAGCACATCAGGTAGGGCGTTTTCCTTGCACGCAGCCGACCCGGGTTCAATTCCCAGCGTCCCATATGGTCCCCTGAGCACCGCCAGGAGTAAGTCCTGAGTGCAGAGCCAGGAGTAACCCCTGTGCATCACCCGGTGTAACCCAAAAAGCAAAAAAAAAAAAAAGGATACCTGGAAACACGAGCTACCAGAACTCATGGGATACAGCTAAAGCTGTATTAAGGGGAAAATTTATAGCTCTGAAAGCATTTATCAGGACAGAAGAAAGGGTGCACATAAACAACTTCATTTCACAGCTCAAGATCTTAGAAAAGGATCAACAGAATGAGCCCAAATCAGGCAGAAGGAAAGAGATCATAAAACTTAGAGCAGAAATCAACAACATGGAAACCAAAGAAACAATCCAAAAGATCAATGAAACCAAGAGCTGGTTCTTCCAGAAAATAAACAAGATAGATAAACCACTAGCAACACTCACAAAGAAAGAGAGAGAGAACCCTAATAAATCGAATCAGAAATAAGAATGGGAATATCACAACAGAAACGAAGAAATTCTAAAGATCATCAGAGACAACTTTGAAAGTCTGTATGCCACGAAACAAGAGAACCTAGAAGAAATGGATAAATTTCTGGATTCCTATCATCTACCAAAGCTGAATCAAGAAGACCTAGAGTACCTGAATATACCTATTAAGATCAAGGAAATTGAAACTGTATAATTCTTCCCAAAAACAAAAGCCCAGGGCCAGATAGATTCACTAGCGACTTTTTCCAAACATTTAAAGAGGACCTATTTATTGCCAGTTCTTCTCAAGGTTTTCAGGAAACTGAAGAAACAGAAACTCTCCCAAACAGTTTCTCTGAAGCCCATATCTCTCTCATACCAAAAGAAAACATAGACAGCACAAGAAAAGAAAACTACAGGCCGATATCCCTGATGAACACAGATGTGAAGATTCTCAACAAAATACTACCAAATAGAATTCAACAACTCATCAGAAAGATCATACACCATGACCAAGTGTGATTCATCCCAGGGACGCAAGGATGGTGTAACATTGGAAATCAATCAACATAATCTATCATATAAACAAATGAAAAGATAAAAATCATATGATCATATCAATAGAGGCAGAAAAAGCATTTGACAGGATCCATCACCCGTTTATGATGAAAACCCTCGCCAAAATGGGAATAGAGGGGACTTTCCTCAAAATAGTTAAAGCCATCTACCACAAGCCTACAGCAAGCATCATCCTCAATGGGGAAAAACTGAGAGCCTTTCCCCTAAGATCAGGAATGAGACAAAGATACCCACTTTCTCCACTACTGTTCAATATAGTACTGGAAGTTCTTGCAATAGCAATTAGGGAAGAAAAAGATATTAAGGGCATTCAGGTAGGAAAGAAAGAAATCAAGCTCTCACTATTTGTAGATGGTATGATTCTATACTTAGAGAACACTAAAGCCTCTACCAAGAAATTCCTAGAAACAAAAGACTTCTATAGCAAAGTTGCAGGCTATAAAATCAATACCTAAAAGTCCATGGCTTTCCTATACACAAATAGTGAGAAAGAAGAAAGTGACATAAAGTAAACATTCCCGATCACAATTGTGCCCCAGAAAATCAAGTACCTAGGAATCAGCTTAACTAAGGAAATAAAGGACCTGTACAAAGAAAACTATAAAACACTACTTCAGGAAATAAAAGAGGACACGATGAAATTGAAAAATATCCTCTGTTCATGGATCAGGAGAATTAATCACTTATCACTTAATCACTTAATCCCCGTTATTCATCGATTTATTCGAGTGGGTGCCAGTAACGTCTCCATTCATCCCGGTTGCGTGCTAGCGTAGCCCAATGGTACCTGTTCGTTCTAGGAACATGCAGAGCCTCAAACCGATCATTTACGTTCTTGACGAAGAAGTCTGATCATCTTATAGGTGGGCGTCCACGTGATCTTTTGATGTCCCGTGGTATCCAATCAGTAATGGCTCTAGTCCAGCGGTTGTCTGTAAACCTCATTATGTGTCCAGCCCATCTGATTTTTGATGTCTTGGCAAATGAGACGGCATCCCTGATTCTTGAGCGTTGACGAAGATCAGAACTCCGGATTCTATCTCTCATTTGAGTGAATCGTGAATTAATGGCAATACTTCCCAAAGCACTGTACAAATTCAATGCAATCTCTATTACAATACCCATGACATTCTTTAAAGAAATGGAGCAAACACTCCTAAAATTTATATGGAACAATAAGCCCCCACGGATAGCTAAAAAATTCTTGGGAAAAAGAAAATGGGAGGAATCAACCTCCCTAACTTCAAACTCTACTGCAAAGCAGTAATAATTAAAACAGCATGGTACTGGAACAAAGGCAGAGCTGCAGACCAATGGAAGACAGTTGAATATACTGACATCTCCCTCCCAAGCATATGATCATCTAATCTTTAATAAGGGGCAAGAAAAGTAAAGTGGAGCAAGAAAAGCATCTTTAACAAATTTTGCTGAAAAAACTGGACAGCTACATGCAAAAAAGTGGGCTCAGATCTCTGCCTAACACCATGTACAAAAGTAAGATCAAGATGGATTAAAGACCTCAACATCAGACCGGAATCCATAAGGTACATTGAAGACAACGTTGACAAAACCCTCCCTGACATTGAAGCTAATGGTAACTTCAAATGGTATCAGAGTACTGGCCAAGCAAGTGAAAACAGAGATAGACAAATGGGACTAACTTGAACTAAGAAGCTTCTGCACCTCAAAAGAAACAGTGACCAAAGTACAAGACAATCTACAGAATGGGAAAGGATATTTGCCGAATACACATCCCACAGGGGGCTGATATTAAGGATATACAAAGTACTGTTTAAACTCCACAAGAAGAAAACGTCCAACCCCATCAAATAATGGGGAAACAAATGAACAGAAACTTTCTCAAAGAAGAAATCCGAATGGCTAAAAGGCATATGAAAAAATGCTCTACATCATTAATCATCAGGGAGGTGCAACAAAACAACAATATTTCATTTCAATCATTTCACACCACAGAGACTGGCCCACATCCAAAACAACAAAAGCAACTGGTGTTGGCGCAGATGTGGCGAGAAAGGGACTCTCTTCCACTCCTGGTGGGAATGCTGACTGGTTCAGCCCTTTTTTAAAAGAATTCTCAAAAAGTTAGAAATTGAGCTCCCATTTGACCCAGCAATACCACTCCTGGGAATATAGCACGGAGAGGCAAAAAATTATAGTCGGTGGGCTGGAGCAATAGCACAGTGGGTAGAGCATTTGCCTTGCATGCAGCTGACCCAGGTTCAATTCCAAGCATCCCATATGGCCCCCTGAGCACCGCCAGGAGTAGCTCCTGTGCATCGCCAGGTGTGACCCAAAAACCAAAAAAAAAAAAAAAATTACAGTCGAAGTGACATCTGCACTTGTTTGTTCATTGCAGCATTGTTTACAAGAGCTAGAATCTGAAAAAAACCTGAGTATCCTAGAACAGATGACTGGTTAAAGAAACCTTGGTACATCTACACTATGTAACTGTTATAAGGGATGTGTCACGGTCCTCCTATTATTCATCAATTTGCTCGAGTGGGCCCAGTAACGTCTCCATTGTGAGACTTCATCGCTCCAGCCCATTAGAAAGGACGAAGTCATGAAATTTACATACAAGTGGTACTTCATGGAAAGTATCATGCTAAGCAAAATGAGTCAGAAAGAAAGGGACAGATATAGAAAGATTGCATTCATTTGGGGAACATAAAGTAACAAAAATAGGAGACTAACACCCAAGAATAGCCAAGATAAATACCAGGAGGTTTACTCCATGGCTTGGAGGCCAGTCGCACACTCTAGGTATAAAGGCAGTTAAGATAGAGAAGGCAGCACCAAACAAAGGGTGCTGGGAAGATCCGCCAAGGATGGGAGATGCATGCTGAAAGTAGACTATAGACTGAATATGATTGCCACTCAATGCCTATTTTACAAACCATAGCACCCAAAAGGAGAGAGAGAACAAAAGGGAATGCCCTGCCACAGAGGAAGGGTGGGATTGGGGATGGGGGCATGAGAGGGATACTGGGATTAGTTGTGGTGGAGAATGGGCACTGTGGAGGGATGGGTACTCGGTCACTGTATAACTGAAACCCCAAAATTTGTAAGTCTACAATTTTACCTCATGGTGTTTCACTAATAAAAATTATAAAAAACCTTTTTCTGCCATGGTTTTTCATTATTATTCTCCTTTTCTGAGATCACACGTTTTCTGTGTGCATGTGGGTGTATCTGTGTGGGTGTGTGTGCATGTTTTTCTTCTTTGAGTCAGAACCAGATTGCTCAGATAATATTCTTAGCCCTGCGCTCAGGTTTCACTCCTGGCAGGTTTGGGGACCAGTGGGATTCAAGACACAGAACTTGGATTGGCTGTGTGCAAGGCAAGCACGCTACCTGCTGTACTTTTGCTCCGCCCCTTTCTATGTAAGTTTCTTCCAAAAATACCAGAAGTCATGAACACAGCTCTCCCTTCCCACCCAAAAAAAATCTTCTTTCAAAAAATAAATATTTAAAACCCCTTTACCTCAGGGAGAGATGAAGGGTGCTTTGCAGCCTGACGTTAGGGAGCTGAAATTCCTGATCTGGCAAAAGAAACAACAGTATTGTGTTTGGACAGGCAGTAATATTAGTTGGGCGTTTGACTAGATGAACCGATCAATCCTCTGCATCCCATACGGTCCCCAACAGCGCCAGGGATAATACCTGATATTAGAGGCTAGAGTAAGTCCTGAGCATCTCCGGATGTGCCCCCCCCCCCTCAAAAAACAAAGAAGCAAAAACAGCTCCCCAAGTACATTTTCACTGGAAAACCCCAGGCACCTAAAGGTCCCCTCCCCAGCCCCATCCTCCTCATGACACCGGCTATCACAGCTGACAATGAAGATAACCAGGAACAGGTCTCCTGCTATTAGGTGGAGGGGCTGCAGATCTGCCCCTCAAATCTGGAGATTCTCAGAAGATTAGCGCCGACGGTTCAAATATGGGACTGCTGGGAGGGTTGGGATGGCCAAGCCCCCATCTGAGTCCCGCATTCACCCGCTGTTGCTCCATCCCAGAGCTGGAGACGATGGTGACCAAAGAGGCTCTCCAGCATCAAGCACACACTGTTGCGACCCCTGCACCCTGATACAGCCCCACTGCACCCCAAAAGCTCCATGTCCCCTAAAGCCTCCACCACACCTCAGAAACCGACTGTATATTGTGGAACAGTAAAAAAAAACAGTGCAAAAGTGCCCCCCAAGCTGGCTTGCCCCCTCCGCTCACAGTGTGGAGACGGGAAGGTGTGGGGAGCTCACAGAAGGCTACTTGAGTCCTGCCACAAAATCCGCCTTCAGAGTCCCCCTTCCAGGATGGGGCACAAATTTACTTGTCCTTTGCCAAGTGAGCAACAGCCCCAGTGCCTGTGTCACGGACAGATAATGAACCATGGCATCACTTATGACATCACTTCCGCTTCCAGAAGGTGCCTTAAAGAGCCAGAGTTTAGGCACTGAGAACCTTTTTGGCACCCAAGTGAATCTGTGCTGCAAGGGGAATGAACGCGAAAAAAGGCGTGGAGAGGCAAATGCTGGAGTGGTCGGTCACACACTAAGGGGCTTGGGGGTACGGAGAAGTCCCCTCATCCTGCAGTTGTCAACAAACATTGAACCAATGATATCTAGACACACAATACTGCCCTGACTCTTGCCAAATGATCCCTGACCTCAGAGACAAAAGTGAACACTGAACACTGTACGCTGTGGTGAAAAATGTAACACAAAAAAGGCAAATTCCACCAAAGGGGGGAAAATGATGTGCAAAGACAAATTTTAGAGTGAAACATTTAAAGAGTCAAATTTCTGTTCCATAAAATCCCCTATTCTTGATATTTCCCTGCTACAGAAACTCACAGTTTCTCCTGAATCCCTATTTTTCTTTCTCCATTTTGCATCTCTCTTAACTGTGTGTGCATATATATATATATATATATATATATATATATATATGTGTGTGTGTGTGTGTGTGTGTGTGTGTCTTTGTGTGATTTTTGTTTGGAGGCCACATCTGGCAGACTAAGGGCTTATTCCTAAATCTATACTCAGGAATCACTCTGGTACGGACCACATGGGATACAGGGATTGGCACCTAGGTTGACTGCTTGGATGCTTAAATGCTTACTCGCTGTACTATGGCTCTGGCCCTATGTAAATATGCTCCTAGCACACCCAGGGTAATCCCTGAGCAAATGTCCTTACTCCTGAAAAACCAAAAATATCTTGCTTAAGAAAACACAATCCTTTCCCTTGTTGGATTAGAGTTCTAAACAATTTAGGTTTAATATTGGTCCATCATTTCTCCTCTGCTACAAGGAGCTTAGGCTTACTGAGTAACACCCATAATAATACTCCCGAATCACTCCCATTTCCTTAGTATTCATCTTTAATTTCCAGGTGCTCTGCCTCCCCTATACATTAATCACCCACTTCCCCTAACCAGAACCTGTGAATTGAAAAGTCAGATTCTTCAGAGATCTCTGGATTTTTTATTCGTAAGTGAAATTTTGACTTTCCCTTTCCTTTATTTCCTCTGCAGTTTACTTTAGACAAATGTCCTTTTTCCTCCTGGACAAGAACCAGTGCAGTCCCATGTCGGAAAGATTGTGTTGGGAGGATCTTGCATAGACAAAGGAACACAATATTATGCTTTTGTGACTTCAGAGTTAATTGACTCCAGATACTATATACTCCTGGTCATTGTCATATTTATGAGACTTAAGCCTCAGCTGGCCTATTATGTTCCTAGCACATCAAAAGCAAGAGACTGGTTGGAACTAGGATAGCTCTGAGCTACCCTGGCATTGAAAAGGAACAGGTAAGCACCATAACAAATTCTGTCATTGAGGTAGGCAGGTAGATAGGGAAAGGCCCTTGACAATGAAACTTGGCTTAACAAAGTTTCATGGAATAATTCTAGGACTGATCCACCTTGTGAATACAGAAAACAAAGACCTTATAAGACCATCAGCAGACCCTGAGGATATTGGCCCCCTCCCCATGAAGTTTATCTTTTCAAAAACCGAGGCCCTCTCCCTTAATCTGATTAACTTTAGTGATTCAGCCCAAAGAAGACCATCACCACTCCCAACCTCCCTGGTAACCTCCTCGGTAATGGGAATATTACATAGGAAGAAGCCCCACATGGGGGAAGGTTGGAGAAACCCTATAAAGGCCACCTTGAACAAAGGAAGGGCGCGCATATGTTGCCGAGCCCATGTGCTTCTTCCACCCACGTGGCCTAGCACATGTGGTGCCCGAGCACATGAATCGCCCGCATCTCCCCTCTTGAGATGTGTACTTTCATGCTTTCGTGTCTAATGTTAGGATGTGTGTAGGGGCTCTCTCCACTCTTGGAGAAGCCCGTGTTGTCTCTTGAGTACGTCACTCTCTCCCTCTCTCTCCCTCAACACCTAAAAATTCTCCAAATAAAATCTATTTATTTCACTGCTTGTGTATTCCTGAAATTCCTTTCTGTGAGGTGAGACAAGAACCCAGTAACCCTGGGTCCCGGGTGGCAGAGGCGGTTCAGGAGAAAGTGACTGTCTTTCTCCTCCCCGCTTCACATAAGTCACCCGTGGGGCCCACCGACATCATCATGGCCCAAACATAAGCAACTGGATAAGGATCATTCTGGGGTTAGGAAGGACTAAACTCTCCTGGGGAGTGTAGTCTGGGAGCTATAGGAAATATCCCCAATAGAGCCACCCTATAAGCTTAATAGATCTCTTACTGTGTCCATTCAAAATGAACAGAAAGATTAAGTGTCAATTTAAGATGATTGTTTCAATGAATATGAACTAAGCAAAGAAAAATATGTCCTTAAGAGAAAATCCTGCCCTTGAGCTGATCTCTCCTTCCAAGTCAGATTTTTATGCTAGAAGCTTTCCCCTTCCTTTGATTGTACAACCACATCTCTGTCTATTTGCTAACCCTGACTCTGTGGGATGGGCTGGAGAATAAAGGCTGTGGGAGACGGGTGAGGAGAGGGAATGAGGAGCAGTGGGAGACTGGTATATGTACGCAGGAGAATGGAATAAAGGGCAACTCATCACTGTGAGTCCACCATGTAAAATGTGGGGGTGCGGTGAGGTGTTGGTGGCCCAGAGCTGCCTCCCCACCTCCTGAGCCCCTCCCAGCAGAGACAGAGAGACGGGGAGACAGAAAACCTCAGCCTGATGGTGAAAATGGCCCTTTTAATGCAGAACAGCTACCACACTTATAGAACATCTAAGGGGGCATGAGGTACGGACATAGGAGTGACTGATTATTTATGCAGAAAAAAACATTTGGCAGAAGGAATTCTCAGGGAGAGATTCACTCAAAGAGACACTCTGTCTCCCAGGGACATCTGCATTGCTTTTATCTTTTCCTCTAGTTGTATAAGTTATCAATACTTGCAGTTGTATGGACAAACATAGTAAGAGACAGGGATCCCAACACTTAGTTCTCTGGGCTCTGAGAGCAAGCAAGGCTTTTACTGTAAATCCCAGACTAAGTCCTCAGGCCAGTTCAACTTGTCCTTCCCCATGGGGGTCCTGTCTTTAAAGTTGTAACAGTTTGCATCAAGACCATGCATTTCTGCTTTCTGCTATCTAGAATGTTCATTTTGAAGCCAGGGTAGTTTTGCCACTTGCCATGGATCCATCCAAGTCCGACGGCAGGAATTCCCTTTTGGGGCATTAGGAACTACAGCGAATGTAGCCTGAGTCAAATAATTATGACCAAGCAATTATGCCCAGGAGTAGATATACTTCAGAATCCATCAACTCCCAAATATTAGGAGTATAGCATTGATGGCCTTTCTCTGTATAACCAAAGAACATTCTGTATAGTAAAAACATACAAGAGCTACAGAGGAAATTGAAAAGCAGGTAGAAATACACAGCACTTCAACTACAAAGCAGTACAAAGTTGAGAATTACCAGAAAGTTTTGGCTTAGAAGTAATCAAGACTGACTTGGGGAACTGAGACAATGTGAGGTAAAATACAAAGGAAAGGTTAAAGATAAACTTTAACTAAATTTTAAAAGTTAAACCAAATTTAACTAAATTAGGGATGTTAGCAAGGACATGATAAGCTTCTCTGGGAGGGGAAAAAGGGGAAATTCACAGATGAAGCCTAAAACATTCTTAAGTTAATATCCAGCAGATCACCAAGAGCCTGGGCGTGTTTCCTTCTTCGATCCTCTGTCACCCTTCACCGGCCAGGGTGGGGAGACCAATCAGAGCCACCAAAGGCACACAGCGCATGTCCAGACATTATTTAAACACAACTCTCAGTACTCAGTGTAACAGCTGGGTTTTGCCCTGATCAGGGAGAGATAAAGAGTCGGGGTGCAATTTTCAACTTGATTTTAGGGTACAGAAATTCTACATGCTAGAAAAAAACAACGTGGAGTTAGAGATGGTAAGCTGGGAGGGGCGCTTCCCTTGCAGACCCAGATTTATACTCTGCATCTCACGTGACCCCTAAAGATGAAAAAAAAAAACCAATTGCAGAGTGCTGCTACTGAAGTTAAGCCCAGAGCTTCCACAGATGTCCCCAAAATACAATGAAAAATAGCCCAAAAGTAAATTTTCATTTGCAAACCGCAACCTCTACTAGGACCACGGCCCCAGGATGGCCCTGGACATCAAGGCTAGTGACCGAGGGCTAGAGTGTCCTTTGCCATTAGGGAGCTAACCCCTGCCGGTCAAAAATGAACAGGCCTTTTATAGTTTTGGAGGCACCACCGGTGATATAGCCGAGAAACTTCTGACTCTGCGCTCAGGCACCCGTCCTGGTGGAGCTCGGAGATGGAACGTTGGTAGGCCAGGTGCAAAGCAAACGCCCTAACCGCTGTGCTCTCTCCCCGCTATGTGAATCTGCAGGTCCTACACAGGGAGGTCCAGGCCAAAGCGTCCAGGACAGGGCCCAGCTCAGGACCTTGCTGGGAGGGTCAGGACGGCCCAGCCCAGACGCTCTGCAGCCCCCGCGGTCAGCCCCACGCTCACCTGCCACCGCCCCACGGCGGAGCTGCAGGGGATCCCCAGAACCACGCACTCACGCACGCGACCCCTGAGCCCCGGTACAGCCCCCACTGCACTCACCAAAGCTCCGCGTCCCCCACAAAACCCGCAGCGCCGCAGGAACCGCCTGGATCTTGGAAAGGATTGAAAAAGGAGCGCGGAAGCGTCCTCCAAGGTGGCCTGGCCCCGCCCCTCAGTGCGGACACAGGGAGGAGTGGGCGGGGCGCTCACGGAAGACTGCTGGTGTCCTGCCATGAATCCGGCCTTCACAGACGCCTTCCACGTGGGACAGCCACTTCACCCCTCACCTGCGTAACAAGTGGAGGCGGATCCAGTGTCTTGCACGCAAACACCTAAAAGCCCTGCTGTGATGTCACTTCTGCTTCTGCAGGCAGCCTTAAAGGGCCAGACACCAGCTGCGCAGAAAACAACTAGGAAAATGCAGGTAAATGTGTAAGGCTGGTTGGCTAGAGCGATAGCACAGTGGATAGGGCGTTTGCCTTGCACGCAGCTGACCCAGGTTCATTCATCTGCATTCTGTATGGTCCCCCAAGCAGGACCAGGAGTATAGAAGAGCCAGAAGAAACCCCTGAGCACCCCTGGGTGTGACTCAAAAAGAAAAAGTGTACTGCAAGTGGAATTGGATTGCATAAAGGAGCAGAGAAGAGGTGGCTGGAGTATTCAGTCACAAAGTGGGGGTCTGGAGAGAGAAGTCCCCCAATCCTGTATTACACAGTGACTCTGAAGCCAGCCCTGGAGATGCAGAGAGGAACGGATCTAGTAACAACACAGAATGCGGAGAGACACTGGAACAGGAGGAAAGGCTTCTAAACTTTAAGAACACGAGAGCAGTGGACTCATGCCTACAAGCAAAGCCATAGGAGGCAGTTTCAGAACTCAGTCAACCTTAGTTCAGTCCCGGACATCCCCAATAGTGGCCTGGGAACCACCAGGAGTAACCCTTAAGAGCTGTCAGGTTTGCCCCAAAATGAAAATACATAATTAAGTAAACAAAACATAGCATATATGTGTAAACTCACACAAAATAGGGGGCACGGCACCCACAGCGGCGGTGGCTCTATCTCTCCCGCCGCCCGCGTTCGGTAGTCTCACCCTTCTCTCACCCCAGAGAGGTCAATGGCGATGGTCAGGCAGAGGAAGGAACGAGGGCCAGGCTGGTAGGTATTAGTCGTAGTTTATTCTGATTCTCTCCTCATCTGTCTCTGCTCCTGTCTTTCTCTGTCTCTCCTCGACTCTCCTTCTGTCTCTGCCCCCCATTCTTCCTCCCCCAGCTACTTCATACTCCTTCTCCATCTTTCATCCACCTCTTACTTCTGATCCTCTCTGAACCTCTGCTTCTTCCTTCTCCCCCCATCCCACTCCTACAGTACAGTTAAATCCTCTCTCCATGAGGAATTGGGGGAACAATTACATAGGTGTGGTCACAATCAATAGGGGTAGAGATCAACAGGGATAGAAATCTTAGCCTCAGGGAAGACCGCTCCTAGGACAGATCCTTCCTCAGCAGGAGGACCCACCCTAGAGCAGAATCCCATGGGCGTGCCTCTCCTCTCCTTTTCCGACAAGCATACAAGAATATAATATAAATCGTTTTGTATGGATACAGTAAGAAATATCTTAAACTTATAGAATTGCTCTCCTAGGGGCATCTCGATCTCAGACTACGGTGCTCAGGCCAGATAGTCTTTCCCACCCCTAGCAGGATCCTAGTCTTGTCGTTACCTTTGGATCATGACAGCATTTGTCTATGATCAAAGTCTTAACTTATAGTTAAGAATCGTGGCACCTTGGCCTGACCCATTTCGCTGCCAGGGTAGCTCACCGCTTGCCCTGGGTCCATTCAGTCCCTCGTCGGGACCCTGCTTTTGGGGTGTTAGGAACTAAGGGCAACTGAGGCTTAAGTCGAGAAAGCAGATGCCCGGGAGTGAATAATATTCAAGGGCAATCAAATCATAAGTTACAAAGCATAATGTTAACGGTCTTTCAGTATCTATACAAAAAGGATATTACTTTAAGGTAAACACTTCATAAGGCATAAGGAGAAGAGAAAGGCAATATTTCACTCATATATATAAAATCATAGATTTCTGGGAAACTGATCTTACAAGCAGTCTCTGCCCCCGCGCCTGGGTGTTCCTTCCCGGAGTCCCTTGGAGGGGAGCGGGTTGAGCTTTCCTCCCCGCCCCGACCAGGGCTACGGCAGCCGAAGACCTCCAGGACCAGCCACCACAATGCTGAGACCACTCTCCGCACACATGAAGGTACTGGCAGAGGGACAAAGCCACGCGGGTTCCGGGGCCGAGACCTCCAAGCCTACTCGATTTGGAGTCGAGCATCTTCCACCCAGATCCTCCAAATTCCAGTAGGCGGGGGTCACACCCACCACCTGGCCCCCTGGCGCCGTGTAATCCCATCAGCGGCCAAGACTCAGAGACTATAAAATCCAGATCCCGGACGAGAGCAGTGCAGTCTCTGCCCCCGCGCCTGGGTGTTCCTTCCCGGAGTCCCTTGGAGGGGAGCGGGTTGAGCTTTCCTCCCCGCCCCGACCAGGGCTACGGCAGCCGAAGACCTCTAGGACCAGCCACCACCATGCTGAGACCACTCTCCGCACACATGAAGGTACTGGCAGAGGGACAAAGCCACGCGGGTTCCGGGGCCGAGACCTCCAAGCCTACTCGATTTGGAGTCGAGCATCTTCCACCCAGATCCTCCAAATTCCAGTAGGCGGGGGTCACACCCACCACCTGGCCCCCTGGCGCCGTGTAATCCCATCAGCGGCCAAAACTCAGAGATTATAAAATATAGATCCCGGAACCACGCGGCCGCATTCGCGGCCGTGCGACATCTTATTATCTCATTCCTACTTTGGACAAACTTGCAGGCTATCGAATGTAGCCTGCCCACAGGGCAGAGTCTGGCAAACTCCCCGTGGCCTACCAAATATGCCAAATACCAGTAACAATGATGGGTCTCATTCTCCTAAAGAGCCTTGAATATAATCTCAGGGCTAGGATGAAAGAGACGTTACTGGGGCCTGCTCGAGGCAATCGACGATTAACAGGATGATGAAATGAAATGAAATGAAATGATCTTACAAATTAACAAGTCTGATTAAGGGGAAAGCTGATTAACTGGGTGGGAAGGAGAGCATAGGGAAGACTGTTTACATGTTTACATGTAAACACAATGGAAGTGGAAGTGCCTCTGGAGCACTGTGGTGGGTGTAACCAGATTGATGGGTGTAACCAGATTGATGGGTGTAACCAGATTAATGGGTGTATCCAGATAAAACCTAAGCTTCTTGAAGGACAAAGCAATGTTATCCAACACACACACACACACATATATATATATATATATATATATATAGAGAGAGAGAGAGAGAGAGAGAGAGAGAGAGAGAGATATTCCAACCCCTAGAATGGAGGCACGCATGGGACTAACAGGCAGCAAACCACACTGGTCACTTTTCAGCCTGGCTTGGCCTTTGGCACAGATCTACATGATGTTTATCATTTGGGTGAATATTCGATTGTTAGGATTTAAATGCTCCTAAAATAAAAATCTCAAAACATTTACCCTCAATCTTTGTGTAAATCCCATGGAAAGCTGAATACAATGAGTGCTGATATGCTACAGTGAGTGAAGTGCTTCCTTGCATGTGGCTGACCTGGACACAAATTATGGACAGCACAGCGGGATGTGGCACCCGGAACGTAACGCAGAAGGGCCTGAAGAATGGAGGTTTGGCTGAATATCCAATGTCAAAAGGATTCACTGCAGCATCATGGTTGATTTCGGCCATGATGCCCCGCAAACCAGGGTTTCTGAGCCAAGTCAGAGTCACAGCAAAGAATGAAACCATGGTGAGTCTTGACAGTACCCAGCAAAATGCATTTTTGTACCTATTTACTTCTTATTTAATTTCTTCCACCTTGCTTTATCACTAAGAAACATTATTTACCAGTTAACTTACTGGCAAGTCCACATGCCAGGACACTGTCATAACCATGGTGCAGGGGATAATCAGCAAGTACCTTTCACTTATGGTACTAGTATCACAGGAAGATTTCACACATACCAGGATTATTTCCTTCCTTACTGTATCAGGCCCCCATGCACTTGTAGAAACTAAAATTGTTTTACCTAAGATTCATTTTCTGACCCCGGCTATTGTAATTATGGATGTGATTGATCCAGCATAACTTTTATATTTACTAAAGCTTGAGGGAACATGATGGTCTTCCTCTATTCCTTCCCTACAGGATTTTCTCCAGTATTCTCTTTAAAGGCCGCAGGTGTGAATAATGGGCTTCCCACGTTCTTACACATATGTAGTTTTTCTCCAGTGTGAATTCTCCTTTGCATAAAAAGGCCTGAGGATCCAGGAAAGTCCTTCCTACACTCCAGACATATATAAGGTTTCACTGAAAAATGACTTTTCACACACACAGGAAGGGCTGAAGACAAATTGAAGACCCTTCTACATTCCTAACAGTTATGAGGTTTCTCTCCACTGTGAATGTTTCTGTTCAGAAAGCTATGCTAATTGCATGAAAATCTTCCTGCAGCCCTTACATATATAAGGCCTCAGTCCAGGATAAATTTTTCTACACAAAGCAAAGCTCAAGTATAAGTAAAGAACTTCTCACATACCTACATATGTTTTTTTTTTCGAGTATGAATTTTCCTATATTAAATAAGGAGTTAGGGCGAATTGAAGGCTTTGCCAAAGTCTTTACAAACATAAGAATTGTCTCCAGTATGAAAATTTCTGTGCCTCAAAAGGCTTGCAAAATAAGCGAAGGCCTTGCCACACTCCTTACATATATATGGATTCACTGCAGCTTGTGTTTTCTTGTGGACAAAAAAGTTTGAATAGAAAGCGAAGACCTTCCCTCTGTAGTGACACGAATAATGTTTCATTTCTGTATGAACTTTGCAATGCTAAGAAAGACCTGAGTAGGAATGAAAGGCCTTTACACTTACCTTACATATATAAAGGTTTCGTCCAAAATGAAAATTGTGAAAACTAAGACTTCAGGAATAAGCAAAGGACTTCCTACGTTGCACACATGTATAAGGTATCTCTCCAGTGAGAGTTTTTCTGTGCATAAGCCCTGGTCTAAGGCTTGTGGAATAAGCAAAGATTTCCCACTCCGTACAAGTATATGGTTTTTTTCCAGTGTGACTTTTTCTGTGCATACTAAGATGTAAGATTCAGATAAAGGCCACGACACATTCCTTACATGCATACGAACTCTCTAGTATGAAATTTCCTGTGTATAA
The DNA here is from genome assembly GCF_029834395.1 of Sorex fumeus. Taxonomy (NCBI): domain Eukaryota; kingdom Metazoa; phylum Chordata; class Mammalia; order Eulipotyphla; family Soricidae; genus Sorex; species Sorex fumeus. Next base: position 523,845 of record NW_026606225.1, on the reverse strand, counting down.
GGTATGAGCATCCACTGAAGGCCTCCCCAGAGTCCTTACACTTAATCAGTTTCTCTCCTATGTATATGTTCATATAGTCCCAGCAGGGTGAGGCTGGACTCAAAAGTTTTTCTCAGTGCTTACATTTCTGGGGGTTCTGTCCATTATAGGCTTCTAAGGGAACGTGATGGTGCTGAGGACACAGGAAAGGTGTTCTTCCAATCGCCCTCAGAAGACATCTCACCTGTCTCGGCATCCCCATGGGAATGAGGGAAAAATTGCTCAGTTGAGCCTTTATCACAGTGTGCAGGAAAAGATATTCCACCAGGGCTGGCTTCTTCCATGTAGAAGAGCAAAGAAGGATTCCAATTGTTATTCTATGCCATGAGAGTTTTCATGTAAAAAGAAATCAAACTCTGCAGGTAGGTAACTGGTGGGGGAAGGGACAATGAGATTCACGGGGAAGTAATAAATCCAGATGGGGGTGAAACCAGTGACTCCGAAGTCATCCCTGGTCTTAAGCGAGAAACTGGGCTAGGAGAAACCCAGAGAGATGGAGAAATGGAACAGGAACAAAGGCTGGTAAGAACATCAGAGAGCACGGTCTGGACAATGCTCTACCCATTGGCAACACGCTAACAGTGGACTCTCAGCTACAAGGAAACCTCAGGAGGGAGTTTTACAAACATTATTTTAAACTGAGCATCGGATTAGTACAGTGGGTTGCATGCAGTCAATCTTGGTACAATGTCCTGAATTCCAAATGGTCCCCTGAGCACCATCTGACTCATAGATGGATGGAATTATGTTCTTTCCAATCATAATTGTTTTCTTTTTTTCTTTTAATATTAGTAAAGTGACATATGTGGGATCAAGGAATGTGAACAACCTCGTGAGTAATCAAGTAAACGAAATGACCTGCTGGGATGTGGGGAGCTTAGGAGTTGACTCCTATTTCCACTTATAAAAATTTTTACAATGGGGCACCTTCCATCCTTTCAAACGATAGTTAAGCTCATCGAAACTGTTTCCAATTGAGACCAGAGCAACTGTAGATTGGTGTCGGGTGTTGCTTGCACATGGCCAAACTAGGTTCAACCACCAGGATCCTGTGGAGTCTCCCGGAGCACCAACAGAATTAATATCTGAGTGCAGAGCCATGAGAACCCCCTGAGCATCGCCAGATATTAAGGATAATATTGGTTTGCCCTTCCTCCATGGCCACTGGGAGCTTTTATTTGTTGATTGCCCCCAAGCTGTCAATTACCTTTGTCTCCTGATCAGACTTTGACTTGTAAATATTGTCTTTCTCTTTTTCTTAATGTCCTTTGCATGGTTAGCTATTTCAGAGCAATTGCTTTTTGTATGGTTACAGGAAGACAGTTATAAGACAAGCCTTTGGCTTGGGAGTTGATTGTCTCCAGATAATATTTTGACTTGTAAATATTGTCTTTCTCTTTTTCTTAATGTCCTTTGCATGGTTAGCTATTTCAGAGCAATTGCTTTTTGTATAGGTACAGGAAGATAGTTATAAGACAAGCCTGTGGCTTGGGAGTTGATTGTCTCCAGATAATATTACCTCCTGGACACCTGCTCTCTTGACTTAAGCCTCAGTTGCCCTTACTTCCTCAATCCCCAAAGGTGGGGTCCTGGAAAGGGACTGGAATGACCCAGGGCAAGTGGTGAGCTAGCTACCCTGGCATCGAAATGGGCCTGGACAAAGTACCATAATGCCAAATCCATAGTACCAAATCCATCCACATGTCAGAATTGCAACCGACTTGGGTAAATGTTAGAAACCAACCTTCAGGTTTAGAATTTTTTTGACGAGAAGACCATGGGCTGGAGCGATAGCACAGCGGGTAGGGTGTTTGCCTTGCACGCAGCCAACATGGCCGACCCGAGTTCGATTCCTCCGCCCCTCTCGGAGAGCCTGGCAAGCTGCCGAGAGTATTCGATATGCCAGACACAGTAACAACAAAGTCTCCAATGGAGACGTTACTGGGCCCGCTCGAGCAAATCGATGATCAACGGGAGGGTCTTTACTTTACTTACTTTACTTGACGAGAAGACTATCAGGCACAGCACAGTAATTGGAATCCTTCTCTGCTTTTCTTCGGGGAGCAACAGCCCAGTTGGAATTCTTCTGGTCATGCACACTGTGACAACATCTCTAGTGAGCAGTTATGCTTTCAGCCCCATGAGGATGTCAAGACAGGTGGGATGTCTTCTGTGGGTTACCAGTAGAAAGTGAGCGCCCACGCTGCAAAGAAGCGCTCCCCTGGGACAAGCTACTCAGAGACTGTTCTGCTCAGTCCATGGACACAAAATGCCCCAGGGGAGAAGCCCCTGGACTGTGGGAAAGGAGCACTGTTTATAGTGAGTCCAGTTATGTACCAGTTATGTACTCCACAAGATATGAAGACTGGAATAGAACCCAGGTTACCCAAGTGAAAGAAAGCTCTCACACTCTTTGGCTCTCCATACAGCCCACGATCATGCTTGAGTGCTTCCTGAGTGCAGAGCCAGGAGAACCTCTGCGCGTTGCTGTATTTGTGGCCCCCAAACCATGAACAAACCAAATAAAACCAAACAGCCTCATTCCCTTATTGAAGGATTACCTCACCCCAACGGGGGTGTTTCTGAGCTGTATCTTGCTGTATCCATGCTGCGTCTTCCTTGTAGAAGAGGGTTAGTTACCCTCAGAACGTAGGGTGATGAGGTGTGGGTTGCCCATAGCAGGAAATATTTCTCAACGGTTTCGTCACAGACATAACAAAGTGGCTTCAGATTTTTTTTAGCTCGGAGTGTCACAGTCAGTGTCCTCCCATTGTTCATCGATTTCCTGAAGGGGGCCCAGTAACATTGTGAGACTTGTTACTGTGTTTGGCATATCGAATACATCACAGGTAGCTTTCCAGGCTCTGCTGTGTGGGCAAGATAGTCTTGTTAGCTTGCCAAGAGGGTGGAGGAATTGAACCCAGGTGGCCATGTCGGCCGCATGCAAGGCAAACACCCTACCCGCTGTGCTCTGGCTTCAGCCTTGCAGTTTTGCCTTGCTCTGTCCACGTCAGGGTCAATCCTCTGCACCCCTCTTGGTCTAGAGGCAAATATGGAGCAGCCCACTCAACCCCCGAGGTAGTTTAGCCATGTATCCCACAAGAAATGAAGGCGGGAATTGAATGTTGGTCACTCATGTGAGAGACTCGCACCCTCAAGGCTCTCCGACCACTGCCCCTTTGATGCTCCGTGCTTGATCTTTAATTACCCCATACTTAACACAGAAGCAAAAATAAGGGTGGAAAATTCTTAGAGAAATGGGCCTGGAGAGCGACGGAATCGCTCAAAGCTCCATCTCATGGCATTTCAGCATAACTTCCGCGGTCCAAATTTTCTCACTTTAAGATTTTCAGCCCTTCTCTTTGCTGAAATGTTAAGTATGAGGTCATTAAGGATCCAGCATGCTGCTTGGTCTGCTGCAACGGGAGCAGAGCAGATAGGGTTTTTGCCTTGCATCCATTGGACCCAGGTATAGTCATAGATTTCCCCTATGGTTCTTCAGTCATGTCCATAGTGATTTCTGAGTGCAGAGGCAGGAGAAGGCCCTGAGCATATCCGGGTGTGGCCACAACCATAAAGGAACAAACAAGAAAGAAAAGTAAAACACAAAGCTTCAGTTCCTTGATGGCGAATTCCATCAGCCCGACTAGAGGGTGTCAGAACTGTATATTCTTCCATTCACCACGTCAGTGTAGAAGACGGTTAAGTACCCTCATAATGTGGGGTGATGGGATGTAGGTTGCCCATAACAGGAAACATTCAAAGGGCTCGGTCCCAGGCATCATATGGTGCATTCAGAACCTTTCTTGTACAGAGAGAAAAGAACAATTAATGTGAGAAAATAACCTTGCCTTGCTCATTAAAGGTTCAGTTCAATCCTCTGAACCCCTCCAGGTTTTAGAGACAAAGCTAGGGCAACACACTCGACCCCCAAGGCGATTCAGATATCCTCCTCACAAAGATCTGAAGGCTGGAATCGAGCCCAGATTGCTCAAGTGAAAGACAAGCAACCGCAGGCTTTCCTTCCTCCTGCTGCACCTGTGGAAGAGGCTTGCTTGATCCTTTATTACCCCATAATGAACACTGAAGCAAATGCAAGGGTGGAAAATTCTTAGAGAAACGAGCACGTTTTGTTACTTTATGTTCCCCAGACGAAAGCGATCTTTCTATGTCTGTCCCTTTCTTTCAGAATAACACGCAAGAATAGCTGAAACAAGTGCCAGGATGTTTACTCCATCACATGGAGGCCAGTCACACACGCTATGGAAAAAGGCAGCTCAGATAGAGAAGGGAGCACCAAATAAAGGGTGCTGGGAGGATCCTCCCAGGATGGGAGATACATGCTGAAAGTTAACTATAGACCGAACATGGTTGACAGTCAATGCCTCATTTGCAAACCACAGCCCCCCAAAGGAGAGAGAGAACAAAAAGGAATGCACTGCCACAGAGGCAGGGTGGAATGGGGGGATGGGAATGGGAGGGGCTAACTGGGATCAGTGGTGGTGGAGAATGGGCACTGGTGGAGGGACGGGTACTCGATAATTGTATAGCTGAAACCCAAGCACAAAAATTTGTAAGTCTACAACTGTACCTCATGGTGATTCACCAATAAAAAATAAATAACAAAGAAACGATCCCAGAGAGAGACAGAAACGCCCACAGCGCCATCCCGTGGTGTATCGCCAGAACTGCCGTGGCCCACCTTTCCCTCGCTTTAGATTTCCAGCCCATTTCTTTGCTTCAATGTTAGGTCATTAAGGATCAAGCAAGCCGGTTGGGTCACTGCAGCGGGAGCAGAGCGGTTAGTGCTCTTGGCTTGCGTCACAGGCCCCAGTACTTTCTCTGGCTCTCCATACAGCCCCACCATCATGCCGGAGTGATTCCTGAATGCAACATCAGGAGAACCTCTGCCGTTGCTAGATTTGTGTCCCCCAAACCATGAACAAACCTAATACAACCAAAACAGCCCCAGTCCCTTATTGGGGGATTCCCTCACCCAATCGTGGGGGTTTCTGAGCTGTATCTGGCTGTATCCTTGCTGCCTCTTCCTTGTAGTAGAGGTTTGGGCTCCCTCAGAATGTGGGGTGCTGGGGTGTGGGTTGCCCATAACAGGAAATATTTCTCAATGGCTTGGTCACAGACATAGCAAATTGGCTTCAGAAGGTTTCTAGCTCAGTGAAGAGAACAATAATGAAAATAAATGACTTTGCCTTGCACTTTCGACGTCAGTTCAATCCTCTGCACCCCTCCTGGTCCAGAAACAAAGCAGGAACAACCCACTCGACCCCAAGAAGATTCTTTCTTTGACTCTCCATACAGCCCCACCAGCATGTCAGAGTCATAGTCCTGAGTGCAGAGCCAGGAGTGACCCTGAGCATTGCTCGTGTTGGGCCTCCAAACCATGAAGAAACCAAATAAAACCAAAACAGCCTCAGTCCCGTGATGGCAGATTCCCCCACCCTAACTTGGTGGGTTTTGAGCTGTATCTTGCTGTATCCCTGACCACTTTTCTTTATAGAAGAGGGTTGTGGCAACCTCAGAAAGTGGGGTGATTGCACATGGGGTTGGCTATAACTGGAAACCTTTCCAAAGAGCTGGGCCACAGACAGAGCAAAGAGGGCTCATAACTTTTCTTGTTCAAAGTGAACAGAACAACGACAAAATAAACTCACCCTGCTTGTAACCGACCAGGTTCAATCCCAGGTACTCAATGTTTCCCAGAACCCTGTCTGCACACACCAAAACAGTCCCCCCCCCAAAAAAAAAACCCCTCGGAGCCAGAGCTACAGTGTAGCTGGTAGGATGTTTATGTTGCATACAGCCAACTTGTTTCCAATATACTGCATCCCATATGGTCCCCCAAGTACCACCAGGAGTAATTTCTGAGTGTACAGGAGTAATTTCTGAGTGTACAGGAGTAATTTCTGAGTGTAAAGCATGAGCATTGCTGGGTATTACCCAAAAAGCAAAAAAAAAAAAAACCTTGGAAGAAGTGATGTATTTAGATTTTCCAGGGAAGGAGATTGACCAGCTCAATATTTCTGTGTTAATTAAAATTCTTCTTAACACACCCTAGCTCCTCTGATGACTGTTACCTTCACCCCAGACATCTGGAGTTGCTGAAGTTGAATCGAGCCTCTGCCACCCTCCTCCACGGAGAACAGAAGACATGGGACTTCTCATGTGTATAAGAACCTCAAAACTCAGGATGGAAGATGGCACCCTCAGCAATGCGGGGTGCTGTGATACGTGGACATGGGGTATGGAGACCTTTAGAACTGAGTTGGTTGGACACATCGTATTGCGCGAAGGCAAGTCTCTCCTGTGTTACCCTGTTCGCTCTCGGGTAGCTGGCTCTGGAGCACTGCCCACTGTGAGTGCCTCCACACATAGAGTGAGTGGGGTGAGCCCCAGGCAGCAGGAACACCCAGACACAGATCCCCAGTTTATTCTGTGACCCAAGGCCCAGTCGGACGCAGGCAGGGCCGGAAGATGCTGGATTCTCTCATTCCCTCCAGCCCTTTGCGGGTGTAAGACAGTTGAATCCACCAGTGGCGGCCTCCTCTTGGCACAAGGACTCATTGAGAATGAAGCAGCACCATTGGGGTGCTCCCCCATTGAGGTCTGGGGTCATCCCTCAACCCCCACCCCACCCCACCCCACCTGGTGTACACCTCCTGATCTGACTATATAATTTGGGGGAGCGGGTCGGAAGCAGTGGTGGGGGGCTCCACATCCTTCTGGAGTCCGACTTTGTTTCCCACATTCGGGGATCCCCCACTTGCCCTTCTCCCGCAAATGTCTGGGAAAGCCAATGAGTGGTCTCCCTGAAACAGAAGGGAATCCAATCTCGGCTTTTACCTAGGCCATAGTCCCGTTGCTAAGGAGGTTGCCTAGGCAGGTTGGGAGTGGTGATGATCTTCTTTGAAATTCCTTTCCTGGCCTTTTGTTTCTGCAGGAGCTTCTCTGGGTTCTGTTGGTGCCCATAGGTGAGGGCGTGATCAGGCCTTTGTTCCTGTTTTCTGCAAGTTTGTCCTTCACAAATTCAGAGCTATTCCCAGGATATTTATTGTCTTTGCCTTGGGAGGGGGAACCTTCCCTATCTGCCTGCATGCCTACATCAATTCCCTCCAAACCATTAGGGGGTGCTGGACGTTAGGACTTTAGGAGCCCTCAACCCTGGCCCCAGAGGAGTGACTCCTGAGTGCAAAGGCAGGAATAAATAAGCCCTGAGCTCTGCTGACTGTGTCTCCCTCCCCAAAGATGCATATCCTAAGGCTCCCAGTGCTGCCCAGGTAGCTGATTACTCCCTGCGGTACCAGGGGACCAATTGATACTGGAGGTGAGTCCAGAAAAACCACCTACAGTCAGAGAAAGCCTTGATCACAGGGATCACGGAAATCGCTCACATCTGTCATTCATAAACCTGATCCCCCTGACATAGCGCTTTCTGTTCAATACACAAAACAAGTACTATTTTGTATGGGTGGGGGTAAGGCACAACCAGAAATGCCCAGGAGTAACTTCTGGCTCCACAGGCAGGATCACTCCAGGTGGGCCTGGGAGGAAAAGGGATCGTATCCCGTCATCCCCTGCAGGAGAAATGCCCAGCAGTCCCTAAAATCTGAATTTCAATTTACCTTTAATGCATCATTCAATCTGTTCCAGGCCTTGGCTGGGATACACAATGCCTCCATTATCTCTGGGTTCCTCACGGCTTGCCCTTTGACCATTTTTTTTTCATTTTTGTGTCCCACCTGGGTGATGCTTAGGGGTTTCTCCTGAATATGCATTCAGGAATTAGTCTGGGAGTGTGGTACTTGGGCGATCCCATGGTAAACACTCTGCTTCAACCTTTTGATGTCTGAAATATATACTCCTAGTTCATTCTTTATGTTACAGTTCTTAAGTTCAAATTAAACTGGTGACTTCAGTACTATGAGGGAAAGGGAATTGCTGATGATTGCAATTCAGGGAAACACAAAGATCTTCCAATTCTGTACACTCTTAAGAGTTCTTGCCACTGTGTATTTTCATACGCCTACTAATGCCTGAGTTCCTTATGAACCTGAATTAACCTCCTGAGTTACCTTATATAGCGAACCATAATAATAATACTAATGGTTACTATTTCCTATGCCAGTGTCCCAGCACTTGGACTTGATGTGTATGTTAACCTGTAAATAATGGATCCTTTTTTTCTTTTTTTCCCCCGTCACACACGGAGATGCACAGGGGTTACTCCTGGCTTTGCACTCAGGAATCACTCCTGGCTGTGCTTGGAGGACCATATAGGATGCTGGGAATGGAACCTAGGTTAGCCACATGCAAGGCAATCGCCCTTCCCGCTGTGCTATTGCTCTAGCCCCTGTACATAATGGGTCTTGATGATGGAATTCAGGTGAAAACTGATTAAATATGAACTAAGTGAACAGGTACAATAACCACCCCTCGATCACACTTATCAGTGTCACTCTTTATGTTTTTTTTTTGGTCAAACCCAGAGATGCACAGGGATTACTCCTAGCTCTGGACTCAGGAACTACTCATGGCTGTTCTTGGTGGTCCCTATTGAATGCTGGAAATTGAACCCGGGTTGGCTGCATGCAATGAAAACGCCCTGCCCGCTGTGTAATAACTCCAGCCCAGTGTCTCAGTTTTGCTTGAACTCTGGTTTGAGGCAGAGACCCCGGTTGGCGGGGTTTATGATAGAGATCAACCAGGATGTTGCAGTGAATCCTTTGGAATGGAAAAAGAGGCAAACCTCCTCACTTAAAACCTTCCTATGTTATGTTTTGAGGAGCCACACCTGCTTTGCTAAGGCCGTACTCTTGGCTCTGACCTCATCCATACCTGCGAGGGAGGACATAGGTATCCTTATGGGGATCTGGATTTTAATCCTGATCAGTCTTGTGCAGTCGAGCACCTTCCCACTGCATCAGCTCTGCACTCCTTGTTTTCAGATTTTTATTAGATTTCCGTACACAATAAAATAATACACAGATAAATATTTCTGAAAAGTTTAGGATAATGACCCTGTAGTTCTTCTTTAATAGAGTGGATTAGAGATAGTTGATATGGACTTGACTGTGCACAGAAAGATTTCTGATGGTTCTATGATAGGATGGAACAGGCCCCTTGATCAAAATATTTCACAAATGGTGGGAACCTGGCAGAATGCCCAAACTCCCATCTCAGCAGGCAATAACATCAGCTGTGAAGACTAAAATAAAGGGTCATCACATTCCTGGATTTTACTCTTCTCATTTCAATTATATTAGGAGAAAAGACGACAACACGTTGCGTTTATAAGTGGTAAAATCTCAACCCTACTAGCCACCAGAATGATTAAAACTGTTTTTGGTCTGTCCAAAAGACGAAGTCTACAAAATGATCTAGTACACTTTGGTGCCCATTGACTCCTATGTGCCTCCGTTCTTAAGGTAGTTCTATACATGGATTTATTTATTGAAATATATTTTATGTAATTCATGCCATACTTGGCAGTTCTTAGGAGTCTGTGTTGTTTTGGATGCCAGGAATGGAACTCAGGAAAACCATGCTTAACACAAGCATTAAGCCACAGTACTAACCTCTTTCCCCATACTCTTGGTTGTAAACGTGTTTCTAGAGCAGCGTCCTGGGGTTTCCTTGTAGGTTCTTATATAGCATGTTTTCAAGGGGTAGAGTGTTCATTGTACAGTGCTCTCTGATGTTCTTCCCATCCTTTGCTTCTGTCCAGTGTCTCTCCAGCTCTCTGGGTTGCTGCTAGGCCAGTTCCTCTGCACCTTCAGGGATGGCTTCAGAGACACTGCACCCATCTTGATTAATGACTTCCCAGAGAAACTCATTGTCCCAGGACCCATTCACAACCTACTTGACTGTTTTACTTTGAATCAACCTGCTTTTGTTTTTATGATGGATGTATTGGGGAGCATTGACTCTATGTTTGACCAGTTCAGAGACTCCACCTTAACTCGCTGCCCTGAACTCTGTGACCAGCCCCTCCAGCACTTGCCTCTCCTATTTTTGATTCGAGCTCATCCCCCTTGCACTGATTCACCTGGGCTGCCATAATGGTCTGTCTGGACTTGGAACCTGGCATGTTAAGTCTCCTTGGTGAAATGGATGATGTCACAGACGGGAGTCTTCCATGTGTACCTTTATTCCTAGTGATAGTGGATCAGGCCTCTTCCAGGCACACGTTTAAAGGACAAGTGATACTTCGGTCGAAGGGGGACACTGAAGGCCAATTAGTGGCAGAACACGAGGACCTCTCACCTCCAGTGCCTATAATGTGACCAACGAGATTGTGCCAGCTCTTGGGGCACTTTTGTGGTTGTCTTTTTACCCCCCCATCCATATCCAGTGGGTTCCTGGGGTCTGCCTTGCTCCAGAGGCTTTAGGAGGATATGGAGCTTTGCTGGTTGCACTGGGGGGATTTAGCATGGCACAGGGGTCTCAACTGTGAGTGCATTATCCTTGGGGCATCTTCACCTCCAGCTCTGCGATGGGGCAACATAGCCCGGGGTGGAGATCAACATGGGGGGCTGTGGGTCTCGAGGATGCTGCACCTGCTGATGGAAGAAGTCTTGACCATCCCAAACTTCTCAACCAGGGGTTGTACTGGACCCTGTCCTGCAGCTTTCTGTGTAGACATGTGTATGTCAAACTGCCAGATCACTTTGAGCGGCCGATCATCAGCCCCCAATTGTGAGGGACCCTGTTTAAGCCAGTATTTTTCATTGGCACCTGCCAGGGGGAATCCTGGGGGCCTGGTCCTAGCATGTGGCTGAGTGTTGTAAATGAATAAATATATGAACGTCGGGACTCAGAGAGATGGTCTTGTGGCTGTTTGCAAAGTATTTTTGTGAAATTTATTTTCTTCTTAAATACAAAGACTCTCTGCTCGACATGTTATTTGTTCAGCTCATCTCTCTCCCATCTATCCCAAACCTGGCGACTCCCAGATGTCTGGATCACCTGATCCTATCCCGGAAACGAGGAAAAATGAACCTTCCTGAGCAGGCAAGTACCTGGTCAGGACTATTCGAAGCCTGGCCCTTTAAGGCTCTGGGCGAACGTGCGGGTGACGTCACAAAATCCGCGACCTTTATCCACCCCCTTGGCGGTCTGTGCAGAAGTGCTGGCGGGTCTCGTGATTGAGGAAGGTGAGGAGCGGGTGAGGGGGCACCCAGGGGAGGCAGGGGGGTCCCGGGAGGTCGGTTTCACCGTTGCTCGTCCTGGTGGTCGTTCTGAGCGCCAGAACCTCCGCGGTCTCTGCCTTGTGGGCGGCGGGGTCGCTCTGTGGCGGTGGCCCGGGGTGGCGGCCCCTCACCCAAGACGCACCGAGTGCTGCCACCAAGAGGTTTATAAATTGATTTTGGGGGAAACAGGGTCGTTGAAACTAAGGAGAATTTATTTAGAAAGACGTGTAAGGGGGGAACGCGGCCACCCGGGTTCGATCCCGGCACCCCACAGCGTCCGATCACGGCCTGGAGTGAGCCCAGAGCCCGGAGTAACCCCTTGGCAAAGCCCCCCAGACCCCCCAAAAAGGTGGGTGGGTAGAGAAAGCACGTGGTCGAGGAGAAAAACGAATTGGAAGCGCGAAGGTCGTTCTGAAAGTTCCAGAAACAAGGACAATAACTGAACAAGCAAAAGTGAAAATAAAAATTTTAATTTTTTTCATGTGTTTTAGACCTTTTCCCGGTGGCGCCCAGGACTCCCTCCCTGGGCATCCGAGGACCCTTCTGGGTGTCGGGATGCGAGGCCAGTGCCCTCCCTGCTGACCCATCGCTCGGGCCCCTCACAAAGCAGAAAGTGCCAGAGCTAGAGGGAGCCTCAGTCTCCCCCAGATCTGATGGGGCGTGTGAGGGCAGCTCAGTGTTATCTTAGTTTCGGGGCGACAACCAGCACCTGGTCAGTCTCAAGGTGGGTGGATCATCCCAAGCAGTGTCCCCAGGACATCCCGTTCCTTGTCCCCTGTCATTCCTTAGGCGGATTGTGGATTAGGGCTAAAGCATGGGATTCCCTCATCAAAGGGACCTGGGTGCACATTTTTTTCCTCCTGGGTTGTTGAGCCCCACCTGGCAGTGTTCAGGGGTCACTCATGGGGTTGCTCAGGGTACCCCATATCTGGGTCAGCAGCATGAAGGAAAAAAGACCCTCCTGCGGGGGGCCCTACCAGACCACTCTCCGGCCTGCAGAGGTGGCCCTAGGATCCGTAGGTGCTGGGAAGGACCGACCGAATGAACACGAGACACAAGAGACAGAATGCAGCTCAGAAACAGAGAGAAAAAGGGACAGGACTTTATTGGGGGCAATCAGGGTATATATCCATTAGTGAGGCAGCTACACAAAAGGTCGTGCCCATATATGGTTAGGAAGGTTTGTTTTCACCTATCATGCATTACAAGGTTTATGTGTATCTGGTACCAGACACGAGGTGATTACACAAAGGCCATGTCCATATGATTTACCAGACATGAGGTAGATACACAAAGAGCCATGTCCATATGATTTATAAAATTTACATGCATCACGTACCAGACACGAGATAGTCCCTTCTTGTTATTACTGACAGCCATGACAGATGTTCTCTCAGGATAACCATACATCAAGATAACCATACATAGCACTGGTTTTGCCTGTTGCAGGGTCACGTAGGTCAAGATGACCATACATAGCACAGGCTGTGCCTGCCGTGGGGTCGTAGGTCAGGATGACCATACAGGCACTTAGGCCTTGGTCAGTTAAAGGGCCAGCTTCCCACACCCTCCCCTCTGTCCTGTCGTTCTTGGGGGGTGGCGGGGCTGAATGGGGGGAGGGGCACGGCATATTCTTCATATGCTTGAGGCTCAAAAGCATTTGGCAGAGCGTTTGATTTTCACTGGTTCTTGTGCATTCAATGGGTTCTGGGAGTTCAGGGAGGTGGGGAGCTTCTCTTTCCTTTTTATTTATTTTGCATTTGGGGTCACTCCCAGTGAGGCATTATGGTTACTCCTGGCTCTAAATCCAGCAAGCACTCCTAGTGGTGCCCAGAACCATAGGGATGCCCAGAATTCAACCCAGGTTGGCCACCTTCAAAAGAAATGCTCACTTGTCTATGCTGTCACTCAAGCCCCAAGTTGTGGAGCTTTAGGCCAACTCAGGTTGCGGTCTGGAGGGGTGAAACAGGGTGGAGCTACAGTGGGTCTTGCAACCAAATGTGCCATCTTAGCAGGAAGTAGCTTGGGCACTTCCAGAGTGTGCCCTAAACCCTCTAATAATGCAATTTAGGATCACTATTGGTCACCACACCTTTATGCGTTTAAATGAAATAATGATTCAGTCTGTAGGAAGTACAACTGCAAGACTCAGTTACTTCTCCTGCCTTTGCATTCAGTGATCACTCCTGGCGGGGCTCAGGGCACCGTAGGGGATGCCATGATTCAAAATTGGCTTGGCCGAGTGCAAGACAAGCACTTCACCTGCTATACTGTGTCTCCAATCTCTTTACACAGAAATTTCTTTTCTTTTTTATTTTTATGGTCACAGCCAGCGATGCTCAGGGTTTACTCAGGCTTTGGATTCAGGAGTCACTCCTGGCAGTGCTGGGGGACAATATGGATTTTGGGAATCGAACCCGGGTTGGCCGCATGGAAGGCAAACTCCCTACTGCTGTACCATCGTTCCGGTCCCAGAAATGTCTTTATTACTTAATTTATTCTACTGTTTTTGGCCACAGCAGCACTCAGTACTCAGGGGTTACTCTTGGTTCTGAGTTCATGTATCATTTTTAGCAGTGCTGGAGTAGGTGAGCCTCTGTCCTGTTGCATATTGACCCCGGCTTAGCTGCTTGAAAGAAAAGCACCCTATAAACTTACTATCTTTGCTAACCCTATGTGATTATATTCCATCAGAAAAAAGAATTTCTGCCTCACCTGTCCAGATTCCAAGCATCTCCACTGTCCATCTCTGCAAGACCAGGGGTGTGCCCTGCTGTTGAAGTGAGTACTTGCAGAAAGGGGTTTTCCAGGGATCAGCTGCAATAGGTTCTAAATGTCTCACTCTTAGTGGTGGTGCAGTAGTACAGCCAGGAGGGCATTTGTTTTTCTTGCGGTGACCAGAGTTATAACTGCCACAACATCACTAGTTGATACTGTCCCCTGAGAATCACTAGGTATGACCCCAACCCTCCCACTCCAGAATTTGTCTTGACACATGAGCATTCTTTGAGCATCTTTTTGGGGTTGGAGTGTTTCTCTTGTCTTTCCCTCTCTCCCCCGTCCCCGCTCCATTTGCTACAAACTTGGAGATAAACAGAGACTTTCCCCATCTTGTGTCTGTGTGTCTGAAATGCAGGGGTTTCCATGCCATGTCCCCCAAAGGTAAATCAGGTGCTCAGCCCTCTGAGCTTCTGTCCTTGAGTACATCTCACTACTTGGGGAGCAGAGGAGGTGAGATTTGGGGCCACACCTGGTAGTACTTGTGGTCTGTGCCCTGCTCCTTGCTCAGGGGACTATTGGACACTGGATACCAGGGAAGGCCCTCTGGGCTTCCAGGTGGCTGGCATCTGCTTCAGTCTGGTGTGCTCTCTCCTGTTTATACCTTTATTGAGGTCTCTTGCATGTGAAATTTCTTGAGCCCTTTCAAGAGATGGCTGTGAAGGGAAAATGAAGGAGTTGGAGGCTCTGGGCAAAATTATGGACTTTAAAATCTCTTTTGGGCTAAACTTAATTTTTCTTTTCTTTTTTTTCTTTTTTCTTTTTGGGACACAGCGGTAATGCACAGGTGTTATTTCTGACTTGGCACTCAGGAATCACGCCTGGGAGTGATTGGGGCCAGGGACCGAACATATGCCCTGCCAACTGTACTATCACTCTGGCTCCAAGTATAATTTTTCATCCTCTTTTTCTTTTATTAAATCACGTACCCAGATCTCCCAGTGGAGATTAGAGTTTACCCCGGCTCTGTTCTCATTGATAATGCTAGGTTTGGGGACCCTGTGAGGTGATAGGGATTGAACCCTGGTCAGCTATGTGCCAGACAAGGAACTCGTGGTCTGTGCTATCTCTGTAGCCATCATAAAAATGCTTTTATGCTAAGTCGAGAAAGTTGTGTTCTTTTTTCTGATTAACCACACAATTCACTTATTTTTTTTTTTTTTTTTTGCTTTTTGGGTCACCCCGGTGATGCACAGCATTTATTCTTGGCTCATGCATTCAGGAATTACTCCTGGCGGTGCTTGGTGGACCATTTGGGATGCTGGGAATAAAACCTGTGTTGGTCTTGTCCAAGGTAAACACCCTACCCGCTGTGCTATCGCTCCAGCCCCCCAACAGTTCACTTTTTTGTGTTTTTGTTTTCGGATCACAGCCAGAAGTGCTCTGGGCTTACTCCTGACTCTACATTCAGGAGTCATTCCAGGCGGGCTTCGGGCACTCGATGAGAAGTGGGGCTTTTAACAGGATTTACATGTTAACAGATGTTCCCGATCTCTCCTGGTGGCTCTCTCTCACTGTCCACATTTGGTGCTCTCGAGCCACCTCTCCACCCTGGACAGCTGTTGCTTTGGGCCGATGAAAGTAGAATGAGGACCAGGCTGGTTGCTCATTGGTTGCAGTTTATTCAGTCTTTTGTCTCTCCCAGCTCTTTCCAACCCTGTCTCTAACTTGCTTTCCAGTGGTCTCTGTGACTCCTCTCCAATCTCCCCAGCCACTCTTACTCTCAGCTCTCAGCCTTCTCTCTAAGTCGGAACCGTGTCCTCTAACTCTATGTCTCTTCTTTTCTCACTGTATCATTATCATTCTGTTGTTCATCAATTGACTCAAGTAGGCCCCAGTAATGTCTCCTTCTTCCTATCCCTGAGATTTTAAGAAGTGCCACATTTGAGGCTCTTTCAGGGTCAGGAGAAAGAGAACCATGATTGTTACTGGTTTTTGGCATATTGAATACACCATGGGGAGTTTGCCAGACTCTGCGGTGTGGGCAGGATACTTCTGGTAGCCTGCCAGTTTTTCCAGAGTAAGAGTAGATAGTAAGATTTCGTGTGGCCGCGCATTTCCCAGAGCACGGTTTTATAGTCTTTGGGTCTTGGCGATTGATGGGATTACACGGCACCGGGGACAGTTGGTGGGTGTAACGCCAACATACTGGAAGATGGGACATTCTGCGTGGAGGAGGCCCAGTCCCAATACGAGCAGCTTGGTGATCTAAGTCCCAGGTTCTGCACACCTGGGTTCCTCTGCCGGTTCCTTCATGAGTGAGGCTCGTCCGAACTTTTGGAGAGTGGTCTTAAGCATAGCTGTGGCTCGAACCAGAGGTCTTCAGCTGCCGGGTCTCTGCTCGGGATGGGAAGGGAAACTGAACACACCTAGTAAGACAACCAGACGCAGTCAGGAGACTGGGCTGTTCTCTTCCAGGAACAGGGTTTTATAGTCTCTGGGTCTTGGCCATTGATGGGATTACACGGCAATGGGGACAGTTGGTGGGTGTAACACGTACATACGGGAAGATAGGGGATCAGGGTGGTAGAGGATCATTTCTTTTCTCAGTCTCCTTCATTCCCCCTATCTCCCTGAAGCTGCTCTTTTTCTTCTCTCACCACGGCCCCAATCCACGCCTCCCCACGGGAAGCACAATGAAAAATGGTTTTCCAGACTTCCCCATCACCTGCAGCCAACGAAGGAAAAGCAGCCCTTAAGGTGTGTTACTCCTCTCCTTAGACCAGCAACTGAATTGACATATTTCGTCTTACTTCCTAATGATTACCATTCTGTATGGACACAGTAATAGACACCTTTAGGCTTGTTGGTGACTCTCCTGGGGATTTCTCACCACAGATTAGACTACAGTGCTCAGGCCAGATCAATCACTCCTAATCCCAGCAGCGTCCAAGTCTAGTTATTACTTTTTGATTCATGAAAGAATTTGTCCATGACCAGGCTCTTATAGATAAGCATTATGGTACTTTGTCCAGACCCATTTTGATGCCAGGGTAGCTAGCTCACCACTTGCCCTGGATCCATCTAGTCTCTTATCGGACCCTTCTTTTGGGGATCGAGGAAGTAAGGACAACTGAGGCTTCAGTCAAAAGATCAGATGTCCAGGAGGTAATATTATCTGGAGACCATCAAATCTCAAGCTCAGGCTTGTCTTTGTAACTGACTTCCTGTATCCATATAAAAAGCAGTTGCTCTGAAATAGCTAACCATGCAAAAGACATTAAGGAGAAGAGAAAGACAATCTTTCCAAGTCAAAGTCTTATCAGGAGACAAAGGTAGTTGAAAGGTTATGGGCGTTCAACAAACATAATTTCTCACCTGCCAGGGAGCAAGGGCAGAGCACTATTATCCTACAATACCTGGTGATCCTCAGTGGTTTCTCCTGGCTCTGCACTCAGGTATTATTTCTGATGGTGCTCCGGGAGACTCTACAGGATCCTGGGGATTGAACCTAGGTTGGCCATGTGCAAGCAACACCCTACCCAGATCTACAATTGCTCTGATCTCAATTGGAGAGTTTACATGCAGGGTAACTGTGCACAGAATATCATTTGAAAGGATGGAAGGGGAGCCTTGATGAAATCTTTTATAAGTGGGATTATAGGTCAGGTCCCAAGCTCTCCACATCCCAGCAGACCATTTTGTTTACCTGTAATTACTCACATGGTTGCTCACATTCCTGGGTCCAACCTATTTCACTTTACTAACATTCACGATCACGACCACCCTGTTGTTCGTCGATTGCCTCGAGCAGGTGCCAGTAACGTCTTCTTCGTCCTAGCCCTGAGATTTTTTTTTTTTAAAGTGCCATATTCAAGGCTTTTTCAGGGTTAGGAGAATGAGACCCATCATTGTTACTGGTATTTGGCATATTGGGTATACCACGGGGAGTTTGCCAGACTCTGCCGTGTGGGCATGTTACATTTGGTAGCCTGCCAGTTTGACCGAATTAGGAATGAGATGATAAGATGTTGCGCGGCCGCGAATGCGGCCGCGCGCTTCCAGGAGCTGAGTGTGATGATCGCTGGATCCTGGCCGTTGTTGGAGTTACACGGCAGTTGGTGGGTGTAACTGTCTAGTTACTGGCAGGTCCAGTCCCAAACTGTACAGGCTTGGAGATCTCAGCCCCGGGTCCCACACACCTGGGTTCCTCTGTCAGTTCTTTTATGCGTGAGGCTCATCCAAGTGTGTGGAGAGTGCTCTCAGCAAGGCCTTGGCTGGGCCTCGGTTGTCTTCAGCTGTTGGGCCCTGGTGGAGACAGTCAGGCATAGACTAACTAACATTTACTAACATTAGAGGTAAAAAAAGGAAACATTTATGATTGGATAGAGCAAAATTCCATCCATCTATTAGTCAGATGGTCCCAGATCTACAGTTGCTCTGGTCACAATTGGAGAGTTTACATGCAGGTAACTGTGCACCGAATGTCGTTTCAAAGGATGGAAGGGGAGCCTTGATGAAATCTTTTATAAGTGGGATTATAGGTCAGGTACCAAGCTCTCTACATCCCAGCAGACCATTCCGTTTACCTGTGATTATTCACAAGGTTGCTCACATTCCTGGGTCCCACCCATTTCACTTTACTAATATTAGAGGTAAAAAAAAGGAAACATTTATGATCGGATAGAGCAAAATTCCATCCATCTATTAGTCAGATGGTCCTCAGGGGACTCTTTGGAATTCCGGACATTGTACCAGATTGACTGCATGCAACGCACTGTACTAGCCTGATACTCTCAGTTTGAAGTCATGTTTCTGAAACTGCCTCCTGAAGTTTTCTTTGTAGCTGAGAGTCCACTGCTCGCGTGTTGTCAAGGGGTAGAGCGTTGGCCGGACCTTGCTCTCTGATGTTCTTACCAGCCTTTGCTCCTATTCCAAGTCTCCAGCTCTCTGGGTTTCTACTAGGCCAGTTCCTCTCTGAATCCCCAGGGTTCGCTTCGGAGTCACTGCTTTCATCCCCATCTCGATTTATTACTTCCCCAAGATATTCATTGTCCCATACCATACCAGCTACGTACCTGCAGAGTTTGATTTCTTTTGACATGAAAATTCTCATGGCATAGACCAATGATTGGAATCCTTGTCTGTTCTTCTACATGGGATCAGCCAGCCCTTGTGGAATGTCTCTTCCTGCACACTGTGATAAAGGCTCAGGCGAGCAATTTGGCCCTCGTCCCCACAGGGATGCGAAGATAGGTGGGATGTCTTATGAGGGTGATAAGAAGATCATTCTTCCCATGTCCTCAGCACCGTCACTTTCCCATAGAAGCCCATAATGTACAAAACCCCCAGAAATTTAAGTACTGAGGACAAACTTTTGAGTCCAGCATCACCCCGGTGGGACTATGTGAACATCCACACAGGAGAGAAACCGTTTAAGTGTAAGGACTGGTGGAAGGCCTTCAATGGATCCTCATACCTTATAAACGGGAGATTTCATACTGCAGAGTCCGTATGCATGTAAGGAATGTACTGTGGCCTTTGTCTGACTCATACATCTTAGTATGCACAGAAAAAGTCACACTGGAAAGAAACCATATGCATATACAGAGTGAAAGTCTTTGCTTATTCCACAAGCCTTAGTACACAGAAAAACTCACACTGGAGAGATAACTAAGAATTCTGAGCAATGTAGGAAGGCCTTTGCTTCTTCCTGAAGTCTTATTTTTCACAATTTCTGTTTCATAGAAAACGCTTATATGTGAGGTAGGTGGAAAGGCCTTTCATTTCTTCTCAGGTCTTTCTGAGATTAGGAAATTTCATATAGGAATGAAACACTATTCATGTCACTACTGTGGGAGGGTCTTTACTTACTATTCAAACTTTTGTGTCCATAAGAAAACGCACATTGCAGTGAATACACACACACACACACACACACACACACATATATATATATATATATATATATATATGTAAGGAGTTTGGCAAGGCCTTTGCTTATTTCACAATCCTTGTGTGACACTGAAATTTTCATACTGGGACAAACCTTATCTTTGTAAAGACTTTGGCAAAGCCTTCACTTCCCCCTAACTTTAAACATAGGAAAATTCATACTAGAAGAAAACATATGCAGGGGTGTGGGAAGATTTTTACTCAATCCTCAAGCTTTGCCGCATGAGAAAAATTTATCCTGGATTGAGACCTTATATATGAAAGGACTGCAGCAAGATTTTGATGCAATTGGCATAGCTTTATGAACCTTGAAAATTCACAGTGGAGAGAGAACTCATAAGTGTAAGGAATGTGGAAAGGTGTTCAGTTTGTCTTCAGCCCTTACTGCACATGTGAAAAGTCATTTTGTAGGGAAACCTTTCATCTGTCAGGAGTGTGGGAAGGACTGTCCTGGATCCTTGGGCCTTATGCATAGGAGAATTCACACAGGAGAGAAGCTATAGATAAATATACATATTTATATATGTAAGAATAAATATATATACATATGTATATGTGTGTGTGTGTGTGTGTGTGTGTGTGTGTAAGAACGTGGAAAGAGCATTATTCGCACCTGCGGCTTTAAAGAGAATCCTGGAGAAAATCCTGTAGGTAGGGAATATAGGGAATATAGGAAGGCCTTCATGTTCCCTCAAGCTTTAGTAAATATAAAAGTTATGCTGGATCAATCACTTCCATAATAACAATGGCTGGCATCAGAACAGGGCCCTGAGGTAAAACAATTTTAGTTTCAACAAGTGGGTGGGGGATTGATACAAAAGCACAGTAAGGAAGGAAATAATCCTGTTATGTGTGAAAGGTTCCTATGATACTAGTACCACAACTGAAGGTACTTGCTGATTATCCCCTGCACCATGGTTATGACAATGTCCTGGCATGTGGACTTCCCAGTATGTCAACTGGTAAATAATGGTTCTTAGTGATAAAGCAAGGTGGAAGGAATTAAATAAGAAGTAAGTAGGTACTAACATTGCATTTTGTTCGGTACTGTCAAGACTCACCAAGGTTTCATTCTTTGCTGTGACTCTGACTTGGCTCAGAGGCCCTGGTTTGCAGAGGATCATGGCAGAGATCAACCAGGATTCTGTGGTGAGCCCTTTTGACGTTGGATAGACAGCCAAACTTCCATTCATCAGGCCCTTCTGCGTTATGTTCTGGGAGTCACATCCTGCTGTGCTGCCCATAATTTGTGTCCAGGTCAGGCACATTCAAGGAAGCACATCACTCCCTGTAGCATATCTGCACCCATTGTGTTCAGTTTTCCATTTGATTTACACAAACATTGAGAGTAAATGTGTTGAGACTCACACTTTGGAAGCAGTAAAATCCTAACAATCTATTACACAACAAAATGGGACCACATAGAATACAGATGATTGAACCTGGGTTAGCTGCGTAGAAGGCAAACACCCTGTCCGCTGTGCTTTCGCTCCAGCCAAGGACCCTTACAGATTTACTTGCATTTTCCTAGTTGTTCTCTGCGAAGCTCGTGTCTGGCCCTTTAAGGCTGCTTGCACAAGCAGAAGTAACGTAACAGCAGGGCATTTATGTGTTTGCATGCAAGCCACTGGATCCGGTGTGATTTGTTATGCAGGTGAAGGGAGAAGAGGCTGACCCATGTGGAACGGGTCTGTGAAGGCCGGTTTCATGGCAGGACACTAGTGGCCTCCTGTGAGCGCCCAGCCCCGCACCTCCATGTCTCTGTACTGAGGGGAGGGGCCAAGCCAGCTCTAAGGACACTTTTAAGCTCCATTTTCAACCGATATCCCCGTGGATCCTGCGGCGCGGCAGGGTTTGGTGGGGGACGTAGAGCTTTGGTGAGTGCAGTGGGGGCTGTGCCGGGACACAGGGGTCGCGGGTGTGAGTGCGTGGTTCTGGGGATCCCCTGCAGCTCTGCCGTGGGGCGGTGGCCGTTGGCTGCGGGAGCTGCAGAGTGAATGGGGCTGGGCCGGCCTGACCCTCCCAGCACGGGACTGCGCTGGGCCCTGTCTGGGAAGCTTTGTCCGGGACCTCCCTGCTGAAAAACCTGCAGATTCTCTTAGAGGACCAGAGAGATAGCACAACGGTTAGGGCGTTTGCTTTGCATCTGGCCCACCCAAGTTTAATCTCGGAGCTCCACCAGGACAGGTGCCTGAGCGTAGAGTCAATTTCCTCATCCGTATCGAATGTGGTGCCTCCAAAAACTATAAAAGGACTGTTCATTTTTCAGTGGGGGGGGGGACAGCTCCCGAATGGCAAATGACACTGTAGCCCTCCGTTACTATTCATTAGTAGCCTTGATTTCCAGACCATCCCTTGGGCGTGGTTCTAGGGGTGGTTACGGTTTGCAAATGAAAATTTACTTTGGGGCTATTTTTGCTTGTATTTTGTTCACATATGTGGAATCTCAGGGCTTAATTCAGGAGCAGCACTCAGGAATTTTTTTTTAAGTTTTTTTTTGGGTCATGTGAGATGCCGAATATCTATCGACCGGGGTCAGCATGGGAAGCGCCCCTCCCAGCTTACTATCTCTGACTCCACATTGTTTTTTTTTTTTTTTTTTTTTTTTTTGTAACGCAGAATGTCTGTATCCTAAAATCAACTTGAAAATTGCACCCGACTCTTCCTCTCTCCCTGATCAGGCAAACCTCGGTATTGCACTGAGTACTGAGAGTTGTGTTCAAATAATATCTGGACATTCACTGCGTGCCTTTGGTGACTATGATTGGTCTCCCCACCCTGGCCAGTGAAGGGTGACAGAATCGAAGAAGGAAACAGGGGCCAGGCTCTTGGTGATCTGCTGGATATTAACCCAAAGTGTTTTAAGCTTCATCTCTGAATTGACCCTTTTCCTCCTCCCAGAGAAGCTTATCATGTTCTTGCTAACATCCCTAATTCAGTTCAAGTTTATCTTCAACATTTCCTTTGTATTTTCCCTCCTGTTTTCTCAGTTCCCCAGGTCAGTCTTGTTTACTTATAAACCATAACTTTCTGGTAATTCTCAACTTTATATTTGTACTGCTTTGTAGTTGAAGTGCTGTGTATTTGTACCTGCTTTCCTGTTTTCCCTATAGCTTTTTACGTTTTTACTCTACAGCACTGTTCTTTGGTTAAACATAGAAACACCATCAGTGCTTATACTCATAATATTTGGGATTTGATTGTCCCTTAAGTCATCTTCTCCAGGGCATAATTGATTGGTAATCATGACTTGACTCGGGCTTCAGTTGCTGTACTTCCTAACAGTCCAAAAGGGAGGTTCTGCCGTGGACTTGGATGGACCAGGGGCAAGTGGGAAAACTACCCTGGCTTCAAAATGGAACATTCTAGAAAGCACACATGCATGGTCTTGATGCAAACTGTTACAACATTAGAGACAGGACCCCCATGGGGAAGGACAAGCTGAACTGGCCTGAAGACGAAGTCTGGGATTTACAGTAAAAGCCTTGTTTGCTCTCAGAGCCCAGAGAAGTAAGTGTTATAAGCCTTATTTGCTCTTGGGGCTGGAGAGATTGCACAGTGGTTAGGGTGTTTGCCTTGCACGCGGCCAACCTGGGTTCGATTCCCAGCATACCATATGGTCCCCTGAGCAACACCAGGAGTAACTCCTGAGTACAGAGCCAGGAGTAACCCCTTAAATCACCGGGTGTGACCCAAAAAAGCCAAAAAAAGCCTTATTTGCTGTCAAAGCCCAGAGAACTAAGTGTTGGAATCTTTCTCCCTTACTGTGTCTATCCAAACTACAAGTGTTGATAACTTATACAACTAGAGGAAAAGATAAAAGCAATGTAGATGTCCCTGGGAGACAGAGTGTCTCCTTGGGTGAATGAGAATTTCCTCTGCCAAATATCTGCCAAAATGATCAGTCACTCTTATGTTATGGTGCTTCCCTGTCCCTTTTCAAAGCCAGGGTAGCTCCCAGCTCTCCTGGGTCCATCCAGTCTCTTGCTTTTGGGGAGCTAAGAACAAATGGCAGCTGAGGCTTAAGTCTCATAAACATGACAGTGCCCAAGAGTATATAGTATCTGCAGTCAATTAACTCTGAAGTTACAAAAGTATAATATTGCCTTCCTTTGTCTATACAAAGCTGAGGGCTGGGGGCATGGCCATCCCAATCCTCCCAGCACAATCCTCCCAACCTGGAACTGCACTGGTTATTGTCCAGGAGCAAAAAGGGTTATTTGTCTAAAGTAAACTGCAGAGGATATAAAGGAAAGAGAAAGTCAACATTTCACTTCCAAATACAAAATCCAGAGATCTCTGAAGAATCTGACTTTACAATTCACAGGTTGTGGTTCTGGGAAATGGGTGATTAATGCAAAGGGGAAGCAGAGCACAAGGAAGTTAAAGATGAATACTAAGGAAATGGGGGTAATTGGGATGGGTGTTACTCAGTAAACCTCAGCTCCTTGTAGCAGAGGAGAAATGATGAACCAATGTTAAACCTAAATTGTTTAGAACCAGAATCCAACCAAGGTAAAGGGTTTTGTTTTTTTTTAAGAAGAAAGTTTTGGTTTTCCAGGAGTCAGGACATTGGCTCAGGAATCCCACTGGATGTGCTAGGAGCACATTTATTTAGGGCCCGAGCCATAGTACAGTGGGTAAGGACTTAACCCTTCAAGCAGTCAACCCAGTTTCTATCCCCTGCATCCCATATGGTCTGTCCCAGAGTGATTCCTGCATGTAGAGCTAGGAGTAAGCCCTGAATCTACCGGTTGTGGTGCCGAAACAAAAATCACACAAAGTCACACTTATATATACCCATATACATCCATGAACAATGGTGAAAGAACAATAGGGATTCAGGAGAAACTGTGAGTTGCTGTAGCAGGGATAGATCAAAAATAGGGGATTTTTTTTTTCTTTTTTGGATCATAGCTGGCAATGCACAGGGATTACTCCTGGCTTTGCACTCAGGAGTTACTACTGGCAATGCTCAGGGGACCATGTGGGATGCTGGGAATCGAACCTGGGTTGTCCACTCTATGTCACATGGTGGAGCCACATGCCAGGCTACGGTTCCCACAGGGCAACACTGCTTCCAGCCTATTTGGGAGCTCCTGGGCTGAGAGTCGGCCCCTGGCAGGGCCTGTGGGGACTTTCCTTTGGGGGCCATAGAGGAATCCGGGGATCAAAGAAGGCTGTTTTTTTCCTCCCCTGTAGCTTGGGCCCAGCTTCCTCTCCTTAAGTGCAGCACAGATGCCAACAAAATTTGCATCCCCAGTGGAGACAGGAACTTATGCCATTGTCTCCCTGAGGTGGAATTGTGAGGCTGTGCGGGAGGGTGTGGCTGGTCTGAGCTCAGGAGTGGGAGGGGGTGCTCCTCTCTGGTGCTCACTGTTCTGACTTTCCAGGTCTTTGCACGGAGCCTCCTGCTGATCCTCAGAACAACAGTGACAGGAGAAGATGGTGATGCGGCTTCTGGTAAACCGTCCCCAGGTAGGAGTAGACAGATAGAATGAAATGAGTTAGTAAAAGGAGTGCCCAGGCTTCCTGGGCCTTCTGTTTTCAGTTTCTTTTGGATGGATTCCAAGATGAGACTTCGATCGGACCATCCCATTCTGCTGTTTGAAGCTGCTTTTGTGTATGTTTGTTTAATTTCATTTAGCTTTGGGGCTGACCCAGTGGTGCAATAGGAGTACTCAAAGGTCAGTGCTCAATGCTGATTCCTTACAGGTCTAGGTGACCAATGGGATGCTGGAGGTCCAAAGGCTTCATCTTGGGTTTTCTGTTTTATTTGGGGTGGCAGAGCAAGGATTCTCGCTATCACTCCTTGCGCTGCACTCTGGCATTGCCCCTGGCAGTGCTTGTGGGACCATATGGGATGTTGAGGATCGCCAGTCCTACGTGCTGTCCCAGGAACAGCTGTCCTGTTACGCCAATCTGCTGCTTCGATTTCTTTTGCATTGTTTTTGTCATGAGCTGTCCTCTTGACTCTGGGCTCTGGATTCAAAGCTTACTGGCCTCAGAGCACCCTGGGGTGTGCTGGCCCCGTTTTCGCCCTGGCAACTACTGTGACTTGGGCCCCAAGACTTGCTTTTCTCTTGTTTTGTCCTTCCTGCATTGGAGAGACTACCTGCTCGGTCATATAGTCTTACGTTCACATAATCTTGTGTGTGAATTTCTGGGCATGCACCAATCCCAAGGAGAAAGAGCCAAGGATCTCTGAGGCCAGTAGAGATGTTGGGGTCCAGAAACTTCTACCTTCTTTGAGTGGGATTTGGGGTGGTCCTGAGCAGTGAGTTCCTACGGGCACATATGCCATACACTGCTCTGAGTAGTTGTCTATATGGACTGCCAAGTTCTCAATCCTACTGGTCTTGAGCTCTGGGGGTGCAGCGGTGAGCGTGCAGTGGTTTTTGCTACACCCAGCGATAGTCTTTTGGAAAGTACAAGTCTGTGTTCAAGTGATACTCTCTACAGTGCTCACTGGACCAGTGGTGCTCGAATTGGCCCTGGGGTTACCAGGAAATTTAGATACATCCAAGAACCTTCTGTATAACGTCCTCCCACTTTAGCAGATCCAGCTGCCTTTTGTGATTTCTGGGGCCCGTCAACAATGCATGTGCATGGAGGCTGGTTCATTCGGAGCGGAGAGGCCCAGCGACAATATAGGACCTTGGCTCCTGGCCTCACAGTAGTGGCAATGAGGCTAAGATAGAATCTGACTCCCTCCCTCTCCGTGTGCTGACTCAGGACGCAGTGACCTTCCATGACGTGGCTGTGCATTTCAACCCGGAGGAATGGTCATTCCTGGCGGCCTCTCAGAAGAAGCTCTACAGGGACTTGATGCTGGAGACCTACCAGCATCTACAGGCTGTCGGTGAGAGCCCTGTGGAGCCAACGGTGTCTGAACAGACCCGGGTGGGCTCCCTGGGGTTGGGAGGCAGCTGTGTGTTCAATAGTAGCTCTGTGACGGGCTGGGATGTTAGACAGCCGTGCAGTAGCTGTTCGCTCCCTCGTTTTTTTTGTTTTTTTTTTGTTTTTTTTAGGCTTTACCTGTGGATACTCAGGACTTACTCTCAGCCTTGTCCTCAGGAATTAGTCTTGTAGGGTCGCCAGATCCTATGGGGTGATTCCTATCAACTCGTTTCGACTGTGTCCATGGGAAGAACCCTATCTGCCCAGTTATGGCTCAGGTCCCTTTAAATAGTTCCATCCATTGGTGCATCAATTTACTTTGTGTACTACACGAAATTTTGTGTGTTTAATTGGTTTGATGTTGCCTTTGTTTGTGGGGCACAGTCCACAGTTCCCCTGGCTCCGTGCTAAAGGATGACTTCTAAGAGTCTCAGGGGCCATGGGGTACCGTGGACTGAAACCTCACCCCCAGTACTTTTGCACCAGTCACTCAAGTCAGACGGTTTTTGCATTTTCTTTTTTCCTTAGGGATTAGGGACTATTCCTGCCTGTGTATTCAGGATCCACACCTGTCCTTGCTCCAAGATGTTATGTGCTGCCTGGGATCAAACCCACTTGTGTGTGCAGCACTTCTGTCCTATGTGCTGTACTATCTTTCCCACTACAGGGGATTTGATATCTCTTCTGAAATCATTAGACGCTGCCCTATTTCAGTGCTCGGATTTACTTCTAATGGTTCTTGTGAGACTTCAGCAGGACTTAGGGTTTGCTCCTGGACTCTGCACTCAGGGATCACTCCTGGCTGACATGAGGGACCCTAGGTGATATCGGGTATTGCAACTGGATTGTCTGTGAGAAACTCCTGCTGTTCTCTCTTTCTGATACATTTTTCAGCTTAAAAAAATAAGGATCTCTTGCCACCCTTGGCCATTTCCAGATTTATTATGCACTTAGTGTTACTGAAATCCGTGACGAGTTCATGAGGGGCTCAGGAAACTCCATATGCTGCTGGGCCTAGAGGGACAGTACAGGGAGGAAAGTGATTTTCTTGCAAGGGGCGCACGTGGGTTAAATCCCCGGCATCCCATGTCATCCCCGAGCTCCACCAGCGGTGATTTCTTGACAGAGAGTCAGGAGTCTCCCCGGAGCATTGCCAGGGGAGACCCCAAACAAGACAAAAACCAACAACATACTGTGCTGATCAACCCCCTGTCAGCCATCCACAAGGCCCGGTCTAGAGTATTTGTGGAATTTTCTTGGGTCTTACCTCTCGAATAACTAGAAATATGTGGCATTATGGAAATGGGCATTCTGTTCATGCCTTTCAGATATTTGCGCAGTTATATTAGGAAAACATGGGGATTTACCTGTCACCTTTTCCATGTCATTTATCCATGCCTCTGTCTCTGTTGGCGCAGGGAGCTCTGGGAGAAAGCCTGCGGTGATCTCCTGCCTGGAAGAAGGAGCCCTGAGGTCCGGGAGTAAAGGCGTGTGTGCGGGTGAGTGTCTGAGGATTCTTCCTGGCTCAAGCCCTGTGCAGTGTTTGGGTGCCCTGAGCATGTATGAAACACGCTGCTGAGATCGGGACCTTGGTCTCCTGGATCCTTGGGTCTGTGCCATACTCACGCTGCTCTTCATTCCCCTGGACTGTCAGTCACAGAATGATCCTGTAATTTGCTTCCATAGCTTTCGAATAAGTAAAATCATAACAGAGCTAGTTTGGATCTGAACGATAGTACAGCAGGAAGTGCCTTGCAGTACCCGATGGTGACCAGTTCAATAATTTATTAAATAACCTGGTTCCCCCAACAATACCAGGTCTGCTCAAAAACAAAACCTTGTGTAGAATTGCCAAGATCCTCACAGTTTTCCACTATTCAAATATTTTGTTTAGTGTGGGACTCTTTGGACTTTGAGAACCACAGAGATGTACTCTTAACTACATGGCATCATTTTGCTACATTTTTTTGACAAGTGCTTGAATTGCATGTTTTGTTCAGTTTCAGAACGGAAATCTCGACTTCAGGATTTGGCATTACAGCACTTTGATTTGGGAATGGGGTCAGCAAGTACGAGTGAGTTGGTAAGATTCGCTAATTGAGAATAAATATTATTATGCCAGCAGGAGCGGACCAAATATGTGATTGTTAAGGTGGAAGCCTGAGAATGGCAGGGAGGAATTCCAAAGCCTGATGCTTGGAGTAGAGGACCCTTAGCTTTGTTAGGTGCTGAAATCAAGCATGTATAAAAATACTGTTAGTTTTGATTTGCTTGACAGTGGTAGTTGTTTAGAAAGCTAATTTGTGCGCCCTAGAGATGGTGTAGAGAGAAATATACTTGCTTTGCACAGGAATGGATGGTCCTTACCCAGCACGCCTTGTAGATACCATAGACCCACAGAACTGATCCTAGATACTGCATGGTGTGCCCCTCCATCCACACAACCCCCAATAAATAGAAACTACAAAACAGAAAGAAAAGAAAACTTTATTGATCCTGAAAGTCATCCCTTGTGGTGAGAGCTTTGCAATGGCCACATGGTCTGTCTCAGCTGTGTGATGATGCAGAGTTGTCTTCACCCCCGTATCACAGATTCCACACTAAACTTTAACAAAACCCACATGAGGTTATACTTCACTTTCTCTTGAAATGGATGCGTCCGTTTTCTATAGAAGGAATTGTTTCCAGTTGTATTCCTTCATTAATTTAAAGGGGATGATGTCACAGAATTTACTGACTCTGCATCCATCAATTTTGTGATCCAACTTACAGTAACATGTAGTTATTCTATAGTAAAACTATTCATATGTCAGTAATAGAATTTGTGCGGTGCATATGTGTGAAACCCATCTGAAGGGCTCAGTTTTTGGACAGGAAGTCTCAGTGAATAAGTCAATAATTAGAATCCTCTGTTGTTCTACAGGAAAGCTGCCACCCCAAGTGGAATGTCTCTGATCCTGCACTGTACAATAATGTCTCGTGTCAGCAATCCTGCCCTCAGCCCCATGAGGATGCCGAGACTGGTGGGATGTCTTCTGAGGGTGATCAGAATGGTGAGGGCTACCTCACTCTGAAGAAGCCCTCTCCTGGAAAAAGTTTCTTGGAGTGTGTTATTGTCAGTTCAGAGGCACAAAATCCCTCAGTACGGCAGCTGCTAGGGAGAGGAGCACTGTTTAAAGTGAGTCCCTCACAGCAACATACCCTCAACGACAGTCACCGTGAGCAGAACCCATCTACGTGTAAGGAATGTGCGGGAGACTCCACATGTTCTCAGCACTGCGGTATTCCCTTAGAAAACCACAGTCGACAAAATCTCCAGAAACGTCAGCCCCAAAAACAAAGTGTGAGTCAGGGGTTGCTCCATCATGACCATATGAATATAAATTCAGGAGCGAAACCTTTTGCATGTGAAGCATGTGGGAAGGCCTTCGATCAATCATCACATCTTATTACGCATAGGAGAATTCATAGAGGAGAGAAACCTCATGAATGTCAGACATGTGGGAAGGCCTTTATTCACACCTCTAGTCTTAATAGACATAGGAAAACTCATAGTGGAGAGAAGCCTTATATATGTCAGGAGTGTGGTAATGCCTTTACTCGATCCTCAAGCCTCAGTATACATAGAAGTATTCACACTAGAGATAAACCATATATATGTAAGGAATGTGGAAAGGCCTTTACTCAATCCTCAGGCCTCAGTATGCATAGGAGAATTCACACTGGAGAGAAACCGTATGTATGTAAGGAATGTGGGAAGACCTTTGCTGTAGCCTCAAGTCTTAGTGTACATAAGAGAATTCACACTGGAGAGAAACCTTATATATGTAAGGAATGCGGGAAGGCCTTTACTAGAGCCTCAAAACTTACTGTACATAGAAGAATTCACACTGGAGCGAAACCGTATATATGTAAGGAATGTGGGAAGGCCTTTACTCGAGCCTCAAAACTTACTGTACATAGAAGAATTCACACTGGAGAGAAACCGTATATATGTAAGGAATGTGGGAAGGCCTTTACTAGAGCCTTAAAACTTACTGTACATAGAAGAATTCACACTGGAGAGAAACCGTATCTATGTAAGGAATGTGGAAAGACCTTTGCTTAGGCCTCCACACTTAATGCACATAGGAAAATTCACACTGGAGAGAAACTGTATGTATGTAAGGAATGTGGGAAGGCCTTTGCTGTAGCCTCAAAACTTAGTGTACATAGGAAAATCCACACGGGAGTGAAACCATTTATATGTAAGGAATGTGGGAAGTCCTTTGCTGAAGCCTCAAGCCTTAGTGTACATAGCAGAATTCACACTGGAGAGAAACCGTATATATGTAAGGAATGTGGGAAGTCCTTTGCTGAATCCTCAAACTTTAGTGTACATAGGAGAATTCACACTGGAGAGAAACCGTATATATGTAAGGAATGTGGGAAGGCCTTTGCTGGAGCCTCAAGACTTCGTGAACATAGGAGAATTCACACTGGATAGAAACCATATATATGTACGGAATGTGGGAAGGCCTTTGCTGGAGCCTCAAGACTTACTGCACATATGAAAATTCATCTCAGAGGGAAACCTCATCAGTGTCAGACATGCGGGTAGGCATTCACACGGTTCTCTACCCTTACTCTACACATGAGAATTCATAATGGAGAGATATGTCTGGAGATATGTCTTAGATATGCCTGGAGTGTGGAAAGTCCTTTACTTCATCCTCACAATTGACTGTACATAGAATTCACAGTGGAGAGAAACTGTATATAGGTAAGGAATGTGGGACGTCCTTTGCTGAAGCCTCAAGCCTTAGAGTACTTAGGAGAATTCACTGGAGAGACATTGTATATGTAAGAAATGTGGGATGGCCTCTGTATGTCCTCAATACTTAATGTACATAGGAGAATACACACTGGAGAGAAACCATATACATGTAAGAAATGTGGAAAGGCCTTTTGAGAAGCCTCAGATTTAGTGTACATAGGAGCATTCACGCCTGAGAAAAACCTTTTATATGCGAGGAATGTGGGAAGCCCTTCTGCCGTTCTGAATCCTTGCTAAGTACAGGAATATTCACAGTGAAGGGAAAATTTATCAGTGTCAGTCTTTTGGGAAGTCCTTCATTTGGTGCTGTTCTCTTACTCAGTATGTGAGAGTTCATACTGGAGACAAACTGCATATATGTCACGAATGTGGGAAGGGCTTCATGTACCCCTCACGCCTTAATACACATATAAAAGTTCATACTGGATGACTTGATCATTTAATAACAGTCTCTAAGGATAGAACAGTACAAGTAAGTCAAGCAAGTTTCCTTTGGACACGATGGGCAAGGGTGTTAAAAAAAAAGTGCAGTTAAGAGGGAAGTAAGCCTGCCTGCTTGGGACAGGCTTCTCCTCATGTCATTGAAAGGTACCTGCTGATTTTCACCCTGGCTGCACCTATGCCAATATTCTAGCGCTTGGAATTGCTTGTGTGTTAACTTGTAAATAATGGGTCCTGGTGATGAAAATGAGGAGGAAGTTTACTGAATAATCAGGTACATAAATACCCCCCTGCTCATACCTGTCACGGCTCACTACTCTGTTATTGTTTACTATGCTTCTGGCTTGTCCCAGAGGGTCTGATTAAAAACAAAACCCAAAAGGCTTTTTTGGGGATTGTTGAGCTCCTCCTAACAACAGTTCCCGCAGATTTTTCCTTTCTGTAGGCTTGCTTGGACTATGAGAACTATGGAGATGTCCTCCACCTGCTTGGTCATTCAACTGCATTCCATTCAGCATTGGACTAATTCTCATTGTGCATTTTTTTTTATTTCAGAACTCAAAACACAGTTTCAATATTTGGCATTACAGCAATTTCTTTAGGGAACAGGAGTATTGCATGCAAATGCTCTGTAAGATTCTCTTGTTGAAACTAACTATTATGCCATTGGAGTCCTCATTGGACCGAGCATGCAACTTGAAAGGTGGGGTCCGGCTCCATCCCCGCAACCACATCTATGGTCTCAGCATGACAGGAAAAAAATCGGAGCCTAATGCTGGGACTGGAGGGTCTTTAACCTCACTGGGTGCCGAAATCTGGAAATTTATTTTATTGTAGTGTTTTTTAAAGTTTTCATTAAAGTGCCAGGATTTTCAAAATTATCGATAGTTGTGTTTAGGCGTACAATAATTGAACACAGATCCCTGCATCAGATTCCCTCCACCCGTGTTCCCGTATTCCCTCCCCACCCCAGTCCCCACTCTACCCCCGCCTGTCATCTGGACAAGCACATGACTTGGTTTCAGTGGTTACAGCTTAGATCTCGTGTTTTCAGTTCTGTTGCATCTGTGTTTTGGGTAAATGGCTACACCCCTCACTCATGTCACTGGCATAAATGAATCCCTGATCCCTGTAAACTTCTGGTTCTCTTCTGCCCCAAATTTCTTTCCTTCTTTGTTCAGCTTCTCTCTAACCACTGGAATGAGGGATGATTGAAGCAGCCCCTTTATAGTACATTTCCACATCTACTGTTCGGTATTCCACAGATGAGTGAACATCATCATGTTTTTGTTTCTTTTTCTGGCTAACTTCACTCAAGACGGTATCTTACAGTTCCAACCGTGTTGCTGCATAAAAGCAGTAATTCTAAAACCTAAAAAAATATATCACTTGATCCCCCTTTATTCATCGATTTATTCGAGTGGGTGCCAGTATCATCTCCATGCATGCCTACTGTGTGCTAGTGTAGCCCAATGGCATCTGTTCAGGGTCTTGACGAAGAAGTCTGACCATCTTGTAGGTGGGCGTCCACGCGATCTTTTGATGTCCCGTGGAATCCAGTCAGTAATGCTCTAGGCCAGTGGTTGTCTGTAAACCTCATTACGTGTCCAGCCCATCTGATTTTTGATGCCTTTGCAGATGAGACAGCGTCCCTGATTCTTGACCGTTGATGGAGATCAGAACTCCGGATTCTATCTCTCATTTGAGTGATGCGTAATATTCCAAGCATAGCTCTTTGGATTCCTCTTTGAGAGACCCAAGTAGCGTTATCATCCTGTTTTTGTAGGGCCCAGGTCTCCGCTTGATATGTTAATGCAGGAAGAACAGTGGAATTGAAGAGATGTGCTCGTAGCTGGAGGTTCTTTGTCCTCTTAGTTATTTCTTCAACGCTCATGAAGGTACTGCAAGCCGCTCTCTTCCTCCTGCGCAACTGAGGTGCCAGGAGAGTCATCATGTTGATTTCTTGAACTCGGTATATATAACTATTGCATTCAGAGATGATGGTTCCATTGAGAGCGAATGGAGCGTCAGGAACGAGGCTGTTTCTCATAAATATTGTCTTCGATAGATTCAGCTGTAGTTCGACCTTTCCACACTCACGGTCGAAGTAGGTCAGCATTTGTGTCGCTTGGCTGATATTTGGTGTTATTAGAATGATGTCATCAGCAAAGCGGAGGTGGTGTAGTTGCCGACCATCTATCTTCACTCCCATTCCTTCCCATCCCAGTTGTCGTATGATGTTCTCGAGGGTTACACTGAAGAGTTTTGGTGAAATGGTATCACCCTGCCGAACCCCTCTCTTGACATGGATGATTACTTCTTTGTAGAATGGTGAGATCCTGGTAGTGAATCCCTAATAGAGCTCACGGAGGATCCTGATGTATTGAGTTTGTACGCCCTGATTGGCTTGAGCTTCTATGACCTCTTCCATCTCAACAGAATCAAAGTAAAAGTAAAGTAAAGGCCCTCCCGTTGATCATCGATTTGCTCGAGCGGGCCCAGTAACGTTTCCATTGGAGACTTTGTTGTTACTGTGTCTGGCATATCGAATACGTCACGGGGAGCTTGCCAGGCTCTGCCGTGCGGGCGATATACTCTCGGTAGCTTGCCAGGCTCTCCGAGAGGGGCGGAGGACTCGAACTCGGGTAGGCCATGTTGGCTGTGTGCAAGCAAACGCACTACCGCTGTGCTATCGCTCCAGCCCCAACAGAATCAAAGGCCTTCTTTAAATCAGTGAACGTTAGACAGAACAGCATCTAGAACTCCTGAGAAACCTCAATGAGATTAGTAATCGTGTGGATATATTAGATGGTACTGAATCTGGCTTGTTCGTATGGTTGTTCTTCATCGAGTGTTCTGCTAATCCTATTCAGGATGACTCGAGTGAACAGTTTGTAGATGACAGACAATAAGCAGATTGGGTGATACTTGCCAATGTCGTGGATGTCTCCCTTCTTGTATAATAGTACAGTCTTGCTGCTTTTCCATTGGGATGGAAACTTGCATTCAGTAGGTAGCGTGTGAAGAGCCAAGCCAGTGTATTGATGAGTATTGATGGTAAGTTCTTCAGGTGTTCAGGTCTGATCTTGTCTGGACCAGGTGCTCTTTGTTTCTTTACCGAAGAGATGGCGTGTTGAATTTTAGAAGGGAGAACATTGGGAACGATATGTCAATCATGCAAAATATTTTATGTGGGCAAAAGGACTTAGCTATTAAAGAGATCTGAGTAAAAGTCATGAATAATCTTCTCCATTGCCCTTCTGGAAGATGTGATAGATCCATCAGGATGTCGGAGGGCAGTAATCTTGGTCTTGTAGTTGGTGAAGGACAGGCGGGCATTACAAATGCTTTTCCCGGCTTCTGCCACATCTACCAGCATCGCTGTTCTCCTGTCTTTGAGGTGATCCTTGATGACTTCTCTGCATTGCTTTGCAGCTCGGTCATTTGCTTGCGGATGCCTGAGGCATGTACCAAGCCACGTTGGCGAATAAGTTCAACAGTGTTCGAAAAAAGGCTGTTTTATTCGTGGTTATCTCTCTCAGCCACGAGAGACCCAGGAGCAGGAATCCCTGAGCAATGCTGGTGTGACCCTCTCCCCACCTAAGTAAATAGAACAAGATAACAGAAAGCTCATTGATCCTCACGAGGAATCTGCTTCATGTGAGATATTTTCAAAGGTCTGTCTCGGCTATGTGGGGATGCATCATTGCCTTCGCACGTGTATGCCACTAAGCTATCCCACTGAACTCCACACTAGGCTAGTACCAAACCAAGTCTCTTTCCCCTTTTATTTTCCCTCTAAACTGGTGCTTCAATTTTCTGCAGAGGGAGTTATTTCCACTTACTGTGTCTGTTCTTTGAGTTGGAAAAAATTACACAGCTATGTGACCTGTCGTCGGTCTATTTTGTTTGTCCATCTTCCTGAAATGTCAGGCCATTGCCTGGAAAATTCATCCATGTGTCAGAATTGCAATCAAGTCGGGTAAATGTTAGAAACCAACCTCCAGGTCTATTATTTTTTTGACCAGAAGCCTATCAGGCACAGCACAGTAGTTGGAATCCTTCTCTGCTTTTCTTCGGGGAGCAGCAGCCCAGGTGGAATTCTTCTGGTCATGCACACTGTGAGAACATCTCAGGTGAGCACTTATGCCTTCAGCCCCATGAGGATGCCAAGACAGGTGGGATGTCTTCTGTGGGTTACCAGTAGGAAGTGAGCGCCCACACTGCAAAGAAGCGCTCTCCTGGGAAAAGCTACTCAGAGACCGTTCTGCTCAGTCCATGGACACAAACTGCCCCAGGGGAGAAGCCCCTGGACTGTGGGAAATGAGCACTGTTTATAGTGATTCCAGTTATGTACAATTTATGTACTCCACAAAATATGAAGACTGGAATAGAACCCAGATTACCCAAGTGAAGGAAAGCTTTCACACTCTTTGGCTCTCCACACAGCCCACGATCATGCTTGAGTGCTTCCTGAGTGCAGAGCCAGGAGAACCTCTGTGTGTTGCTGGATTTGTGTCCCCCAAACCATGAACAAACCAAATGAAACCAAAACAGCCTCAGTCCCTTATTGAAGGATTAGCTTACCCCAACGTTGGTGTTTCTGAGCATATCTTGCTGTATTCATGCTGCATCTTCCTTGTAGAAGAGGGTTGGGTACCCTAAGAACATAGGGTGATGAGGTGTGGGTTGCGCATAGCAGGAAATATTTCTAAATGGTTTCGTCACAGACATAACAAAGTGGCTTCTAATGTTTTTTAGCTCAGATTGTCACAGTCAGTGTCCTCCCATTGATCATCGATTTCCTGAAGGGGGCCAAGTAACATTGTGAGACTTGTTACTGAGTTTGGCATATCGAATACATCAAGGGTAACTTGCCAGGCTCTGCTGTGTGGGCAAGATACTTTGATAGCTTGCCAAGAGGGTGGAGAAATTGAACTCAGGTGCCCATGTCGGCTGCATGCAAGGCAAACGCCCTACCCGCTGTGCTATGGCTCCAGCCTTACAGCTTTGCCTTGCTCTGTCCACGTCAAGTTCAATACTCTGCACCCCTCTTGGTCTAGAGGCAAAGATGGAGCAACCCACTCAAACCCCGAGGTGGTTCAGCCATGTATCCCACAAGATCTGAAGGCGGGAATCGAATGTTGGTCACCCATGTGAGAGGCTCGCACCCTCAAGGCTCTCCGACCACTGCCCCTTTGATGCACCGTTCTTGATCTTTAATTACCCCATAGTTAACACAGAAGCAAACCTAAGGTTGCAAAATTCTTAGAGAAATGGGCCGGGAGAGGGACAGAATCTCACACAGCTCTATCTCATGGCGTTTCAGCATAAATTCCATGGTCTAAATTTTCCCTTGTTTAAGATTTTCAGCCCTTCTCTTTGCTTAAATGTTAAGTATGGGGTCATTAAGGATCCAGCACGCAGCTTGGGCCGCTGCAATGGGAGCAGAGCAGATAGGGCTTTTGCCTTGCATCCATAGGACCCGGGTATATTCATAGATTCCCCCTATGGTTCTTCAGTCATGTGCATAGGGATTACTGACTGCAGAGGCAGTAGAAGGACCTGAGTATATCGGGGTATGGCCACAACCATAAAGGAACAATCAAGAAAGAAAAGTAAAACAGAGAGCTTCAGTTCCTTGATGGCGAATTCCATCAGCCCAACCTGAGGGTGTCAGAACTGTACATTCTTCCAGTACCCACGTCGGTGTAGAAGACGGTTAGAGTACCCTCATAATGTGGGGCGATGGGACGTAGGTTGTCCATAACAGTAAACATCCAAAGGGCTCGGTCACAGGCATCACAAGGTGCATTCAGAACCTTTCTTGTACAGAGCGAAAAGAACAATTAATGTGAGGAAATAACCTTACTTTGCTCATTAAAGGTTCAGTTCAATCCTCTGCACCCCTCCATGTTTAGAGACAAAGCTAGGGCAACCCACTCGACCCCCAAGGCGATTCAGATATCCTCCCCACAAAGATCTGAAGGCTGGAATCATGCCCATATTACTCAAGTGAAAGGCAAGCAACCACAGGCTTTCCTTCCTCCTGCTGCACCTGTGGAAGAGGCTTGCTTGATCCTTTATTACCCCATAATGAACACTGAAGCAAGCCCAAGGGTGGAAAATTCTTAGAGAAACGAGCACATTTAGTTACTTTATGTTCCCCAGACGAAAGCGATCTTTCTATGTCTGTCCCTTTCTTTCAGACTAACACGCAAGAATAGCTGAGAGAAGTGCCTGGAGGTTTACTCCATCGCATGGAGGCCAGCCACACATGCTAGGGAAAAAGGCAGCTCAGATAGAGAAGGGAGCACCAAATAAAGGGTGCGGGGAGGATCCTCCCAGGATGGGAGATGCATGCTGAAAGTTAACTATAGACCAAACATGATTGCCACTCAATGCCTCATTTGCAAACCACAGCCCCCCAAAGGAGAGAGAGAACAAAAAGAAATGCACTGCCACAGAAGCTGGGTGCGATGGGGAGGATGGGAAGGGGAGGGACTAACTGGGATCAGTGGTGGTGGAGAATGGGCACTGGTGGAAGGATGGGTACTCGATAATTGTATAACTAAAACCCAAGCACAAAAAATTGTATGTCTACAACTGTACCTCATGGTGATTCACTAATAAAAAATAAAATAAATAAATATATAAATAAAAAAAAAGAAATGATCCCAGAGAGGGACAGAAACGCCCACAGCGCCATCCCGTGGTGTATCGCCAGAACTGCCGCGGCCCACATTTCCCATGCTTTAGATTTCCAGCCCATTTCTTTGCTTCAATGTTAGGAATACGGTCATTAAGGATCAAGCAAGCCACTTGGGTCGCTGCAGCGGGAGAAGAGCGGTTAGTGCTCTTGGATTGCAGTCACCAGCCCTGGTTCTTTCTCTGGCTCTCCATACAACCCCACCATCATGCCGGATTCCTGAATGCAACATCAGGAGAACCTCTGCTGTTGCTGCATTTGTGTCACCCAAACCATGAACAAACCTAATACAACCAAAACAGCCCCAGTCCCTTAATGGGGGATTCCCTCACCCCATCGTGGGGGTTTCTGAGCTGTATCTTACTGTATCCATGCTGCGTCTTCCTTGTAGTAGAGATTTGGGCTCCCTCAGAATGTTGGGTGCTGGGGTGTGGGTTTCCCATAACAGGAAATATTTCTCAATGACTTGGTCAGAGACATAGCAAAGTGGCTTCAGAAGGTTTCTAGCTCAGTGAAGAGAACAAAAATGAAAATAAATGACTTTGCCTTGCACTTCCACGTCAGTTCAATCCTCTGCACCACTCGTGGTTCAGAGACAGAGCGGGAGCAACCCACTCGACCCCCAAGAAGATTCTTTCTTTAGCTCTCCATACAGCCCAACCATCATGCCGGAGTGATTCCTGAGTGCAGAGCCAGGAGAACCTCTGAGCATTGCTGGTGTTGGGCCCCCAAACCATGAACAAACCCAGTCAAACCAAAAAACCTCAGTCCCCTGATGGCAGATTCCCCCACCCTAACTTTGTGGGTTTTGAGCTGTATCTTGCTGTATCCTTGATCCCTTTTCTTTGTAGAAGAGGGTTGGGACATCCTCAGAAAGTGGTTTGATGGCAAGTGGGGTTGACTATAACTGGCGACCATTCCAAACAGCTGGGCCACAGACAGAGCAAAGAGGGCTCATAACTTTTCTTGTTCAAAGTGAACAGAACAACGACAAAATAATATCACCCTGCTTGTAACCGACCAGGTTCAATACCAGGTACTCAATTTTTCCCAGAACCCTGTGGGAACACACCAAAACAGTCCCCCCCAAAAAAAACCCTCGTAGCCAGAGCTGCAGTGTTGCTGGTAGGATGTTTGTGTTGCATACAGC
Organism: Sorex fumeus; assembly: GCF_029834395.1. Lineage (NCBI taxonomy): Eukaryota > Metazoa > Chordata > Mammalia > Eulipotyphla > Soricidae > Sorex > Sorex fumeus. Next base: position 483,910 of record NW_026606225.1, on the reverse strand, counting down.
CAACCCGTGTCCAATCTCGAGCATCCCATATGGTCCGCCAAGTACCACCAGGAGTGATTTCTGAGTGCAGATCCTGGAGTAACGCATGACCATTGCTGTGCATTACCCAAAAAGCCAAAAAAAAATTCCTTGGAAGAAGTGATGTATTTAGAATTTCCAGGGAAGTAGATTGCCCAGTCTTAAGCTCATTATTCCTGTGTAATTAAATTTTTTCGTAACAAACCCTAGCTCCTCTAATGACTGTTACCTTCACCCTAGATATCTGGAGATCCTGGAGTTAAATCTGGCCTCTGCCACCCTCCTCCTCGGAGAACAGAAGGCATGGGAATTCTCCTGTGTGTAGGGACCTCAAAACTCAGGACGGAATATGGCACCCTCAGCAATGCGGAGTGCTGTGATATGTGGACATGGGGTCTGGAGACCTTTAGAACTGAGTTGGTTGGACACGTCGTACTGCGGGAAGGCAAGCCTCTCCTGTGTCACCCTATTCGCTCTCGGGTAGCTGGCTCTGGAGCACTGCCCACTGGTTGTGCCTCCACACATAGAGTGAGTGGGCCGAGCCCCAGGAAGCAGGAACACCGGGACACAGATCCCCATTTATTCTCTAACCCAAGGCACTGTCGGATGCAGGCAGGGCCGGAAGATGCTGAACTCTCTCTTCCCCTCCAGCCCTTTGCGGTTGTAAGAGAGTTGAATCCACCAGAGGCGGCCTCCTCTTGGCACACGGACCCCTTGAGAATGAAGCAGCACGATTGGGTTGCTCCCCCATTGAGGTCTTCGGTCATCCCCCAACCCCCACCCCACCCCACCTGGTCCACATCTCCTGATCTGACTATATAATTTGGGGGAGGGGTTCGGAAGCAGTGCTGGGGGCCCCACATCCTTCTGGAGTCCGACTTTGGTTCCCAGATTCGGGGACCCCCCCACTTGCCCTGCTCCCGCAAATGTCTGGGAAAGCCAATGAGTGGTATCCCTCCAACAGAAGGGAATTCAACCTAGGCTTTTACCTAGGTCAAAGTCGCGTTGCTAAAGAGGTTGGCTGGGCAGGTTGGGAATGGTGATGATCTTCTTTGAAATTCCTTTCCTGGCCTTTTGTTTCTGCAGGAGCTTCTCTGGGTCTGTTGCTGGCCATTTGTGAGGGCGTGATCAGGCCTTAATTCCTGTTGTTTGCAAGGTTGGCCTTCACAACTTCAGAGCTATCCCCAGGAAATTTACTGCCTTTGCCTTGGGAGGGTGTACCTTCTCTATCTGACTGCATGCCTACATCAATTCACTCCAAACCATTAGGAGATGCTGGATGTTAGGATGTTAGGAGCCCTCAACCCTGGCCCCAGAGGAGTGACTCCTGAGTGCAAAGGCTGGAATAAATAAGCCCTGAGCACTGCCGACTGTGTTTCCCTCCCCAAAGATGCAAATCCTAAGGCTCCCAGTGCTGCCCAGGTAGCTAATTACTCCCTGTAGTACCAGGGGACCATGTAATACTGGTGGTGAGCCCAGAAAAACCACCTACAGTAACAGAAAGCCTTGAACAAAGGGATCACTGAAATCCCTCACATCTGTCATTCATAAACCTGATCCCCCTGACATAGCGCTTTCTGTTCAATACACAAAACAAGTACCTTTTAGTAGGGGCGGGGTAAGGCACAACCAGAAATGCCCAGGAGTTACTGGCTCCACAAGCAGGATCACTCCAGGTGGGCCTGGGAGGGAAAGGGATCTTATCCCGTCATCCCCTGCAGGACAAACGCCCAGCAGTCCCTAAAATCTGAATTTCAATTTACCTTGAATGCATCATTCAATTTGCTCGAGCGGGCCCAGTAACGTCTCCATTGGAGACTTTTTTGTTACTGTGTTTGGCATATTGAATACTCTTGGTAGCTTGCCGGGCTCTCCGAGAGGGGCGGAGGAATCGAACTCGGGTCGGCCATGTTGGCTGCTTGCAAGGCAAACGCCTTACCCGCTGTGCTATCGCTCCTCCCCCAGGCCTTGGGTGGGATACACAAGGCCTCCATTATCTCCAGGTTCCTCATGGCTTGCCCTTTGACCATTTTTTTTCATTTTTGTGTCCCATCTGGGTGATGCTCAGGGGTTTCTCCTGAATATGCACTCAGGAATTACTCTGGGAGTGTCATGCTTGGGGGATCCTACGGCAAACACTCGGCTTCAATCTTTTGATGTCTGAAATATACACTCCTATTTCATTCTTTATGTTACAGTTCTCACGTTCAAATTAAACTGGTAAATTCAGTACTATGAAGGAAAGGGAATTGCTGATGATTGCAATTCAGGAAAACACAAAGATCTTCCCATTCTGTACACCCTTAAGAGTTCTTGCCACTGTGCATTTTCATACACCACTAAGGCCTGAGTTCCTTATGAACCTGAATTAACCTCCAAGTTACCTTATATAGCAAACCATAATAATAATAGTAATGATTACTATTTCCTATGCCAGTGTCTCAACACTTGAACTTGATGTGTATGTTAACCTGTAAATAATGGGTCCTTTTTTTCCTATTTTTTTTTCTTTTTGGTCACACCTGGAGATGCACAGGGGTTACTCCTGGCTTTGCACTCAGGAATCACTCCTGGCTGTACTCGGTATGTTAGGGTCCTAGCACAGGAAAGACTCACCTGTCAAGGAAAACTCTGAGAGACCAAGTCCATGCAAAAGCAAGAGGTTTATTCGAGCATGCTCGGGCTCACAGCATGACCGCAAACCGTCAGTGACTGAGAGCCCTGAGCCTCTTCAAAGGGGGCTTTTTATAGGGCATCTTCCCGCGCATTTCAGAAAGCCCGCGCACAAATCACCCAATACATTTGAATTATCACATTAGATGCTGCATGCAGGCAGCCAATCATTTTGCAACAAGCCATCAGCACCGGCCTCTCTCTTGTGTACCTGTTACCAGACCCTCCCAACGGGCAGTCAATTAGGCCTTTTCATTAGGCCTTCTCCGACCTTGTGGCCTTATCTGGTGAATTCCAGGTGCAAGGCGGAGATGGGGGTACTTGGTGCTGGGCCTTGTTAGGGAGATTCCAGGACAAGGAGATGCCTCATTAGGCCTTTTCCGGCCTTGTGGCCTTCTCTGAAGAATTCCAGGTGCAGGGAGGAGATGGGGGTACTTGATGTTGGGCCTTGTTATGCGGATTCCAGGACAAGGAGATGCCTCATTAGGCCTTTTCCGGCCTTGTGGCCTTATCTGGCGAATTCCAGGTGCAGGGAGGAAATGGGGGTACTTGGTGATGGGCCGTGTTAGGCGGATTCCAGGACAAGGAGATGCCTCATTAGGCCTTCTCCGACCTTGTGGCCTTATCTGGCGAATTCCAGGTGCAGGGATGAGATGGGGGTACTTGGTGTTGGGCCTTCTTAGGCAGATTCCAGGAGAAGGAGATGCCTCATTAGACCTTCTCCGACTTTGTGGCATTATCTGGTGAATTCCAGGTGCAGGGAGGAGATGGGGTTACTTGGTGTTGGGCCTTGTTAGGCGGATTCCAGGACAAGGAGATGTCTCATTAGGCCTTCGCCGGCCTTGTGCCCTTATCTGGAGAATTCCAGGTGCAGGGAGGAGATGGGGGTACTTGGTCTTGCTAGCATGCCACAGCTGCAGGACGGGAGATGGGCTGGGACTTGCTTGCTAGGGCCCAATTGTCATGGGGCTATCTTTCAGGTGGACCATATGGGATGCTGGGAATCGAACCTGGGTCGGCCGTATGCAAGGAAAATTCCCTACCCGCTGTGCTATTGCTCTAGCCCCTGTAAATAATGGGTCTTGATGATGGAATACAGGTGAAAACATTAAATAGGAACTAAGTAAATGGGTACAAAAACCACCCCTTGATCAAAATTATCAGTGTCACTCTTTTGATTTTCTTGTGTTTTTTGGTCAAACCCAGAGATGCACAGGGGTTACTCCTGGCTCTGCACTCAGGTATTACTCCTGGCTGTTCTTGGGGGACCCTGTGGAATGCTGGAAATTGAACCCGGGTTGGCTGAATGCAAAGCAAACGCCTTACCCGCTGAGCTATCACTCCAGCCCAGTGTCTCATTTTTTGCTTGAACGATGGTTTGAGGCAGAGACCCCTGTTGGCGGGGTTTATGATAGAGATCAACCAGGATGATGCAGTGAATCCTTTGGAATGGAAAAAGAGGCAAACCTCCACACTTCAGGCCTTCCTCTGTTATGTTTTGAGGAGTCACACCTGCTTTGCTCAGGCCATACTCTTGGCTCTGAACTCATCCATTACTGCGAGGGAGGACATAGATATCCTTATGCGGATCTGGACTTTGAATCCCAATTAGTCTTGTGCAATCAAGTACCTTCCCACTGTATCAGCTCTGCACTCCTTGTTTTCAGATTTTCATTAGATTTCCATAAGCATTAAGGATAAATATTTCTGAAAAGTTTAGGATAATGGCCCTGTCATTATTCTGTAATAGGGTGGATTAGAGATAGTTGAAATGGACTTGACGGTGCACAGAAAGATTTCTAATGGTTCTATGAAAGGATGGAACAGGCCCCTTGATCAAAATATTTTACAAATGGTGGGAACCTGCAGAATGCCCAAACTCCCATCTCAGCAGGCAATAACATCAGCTGTGATGACTAACTATAAAGGGTGGTCACATTCCTGGATTTTACTCTTCTCATTTCAGTTATATTAGGAGAAAAGACGACAAAATGTTGCGTTTGCAAGTGGTAAAATCTCAACCCTACTAGCCACCAGAATGATTCTGACCGTTTTTGGTCTGTCCAAAAGACCAAGTCTACAAAATGATTTAGTACACTTTGGTGCCCATTAGCTCCTATGTGCCTCCGTTCTTAGGGTAGGTTCATACATGGATTTATTTATTGAAATATGTTTTATGTAATTCATGCCATACTTGGAAGTTCTTAGGAGTCTGTGTTGTTTTGGATGCCAGGAATGGAACTCAGAAAAACCATGTTTAACATAAGCATTAAGCCACAGTACTAACCTCTTTCCCCATACTCTTGGTTGAAAACGTGTTTCTAGAGCTGCGTCCTGGGGTTTCCTTGTATATTCTTATATAGCGTGTTTTCAAGGGGTAGAGTGTTCACTGTATAGTGCTCTCTGATGTTCTTCCCAGCCTTTGCTCCTGTCCAGTGCCACTCAAGATCTCTAGGTTGCTGCTAGGCCAGTTCCTCTGCATCTTCAGGGCTGGCTTCAGAGTCACTTCACCCATTTGATGAATGACTTCCCAGAGAAAGTCACTGTCCCATGACGCATTCACAAATTACTTGAGTGTTTTACTTTGAGTCAATCTGCTTTTGTTTTGTGATGGACATGTGTGTGGGAGCATTGGTTCCATGATTGACAAGTACAGGGCCAAGGGACACTGCCTTAACTCACTGCCCTTAACTCTATGAACTGCCCCTCCAGCACTTACCTTTCCTCTCCTTTATCTGAGCTCATTTCTCTTGCACTGAATCACCTGGTCTGGCACTTGTCTGTCTGCACTTGGAACCTGGCACTTTAAGGCTCCTTGGTGAAATGGATATGATGTCACAGATGGGAGTCTTCCATGTGCATCTTTGCTTCCTAATGATGTCCAGTGCATCAGGCCTCCTCCGGGCACACGTTTAAAGGACAAAGTGATACTTCAGTCAAAGGGTGGCACTGAAGGCCAATTAGTGGCACGACATGTGTATCTCTCACCTCCAGTGCCTGTAATGTGACCAACGGGACAATGCCAGCTTTTGGGGAACTTTTCTGGTTGTTTCTAACCCCCCCTCATCCATATCCAGTGGGGTCCTGGGGTCTGCCTTGCTCCAGAGGCTTTTGGAGGATATAGTGCTTTGCTAGGTGCTCTGAGGGATTTTAGCACGGCACAGGGGTCTCGGGTGTGAGTACATTATCCTTGGGGGCATCTTTTCTTCCAGCTCTGCGGTGGGGCAGCATGGCCAGGATGCAGAGCTGAGCATGGGGGCTGTGGTTCTTGAGGATGCTGCACCTGCTGATGGCAGAAGTCTTGACCATCTCAACCTTCTCAACCAGGGCTTGTACCAGGCCCTGTCCCGCCATTTTCGGTGTAGACATGTGTGTGTAAAACTGCCAGATCACTTTGAGGGGCAGCTCCTCAGCCCCCAATGGTGAAAGACCTTGTTGAAGCCCGTCTTTTTCATTTGCACCTGCCAGAAAGAATCCTGGGGACCTATTTCTAGCATGTGGCTGAGGGTTGTAAATGAATAAATAAATGAACATCAGGGCTCAGAGAGATGGTCTTGGCGGCTGTTTGCAAAGTATTTTTGTGAATTTTATTTCCTTCGTAAATACTAAGGCTCTCTGCTTGACATGCTATTTGTTCAGCTCATCTCTCTCCCATCTATCCCAAACCTGGCGACCCCCTGATGTCTGGATCACCTGATCCTATCCCGGAAACGAGGAAAAATGAACCTTCCTAAGCAGGCAAGTACCTGGTCAGGAATATTCGAAGACTGGCCCTTTAAGGCTCTGGGCGAACGTGGGGGTGACGTCACAAAATCCGCGACCTTTATCCGCCGGCCTTGGCGGTCTGTAGAGAAGTGCCGGCGGGTCTCGTGGTTGCGGAAGGTGAGGAGCAGGTGAGGGGGCACCCAGAGGAGGCAGGGGGGTCTGGGAACGTCTGTTTCCCCGCTGGCCGCCCGAGTGGTGAGTCTGAGCGCCCTGAACGTCCGCGGTCTCCGCCTTGTTGGCGGCGGGGTCACTCCATTGCGGTGGCCCGTGGTGGCGGCCTCTCACCCGGGACGCACCGAGCGCTCCCGCCGAGAGGTTTATAAATTGATTTTGGGGGAAACTGGGTCCTTGATACTAAGGAAAATTTATTTAGAAAGATGTGTAAGGGGGGAACACGGCCGCCCGGGTTCGATCCCGGCCCCCCACAGCATCCAATCAGGGCCTGGAGTGAGCCCAGAGCCCGGAGTAACCCCTGAGCAAAGCCCCCCAGCCCCCACAAAAAGGTGGTGGGCAGAGGAAGCACGTGGTCAGGGAGAAAAACAAACTTGAAGCGCTAAGGTCGTTCTGAAAGTTCCAGAAACAAGGACAATAAACAAAGAACAAGAGAAAAATATTTTTTTAAATTTTTTATGTGTTTTAGACCCTTACCCGGTGGCGCTCAGGACTCCCTCCCTGGGGATCCGAGGGCCCTTCGGGGTGTCGGGATGCGGGGCCAGCGCCCTCCCTGCTGACCCATGGCTCGGGCCCCTCACAAAGCAGGAAGTATCAGAGCTAGAGGGAGCTTCAGTCTCCCCTACATCTGATGGGGCATGTGAGGGCAGCTCAGCGTTAGTTTAGTTTTGGGGTGACGACCAGCACCTGGTCAGTCACAGGGGTGGTGGGTGATCCCAGCAGTGTCCCCAGGATATCCCGTTACTGGCCCCCTGTCATTCCTTTGGCTGATTGTGGAGTAGAGCTAAAGCATGGGATTCCCTAATCAAAGGGATCTGTGGGCGCATTCTTTTTCCTCGTGGGGGTGTTGAGCCCCACCCGGAAGTGTTCAGAGGTCACTCCTGGGGTTGCTCAGGTACCTCATATCTGGGTCAGCAGCATGAAGGAAAAACACCCTCCCCTCTGTCCCGTCGTTCTTGGGGGGTGTCGGGGCTGGATGGGGGTTGGGGCTGGGCACAGTCTTCATATGCTTGGGGGGTCAAAACATTTGGCAGAGACTTTGGTTTTCACTGGTTCTTGTGCATTCAGTGGGTTCTGGGAGTTCAGGGAGGTGGGGAGCTTCTCTTTCCTTTTGATTTATTTATTTTGCATTTGGGGTTACACCCAGCAAGGCATTATGGTTACTCCTGGCTCTAAATTCAGCAAGCACTCCTAGTGGTGCTCGGAACCATAAGGGATGCCCAGAATTAAACCCAGGTTGGCCACCTTCAAAAGAAATGCTCATTTATCTATGCTGTCACTCGGGCCCCAAGGTGTGGAGCTTTAAGCCAATCAGGTTGCGAACTGGAGGGGTGGTGCTACAGTGGGCCTTGCAACCAGATATACAATCTTAGCAGGAATTAGCTTGGGCACTTCCAGAGTGTGCCCTAAACCCTATAATAATGCAATTGAGGATCACTATTGGCCACCACACCTTTATTAATTTAAATGAATTAATTATTCAGTCTGTAGGAAGTACAACTGCGAGACTCAGTTACTTCTCCTGCCTTTGCTCTCAGGGATCACTCCTGACTGGGCTCTGGGACCGTATGGGATGCCAGGATTCAAACTTGGTTTGGCCGAGTGCAAGACAAGCACCTCACCTGCTATACTGTGTCTCCAATCTCTTTAGACATAAATTTCTTTTTTTCTTGGCTTTTTAGGGTCACATCCAGCGATGCTCAGGGTTTACTCAGGCTTGGCATTCAGGAAGCAGTCCTTGCAGTGCTGGGGCACCATATCGAATTTCAGGAATCGAACCCGGGTTGGCCTCATGGAAGGCAAACTTCCTAACTGCTGTACCATCGTTCCGGCCCCAGAAAGGTCTTCATTACTTAATTTATTTTGCCTTTTTTGGCCACAGCAGCAGGGGTTACTCTTGGTTCTGAGTTCATGTATTTTTAGAAATGCTGGAGTGGGTGAGCCTATGTCCTGTTGCATATTGACGCTTGTTTAGCTGCTTGAAAGAAAAGCACCCTATCAACTTATTAGCTTTTCTAAGCCTATATGATTATATTTTCTCAGAAAAAAAGAATTTCTGCCTCACCTGTCCCGATTCCAAGCATCTCCACTATCCATCTCTCCAAGACCAGAGGTGTGCCCTGCTTTTGAAGTGAGTACTTGCAGAAAGGGGTGTTCCAGGGACCAGCTTCAATAGGTTCTAAATGCCTCACTCTTAGGGGCTGGTGCAGTAGTGCAGCCAGGGGGCTGTTTGTCTTTCTTGCGGTGACCAGAGTTATCCATGCCACAACATTACTAGGTGATATTGTCCCCTGAGCAAAACTAGGTATGACTCCAACCCTCCCACTTCAGAATTTGTCTTGACACATGAGCATTCTTTGAGCATCTTTTTGGGGTTGGAGTGTTTCTCCTGCCTTTCCCTCCCCCCCCCAATACATTTGCTACAAACTTGGAGATAGTCAGAGACTCTCCCCCTCTTGTGTCTGTGTGTCTGAGATGCAGTGGGAGCCATGCCATGTCCCACAAAGGTAAATCAGGTGCTCAACCCTCTGGGCTCCTCTCCTTGTGTGTATTTCAGTATTTGGGGAGCAGAGGAGGTGAGATTTGGGGCCACACCTAGTAGTACTTGAGGTCTGTGCCCTGCTCTGTGCTCAGGGTACTAGTGGACAGTGGATACCAGGGAAGGCCCTCTGGGCTTCCAGGTGGCTGACATCTGCTTCAGTCTGGTGTGCTCTCTCCTGTTTATACCTTCATTGAAGGTTCATACACGTGAAAGTTTTTGAGCCCTTTCAACAGATGGCTGTTAGGGGAAAATGAAGGAGTTGGAGGCTCTGAGCAAAATTATGGACTTTAAAATCTCATTTGGGCTAAATTTAATTTTTCTTTTCTTTTTTTTTCTTTTTTGTTTTTTGGAGAGGGCGGTAATGCTCAGGTGTTCTTTCTGGCTTCACACTCAGGAATCACTCCCGGCAGTGCTTGGGGGAGTATATGTAATGTCAGGGACCAAACATATGCCCTGACAACTGTACTATTACTCTGGATCTAAGTATAATTTTTCATCCTCTTTTTCTTTATAAAATCACGTACCCATAGAAGTAAAATCATTGTCTGAAAACCTGGCCTGTAAGCTCTGAGCACTTCTGGATGTGGTCTCAAAACAAAACAACACACCCAGAGGACTGACCATTCAGAATACATTACTAGATTTCACACCTCTTCTGTTGGCAGTTAACTCCTCATTGCCTTTATTTGGGCAGGAAGGGGATTGGCTATGCGGGATTTTGCCAAACCCAGCAGTGCTCCAGGATCACTCCTTGGCAATTCAGGTTGTGAAATTAAGTCCTTTGCATTCATGACAAGTGCCCTCCCACTCACTGTCAGCTCATCTGGTCATACCTGTGGTTGCTGCCAAAAGGTACCAAACGGTACTCAGTATGGTGCCGGGGTATACAGGTCAGCCGTGTACAAGGCCAGTACTCTACCAAACTATATTCTGGCACCTAAATTTATGGATTTATTTTTGGTTGACTTCACCCAAAGGAGATTAGAGTTTACCCCGGCTCTGTTCTCATTGATAATGCTAGGTTTGGAGACCCTGTGAAGTGATAGGGATTGAACCCTGGTCAGCTACCTGCCAGACAAGCAACTCGTGGTCTGTGCTGTCTCTGTAGCCATCATAAAAATGCTTCTGTGCTAAGTCGAGAAAGTTGTGTTCTTTTTTCTGATTAACTACACAATTCACTTTTTATTTTGCTTTTTGGGTCACCCCGAGTGATGCACACGGGTTATTCTTGGCTCATGCATTCAGGAATTACTCCTGGCGGTTCTTGGGGGACCATTTGGGATGCTGGGAATAAAACCTGTGTTGGTCGTGTCCAAGGTAAACACCCTATCCGCTGTGCTAACACTCCAGCCCCCCAAAGTTCACTTTTTGTGTTTTTGTGTTCGGATCACAGCCAGAAGTGCTCTGGACTTACTCCTGACTCTACACTCAGGAGTCAATCCAGGGGGGCTTGGGGCACCCTATGAGAAGTGGGGGTTTGAACCAGATTTACACATTAACAGATGTTCCTGGTCTCTCCTGGCGGCTCTCTCCCACTGTCCACATTTGGTGCTCTCTAGCCACTTCTCCACCCTGGTCAGCTGTTGCTTTGGACCGATGAAAGTAGAATGAGGACCAGACTGGTTGCTGATTAGTTGCCCTTTATTCAATCTCTTGTCTCTCCCAGCTCTATGCAACCCTCTCTCTAACTCGCTCTCCAATGCTCTCTGTGACTCCTCTCCAATCTCCCCAGCCATTCTTACTCTCAGCTCTCAGATCTCAGTCTTCTCTCTAAGTCGCAGCCGTGTCCTCTAACTCCATGTCTCTTCTTCTCGCACTGTATCATTGTCATCCTGTTCATCGATTGACTCAAGTAGGCCCCAGTAATGTCTCTTTCGTCCTGTCCCTGAGAGTTTAAGAAGTGCCATATTTGAGGCTCTTTCAGGTTCAGGAGAATGAAAACCATCATTTTTACTGGTTTTTGGCATAATGAATACACCATGGGGAGTTTGCCAGACCCTGTGGTGTGGGCAGTATTTCGTGTGGCCGCGCACTTCCCAGAGCACGGTGTTATAGTCTTTGGGTCTTCGCCATTGATGGGATTACACGGCACCAGGGACAGTTGGTGGGTGTAACGCCTACATACTGGAAGATGGGAGATCTGGGTGGAGGAGGCCCAGTCCCAATACGAGTAGCTTGGAGATCTTAGCCCCAGGTCCTGCACACCTGGGTTTCTCTGCCGGTTCCTTAATGCGTGAGGCTCGTGCAAACTTGTGGGGCTGTGGCTCAAACCATAGGTCTTCAGCTACCGGGGCTCTACTCGGGCTGGGGAGGGAAACTCAACACACCCTCCTCCAAAGCGCCCCAGTAAGACAGCCAGACGCGGAGGCAGGAGACTGCGTGTTTTCTTTCAGTAGCAGGGTATTATAGTCTCTTGGTCTTGGCCATTGATGGGATTACACAGCACCGGGGGCAGCTGGTGGGTGTAATGCCTACATACTAGAAGATAGGGGATCTGGGTGGAGGAGGACCATCCCTTTTCTCAGTGTCCTTCATTCGCCCTGTCTCCCTGAAGATGCTCTTTTTCTTCTTTCACCACGACCCCAATCCACTCCTCCCCTCGGGAAGCGCAATGAAGAATGGTTTTCTAGACTTCCCCATCACCTGCAGCCCACGAAGGAAAAGCAACCCTTAAGGTGTGTTACTCCTCTCCTTAGACCAGTAACTTAATTGACATGTTTTGTTTTATTTCCTAATGATTACCATTCTGTATGGACACAGTAATAGACACTTTTAGGCTTGTTGGTGACTCTCCTGGGGACTTCCCACGACATATTAGACTACAGTGCTCAGGCCGGATCAATCACTCCTAATCCCAGGGACGTCCAAGTCTATTTATTTTTGATTCATGACAGAATTTGTCCATAACCAGACTCTTATAGATAAGCATTATGGTACTTTGTCCAGGCCCATTTCGATGGCAGGGTAGCTAGCTCACCACCACATGCCCTGGGTCCATCTAGTCCCTCATCGGACTCTTCTTTTGGGGATGAGGAAGTAAGGGCAACTGAGGCTTCAGTCAAGACAGCAGATGTCCAGGAGGCAATATTATCTGGAGACCATCAACTCTCAAGCTCAGGCTTGTCTTTGTAACTGTCCTCCTGTATCCATACAAAATGAAATTGCTCTGAAATAGCTAACCATGCAAAAGACATTAAGGAGAACAGAAAGACAATATTTACAAGTCAAAATCTGATCAGGAGACAAAGGTAATTGAAAGGTTATGGGCAATCAACAAACATAAGCTCACACTGGCCAGGGAGCAAGGGCAGATGACAATTATCCTACAATACCTGATGATCCTCAGTGGTTTCTCCTGGCTCTGCACTCAGGTATTATTTCTGATGGTGCTCCGGGAGACTCTACAGTTTCCTGGGGATTGAACCTAGGTTGACCATATGCAAGCAACACCCTACCCAGATCTACAGTTGCTCTGGTCTCAGTTGGAGAGTTTAGATGCACGTAATTGTGCACAGAATGTCGTTTGAAAGGATGGAAGGGGCGCCTTGATGAAATCCTTTATAAGTGGGAATATGGGTCAGGTCCCAAGTTCCCCACATCCCAGCAGACCATTCCTTTTACCTGTGATTACTCCCAAGGTTGGTCACATTCCTGGATCCCACCCATTTCACTATAATAATATTAGAGGTAAAAAAGGAAACATTTATGATTTGATAGACCAAAATTCCATCCATCTGTGAGTCAGGTGGTGCTCAGGGGACCATTTGGAATTCTGGACATTGTAGCTAGATTGACTGCATACAACTTACTGTACTAGCCTGATACTCTCAGTTTGAAATCATGTTTCTGAAACTGCCTCCTGGGGTTTTCTTTGTAGCTGAGAGTCCACTGCTTGCGTGTTGTCAAGGGGTAGACCATTGGCCGGACCTTGTTCTCTGATGTTCTTACCAGCCTTTGCTCCTGTTCCATGTCTCCAGCTCTCTGGGTTTTTACTAGGACAGTTCCTCTCTTAATCCCCAGGGATGGCTTCAGAGTCATTGCTTTCATCCCCATCTGGATTTATTACTTTCCCAAGAAACTCATTGTCCCGTACCCTACAGCTACCTACCTGCACAGCTTGATTTCTTTTGACATGATAACTTTCATGGCATAGACTAATAATTGGAATACTCTGTTCTACATGGATGTAGTCAGCCCTGGTGGAATGTCTCTTCCTGCACACTTTGATAAAGGCTCAAGTGAGCAATTTGGCCCTCATCCCCCCAGGCATGCGGAGACAGGTGGGATGTCTTCTGAGGGTGATCAGAAGATCACTCTTCCCATGTCCTCAGCACCATCACTTTCCCATAGAAGCCCATATTGGACAGAATGCCCAGAAATGTAAGCACTGAGAACAAACTTTTGAGTCCAGCATCACCCCGGTTGGACTATGTGAACATCCACACAGGTAAAGGCCCTCCCCTTGATCGTCGATTTGCTCGAGCGGGCCCAGTAACGTCTCCATTGGAGATTTTGTTGTTACTGTGTCTGGCATATCGAATACTCTCGGCAGCTTGCCGGGCTCTCCGAGAGAGGCGGAGAAATTGAACTCGGGTCGGCCATGTTGGCCGTGTGTAAGGCGAACGCCCTACCGCTGTGCTATCGCTCCAGCCCACACAGGAGGGAAACTGTTTAAGTGTAAGGACTGGGGGAAGGCCTTCAATGGATGCTCATACCTTATAAACAGGAGATTTCATACTGGAGAGTCTGTATGCATGTAAGCAATGTGTAGAAGCCTTTCTCTGACTCATGCATCTTAGCACGAAAGTAAAAGTAAAGGCCCTCCCGTTGATCATCGATTTGCTCGAGCGGGCCCAGTAACGTCTCCATTGGAGACTTTGTTGTTACTGTGTTTGTCATATCGAATACGTCACGGGAAGCTTGCCACGCTCTGCCATGGGGCCGAGAGTCTCTCTGTAGCTTGCCGGGCTCTCCAAGAGTGGCGGAGGAATTGAACTCGGGTCGGAGGAATCGAACTCGGGTCGGCCATGTTGGCTGCGTGCAAGGGAAACGCCCTACTGCTGTGCTATCGCTCAGCACATCTTAGTATGCACAGAAAATGTCACACTGTAAAGAAACCACATGCGTATACGGAGTGGAAAGTCTTTGCTTATTCCACAAGCCTTGGTACACAGAAAAACTCACACTGAAGAGATATCTTGTGAGCAATGTAGGAAGGCCTTTGCTTATTCCTGAAGTCTTAGTTTCATAATTTCTGTTTCGTGAGGTAGGTGGAAAGGCCTTTCATTTCCTCTCAGGTCTTTCTGAGCATGGGAAAGTTCATACAGGGGAATGAAACACTGTTCGTGTCACTACTGTGGGAGGGCCTTCACTTACTATTCAAACTTTTCTGTCCATAAGAAAACACACATTGCAGTGAATCTCTCTCTCTCTCTTCTCTCTCTCTCTCTCTCTCTCTCTCTATATATATATATATATATATATATATATATATGTAAGGAGTGTGGCAAGGCATTTGCGTATTTTGCAATCATTTTGAGGCACTGAAATTTTCATACTGGAGACAAACCTTATGTTTGTAAAGACTTTGGCAAAGCCTTCACTTCCTCCTAACTCCTGTTTAAAGATAGGAAAATTCATACTCGAAGAAAACATATGTAGTGGTGTGGGAAGATTTTTACTCAATCCTTAAGCTTTGCTGTGTGAGAGAAATTTATCCTGGATTGAGGCCTTATATATGAAATGACTGCAGGAAGATTTTGATGCAATTGGCATAGCTTTCTGAACAGGAAAATTCACAGTGGAGAGAAATCTCATAAGTGTAAGGAATGTGGAAAGGTGTTCAGTTTGTCTCCAGCCCTTACTGCGCATGTGAAAAGTCATTTTGCAGTGAAACCTTATATCTGTCAGGAGTGTGGCAAGGACTTTCCTGGATCCTCGGGCCTTATGCATAGGTGAATTCACAATGGAGAGAAGCTATATATAAATATACATATTTATATATATGTAAGAATATAATTATTTATATAAGAACGTGGAAAGAGCATTATTCGTACCTGTGACTTTAAAGAGAATCCTGGAGAAAATCCTGTTGGTAAGGAATATAGGAAGGCCTTCATGTTCCCTCAAGCTTTAGTAAATATAAAAGTTATGCTGGATCAATCACTTCCATAATAACAATGGCCGGCGTCAGAACAGGGTCCTGAGGTAAAACAATTTTGGTTTCAACAAGTGGGTGGGGGATTGACACAAAAGGACAGTAAGGATAGAGATAATCCTGTTATGTGTAAAAGCTTCCTGTGATACTAGTACCATAACTGAAAGGTACTTGCTGTTTATTCCCTGCACCATGGTTATGACAGTGTCCTGGCATGTGGACTTCCCAGTATGTTAACTGGTGAATAATGGTTCTTAGTGATAAAGCAAGGTGGAAGGAATTAAATAAGAAGTAAATAGGTACAAATATTTCATTTTGCTGGGTATTGTCAAGACTCACCATGGTTTCATTCTTTGCTGTGACTCTGACTTGACTCAGAAGCCCTGGTTTGCAGAGGATCATGGCAGAGATCAACCGGGATGCTGTGGTGAGCCCTTTTGAGGTTGGATAGACAGCAAAACCTCCATTCTTCAGGCCCTTCTGTGTTATGTTCTGGGAGTCACGTCCCGCTGTGCTGTCCATAATTTGTGTCCAGGTCAGCCACATGCAAAGAAGCACATCACTCACTGTAGCATATCTGCACTCATTGTATTCAGCTTCCCATTGGATTTACACAAACATTGAGGGTAAATGTTTTGAGACTTACACTTTGGAAGCAGTAAAATCCTAACAATCTATTATACACCAAAATGGGACCACATAGAATCCTGATGAATGAACCTGGGTCAGCTGCGTACTAGGCAAACACCCTATCCACTGTGCTTTCGCTGCAGCCAAGGAGCCTTACACATTTACCTGCATTTTCCTAGTTGTTCTCTACGCAGCTGGTGTCTGGCCCCTTAACGCTGCTTGCAGAAGTGGAAGCGATGTCACAGCAGGGCATTTAGGTGTTTGCATGCAAGAGTCTGGATCAGGCCTTCATTTGTTATGCAGGTGAAGGGAGAAGAGGCTGTCCAGCGTGGAAAGGGTCTGTGAAGGCCATTTTCGTGGCAGGACACTAGCGGCCTCCAGTGAGTGCCCCGCCCCGCGCCTCCCAGTCTCATCACTGTGAGGGGCGGGGCCAAGCCAGCTCTAAGGACACTTTTAAGCTCCTTTTCCTGAGGCGCGCCAGGGTTTTTTGGGGACGCAGAGCTTTGGTGAGTGCAGTGGGGGCTGTACCATGGTGCAGGGGTCACTGTGTGAGTGCATGGTTCAGGGGATCCCCTACTGCCACAGTCGCCTTCAGCTCCACCATGGGGCAGTGGCGGTTGGGTGCGGGGTGAGCACAGGGGCTGCAGAGCGTCGGGGCTGGGCCGTTCTGACCCTCCCAGCATGGGACTGCTCTGGGCCTTGTCCTGGATGCTTTGGCCCAGACCTCACAGCTGTAGAACCTGCAGATTCTCTTAGAGGACCGGAGAGATAGCTCAGCGGTTAGGGCGTTTGCTTTGCACCTGGCCCACCCAAGATCGACCTCCAAGCTCGACCAGCACGGGTGCCTGAGTGCAGAGTCAGAAGTTTCTCGTTCATATTGCCGCTGGTGCCTCCAAAACTATAAAAGGACTGTTCATTTTTGAGGGGCAGGGGGGAAACTCCCCAATGGCTAACGACACTGTAGCCCTCAGTCACTATTCATTAGTAGCCCTGATGTCCAGGGCCATCCCTTGGGCGTGGTTCTTGGGGTGGTTGCGGTTTGCAAATGAAAATTTACTTTGGGGCTATTTTTGGTTGTACTTTGGGCACATATGTGGAATCTCAGGGCTTATTTCAGGAGCAGCACTCTGGAATTTTTTTTAAGTTCTTTCTGGGTCATGTGAGATGCCGAATATGGATCTGGATCAGCATGGGAAGCGCCCCTCTGAGGTTATTATCTCTGACTCCACATTGTTGTTTTGTCTAACGTAGAATCTCTTTATCCTAAAATCAACTTGAAAATTGCACCCTGACTCTTCATCACTCCCTGATCAGGCAAAACCCGGCTATTACACTGAGTACTGAGAGTTGCGTTCAAATAATGTCTGGGCATGCGCTGCGTGCCTTTGGTGGCCATGATTGGTCTCCCCACCCTGGCTGGTGAAGGGTGACAGAGGATCGAAGAAGGAAACAGAGGCCAGGCTGTTGGTGACCCAAAGTGTTTTAGGCTTCATCTATGAATTGCCCCTCTTTCTCCTCCCAGAGAAACTTATCATGTCCTTGCTAACATCCCTAGTTTGAAGTTTATCTTTAAGTAAAGGCCCTCCCGTTGATCGTCGATTTGCTCGAGCGGGCCCAGTAAAGTCTCCATTGGAGACTTTGTTGTTACTGTGTCTGGCATATCGAATACTCTCGGTAGCTTGCCGGGCTCTCCGAGAGGGGTGGAGGAATCGAACTCGGGTCGGCCATGTTGGCCGCGTGTAAGGCGAACGCCCTACCCGCTGTGCTATCGCTCCAGCCCTTTCCTTTATGTTTTACCTCTCATTGTCTCAGTTCCCCAGGTCAGTCTTAATTACTTATAAACCATGACTTTCTGGTAATTCTCAACTTTGTATTTGTACTGGTTTGCAGTTGAAGGGATTTGTATTTGTACCTGCTTTTCTATTTCCTCTATAGTTTATTTATATTTTTACTATACAGAATGTTTTTTGGTTAAACAGAGTAAGACCATCAATGCTATGCTCCTAATATTTGTTAATTGAATGAATCTTAAGTCATCTACTCCAGGGCATAATTGATTGGTGATCATTACTTGGCTCGGGCTTCAGTTGCTGTAGTTCCTAACACCCCAACAGGGAGGTTCTGCCTTGGAACTTGTATGGACCCGGAGCAAATGGCAAAACTACCACAGCTTCGAAATGGCACATTCTAGAAAGCACGTGTGCGTGGTCTTGATGCAAACTGTTACAACGCTAGAGACAGGATCCCCATGGGGAAGAACAAGGTGAACTGGCCTGAAGACTTATTCTGGGATTTACAGTAAAAGCCTTGCTTGGTCTCAGAGCCCAGAGAAGTAAGTGTTAAAAGCCTTAATTGCTCTAGGGGCTGGGGAGATAGCACAGTGGGTAGGGTGTTTGCCTTGCAGGCGGGTTTGATTTCCAGCATCCCATATGGTACCCTGAGCAACGCCAGGAGTAACTCCTGAGTGCAGAGCCAGGAGTAACCCCTTGTATCACCGGGTGTGAACCAAAAAAGGGAAATAAAGCCTTATTTGCTGTAAAAGCCCAGAGAACTAAGTGTTGGAATCTTTGTCTCTTACTGTATTTATCCAAACTACAAGTTTTGATAACTTTTACAACTAGAGGAAAATATAAAAGCAACTTAGATTTCCCTGGGAGACAGAGTGTATCCCTGGGTGAATCTCCCCATGAGAATTTCCTCTGCCAAATGTTTATCTGCGTAAATGATCAGTCACTCCTATGTTATGGTGCTTACCTGTCCCTTTTTGATGCGAGAGTATCTCACAGCTATCCTGGGTCCATCCAGTCTCTTGCTTTTAGGGTGCTAAGAACAAAGGGCAGCTGAGGCTTAAGTCTCATAAACATGACAGTGCCCAGGAGTATATAGTATCTGTAGTCAATTAACTCTGAAGTTACAAAAGCATAATATTGCCTTCCTTTGTCTATACAAAGCTGAGGGCTGGGGCATGGCCATCCCAATACTCCCAGCACAATCCTCCCAACCTGGGACTGCACTGGTCCTTGTCCAGGAGCAAAAAAGGATATTTGTCTAAAGTAAACTGTAGAGGATATAAAGGAAAGAGAAAGTCAAAATTTGACTTCCAAATACAAAATCCAGAGATCTCTGAAGAATCTGACTTTACAATTCACAGGTTGTGGTTCTGGGAAATGATTAACGTATAGTGGAAGCAGAGTACAGGGAAGTTAAAGATGAATACTAAGGAAATGAGACTGATTGGGATGGGTGTTACTCAGTAAGCCTCAGCTCCTTTTAGCAGAGGAGAAATGATGAACCAATGTTAAACCTAAATTATTTAGAACTAGAATCCAACCAGGGTAAAGGGTTTTGTTTTTTTTTTTCTAAGCTGGAGCAATAGCACAGCGGGTAGGGCGTTCGCCTTGCACGCAGTCAACATGGCCGACCCGAGTTCGATTCCTCTGCCCCTCTCGGAGAGCCTGGCAAGCTACCGAGAGTATTCGATATGCCAAACGCAGTAACAACAAAGTCTCCAATGGAGACGTTACTGGGCCCGCTCGAGCAAATCGAAGATCCACGGGAGGGCCTTTACCTTACCTTACCTTTAAGCAAGAAAGTTTTGGTTTTCCAGGAGTCAGGACATATGCTCAGGAGTCCCACTGGGTGTGCTAGGAGCACATTTCCTTAGGGCCGGAGCCATAGTACAGTGAGTAAGGACTTAACCATCCAAGCAATCCCTCCAGGTTCTATCCCCGGCATCCCATATGGTCTGTAGCAGAGTGATTCCTGCGTATAGAGCTAGGAGTAAGCCCTGAATCTGCCTGTTGTGGCCCCGAAACAAAAATCACACAAAGTCACACTTATATATACACATATATATGAACAAACAATGCTGAAAGAACAATATGGATTCAGGAGAAACTGTGAGTTTCTGTAGCAGGGATAGATCAAAAATCGCAATCACGATCACGGCCATCCTGTTGTTCATCGATTGCCTCGAGCAGGCCCCAGTAACATCTTCTTCGTCCTAGCCCTGAGATTTTTTTTAAAAAGTACCATATTAAAAGCTCTTCTAGGGTTAGGAGACTGAGACCCATCATTGTTACTGGTATTTGGCATATTGGGTACGCCACGGGGAGTTTGCCAAACTCTGCCATGTGGGCAGGTTACATTCAGTAGCTTACCATTTTGTCCAAAGTAAGAATGAGATAATGAGGTGTCGCATGACCGCAAATGCTGCCACGCACTTCCGGGAGCTGGATTTTATAGTAATAAATCATTGCGAACAAACTTAAAAAATAATATTTTTAAGAAGTCCAGCATGGGGCCAGAGTGATAGTTCATCAGGGAGGGCGTTTGCCTTGCAGACAGCCGATCCGGGTTTGATCTCCGGGATCCCATAGGGTTCCCCGAGCACCGCCAGGAGTGATTCCTGAGTGCAGAGCCAGGAGTAAGTCCTGGGAACCGTCGGGTGTGACCCAAAAACAAAATAAAAAGCTGACTCTAAAAGATGGGGAGGGAAGAACAGGGGAAGTTTGTTCGATTTTAGAGAACAGATTGCAGGGTAACTAGCGAATGGGAAAGTAAGCATCCCCAAGTCAGGAGAAGCTCTGGGACTTAACTGAAAGCATTAGGATAAAGTCATCACTTATCTCTGAAATGTGACTGAAGGGTTGCAATTTCCTATCAGCCTGGGAGATTATGAAAACAAACAGCTAAAAACCAATAGGGGCCAGAGAGATAGTACAGTGGTTAAGGCGCTTGTCCTGCATGCGACCAACTGAGGTTTGATCCCGAACATCCCAGGAGGTCTCTGAGAACACCCAGAAGTGACTACTGAGCGCAGAGTTAGGAGTCAGCCCTGACCACTTCTGGATGTAGCCAAAACAAACAAACCCACAAAAAAAAAAAGATAGAAGACCAGCAAAGGAATTAATTCACTTTGGGTTGCCCAAAGTCAGTTAACTCCAAGGAAAGATGGCACAACACAGGCTTCTCTTGGTGCTCAATACCAGGCCACAGTCCAATGAGACCAGAAATGAAAACATCACAGTTAATCAAGGAGAGGGTTATTCTTCATGGAAACACACAGTGAAGCTATGGGCCAGAGCGATAGTCCAGCCGGTAAGGGGTTTTCCCTGCACGCGGCCGACCCGGATTCAATCCCTGGCGTTCCATAGGGTCTCTGGGCACCGCCAGGAGTAATTCCTGAGTGCAGAGCCAGGAGTCAGCCCTGAGCATTGCTGGGTGTGACCTAAAAAAAAAAAGAAACACAACTACAAGAAAAATACAGTGAAACTATTTCAAGTCGAGGAGGGCGCGGTGGCTCAGCCAGCATCAGTGAAGCCGCTGTCTCTCTGGGCGACACCATTTGCTTCTGATTCATCCCGGAGTAGGGATCATTAAGTCCAAGTACACGTTAGTAATTGGTACCTGAAAGGCACCTGGGCACCTCCTTTGTCAAGAAAAATAAAAAAAACATTATCCACTTCAGCAAAAGGAGCTGAGAGGCCCCCATCTACCTCGATTTGCTGCCATACCTTTAAAAATGAAACAGTGGGACTGGAGCGATAGCACAGCGGGTGGGGCGTTTGCCTTGCACGCGGCCAACCCGGGTTCGATTCCCAGCATCCCATAGGGTCCCCTGAGCGCCGCCAGGAGAAACTATTGAGTGCAGAGCCAGGAGGAACCCCTGAGCATCGCTGGGTGTGACCCAAAAAGCAAAAATAAATAAATAAAATAAAAAAATAAAAACGAAACAGTCCTGCCATTCGGAAGGCGGCCCAGGAAAGAATGTGGAAGCAGAGATCGTGGTACTGGAGCGATAGCACAGTGGGGAGGGCGTTTGCCCTACACGCAGCCCAGGCCCTACCAGGAGTGATCCCTGAGTGCAGTGTCAGGAATAAATCCTGAACACAGCCAGGTGGGGCTCCCTTCCCCAGGTTTTGTTTGTCCTTTTCTTGGTCACATCCGGTGATGCTCAGGGGTTCCTCCTGGCTCTGCACTCAGGAATTACTCCTGGAAGTGCTCAGGGGACTGTATGGGATGCTCGGGATCGAACTTGGGTTGACCGTGTGCAAGGAAAATGCCCTCCCTGCGCAGTTTGGCGGCCCCTGACTGCTGAGGTCAGTGCGATCTCTCTCTCTCTCTCTCTCTCTCTCTCTCTCTCTCTTTGCTTTTTAGGTCACACCCGGCGTTGCACAGGGGTTACTCCTGGCTCTGCACTCAGGAATCACTCCTGGCAGGGCTTGGGAGACCCTATGGGATGCTGGGGATTGGACCCGGGTCGGCCGCGTGCAAGGCAAACACCCTCCCTGCTGTGCTATCACTCCAGCCCTCTCTTTTGGTTTGTTTTTGAGCGATACCCAGCGGTACTCAGGGGTTACTCCTGGCTCCACACTCAGGAATCACTCCTGACAGTGCTCAGGGGACCGTATGGCATGCTGGGAATTGAACCCAAGATCAAAAATAGGGGATTTTTTTTCTTTTTTGGATCACAGCTGGCAATGCACAGGGATTACTCCTGGCTTTGCACGCAGGAGTTACTCCTGGCAATGCTCAGGGGACCATATGGGATGCTGGGAATTGAACCCGGGTTCTTCGCGTGCAAGGCAAAACGCCCTACCTGCTGTGCTATCTGTCCAGCCCCAAGAATAGGGGATTTTAAAGGACCAGAAATTTGACTCTTTTATTGTTTCACTCTCGAATTTGTCTTTGTACATCATTTTCCCCCCCCTTAGGTAGACTTTGCCTTTTTTCTTGTTATATTTTTCACCACAGCCTACAGTGCTCAGTGTTTACTCTTGTCTCTGAGTTCAGGGATCATTTGACAAGAGTCAGGGTAACATTCTGTGTTTAGGTATAATTGGTTTAATTGGTGACAATGCAGGATCAGGATCAGGTTCGATGTTAGTTAACAATGCAGGACCTTCTCCTTACCCCCAGGCCCCCAGTACGTGACGGACCAGTCCAGCATTTGCCTCTCCACTCCTTTATTCGAGTCCATCCCCCTTGAAGCACAGATTCACCTACGTGGCAAAAAGGTTCTCAGTGTCTAGACTCTGGCTCTTTAAGGCACGTTATGAAAACGGAAGTGATGTCATAAGTGTGTCGTGGTTCTTTTTCCATCCCTGACACTGGGGCTTTTGCTCACTTAGCAAAGGACAAGTAAATTTGTATCCCATCCTGTAAGGGGAACTCTGAAGGCATATTTTGTGGCAGGATTCGAGTAGCCTCCTGTGAGCACCCCACACCTTCCCCTCTCCACACTGTTAGCGGAGGACCTGAGCCAGATAGGGGGCATTTTTGTGCTGGTTTTTCAGTTGTTCCCTGACATTCAGGTGGATTCTGAGGTGTGGTGGAGGCTGTAAAGGAATTCAGAGCTTTGGAGGTGTAGTGGGGGCTGTATCAGGGTGCAGAGGTCACAGTTGTGAGTGCGTCATCCTGGGGGGCCTCTTTGGCCACGATCGTCTCCAGCTCAGGATGGGGCAACAGTGAGTGAATGTGGGACTCAGCCAGGGGCTTGGCTGCCCCAACCCTCCCAGCAGTCCCATGTTTGAACTATCAGCCCTAACTTCGCTTCTGTAGAATCTCCAGATTTGAGGGGCAGAGCTTCAGCCCCTCCACCTAATGGAAGGAGACCTGTTGCTGGTGATTTTCATTGTCTGCCGTGAGAGCCCGGGTCAGGCGGGGGTGGGAGAAGGGGACTTGCTGTTGGCTGCGATTTGCCAATGAAAATGTATTTGGGGGGCTATTTTTGGTTCTTTAGATTTTGGGCGGGGAGAGGGCACATACACAGTGATGCTCATGATTTACTCGAGTCTCTAAGCTCATGTATTATTCCTGGCTCTACTGGGGGCCATATAGGATGCAGAGGATAGATGGGTTCATCTGGTCAAGCACCCAACTCACATTATTGCCTTCTAACAACAATACTGGTGCATCTTTTTCTGGTTCATGAATTTCAGCTCCCTAACATCAAGCTGCAAAGCGCCCCTGACTCTTCATCTCTCCCTGAGCAGAGGACACCTGCATTTGTGGATAATACTGAGGTTCCCAGGACAGAGTTCCCAGGGGCATATCCTTGTCCACCCTGCAAGAGAGTGTCGAAGGTTTGTCCACTCTAAGTCACATGGTGGAGCCACATGCCAGGCTACGGTTCCCACAGGGCAGCACTGCTTCCAGCCTATTTGGGAGCTCCTGGGCTGAGAGTCGGCCCCTGGCAGGGCCTATAGGGACTTTCCTGTGGGAGCCACGAAGGAATCCGGGGATTGGAGAAGGCTGTCTTTTCCTCCCCTGTAGCCTGGGCCCAGGTTCCTCTCCTGAAGTGCAGCACAGATGCCAACAAAATTTGCATCCCCAGTGGAGACAGGAGCTTCTGCCATTGTCTCCCAGAGGTGGAATTGTGAGGCTGTGCGGGAGGGTGTGGCTGGTCTGAGCTCAGGAGTGGGAGGAGGTGCTCCTCTCTGGTGCTCACTGTTCTGACTTTCCAGGTCTTTGCACGGAGCCTCCTGCTGATCCTCAGAACAACAGTGACAGTAGAAGATGGTGATTTGGCTTCTGATAAACCGTCCCCAGGTAGGAGTAGACGGATAAAATGACATGAGGTAGTACCAAGAGTGCCCAGGCTTCCTGGGCCACCTGTTTTGAGTTTCTTTTGGACGGATTCCAAGATGAGACTTCCGATCGGACCGTCCCACTCTGCTGTTTGAAGCTGCTTTTGTGTATGTTTGTTTTGTTTTATTTGGCTTTGGGTGTATGAGGAGTACTCAGAGCTCAGTGCTCAATGTTCATTCCTGACAGGTCTAGGTGACCAATGGGATGCTGGAGGTCCAAAGGTTTCATCTTGGGTTTTCTGTTTTATTTGGTGTGGCAGAGCAAGGATTCTTGCAATCATTCCTTGTGCTGCACTCTGGTATTGCCCCTGGCAGTGTTTGTGGGAGATATGGAATATTGGGGATCGCCAGTCCTACATGCTGTCCTGGGAACAGCTGTCCTGTTACGCCAACCTGCTGCTTCGGTTTCTTTTGCATTGTTTTTGTCATGAGCTGTCCTCTTGACTCTGGGCTCTGGATTCAAAACTTACTGGCCTCAGAGCACTCTGGGGTGTGCTGGCCCCGTTTGCTCCCTGTCAACTACAGTGACTTGGGCCCCCAGACTTGCTTTTCTCCTGTTTTGTCCTTCCTGTGTTGGAGAGACTACCTGCTCAGTCATATATTCTTACGTACACATAATCTTTTGTTTGGATTTCTGGGCATGCGCCAATCCCAAGGACAAAGAGCCAAGGATCTCTGGGCCAGTAGAGATGTTGGGGTCCAGAAACTTCTACCTTGTTTGAGCGGGATTTGGGGTGGTCCTGAGCAGTGAGTTCCTTCAGGCACATATGCCATGCACTTCTCTGAGTAGTTGTCTATATGAACTGCCAAGTTCTCAATCCTACTGGTCATGAGTTCTGGGGGTGCAGCAGTGAGCGTGCGTGGTTTTTGCTACACCTAGCGATAGTCTTTTGGACCGTACAAGTCTGTGTTCAGGTGATCCTCTCTACAGTGCTCACTGGACCAGTGGTGCTCGAATTAGCCCTGGAGTTACCAGGAAAGTCAGATACATCCAAGAACCTTCTGTATAACGTCCTCCCACTTTAGCAGATTCAGCTGTGTTATGTGATTTCTGGGGCCCGTCAGTCATGCGTGTGCATGGAGGCTGGTTCATTCGGAGCGGAGAGGCCAAGCGACAATATAGGACTCTGGGTCCTGGCATCACAGTAGTGGGAATGAGGCTAAGATAGACTCTGACTCCCACCCTCTCCGTGTGCTGACTCAGGATGCAGTGACCTTACATGACGTAGCTGTGAACTTCACCCCAGAGGAATGGTCATGCCTGGAGGCCTCTCAGCGGAAGCTCTACAGGGACGTGATGCTGGAGACCTACCAGCATCTGCAGGCTGTCGGTGAGAGCAGTGTGGAGCCAACCCTGTCTGAAGAGAGCTGTGTGCGGTCCCTGGGGTTGGGCGGCAGCTGTGTTTCCAACAGTAGCTCTGTGACGCGTTGGGATATTGGACAGCCGTGCAGTAGGTCTTCCCTCCCTCGTTTTTTTTTTTTTTTTTTTTTTTTTTTTTTTTTTTTTTTAGGGTTCACCTGTGGATACTCAGGCCTTACTCTCAGTCTTGTCATCAGGAATTACACTTGTGGGGTCGCCAGATCCTATGGGGTGATTCAGATCATCCCGTTTCGACTGTGTCCATGGGAAGATCCCTATCTGGCCAGTTATCGCTCAGGTCCCTTTAAATAGATCCATCCATTGGTGAATCAGTGTACTTTGTATACTTCACAACCTTTTGTATGTTTAATTGGTTTTGCTCTTGCCTTTGTTTGGGGGAACAGTCCACAGTTCTCCTGGCTCTGTACTAAAGTATGACTCCTAAGAGTGCTCAGGTGCCATGGGATACCGTGGACTGAAACCTCTTGGCAACTTATAATGTTGGTGACTCACCCCCAGTACTTTTGGACCAGCCACTCAACGTTTTGGCATTTATTTTTTTCCTTAGGGATTAGGGATTATTCCTGCCTGTGTATTCAGGATCCACACCTGGCCTTGCTCCAAGAACACATGGGCTGGCTGGGATCAAAGGCACTTGTGTGTGCAGTGCTTCTGTCCTATGTGCTGTACTATCTCTCTTCCACCACAGGGGATTTGATATCTCGTCTCTCAACTCATTAGATGCTGCCCTATTTCAGTGCTTGGATTTACTTCTAATGGTTCTTGTGAGACTTCAGCAGGACTTAAGGTTCGCTCCTGAACTCTGCACTCAGGGATCACTCCTGGCTGGCATGAGGGACCCTTAGGAGATATCTGGTATCGCCACTGGATTGTCCGTGAGAAACTACTGCTGTGCTCTCTTTCTGGATACATTTTTTAGCTTAAAAAATAAGGGTCTCTTCCCGCCCTTGGCCATTTCCAGATTTATTATGCACTTAGTTTTACTGAAATCCCTGATGAGTTCATGAGGGGCTCAGGAAACTCTATGTGCTGCTGGGCCTAGAAAGACATTACAGGGAGGAAAGTGATTTTCTTGCAAGCGGTGCACATGGGTTAAATCCCCGGCAACCCATGTCATTCCCGAGCACCAGCAGCAGTGATTTCTGAATACAGAGTCAGGAGTCACCCCTGAGCATTGCCAGGTCAGATCCCAAACAGGACAAAAACCAACAACATACTGTGCTGAACAACCCCCTGTCAGCCATACACAAGGCCAGGTCTAGAATATTTGTGATATTTTCTTGGGTCTTAACTCTCGAATAACTAGAAATATGTGGCATTTTGGAAATGGACATTCTGTTCATGCCTTTCAGATCTTTTCCCAGTTATATCAGTAAAACATGGGGATTTCCTGTCACCTTTTCCCTGTCACTTATCCATGCCTCTGTGTCTGTCGGGGCAGGTCACTCAGGGATGAAGCCTGCGGTGATCTCCTGGCTGGAAGGAGGAGCCCTGAGGTCGAGGAGGAGAGACATGTGTGCGAGTGAGTGTCTGAGGACCCTTCCTGGCTCAGGCCCTGTGCAGTGTATGGGTGCCCTGAGCATATATGAAACACGCTGTTGAGACTGGGGCCTTCGTCTCCTGAATCCTTGGGTCTGTGCCACACTCACACTCCTCTTTATTCCCCTGGAATGTCAGTCACAGAATGATCCTGTATTTTGCTTCCATGGCGTTTGAATAAGTAAGACCATAACAGATCTAGTTTGGATATGAATGATAGTACAGCAGGGAGTGCCTTGCAGTGCCTGAAGGTGATCTGTTCAATAATGTGTTCAGTAACCTGGTTCTTCGAACATTACCAGGTCTGCTCAAAAACAAAAACAATATCTAGTGTAGAATTGCCAAGATCCTCACAGTTTTCCACTATCGAATCTTTTCTTTAGTGTGGGACTCTTTGGACTCTGAGAACCACAGATATGTACTCTTAACTACATGTCATCATTTTGCTACATTTTTGGACAAGTGCTTGAATTGTATGTTTTGTTCACTTTCAGAACTGAAACCCCGGCTTCAGGATTTGACATTACAGCACTTAGATTTGGGAATGGGGTCAGAAAGTACGAGTGAGTTGGTAAGATTCACTAATTCAGAGTAAATATTATTATGCCAGCAGGAGTGGACCAAATAAGTGATTGTTAAGGTGGAGGACTGGGAATGGCAGGGAGGAATTCCATAGCCTGATGCTTGGAGTAGAGGACCCTTAGCTTTACTAGGTGCTGAAATCAACCATGTATAAAAATACTGTGCGTTTTGATTTGCTTGACAGTGGTAGTTGTTTAGAAAGCAAATTTGTGCACCCTAGAGATGGTGCAGTGAGAAATATACTTTCTTTGCACAGGGATGGATGGTCCTTACCCAGCACACCTTATAGACACCATAGCCCCCCAGAACTGATCCTAGATACTGCATGGTGTGCCATTCCACCCAAGTAACCCCCAAGAAATAGAAACTACAAAACAGAAAGAAAAAAAACTTCAATGATCCTGAAAGGCATCACTTGTGGTGAGAGCTTTGCAAAGGCCACGTGGTCTGTCTCAGCTGTGTGATGATGCAGCGTAGTCTTCACCCCTGCATCACAGATCTACTCTGAGCTTTAACCAAACCCACTGTGGATGTATTTCATTTTCTCTTGAAATGGATGTGTCCGTTTTCTATAGAAGGAATTATTTCTAGTTGTATTCCTTCATTAATTTAAAGGGGGGAAAGTCACATAACTTACAGACTCTCTATCAATCAATTTTGTGTGTCCAGCTTACAGTAACATGAAGTTATTTAATAGTAAAACAATTCATACGCCAGTAATTGCATTTTTGCGGTGCATATGTGTTAAACCACATCTGAAGGGCTCAGTTTTTTGACAGGAAGACTCAGTGAATAAGTCAATAATTAGAATCCTCTGTTGTTCTACAGGAAAGCTTCCACCCCGAGTGGAATGTCTCTGATCCTGCACTGTATGATAATGTCTCGAGTGAGCAATCCTGCCCTCAGCCCCATGAGGACGACGAGACAGGCGGGATGTCTTCTGAGGGTGATCAGAATGGCGAGAGCTACCTCACTCTGAAGAAGCCCTCTCCTGGAAAAAGTTCCTTGGAGTGTGTTATTCTCAGTTCACAGACACAAAATTCCCCGGTGGAGAACGTACTAGGGAGAGGAGCACTGTTTATAGTGAGTCCGCCACAGCAACATAGCCTCAACCACAGTCACTGTGAGCAGAACCCATCTACATGTAAGGAATGTGGGGGAGCCTCCCCATGTTCTCAGCACTGTGGTGTTCCCTTAGAAAACCACAGTGGACAGAATCCCCAGAAAAGTCAGCCCCGAGAACAAAGTGTGAGTCAAGTTTTACTCCATCATGACCATATGAATATAAATTCAGGAGCGAAACCTTTTGCATGTGAAGAATGTGGGAAGGCCTTCGATCAATCATCACATCTTATTATGCATAGGAGAATTCACACTGGAGAGAAACCGTATATATGTAAGGAATGTGGAAAGACCTTTGCTAGAGCTTCAATACTTACTGTACATAGGAAAATTCACACTGGAGAGAAAACGTATATATGTAAGGAATGTGGAAAGGCCTTTGCTAGAGCTTCAAGACTTACTGTACATAGGAGAATTCACACTGGAGAGAAACCATATATATGTAAGGAATGTGGAAAGGCCTTTGCTAGAGCTTCAATACTTACTGTACATAGGATAATTCACACTGGAGAGAAACCGTATATATGTAAGGAATGTGGGAAGACGTTTGCTGCAGCCTCAAGTCTTAGTGCACATAGGAGAATTCACACTGGAAAGAAACCGTATATATGTAAGGAATGTGGAAAGGCCTTTATTCAATCCTCAGGCCTCAATATGCATAGGAGAATTCACACTGGAGAGAAACCGTATATATGTAAGGAATGTGGAAAGGCCTTTGCTAGAGCTTCAAGACTTACTGTACATAGGAGAATTCACACTGGAGAGAAACCGTATATATGTAAGGAATGTGGAAAGGCCTTTGCTAGAGCTTCAAGACTTACTGTACATAGGAGAATTCACACTGGAGAGAAACCGTATATATGTAAGGAATGTGGGAAGTCCTTTGCTGAATCCTCAAACTTAGTGTACATAGGAGAATTCACACTGGAGAGAAACCGTATATATGTAAGGAATGTGGAAAGGCCTTCACTCAGTCCTCAGGCCTCAGTATCCATAGAAGTATTCACACTAGACAGAAACCATATATATGTAAGGAATGTGGAAAGGCCTTTACTCGATCCTCAGGCCTCAGTATACATAGGAGAATTCACACTGGAGAGAAACTGTAATGTATCTAAGGAATGTGGGAAGGCCTTTGCTACATCCTCAAAACTTACTGTAAATAGGAGAATTCACACTGGAGAGAAACCATATGTATGTAAGGAATGCGGAAAGGCCTTTACTTCATTCTCACAATTGACTGTACATAGGAGAATTCACATTGGAGTGAAACCGTGTATATGTTAGGAATATGGGAAGTCCTTTGCTGAAGCCTGCTGATTTTCACCCGGGCTGCACCTATGCCAGTATTCTTGTTCTTGGAAATTCTTGTGTGTTAACTTGTAAATAATGTGTCCTGGTGATGAAAATAAGGAGGAAGGTGACTGAATATACTGGTAAAGAAACACCCCGCTGCTCAGAGCTGTCATGGCTCACTATTCTGTTATTGTTTGCTGTGCTTCTGGCTTGACCGAGAGGGGCTGGATAGCGGGAATTATGGCAGAAATCAACCAAGATGCAGCATTGAATACTTTGAAAATGGAAAAACAGGAAAACCTCTGTGCTTCAGTCTTTCCTGTGTTAGGATTTGGAATGCTTGAGCACCCTGCAAATCCCGATTTGGGAACTTGAGCACCAGGTCACGCCAGCTTCTATGGTGCATTCACGCTTGTTTCTTACTTGTTCTGGATATCCAGGCTTTAGTGGATGTGGAGCTTTTGAGGGGTGCATTGAATGCTGTTCTGTGGCTCAGGTGTCATGGGTGAGGGTGTGTTATCCTGAGGGCCCGTGCAGCCACGATTGCATCCAGTTCCAAGATGGCACTGGAGGGTGGGCACATGGATTTCAGGCCTTGGTGTGAGGAGCCTGAAGAGAGTGGGGGTCTTGGTCATCTCATTCCTCCCTACTCGAGACTCTGCAGGACCCTGTTTGGTGCCTTTGGACTAGCCATAACACCTATCGAAACTCCATATATGTGCACAGGTAGCCCACAAAGGAAAGGGACACTTTTGTGGTCGGTCATTTTCATTGGCTTCTGTGCTGGGGTTTGGGTTTGGACAAGTGAGAGGTATTTGCCTCTGAAAATTTTTTCTTTGGATTAATTTATTTTTTTGCTTTTTGAGTCACACCCAGCATTGCACATGGGATTACTCCAGGCTTATGCACTCAGGAATTACTCCTGGTAAAGCTCAGGGTACCATATTGTTGCTGGGAATCGAACCCGGATAGGTCACGTCAAGTCCGGATAGGCAAGTCAAATGTCCTACCCGCTCTGCTATCATTTCAGCCCCTCTTTGGATTAATTTTAATAGCTTTTTTATTCAGGGGAGTTGGAAGGGATTCTTTGGTGCTCAGGGTTACTTCTGGTTCTGCAGCTCAGGAATTATTCTGTGATGTTTCTGGGTTCCTATGGGATGGGGAGGTTTGACCTTGAACAGCAAGGCACGCTCGAGCAAATCGACGAACAACGGGAGGGCCTTTACCTTTACCTTTACCAGCAAGGCAAGCATCCTACTCACTTGACAGTGAGTCCAACCCCACTATTGGTGTTTTTTCCATATATAGAATTTCTACTTTCTGCGTGTATGGTACCCCCAGCAGGTCAGTCTGTGTCTGTAAGGTGAGTGCATCAGCAGCCTGATGGCACCGTCAGACTTCCAGATACTCCGAAATTGAAGCTGTGCCTTTGGCCAGACAACAAAAACTTTGGGCAAAGTCTTCCAAGAAAGTAAACGGCAAAAAGTTGGGTATGTGCGTGACACAGCAACAAACCATTTCTGGCTCAGCTATATAATTGGAGGGAAGGTCTCTCTGGTTCCTGATCAAATTGCTTAAAGGCTATGATCCCAGAGACTCAAAGATAAATCTCAGAACCCAGAAGCTTTTTGCAGAGATTTTCCCGGTTCCCACAATGAGCTACCAGTGACAGACCACCACAAGGGGGAAAGGGTTTGTATCTCCGCCTGATCCCTCTTGGTGGCTCAATGGCCACCATCTTCCAAAGGCCATTGGACAGACAGGTTTGGGCCTGCAGTGACAAGACATGCGGGGCCTCATGGGATTGGGGTGGACTCTGACCTTTCCTCCCCACCTCAATGAGACCCCGAGTCACTGCCAATGTACAGACTCTGGCTCTTGAACAGTCGGCCATGATCTCAGAGTCTCAGTAACAAATATCGGAACCCAGCGGCTTGCAGCAGAAATGTGTCTGGTCCCCAAAGTAGCTTACCAAAGCTGAGTATTTTAGGTGGCAATAGGTTCCGTGCCTGGTGGCTCAGTGGCTGCCATCTCTTATTGCTTCTGGACGGTTAGGTTTGGGATTGCTGTGAGGAGACATGCAGGGCCTAACAGGATGGTGGTGGAGCCGGCCCTTTTCTCCCCACCCCAACGAAACCCCGAGTTGTCTGGCACCTATGATTGACCTCTGTGCATCGAGATCAAGGTGCCTAATGGCTGTGATCCCAGAGATTCAGAGACAAATCTTGAAACCCAGCGCGTTTTAGCAGAAATGCGTCTGGACCCTGCAGTAGGTTACTGTCCCCAGTCCACCCCAGGGGGAATTGGTGTTGTACCCCCAACTTCTCCCACTTGGTGGCTCTATGGCCTACATATTTTATTGTATTGTTTTTTAACACATCCTCCAAAGGCCTTTGGAAAGTCAGGTTTGGGCCCACACTCAGTAAGATACGTGGGGCCTCTCAGGATGGGGTGGAGCCGGCCAATTCCTCCCCACCCCAACATGAGCCTGTGTCATTCCCACGAACAGCCTCTATGGCTTGTGGTAAAGCTGCTTCATAGCCATAGTCCCAGAGACTTAGGAACAAATCTCGGAACCCAGCAGGTTTTGGCAGAAATCCCTCCAGATTTAGTTGTTAAAATTTCAGAATTCCAAAATCATATGTTATTTTTAACCAGCTATCTATAAAGAATTGTCTACTATTGCTTTTTCGCCAGATCTGAGTGCTGGGGTAAAATCCCAAATAATAATGTTGGGTCTCGTGTCAAAATATTGAATGTAATCAAAGTAGAGGAAGAATGTGGAAATTATCTTCCCCACAGGTAGGGGGAGGCTGTGGAATGGCGGTATATTTGGGTTTTTAGTGGTGGGAAATGGGCACGGTGAAGGGACGGGTGTTTCATTATATGACCGAGACTTAAACCTGAAAGCTTTGTAATTGCTCTCCAATTTTTCCCCTTTTCTCCCATTTATTTAGAAATGACCAGAGCAATTGTAGGGCAAGTAGGATGCTTGCCTTGCATGTGGCCAACCCAGGAGTCCTCCAATCCACAACATCTTTGAGTTGCTCATTGGACATTGAGTATCCCCTTCTCATCCCTAGAATATATGCTGTTGAGGTGTGGCATCGCGTAGGGTGTCTTCTACCCAGAGCTGTTCATTTTGAATAGATCCTGTGCTTTGCTTTCTTGACTTTGTTGTAATTCTTCCTTATCTGTCAGGTATGTCAAGTAGTTCTTCTGTTCCCGGCTGTATAACTAGCTTGACTGTACACCTAAAGGGTCAGGTGCCCTTTCTGGACTTCTGTCAGTCAATCTGACACCATGCATATCTTTGCCTTTGGATCATTGCCATGGTTTTTTGAATATGGGAAGAAATTTAGTTTTCTTTTGTTTTGGGGCCTGGGGATGCTCAGCAGTTCTTCCTGGTGGTTTCTCGTAAGTTGCTTTTGACAGTGTTCAATGATCAACCCCTGTCAGCCTCATGCAAGGCAAATGCCTACCTGCTGTATGCTTGTATGCACCAAAAATTGTTTTATTGTGTGTATGTTAAATTGTGACTGTGAGCCCATCGTGAAACTAATTCGGACCAGAACAGCAGTGCATCACGGAGGGTGCTCCCCTTACAGATGCCGCCTACCTTCGATGTCCAGCATCCCCTATGGTATCCCAAGTATCACTGGGTCTGATTAAAAACAAAACCCAAAAGGCTTTTTTGGGGATTGCCGAGCTCCTCCCAGCAACACTTTCTGCAGATTTTCCCTTTCTGTAGGCTTGCTTGGACTGTGAGAACTATGGAGATGTCCTCCACCTGTTTGGTCATTCAACTGAATTCCATTCAACATTGGACTAATTCTCATTGTGCATTGTGTTTGATTTCAGATCTCAAATCACAGGTTCAGGATGTGGCATTACAGCAATTTCTTTAGAGAACAGGGGTATTGCATACAAGTGTGCTGTAAGATTCTCTTGTTGAAACTATTATGCCATTGCAGTGCTCAGTGGACCGAACATGCGACTCGAAAGGTGGGGTCCGGCACCATCCTCAAAACCACATCTATGGTCTCAGAATCACAGGAAAAATATCGGAGTCTAATGCTGGGACTAAAGGGTCCTTTATCTCAGTGGGTGCTGAAATATGGAAAGTTATTTTATTGTATTGTTTTTTAAAGTTTTCATTAAAGTGCCAGTATTTTCAAAGTTATTGATAGTTGTGTTTAGGCGTACAATAATTGAACACCGATCCCTGCATCAGCTTCTCTCCACCCGTGTTCCCATATTCTCTCCCCACCCCAGTCCCCACTCTACCCCCGCCTGTCATCTGGACAAGCACATGACTAGGTTTCAGTGGTTACAGCTTAGATCTCTTGTTTTCAGTTCTGTTGCATCTGTGTTTTGGGTAAATGGTTACACCCCTCACTCATGTCACTGGCTTAAATGAATCCCTGATCCCTGTAAACTTTTGCTTCTGTTCCAACCCAAATTTCTTTCCTTCTTTGTCCGACTTCTCTCTAAACAGTGGAATCATGGATGATTTAAGCAGTCCCTTTACAGAACATTTCCACATCCAGTGTTCGGTATTCCACAGATCAGTGAACATCATCCTGTTTTTGTTTCTTTTTCTGGCTAACTTCACTCAAGACGGTATCTTCCAGTTCCAACCGTGTTGCTGCATAAAACCAGAAATTCTGAAACCTAAACAGTATATTACTTGATCACTTGATCTCCCTTTATTCATCGATTTATTCGAGTGGGTGCCAGTAACGTCTCCATGTATGCCTGTTGCGTGCTAGTGTAGCCCAATGACATCTGTTCATTCTAGGAACATGCAGAGCCTCAAACCGATTATTCATGGTCTTGAAGAAGAAGTCTGAGCATCTTGTAGATGGGCGTCCATGCAATCTTTTGACGCCCCGTGGAATCCAGTCAGTAATGGCTCTAGGCCAGTGGTTGTCTGTAAGCCTCATTATGTGTCCAGTCCATCTGATTTTTGATGCCTTATCAGATGAGGCAGTGTCCCTTATTATTGACCATTGATGGAGATCAGAACTCCGGATTCTGTCTATCATTTGACTGATGCGTGATATTCCAAGCATAGCTCTTTCGGTTCCTCTTTGAGAGACCCGAGGAGCATTCTCACCCTGTTTTCGTAGGGCCCAGGTCTCTAAGGCATATGTTAAGGCAGGAAGAACAGTGGAATCGAAGAGATGTGTTCGTAGCAGGAGGTTCTTTGTCCTCTTAGTTATTTCTTCAACGCTCTTGAAGGAATTCCAAGCTGCTCTCTTCTTCCTGCATAACTCAGGTGTTAGGTCATTCATCATGTTTCTTTCTCGAACTAGGTATATATAACTGCTGCATTCGGAGATGGTTGTGCATTGAGAAGCGAATGGAGCGTCAGGAACGAGGCTGTTTCTCATAACCATTGTCTTCGTAAGATTCAGCTGTCGTTCGACCTTTCCACACTCACGTTCGAAGTAGGTCAGCATTTGTGTCACTTGGCTGATAGTTGCTGTTATTAGAACGATGTCATCAGCAAAGCGGAGGTGGTGTAGTTGCCGACAATCTATCTTCACTCCCATTCCTTCCCATTCCCATCATCACATGATGTTCTCGATGGTGGCACTGAAGAGTTTTGGTGAAATGGTATCACCCTGCCCAACCCCTCTCTTGACATGGATAATTACTTCTTTGTAGAATGGTGAGATCCTGGTAGTGAATCCGTAATAGAGCTCATGGAGGATCCTGATGTATTGAGTTTGTACAGCCTGATTGGCTTGGGCTTCTATGACCGCTTCTGTCTCAACAGAATCAAAGTCCTTCTTTAAATCAATGAATGCTAGACAAAGTGGCATCTTGAACTCCTGAGAAACCTCAATGAGCTTATTAATCGTGTGAATATTGTAGATGGCACTGAATCCTTTTCGGAACGTGGCTTGTTCACATGGTTGTTCTTCATCTAGTGTTCTGCTAATCCTATTCAAGATGACTCGAGTTAACAGTTTGCAGATGACAGACAATAGGTAGTTTGTGCGATAGTTGCCAATGTCGTGGATGTCTCCCTTCTTGTATAGTACAAGAAGGATGGAATCTTGCATTCAGCAGGTAGTGTGTGAAGAGCCGAGCCAGTGTATTGATGAGTACTGATGGTAAGTTCTTCAGGTGTTCAGGTCTGATCTTGTCTGGGCCAGGTGCTCTTTGTTTCTTTACCGACGAGATGGCGTGTTTTATTTTGGAAGGGAGAACATTGGGAATGATATGTCAATCGTGCAGAATGTGGAATGTGGGCAATTGGACATGGCTATTGAAGAGATCTGAGTAGAAGTCTTGAATAATCTTCTCCATTGCCCTTCTGGAAGATGTGATAGATCCATGAAGATGTCGGAGCGCAGTCATCTTGGTCTTGTAGTTGGTGAAGGACAGGCGGACATTATGAATGCTTTTCCCGGCCTCTGCCGCATCTACCAGCATCGCTGTTCTCCTGTTTTTGAGGTCATCCTTGATGGCTTCTCTGCATTGCTTTGCCAGCTTGGACGTTCACTTGGGTTTGCCTGAGGCATGTGCCAAGCCATGTTGGCGAATAAGTTCCACGGAGTTCAAAGAAAGGCGTTTTTTTTTTTTTTTTCGTGGTTATCTGTCTCGGCCCCAAGAGTTCCAGCAGCAGGAATCCCTGAGCAATGCTGGTGTAACCCTCTCCCCTCCTAAGTAAATAGAACAAGTTAACAGAAAACTCATTGATCCTCACGAGGAATCTGCTTCATGTGAGATATTTTCAAAGGTCTGTCTCGGCTATATAAAGATGCATCATTGCCTTCGCACGTGTATGCCACTAAACTATCCCACTAAGCTCCACACTAAGCTAGTACCAAACCCAGTTTCGGGCCCCTTTTATTTTCACTCTACACTGGTGCATCAATTTTCTGCAGAGGGAGTTATTTCCAATTACTGTGTTTGTTCTTTGAGTTGGAAAAAAATTACACAGCTATGTGACCTGCCGTCGGTCTATTTTACTTGTCCATCTTGCTGAAACATCAGGTTGTTTCCTGGAAAATCCATCCACGTGTCAGAATTGCAACCGAGTCGGGAAAATGTTAGAAAGCAACCTGCAGGTCTAAAATTTTTGGACGAGAAGACTATCAGGCACAGCACAGTAATTTTAATCCTTCTCTGCTTTTCTTCGGGTAACAAGAGCCCAGGTGGAATTCTTCTGGTCATGCACACTGTGACAACATCTCTAGTGAGCAGTTATGCCTTCAGCCCCATGAGGATGCCAAGACAGGTGGTATGTCTTCTGTGGGTTACCCGTAGGAAGTGAGCTCCCATGATGAAAAGGAGCGCTCCCCTGGGACAAGCTACTCAGAGACTGTTCTGCTCAGTCCATGAACACAAACTGCCCCAGGGGAGAAGCCCGTGGACTGTGGGAAAGGAGCACTGTTTATAGTGAGTCCAGTTATGTACCAGTTATGTACTCCACAAGATATGAAGACTGGAATAGAACCCAGGTTACCCAAGTGAAAGAAAGCTCTCACAGTCTGGCTCTCCATACAGCCCCATGATCATGCCTGAGTGCTTCCTGAGTGCAAAGCCAGGAGAACCTCTGCGTGTTGCTGTATTTGTGGCCCCCAAACCATGAACAAATCAAATAAAACCAAAAGAGCCTCAGTCCCTTATTGAAGGACTAGCTCACCCCAACGTGGGTATTTCTGAGCTGTATCTTGCTGTATCCATGCTGCCTCTTCCTCGTAGAAGAGGGTTGGGTACCCTCAGAACGTAGGGTGATGAGGTGTGGTTGCTGATAGCAGGAAATATTTCTAAATGGTTTCGGCACAGACATAACAAAGTGGCTTCAGATGGTTTTTAGCTCAGAGTGTCACAGTCACTGCCCTCCCATTCTTCATTGATTTGCCCAAGGGGAGCCCAGTAACATTGTGAGACTTGTTACTGTGTTTGGCATATCGAATACATCACTGGTAGCTTGCCAGCTTTGCCGTGTGGGCAAGATACTCTTCTTAGCTTGCCGAGAGTATGGAGGAATCGAACCCAGGCGACCATGTCGGCTGCATGCAAGGCAAACGCCCTACCCGCTGTGCTATTGCTCCAGACTTGCAGCTTTGCTTTGCTCTGTCTACGTCAGGTTCAATCCTCTGCACCCCTCTTGGGCTAGAGGCAAAGATGGAGCAGCCCACTCAACCCCCGAGGTGATTCAGCCATGTATCCCAGAAGATCCTAAGGCTGAAATTGAATGCTGGTCACCCATGTGAGAGACTTGCAACCTCAAGGCTCTCCGACCACTGCCCCTATGAAGCTCCGTGCTTGATATTTTATTACCCCCTACTTAACACAGAAGCAAATGTAAGGGTGGAAAATTCTTAGAGAAATGGGCCTGGAGAGGGATGGGATCGCTCACAGCTCCATCTCATGGCATTTCAGCATAAATTCCGCGGTCTAAATTTTCCCACGTTTAAGATATTCAGCCCTTCTCTTTGCTTAAATGTTAAGTATGGGGTCATTAAGGATCCAGCACGCAGCTTGGGCCGCTGCAATGGGAGCAGAGCAGATAGCGCTTTTGCTTTGCATCCATAGGACCCGGTTATAGTCATAGATTTCCCCTATGGTTCTTCAGTTATGTCCATAGTGATTCCAGAGTGCAGAGGCAGGAGAAGGCCCTAAGAATATCTGGGTGTGGCCACAACCATAAAGGACAAACAAGAAAGAAAAGTAAAACACAGAGCTTCAGTTCCTTGATAGCGAATTCCATCACCCTGACTAGAGGGTGTCAGAACTATATATTCTTCCATTCCCCCAAACCGTGTTGAAGACAGAGTACCCTCCTAATGTGGGGTGATGGGATGTAGGTTGCCCATAACAGGAAACATTCAAAGGGCTCGGTCACAGGCTTCACAATGTACATTCAGAACCTTTCTTGTACAGAGAGAAAAGAACAATTAATGTGAGAAAATAAACTTGCCTTGCTCATTAAAGGTTCAGTTCAATCCTCTGCACCCCTCCAGGTTTAGAGACAAAGCTAGGGCAACCCACTCGATCCCCAAGGTGATTCAGCTATCCACCCCATAAAGATCTGAAGGCTGGAATCGAACCCAGATTACTCAAGTGAAAGACAAGCAACCGCAGGCTTTCCTTCCTACTGCTGCAACTGTGGAAGAGGAAGCTTGATCCTTTATTACCCCATACTCAACACTGAAGTAAACCCAAGGGTGGAAAATTCTTAGAGAGATGAGCATGTTTTGTTACTTTATGTTCCCCAAATGAAAGCAATCTTTCTATGTTTGTCCCTTTCTTTCAGACTAACACACAAGAATAGCCGAGACAAGTGCCAGGAGGTTTACTCCATCGCATGGAGGCCAGCCGCACATGCTAGGGAAAAAGACAGCTCAGATAGAGAGGGGAGCACCAAATAAAGGGTGCCGGGAAGATCCTCCCAGGATGGGAGATGCATGCTGAAAGTTTACTATAGACCGAACATGATTGCCACTCAATGCCTCATTTGCAAACCACAGCCCCCAAAAGGAGAGAGAGAACAAAAGGGAATGCCCTGCCACATGGGCAGGGTGGGATGGGGGGGATGGGAAGGAGAGGGATTAACTGGGATCAGTGGTGGTGGAGGGAAGTACTCGATAATTGTATAACTGAAACCCAAGCACAAAAATTTGTAAGTCTACAAGTGTACCTCATGGTAATTCGCTAATTTAAAAAGAAATAAATAAATAAAAACAGAAACAAATAAATAAAAACAAAGAAATGATCCTGGAGAGGGACAGAAACGCCCACAGCTCCATCTCCTGCTGTATCGGCAGAACTGCCGCGGCCCACCTTTCCCACGCTTTAGATTTCCAGACCAAGGAAGCCACTTGGGTCGCTGCAGTAGGGTAGAGCGGTAAGTGCTCTTGGCTCACAGTCACAGGCCCCGGTCTTTCCCCGGCTCTCCATAGAGCCCCACCATCATGCTGAATTCCTGAATGCAACATCTGGAGAACCTCTGCCGTTGCTGGATTTGTGTCCCCCAAACTATGAACAAACCAAATACAACCAAAACAGCCCCAGTCCCTTATTGGGGGATTCCCTCTCCCCATCATGGGGGTTTCTGAGCTGTATCTTGCTGTATCCATGCTGCCTCTTCCTTGTAGTAGAGGTTTGGGCTCCCTCAGAATGTGGGGTGCTGGGGTGTGGGTTGCCCATAACAGGAAATATTTCTCAATGGTTTGGTCACAGACATAGCAAAGTGGCTTCAGAAGGTTTCTAGCTCAGTGAAGAGAACAAAAATGAAAATAAATGACTTTGCCTTGCACTTTCCACGTCAGTTCAATCCTCTACACCCCTCGTGGTCCAGAGACAAAGCGGGAGCAATCAACTCGATCCTCAAGAAGATTCTTTCTTTGGCTCTCCATACAACCCCAACATCATGTAGGAGTGATTCCTGAGTGCAGAGCCAGGAGTAACCCTGAGCATTGCTCGTGTTGTGCCTCCAATCCATGAACAAACCGAATAAAATCAAAACAGCCTCAGTCCCGTGATGGCAGATTCCCCCACCCTAACTTGGTGGGTTCTGAGCTGTATCTTGCTGTATCCCTGACCTATTTTCTTTGTAGAAGAGTGTTGGGGCATCCTCAGAAAGTGGGGTGATGGCACGTGGGGTTGACTATAACTGGAGAACTTTCCAAAGAGATGGGCCACAGACAGAGCAAAGAGGGCTCATAACTTTTCTTTTTCGAAGTGAACAGAACAATGACAAAATAATCTCACCCTGCTTGTAACCTGCCAGGTTCAATCCCAGGTACTCAATGTTTCCCAGGACCCTGTGGGCACACACCAAAACAGTTACCTCCCCCCCCCAAAAAAAAACCCTCGGAGCCAGACCTACACTATAGCTGGTAGGATTTTGCCTTGCATAAAGCCAACTTGTGTTCAATCTCGGGCATCCCATATGGTCCCCCAAGTACCACCAGGAGTAATTTCTGAGTGCTGAGCCTGGAGTAACAAATGAGCATATCTGGGTATTACCCAAAAAGCAAAAAAAAATCCTTGGAAGAAGTGATGTATTTAGATTTTCCAGGGACGGATATTGCCCAGTCTTATACTCAATATTTCTGTGTTAATTAAAATTCTTCTTAACACACCCTAGTTCCTC
The DNA here is from genome assembly GCF_029834395.1 of Sorex fumeus. Classification (NCBI taxonomy): domain Eukaryota; kingdom Metazoa; phylum Chordata; class Mammalia; order Eulipotyphla; family Soricidae; genus Sorex; species Sorex fumeus. Next base: position 442,321 of record NW_026606225.1, on the reverse strand, counting down.
AGATGGCTGTTACCTTCACTACAGACATCTGGAGATGCTGGAGTTGAATCTGGCCTCTGCCACCCTCCTCCACGGAGAACAGAAGACATGGGAATTCTCATGTGTATAGGAACCTCAAAACTCAGGACGGAAGATGGCACCCTCAGCAATGCGAGGTGCTGTGATATGTGGATATATGGTCTGGAGACCTTTAGAACTGAGTTGGTTGGACACATCATACTGGGGGAAGGCAAGCCTCTCCTGTGTCACCCTGTTCGCTCTCGGGTAGCTGGCTCTGGAGCACTGCCCACTGGGTGTGCCTCCACACATAGAGTGAGTGGGGCGAGCCCCAGGCAGCAGGGACACCCGGACACTGATCCCCAGTTTATTCTCTGCCCAATCGAATGCGGGCAAGGTCGGAAGATGCTGGACTCTCTCATCCCTTCCAGCCGTTGGTGGGTGTAATTGAGTCGAATGCACCAGAGGTGGCTCCTCTTGGCACACGGACCCCTCGAAATGAAGCAGCACCATTGAGGTCTGGGGTCATCCCCCAACCCTGACCCCGACCCACCTGGTTCACACCTCCTGATCTGACTATATGTTTTGGGGCAGGTGGTAGGAAGCACTGGTGGGAGGCCCCATATCCTTCTGGAGTCCGACTTTGGTTCCCACACTCGGGGATCCCCCACTTGCCCTGCTCCCCCAAATGTCTGGGAAAGCCAATGAGCAGTCTCCCTGGAACAGAAATGAATCCAATCTAGGTTTTACCTAGGTCAAAGTCCCGTTGCCTAGGCAGGTTGGGAGTGGTGATGATCTTCTTTGAAATTCCTTTCCTGGCTTTTGTTTCTGCAGAAGCTTCTCTGGGTCTGTTGCTGGCCATAGGTGAGGGTTTGATCAGGCCTTAGTTCCTGTTTTGTGCAAGTTTCAGAGCTATTCCCAGGGAATTTACTGCCTTTGCCTTGGGAGGGGGACCTTCTCTATCTGCCTGCATGCCTACATCAATGCCCTCCAAACTATTAGGAGGTGCTGGACGTTAGGACTTTAGGAGACCTCAACCCTGGCCCCAGAGGAGTGACTCCTGAGTGCAAAGGCAGGAATAAATAAGCCCTGAGCACTGCTGACTGTGTTTTCCTCTCCAAAGATGCAAATCCTAAGGCTCCCAGTGCTGCCCAGGTAGCTGATTACTCCCTGTGTTACCAGGGGACCATGTGATACTGGAGATGAGCCCAGAAAAAACATCTACAGGCAGAGAAAGCCTTGATCACAGGGATCACTGAAATCTCTCGCATCTGTCATTCATAAACCTGATCCCCCTGACATAGCGCTTTCTGTTCAATACACAAAACAAGTACTTTTTTGTAGGGGCAGGGTAAGGCACAACCAGAAATGCCCAGGAGTTACTTCTGGCTCCACAGGCAGGATCACTCCAGTTGGGCCTGGGAGGGGAAGGGGTCATATCCCGTCATCCCCTGCAAGACAAACGCCCAGCAGTCCCTCAAATCTGAATTTCAATTTACCTTGAATGCATCATTCAATCTCCCCCAGGCCTTGGGAGGAATACACAAGGCCTCCTTTATCTCTGGTTTCCTCTCGGCTTGCCCTTTGACCATTTTTTTTTCATTTTTGTTCCCACCTGGGTGATGCTCAGGGGTTTCTCCTGAATATGCACTCAGGAATTACTCTGGGAATGTCGTGCTTGGGGGATCCTATGGCAAACACTCGACTTCACCCTTTTGATGTCTTAAATATACACTCCTAGTTCATTCTTTATGTTACAGTTCTCAAGTTCAAATTAAACTGGTGACTTCAGTACTATGAGGGAAAGGGAATCGCTAATGAGTGCAATTCAGGGAAACACAAAGGTCTTCCTATTCTGTACACTCTTAAGTGTTCTTGCCACTGTGTATTTTCATATGCCTACTAAGGCCTGAGTTACTGGTTAACCTGAATTAACTTCTTGAGTTACCGTATATAGCAAACCATAATAATAATAGTAATGATTACTATTTCCTATGCCAGCGCCCCAGCACTTGGACTTGATGTGTATGTTAACCTGTAAATATTGGGTCCTTTTTTCTTTTTCTTTTTGGGTCACAGCAGGAGATTTTCAGGGGTTACTCCTGGCTTTGTACTCAGGAATCACTCCTGGCTGTGCTCAGGGGACCATATGGGATGCTGGAATTCGAACCTGGGTCAGCTGCATGCAAAGAAAACGCCCTACACACTGTGCCCACTGTGCTATTGCTCTTTTCCCTGTAAATAATTGGTCTTGATGATGGAATACAGGTGAAAACTGATTAAATAGGAACTAAGTAAATGGGTACAAAAACACCCCTTTATCACAATTATCAGTGTCACTTTTTTGTTTTCTTTTGTTTTTTGGTCAAACCCAGAGATGCACAGGGGTTACTCCTGGCTCTGCACTCAGGGATTACTCCTGGCTGTTCTTGGGGGACCCTACGGAATGCTGGAAAATGAACCCGGGTTGGCTGCATACAATGCGAACGCCCTACCCGCTGTGCTATCACTCCAGCCCAGTGCCTCATTTTTGCTTGGACTTGAGACAGAGACCACGGTTGGTGGGGTTTATGATAGAGATCAAGCAGGATGTTTCAGTGAATCCTTTGGAATGGAAAAAGATATAAACCTCCACACTTCAGGCATTCCTCTGTTGTGTTTTGAGGTGTCACACCTACTTTGCTCAGGCCATACTCTTGGCTGTGAGCTCATCCATACCTGCGAGGGAGAACATAGGTTTCCGTATGGGGATCTGGACTTTGAATCCAGATCAGTCTTGTGCAATCAAGCACCTTCCCACTGTATCAGCTCTGCACTCCTAGTATTCAGATTTTTATTAGATTTCCCGAAGCATTGAGGATAAATATTTCTGAAAATTTTAGGATAATGGCCCTGTCATTGTTCTTTAGTAGGGTGGATTAGAGATAGTTGAAATGTACTTGACTGTGCACAGAAAGATTTCTGATGGTTCTATGAAAGAATGAACAGGCCCCTTGATCAAAATATTTTACAAATGGTGGAAACCTGGCAGAATGCCAAACTCCCATCTCAGCAGGCAATAACATCAGCTGTGATGACTAACTATAAAGGGTCGTCACATTCCTGGATTTTACTCTTCTCATTTCAGTTATATTAGGAGAAAAGATGACAAACTGTTGCGTTTGCAAGTGGTAAAATCTCAACCCTACTAGCCACCAGAATGATTAGAACCGTTTTTGGTCTGCCCAAAAGACCAAGTCTACAAAATGATTTAGTACACTTTGGTGCCCATTAGCTCCTATGTGCCTTCATTCTTAGGGTAGGTTCATACATAGATTTATTTATTGAATATGTTCTATGTAATTCATGCCATACTTGGCAGTTCTTAGGAGTCTGTGTTGTTTTGGATGCCAGGAATGGAACTCAGGAAAACCATGTTTAACACAAGCATTAAGCCACAGTACTAACCTCTTTCCCCATACTCTTCGTTGAAAACGTGTTTCTAGAGCTGCATCCTGGGGTTTCCTTGTAGGTTCTTATATAGCATGTTTTCAAGGGGTAGAGTGTTCACTGTATAGTGCTCTCTGATATTCTTCCCAGCCTTTGTTCCTGCCCAGTGTCTCTCCAGCTCTCTGGGTTGCTGCTAGGCCAGTTCCTCTGCATCTTCAGGGCTGGCTTCAGAGACACTGGACCCATCTTGATTAATGACTTCCCAGAGAAACTCATTGTCCCAGGAGCCATTCACAACCTACTTGCCTGTCTTACTTTGAATCAACCTGCTTTTGTTTTTATGATGGATGCATTGGGGAGCATTGGTTCTATGTTTGACCAGTTAAGAGACTCCACCTTAACTCGCTGCCCTGAACTCTGTGACCAGCCCCTCCAGCACTTGCCTCTGCTCGTTTTGATTCGAGCTCATCCCCCTTGCACTGATTCACCTGGGCTGCCATAATGGTCTGTCTGGACTTGGAACCTGGCACGTTAAGTCTCCTTGGTGAAATGGATGATGTCACAGACGGGAGTCTTCCATGTGCACCTTTATTCCTAGTGATGTCAAGTGGATCAGGCCTCCTCCGGGCACACGTTTAAAGAACAAGTGATACTTCAGTCGAAGGGGGACACTGAAGGCCAATTAGTGGTAGAACACGAGGACCTCTCACCTCCGGTGCCTATAATGTGACCAACAAGATTGTGCCAGCTCTTGGGGCATTTTTGTGGTTGTTTTTTTACTCCCCCCATCCATATCCAGTGGGTTCCTGGGGTATGCCTTGCTCCAGAGGCTTTAGGAGGATATGGAGCTTTGCTGGTTGCACTGGGGGGATTTAGCACGGCACAGTGTTCTCGGGTGTGAGTGCATTATCCTTGGGGCATCTTTACCTCCAGCTCTGCGATGGGGCAACATGGCCCAGGGTGGAGATGAACATGGGGGGCTGTGGGTCTTGAGGATGCCGCACCTGCTGATGGCAGAAGTCTTGACCATCCCAAACTTCTCAACCAGGGGTTGTGCCGGGCCCTGTCCTGCAGCTTTCTGTGTAGACACGTGTATGTAAAACTGCCAGATCACTTTGAGGGGCAGCTTCTCAGCCCCCAATGGTGAGAGACCTTGTTGAAGCCCGTCTTTTTTATTGGCACCTGCCAGAAAGAATCCTGGGGACCTATTTCTAGCATATGACTTAGGGTTGTAAATGAAAAAATAAATGAACAACGGGACTCAGAGAGATGGCCTTGGTGGCTGTTTGCAAAGTATTTTTGTGAATTTTATTTCCTTCGTCAATACAAAGACTCTCTGCTCAACGTGTTATCTGTTCATCTCATCCCTCTCTATCTATCCCAGACCTGGCAATCCCCAGCTGTCTGGATCACCTGATCCTATCCCAGAAATGAGCAAAAATGAACCTCTCTGACCAGGGAATTTCCTGGTCAGGAATATTTGAAGCCTGGCCCTTTAAGGCTCTGGGGGAACATGCAGGTGACATCACAAAATCGGAGACCTTTATCCGCAGGGCTAGGCTTTCGGTGCGGAAGTGCGGACGGGTCGAGTGGTTGCGGAAGGCGAGGAGCAGGTGAGGAGGCACCCAGGGGGGCAGGGGGTTCCCCAAGGTCGGTTATCCCGCCGCCCGCCTGGGTGGTTGCTCTGAGCGCCTGAACGTCCGTGGTCTCCGCCTTGTGGGCGGCGGGGTCGCTCTGTGGCGGTGGCCCAGGGTGGCCGCCCCTCACCCCGGACGCACCGCGCGCTCCTGCCAAGAGGTTTATCTTGTTTATAAACTGATTTTGGGGGAAAGAAGGCCGTTTATACTGAGGAGAACTTACTTAGAAAGATGCGTAAGGGGGGAACGCGGCCGGCCGGGTTCGATCCCGGCACCCCACAGCGTCCGATCACGGCCTGGGGTGAGCCCAGAGCCCGGAGTAACCCCTGAGTAAAGCCCCCCATACCCCCCAAAATAAGAGGTGGGTTGGTAGAGAAAGCACGTGGTCAAGGAGAAAAACGAATTGGAAGCGCGAAGGTCATTCTGAACGGTCCAGAAACAAGGACAATAAATGAATGAACAAGAGAAAAAAAATTTTTTTTAAATTTTATTTTAGTGTTTTAGACCCTTACCCGGTGGCGCCCAGGACTCCCTCCCTCAGGATCCGAGGACCCTTTGGGATGTCGGGATGCGAGGCCAGCGCCCTCCCTGCTGACCCATCGCTCAGCACCTCACAAAGCAGAAAGTGCCAGAGCTAGAGGGAACCTCAGTCTCCCCCAGATTGGATGGGGCGTGTGAGGGCAGCTCAGTGTTATCTTAGTTTCGAGGCGACGACCAGCACCTGTTCAGTCACAGGGTGGGTGGATCATCCCAGCAGTGTCCCCAGAACATCCTGTTCTGGCCCCCTTTCGTTCCTTAGTCCGATTTTGGAGTAGGGCTAAAGCATGGGATTCCCTCATCAAAGGGACCTGGGGGCGCATTCTTTTTCCTTGTGGGGGGTGTTGAGCCCCACCTGGCAGACTTCAGGGGTTACTCCTGGGGTTGCTCAGGGTACCCCATATCTGGGTCAGCAGCATGAAGGAAAAAACACCCTCCCCTCTGTCCTGTCCTTCTTGGGGGGTGGCGGGGCTGGATGGGGGGAGGGGCGGGGCATATTCTTCATGTGCTTGGGGCTGGAAAGCATTTGGCAGAGCCTTTGATTTTCACTGGTTCTTGTGCATTCAGTGCCTTCTGGGAGTTCAGGGAGGTGGGGAGCTTCTCTTTCCTTTTTATTTATTTTGCATTTGGGGTCACACCCAGCGAGGCATTATGGTTACTCCTGGCTCTGAATCCAGCACACACTCCTAGTGGTGCTAGGAACCATAAATGATGCCCAGAATTAAACCCAGCCTGGCCACCTTCAAAAGAAATGCTCATTTGTCTGTGCTGTCACTCAGGACCCGAGGTGTGGAGCTTTAAGCCAACTCAGGTTGCGGTCTGGAGGGGTGCATCAGGGTGGTGCTACAGTGGGACTTGCAACCAAATATGCAATCTTAGCAGGAAGTAGCTTGAGCACTTCCAGAGTGTGCCCTAAACCGTCTAATAATGCAATTGAGGATCACTCTTGGCCACCACACCTTTTTTCGTTTAAGTGAAATAATTATTTAGTCTGTAGGAAGTACAACTGCAAGACTCAGTTACTTCTCCTGCCTTTACACTCAGGGATCACTCCTGGCTGGGTTCAGGGCACCATATTGGATGCCAGGATTCAAACTTGGCTTGGCCGAGTGCAAGACAAGCACCTCACCTGTGTCTCCAATCTCTTTCCACAGAAATTTCTCTTTTTTGTATATTTAGGGTCACACCCAGCGATGCTCAGGGTTTACTCAGGCTTTGCATTCAAGAATCACTCCTGGCAGTGCTGGGGGACCATATGGGATTTCGGGAATCGAACCTGGCCACATGGAAGGCAAACTCCCTACATGCTGTACCATCTTTCCGGCCCCAGAAAAGTCTTCATTACTTAATTTATTGTACTTTTTTTGGCCACAGCAGCACTCAGTGCTCAGGGGTTACTCTTGGTTCTGAGTTCATGTATAATTTTCAGCAGTGCTGGAGTGGGTGAGCCAATGTCCTGTTGCATATTTACCCTGGTTTAGCTGCTTGAAAGAAAAGTGCCCTATCAACTTATTAGCTTTGCTAACCCTATGTGATTATATTTCCTCAGAAAAAAGAATTTCTGCCTCACCTGTCCAGATTCCAAGCACCCCCACTGTCCATCTCTCCAAGACCAGGGGTGTGCCCTGCTGTTGAAGTGAGTACTTGCAGAAAGGGTTTTCCAGGGACCAGCTGCAATAGGTTCTAAATGTCTCACTTCCAGGGGCTCGTGCAGTAGTACAGCTAGGAGGGCATTTGTCTTTCTTGCGGTGACCAGAGTTATTCCCTGCCACAACATCACTAGGTGATATTGTCCCCTGAGCATCACTAGGTATGACTCCAATGCTCCCACTTAAGAATTTGTCTTGACACATGAGCATTCTTTGACCGTCTTTTTGGGGTTGGAGTGTTTCTCCTGTCTTTCCCTCCCTCCCCCCACCCCCGCTCCATTTGCTGCAAACTTGGAGAGCTCTCCTGCACACCTGGGTTTCTCTGCCGGTTCCGTTATGCGTGAGACTCGTCCGAACATCTGGAGAGTGGTCTTAAGCATGGCTGTGTCTCAAACCAGAGGTCTTCAGCTGCCGGGGCTCTGCTCGGTGTGGGGAGGGAAACTCAACACACCCTCCTCCAAAAGGCACCAGTAAGACAGCAAGATGAGGAGGCAGGAGACTGTGCTGTTTTCTTCCACGAGCAGGGTTTTATAGTCTCTGGGTCTTGGCCGTTGATGGGAGTACACAGCACTGAGGGCAGTTGGTGGGTGTAACGCCTACATACTGGAAGAGAGGGTATCTGGGTGTTGGAGGACCATCTCTTTTCTCAGTCTCCTTCATTCCCCGTGTCTCCCTGAAGCTGCTCTTTTTCTTCTCTCATCACGACCCCAATCCATGCCTCCCCATGGGAAGCGCAATGAAAAATGGTTTTACAGACGTCTCCATCACCTGCAGCCCACGAAAGAAAAGCAGCCCTTAAGGTGTGTTACTCCTCTCCTTAGACCAGCAACTTAATTGACATATTTCGTATTACTTCCTAATGATTACCATTCTGTATGGACACAGTAATAGACACTTTTAGGGTTGTGGGTGACTCTCCTGGGGACTTCTCACCACAGATTCAGACTACAGTGCTCATGCTGATCAATCACTACTAATCCCAGCAGCGTCCAAGTCTAGTTATTACTTTTTGATGCATGACAGAATTTGTCCATAACCAGGCTCTTATAGATAAGCATTATGGTACTTTGTCCAGGCCCATTTTGATGCCAGGGTTGCTAGCTCACCACTTGCCTTGGGTCCATCTAGTCCCTCATCGGACCCTTCTTTTTGGGATCGAGGAAGTAAGGGCAACTGAGGCTTCAGTCAAGAGAGCAGATGTCCAGGGGGTAATATTATCTGGAGACCATCAACTCTCAAGCTCAGGCTTGTCTTTGTAACTGTCCTCCTGTATCCATACAAAAAGCAATTGCTCTGAAATAGCTAACCATGCAAAAGACATTAAGGAGAAGAGAAAGACAATATTTACAAGTCAAAGTCTGATCAGGAGACAAAGGTAATTGAAAGGTTATGGGCAATCAACAAACATAAGCTCGCACTGGCCAGGGAGCAAGGGCAGACGACAATTATCCTACAATACCTGGTGATCCTCAGTGGTTTCTCCTGGCTCTGCACTCAGGTATTATTTCTGATGGTACTCCGGGAGACTCTACAGGATCCTGGGGATTGAACCTAGGTTGGCCATGTGCAAGCAACACCCTACCCAGATCTACAGTTGCTCTGGTCTCAATTGGAGAGTTTAGATGCACGTAACTGTGCACAGAATGTCGTTTGAAAGGATGGAAGGGCACCTTGATGAAATCTTTTATAAGTGGGAATATGGGTCAGCTCCCAAGCTCCCACATCACAGAAGACCATTCCGTTTACCTGTGATTACTCACAAGGTTGGTCACATTCCTGGATCCCACCCACGTCACTTTACTAATATTAGAGGTAAAAAAGGAATCATTTATGATTGGATAAAGCAAAATTCCATCCATGTATGAGTCATATGGTGCTCAGGGGACCATTTGGAATTTTGGACATACCTAGATTGACTGCATACAACTTATTGTACTAGCCTGATACTCTCAGTTTGAAATCATGTTTCTGAAACTGCCTCCTGGGGTTTTATTTGTAGCTGAGAGTCCACTGCTCGCGTGTTGTCAAGGGGTAGAGCGTTGGCAGGACCTTGTTCTCTGATGTTCTTACCAGCCTTTGCTCCTGTTCCATGTCTCCAGATCTCTGGGGTTCTACTAGGCCAGTTCCTCTCTTAATCCTTCAGAGTCATTGCTTTCATCCCCATCTGGATTTATTACTTCCCAAGACACTCATTGCCCTGTACCCTACCAGCTACATACCTGCAGAGCTTGATTACTTTTGACATGATAACTCTCATGGCATAGACTAATAATTGGAATCCTCTTCTCTACAGGGATGCAGCCAGCCCTGGTGGAATGTCTCTTCCTGCACACTTTGATAAAGGCTCAAGTGAGCAATTTGGCCCTCATCCCCCAAGGGATGCCGAGACAGGTGGGATGTCTTCTGAGGGTGATCTCAAGATCTCTCTTCCCATGTCCTCAGCACCATCACTTCCCCATAGAAGCCCATATTGGGCAGAATCCCCAGAAATGTAAGCACTGAGGACAAACTTTTGAGTCCAGCATCACCCCGGTGGAACTTTGTGAACATCCACACAGGAGAGAAACTGTTTAAGTGTAAGGACTGAGAGAAGGTCTTCAATGGATCCTCATACCTTATACACAGGAAATTTCATACTGGAGAGTCTATATGCATGTAAGGAATGTGTCGAAGCCTTTCTCTGACTCATACATCTTAGTGAAAATGTAAAAGTAAAGGCCCTCCTGTTGATCATCGATTTCCTCGAGTGGGCCCAGTAACGTTTCCATTGGAGACTTTGTTGTTACTGTGTTTGGCATATCGAATACATCACAGGGAGCTTGCCAGGCTTTGCCGTGTGGGCGAGATTCTCTCGGTAGCTTGCCAGGCTCTCCGAGAGGGGCGGAGGAATTGAACTCGGGTCGGACATGTTGGCTGTGTGCAAGGCAAATGCCCTACCACTGTGCTACCACTCAGCACATCTTAGTAAGCACAGAAAATGTCACACTGGAAAGAAGCCACATGCGTATACGGAGTGGAAAGTCTTTGCTTATTCCACAAGCCTTAGTAAACAGAAAAACTCACACTGGAGAGATAACTTGTGAGCAATGTAGGAAGGCCTTTGCTTATTCCTGAAGTCTTAGTTTCATAATTTCTGTTTCTCAGAAAACCCTTATATATGTGAGGTAGTTGGAAAGGCCTTTCATTTCCTCTCTGGTCTTTCTGAGCATAGGAAAGTTCATACAGGGGAATGAAACAGTATTTGTGTCACTACTGTGGGAGGGTCTTCACTTATTATTCAAACTTTTCTGTCCATAAGAAAACGCACATTGTAGTGAAGCTCTCTCTCTCTCTCTTTCTGTCTGTCTGTCTGTCTGTCTCTCTCTCTCTCACTGTATATATGTAAGGAGTGTCGCAAGGCATTTGCGTATTTTGCAATCCTTTTGAGGCGCTGAAATTTTCATACTGGAGACAAACCTTATGTTTGTAAACATTTTGGCAAAGCCTTCACTTCCTCCTAACTCCTTATTAAACACAGGAAAATTCATAGTCGAGGAAAACATATGTAGTGGTGTGGAAAGATTTTTACTCAGTCCTCAAACTTTGCTGTGTGAAAGAAATTTATCCTGGATTGAGGCCTTATATATGAAAGGACTGCAGGAAGATTTTGATGCAATTGGCATAACTTTCTGAACAGAAACATTCACAGTGCAGAGAAACCTCATAAGTGTAAGGAATGAAGAAAGGTCTTCAGTTTATTTTCAGCCTTTACTGCGCATGTGAAAAGTCATTTTGCAGTGAAACCTTATATCTGTCAGGAGTGTGGGAAGGCCTTTCCTGGATCCTCGGGCCTTATGCATAGGAGAATTCACAATGGAGAGAAGCTATATATAACTATACATATTTATATATGTAAATATATACATATTTATGTAAAAACGTGGAAAGCGCATTTTTCGCACCTGCGGATTTAAAGAGAATCCTGGAAAAAATCCTGTAGGTAAGGAATATAGGAAGGCCTTTATGTTCCCTCAAGCTTTAGTAAATATAAAATTTATGCTGGATCAATCAGTTCCATAATAACAATGGCCGCGTCAGAACAGGGCCCTGAGGTAAAACAATTTTAGTTTCAAAAAGTGGGGGGGATTGATAAAAAGTACAATAAGAAAGGAATTAATCCTGTTATGTGTGAAAGCTTCCTGTGATTCTAGTACCATAACTGAAAGGTACTTGCTGATTGTCCCCTACACCATGGTTATGACAATGTCCTGGCATGTGGACTTCCCAGTACGTTAACTGGTAAATAATGGTTATTAGTGATAAAGCAAGGTGGAAGGAATTAAATAAAAAGTAAATAGGTACAAACATTGCATTTTGCTGGGTATTGTCAAGACTCACCATGGTTTCATTCTTTGCTGTGACTCTGACTTGGCTCAGAAGCCCTGCTTTGCAGAGGATCATGGCAGAGATCAACCAGGATGCTATAGTGAGCCCTTTTGAGGTTGGATAGACAGCCAAACCTCCATTCTTCAGGCCCTTCTGTGTTATGTTCTGGTAGTTACGTCCCGCTGTGCTGTCCATAATTTGTGTCCAGGTCAGCCACATGCAAGGAAGCATTTCACTCGCTGTAGCATATCTGCACTCATTGTATTCAGCTTTCCATTGGATTTACACAAACATTGAGGGTAAATGTTTTGAGACTTACACTTTGGAAGAAGTAACATCCTAACAATCTATTATACACCAAAATGGGACCAGATAGAATCCAGATGATTGAACCTGGGTCAGCTGTGTACAAGGCAAACACCCTATCCACTGTGCTTTCTCTCCAGGCAACCATCCTTACACATGCCAAGGAGCCTTACACATTTACGTGCATTTTCCTAGTTGTTCTCTGTGCAGCTTGTGTCTGGTCCTTTAAGGCTGCTTGCAGAAGTGGAAGTTATGTCACAGCAGGGCATTTACGTGTTTGCGTGCAAGCCGCTGGATCGGGCGTCCATTTCTTATGCAGGTGAGGGGCGAAGTGGCTATCCCGCGTGGAAGGGGTCTGTGAAGGCCGGTTACATGGCAGGACACTAGCGGCCTCCCATGAGCACCCTGCCCCACGCCTCCCGCTGTCAGCACTGAGGGGCGGGGCCAGGCCAACTTGGAGGCACTTTCCGCGCTCTGTTTTCATTTTCCAGATCCAGGCGGTTCCTGTGGCGCGGCGGGGTTTGGTGGGGGACGCGTAGCTTTGGCGAGTGCAGTGGGGGCTGTGCCGGGGCGCAGGGGTCACGGGTGTGAGTGCATGGTTCTGGGGATCCCCTGCAGCTCCGTCGTGGGGCGGTGGCGGGTGGCCGGGGCCGAGTGGGTGGGTGGGGGTGCTGGGCCGTCCTGACCCTCCCAGCTCGGGACTGTGCAGGGCCCGTCCTGGATGCACTGGCCGGGAGCTCCTTGCTGCAAAAGCTGCAGATTCTCTTAGAGGACCAGAGAGATAGCACAGTAGGTAGGACATGTGCTTTGCGTCTGGCCCATCCAAGATCGACCTCCAAGCTCGACCAGGACGGGTGCCTCAGCGCAGAGTCAAGTTCATCGTCCATATCGCTGGTGGTGCCTCCAAAACTATAAAAGGACTGTTCATTTTTGAGGGGCAGCTCCCGAATGGCAAATGACACTGTAGCCCTCGGTCCCTATTCATTAGTAGCCTTGATTTCCAGACCATCCCTTGATCGTGGTTCTAGGGGTGGTTGCGGTTTGCAAATGAAAATTTACTTTGGGGCTATTTTTGGCTCTATTTTGGGCATATATGTGGAATCTCAGGGCTTTCTTCAGAAGCACCACGCTGGAATTTTTTTTAAAGTTTTTTATGGTCCATGTGAGATGCCGAATATCTATCGGGGTCAGCATGGGAAGCACCCCTCCCAGCTTATTATCTCTGACTCCACATTGTTGTTTTTTTCTAACGTAGAATTTCTGTATCCTAAAATCAACTTGAAAATTGCACCCGACTCTTCATCTCTCCCTGATCAGGCAAAACTCGGATATTACACTGAGTACTGAGAGTTGTGTTCAAATAATGTCTGGACATGCGCTGTGTGCCTTTGGTGGCTATGATTGGTCTCCCCACCCTGGCCCGTGAAGGGTGACAGAGGATCAAAGAAGAAAACAGGGGCCAGGCTGTTGGTGATCTGCTGGATATTAACCCAAAGTGTTTTAGGCTTCATCTATATTTACCCCTTTTCCTCCTCCCAGAGAAGCTTATCATGTCCTTGCTAACATCCCTCATTTAGTTAAAGTTTATCTTTAACATTTCCTTTGTATTTTACCTCACGTTGTCTCAGTTCCCCAAGTCAGTCTTGATTACTTATAAGCCATAACTTTCTGGTAATTCTCAACTTTGTATCTGTACTGCTTTGTAGTCGAAGGGCTTTGTATATGTTCCTGCTTTTCTATTTCCCCTATCGATTATTTCTGTTTTTACTATACAGAATGTTCTTTTGTTAAACAGAGTAAGACCATCATTGCTATGCTCCTGATATTTGGGAGTTGATTGACTCTGAAGTCATCTACTCCAGGGCATAGTTGCTTGGTCATAATTACTTGACTCGGGCTTCAGTTGCTGTAGTTCCTAATACCCCAATAGGGAGGTTCTGCTGTGGAACTTGTATGGACCCAGGGCAAATGGCAAAACTACCACAACTTCGAAATGGCACATTCTAGAAAGCACGTGTGCATGGTCTTGATGCAAACTGTTACAACGCTAGAGACAGGATCCCCATGGGATAGGACAAGGTGAACTGGCCCGAACACTTAGTCTGGGATTTACAGTAAAAGCCTTTCTTGGTCTCAGAGCCCAGAGAAGTAAGTGTTAAAAGTCTTATTTGCTCTAGGCGCTGGAGAGATAACACAGTTGGTAGGGTGTTTGCCTTGAGGGCAGGTTCGCAGCATCCCATATGGTCCGCTGAGCAATGCCAGGAGTAACTCCTCAGTGCAGAGCCAGGAGTAACACCTGTGCATCGCCAGGTGTGACCCAAAAAGCAAAAAAAAAGCCTTATTTGCTGTCAAAGCCCAGAGAACTAAATGTTGGGATCTTTGCCTCTTACTGTGTTTATCCAAACAGCTACAAGTTTTGATAACTTATACAACTAGAGGAAAAGATAAAAGCAATGTAGATTTCCCTGGGAGACAGAGTGTATCCTTGGGTGAATCTCCCCATGAGAATTTTGTCTGCCAAATGTTTATCTGCGTAAATGGTCAGTCACTCCTATGTTATGGTGCTTACCTGTCCCTTTTTGATTCCAGAGTATCTCACAGCTCTCCTGGGTCCATCCAGTCTCTTGCTTTTAGGGTTCTAAAAACAAAGAGCAGCTGAGGCTTAAGTCTCATAAACATGACAATGCCCAAGAGTATATAGTATCTGCAGTCACTTAACTCTGAAGTTACAAAATCATAATATTGCCTTACTTTGTCTATACAAATCTGAGGGCTGGGGGCATGGCCATCCCAATCCCTGCAGCACAATCTTCCCAACCTGGGACTGCACTGATCCTTGTCCAGGAGCAAAAAGAGATATTTGTCTAAAGTAAACTGCAGAGGATATAAAGGAAAGAGAAAGTCAACATTTCACTTCCGAATACAAAATCCAGAGATCTCTGATGAATCTGACTTTACAATTCACAGGATGTGGTTATGGGAAATGGGTGATTAATGCATAGGGGAAGCAGAGCACACGGAAGTTAAAGATGAATACTAAGGAAATGGGAGTGATTCAGGGGTATTGGGATGGGTGTTACTCAGTAAGCCTAAGCTCCTTGTAGCAGAGGAGAAATGATGAACCAATGTTAAACCTAAATTGTTTAGAACTAGAATCCAACCAGGGTAAAGGGTTTTGTTTTTTAAGCAAGAAAGTTTTGGTTTTCCAGGAGTCAGGACATTTGCTCAGAAATCCCACTGGGTGTGCTAGGAGCACATTTACTTAGGGCCGGAGCCATAGTACAGTGAGTAAGGACGTAACCATCCAAGCAATCGACCCAGGTTCTATCCGCTGCATGCCATATGGTCTGTACCAAAGTGATTCCTGCTTGTAGAGCTAGGAGTAAGCCCTGAATCTGCCGGTTGTGGCCCCGAAACAAAAATCACACAAAGTCACATTTATATTTACACATATATATGCACAAACAATGGTGAATAAACAATAGGGATTCAGGGGAAACTGTGAGTTTCTGTAGCAGGGATAGATCAAAAATAGGGGATTTTTTTTCTTTTTTGGATCACACCTGGTGATGCACAGGGATTACTCGTGGCTTTGCACTCAGGAGTTATTCCTGACAATGCTCAGGGGACGATTTGGGATGCTGGGAATCGAACCCAGGTTGGCTGTGTGCAAGGCATATGCCCTACCCGGTGTGCTATTGCTCCAGCCCTAAGAATAGTGGATTTTTAAGGACCAGCCGAAATTTGACTCTTTTAATATTTCATTCTCGAATTTGTCTTTGTACATCATTTCCCCCCCCTTCGGTTGAATTTGCCTTTTTTCTTGTTATATTTTTCACCACAGCCTACAGTGCTCAGTGTTTTCTCTTGTCTCTGAGCTCAGAGATCATTTGAGAAGATGCTGGGTAACATTCTGTGTTTAGATATCATTGGTTCGATGTTAGGTGACAATGCAGGATCAGGGAACTTCTCCTTACCCCCAGGCCCCCAGTGTGTGACCGACCAGTCCAGCATTTGCCTCTCCACTCCTTTATTCGAGTCCATCCACCTTGCAGCACAAAGTCACCTGGGTGGCAAAAAGGTTCTCAGTGCCTAGACTCTGGCTCTTTAAGGTACCTAATGGAAACGGAAGTGATGTCATAAGTGATGTCATAAATATCGTGGTTCATTTTCCATCCCTGACTGAGACACTGAGGCTGTTGCTCACTTGGCAAAGGGCAAGTAAATTTGCGCCCCATCCTGGAAGGGGGACTCTGAAGGCGGGTTTTGTGGCAGTATTCGAGCAGCCTCCTGTGAACACCCCGTGCCTTCCCGTTTCCACACTCTGAGCCGAGGGGCTGAGCCAGCTTAGAGGGGCACTTTTGCGCTAGTTTTTCACTTGTTCCCCGAAATCCTGGTGGCATCTGAGGTGCGGAGCAGGCTTTAGGGAGACGCAGAACTTTGGGGGTGCAGTGGGGGCTGTCTTAGAGTTCTGGGGTGGCCGTTGTGAGTGTGATACTGGGGGGCCTCTTTGGGCACGATCGTCTCCAGCTCCAGAATGGGGCAACAGTGGGTGAATGTGGGACTCAGCCAGGGGTTTGGCCGTCCCAACACTCCCAGCAGTCCCTAGTATGAACCATCAGTCCTAAGCTCGCTTCTGTAGAATCTCCAGATTTGAGGGGCAGAGCTTCAGCCCCTCCACCTAATGGCAGGAGACCAGTTGCTGGTCATCTTCATTGTCCGCCATGATAGCCGCGATGTGGGGGGGAAGGGAGCATGCAGGTGACTGAGGTTTGCCAATGAAAATGTATTTGGGGGGCTATTTTTTGTTCTTTATATTTTAGGGTGGGAGAGAGAGCACATACGCGGAGATGCTCATGAGTTACTCGAGTCTCTAAGCTCAGGTATTATCCCTGGCTCTGCTGGGGGCCATATGGGATGCAGAGGATTGATCGGTTCATCTAGTCAAGCACCCAGTTCACATTATTGCCTTCTAACCACAATACTGGTGTATCTTTTTCTGGTTCATGAATTTCAGCTCTCTCACTTCAAGTTGCAAAGCACCCCTAACTCTTCATCTCTCCCTGAGCAGACGACACCTGCCATTGAGGTCCCCAGGACAGAGTGCCCAGGTATATGTCCTTGTCTACCCTGCAAGAGAGTGTCGAAGGTTTGTTCACTCTAAGTCACATGGTGGAGCCACATTCCAGGCTAGGGTTCCCATGGGACAGCACGGCTGCCAGCCTGCAGGGGGTCGCTAGTATTCAGGAGCTCCTGGGCTAGAGTCGGCACCTGGATGGGCCTACAAGGACTTTCCTGTGGGAGCCAGAGAGGAATCCGGGGATCAGAGAAGGCTGTCTTTTCCTCCCCTGTAGCCTGGGCGCAGGCTCCTATCCTGAAGTGGAGCACAGATGACAACAAAATTTTCATGCGCAGCAAAGACAGGAGCTTCTGCCATTGTCTCCCAGAGGTGAAATTCTGAGGCTGTGCCCGAGGGTGTGGCTGGTCTGAGCTCAGGAGTGTGAGGAGGTGCTTCTCTCTGGTGCTCACTGTTCTTCCTTCTCCAGGTCTTTGCACGGAGCCTCCTGCTGATCCTCAGAACAACAGTGACAGGAGAAGATGGTGATGCGGCTTCTGATAAACCATCCCCAGGTAGGAGTAGACAGATAGAATGACATGAGGTAGTACCAGGAGTGCCCAGAATTCCTGGGCCATCTGTTTTGAGTTTCTTTTGGACAGATTCCGAGATGTGACTTCAGATCAGACCGTCCCATTCTGCTATTTAAAGCTGCTTTTGTGTATGTTTGTTTTATTTGTCTTTGGGGCCAACCCAGTGATGCATGAGGAGAACTCAAAGCTCAGTGGTCAATGCTCATTCCTGACAGGTCTAGGTGACCAATGGGATGCTGGAGGTCCAAAGGTTTCATCTTGGGTTTTCTGTTTTATTAGGGGTGGCAGAGCAAGGATTCTCGCGATCATTCCTTGTGCTGCACTCTGGCATTGCCCCTGGCAGTGCTTGTGGGACCATATGGGTTGTTGGAGATCGCCAGTTCTACGAGCTGTCCCCGGAACAGCTGTCCTGTTACGCCAACTTGCTATTTCAGTTTCTTTTGCATTGTTTTTGTCATCAGCTGTCCTCTTGACTCTGCTCTGGATTCACAAGTGACGGGTCTCAGAGCACCCTGGGGTGTGTTGGCCCCGTGTGGGCCCTGGCAACTACAGTGACTTGGGCCCCAAGACTTGCTTTTCTCCTGTTTTGTCCTTCCTATTTTGGAGAAACTACCTGCTCGGTCTTATAGTCTTACGTTCACATAATCTTTGTGTGGATTTCTGGGCATGCGGTGATCCCAGGGAGAAAGAGACAAGGATCTCTGAGGCCAGTAGAGATGTTGGGGTCAAGAAAATTCTACCTTCTTTGAGCAGAATTTGGGGTGGTCCTGAGCAGTGAGTTCCTACAGGCACACATGCCATGCACTGTTCTGAGTAGTTGTCTATATGGACTGTCGAGTTCTCAATCCTACTGATCATGTGCTGTGGGGGTGCAGCGGTGAGCATGCAGTGGTTTTTGCTACACCCAGAGATAATCTTTTGGATCGTACAAGTCTATGTTCAGGTGATCCTCTCTACAGTGCTCACTGGACCAGTGGTGCTCGAATTGTCGCTGGGATTACCAAGAACGGCAGATACATACAAGAACCTTCTGTATAACGTCCTCCCACTTTAGCAGATCCAGGTACCTTATGTAATTTCTGGGGCCCGTCAGCAATTCGTGTGCATGGATGCTGTTTCTTTCGGAGCGGGAGGCCCAGGGACAATATAGGACCCTGAGTCCTGGCCTTACAGTAGTGGGAATGAGTCTAAAATAGACTCTGACTCCCACCCTTCCTGTGTGCTGACTCAGGACGCAGTGACCTTCCATGACGGGGCTGTGAACTTCACTCTGGAGGAATGGTCAGGCCTGGAGGCCTCTCAGTGGAAGCTGTACAGGGACGTGATGCTGGAGACCTACCAGCATCTGCAGGCTCGCGGTGAGAGAAGTGTGGAGCCAACCGTGTCTGAACAGACCGTGTGGGCTCCCTGGGGTTGGGAGGTAGCTGCGTGTCCAACAGTAGCTCTGTGACGGGCTGGGATGTTGGACAGCCGTGCAGTAGCTGTTCCCTCCCTCATTTTCTTTTAGGGTTCACCTGTGGATATTCATATCTTACTCTCAGCTTTCTCCTCAGGAATCACGCTTCTGGGGTAGCCAGAACCTATGGGGTGATTCAGATCAACCTGTTTCGACTCTGTCCATGGGAAAATCCCTATCTGCCTAGTTTGCTTAGGTCCCTTTAAATAGTTCCATCCATTGGTGAGTCAATTTACTTTGTGTTCGACACAAACTTTTGTGTGTTTAATTGGTTTTGCTGTTGCCTTTGTTTGTGGGGCACAGTCCACAGTTCTCCTGGCTCTGTGCTAACGGATGACTCCTAAGAGTTCTCAGGGGCCATGGGGTACCGTGGACTGAAGCCTCTTGGCAACTTAAAATGTTGGTGTCTCACCCCCAGTACTATTCATCCAGGTTCTCAAGTCAGAGGGTTTTTTCTTTTTCTTTTTTTTCCCTTATGGATAGGGATTATTCCTGACTGTGTATTCAGGATGCACACCTGGACTTGCTCCAAGACCATATGGGCTGCCTCGGATAAAACCCACATGTGTGTGAAGCGCTTCTGTCCTATGTGCTGTACTCTCTCTCTCCCACCACAGGGGATTTGATATCTTGTCTCTCAAATCATTAGATGCTGCCCTATTTCAGTGCTTGAATTTACTTCTATTGGTTCTTGTGAGACTTCAGCAGGACTAAGGGTTTGCTCCTGGACTCTGCACTCAGGGATCACTCCTGGCTGCCATTAGGGACCCTAGGTGATATTTGGTATCACAACTGGATTGTCTGTGAGAAACTCCTCCTGTGATCTCTTTCTGGATACATTTTTTAGCTTAAAAAATAAGGATCTCTTGACACCCTTGGCCATTTCCAGATTTATTATGCACTTAGTTTTACTGAAATTCGTGATGAGTTCATGAGGGGCTCAGGAAACTCCATGTGTTGCTGGGCCTAGAAAAACAGTACAGGAAGGAAAGTGATTTTCTTGCAAGTGGCGCACATGGGTTAAATCTCCGGCATCCCATGTCATCCCCGAGCACCAGCAGCAGTGATTTCTGAATACAGAGTCAGGAGTCACCCCTGAGCATTGCCAGGCGAGACCCCAAACAAGACAAAAACCAACAACATATTGTGCTGATCAACCCCCTGTCGGCCATACACAAGACCAGGTCTAGAGTATTTGTGGTATTTTCTTGGGTCTTAACTCTCGAATAACTAGAAATATGTGACATTTTGGAAATCGACATTCTGTTCATGTCTTTCATATTTTTGCCAAGTTATATCAGGAAAACATGGGCATTTAATTGTCACCTTTTCCCTGTCACTTATCCATGCCTCTGTCTCTGTCGGGGCAGGGCACTCTGGGATGAAGCCTGCGGTGATCTCCTGGCTGGAAGGAGGAGCCCTGAGGTTGGGGAGGAGAGGCGTGTGTGCAGGTGAGTGTCTGAGGACCCTTCTTGGCTCAGGCCCTGTGCAGTGTATGGCTGCCCTGAGCATGTATGAAACACGCTGCTGAGACTGGGGCCTTGGTCTCCTGGATTCTTGGTTCTGTGCCGCACTCAAGCTGCTCTTCAGTCCCCTGGACTGTCAGTCACAGAATGATCCTGTAATTTGCTTCCATGGCTTTCGGATAAGTAAGACCATAACAGAGCTAGTTTGGATCTGAACGATAGTACAGCAGGGAGTGCCTTACAGTGCCCGAAGATGACCTGTTCAATAATTTGTTCAGTAGACTGGTTCCCCAAACATTACCAGGTCTGCTCAGAAACAAAAACAAAACCTAGTGTAGAATTGCCAAGATCCTCACATTTTCCACTATAGAATCTTTTCTTTAGTGTGGGACTCTTTGGACATTGAGAACCACAGAGATGAACTCTTAACTCCATGGCTTCATTTTGCTACATTTTTGACATGTGCTTGAATTGCATGTTTTGTTCAGTTTCAGAACGGAAACCACGACTTCAGGATTTGGCATTACAGCACTTTGATTTGGGAATGGGGTCAGCAAGTACGAGTGAGTTGGTAAGATTCCCTAATTGAGAATAAACATTATTATGCCAACAGGAGTGGACAAGTATGTGATTGTTAAGGTGGAATGCTGGGAATGGCATGGAGGAATTCAAAAGCCTGATGCTTGGAGTAGAGGACCCTTAGCTTCACTAGGTGCTGAAATCAACCATGTATAAAAATTCTGTGAGTTTTGATTTGCTTGACAGTGGTAGTTGTGTAGAAAGCTAATTTGTGCGCCCTAGAGACGGTGCAGTGAGAAATATACTTGCTTTGCTCAGGGATGTATGGTCCTTACCCAGCACGCCTGATAGACACCATAGCCCCACAGAACTGATCCCAGACACTGCATGGTGTGCCTTCCACCCAACCAACCTCCAATAAATAGATACTACAAAACAGAAAGAATGAAAAACTTCATTGATCCTGAAAGCCATCACTTGTGGTGAGAGCTCTGCAATCGCCATGTGGTCTGTCTCAGCTGCATGACGATGCAGTTTCCACTGCATCACAGTTTCCACACTGACTTTTAACCACACCCACATGTGGATGTATTTCATTTTCTCTTGAAATGGATGCGTCCATTTTCTATAGAAGGAATTATTTCCAGTTGTATTCCTTCATTAAAGTGGGGAAAGTCACAGATTTTACTGATTCTGCGTCTATCAATTTTGTGTCCAACTTACAGGAACATGAATTTATTCTATAGTAAGACAATTCATATGTCGATAATTGCATTTGTGTGGTGAATATGTGTGAAACCACATAGAAGGGCTCACTTTTTGACAGGAAGAATCAGTAAATAAGTCAATAATTAGAATCCTCTGTTGTTCTACAGGAAAGCTGCCACCCCCAGTGGAATGTCTCTGATCCTGCACTGTGTGACAATGTCTCGAGTGAGCAATCCTGCCCTGAGCCCCGTGAGGACGCTGAGACAGGCGGGATGTCTTCTGAGGGTGATCAGAATGGTGAGAGCTACCTTACTCTGAGGAAGCCCTCTCCTGGAAAAAGATCCGTGGAGTGTGTTGTTCTCAGTTCACAGGCACAAAATTCCCCAGTGGAGCAGCTGCCAGGGAGAGGAGCACTGTTTATAGTGAGTCCCTCACAGGAACATACCCTCAACCACAGTCACCGTGAGCAGAACCCATCTACGTGTAAGGAATGTCGGGGAGCTTCCCCATGTTTCCATCACTGTGGTTTTCCTGGACAGAATCCCCAGAAAAGTCAGCCCCGAGAACAAAATGTGAGTCAAGGGTTACTCCATCATGACCATATGAATATAAATGCAGGATCGAAACCTTTTGCATGTGAGGCATGTGGGAAGGCCTTCGATCAGTCATCACATCATATTATCCATAGGAGTATTTATACAGGAGAGAAACCTCGTGAATGTCAGACATGTGGGAAGGCCTTTATTCACATGTCTAGTCTTAATAGACTTATGAAAACTCATAGTGCAGATAAGCCTTATATATGTCAGGAGTGTGGTAATGCCTTTACTCAATCCTCAGGCTTCAGTATACATAGAAGTATTCACACTGGAGAGAAACCATATATATGTGAGGAATGTGGAAAGGCCTTTACTCATTCCTCAGGCCTCAGTATACATAGGAGAATTCACACTGGAGAGAACCGTATATATGTAAGGAATGTGGGAAAGCTTTTGCTTGGGCCTCAACATTTAGTGAACATAGGAAAATTCACACTGGAGTGAAACCATATATATGTAAGGAATGTGGAAAGGCCTTTACTAGAGCCTCAATCCTTAGTCTACATAGGAGAATTCACATGGGAGATAAACCATACGTATGTAAGGAATGTGGAAAGGCCTTTGCTGTAGCCTCAAGCCTTAGTGTACATAGGAGAATTCACATGGGGGAGAAACCGTATATATGTAAGGAATGTGGAAAGGCTTTTCCTAGACCCTCAAAACTTACTGTACATATGAGAATTCACACTGGAGAGAAACCATATATATGTAAGGAATGTGGGAAGGCCTTTTCTACAGCCTCAATACTTACTGTATATAGGAGATTTCACACTGGAGAAAAACCGTATATATGTAAGGAATGTGGGAAATTGTTTGCTGAAGCCTCAAGCCTTCGTGTACATAGGAGAATTCACACTGGAGAGAAACCGAATATATGTAAGGAATGTGGGAAGGCCTTTGCTGGAGCCTCAACACTTCGTGGACATAGGAAAATTCACACTGGAGAGAAACCATATATATGTAAGGAATGTGGAAAGGCCTTTGCTAGAGCCTCAAGACTTACTGCACATATGAAAATTCATCTCAGAGAGAAACCTCATCAGTGTCACTCATGTGGGAAGGCATTTACACGGTTCTCTTCCCTTACTCTACATATTAGAATTCATAATGGAGAGAAGCCTTAGATATGTCTGAGTGTGGAAAGGCCTTTACTTCATCCTCACAATTGACTGTACATAGAAGAATTCACAGTGGAGAGAAACCATATATATGTAAGGAATGGGGGAATGCCTTTGCTACAGCCTCAATTATTAGTGTACATAGGAAAATTCACACTGGAGAGAAACTTTATATGTAAGGAATGTTGGAAGGCCTCTGCAGGTCCTCAATACTTAATGTACATCGGAGAATACGCACTAGAGGGAAACCATATACATGTAAGAAATTTGGAACAGCCTTTTGAGGAGCCTCATATTTAGTGTACATAGGACCATTCACGCCAGAATAAAAACATATATGCGAGGAATGTGGTGGGAAGGCCTTCTGCCATTCTGAATCTTTTCTAAGAAGAGGAAAATTCAGTGGAGGGAAACCTTATCAGTGACAGACTTGTGGAAAGGGCTTCATTTGTTGCTATTCTCTTACTCTGTTTATGAGAATTCATAGTGGAGAGAAACTGCATATATGTCAGGAATGTGGGAAGGACTTTATGTACCCCTCACACCTTAATAAACAAAAATTCATACTGGATGGTTTGATCCCTTAATAACAGTTTCTAAGGACAGAACAGGACAAATCAGTCAAGCAAGTTTCCTTTGGACACTATGGTCAAGGGTGTTAAAAAAAGTGCAGTTAAGAGGGAAGTAAGCCTGCCTGCTTGGGACAGGCTTCTCCTCATGTCATTGAAAGGTACCTGCTGATTTTTACCCTGGCTGCACCTATGCTAGTATTCTAGTGCTTGAAATTGCTTGTGTGTTAACTTGGAAATAATGGGTCCTGGTGATGAAGATAAGGAGGAAGGTGACTGAATAATCAGGTACAGAAACACCCCCCTGCTCAGAGCTGTCACAGCTCACTACTCTGTTATTGTTCGCTATGCTTCTGGCTTGGCCCAGAGGGGCTGGTTAGCGGGAATTATGGCAGAAATCAAGCAAGATGCAGCATTGAATACTTAGAAAATGGAAAAACAGGTAAACCTTCATTCTTCAGTCTTTCCTGTGTTAGAATTTGGAATGCTTGAGCGCCCTGCGAATCCCGGTGAGAACTTGAGTGCCAGGTCACGCCAGCTTGTAGTGTGCTTTCACGCTTGTTTATTACTTATTCTGGATATCCAGGCTTTAGGGGATGTGGAGCTTTTGAGGGGTGCATTGGGCGCTGTTCTGTGGCGCAGGTGTCATGGGAGACGGTGCGTTATCCTGAGGGCCCTTGCAGCCACGATTGCATCCAGGTCCAAGATTGCACTGGGGGGTGGGCACGTGGACTTAAGGCTTTGGTGTGAGCAACCTGCAGAGAGGGGGGTCTTGGCCATATCATTCCTCCCTACTCGAGAGTGCGCAGGACCCTATTTGGAGCCTTTGGACTGGATATAACACTAATCGAAACTCCAGACATGTTCGAGGGCAGCCCCCAAAGAAAGGGAGACTTTTGCGGTTGGTCATTTTCGTTGGCTTCCGTTCTGGGGTTGGGACTTTGGGTCGTGTTTGGACAAGTGAGAGGTATTTTGCCTCTGAAAGTTTACTCTTTGGATTTTTTTTTTCTTTTTGGGTCACAGCGTTGCACATGGTGTTACTCCTGGTTTATGCACTAAGGAATTACTCCTGGTAAAGCTCAGGGGGGCATATTGTTGCTGGGATTCGAACCCGGGTTGGTCACGTGCAAGTCAAACATCCTGCACGCTCTGCTATCACTTCAGCCCCTCTCTGGATTAATTTTAATAGCTTTTTTTATTCAGGGAAGTTGTAAGGGATTCTTTGATGCTCAAGGTTTACTTCTGGTTGTGCACCTCAGGAATAATTCGGTGGTGCTGCTGGGTTCCTATGCGATTTGGAGGTTTGACCAGTATCAGGAAGGCAAGCATCCTACTCGCTTTACAGTGAGTCCAACCCCACTATTGTTTTTCTTTTTTTTTTACATATATAGAATTTCTACTTCCCAGGAGTATGGTGCCCCCAGCAGGTCAATCTGTGCCAGTAAGGCGAGTGCATCAGCAGCCTGATGGCAATGTCAGACGTTCAGATACCTCAAAATTGCTGCTGTACCTTTGGTCAGACTCCATAAACTTTGGGCAAAGTCTTCCAAGAAAGTAAACGGCCAAAAGTTAGGTATGTGCGAGACACACCAACAAACCATTTCCAGCTCAGCTATATAATTGGAGGCAAGGTCTCTCTGGTTCCTGATCAAACTGCTTAAAGGCTATGATTCAAGAGACTCAGAGACAAATCTCGGAACCCAGCGGCTTTTTGCAGAGATGCTCCCGGTTCCCGCAATGAGCTACCAGTGACAGACCACCACAAGGGGGAAAGGGTGTGTATCTCTGCCTGATCCCACTTGGTGGCTCGGTGGCCACCATCCTCCAGAGGCTATTGGACAGACAGGTTTGGGCCTGCAGTGACATGAAATGCGGGGCCTCATGGATTGGGGTGGACTCTGCTCTTTCCTCCCCGCCTAAATGAGACTCCGAGTCGCTGCCCATGTACGGACTCTCTGGCTCTTGATCACTCTGTTTAACGGCCATGATCCCAGAGTATCAGAAACAAATCTCGGAACGCAGCGACTTTCAGCAGAAATGTGTCTGGTCCCCACAGTAGGTTACCAAAGCTGGGTATTTCAGGTGGGAATAGGTTTCGTGCCTGGCGGCTCATTGGCCGCCATCTCTAATGGCTTCTGGACGGTTAGGTTTGGGACTGCAGTGCGGAGACATGCAGGGCCCTACAGGATGTTGGTGGAGCCGGCTCTTTTCTCCCCACCCCAATGAAACCTTGAGTTGTCTGGCGTCCACGATTGACCTCTGTGGCTCGAGATCAAGGTGCGTAAAGTCCATGATCCCAGAGATTCAGAGAAAAATCTCGAAACCCAGCGCCTTTTAGCAGAAATGCATCTGGACCCTGCAGTAGGTTACTGTCTCCGGTTTACCCGAGGGGGAATTGGTGCTGTCCCCCCAAGGCTTCCCCTTGGCGGCTCGATGGCCTCCATCCTCCAAAGGACTTTGGAAAGTCAGGTTTGGCCCCACACTTAAGAGATACGTGGGGCCTCTCAGGATGGTGTGGAGCCGGCCAATTCCTCCCCACCCCAACAACAGCCTAGGTCATTGCCACGAACCACCTCTCTGACTATGATAAAGCTGTTTAATGGCCATAATCCCAGAGACTCAGGAACAAATCTCGGAATCCAGCAGGTGTTGGCAGAAATCCCTCCAGATTTAGTTGTTAAAATTTTAGAATTCCAAAATCATATGTTATTTATAACCAGCAATCGAAAAAGAATTGTCTACTGTTGCGGTTTCGCCAGATCTGAGTGCTGGGGTAAAATCCCACATAATAATGGTGGGTCTCGTGTCAAAATATTGAATGTAATCAAAGTAGAGTTAAGAATGTGGAAATTATCCGCCCCACCGGTAGGGGGAGAGTGTAGAATGGCGGTATACTTGGGTTTTTAGTGGTGGAAAATGGGCACGGTGAAGGGACGGATGTTTCGTTGTATGACCGAGACTTAATCCTGAAAGCTTTTTAATTGCTCTCCCGTTTTTTCCCGTTTTCGTGTATTTATTTAGAAATGGCCAGAGTAATAGAAGCACAAGTAGAATCCTTGCCTTGCATGTGGCCAACCCAGGAGTCCTCCAGTCCACAACATCATTGAGTTGCTCATTGGACATTGAGTGCCCCCTTCTCATCCCTAGAACATGTGATGTGGGGGTGTGTCATGGGGTAGGGGTGTCTTTTACCCAGAGCTGTTCATTACGGAGGGATCCTGTGCTTTGCTTTCTTGACTATGTTGTCATTGTTTCTCATCTGTCAGGTATGTCGAGTAGTCCATGTGTTTCAAGGCCCTTGTTTCCCGGCTGTATAACTAGACTGACTGTACACCTAAAGGGTCAGGTGCCCTTTCTGGGCCCCAGTTGGTCAATCTGACACCATGCATATTTTTGCCTTTGGGTCATTGCCATGGTTTTTTGATTATGGGAAGAAATTGAGTTTTCTTTTTTGGGGGGGACTGGGGATGCTCAGCAGTTATTTCTGATGGTTCTTGTAAGTTGCTTTTGGCAGTGTTCAAGGATCAACCACTGTCAGCCTCATGCAAGGCAAATGCCTACCTGCTGTACGCTTGTATGAACCAAATTTTTTTTTATTGTGTGTATGTTAAATTGTGACTGTGAGCCCATAGTGAAGCTAATTAGGACCAGAACAGCAGTGTATCACGGAGGGTACTCTCCTTACAGAAGCCGCCTACCTTCGATGTCCAGCATCCTCTATGGTATCCCATACATCACTGGGTCTGATTAAAAACAAAACCCAAAATGCTTTTTTGGGGATTGCCAAGATCCTCCCAACACTTCCCACAGATTTTCCCTTTCTGTAGGCTTGCTTGGACTGTGAGAACTATGGAGATGTCCTCCACCTGCTTGGTCATTCAACTGCATTCCATTCAACATTGGACTAATCCTCATTGTGCATTTTGTTTGATTTCAGAACTCAAATCACAGGTTCCGGATGTGGCATTGCAGCAATTTGCTTTGGGTACAGGGGAATTGCATACAAGTGTGCTGTAGGATTCTCTTGTTAAAACTAAATAGTATGTCATTGGAGTGCTCAGTCACCGAGCATGCAGCTTGAAAGGTGGGGTCTGGCTCCATCCCCACAACCACATCTATGGTCTCAGCATCACAGGAAAAATATTAGAGCCTAATGCTGGGACTAGAGGGTCTTTAACCTCAGTGGGTGCCGAAATCTGAAAATGTATTTTATTGTATTGTTTTTTAAAGTTTTCATTAAAGTGCCAGGATTTTCAAAGTTATTGATAGTTGTGTTTAGGCGTACAATAATTGAACACCAGTGCCTGCATCAGCTTCCCTCCACCCGTGTTTCCATATTCTCTCCCCACCCCAGTCCCCACTCTACCCCCGCCTGTCATCTGGACAAGCACATGACTAGGTTTCAGTGCTTAAGGCTTAGATCTGTTGTTTTCAGTTCTGTTGCATCTGTGTTTTGGGTAAATGGCTACACCTCTCACTCATGTCACTGGCATAAATGAATCCCTGATCCCTGTAAACTTTTGGTTCTCTTCCGCCTCAAATTTCTTTCCTTCTTTGTCCTTCCTTCTTTTTCCTTCTTTGGCTTCTCTCTAAAAACTGGAATCAGGGATGATTTAATCAGCCCCTCTACAGTACATTTCCATATCCAGTGTTCGATATTCCACAGATGAGTGACAGAATCCTGTTTCTGTTTCTTTTTCTGGCTAACTTCACTCAAGACGGTATCTTCCAGTTCCAACCGTGTTGCTGCATAAAAGCAGTAATTCTAAAACCTAAAATATATATATGTATATTTTTTATTTATTAATTTTTTTGCTTTTGGGGTTACATCCAGCGATGCTCAGGGGTTATTCCTAGCTCTCCACTCAGGAACTATTCCTAATGGTACTTGGGGGACCATATGGGATACCTGGGATTGAACCGGGGCCGGCTGAGTGCAATGCAAATGCTTACCTTTCTACTATGACACCAACCCACCCAAAATCCTTTTTATTCTAGGGTAAATACTGTGACTTTACATTTAATAGACAGGAAGGACAAGTGTGATTGGTGTAATGAACTCGATGGTTCAGCACTAGTGGTTTTGCATTAGGAAAGGCACTTGCTTGGCACCAGGAAAAAAGCTTTAGTTCCATCCCAGCGCCCCACATGACTCCCAGAGCCCCAGCAGTAGGAATCTCTGAGCAACGCTGGTGTGACTCTCTCCCCACCTAGTAAATAGAACAAGGTAACAAAAAACTCATTGATCATGGAGAGGTATCTGATTCAGGTGAGATGTTTTCAAAGGTCTTCTGTCTCGGCTGTGTGGGGATGCATCATTGCCTTCGCACGAGTATCCCGGGCGCCAAACTGAGCTAGAACCAAACCCAGTCTCAGCCCCCTTTTATTTTCACTCTAAACTGCTGCTTCAATTTTCTGTAGAGGGAGTTATTTCCACTTACTGTGTCTGTTCTTTGAGTTGGAAAAAATTTCACAGCTATGTGACATGTCGTCGGTCTATTTTGCTTGTCCATCTTGCTGAAACGTTATGTTGTTGCCTGGAAAATCCATCCACGTGTCAGAATTGCAATTGAGTCGGGTAAATGTTAGAAACCAAGCTGCAGGTCTAGAATTTTTTTGACGAGAAGACTATCAGGCACAGCACAGTCATTGGAATCCTTCCCTACTGTTCTTCGGGGAGCAACCAGTTCAGGTGGAATTCTTCTGGTGATGCACACTGTGAAAAAATCTCGAGTGAGCAGTTATGCCCTCAGGCACATGAGGATGCCAAGACAGGTGGGAAGTCTTCTGTGGGTTACCAGTAGGAAGTAAGCGCCCACGCTGCAACAAAGCTCTCCCCTTGCACAAGCTACTCAGAGACTGTTCTGCTCAGTCCATGATTCCAGAGTGCCCCAGCTGAGAAGCCCATGGACTGTGGGAGAGGAGCACTGTTTATAGTGAGTCCAGATATGTACCCCAGAAGATCTGAATGCTGGAATCTAACCCAGGTTACCCAAGTGAATGAAAGCACTCACATTTTTTGGCTCTCCGTACAGCCCCACCATCATGCCAAAGTGCTTCCTGAGTGCAGAGGCAGGAGAACCTCTTCATATTGCTGGATTTGTGGCCTCCAAACCATGAACAAACCAAATAAAACCACAACAGCCTCCATCCCTTCTTGGAGGATTCCCTTACCCCTACGAGGGGTTTCTGAGCTGTATCTTGCTGTATCCATGCTGCCTCTTCCTTGTAGTAGAGGTTTGGGCTTCCTCAGAATGTTGGGCGCTGGGGTGTGGGTTGCCCATAACAGGAAATATTTCTCAATGCCTTGGTCACAGACATAGCAAAGTGGCTACAGAAGATTTCTAGCTAAGTGAAGAGAACAAAAAATAACAATGAATGATTTTGCCTTGCTCTTTCCACGTCAGGTTCAATCCTCTGCACCCCTTCTGGTCCAGAGACAAAGCGTGAACTACCCAATTGACCCCCAAGAAGATTCAAATATGTGTTGTTTTGGATGCCAGGAATGGAACTCAGGAAAACCATGCTTAACACAAGCATTAAGCCACAGTACTAACCTCTTTCCCCATACTCTTCGTTGAAAACGTGTTTCTAGAGTAGCGTCCTGGGGTTTCCTTGTAGGTTCTTATATACCATGTTTTCAAGGGGTAGAGTGTTCACTGTACAGTGCTCTCTGATGTTCTTCCCAGCCTTTGCTTCTGTCCAGTGTCTCTCCAGCTCTCTGGGTTGCTGCTAGGCCAGTTCCTCTGTACCTTCAGGGCTGGCTTCCGAGACACTGGACCCATCTTGATTAATGATTTCCCAGAGAAACTCATTGTCCCAGGAGCCATTCACAACCTACTTGCCTGTCTTACTTTGAATCAACCTGCTTTTGTTTTTATGATGGATGCATTGGGGAGCATTGGTTCTATGTTTGACCAGTTAAGAGACTCCACCTTAACTCGCTGCCCTGAACTCTGTGACCAGCCCCTCCAGCACTTGCCTCTGCTCGTTTTGATTCGAGCTCATCCCCCTTGCACTGATTCACCTGGGCTGTCATAATGGTCTGTCTGGACTTGGAACCTGGCACGTTAAGTCTCCTTGGTGAAATGGATGATGTCACAGACGGGAGTCTTCCATGTGCACCTTTATTCCTAGTGATGTCAAGTGGATCAGGCCTCCTCCGGGCACACGTTTAAAGGACAAGTGATACTTCAGTCGAAGGGGGACACTGAAGGCCAATTAGTGG
Organism: Sorex fumeus; assembly: GCF_029834395.1. Lineage (NCBI taxonomy): Eukaryota > Metazoa > Chordata > Mammalia > Eulipotyphla > Soricidae > Sorex > Sorex fumeus. Next base: position 411,089 of record NW_026606225.1, on the reverse strand, counting down.
TAGAACACGAGGACCTCTCACCTCCGGTGCCTATAATGTGACCAACAAGATTGTGCCAGCTCTTGGGGCATTTTTGTGGTTGTTTTTTTACTCCCCCCATCCATATCCAGTGGGTTCCTGGGGTATGCCTTGCTCCAGAGGCTTTAGGAGGATATGGAGCTTTGCTGGTTGCACTGGGGGGATTTAGCACGGCACAGTGTTCTCGGGTGTGAGTGCATTATCCTTGGGGCATCTTTACCTCCAGCTCTGCGATGGGGCAACATGGCCCGGGGGTGGAGATGAACATGGGGGGCTGTGGGTCTTGAGGATGCCGCACCTGCTGATGGCAGAAGTCTTGACCATCCCAAACTTCTCAACCAGGGGTTGTGCCGGGCCCTGTCCTGCAGCTTTCTGTGTAGACACGTGTATGTAAAACTGCCAGATCACTTTGAGGGGCAGCTTCTCAGCCCCCAATGGTGAGGGACCCTGTTGAAGCCAGTATTTTTCATTGGCACCTGCCAGGAGGAATCCTGGGGGCCTGGTCCTAGTATGTGCCTGAGGGTCGTAAATGAATAAATAAATGAACGTCGGGACTCAGAGAGATTGTCTTGCGGCTGTTTGCAAAGTATTTTTGTGAATTTTATTTCCTTCTTAAATACAAAGACTCTCTGCTCGACATGTTATTTGTTCAGCTCATCTCTCTCCCATCTATCCCAAACCTGGCGACTCCCAGATGTCTGGATCACCTGATCCTATCCCGGAAACGAGGAAAAATGAACCTTCCTGAGCAGGCAACTACCTGGTCAGGACTATTCGAAGCCTGGCCCTTTAAGGCTCTGGGCGAACGTGCGGGTGACGTCACAAAATCCGCGACCTTTATCCACCCCCTTGGCGGTCTGTGCGGAAGTGCCGGCGGGTCTCCTGGTTGAGGAAGGTGAGGAGCGGGTGAGGGGGCACCCAGGGGAGGCAGGGGGGTCCCGGGAGGTCGGATTCACCGTTGCTCGTCCTGGTGGTCGTTCTGAGCGCCAGAACCTCCGCGGTCTCTGCCTTGTGGGCGGTGGGGTCGCTCTGTGGCGGTGGCCCGGGGTGGCGGCCCCTCACCCAAGACGCACCGAGTGCTGCCACCAAGAGGTTTATAAATTGATTTTGGGGGAAACAGGGTCGTTGAAACTAAGGAGAATTTATTTAGAAAGACGTGTAAGGGGGGAACGCGGCCACCCGGGTTCGATCCCGGCACCCCACAGCGTCCGATCACGGCCTGGAGTGAGCCCAGAGCCCGGAGTAACCCCTTGGCAAAGCCCCCCAGACCCCCCAAAAAGGTGGGTGGGTAGAGAAAGCACGTGGTCGAGGAGAAAAACGAATTGGAAGCGCGAAGGTCGTTCTGAAAGTTCCAGAAACAAGGACAATAACTGAATAAGCAAAAGTGAAAATAAAAATTTTAATTTTTTTCATGTGTTTTAGACCTTTTCCCGGTGGCGCCCAGGACTCCCTCCCTGGGCATCCGAGGACCCTTCTGGGTGTCGGGATGCGAGGCCAGTGCCCTCCCTGCTGACCCATCGCTCGGGCCCCTCACAAAGCAGAAAGTGCCAGAGCTAGAGGGAGCCTCAGTCTCCCCCAGATCTGATGGGGCGTGTGAGGGCAGCTCAGTGTTATCTTAGTTTCGGGGCGACAACCAGCACCTGGTCAGTCTCAAGGTGGGTGGATCATCCCAAGCAGTGTCCCCAGGACATCCCGTTCCTTGTCCCCTGTCATTCCTTAGGCGGATTGTGGATTAGGGCTAAAGCATGGGATTCCCTCATCAAAGGGACCTGGGTGCGCATTTTTTTCCCCCTGGGGGTTGTTGTGCCCCACCTGGCAGTGTTCAGGGGTCACTCATGGGGTTGCTCGGAGTACCCCATATCTGGGTCAGCAGCATGAAGGAAAAAACACCCTCCCCTCTGTCCTGTCGTTCTTGGGGGGTGGCGGGGCTGAATGGGGGGAGGGGCACGGCATATTCTTCATATGCTTGAGGCTCAAAAGCATTTGGCAGAGCCTTTGATTTTCACTGGTTCTTGTGCATTCAATGGGTTCTGGGAGTTCAGGGAGGTGGGGAGCTTCTCTTTCCTTTTTATTTATGTATTTTGCATTTGGGGTCACACCCAGCAAGGCATTATGTTTACTACTGGCTCTAAATCCAGCAAGCACTCCTAGTGGTGCTAGGAACCATAAGGGATGCCCAGAATTAAACCAACGTTGTCCAGAATCAAAAGAAATGCTCATTTGTCTATGCTGTCACTCAGGCCCCAAGGTGTGGAGCTTTAAGCCAACTCAGGTTGCGGTCTGGAGGGGTGCAACAGGGTGGAGCTGCAGTGGGTCTTGCAACCAAATGTGCCATATTAGCAGGAAGTAGCTTGGGCACTTCCAGAGTGTGCCCTAAACCCTCTAATAATGCAATTTAGGATCACTGTTGGCCACCACACCTTTATGTGTTTAAATGAAATAATGATTCAGTCTGTAGGAAGTACAACTGCAAGACTCAGTTACTTCTCCTGCCTTTGAATTCAGGGATCACTCCTGGCTGGGCTCAGGGCACCGTAGGGGATGCCAGGATTCAAACTTGGCTTGGCCGAGTGCAAGACAAGTACCTCACCTGCTATACTGTGTCTCCAATCTCTTTACACAGAAATTTCTTTTTTTTGATTTTTAGGGTCACAGCCAGAGATGCTAAGGGTTTACTCAGGCTTTGGATTCAGGAATCACTCCTGGCAGTGCTGGGGGACAATATGGATTTCGGGAATCGAACCCAGGTTGACCACATGGAAGGCAAACTCCCTACTGCTGTACCATCGTTCCGGTCCCAGAAATGTCTTTATTACTTAATTTATTCTACTGTTTTTGGCCACAGCAGCACTCAGTGCTCAGGGGTTACTCTTGGTTCTGAGTTCATGTATCATTTTTAGCAGTGCTGGAGTGGGTGAGCTTATGTCCTGTTGCATATTGACCCCAGCTTAGCTGCTTGAAAGAAATGCACCCTATAAACTTACTATCTTTGCTAACCCTATATGATTATATTTCCTCAGAAAAAAGAATTTCTGCCTCACCTGTCCAGATTCCAAGCATCTCCACTGTCCATCTCTGCAAGACCAGGGGTGTGCCCTGCTGTTGAAGTGAGTACTTGCATAAAGGGGTTTTCCAGGGATCAGCTGCAATAGGTTCTAAATGTCTCACTCTTAGTGGTGGTGCAGTAGTACAGACAGGAGGGCATTTGTCTTTCTTGCGGTGACCAGAGTTATAACTGCCACAACATCACTAGGTGATACTGTCCCCTGAGAATCACTAGGTATGACCCCAAACCTCCCACTCCAGAATTTGTCTTGACACATGAGCATTCTTTGAGCATCTTTTTGGGGTTGGAGTGTTTCTTTTGTCTTTCCCTCTCTCCCCCGCCCCCGCTCCATTTGCTACAAACTTGGAGATAAACAGAGACTCTCCCCCACTTGTGTCTGTGTGTCTGAGAAGCAGGGGGAGCCATGCCATATCCCCCAAAGGTAAATCAGGTGCTCAGCCCTCTGAGCTTCTGTCCTTGAGTATATCTCACTACTTTGGGAGCAGAGGAGGTGAGATTTGGGGACACACCAGGTAGTACTTGTGATCTGTGCCCTGCTCTGTGCTCAGGGGACTAGTGGACACTGGATACCAGGGAAGGCCCTCTGGGCTTCCAGGTGGCTGTCATCTCCTTCAGTCTGGTGTGCTCTCTCCTGTTTATACCTTCATTGAGGGCTCTTGCATGTGAAATTTCTTGAGCCCTTTCAACAGATGGCTGTGAAGGGAAAATGAAGGAGTTGGAGGCTCTGGGCAAAATTATGGACTTTAATATCTCGTTTGGGCTAAATTTAATTTTTCTTTTCTTTTTTTTCTTTTTTCTTTTTGGGACACAGCGGTAATGCACAGGTGTTATTTCTGGCTTGGCACTCAGGAATCACGCCTGGGAGTGATTGGGGGACTGTATGTGATGCCGGGGATCGAACATATGCCCTGCCAACTCTACTATCACTCTGGCTCCAAGTATAATTTTTCATCCTCTTTTTCTTTTATTAAATCATGTACCTATAGTAGTAAAATCATAGTCTGAAAACCTGGCCTGTAAGCTCTGAGCATTTCTGCATGTGGTCCCAAAACAAAACAACAAACCCAGAGGACTGATTATTCGGAATATATTACTAGATTTCACACCTCTTCTGTTGGCAATTAACTCCTCATTGCCTTTTTTGGGCAGAAGGCGGATTGGCTATGCAGGATTTTGCCAAACCCAGCAGTGCTCCGTGATCACTCCTTGGCAATTCAGGTTGTGAAGTTAAGTCTTTTGCGTTCATGACAAGTGCCCTCCCACTCACTGTCAGCTCTTCCAGGCCGCTGCAAACCTTTGAAATTGCAGCCTGTACTTCTGGCTCAGGTTTGCACCAGGAGGCCCCAGGTGCCAGCAACCCTGCCCTGACCTCTATCTACCAGCTGGGCCTCATCCCTGCCCCCTGCCTGTATCTTTCTCACAAGGTTCCCATTATTTATATAGAATTTGAATTCCTGCAGTCAGAGATAGGCCAGGAATGCAGGACGGGTCCTTGCAAGCAATTCGCCATGGTACAGTCTCCTGTACAACGCAGTATTCCCCAAGCACCACTCAGGTAAGCTCAAAGTTCTGCCACCTGTAGCAAAATCCAAACCTGCATTCTATAAAACTGGTTGGTGGAGGTTGACTTGTGAACAAATTACATATATCGATATAGATATAGATATACACACATACACACATATATTTGTGTGTGTATATATATATATATATATGGTCCTACCCTCTGGTTGCTGCTAAAAGGTACCAAACGGTACTCAGTGTGTTGCCAGGGTATACAGGTCAGCCGTGTACAAGGCCAGTACCCTACCAGACTATAGCTGTGGCACCTAAATTTATTGATTTATTTTTGGTTGGCTACACCCAATGGAGATTAGAGTTTACCCCGGCTCTGTTCTCATTGATAATGCTAGGTTTGGGGACCCTGTGAGGTGATAGGGATTGAACCCTGGTCAGGTATGTGCCAGACAAGGAACTCGTGGTCTGTGCTATCTCTGTAGTCATCATAAAAATGCTTTTATGCTAAGTCGAGAAAGTTGTGTTCTTTTTTCTATTTAACTACACAATTCACTTTTTTTTTTTTTTTTTTTTTTGCTTTTTGGGTCACCCCGGTGATGCACAGCATTTATTCTTGGCTCATGCATTCAGGAATTACTCCTGGCAGTGCTTGGGGGACCATTTGGGATGCTGGGAATAAAACCTGTGTTGGTCGTGTCCAAGGTAAACACCCTACCTGCTGTGCTATCGCTCCAGCCCCCCATAGTTCACTTTTTTGTGTTTTTGTTTTCGGATCACAGCCAGAAGTGCTCTGGGCTTACTCCTGACTCTACATTCAGGAGTCACTCGAGGGGGCTTGGGGCACCCTATGAGAAGTGGGGCTTTTAACAGGATTTACACGTTAACAGATGTTCCCAGTCTCTTCTGGCAGCTCTCTCTCACTGTCCACATTTGGTGCTCTCGAGCCACTTCTCCACCCTGAACAGCTCTGGCTTTGGGCTGATGAATGTAGAATGAGGACCAGGCTGGTTGCTCATTGGTTGCAGTTTATTCAGTCTTTTGTCTCTCCCAGCTCTATCCAACCCTCTCTCTAACTCGCTTTCCAGTGTTCTCTGTGACTCCTCTCCAATCTCCCCAGCCACTCTTACTCTCAGCTCTCAGCCTTCTCTCTAAGTCGGAACCGTGTCCTATAACTCTATGTCTCTTCTTTTCTCACTGTATCATTATCATCCTGTTGTTCATCAATTGACTCAAGCAGGCCCCAGTAATGTCTCCTTCTTCCTATTCCTGAGATTTTAAGAAGTGCCACATTTGAGGCTCTTTCAGGGTCAGGAGAAAGAGAACCATGATTGTTACTGGTTTTTGGCATATTGAATACACCATGGGGAGTTTGCCAGACTCTGCGGTGTGGGCAGGATACTTTGGGTAGCCTGCCAGTTTTTCCAGAGTAAGAGTAGATAGTAAGAATTCGTGTGTCCGCGCACTTCCCAGAGCACGGTTTTATAGTCTTTGGGTCTTGGACATTGATGGGATTACACGGCACCGGGGACAGTTGGTGGGTGTAACGCCAACATACTGGAAGATGGGAGATATGCGTGGAGGAGGCCCAGTCCCAATACGAGCAGCTTGGAGATCTAAGCCCCAGGTCCTGCATACCTGGGTTCCTCTGCCGGTTCCTTCATGAGTGAGGCTCGTCCGAACTTTTGGAGAGTGGTATTAAGCATAGCTGTGGCTTGAACCAGCGGTCTTCAGCTGTCGGGTCTCTGCTCGCGATGGGAAGGGAAACTGAACACACCTAGTAAGACAACCAGACGCAGAGTCAGGAGACTGGGCTGTTCTCTTCCAGGACCAGGGTTTTATAGTCTCTGGGTCTTGGCCATTGATGGTATTACGTGGCAACGGGGACAGTTGGTGGGTGTAACACGTACATACTGGAAGATAGGGGATCAGGGTGGTAGAGGATCAATTCTTTTCTCAGTCTCCTTCATTCCCCCTGTCTCCCTGAAGCTGCTCTTTTTCTTCTCTCACCATGACCCCAATCCACGCCTCCACACGGGAAGCGCAATAAAAATGGTTTTCCAGACTTCCCCATCACCTGCAGCCCACGAAGGAAAAGCAGCCCTTAAGGTGTGTTACTCCTCTCCTTAGACCAGCAACTTAATTGACATATTTAGTTTTACTTCCTAATGATTACCATTGTGTATGGACACAGCAATAGAAACTTTTAGGCTTGAGGGTGACTCTTCTGGGAACTTCTCACCACAGATTGAGACTAGTGCTCACGCCGGATCAATCACTCCTAATCCCAGCAGTGTCCTAGTCTAGTTATTACTTTTTGTTTCATGACAGAATTTGTCCATGAACAGGCTCTTATAGATAAGCATTATGGTACTTTGTCCAGGCCCATTTTGATGCCAGAGTAGCTAGCTCACCACTTGCCCTGGGTCCATCTAGTCCCTCATCGGACCCTTCTTTTGGGGATCGAGGAAGTAAGGGCAACTGAGGCTTCAGTCAAAAGAGCAGATGTCCAGGAGGTAATATTATCTGGAGACCATCAAATCTCAAGCTCAGGCTTATCTTTGTAACTGTCTTCCTGTATCCATATAAAAAGCAGTTGCTCTGAAATAGCTAACCATGCAAAAAACATTAAGGAGAAGAGAAAGACAATCTTTCCAAGTCAAAGTCTTATCAGGAGACAAAGGTAATTGAAAGGTTATGGGCAATCAACAAACATAATTTCTCACCTGCCAGGGAGCAAGGGCAGACCACTATTATCCTACAATACCTGGTGATCCTCAGTGGTTTCTCCTGGCTCTGCACTCAGGTATTATTTCTGATGGTACTCCGGGAGACTCTACAGGATCCTGGGGATTGAACCTAGGTTGGCCATGTGAAAGCAACACCCTACCCAGATCTACAGTTGCTCTGATCTCAATTGGAGAGTTTACATGCAGGTAACTGTGCACAGAATGTCGTTTGAAAGGATGGAAAGGGAGCCTTGATGAAATCTTTTATAAGTGGGATTATAGGTCAGGTCCCAAGCTCTCCACATCCCAGCAGACCATTTCGTTTACCTGTGATTACTCACACGGTTGCTTACATTCCTGGGTCCCACCCATTTCACTTTACTAACATTACAGGTAAAAAAAGGAAACATTTATGATTGGATAGAGCAAAATTCCATCCATCTATTAGTCAGATGGTCCTCAGGGGACTCTTTGGAATTCCGGACATTGTACCAGATTGACTGCATGCAACGCACTGCACTAGCCTGATACTCTCAGTTTGAAGTCATGTTTCTGAAACTTCCTCCTGGAGTTTTCTTTGTAGCTGAGAGTCCACTGCTCGCGTGTTGTCAAGTGGTAGAGCGTTGGCCGGACCTTGCTCTCTGATGTTCTTACTAGCCTTTGCTCCTGTTCCATGTCTCCTACTCTCTGGGTTTCTACTAGGCCAGTTCCTCTCTGAATCCCCAGGGTTTCCTTCGGAGTCACTGCTTTCATCCCCTTCTCGATTTATTACTTCCCCAAGAAACTCATTGTCCTATACCATACCAGCTACGTACCTGCAGAGCTTGATTTCTTTTATCATGAAAATTCTCATGGCATAGTTCTATGATTGGAATCCTTGTCTGTTCTTCTGCATGGGATCAGCCAGCCCTGGTGGAATGTCTCTTCCTGCACACTTTGATAAAGGCTCAAGTGAGCAATTTGGCCCTCGTCCCCACAGGGATACCAAGATAGTTGGGATGTCTTCTGAGGGTGATCGGAAGATCACTCTTCCCATGTCCTCAGCACCGTCACTTTCCCATAGAAGCCCATAATGGACAGAACCTCCAGAAATTTAAGCACTGAGGACAAACTTTTGAGTCCAGCATCACCCCGGTGGGACTATGTGAACATCCACACAGGAGAGAAACCGTTTAAGTATAAGGACTGAGGGAAGGCCTTCAATGGATCCTCATACCTTATAAACAGGAGATTTCATACTGCAGAGTCCGTATGCATGTAAGGAATGTACTGTGGCCTTTCTCTGACTCATACATCTTAGTCTGCACAGAAAAAGTCACACTGGAAAGAAACCATATGCATATAAGGAGTGGAAAGTCTTTGCTTATTCCACAAGCCTTAGTACACAGAAAAACTCACACTTGAGAGATAACTAATACTTGTGAGCAGTGTAGGAAGGCCTTTGCTTCTTCCTGAAGTCTTAGATTTCATGATTTCTGTTTCGTAAAAAAACCCTTATATGTGAGGTAGGTGGAAAGGCCTTTCATTTCTTCTCAGGTCTTTCTGAGCATAGGAAATTTCATATAGGAATGAAACACTATTCGTGTCACTACTGTGGGAGGATCTTTACCTACTATTCAAACTTTTGTGTCCATAAGAAAACGCACATTGCAGTGAATACAAACACACACACACACACACACACACACACACACACACACACACACACACATATATATGTAAGGAGTGTGGCAAGGCCTTTGCTTATTTCACAATCCTTTTGTGACACTGAAATTTTCATACCGGGACAAACCTTATCTTTGTAAAGACTTTGGCAAAGCCTTAACTTCCCCCTAACTTTAAACATAGGAAAATTCATACTCGAAGAAAACATATGTAGGGGTGCAGGAAGATTTTTACTCAATCCTCAAGCTTTGCCATGTGAGAAAAATTTATCCTGGATTGAGGATTTATATATGAAAGGACTGCAGGAAGATTTTGATGCAATAGGCATAGCTTTTTGAACCTTGAAAATTCACAGTGGAGAAAAACCTCATAAGTGTAAGGAATGTGGAAAGGTGTTCAGTTTGTCTTCAGCCCTTACTGCGCATGTGAAAAGTCATTTTGTAGTGAAACCTTTCATCTGTCAGGAGTGTGGGAAGGACTGTCCTGGATCCTTGGGCCTTATGCATAGGAGAATTCACACAGGAGAGAAGCTATAGATAAATATACATATGTATATATATATATATATGTAAGAATATCTATATGTGTGTATATATATATGTGTGTGTGTTTGTGTGTGTGTGTGTAAGAACGTGGAAAGAGCATTATTTGCACCTGTGGCTTTAAAGAGAATCCTGGAGAAAATCCTGTAGGTAGGGAATATAGGAAGGCCTTCATGTTCCCTCAAGCTTTAGTAAATATAAAAGTTATGCTGGAGCGATAGCACAGCAGGTAGGGCAGTTTGCCTTGCACGCAGCCAACATGGCAGACCCGAGTTCGATTCCTCTGCCCCTCTCGGAGAGCCCGGCAAGCTACTGAGAGTATTCGATATGCCAGACACAGTAACACCAAAGTCTCCAATGGAGACGTTACTGGGCCTGCTCGAGCAAATTGATGATAAACGGGAGGGCCTCGAGCAAATGCTGGATCAGTCACTTCCATAATAACAATGGGTGGCATCAGAACAGGGCCCTGAGGTAAAACAATTTTAGTTTCAACAAGTGGGTGGGGGATTGATACAATTACTGTGGTAAGGAAGGAAATAATCCTGTTATGTGTGAAAGCTTCCTCTGATACTAGTGCCACAACTGAAAGGTACTTGCTGATTATCCCCTGCACCATGGTTATGACAATGTCCTGGCATGTGGACTTCCCAGTATGTTAACTGGTAAATAATGGTTCTTAGTGATAAAGCAAGGTGGAAGGAATTAAATAAGAAGTAAATAGGTACTAACATTGCCTTTTGTTGGGTACTGTCAAGACTCACCATGCTTTCATTCTTTGCTGTGACTCAGACTTGGCTTAGAGGCCCTAGTTTGCAGAGGATCATGGCAGAGATCAACCAGGATGCTGTGGTGAGCCCTTTTGACGTTGGATAGACAGCCAAACCTCCATTCTTCAGGATCTTCTGTATTATGTTCTGGGAGTCACATCCCGCTGTGCTGCCCATAATTTGTGTCCAGGTCAGGCACATTCAAGGAAGCACTTCACTCCCTGTAGCATATCTGCACTCATTGTATTCAGTTTTCCATTGGATTTACACAAATATTGAGGGTAAATGTGTTGAGACTCATACTTTGGAAGCAGTAAAATCCTAACAATCTATTACACAACAAAATGGGACCACATAGAATACAGATGATTGAACCTGGGTCAGCTGCGTAGAAGGCAAACACCCTGTCCACTGTGCTTTCGCTCCAGCCAAGGAGCCTTACAGATTTACTTTCGTTTTTCTAGTTGTTCTCTGCGAAGCTCGTGTCTGGCCCTTTAAGACTGCTTGCACAAGCAGAAGTAACCTAACAGCAGGGCATTTATGTGTTTGCATACACATTTGTGTCCATTTGTTACACAGGTGAAAGGAGAAGAGGCTGTTCCACGTGGAAGGGGTCTGTGAAGGCCGGTTTCGTTTGCAGGACACTAGTGGCCTCCTGTGAGCGCCCTGCCCCGTGCCTCCAGGTCTCTACACTGAGGGGAGGGGCCAAGCCAGCTCTAAGGACACTTTTAAGCTCCATTTTCAACCGATATCCCGGTGGTTCCTGCGGCGTGGCAGGGTTTGGTGGGGGACTTGGAGCTTTGGTGAGTGCAGTGGCGGATGTGCCGGGGCTCAGAGGTCGCGGGTGTGAGTGCGTGGTTCTGGGGATCCCCTGCAGCTCCGCCTTGGGGCGGTGGCCGTTGGGCGCGGGGGCTGCAGAGTGAATGGGGCTGGGCTGGCCTGACCCTCCGAGCACGGGTCTGCGCTGGGCCCTGTCTTAGATGCTTTGGCAGGGACCTCCCTGCTGCAAAACCTGCAGTTTCTCTTAGAGATAGCAAAGCGGTTAGGGCATTTGCTTTGCATCTGGCCCACCCAAGTTTAATCTCGGAGGTCCACCAGGATGGGTGCCTGATCGCAGAGTCAAGTTTCTCGTCCATATCGTCGGTGGTGCCTCCAAAACTATAAAAGAACTGTTCATTTTTGAGGGGCGGGGGGGCAGCTCCCTAATGGCTAATGACACTGTAGCCCTCGGTCCCTATTCACTAGTAGCCTTGTTTTCCAGACCGTCCCTTGGGCGTGGTTCTAGGGGTGGTTGCGGTTTGCAAATGAAAATTTACTTTGGGGCTATTTTTGCTTGTATTTTGGGCACATGTGTGGAATCTCAGGGATTACTTCAGGAGCAGCACTCTGGAATTTTTTTTTAAGTTTTTTTTTTTGGGTCATGTGAGATGCCGAATATCGATCCGGGTCAGCATGGGAAGCGCCCCTCCCAGCTTTCTATCTCTGACTCCACATTGTTGTTTTTTTCTAATGAGAATTTCTGTATCCTAAAATCAACTTGAAAATTGCACCTGACTCTTCCTCTCTCCCTGATCAGGCAAACCTCGGTATTGCACTGAGTACTGAGAGTTGTGTTCAAATAATGTCTGGACATGCACTGCGTGCCTTTGGTGACTATGATTGGTCTCCCCACCCTGGCCAGTGAAGGGTGACAGAGAATCGAAGAAGGAAACAGGGGCCAGGCTCTTGGTGATATGCTGGATATTAACCCAAATTGTTTTAGGCTTCATCTCTGAATTGACCCTTTTCCTCCTCCCAGAGAAGCTTATCATGTTCTTGCTAACATCCCTAATTTAGTTAAAGTTTATCTTTAACATTTCCTTTGTATTTTCCTTCCTGTTGTCTCAGTTCCACAGGTCAGTCTTGATTACTTATAAACCATAACTTTCTGGTAATTCTCAACTTTATATTTGTACTGCTTTGTAGTTGAAGTGCTGTGTATTTGTACCTGCTTTCCTGTTTCCCCTATAGCTTTTTTACGTTTTTACTCTTTGGTTAAACATAGAAAGACCATCAATGCTTGTACTCCTAATATTTGGGATTTGATTGTCTCTCAAGTCATCTTCTCCAGGGCATAATTGCTTGGTAATCATTACTTGACTCGGGCTTCAGTTGCTGTACTTCCTAACAGTCCAAAAGGGAGGTTCTGCCGTGGGACTTGGATGGACCCGGGGCAAGTGGGAAAACTACCCTGGCTTCAAAATGGAACATTCTAGAAAGCACGTGTGCATGGTCTTGATGCAAACTGTTACAACATTAGAGACAGGACCCCATGGGGAAGGACAAGCTGAACTGGCCTGAAGACTTAGTCTGGGATTTACAGTAAAAGCCTTGTTTGCTCTCAGAGCCCAGAGAAGTAAGTGTTATAAGCCTTATTTGCTCTTGGGGCTGGAGAGATAGCACAGTGGTTAGGGTGTTTGCCTTGCACGCGGCCAACCTGGGTTCGATTCCCATCATCCCATATGGTCCCCTGAGCAACACCAGGAGTAACTCCTGAGTACAGAGCCAGGAGTAACCCTCTTGAATCACCGGGTGTGACCCAAAAAAGCCAAAAAAAAGCCTTATTTACTGTCAAGGCCCAGAGAACTAAGTGTTGGAATCTTTCTCACTGTGTTTATCCAAACTACAAGTGTTGATAACTTATACAACTAGAGGAAAAGATAAAAGCAACGTAGATGTCCCTGGGAGACAGAGTGTCTCCTTGGGTGAATGAGAATATCCTCTGCCAAATATCTGCGTAAATGATCAGTCACTCCTATGTTATGGTGCTTCCCTGTCCCTTTTCAATGCCAGGGTAGCTCACAGCTCTCCTGGGTCCATCCAATCTCTTGCTTTTGGGGTGCTAAGAATAAAAGGCAGTTGAGGCTTAAGTCTCATGAACATGACAATCCCAAAGACTATATACTATCTGCAGTCAATTAACTCTGAAGTTACAAAAGCATAATATTGGCTTCCTTTGTCTATACAAAGCTGAGGGCTGGGGGCATGGCCATGCCAATCCTCCCAGCACAATCCTCCCAACCTGGGACTGCACTGGTCCTTGTCCAGGAGCAAAAAGAGATATTTGTCTAAAGTAAACTGCAGAGGATATAAAGGAAAGAGAAAGTCAACATTTCACTTCCAAATGCAAAATCCATCGATCTGTGAAGAATCTGACTTTACAATTCACAGGTTGTGGTTCTGGGAAATGGGTGATTAACGCATAGGGGAAGCAGAGCACAGGGAAGTTAAAGATGAATACTAAGGAAATGGGAGTGATTCAGGGGTATTGGGATGGGTGTTGCTCAGTAAGCCTCAGCTCCTTGTAGCAGAGGAGAAATGATGAACCAATGTTAAACCTAAATTGTTTAGAACTAGAATCCAACCAAGGTAAATGTTTTTTTTTTTTTTAAGGAAGAAAGTTTTGGTTTTCCAGGAGTCAGGACATTGGCTCAGGAATCCCACTGGGTGTGCTAGGAGCACATTTACTTAGGGCCAGAGCCACAGTACATTTGGTAAGGACTTAACCATCCAAGCAATCAACCCAGGTTCTATCCCCTGCATCCCATCTGGTCTGTCCCAGATTTATTCCTGCGTGTAGAGCTAGGAGTAAGCCCTGAATCTTCCGGTTGTGGCCCCGAAACAAAAATCACACAAAGTCACACTTATATATACACATATACATGCATGAACAATGGTGAAAGAACAATAGGGATTCAGGAGAAACGGTGAGTTTTTGTAGCAGGGATAGATCAAAAATAGGAGATTTTTTTTCTTTTTTGGATCATAGCTGGCAATGCACAGGGTTTCCTCCTGGCTTTGCACTCAGGAGTTACTACTGGCAATGCTCAGGGGACCATATGGGATGCTGGGAATCGAATCTGGGTTGGTCGCGTGCAAGGCAGACACACTACCCGCTGTGCTGTATCTCCAGCTGCAATAATAGGGGATTTTTAAGTACCAGAAATTTGACTCTTTTAGTGTTTCACTCTCGAATTTGTCTTTTTACATCATTTCCCCCCCTCTTCGGTAGAATTTGACTTTTTTCTTGTTATATTTTTCACCACAGCCTACAGTGCTCAGGGTTTACTCTTGTCTTTGAGCTCAGAGATCATTTGACAAGAGTCAGGGTAACATTTTGTGTTTAGATATCATTGGTTCGATGTTCGTTGACAATGCAGGATCAGGGAACTTCTCCTTACCCCCAGGCCCCCAGTGTGTGACCGACCAGTCCAGCATATACCTCTCCACCCCTTTATTCTAGTCCATCCCCCTTGCAGCACAGATTCACTTAGGTGGCAAAAAGATTCTCAGTGCCTAGACTCTGGCTCTTTAAGGTACCTAATGGAAACGGAAGTGATGTCAGAAGTGATGTCATGAATGTCACGGTTCATTTTCCGTCCCTGACTCAGACACTGGGGCTGTTGCTCACTTGGCAAAGGACAAGTAAATTTGCGCCCTATCCTGGAAGTGGGTCTCTGAAGAAGGATTTAGTTGCAGGACTCGAGAAACCTCCTGTGAACACCCCGAGCCTTCCCGTTTCCACACTCTGAGCCGAGGGGCCGAGCCAACTTGGGGGAATTTTGCGCTGGTTTTTCACTTATTCGCCAACATCCAGGTGGATCGTGAGGTGTGATGGAGGTTTTGGGGGGAGGCAGAGCTTTGTGGGTGCAGTGGGGGCTGTCTCAGGGTTCAGGAGTGACAGTTGTGAGTTCGTGATTCTGGGGTGCCTCTTTGGCCACGATCCTCTGCAGCTCAGGATGGGGCAACAGTGGGTGAATGTGGGACTCAGCCAGGGGCTTGGCCGTACCAACCCTCCCAACACTCCCATGTTTGAAACATCAGCCCTATGCTCGCTTCTGTAGAATCTCCAGATTCGAGGGCCAGAGCTTCAGCCCCTCCACCTAATGGCAGGAGACCTGTTGCTGGTCATTTTCATTGTTTGCTGTGAGAGCCCGGGTCAGGCTGGGGATCGGGAAGGGTACTTGCTGGTGGCTGCGATTTGCCAATGAAAATGTATTTGGAGGGCTATTTTTGGTTCTTTAGATTTTGGTGGGGAGACGGTACATACACAGAGATGCTCATGACTTACTCGAGTCTCTAAGCTCAGGTATTATCCCTGGAGCTACTGGGGGCCATATGGGATGCAGAGGATTGATGGGTTCATCTAGTCAAGCACCCAACTCACATTATTGCCTTCTAACCACAATACCGCTGTATCTTTTTCTGGTTCATGAATTTCAGCTCCCTAACATCAAGCTGCAAAGCACCACTGACTCTTCATCTCTCCCTGAGCAGACGACACCTGCATTTGTGGATAATACTGAGGTCCCCAGGACAGAGTGCCCAGGGGCATATCCTTGTCCACCCTGCAAGAGAGTGTCGAAGGTTTGTCCACTCTAAGTCACATGGTGGAGCCACATGCCAGGCTACGGTTCCCACAGGGCAGCACTGCTTCCAGCCTATTTGGGAGCTCCTGGGCTGAGAGTCGGCCCCTGGCAGGGCCTATAGGGACTTTCCTTTGGGAGCCATAGAGGAATCCGGCATCAGAGAAGGCTGTTTTTTCCTCACCTGTAGCTTGGGCCCAGCTTCCTCTCCTGAAGTGCAGCACAGATGCCAACAAAATTTGCATCCCCAGTGGAGACAGGAACTTATGCCATTGTCTCCCTGAGGTGGAATTGTGAGGCTGTGCGGGAGGTTGTGGCTGGTCTGAGCTCAGGAGTGGGAGGGGGTGCTCCTCTCTGGTGCTCACTATTCTGACTTTCCAGGTCTTTGCACGGAGCCTCCTGCTGATCCTCAGAACAACAGTGACAGGAGAAGATGGTGATGCGGCTTCTGGTAAACCGTCCCCAGGTAGGAGTAGACAGAGAGAATGAAATGAGTTAGTAAAAGGAGTGCCCAGGCTTCCTGGGCCTTCTGTTTTGAGTTTCTTTTGGATGGATTCCAAGATGAGACTTCGATTGGACCATCCCATTCTGCTGTTTGAAGCTGCTTTTGTGTATGCTTGTTTAGTTTTATTTAGCTTTGGGGCTGACCCAGTGGTGCATGAGGAGTACTCAAAGCTCAGTGCTCAATGCTGATTCCTGACAGGTCTAGGTGACCAATGGGATGCTGGAGGTCCAAAGGCTTCATCTTGGGTTTTCTGTTTCATTTGGAGTGACAGAGCAAGGATTCTCGCTATCACTCCTTGCGCTGCACTCTGGCATTGCCCCTGGCAGTGCTTGTGGGACCATATGGGATGTTGGGGATCGCCAGTCCTACGTGCTGTCCCGGGAACAGCTGTCCTGTTAAGCCAAACTGCTGCTTCGGTTTCTTTTGCATTGTTTTTGTCATGAGCTGTCCTCTTGACTCTGGGCTCTGGATTCAAAGCTTACTGGCCTCAGAGCACCCTGGGGTGTGCTGGCCCCGTTTTCGCCCTGGCAACTACTGTGACTTGGGCCCCGAGACTTGCTTTTCCCTGTTTTGTCCTTCCTGCGTTGGAGAGACTACCTGCTCGGTCATATAGTCTTACATTCACATAATCTTGTGTGTGGATTTCTGGGCATGCACCAATCCCAATGAAAAAGAGCCAAGGATCTCTGAGGCCAGTAGAGATGTTGGGGTCCAGAAACTTCTACCTTCTTTGAGCGGGATTTGGGGTGGTTCTGAGCAGTTAGTTCCTACATGTGCACATGCCATGCACCGCTGTGAGTAGTTGTCTATATGGACTGCCAAGTTCTCAATCCTAGTGGTCATGAGCTCTGGGGGTGCAGCGGTGAGTGTGCAGTGGTTTTTGCTACACTCAGCGATAGTCTTTTCTAAAGTACAAGTCTGTGTTCAAGTGATCCTCTCTACAGTGCTCACTGCACCAGTGGTGCTCGAATTGGCCCTGGGTTTACCAGGAAATTTAGATACATCCAAGAACCTTCTGTATAACGTCCTCCCACTTTAGCAGACCCAGCTGCCTTATGTGATTTCTGGGGCCCGTCAACAATGCATGTGCATGGAGGCTGGTTCATTCGGAGTGGAGAGGCCCAGCGGCAATATAGGACCCTGGCTTCTGGCCTCACAGTAGTGGCAATGAGGCTAAGATGGAATCTGACTCCTCCCTCTCCGTGTGCTGACTCAGGACGCAGTGACCTTCCAGGACGTGGCTGTGCATTTCACCCCGGAGGAATGGTCATGCCTGGCGGCCTCTCAGAAGAAGCTCTACAGGGACGTGATGCTGGAGACCTACCAGCATCTACAGGTTGTCGGTGAGAGCCCTGTGGAGCCAACCGTGTCTGAACAGACCCGGGTGGACTCCCTGGGGTTGGGAGGCAGCTGTGTGTTCAACAGTAGCTCTGTGACAGGCTGGGATGTTGTACCGCCGTGCAGTAGCTCTTCCCTCCCTCGTTTTTTTTTAGGGTTCACCTGTGGATACTCAGGGCTTACTCTCAGCCTTGTCCTCAGGAATTAGTCTTGTAGGGTCGCCAGATCCTATGGGGTGATTCCTATCAACCCGTTTCGACTGTGTCCATGGGAAGAACCCTATCTGCCCAGTTATCGCTCAGGTCCCTTTAAATAGTTCCATCCATTGGTGCATCAATTTACTTTGTGTACTACACGAAATTTTGTGTGTTTAATTGGTTTTCTGTTGCCTTTGTTTGGGGGGCACAGTCCACAGTTCCCCTGGCTCTGTGCTAAAGGATGACTCCTAAGAGTCTCAGGGGCCATGGGGTACCGTGGACTGAAACCTCACCCCCAGTACTTTTGCACCAGTCACTCAAGTCAGACGGTTTTTGCATTTTCTTTTTTCCTTAGGGATTAGGGATTATTCCTGCCTGTGTATTCAGGATCCACACCTGGCCTTACTCAAAGATCTTATGTGCTGCCTGGGATCAAACCTACATGTGTGTGCAGCACTTCTGTCCTATGTGCTGTACTATCTTTCCCACCACAGGGGATTTGATATCTCGTCTGAAATCATTAGACGCTGCCCTATTTCAGTGCTTGGATTTACTTCTAATGGTTCTTGTGAGACTTCAGCAGGACTTAGGGTTTGCTCCTGGACTCTGCACTCAGGGATCACTCCTGGCTGGCATGAGGGACCCTAGGTGATATCGGGTATTGCAACTGGATTGTCTGTGAGAAACTCCTGCTGTGCTCTCTTTCTGATAAATTTTTCAGCTTAAAAAATAAGGGTCTCTTGCCACCCTTGGCCATTTCCAGATTTATTATGCACTTAGTGTTACTGAAATCCGTGACGAGTTCATGAGCGGCTCAGGAAACTCCATATGCTGCTGGGCATAGAGGGACAGTACAGGGAGTAAAGTGATTTTCTTGCAAGGGGCGCACGTGGGTTAAATCCCCGGCATCCTATGTCATCCCCGAGCTCCACCAGCGGTGATTTCTTGACAGAGAGTCAGGAGTCTCCCCGGAGCATTGCCATGGGAGACCCCAAACAAGACAAAAACCAACAACATACCGTGCTGATCAACCCCCTGTCAGCCATCCACAAGGCCCATTCTAGAGTATTTGTGGAATTTTCTTGGGTCTTACCTCTCGAATAACTAGAAATATGTGGCATTATGGAAATGGGCATTCTGTTCATGCCTTTCAGATATTTGCGCAGTTATATTAGGAAAACATGGGGATTTACCTGTCACCTTTTCCATGTCATTTATCCATGCCTCTGTCTCTGTCGGGGCAGAGCACTCTGGGAGGAAGCCCGCGGTGATCTCCTGGCTGGAAGGAGGAGCCCTGAGGTCGGGGAGTAGAGGCGTGTGTGCGGGTGAGTGTCTGAGGACTCTTCCTGGCTCAAGCCCTGTGCAGTGCATGGGTGCCCTGAGCATGTATGAAACACGCTGCTGAGAACGGGACCTTGGTCTCCTGGATCCTTGGGTCTGTGCCATACTCACGCTGCTGTTCATTCCCCTGGACTGTCAGTCACAGAATGATCCTGTAATTTGCTTCCATGGCTTTCGAATAAGTAAGATCATAACAGAGCTAGGCTGGATCTGAACGATAGTACAGCAGGGAGTGCCTTGCAGTGCCCGATGGTGACCTGTTCAATAATTTGTTAAATAACCTGGTTCCCCGAACAATACCAGGTCTGCTCAAAAACAAAACCTTGTGTAGAATTGCCAAGATCCTCACAGTTTTCCACTATTCAAATATTTTGTTTAGTGTGGGACTCTTTGGACTTTGAGAACCACAGAGATGTACTCTTAACTACATGGCATCATTTTGCTACGTTTTTTTGACAAGTGCTTGAATTGCATGTTTTGTTCAGTTTCAGAACGGAAATTGCGACTTCAGGATTTGGCATTACAGCACTTTGATTTGGGAATGGGGTCAGCAAGTACGAGTGAGTTGGTAAGATTCGCTAATTGAGAATAAATATTATTATGCCAGCAGGAGCGGACCAAGTATGTGATTGTTAAGGTGGAAGCCTGAGAATGGCAGGGAGGAATTCCAAAGCCTGATGCTTGGAGTAGAGGACCCTTAGCTTTGTTAGGTGCTGAAATCAACCATGTATAAAAATACGGTTAGTTTTGATTTGCTTGACAGTGGTAGTTGTTTAGAAAGCTAATTTGTGCGCCCTAGAGATGGTGTAGAGAGAAATATACTTGCTTTGCACAGGAATGGATGGTCCTTACCCAGCACGCCTTGTAGATACCATAGACCCACAGAACTGATCCTAGATACTGCATGGTGTGCCCCTCCATCCACACAACCCCCAATAAATAGAAACTACAAAACAGAAAGAAAAGAAAACTTCATTGATCCTGAAAGTCATCCCTTGTGGTGAGAGCTTTGCAATGGCCACATGGTCTGTCTCAGCTGTGTGATGATGCAGAGTTGTCTTCACCCCTGCAGCACAGATTCCACACTAAACTTTAACAAAACGCACATGAGGTTGTACTTCACTTTCTCTTGAAATGGATGCGTCCGTTTTCTATAGAAAGAATTGTTTCCAGTTGTATTCCTTCATTAATTTTAAGGGGATGATGTCACAGAATTTACTGACTCTGCATCCATCAATTTTGTGCATCCAACTTACAGTAACTTGTAGTTATTCTATAGTAAAACTATTCATATGTCAGTAATTGAATTTGTGCGGTGCATATGTGTGAAACCACATCTGAAGGGCTCAGTTTTTGGACAGGAAGTCTCAGTGAATAAGTCAATAATTACAATCCTCTGTTGTTCTACAGGAAAGCTGCCACCCCAAGTGGAATGTCTCTGATCCTGCACTGTACAATAATGTCTCGTGTGAGCACTCCTGCCCTCAGCCCCATGAGGATGCCGAGACAGGCGGGATGTCTTCTGAGGGTGATCAGAATGGCGAGGGCTACCTCACTCTGAAGAAGCCCTCTCCTGGAAAAAGTTCCT
The DNA here is from genome assembly GCF_029834395.1 of Sorex fumeus. Classification (NCBI taxonomy): domain Eukaryota; kingdom Metazoa; phylum Chordata; class Mammalia; order Eulipotyphla; family Soricidae; genus Sorex; species Sorex fumeus. Next base: position 390,409 of record NW_026606225.1, on the reverse strand, counting down.
TGGAGTGTGTTATTCTCAGTTCAGAGGCACAAAATCCCCAGTGCGGCAGCTGCTAGGGAGAGGAGCACTGTTTAAAGTGAGTCCCTCACAGCAACATACCCTCAATGACAGTCACCGTGAGCAGAATCCATCTACATGTAAGGAATGTGCGGGAGCCTCCCCATGTTCTCAGCACTGTGGTGTTCCCTTAGAAAACCACAGTCGACAGAATCTCCAGAAACGTCAGCCCCAAGAACAAAGTGTGAGTCAGCGGTTGCTCTATCATGACCATATGAATATAAATTCAGGAGTGAAACCTTTTGCATGTGAAGCATGTGGGAAGGCCTTCGATCAATCATCACATCTTATTATGCATAGGAGAATTCACACAGGAGAGAAACCTCATGAATGTGAGACATGTGGGAAGGCCTTTATTCACACCTCTAGTCTTAATAGACATAGGAAAACTCATAGTGGAGAGAAGCCTTATATATGTCAGGAGTGTGGTAATGCCTTTACTCGATTCTTAAGCCTCAGTATACATAGAAGTATTCACACTAGAGATAAACCATATATATGTAAGGAATGTGGAAAGGCCTTTACTCAATCCTCAGGCCTCAGTATACATAGGAGAATTCACACTGGAGAGAAACCATATGTATGTAAGGAATGTGGGAAGACCTTTGCTGTAGCCTCAAGTCTTAGTGTACATAAGAGAATTCACACTGGAGAGAAACCTTATATATGTAAGGAATGTGGGAAGGCCTTTATTAGAGCCTCAAAACTTACTGTACATAGAAGTATTCACAATGGAGAGAAACCATATATATGTAAGGAATGTGGGAAGGCCTTTGCTGAATCCGCAAGACTTGCTGTACATAGGAGAATTCACACTGGAGAGAAACCATATATATGTAAGGAATGTGGGAAGGCCTTTACTAGAGCCTCAAAACTTACTGTACATAGAAGAATTCACACTGGAGAGAAACCACATCTATGTAAGGAATTTGGAAAGACCTTTGCTTGGGCCTCCACACTTAATGCGCATAGGAAAATTCACACTGGAGAGAAACCGTATATATGTAAGGAATGTGGCAAGGCCTTTGCTGTAGCCTCAAAGCTTAGTGTACATAGGAAAATCCACACTGGAGTGAAACCATTTATATGTAAGGAATGTGGGAAGGCCTTTGCTGAAGCCTCAAGCCTTAGTGTACATAGCAGAATTCACACTGGAGAGAAACCGTATATATGTAAGGAATGTGGGAAGGCCTTTGCTGGAGCCTCAAGACTTACTGCACATATGAAAATTCATCTCAGAGGGAAACCTCATCAGTGTCAGACATGCGGGAAGGCATTCACACGGTTCTCTACCCTTACTCTACACATGAGAATTCATAATGGAGAGAAGTCTTAGATATGTCTGGAGTGTGGAAAGTCCTTTACTTCATCCTCACAATTGACTGTACATAGAATTCACAGTGGAGAGAAACTGTATATAGGTAAGGAATGTGGGGCGTCCTTTGCTGAAGCCTCAAGCCTTAGAGTACTTAGGAGAATTCACTGGAGAGAAATTGTATATGTAAAAATGTGGGAAGGCCTCTGTATGTCCTCAATACTTAATGTACATAGGAGAATACACACTGGAGAGAAACCATATACGTGTAAGAAATGTGGAAAGGCCTTTTGAGAAGCCTCAGATTTAGTGTACATAGGAGCATTCACGCCGGAGAAAATCCTTTTATATGCGAGGAATGTGGGAAGTCCTTCTGCCGTTCTGAATCCTTGCTAAGTACAGGAATATTCACAGTGGAGGGAAACCTTATCAGTGTCAGTCTTTTGGGAAGTCCTTCATTTGGTGCTGTTCTCTTACTCAGTATGTGAGAGTTCATACTGGAGACAAACTGCATATATGTCAGGAATGTGGGAAGGGCTTCATGTACCCCTCACACTTTAATAAACATATAAATGTTCATGCTGGATGGTTTGATCCCTTAATAACAGTCTCTAAGGACAGAACGGGACAAGTCAGTCAAGCAAATTTCCTTTGGACACGATGGTCAAGGGTGTTAAAAAAAAGTACAGTTAAGAGGGAAGTAAGCCTGCCTGCTTGGGACAGGTTCTCCTTATGTCATTGAAAGGTACCTGCTGATTTTCACCGTGGCTGCCCCTATGCCAATATTCTAGTGCTTGGAATTGGTTGTGTGTTAACTTGGAAATAATGGGTCCTGGTGATGAAAATAAGGAGGAAGGTGACTGAATAAACAGGTACATAAACAGCCCCTGCTCAGAGCTGTCACGGCTCTCTACTCTTTTGTTGTTTGCTATGCTTCTGGCTTGGCCCAGAGGGCCTGGTTAGTGGGAATTATGGCAGGAATCAACTAAGATGCAGCATTGAATAGTTTGAAAATGAAAAAAAACAGGAAAACCTTCATTCTTCATTCTTTCCTGTGTTAGGATTTGGAATGCTTGAGCGCCCTGAAAATCCCGGTGCGAACTTGAGTGCCAGGGTGCCAGGTCACGCCAGCTTGTAGTGCGCTTTCACGCTTGTTTCTTACTTGATCTGGATATCCAGGCTTTAGAGGATGTGGAGCTTGTGAGGTGTGCATTGGACACTGTTCTGTGGCACAGGTGTAATGGGTGAGGGTGCGTTATCCTGAGGGCCCCTGCAGCCACGATCACATCCAGGTCCAAGATTGCACTGGGTGGTGGGCACGTGGACTTCAGGCTTTGGTTTGAGGAGCCTGCAGAGAGTGGGGGTCTTGGCCATATCATTCCTCCCTACTCGAGAGTGCGAAGGACCCTGTTTGGAGCCATTGGACTGGACATAACACTTATCGAAACTCCAGATATGTTCCCGGGCAGCCCTCAAAGGAAAGGGAGACTTTTGCAGTTGGTCATTTTCATTGGCTTCCATTCTGGGGTTGGGACTTTGGGTCGTGTTTGGACAAGTGAGAGATACTTTGCCTCTGAAAATTTACTCTTTGGATTTTTTTTTCTTTTTGGGTCACACTCAGCGTTGCACATGGGGTTATTCCTGGTTTATTCGCTAAGAAATTACTCCTGGTAAAGCTCAGGGGGCCATATTGTTGCTGGGATTCAAACCCAGGTTGGTCACATGCAAGTCAAACGGACTACCCGCTCTGCTCTCACCTTAGCCCCTCTTATATTAATTTTAATAAGTTTTTTTTTATTCAGGGGAGTTGGAAGGGACTCTTTGAAGCTAAAGGTGTACTTCTGATTCTGCAGGTCAGGAATTATTCTGTGGTGCTTCTGGGTTCCTATGGGATAGGGAGGTTTGACCTGGATCAGCAAGGCAAGAATCCTGCTATCTTTACAGTGAGTCCAACCACACTATTGTTTTTATTTACATATAATGAATTTCTACTTCCTGGGAGTATGGTGCTGCCAGCAGGTCAATGTGTGCTGGTAAGGCGAGTGCATCAGCAGCCTGATGGCAACATCAGACTTTCAGATACCTCAAAATTGCTGCTCTGCCTTTGGCCAGACTCCAAAAACTTTGGGCAAAGTCTTCAAAGAAAGTAAACGGCCAAAAGTTAGGTATGTGTAAGACACACCAACAAACCATTTCCGGCTCAGCTATATAATTGGAGGCAAAGTCTCTCTGGTTCCTGATGAAATTCCTTAAAGGTTATGATCCCAGAGACTCAGAGACAAATCTCAGAACCCAGCAGCTTTTAGCAGAGATGTGCCCGGTTCCCACAATGAGCTACCAGTGACGAACCACCACAAGGGGGAAAGAGTGTGTATCTCCGCCTGATCCCACTTGGTGGCTTGGTGGCCACCATCTTCCATTCGACAGACAGGTTTGGGCCTGCAATGACAAGACATGCAGGGCCTAATGGGATAGGGGTGGACTCTGCCCTTTCCTCCCCACCTCAATGAGACCCCGAGTCGCTGCCCACGTACGGATTCTCTGGCTCTTGATCGCTCGGCCATGCTCCCAGAGTCTCAGAAACAAATCTTGGAACCCAGCGGCTTTCAGCAGAAATGTGTCTGGTCCCAGGAGTAGGTTACCAAAGCTGGGTATTTCAGGTCGGAATAGGTTTTGTGCCTGGCGGCTCAGTGGCCGCAATCTCTTATGGCTTCTGGATGGTTAGGTTTGGGACTGCTGTGAGGAGAAATGCAGGGCCTAACTGGATGGTGGTGGAGCCGGTCCTTTTTTCCCCACCCCAACAAAACCCCGAGTTGTCTGGTGCCCACGATTGACCTCGGTGTCTCGTGATCAAGGTGCGTAATGGCCATGATCCCAGAGATTCAGAGACAAGTCTCGAAACCCAGCGCCTTTTAGCAGAAATGCGTCTGGACCCTGCAGTAGGTTACTGTCCCCGGTTCACCCCAGGGGTAATTGGTGCTGTCCCCCCAACTGCTCCCACTTGGCGGGTCGGTGGCCTCCATCCTCCAAAGGCCTTTGTAAAGTCAGGTTTGGGGCCACACTCACGAATATGCATGGGGCCTCTCAGGATGGGGTGGAGCCGGCCAATTCCTCCCCTCCCTAACAAGAGCCTATGTTATTACCACGAACCGCCTCTCTGGCTCGTGATAATGCTGTTTAATGGCCATAATCCCAGAGACTCAAGAACAAATCTTGGAACCCAGCAGATTTTGGCAGAAATCCCTCCAGATTTAGTTGTTAAAATTTCAGAATTTCAAAATCATGTTATTTATAACCAGCAATCGATAAAGAATTATCTTCTGTTGTGTTTTTGCCAGATTTGAGTGCTAGGGTAAAATCCCACATAATAATGGTGAGTCTCATGTAAAAATATTGATGTAATAAAGTAGAGTTAAGAATGTGGAAATTATCTGCCCCTCAGTTAGGGGGAGGGTGTAGAATGGCGGTATACTTGGGTTTTTAGTGGTGGAAAATGGGCACGGTGACGGGACCGCTGTTTCATTGTATGACCGAGACTTAAACCTGAAAGCTTTGTGAGTGCTCTCCCATTTTTTTCCCGTTTCCGTGCATTTATTTAGAAATGACCTGAGAAATAGTAGAGAAAGTAGGATGCTTGCCTTGCATGTGGCCAACCCAGGAGTCCTCCATTCCAAAACATCTTTGAGTTGCTCATTGGATATTGAGTGTCCCCTTCTCATCCCTAGAACATGTGATGTGGGGGTATGTCATGGGGTAGGGGTTTCTTCTCCCCGGAACTGTTCATTACGGAGGGATCCTGTGCTTTGCTTTCTTGACTTTGTTGTCATTCTTCCTCATTCTTCCTCATCTGTCAGGTATGTCGAGTAGTCCATGTGTTTCAAGGCCCTTGTTTTAGCGGCTTTATAACTAGCCTGACTGTACACCTAAAGGGTCAGCTGCCCTATCTGGGCCCCGGTTAGTCAATCTGACACCATGCATATCTTTGCCTTTGGATCATTGCCATGGTTTTTTGAATATGGGAAGAAATTTAGTTTTCTTTTTTTGGGGGGCCTGGGGATGCTCAGCAGTTATTCCTGGTGGTTCTCGTAAGTTACTTTTGGCAGTGTTCAAGGATTAACCCCTGTCAGTCTCATGCAAGGCAAATGCCTACCTGCTGTAAGCTTGTGTGCACCAAAAACTGTTTTATTGTGTGTATGTTAAATTGTGACTGTGAGCCCATAGTGAAGCTAATTAGGACCAGAACAGCAGTGCATCACGGAGGGTGCTCGCCTTACAGATGCCGCCTACCTTCGATGTCCAGTATCCCCTATGGTATCCCATGCATTACTGGGTCTGATTAAAACCAAAACCCAAAAGGCTTTTTAGGGAATTGCCGAGCTCCTCCCAACAACACTTCCCACAGATTTTCCCTTTCTGTAGGCTTGCTAGGACTGTGAGAAATATGGAGATGTCCTCCACCTGCTTGGTAATTCAACTGCATTCCATTCAACATTGGACTAATTCTCATTGTGCATTTTGTTTGATTTCAGAACTCAAATCAAGGTTCCGGATGTGGCAATACAGCAATTTGCTTTGGGTACAGGGGAATTGCATACAAGTGTGCTGTAGGATTTTCTTGTTAAAACTAAATAGTATGCCATTGGAGTGCTCAGTCACCGAGCATGCGACTTGAAAGGTGGTGTCTGGCTCCATCCCCACAACCACATCTATGGTCTCAATATCACAGGAAATATATCGGAGCCTAATGCTGGGACTAGAGGGTCTTTAACCTCAGTGGGTGCCGAAATCTGAAAATTTATTTTATTTTATTATTTTTTAAAGTTCTCATTAATGTGCCAGGATTTTCAAAGTCATTGATAGTTGTACTTAGGCGTACAATAATTGAGCACCAATCCCTGCATCAGCTTCCCTCCACCCATGTTCCCGTATTCCCTCCCCACCCCAGTCCCCACTCTACCCCCACCTGTCATCTGGACAAGCACATGACTAGGTTTCAGTGCTTATGTCTTAGATTTTTTGTTTTCAGTTCTGTTGCATCTGTGTTTTGGGTAAATGGCTACACCCCTCACTCATGTCACTGGCATAAATGAATCCCTGATCCCTGTAAACTTCTGGTTCTCTTCCGCCTCAAATTTCTTTCCTTCTTTGTCCTTCTTTGCCCTTCTTTCTTTTTCCTTCTTTGGCTTCTCTCTAAAAACTGGAATGAGGGATGATTTAATCAGCCCCTTTACAGTACATTTCCACATCCAGTGTTCGGTATTCCACAGATGAGTGACAGGATCCTGTTTCTGTTTCTTTTTCTGGCTAACTTCACTCAAGACGGTATCTTCCAGTGCCTACCGTGTTGCTGCATAAAAGCAGTAATTCTAAAACCTAAAGTATATATATTTTTATTTATTAATTTTTTTTTCTATTGGGGTTACATTCAGCGATGCTCAGGGGTTAATCCTAGCTCTCTGCTCAGGAACTATTCCTACTGGTACTTGGGGGACCGTATGGGATGCCTGGGATTGAACCTGGGCCGGCTGTGTGCAATGCAAATGCTTATCTTTCTACTATGAAACCAACCGAACCAAAATTCTTTTTATTCTAGGGTAAATACTGTGACTTTACATTTGATAGACAACAATGACAAGTGGTGACTGTTGAAAAGATCTTGATGGTTCAGCACTAGTAGTTTTGCATTAGGAAAGGCACTTGTTTGGCACCAGGAAGAAAACTTTGTTTCCATCCCAGCACCCCACATGCCCCCACGAGTCGCAGCAGCAGGAATTCCTGAGCAATGCTGGTGTGACCCTCTCCCCACCAAGTAAATAGAACAAGATAACAAAAAAACTCATTGATCATGGAGAGGAATCTGATTCAGGTGAGATGTTTTCAAAGGTCTTCTGTCTCGGCTATGTGGGAATGCATCATTGCCTTCGCACGTGTATCCCGGGCGCCAAACTGAGCTAGAACTAAGCCCAGTCTCAGCCCCCTTTTATTTTCACTCTAAACTGCTGCTTCAATTTTCTGTAGAGGGAGTTATTTCCACTTACTGTGTCTGTTCTTTGAGTTGGAAAAAAATTACACAGCTATGTGACCTGTCGTCGGTCTATTTTGCTTGTCCATCTTGCTGAAACGTTATGTTGTTGCCTGGATAATCCATCCATGTGTCAGAATTGCAAGCAAGTTGGGTAAATGATAGAAACCAAGCTGCAGGTCTAGAATTTTTTTTGATGAGAAGACTATCAGGCACAGCAAAGTCATTGGAATCCTTCTCTGCTGTTCTTCGGGTAGCAACCAGCCCAGGTATAATTCTTCTGGTCATGCACACTGTGAAAAAATCTCGAGTGAGCTGTTATGCCCTCAGCCCCATGAGGATGCCAAGACAGGTGGGAAGTCTTCTGTGGGTTACCAGTAGAAAGTAAGCGCCCACCCTGCAACGAAGCTCTCCCCTGGGCCAAGCTACTCAGAGACTGCTCTGCTCAGTCCATGGTTCAAGACTGCCCCAGGTGAGAATCCCCTGGACTGTGGGAGAGGAGCACTGTTTATAGTGAGTCCAGATATGTACCCCAGAAGATCTGAATGCTGGAATCTAACCCAGGTTACCCAAGTGATTGAAAGCACTCGCAGTTTTTGGCTCTCCATACAGCCCCAACATCATGCCGAAGTGCTTCCTGAGTGCAGAACCAGGAGAACCTCTTCATATTGCTGGATTTGTGGCCTCCAAACCATGAACAAACCAAATAAAACCACAACAGCCTCAATCCCTTCTTGGAGGATTCCCTTACCCCAACGAGGGGTTTCTGAGATGTATCTTGCTGTATCCATGCTGCCTCTTCCTTGTAGTAGAGGTTTGGGCTCCCTCAGAATGTGGGGTGCTGGAGTGTGGGTTGCCCATAACAGGAAATATTTCTCAATGGCTTGGTCACAGACATAGCAAAGTAGCTACAGAAGGTTTCTAGCTCAGTGAAGAAAACAAAAAATAAAAATGAATGACTTTGCCTTGCTCTTTCCACGTCAGGTTCAATCCTCTGCACCCCTTCTGGTCCAGAGACAAAGCGTGAGCAACCCACTCAACTCCCAAGAAGATTCAGATATGTACCCCACAAGATCTGAAGGCTGGCATCGAACCCAGGTTACTCTAGTAAAAGAAAGCACACACGTGGTTCTTGTACAGCAACACCTGTGGTAGCGGCTTGTTTGATCCTTAATTATGCCATACTTATCCCTGAAGCAAACCCAAAGGTGGAAAATTCTTAAGAGGAACCGGCCTGGGGAGGGACGGAAATGCCCACAGTTCCACTTCGTGGCGCTTCGCAGAACTGCTGCGGGTCGACCTTTCCCACGCTTAAGATTTTCAGCCCTTTTCTTTGCTTCAGTGTTAGATATAGGGTCATTAATCAGGTAAGCCGCTTGGGTCGCTGCAGCCGTAGCATGGCGGTTATTGCTCTTGGTTTGCAGACACAGGTCCCTGGTTCTTTCTTTGGCTCTCCGTACAGCCCACCATCATTTTGGAGTGATTCTTGAGTGCAGAGCCAGGAATAACCCTGAGCATTGCTGGTGTTGGGTCCCCAAACCACGAACAATACAAATCAAACCAAAACAGCCTCAGTCCCATGATGGCAGATTCCCCCACCTAACTGGTGGGTTCTGAGCTGTATCTTGCTGTATCCCTGACCCCTTTTCAGTGTAGAAGAGGGTTGGGGCATTCTCATAACGTGGGGTGATGGCACGTGGGGTTGACTATAACTGGATACCTTTCCAAAGAGCTGGGCCACAGACAGAGCAAAGAGGGCTCATAACTTTTCTTGTTTGAAATGACCTGAACAACTTGGAACTGAACAACCTTGGAATAGGTGATGTATTTAGATTTTCCAGGGAAGGAGATTGCCCATTCTTACGCTCAATATTTATGTGTTAATTAAAATTCTTCTTAACACACCCTAGTTCCTCAGATGGCTGTTACCTTTACCCCAGACATCTGGAGATGCTGGACTTGAATCTGGCCTCTGCTACCCTCCTCCACAGAGAATAGAAGGCATGGGAATTCTCATGTGTGTAGGAACCTCAAAACTTAGGACAGAAGAAGGCATCCTCAGCAATGTGGGTTGCTGGGATATGTGGACGTGGGGTCTGGAGACTTTTAGAACTGAGTTGGTTGGACACTTCTTACTGCGGGAAGGCAAGCCTCTCCTGTGTCACCCTGTTCGCTCTCGGGTAGCTGGCTCTGGAGCACTGCCCACTGGGTGTGCCTCCACACATAGAGTGAGTGGGGCGAGCCCCAGGCAGCAGGGACACCGGGACACAGATCCCCATTTCATTCTCTGACCCAAGGCCTAGTCGGATACAGGCAGGGCCGGAAGATGCTGGACTCTCTCATCCCCTCCAGCCCTTTGTGGGTGCAAGAGAGTTGAATCCACCAGAGGCGACCTCCTCTTGTCACACTGACCCCTTGAGAATGAAGCAGCACCATTGAGGTCTGGGGTCATCCCCCAACCCCCACCCCACTCCACCTGGTCCACACCTCCTGATCTCACTATATGATATGGGGGAGGGGGTAAGAAGCAGTGGTGGGTGGCCCCACATCCGTTTGGAGTCCGACTTTGGTTCCCACACTCGGGGACCACCCACTTGCCCTGCTCCCACAAATGTCTGGGGAATCCAATGAGCAGTCTTCCTCGAACAGAAGGGAATCCAATGTAGGCTTTTACCTAGGTGAAAGTCCCGTTGCTAAGGAGTTTGTCTACGCAGGTTGGGAGTGGTGAAGATCTTCTTTGAAATTCCTTTTCTGGCCTTTTGTTTCAGCAGGAGCTTCTCTGGGTCTGTTGCTGGCCATAGGTGAGGTCGTGATCAGGCCTTAATTCCTGTTTTTTGCAAGGTTGGCCTTCACAACTTCAAAACTATTCCCAGGAAATTTACTGTCTTTGCCTTGGGAGGGGGGACCTTCCTATCTGCCTGTATGCCTACATCAATTCCCTCCAAACCATTAGGATGTGCTGGAATTTAGGATGTTAGGAGCCCTCAACCCTGGCCCCAGAGGAATGACTCCTGAGTGCAAAGGCAGGAATAAATAAGCCCTGAGCACTGCTGACTGTGTCTCCCTCCCCAAAGATGAAAATCCTAAGACTTCTAGTGCTGCCCAGGTAGCTGATTACTCTCTGTGGTACCAGGGGACCATGTGATACTGGAGGTGAGCCCAGAAAAACCACCTACAGTCACAGAAAGCCTTGATCCCAGGAATCACTGAAATCGCTCACATCTGTCATTCATAAACCTGATCCCCCTGACATAGCGCTTTCTGTTCAATACACAAAACAAGTACTATTTTGTAGGGGTGAGGGTAAGGCACAACCACAAATACCCAAGAGTTACTTCTGGCTCCCCAGGCAGGATCACTCCAGGTGGGCCTGGGAGTGAAAGGGATCATATCCCATCATCCCCTGCAAGACAAACACCCAGCAGTTCCTAAAATCTGAATTCCAGTTTACCTTGAATGCATGATTCAATCTCCCCCAAGCCTTGGGTGGGATACACAAGGCCTCCATTATCTCTGGGTTCCTCACAACTTGCCTTTTGACCATTTTTTTCCATTTTTGTTTCCCACCTGGGTCATGCTCAGGGGTTTCACCTGAATATGTACTCAGGAATTACTCTGGGAGTGTGGTGCTTGGGGGATCCCATGGCAAACACTGTGCTTTAACCTTTTGATGTCTTAAATATACACTCCTAGTTCATTCTTTTTGTTACAGTTCTCAAGTTCAAATTAAACTGGTGACTTCAGTACTATGAGGGAAAGGGAATTGCTGATGTTTGCAATTCAGGGAAACACAAAGATCTTCCCATTCTGTACACTCTTAAGAGTTCTTGCCACTGTGTATTTTCATACGCCTACTAATGCCTGAGTTCCTGGTGAAGCTGAATTAACCTTCTGAGGTACCGTATATAGCAAACCATAATAATAATAATAGTAATGATTACTATTTCCTATGCCAGTGTCCCACAGTTGGGCTTGATCGGTATGTTAACCTGTAAATAATGGATCCTTTTTTTCTTTTTTTTTTTCCGTCACACACGGAGATGCACAGGGGTTACTCCTGGCTTTGCACTCAGGAATCACTCGTGGCTGTGCTCGGGCGACCATACGAGATGCTGGGTATCGAACCTGGGTCGGCCGCATGCAAGGAAAACGCCCTACCCGCTGTGCTATTGCTCTAGCCCCTGTAAATAATGGGTCTTGATGATGGAATCCAGGTGAAAACTGATTAAATAGGAACTAAGTAAATGGGTACAAAAACCACCCCTCGATCACAGCTGTCAGTGCCACTCTTTTTGTTTTCTTTTGATTTTTGGTCAAACCCAGAGATGCACAGGTTTTACTCCTGGCTCTGCACTCAGGGATTACTCCTGGTGTTCTTGGGGGACCCTATGGAATGCTGGAAATTGAACCCGTGTTGACTGCATGCAATGTGAACGCCCTACCCGCTGTGCCTCTGCTCCTGTCCAGTGTCTCTCCAGCTCTCTGGGTTGGTGATAGGCTAGTTCCTCTACATCTCCAGGGCTGGCTTCAGAGTCACTGCACCCATTTTGATGAATGACTTCCCAGAGAAATTCACTGTCCCATGACCCATTAACAATCTACTTGAGTGTTTTACTTTGAATCAATCTGCTTTTGTTTTTATGATGGACATGTGTGTGGGAGCATTGGTTCCATGTTTGACAAGTATAGGACCAAGGGACTCTGCCTTAACTCACTGCTCTGAACTCTTTGACCAGCCCCTCCAGCACTTACCTCTCCTCTCCTTTATCTGAGCTCATTTCTCTTGCACTGAATCACCTGGTCTGGCACTTGTCTGTCTGCGCTTGGAACCTGGCACTTTAAGGCTCCTTGGTGAAATGGATGATGTCACAGATGGGAGTCTTCCATATGCACCTTTATTTCCTAATGATGTCCAGTGAATCAGGCCTCCACTGGGCACACGTTTAAAGGACAAAGTGATACTTCAGTCGAAGGGGGGCACTGAAGGCCAGTTAGTGGCAAGATATGAGGGTCTCTCACCTCCAGTGCCTGTGATGTGACCAACGGGATCGTGCCAGCTTTTGGGGCACTTTTGTGGTTGTTTTTCACTCCCCCTTATCCATATCCAGTGGGTTCCTGGGGTCTGCCTTGCTCCAGAGGCTTTAGGAGGATATGGAGATTTGCTAGGTATTCTGCGGGATTTTAGTACGGCACAGGGGTCTTGGCTGTGAGTGCATTATCCTTGGGGGGCATCTTCACTTCTAGCTCTGCGATGGGGCAGCATTGCCAGGATGCAGAGCTGATTATGGGGGCTGTGGGTCTTGAGGATGTCGGACCTGCTGATGGCAGAAGTCTTGACCATCCCAACCTTCTCAACCAGGGCTTGTACCAGGCCCTGTCCCGCAACTTTTGGTGTAGACATGTGTGTGTAAAACTGCCAGATCACTTTGAGGGGCAGCTCCTCAGCCCCCAATGGTGAGAGACCTTGTTGAAGCCCGTCTTTCTCATTGGCACCTGCCAGAAAGAATCCTGGGGACCTATTTCTAGCATGTGGCTGAGGGTTGTAAATGAATAAATAAATGAACGTCGGGACTCAGAGAGATGGTCTTGGCGGCTGTTTGCAAAGTATTTTTGTGAATTTTATTTCCTTCGTTAATACAAAGACTCTCTGCTCGACATGTTATCTGTTCAGCTCATCTCTCTCCCATCTATCCCAAACCTGGCGACCTCCTGATGTCTGGATCACCTGATACTACCACGGAAACGAGGAAAAATGAACCTTTCTGAGCAGGGAATTGCCTGGTCAGGAATATTTGAAGCCTGGCCCTTTAAGACTCTGGGCGAACGTGGGGGTGACGTCACAAAATCCGAGGCCTTTATCCTCCAGGTTTGGCGTTCTGTGCGGAAGTGCCTACAGGTCGTGTGGTTGCAGAAGGTGAGGAGCGGGTGAGGGGCCACCCAGGCGGGCAGCGGGGTCCTGGAAGGTCGGTTTCCCTGCCGCCCACCCGGGTGGTTGCTCTGAGCGACTGAACCCCCACGGTCTCCGCCTTGTGGGCGGCGGGGTCGCTCCGTGGAGGTGGCCCTGGGTGGCGGCCCCTCACCCAGGACGCACCGAGCGCTCCTGCCGAAAGGTTTATCTTGTTTATAAACTGATTTTGGTGGAATGAAGGTTGTTTTCACTGAGTAGAACTTATTTAGGAAGATGCATGAGGAGGGAACGCGGCTGCCCGGGTTCGATCCCGCCCCCCCCACAGTGTCCTGGGACCAGCCTGGAGTGAGCCCAGAGCCCAGAGTAACCCCTGAAAATAGCCATGCACCCAAAAATAAAAGGTGGGTGGGCAGAGGAAGCACGTGGTCGAGGAGAAAAACGAATTTGAAGTGCAAAGGTCGTTCTGAAAGCGTCAGAAACGAGGACAATAACCGAACCAGCAAAAGTGGGAAAAAAGTTTTAATTTTTTTTATGTGTTTTACACCTGGTGGCGCTCAGGACTCCCTCCCTGGGGATCCGAGTACCCTTTGGGGTGTTGGGATGCGGGGCCAGCGCCCTCCTTGCTGACCCATCGCTCTGGACCCTCACAAAGCAGAAAGCGCCAGAGCTAGAGGGAGCCTCAGTCTCCCCCAGATCTGATGGGGCATGTGAGGGCAGCTCAGCGTTGTCTTAGTTTCGGGATGACGACCAGCACCTGGTCAGTCACAGGGGTGGGTGAATCATCCCAGCAGTGTCCCCAGGACATCCCGTTACTGGCCCCCTGTCATTCCTCAGGGTGATTGTGGAGTAGGTAAAGCATGGGATTCCCTCATCAAAGGGACCTGGGGGCGCATTCTTTTTCCTCGTGGTGGGTGTTGAGCCCCACCTGGCAGTGTTCAGGGGTCACTCCTGGGGTTGCTCAGGGTAGCCCATATCTGGGTCAGCAGCATGAAGGAAAAAAACCCTCCCCTCTGTCCTGTCATTCTTGGGGGGTGTCGGGGCTGGATGGGGGGTGGGAATGGGCACATTCTTCATATGCATGGGGCTCAAAAGCATTTGGCAGAGCCTTTGATTTTCACTGGTTATTGTGCATTCAGTGGGTTCTGGGAGTTCAGGGAGATCGGGAGCTTCTCTTTTCTTTTTATTTATTTGTTTTGCATTTGGGGTCACACCCAGCGGGGCATTATGGTTACTCCTGGCTCTAAATCCAGCAAGCACTCCTAGTGGTGCTAGGAATCATAAAGGATGGCAAGAATTAAACCCAGGTTTGCCACCTTCAAAAGAAATGCTCTTTTGTCTATGCTGTCACTCAGGCCCCAAGGTGTGGAGCTTAAAGCCAACTCAGGTTGCGGTCTGGAGGGGTGCATCAGGATGGTGCTACAGTGGATCTTGCAACCAAATATGCCATCTTAGCAGGAAGTAGCTTGGACACTTCCAGAGTGTGCCCTAAACCATCTAATAATGCAATTTAGGAGCACTATTGGCCACCACAGCTTTATTCGTTTAAATGAAATAATGATTCAGTCTGTAGGAAGTACAACTGCAAGACTCAGTTACTTCTCCTGCCTTTGCGTTCAGCAATCACTCCTGGCTGGGCTCAGGGCACCGTAGGGGATGCCAGGATTCAAACTTGGTTTGGCCGAGTGCAAGACAAGCACCTCACCTGCTATACTGTGTCTCCAATCTCTTTACACAGAAATTTCTTTTTTTTGGATTTTTAAGGTCACACCTAGGATGATCAGGGTTTACTCAGGCTTTGCATTCAAGAACCACTCCTGGCATTGCTGGGGGACCATGTGGGATTTCAGGAATCGAACTCAGGATGACCTCATGGAAGGCAAACTCCCTAGCTGCTGTACCATCGTTCTGGCCCCAGAAATGTCTTAATTACTTAATTTATTGTACCTTTTTTTTGGCCACAGCAGCACTCAGTGCTCAGGGGTTACTCTTTGTTCTGATTTCATGTATCATTTTTAGCAGTGCTGGAGTGGGTGAGCCTATGTCCTGTTGCATATTTACCCCGGCTTAGCTGCTTGAAAGAAAAGCACCCTATCAACTTATTAGCTTTGCTAACCCTATGTGATTATATTTCCTCAGAAAAAAGAATTTCTGCCTCACCTGCCCAGATTCCAAGCATCTCCACTGTCCATCTCTCCAAGACCAGGGGTGTGCCCTGCTGTTGAAGTGAGTACTTGCAGAAAGGGGTTTTCCGGGGATCATCTGCAATAGGTTCTAAATGTCTCACTCTTAGGGGCTGGTGCAGTAGTACAGCCAGGAGGGTGTTTGTCTTTCTTGCGGTGACCAGAGTTATCCCTGCCAGAACATAACTATGTGATATTTTCCCCAGAGCATGACTAGGTATGACTCCAACCCTCCCTGTCCAGAATTTGTCTTGACACATGAGTATTCTTTGAGCATCTTTTTGGGGTTGGAGTGATTTTCCTGTCTTTCCCTCCCCCCCACTCCATTTGCTACAAACTTGGAGATTGTCAGAGACTCTCCCCCTCTTGTGTATGTGTCTGAGATGCAGGGGGAGCCAATGCCAGGTACCCAAAGTTAAATGAGGTGCTCAGCCGTCTGAGCTCCTCTCCTTCAGTGTATCTCACTACTTGGGGAGCAGATGAGCTGAGATTTGGGGCCACACCTGGTAGTACTTGTGGTCTGTGCCCTGCTCTGTGCTCAGGGGACTAGTGGACACTGGATACCAGGGAAGGCCCTCTGGGCTTCCAGGTGGCTGGCATCTGCTTCAGTCTGGTGTGCTCTCTCCTGTTTATACCTTCATGGAAGGTTCATACACGTGAAATTTCTTGATCCCTTTCAACAGATGGCTGTTAGGGGAAAATGAAGGAGTTGGAGGCTTTGGGCAAAATTATGGACTTTAACATCTTGTTTGGGCTAAATTTAATTTTTCTTTTGTTTTTTTTCTTTTTTCTTTTTTGGACACAGCGGTAATGCTCAGGTGTTATTTCTGGCTTGGCACTCAGGAATCACTCCTGGCAGTGCTTGGGGAACTATATGTGATGCCAGGGACCAAACATCTTGTTTGGGCTAAATTTAATATTTCTTTTCTTTTTTCTTTTTTGGACACGGCGGTAATGCTCAGGTGTTATTTCTGGCTTGGCTTGGCTTCCATCTCAACAGAAAAAAAGGCCTTCTTTAAATGAATGAACTTTAGACAGAGTGGCATCTTGAACTCCTGAGAAACCTCAATGAGCTTACTAATCGTGTGGATATTGTAGATGGCACTGAATCCTTTTCGGAACGCGGCTTGTTCACATGGTTGTTCTTCATCTAGAGTTCTGCTAATCCTATTCAAGATGACTCGAGTGAACAGTTTGCAGATGACAGACAATAGGCAGTTTGGGCGATAGTTGCCAATGTCGTGGATGTCTCCCTTCTTGTATAGTACAAGAAGGATGGAATCGTGCATTCAACACGTAGCGTGTGAAGAGCCGAGCCAGTGTATTGATGAGTACTGATCATAAGTTCTTCAGGTGTTCACGTCTGATCTTGTCGGGGCCAGGTGCTCTTTGTTTCTTTACCGACAAGATGGCGTGTTTTATTTTGGAAGGGAGAACATTGGGAACGATATGTCAATCATGCAGAAGGTGATATGTGGGCAAGTGGACGTGGCTATTAAAGAGATCTGAGTAGAAGTCATGAATAATCTTCTCCATTGCCCTTCTGGAAGATGTGATAGATCTAGGAGGATGTCGGAGGGCAGTCATCTTGGTCTTGTAGTTGGTGAAGGACAGGCGGACATTATGAATGCTTTTCCCGGCTTCTGCCACATCTACCAGCATCGCTGTTCTCCTGTCTTTGAGGTCATCCTTGATGGCTTCTCCGCATTTCTTTGCCAGCTCGGACGTTCACTTGGGGTTGCCCTAGGCATGTGCCAAGCCATGTTGGCGAATAAGTTCCACAGAGTTCAAAGAAAGGCGGTTTTTTCGTGGTTATCTGTCTCGGCCCCGAGAGTTCCAGCAGCAGAAATCCCTGAGCAATGCTGGTGTGACCCTCTCCCCACCTAAGTAAATAGAACAAGTTAACAGAAAACTCATTGATCCTCGCGAGGAATCTGCTTCATGTGAAATATTTTCAAAGGTCTGTCTCGGCTATATGGGGACGCATCATTGCCTTCTGCCTTCGTACATGTATGCCACTAAGCTATCCCACTAAGCTCCACACTAAGCTCGTACCAAGCCCAGTTTCGGGCCCCTTTTATTTTCACTCTACACTGGTGCATCAATTTTCTGCAGAGGGAGTTATTTCCAATTACTGTGTCTGTTCTTTGAGTTGGAAAAAATTACACAGCTATGTGACCTGCAGTCAGTCTATTTTACTTGTCCATCTTGCTGAAAGGTCAGGTTGTTGCCTGGAAAGTCCATCCATGTGTCAGAATTGCAACCGAGTCGGGTAAATGTTAGAAACCAACCTGCAGGTCTAAAATTTTTTGACGAGAAGACTATCAGGCACAGCACAGTAATTTTAATCCTTCTCTGCTTTTCTTCGGGTAGCAAGAGCCCAGGTGGAATTCTTCTGGTCATGCACAGTGTGACAAAGTCTCGAGTGAGCAGTTATGCCTTCAGCCCCATGAGGATGCCAAGAGAAGTGGTATGTCTTCTGTGGGTTACCAGTAGGAAGTGAGTGCCCATAATGCAAAGAAGCGCTCCCCTGGGACAAGCTACTCAGAGGCTGTTCTTCTCAGTCCATGGACACAAACTGCCCCAGGGGAGAAGCCCCTGGACTGTGGGAAAGGAGCACTGTTTATAGTGAATCCAGTTATGTACCAGTTATGTACTCCACAAGATATGAAGACTGGAATAGAACCCACGTTACCCAAGTGAAAGAAAGCTCTCACACTCTGGCTCTCCATACAGCTCCATGATCATGCCTGAGTGCTTCCTGAGTGCAAAGCCAGGAGAACCTCTGTGCGTTGCTGGATTTGTGGCCCCCAAACCAAGAACAAATCAAATAAAACCAAAACAGCCTCATTCCCTTATTGAAGGATTAGCTCACCCCAACGTGGGTGTTTCTGAGCTGTATCTTGCTGTATCCATGCTGCCTCTTCCTCGTAGAAGAGGGTTGGGTACCCTCAGAACGTAGGGTGATGAGGTGTGGTTGCCCATATCAGGAAATATTTCTAAATGGTTTCGTCACAGACATAACAAAGTGGCTTCAGATATTTTTTTTAGCTCAGAGTGTCTCAGTCACTGTCCTCCCATTCTTCATTGATTTGCTCAAGGGGGGCCCAGTAACATTGTGAGACTTGTTACTGTGTTTGGCATATCGAATACATCACTGGTAGCTTGTCAGGCTTTGCCGTGTGGGCAAGGTACTCTTGTTAGCTTGCCGAGAGGGTGGAGGAATCGAACCAGGTGGCCATGCCGGGTGCATGCAAGGCAAACGCCCTACCCACTGTGCTATGGCTCCAGCCTTGTAGCTTTGCCTTCCTCTGTCCACGTCAGGTTCAATCCTCTGCACCCCTCTGGGTCTAGAGGCAAAGAAAAAAGAAGAATTAATGCGAGAAAATAAACTTGCCTTGCTCATTAAAGGTTCAGTTAAATTCTCTGAACCCCATCCAGGTTTAGAGACACAGCTAGGGCAACCCACTCGACCCCCAAGGCGATTGAGATATCCTCCCCACAAAGATCTGAAGGCTGGAATTGAGCCCAGATTACTCAAGTGAAAGACAAGCAACCGCAGGCTTTCCTTCCTACTGCTGCACCTGTGGAAGAGGCTTGCTTGATCCTTTATTACCCCATACTCAACACTGAAGCAAACCCAAGGATGGAAAATTCTTAGAGAAACGAGCACGTTTTGTTACTTTATGTTCCCCAAATGAAAGCAATCTTTCTATGTTTGTCCCTTTCTTTCAGACTAACACACAAGAATAGCCGAGACAAGTGCCAGAAGGTTTACTCCATCGCATGGAGGCCAGCCGCACACGCTAGGGAAAAAGGCAGCTCAGATAGAGAAGGGAGCACCAAATAAAGGGTGCTGGGATGATCCTCCCAGGATGGGAGATGCATGCTGAAAGTTAACTATAGACCGAACATGATTGCCACTCAATG
Organism: Sorex fumeus; assembly: GCF_029834395.1. Lineage (NCBI taxonomy): Eukaryota > Metazoa > Chordata > Mammalia > Eulipotyphla > Soricidae > Sorex > Sorex fumeus. The sequence continues at coordinate 370,997 of NW_026606225.1, read as the reverse complement.
CCTCATTTGCAAACCACAGCCCCCAAAAGGAGAGAGAGAACAAAATGGAATGCCCTGCCACATAGGCAAGGTGGGATGAGAAGGGGAGGGATTAACTGGGATCAGTGGTGGTGGAGGGAAGTACTCGATAATTGTATAACTGAAACCCAAGCACAAAAATTTGTAAGTCTATAAGTATACCTCATGGTAGTTCACTAATTTAAAATAAATAAATAAATACAAACAGAAACAAATAAATAAAAACAAAGAAACGATCCTGGAGAGGGACACAAACGCCCACAGCGCCATCTCGTGGTCTATCGGCAGAACTGCCGCGGCCCACCTTTCCCACGTTTTAGATTTCCAGCCCATTTCTTTGCTTCAGTGTTAGGTATAGGGTCATTAAGGATCAAGGAAGCCACTTGGGTCGCTGCAGTGGGAGCAGAGCGGTTAGTGCTCTTGGCTTGCACTCACAGACCCCGGTTCTTTCTCTGGCTCTCCATACAGCCCCACCATCATGCCTGATTCCTGAATGCAACATCAGGAGAACCTCTGTTGTTGCTGCATTTGTGTCCCCCAAACTATGAAGAAACCAAATACAACCAAAACAGCCCCAGTCCCTTATTGGGGGATTCCCTCTCCCCATCGTGGGGGTTTCTGAGCTGTATCTATGCTGCCTCTTCCTTGTAGTAGAGGTTTGGGCTCCCTCAGAATGTGGGGTGCTGGGGTGTGGGTTGCCCATAACAGGAAATATTTCTCAATGGCTTGGTCACAGACATAGCAAAGTGGCTTCAGAAGGTTTCTAGCTAAGTGAAGAGAACAAAATTGAAAATAAATGACTTTGCCTTGCACTTTCCACGTCAGTTCAATCCTCTGCACCCCTCGTGGTTCAGAAACAAAGCGAGAACAATCAATTCAATCCTCAAGAAGATTCTTTCTCTGGATCTCCATACAACCCCACCATCATGTCGGAGTGATTCCTGAGTGCAGAGCCAGGAGTAACCCTGAGCATTGCTGGCGTTGGGCCTCCAAACCATGAACAAACCAAATAAAACCAAAACAGCCTCAGTCCCGTGATGGCATATTCCCCCACCCTAACTTGGTGGGTTCTGAGCTATATCTTGCTGTATCCCTGACCCCTTTTCTTTGTAGAAGAGGGTTGGGGCATCCTCAGAAAGTGGGGTGATGGCACGTGGGGTTGACTATAACTGGAGACCTTTCCAAAGAGCTGGGCCACAGACAGAGCAAAGAGGGCTCATAACTTTTCTTGTTCGAAGTGAACAGAACAATGACAAAATAATCTCACCCTGCTTGTAACCAACCAGGTTCAATCCCAAGTACTCAATGTTTCCCAGAACCCTGTGGGCACGCACCAAAACAGTCCCTCCCCCCAAAAAAAAACTCCTCGGAGCCAGAGCTACAGTGTAGCTGATAGGATGTTTGTGTTGCATAAAGCCAACTTGTGTCCAATCTCGGGCATCCCATATTGCCGCAGACTGGCTTGGTCGAAGACCACCAGGCTGAGGGGAGACCAGGCGAAGGTGCACAGGAAAGCAGTAGATTCGGCGCGTTGGACAGACAGACACCAACACAAGATAGGCTGAGTGCTGCTGCGGTTTATTGCATCCAGAGTTCTTCTTTTTATACAGTTACAGAAACAACGTGGCAAAGCACACATTACATCAGACCATGGGTCATGTTCCCAAAACATCAAGGGGCACGTACACGTTCCACTTTAAGATTAGGGCAGAAGATCCGCTTGTCCCAATAAAATATCTGGGTGAAATATTATGTTCCTTATAATTCCTTTATTGTCTACTTTTACTGACATTTAAGTTTTTACTTCCCTAAAAACACCTACCCATAAACTAAAAACATATCAGGACTTTACAAAAGCTAATATTAACTTGACTTTACTAGCAAGCATATAAAAATCAGGACTTTACAAAAACTAATATTAACTCTACTAGCAAGCATATTTCCAAGGCCAAAAGTTAAATAAAAATATCTTATTACAAACTATATTATTAATCATCAAAATTAACTAACAGGCAGGCTCCGATTCCCACAGAATGGCAAGTGAAGACTGCATGTCAAAGGCGCCTAGAAAACAGAAAAAAGGGGGCTACCGGAGGCATAGACCTGTGGGCCGTGAACCTCCCATTCCCAGGGACCCAGGCCCTTGCCTGAGCCCCCTTGCAGCATGTTGCTACGTGGGCGACGCCGTAGCCGGCGTGGCAATTCCTCCCTTTTTATTTTTTAGACGCATGGCATACATGTCAACCCGAACCTTCTGCATAGAACGAAGCACGCTTCGGAAAAAACAGGGAAGAATAAAAATAACTACTCCAACTACTAAAGCCAATAGGGCAAAAACAATAATATAATGAATCCAATCAAATGGATTGAAGGCCTTGATGCCTTTAGTCAGACTAGAGGCCAGATCACTTAATTCAGATGTATTATCATAAGCCTGGCTCATAGCTGCAATATCCCTCTGTATGCTCTCCAGGTCATGAGTAATAGATTGATCCTGCCAGACTCCCAGCAGGTGATGTTTAGCCTTATTCCAACCAGAAGAAGTGTTATAAGGCAAAGGAGTGACACAGATGGCCCTGAATTGTTCATGACAACGAGTATGTATCACTCTTTTAAGATTTTCAAGATCCTGACCAAGAGCCAGGACCACTTCTTCCAAAACATTAACCTTTGCTTCTAATTTCTTATCAATAATTACTTGTTCAGATAAGGCAAATGTAACATTCTTATTCAATTCATTAACAAAATGAGCAGTATGAATTTCCTCAACTAAACAGCTGTGGTAATAGCAAAGGTGGTAATGATAGATATTTAAGGCCGTAATGCCAAGAATCAAAGCGTCCACAAACCGTTTGGGTCAAATTAAAGCATGTAATTCCTTGAGGACCTGGATAGCAGAATTATCATACCAGGTCATGTTGGGCAAATGTACGGGCAGCATGACAAAAGATGGCCTCTGGACAATCAACACAATATCCTTATTAGCATCATGGTTAGGAGAAACACAATTGATTAATTCACAATTTCGACAGGCCACATGATAAGAATTGGAGCCAAAAGGAATAATATACATATCATCATGATTTGCCAATAATAAAACATATGGATAGGATACACAACTTCTCACTGCCAGTACAATATAAGAGGCCTGTCTAGGGCGTTTCTGAAGAATCATATTATAGGCGGCTATAAGGCGGAACAGATCACGATGGACTTTTTGCCCGGCAGGAGTCTTAGCCACCCAAACGGGCTCCAAATAGCCGGGCGAAAACCAACGAGATAAAGGCTCGTTGGTTGGAGAGGAGAGTACAAAACCATGATACTTGTTAGGATTATTTTGTAATTGCTGCCTAATACATGATCTATCATTAGTGGAGGAGGAATAATCCCAAATAGTAACATTAGAAATAGCAGTGGGAGTATACTGTACGGCGGTTGAGTCAAAACCGCAATCCAACCATTTGGGAAAAGGAGAAAGGTTACTGTCCCAGAATTGATCAATATCCCGATATTTCTCTACACATTTTTCCAGAGGCATATTTGGATCTGAGACAAAGACATCCTTAAGAGATGGCACACCACCCAATGTTGACATTTTCGCTTCCCACACCCAACGCTTGCCCTTATCGGGGGTTTCACCTTTCACTCTGCGAGGGGAATCAGTCAAGAAGGTACGATAGCTGACAATCATACAACCCTGAGCACCATAATTCCCCAAGGCAAAGCAAATGGGAAGAGAATCTGAGTGACCAGAAAAATCAGTCAATCTAGACACATGTTTTCTATCAGAAGAATCCTGAAGGCCTCCCATGATCTCAGAATGATTAGTAAGTAATTTAAGGGAGGTTTTGTCAAGCCATCCCACAGGGTGTAACAATGGGGGACTGGGCACATAGGCCCAATAAGCAGTTGATGATGAACCCGCAGGGGGAGAAGGCAAGGCCTGTCCAGCTGACAGTAAGGACAGGATTGCCGGGAAAACACACTCAGCTGTTGGTTTAGGCATCTTCTTCCTCGCTAGGGCTTTGGCATGCTGCATCAGTCTCCGGAATTGCGTTCAAGTCGGCAGGTCCTGTGCCTGGGGCGACAGCCTTACCATCTGCTTGACCAGGGACGCTTCCGTCTGCTTTTTCTTCCTTTTTTCCTTGCGCCTGCGATGCCGGCCTGACAAGGCAGTCTGGGATCCAGATGGGAGACTCGGCATCCTGAGGAAAAACACAAGCATAGACTCGGCCTGAAGCCAGTAAAGGATCGGGCCCTTTCCGTTGGCCCGTAAGGAGGTCTTTCCAGAGCACGTTTGCTTGTGCCATGGGGGGCATCTGCCAGTGCCTTTGAGCAGGAGTCTGCCCATCAGAGTCGGCATTCAGGTGATTGATCACAAAGAGGGCATGGCTCAAAAGATGATGTGGCGAGTGATACTGCTGTGTGTCTTGTAGATGCTGCAGTTGTATTTTTAACACTTGATGAGCTCGCTCAATAATAGCCTGCCCTTGAGGATTGTAAGGAATGCCAGTGGTATGTAAGATATCCCATCGCTGGAGAAAAGAGGCAAAGAACCTAGAGGTATAAGCATTTCCATTATCTGTCTTGATATGTAATGGCCTTCCCATGATCATAAAGCATTGTAAGAGGTGTTGAATCACATCCTTCAAGGCTCTCCTGTTCTTGCAGAGGCAAACATAAAATGAGAATAAGTATCAATAGTTACATGAACATACTTCATCCTTCCCAAAGAGGGGACATGGGTTACATCCATTTGCTAGAGGCTCAGAGGTCGTAGGCCTCGGGGGTTTACCCCCATTTTTGGCCCCCCTGAAGGAGCGGGAGAATGAGCACATTCTTTGACAATTTTCCGTGCCTGCTCTCTCGTGATTTTAAACATGTGTCTTAAAGCATTGGCATTTTGATGATGTAGCGCGTGGCTATCCTGAGCCTCTGTCACTGACAGTATGTGACTCCTACTTAATAAATCAGCCATGTGATTGCCCTGAGAAAGAGCCCCGGGCAGCTTAGTATGGCCTCTAATATGTCCCACATAGATCCGGTTAGTCCGGTTTTGCAAGATGGCCTGTAAATGTTTAAGTAAGGGGAGAATTGTTGAAGGTCCTGAGAGCAAAGCAGTCTCAATGTGTGGGAATAAATTAACAACATATTTGGAATCAGTATAAAGATTCAAAGTTTGAGGAAATGGGCTAAGGCAAGGTTCACTGCTTTAATCTCTGCTTGCTGAGCAGAAGTCTGCTCTCCGTGTTCTACAATGGGGTCTTGACCTTCAATATACACAGCGGAGATGCCACTGGAGGAGCCATCTGTAAACACAACTATACCCCCTGCTAGCGGGACAGGAGAACATATTTTTGGAAAAATTAAATCAACTGACTTTATAAATTCTAGTAGAGGATCCTGGGGATAATGATATAGAATTTGTCCTGTATAACCCATTACAGCCAATACCCAATCATCTGATTCCTTATATAACATTTCGACTTGATCTTTATTAAAAGGAGTAACAATTATGTGGGGCTCCTGCCCAAACAATTCCCTAGATCTGACTGTACCTTTATAGATTATTTGAGACACCATAAAGGGCAAAGAGGCTACTGTCTTTTTCTGATGGTGAGGCAAGTGCAGCCATTCCAGGATACCTTGCTGCCACAGGCAGGCAGTTGGAGAGTAAGGTGTGGCGAACACGAGCAAGTACCATGGTCGATTATAATCTGTTTAACCTTAGCCTTTTCCAATGCCTGTTCCACCAGCTGAATGCCTTTCAAAGCAACAGGTGTTAATTCCCTTTTTGATGTTGGGTGACTGTCCCCCTTTAAGATGTCATATAGGGGATCCAAGTCTCCTGTGGTAATATGTAAATAATTTCTAATCCAGTGAATATTACCCAACAACTTCTGAAAATCATTTAGGGTTTTTAATTTATCAGTTTTTATGGAGGCCTTTTGAGGGACAATAAAGTCATTTTGGAACCACTGTCCCAGATATCCTATGGGCTTGTCACATTGGACTTTATCAGGAGCAATGACTAGCCCTTGAGCTGTTAATTGTTCAATGGTATCATACAGAAGTTGCCGAGCCATATGCTCCTTTGGATGAGCTAGCAAAATATCATCCATATAATGAATGATATAGGCCTCTGGGTATTGCTGTCGAATTGGAGAAAGAGCCATATCAACATATTTTTGACATAGGGAAGGGCTATTTTTCATTCCTTGCGACAAAACCTTCCATTGATAACGTCTGTAAGGCCTCTTGTAATTGGTTGAGGGGATACTAAAAGCAAATCTTTGACAATCCTGGGGTTGTAACTTAATAGTAAAAAAGCAATCCTGCCAATCAGTAACAATAATTTTCCAATTTTTAGGAACGGCAACCGGTGATGGCAACCCAGGTTGCAAAGCCCCCATATCCTCCATAGTTACATTAATGGCTCTTAAATCCTGCAACAGTCTCCATTTTCCTGATTTCTTCTTTACTACAAATACAGGGGTATTCCAAGGGCTATTAGATTCCTCTATATGTCTTTTATCTAATTGTTCCTGCACTAATATTTCTAAAGCCTGTAATTTTTCATCAGGTAGGGGCCACTGACTCACCCACACAGGCTGATCATTCTTCGAAATAATAGGATCTGCAAAGATGTTAACTGCAGTGGCCCCTATAAAAAAAACTTTGTTCTCGTTCTGACTCATGTTCTTTAGCAGTCAGGACACAGCCTAGTGCCTTTAGCAGATCTCGTCCCCACAACGTAAAGGGTAGGGAGGCAATAACATAAGGCTGGATAGTCCCTTCTTTCCCATCTGCCCTCCAGGTTAAAATGGAGGAACTTACTGTGGCTCCCACGACACACTTTCCGCCATTCAGACAGCGTTAGACTACCATCTCCTGGGAACCAAGGACAAGGTGTTTGACCACACACAAAAATTCTGACAGAGCTGAATCAGTAACTTTTAAACCTTTTTCTAATAACATGCGCCGCACGACAGCTACAAAGAGCTTGTCGTCTTCTGACATTTGTACACCCATGATTACCTGATTACCTGCACTTAACCGGTGAGCCTTTACCGGCGGATCCGCAGAATCCTGGCAGGAGCCGATCCCCGCTTTGGAGAGAGAAAACAAAGAAAGAGGGGGGGATTACCTGTCCTTCTGGTCCCTGTTGGGGTGCCACCTGCCGCAGACTGGCTCGGTCGAAGACCACCAGGCTGAGGGGAGACCAGGCGAAAGTGCACAGGAAAGCAGGAGATTCGGCGCGTTGGACAGACAGACACCAACACAAGAGAGGTTGAGTGCTGCTGCGGTTTATTGCATCCAGAGTTCTTCTTTTTATACAGTTACAGAAACAACGTGGCAAAGCACACATTACATCAGACCATGGGTCATGTTCCCAAAACATCAAGGGGCACGTACACGTTCCACTTTAAGATTAGGGCAGAAGATCCGCTTGTCCCAATAAAATATCTGGGTGAAATATTATGTTCCTTATAATTCCTTTATTGTCTACTTTTACTGACATTTAAGTTTTTACTTCCCTAAAAACGCCTACCCATAAACTAAAAAAAAAAACTCAGGACTTTACAAAAGCTAATATTAACTCTACTTTACTAGCAAGCATATAAAAATCAGGACTTTACAAAAACTAATATTAACTCTACTAGCAAGCATCTTATTACAAACTATATTATTAATCATCAAAATTAACTAACAGGCAGGCTCCGATTCCCACAGAATGGCAAGTGAAGACTGCATGTCAGAGGCACCTAGAAAACAGAAAAAGGGGGCTACCGGAGGCATAGACCCGTGGGCCGCGTACCTCCCATTCCCAGGGACCCAGGCCCTTGCCTGAGCCCCCTTGCAGCATGTTGCTACATGGGTGACGCCGTAGCCGGCGTGGCACATATCCACACGATAACCAAACTCATTGAGGTTTCTCGGGAGTTCAAGATGCCGCTCTGTTTAATGTTCATTGATTTAAAGAAGGCCTTTGATTCTGTTGAGACAGAAGCAGTCATTGAAGCCCTAGCCAATCAGGGCATTCAAGCCCAATACATCAGGATCTGTGAGCTGTATTGCGGATTCACTACCAGGATCTCACCATTCTACAAAGAAGTGATCGTTGATATCAAGAGAGGGATGCAGCAGGGTGATACCATTTACTGAAACTCTTCAGTGCCACCCTCGAGAACATCATGCAACGACTGGAATGGGAAGGAATGGGAGTGAAGATAGATGGTCGGCAACTACATCACCTCCGCTTTGCTGATGACATTGTTTTAATAACACCAAACATCAGCCAAGCGGCACAAATGCTAACCAACTTTGACCGTGAGTGTGGAAAGGTAGGACTACAGCTGAATCTTACGAAGACAATGTTTATGAGAAACAGCCTCGTTCCTGACACCCCATTCGCTCTCAATGGAACGACCATCTTCGAATGCAACAGCTATCTGTACCTAGGTCGAGAAGTCAACATGACAAATAACCTGGCACCCGAGCTGCGCAGGAGGAAGAGAGCGGCTTGGAACGCCTTCAAGAACGTCGAAGAAATAGCTAAGAGGACGAAGAACCTCCGGCTCTGGGCACATCTCTTTGATTCCACTGTTCTTCCTGCATTAACATATGCCTCAGAGACCTGGGCCCTACGCAAACAAGATGAGAACGCTATTCAGGTCTCCCAGAGAAGAAAAGAAAGAGCTATGCTTGGAATATCACGTTTCACTCAAATGAGAGAAAGAATCCGGAGTTCTGACATCCGTCGACGATCAAGAATCAGGGACGCTGTCTCATTTGCCAAGGTGTCGAAAATCAGATGGGCTGGTCACGTAATGAGATTTAAAGACGACCGCTGGACTAGAGCTTTTACCGACTGGATTCCACGGGATGTCAAAAGACCAAGTTGTCGCCCACCTACCAGATGGTCAGTCTTCTTCGTCAAGATCATGAACAATCTGTTTCAGACTCTTCATGTTCCCGGAGCGAACAAATGCCATTGGGCTACACTAGCACGTGACAGGGACAAATGGAGATGTTACTGGCGCCTGCTCGAGCAAATCGACGACTAATGGGAAGTTAAGTGCTTAAGTGATATTTAGTACTTATTTAGTCACTTTCCTCCTGGCTTCCATCACCAAGACTGTTATTTACAAGTTAACATACATGTGAAGCACAAATGCCAGAGCACTGGCATAACTATAGCCTTGGTGATAATCACCGAGTATCTTTCCCTTATAGGATGATGTCACGGGAAGCATGTCATGCTAGATTCTTAGCTTCTTGGCTTCACTTTTGTAGCCCCCTACTAACCTTCCTAGTCTAAATAAAATTTGTCTTCCCTAGGGGTTTGTTCTGAACTTGGGGATAGTTATTCGGGGTCAACTCATCACATGTGCATTTTACAATGACTACAAATGCTAGAGAGGCACACAATGGCCTTCCTACAATTACAAACATGAGTTTTCCCTCCAGTTTGAATGTTCCTACGGATCGTAAGAGTTGAGGGTTGAGTGAAGGTCTTCGCACAATCCTGACATATGTAAGACTTCTCTCCACTATGAATTTTCCCATGCATACTAAGGCTTGAATGTAGAGCAAAGGCCTTTTTAACATGTATGGGGTTTCTCTCTGGTATAAAATTTTCTGTTTAGTAAGACATCAACTTTGAATGAAGGCCTTCCAACAGTCATTCCATATGTAAGCTGTCTGTCATATGAATTTTTCTGTGATCACTAAGGCTTGAGGACATAATGCAGGCCTTCCTGTTTGCCTTACATACTTTAGGTTTCTTTCAAGTATGAATATTCTTATATGTAATAAGGATTGAGAGGTAAGTGAGTGCCTTCCAACAGTCCTTAAATATATAAGGATTCTCTTCATTGTGTGTTTTCCTGTGCTTAATAATTTCTGAGTACAAAGTAAAGGTCTTCCCACAGTCCTTACATGAGTAAGGTTTCTCTCCTGCATGAATTTTCCTATGCACAGGAACCCCTGAGAAGGAAATAAAGGTCTTCATACATTCCTTATCCTTAAATGAATAGGGTTACTCTAAATTAATTCTTCTATGCATACTAAGTCTTAAGGTCTTCCCATATTCCTTGGATGAATAGCGTTTCTCTCCTGTATGAATTCTCCTATGAATAATCAGGTATGAGGATCGATCTAAGCCTTCCCACATTTTTTACATGTCTATACTTTCTCTCCTGTGTGGATTTTCAAATGATCACACTTGTGTGGCGGCTGACTCAAATTGTGTCCATGCTGCTAACAGCCCTGGGACTTTTCCCATCCGAAGACTTCCTTCCTATCTCAGAATCTCCATGGTGATGCAGGCACCACTGCTCACTCGAGCCTGTCACAGTGCACAGGATCAGAGACATTCCACTGAGGCTGGTTGCTTCCCTGGAGAACAGCAGAGGAGGATTCTGATTATTTCTTGATTTCTTGAGAGTCTTCATGTCCAAAAAATATGTCGAACCCTGCAGGTTTGATGACTAACGTTTCCACCATGCAAATAGCAAATACAATTATTGACACATATATGGCCTTTCCTGGAATGACCAAATATTTTTGCAAGAAGGATATGCAAAATTGACAGAAGTGTTGTCATTAACATGTGTCCATTTTTTCTCAACTCAATGAAGAACACTTAAGTGGAAATAATTTCTATACAGAAAAAGAAATCACCAGTTTCAAGCAAATAAAAATGCACTCAAGTCTGGGTTCGATTGTAGCTCAGTATGGAGCTTGGTATGCATGTATGAAGGCAAGGCTGAGTCCCCACAAAGCTGAGAAGGCAAGGACCATTGAAGCATCTAACCTAATTGGATCAATGTAAGGATCAATGAGGTTTTTTTTTCTCATTTGTTTGTATTTATCTGTTGGGACAGTGTTACACGAAACACTGCTCATAGATCACTCCTATTGGGGCTGTGTGGACCATATTGTGTGCTGGGTATAGAATCTGGTTTTCCATCCCTGGACAAAGAAGTGCACTTCCCACTGCACTATTACTAAGACCAACAAAGCAGTTCTTTTCAACAATGTCCACCTGTGCTTACATTCTATAAAAAAAACCTTAGTATTATTTTGGTATTTAAAAAAACAATTTCTTTAAATCTTAAAACTACTGAGTTTAGCCCCACTGAGGCTAAGAGCCTATGATTCTTGACATAAGTCTGTGGATTTCCCCCCTGCCCTGTCCAGAGTCTGGAGATCTGCTGACAGCAAAGGATGCCAGGTGCCCCCATTCAAGCCACATGCTTGGTCCAATAAAAATCCCACCAGCATAATAATATTTATTTTGAACATGAAAATCTTTCCAGCTCAATTGTAATCGATGACCCTGTTGTACTGCATCAAAATGTGGTAATACTAAATCACAAATTTGGGGTTTGAGTTCTGAAATCAAAGAAAACAGAATGTATGAGTTACTCAGTGGATAGTAGAATGAGGCCCAGCAGATAGCGGACATCTTGATAGTTCTCACAGTCCAAACAGGCCCACAGAACAGGGTAGATCTTTTGGGTGATCACTGTGAGGAGCTTGACATTACCCAAAGTAGCTGCAAGTAGCTTTTGGGTTTTGTATTTTGACCAGACCAGATAATGGGACCATATGGAATGCAAGGGATCAAAAATCAGTCAGCGGCCTAAAATGCAAGTGTGCTCCCTGCTATACATGTCCTCACCCAAACTAATTTTGATATGGACTCATTCTTCATTTAAAAAGAAAGGCAAATATATGACTAAGAGGAGCACGAGAGAACAGCAGAGAGACCATGTGCTTATCTTGAGGCAGATAGGCTCAGGTGTCAGATCACTGAACACCTCTGGTACATTTGCTGAGCGCACGGCCAGAAGTTAAAGGTGAGACCCACGAGGAATTCCGTATTACTATGGCTGGGCCCAAAACTTAAACAAGGATAAACTTCTTAGATACTCAAAAACATATAATGATCCGAGGGCAAATATAATCATGGTGTTAGAGTGGGCAGAATGGGTCCGGCTGCTCCAGAAAAGGGGATCTGGAGTTGCAGGCTACACAGCTACCCTGCTGAGGCACATACAGGAAGACCAAAGGCTGAGATTCCCATGGACTATTCTACAAACTTAACAGATAAGAAAGATTAACTACAAAGCCAGGGAATTAAAGCACACCTCATTTCATGATGGACAGTCCAGGGGCAGGAAGGGCAGCATGAACTTTGCACAGATTTCTGGATCCAGGAGCTTGAAGCCCGTCGGCCTCAAACAGCAGAGAGCCAGGCACTCAGGCTTGGAGTCACATCTCACGTCTCCTTCCTGAAACAACCTAAAACGTGAGAAGCCTGTGCGCTCCTGTCACTGCACTGCGTCATCTTGTCGCTCTCATGCCTGAGGATGGTGTGCAGATATGCATCACCACCTCCTGCCTTTGATTTTCCTGCGGATCAGCAGGAGGCTCCATGGAAAGACCTGAGCTGTGAGCACCAGAGGAGCACAGCCAGCTGCCCGCCCCCACCTGACCAGAAGTCCCTGGATTGGAGCCAGAAATGTACTGACTTGCCTGACGCTTGGATACTGGCTCACAAACCCATCGGCAGGGACACAATGCCAGATGCAACTGCCTCTCTATGGTACAGAGAAGTAGGCTGTGACCAGGCTGCCTGTTGGGACAGGAAGGCTAGTCTCACCCTACAGGGGAGGAAACTAGGGCCCTGCCAGAGCACCGGGAATCCACTTGGGGCCCTACAGGAAGTCCTGATGGCCAGGGACTAACTCTGGTCAGGAGCTCCCGTGCAGAGACGGCCCCTTCCGGTGACAGTGACAATAGGCCCATTAGTGGCTCTGCTGTGGGGGCAGCCACAGGGATTCAGGGTGGAAAAACCTTCAGCTACCCTTGCAGAATGTTCGGTGACATGGGCCTCCAAGCTCTTTTCCAGAGAACAAGATCAATTCTGCGTTTGGGTGAGCCCCAGGCAGCCCCATGTCTGATCTGCAGGACGTAGGCCATCCTGGTCATGATTTACTGTAATCCCAAATCAGCACATGAGCCTCCTTGAGATCTTGCTCCTGTTTTGCAGGAATAGCTCTGAAAACCATGTAAACAGAGTCTTGTGTCACAAAATTATCCAAATATCCAGGGTGTTCACTATGAACCATGATTTTACGTGTGTCTGACAACTGGAATTTCTGCAGTGAGTCTACTTTTAAATCATGAATATTATATCTTGTGAATTGGGGTGGTAATACATCAGGTAAAACATTCACCTTCCACTTGACTGACCCAGGTTCAATACACTAGCACATATATTGGCCCCTGACCCCTGCAGAAGTGATGCCTGAGCTCAGAGGCAGAAATAAGGCACAGTCAAAGCAGGGTGTTTACCAAAAATACTTCAACTTCAAAAGGTAACTCTAATGAAATGAAACAACAACAAATACTCAAGTGTGAATTCTGAGGCGCCCTTCCCAGGTTGCCTGATATTAAGAATAGTGAGTCGGTAGATCCCATGGTATGAGGCGTTTGGTGTTCCATCTCTCCAGATAAACAAAGACACAGGAACCACAACAATTGATGGCCAATGCACAGTGGACCTTTAATTCAGAACCGAATAGCATACTTATAGAACATCTGAGGGTGATCAAGGTACAGGACTGCATGTATTGTGATTTACCATTTACACAGGTCAAGCTTTTCAACAGAGACAATTTTTGGGGGGGAGGGGATTAACTCAAGAATACGTTCTGTCTGAGAAATTCACTCAGGGGTTATAAGATCTGTGTTGCTTTACTTTTCCTTCAGCCCTACATTCACCCATTTCTAACCCGTCCTGGATCTGGAGGTGATCCTGGCAAAGGGGACCCTTCCACGATCACTTGCTCACACGTGCAAACCTTGCACCCCGGCAAAGCCCCCAGTCCAGTGCTCAAAGACTCTGGGTTCCCCTAAAACCTTTGCCATACCTCAGGAACCGCCTGGATATCAGTAACAAGTGAAAAACAAGCATGAATGCGCCCTCCAAGTTGGCCCAGCTCTGCCACTCACAGTGCAGGAGACTGGGAGGCCGCATGTGTCCTGCCACAAAATTGGCGTCCACAGTCCCCCTGTCAAATGAGCCGCCAATTCTTCCTCTACCCACGAGACCAATGGTGGCCTGAGCCAGGCAATCACGACTAGAATAGAAAGGATGCTGAAAGTAACAGTTCTGTGACATCACTTCCACACCCCCCCAGGATCCTTAAAGGGCCATGGTCCAGATGAAAAGACACTCTGTGCCCATCCAGGTGAATTGGTGCTTTAAGGGGTCTGGACTGGATAAAGTAGTGGAGAGGCAGCTGCTGGAGTGGTGGGTCATACAGTGGGGGGCTGGGGTTAAGGACAAGAGCCCAGATCCTGTACTGGTTAGCCAACCATTGAAACAATGCCCTCACACACAGTCCATCAGGAAAAACACATGTTGGTTGATTCAAGGTCAAACAGGCAAGTTAGTACAAGGCACCTGGCATTGAGTTTCGTGAGGAAGTAACCAATAATGGGTGAATCAGTGACTCTGAAGCCAGCCCTGGAGATGCAGCAAGCCATATTTGTCACCTTGGAGCCTTTTTGTCCTTTAAGCAGATCTGAATCCTTTTTATCATTCTGGTGATTACTACATTGAGGGGACTTTGCTAATTCTACATACAATATTTACTTTTTTCTGTAATATTATTGAACTTGGGAGAGGGGGATCCAGGAACGTGACCAACCTTGTGAGTAATCATAGATAAACGGAACAGCCTGCTTGGGTGTGGGAAGCTGACCCATATTCCCGGCATTTGTCAGCCATTTGATTCAAGGGGCCCCTTCCACAGTAATGTTCATTTAAACTGTTTCCAATAGGGACCATAGAGAAGGTACAACAGACAGGACTTTTTCCTTGCACCAGGTTTAACAGGGTTCCCGGAGCACCACCCGGAGTAATGCCTGAATATTTCAGGGTATGACCCCAAAAGACGGGAAAAACAAAGTTTAAAATTCAAGAAACAAACTGTCTTCACGGCACTCCATTAAAGAACCTTGCCAGGGCCATTTAACTAAGATTACACTTTCTGAAACATTTATCTTTTATACTTACACAATGCTAACTAGTACCTGAACACATGGCAGGCAGAGATGGCATGGGAGATGGAGCTGGTCACACACAGCCCACCTGGATTCCAACCACAGTACCCCATAATGATCCTGAATCCCCCAGGTATGGATGACTGAGCTGAGAGTGAGGAGTGGGACTTAGCTGGGTGTAGCTCCAAAGAACATGAATCAAGAGGCCCTGAAGAACTAAGGTGTGGCTGGTTTTCTGCCATAATCCCCCAAACCCAGGGCCTCAAAGCTAATTCACAGGGGCTGGAGCAATAGTCCAGAGGGGAGGGCTTTTTCCTTGCAAGGGGCAGCCCAGTTCCAATCCCTGCCATCTCGTATGGTCCCCAGGCACCAACAGGAATAATTACTGATTGTGGAGGAAGAAGTAACTCCTGGGTGTGAACCAAAAAGAAAAAAAAAAGTCAAGACAGAGTCACAACAAAGAATAAGTCAATGGTGATCCTTTACAGCCCTGAGCAAAGAGGATTTTTCTTTCGCCTTTTAATTCCCATTCCTCCTGGCTTTCACCAGAAAATCCAAAAAGTATTTGTTAACATACACATTAAGTTTAAATGCCAGGACCCTGGCATAGATTTTCCCTTATAGACTGACATCACAGAGAGTTTGTTAAACATTAAGGGATTATATCCTTGCTGGCTGCCATTTTGTAGCACAGAATCCCATGGTCCAAACACAGCAGACTTTACCAAAGGGTCCTATTTTGACACTGAAAATTGTTATTACGGGATTGAGTTATCCAATATGAATTTTATGATGTTTCCTAAGACGCAAAAGACACACGATGGCCTTCCCACATTTATGACATATAAAAGATTTCACTCCTGTGTGAACTGCCCTATGTTCAGTAAGGCCTGAGGACAGACAAAAGGCCTTCCCACATTACTTACAAACAAAAGGTCTCTCTCCAGTGTGAATTCTCATATGTTCAGTAAGGTTTGAGGACATAGTGAAGGCCTTCCCACATTCCTTACATACATAAGGCCTCTCTCCAGTGTGATTACTCATGTGAACAGTTTGCTGTGAGAAATAAACAAATGCATTTCCGCATTCCTTACATCTCTCCAGTGTAAATTTTCATATGATAAGTAAAGTCTGAGGATATAGTGAAGGCCTTCCCACATTCCTTACAAACATAAGGTCTCTCTCCAGTGGGATTTCTCATATGATAAGTAAAGCTTGAGGATTCCACAAAGGCCTTTCCACATAACTTACATCCATAAGGCTTCTCTCCATTGCGAATTCTCAAATGCCGAGTAAGGCCAGATTATTCAACAAAGGCCTTCCAACATTCCTTACAAACTGGTCTTTCTCCAGTGTGAATTTTCATATGGCAGGTAAGTCTTGAGCAATTAACAAAGGCCTTTCCACAAACCTTACATCCATAAGGCTTCTCTCCACTGTGAATTCTTATATGCCCAGTAAGGATTGAGGAATAAGTAAAGGCCTTCCCACATCCCTTACATATATGAGACCTCTCGTCAGTATGAGTTTTCATATGCCCAGTAAGGGTTGAAGATCGAGTGAAGCCCTTTGCATGTGCCTTATATTTATGAGGTTTCTCTCCAGTATGACTTTTCCTGTGTCTAGAAAGGTGTGAGGAGTAAGCAAAGACGTTCCCACAGTGCTCACACAAATATGCTTTCTGTCCAGTATGAATTCTCCGATGTATTAAGGGGTCTGAGGGTCGAGTGAAGTCCTTCACACAGTCCTTACATGTATGTGGTCTCCCTCCAGTGTCGATGTTCATATCATCACAAAGTAGGACTCTGGATTCGAACCATGCCCTTGCTGCTGACACTTCTGTGGATTCTGTCCACTGTGAAGTTCTAAGGGAACATCACAGTCCTGGGAACACGGGGACGCTCCCCTCATTCCTTACTCTTGGACAGGGTCAATCCACGGTGACTTTGATTGTGTACCTTTCAGTGTGAAGGACTCACTATAAACAGTGCTCCTCTCCCACATTCTAGGGTCTGCCCTAATGTTGGGGTTTGTGTCCGTGGACCATGAACAACAGACTGTGTGAACCTTTTCCCAGTGGAGGGCTTTTTCAGAGTGAGGTCGCTCTCTCCATTCTCATCACCCTCAGAGGCCATCCTGTGTGTCTTGGCATCCCCATGGGGCTGAGGGCACAAATGATCACTCGAGACTTTTTCACAGTGCAAAGGGTCAGAGACATTCCACTCAGGCTTGATGCTTCCCTGTAGAACAGCAGAGGATTCCAATTATCGTTCTATGCCTTAAGAGTCTCCATGTCAAAAGAAACTGATACCTGCAGATTGATTTCTAACATTTGCACCACACCAATGCAAGCCCCGACAGGTGGATGACATTACCATGGAGTAACCTAATGTTTCTGTAAGACACACATGCAAAATTGATGAATTAGGGACCATTATTTGTTTAAATATTTTTTCAACTCAATGAACAGGTACAAATAATTCCCTCCGCAGAAAACTGATGCACCAGTTTCAAGAGAATATAAAACACACTAAACTCTGCTTTCAGTTCTAGTTCAATGTGCAGTGGAGGCTGGGACGCATCTGTGAAGAAAAGGTGAATCCCACACTGCTGAGACTGACCACAGAGGCCATTGAAAACATCTCACCACAAGCAGATTCCTTTCAAGATCAATGGCTTTTTCTGTTCTGTAGTTTGTTTTCTTTTGGGGGCGGGGGTACACCATGCAGTGCTCAAGGATTATTCCTGGTAGGTCTTGGGAAACATATGGAATAATTTGGATGGACCAGTTTAAAAGAACAGGTATTTTCATGATTACCATTTGTAGATACTTTCAATCAAATGAAAAAACACGGTATTTGCATGAAACATATTATAATTTTCTTTAGGTTTTGAGCAGAGATGTCAGCACCCAGTGAAGATAAGGGTCCTCTACCTCAAGCATAATACTCTGAATTTCCTCCTGGCCATGCACAGCCCTGCACTTTAAAAATAACATGCTGGTATTTTTAAATACACTCTGTGACTGAGTTCCCAAATCAAATTGCTGAAAGGCCAAATCCTGAAGCCATGCTTTGAGTTCTGAAAACAAACACAACATAAAATGTAAGAATTCCTCGAGTGGAACATCCTTAAACAGTCAGTACAGCCTGAGGATATCTCTATGGTTCTCACAGTCTAATGTATTCCACAGAAAAGGGAAGATCCCTGGGCAGAATCACTGTGCGAAGACTGGCAATTCTACTAGACATCTTTTGTGTTTTTGTCTGTTGAACCTACGCAGTGATGCTCAAGGATCTAAATGGGATGCTGGTTATTGAACCAGGTGGACAGTGCATAGGACAAGGGCATTTCCTGCATTACTATCACTGAGAGCCAAATAGCATTGTTATGGCCTCAGTTATTAACTGGAAAAGGCACAAAATATTTTGAAAGTACAGCGACATTATAGGCTGTACAGACAGGCGGGTAAGGCAAAGACGGGGGGGGGGGGACAAGGAGCGAGAATTCATGGACTGGCAGATGAGGAAGAATAATGTCAAGAAGGTAAAGCGCAAGATTATTCCGTGACAGACAATCCATGGGAGTAAAGGGCAGCGTGAATGCAGCACAGATGCCTGGATCCAGGAACCCAAGGATATCAGGGTCAGCATGGAGTTTCACATGTGCTTAGGGCACCCACAAACTGCCCAGGGCCTGAGCCATGGAGTGTTCTCAGACACTCACCTGCATGCATGCCTCTCCTCCCCAGCCTCAGGGTTCCTACTTCCAGCCAGGAGATCACTGCAGGCTTCACCCTAGAATGCCCTGAACCTCACAGAGATGGAGCATGGATTAGTGACAAGGAAAATGTGACAAGTAAACCCCATGTGTCCCTATAAAAATAGAGTCAATTACTGGAAAGTCTTGAACAGATTCTGCACTTCTAAAATGCTCCAGATTTGGAGTTATCCAAGAGCTAAGATTCAGGTCGTAATTTAAGAGTGAAATATGGGGCCCAAGAAAACACCACAAATAGTATAGCCCTGGTCTCGCAAAGGGCCAACAGGGGTTTGATCACATTGCAGTATGTATTATTTTTTTTCTCTAGTTTGGGATCCTCACCTGGGGATGATCAAGGCTTCTTCCTGACTGTGTACTCAGAAATCACCATTGGTGTTGCTTGAGGACCACATGGGATGGTGAACTTCAAGAAAAGTATCATGCCCTGTGTACTGTCACTCAAGGCTCGGCATAACATGCAATGAACTGTGCTGCGTGAACTGATGCCTGAGTGCAGTAAACCCCAAAGCTCAACAAATCCAAAGATGGCCAAACACGACCAAAGTCCCAAATTGGTTTTTAAAATAAACATAAAGGGATGCAGACAGACAGCACAGCAGGTCAGGCACCGGCCTTTCTCAAGGTCAGTTAAAGTTCGATCCTGATATTCACCAGGGTTTTTCAAGCCACCAGCTGTGATCCCTGACTGCATAATCGAGAGGCAAATCCTGACTCGTGATGAACCAAGAACCACTGGAAGTGACCACGAGCACTGAAATAGAGCAACATCTGATGGGGTGAGGCCCTAAGAAATAAATGAGCTATGTTGGGAGCAATATTACTGCAGGGAGGACACAGACACTGCAAACACATACAGAATTGATGCCCACCAGCACACAATGTCCAGGACCACAACCAAGATGAAGAACTGAATACTCAGCCAGAAATAATCCCTAAGTGTTTATGAGTATAACCCCCAAACCAAATGAAAACAAAACAAAAGGGAATGCCCTCCACAGAGACAGGTTGGGCAGGGGGTAGGGGTGGGAGGGATACTGGGATTAGTGGTGGTGCAGAATGGGCACTGGTGGAGGGATGGGTACATGCTCACTGTATTACTGAAATCCAAGCAAAAAAAAATTTAAGTCTGCACTGTCCCTCATGGTGTTTCACTAATAAAAATTTTTAAAAAATAAAATAAACAAAATGAAGATGAATTAACTGAAGTTGTGGGCCTGGTGCAATATCACCAGGATTAAGACAGCAACCTTTTAAGCTGCCAAACGTGTTCAATCCTCAGAACTCCATGGTCCCTGAGCACCCCCGGGAGTGATCCCTCATCACAGAGACAAGAGAATTCAGGTTGTGCCCCGAATATAAGCAAAACCAAAATAAATACACATAAATTATGTGTAGAACAAGAAGTGATCAGAGAATTCATCATTGACAGGAACCAGGAACTTTTTAGAGACCTGAGCGATGGTACAGCATGTGGGGAGCTTGCCATGCACGGGGCTAATCTGGGTCAATCCCCAACACTCAAGATTCATGCAAACCCACAGAGAGTGATTCCTATGGACAGAGCTTAGAGTAAGTCCCGGCCATCGCCAGGTGAGCACCAACAAGAAAACAAGGAAGGAGCTAGAGAAACAGCTACTGCATGGCTGTCCTTGCAAGGACAGTCACAGCTACTGCCTGACAGTCACAGTCACGGCCCGGCACAGGGAGCCAACACGGGTCTTTCCAGACAAGGTCGGCCCCATACTGCTCTCACCAATGGCCAACAGGTGCTCATAGGTCTCCAGCATCACATGCTTGTAGAACTTTTTTCGAGAGGCATCCAAGCACGTCCACTCCTCTGGGGTGCAGCGCACAGCCACGTCGGAGAAGGTCACCGTGTCCTGAGCCGGCATACAAAGAGGGTAGGAGTCAGGGTCTGTCCTCACCCTGTTCCCTGGGCTATGAAGCCCGGGCCCTGGGCCCTAGAGGCGCTCAATGTCTGTCTCCTCGGGACGAACCAGCCTCCACCCGCACTCCTGGTAGACGGGTCCCAGCTTCTCTGTAAGACAGCGCATCTACGAAAATGTGAGGACGCTCTACCAGAAGGTTCCTGAAGGTGGCAGACTTGCTCCTGACCCCAGAGGATTCCACCACTGCTCCTATGAGCATTGCATAGAGAGACAAATGAGCACACAATCAGTGGGACCCAAATGAGTGAACTTGCTTTCGCTCAAAACACTAAACATACACCCCCTGCATCCCACAGCCCATGCTCTAGGGAGAAAGGGATACTCAATGTCCAGCACCTAGTGAAAGCTGTACATGCACATATGTGCCTGTTGGAATCTGATCATGATTTAGGGCCACCCCAAATGCCTCTCAAAAGTGTCTTAAGACCAACAGCTCTGCTGGCCCCAGAGATCCTTTGCTTTGTCTCCCTGGGACCGGCGCATGCCGAGAACTGCAAAAGGAGCAGTGAGTGAATACTAGACTATGTGAGAGAGCAGGCCAAGCTCTCCAGAGTGAAAATGACAAAATAGGGGAAAAATTGTTCTGGGGCCGGAGTCACTGTAGCTGCAAGGGCATAAACAAGGCCAGCGCACCTGGGGACCCATGATGCACATCAGGTGGAAATCCCGAGCACAGAGCCAAGAGGAAGCCCTGAGCATCTCCCCTGTGGCACAAAAATAAATATGAAAAGAAAAAAAGCAGCATGATTGCGTAACAGGACTGTAGGTTAGGGATATTGGGTAGGGCTGGTGATCCCCGTCATCCCATTGGATCCTCTAAACACTGCCAGGTGAAATGCCAGAGTGCAGAGCCAAGTGTATAATCCCCGAAATCACTGCGTGTGGCTCCAAAAACAAAACAGAATACTCAGACACCAGCCTTTGACACCCAGCACCCCATATGGTCCCTGAGTCATCCTTGAGCATCAGTAATCTTTTCTTTTTTTATTTTTATTAGTGAAACACCATGAGGTACAGTTGTAGATTTACAATGTTTTTGTGCTTGGATTTCAAATATATAAATGATCAAATACCCATCCCTCCACCAGTGCCCATTTTCCAACACCACGGGTCCCAGTATCCCTCACATCCCCCATCCCCCCATCCCCACCTGCCTCTGCGGCAGGGCATTCCCCTTTGATCTCTCTCTCCTTTTGGGTGTTGTGGTTTCTCAAAGAGGCATTGAGAGGCAATCATGTTTGGTTTATAGTCTACTTTCAGCATGCTTTTCCCATCCTGGGAGGATCCACCCAACACCCTTTATTTGGTGCTCCCTTTTCTATCTGAGCTCCCTTTTCCCCTAACATATGTGGCTGGCCTCCAAGCCATGGAGCAAACCTCCTGGTACTAATCCCGGCCACTCTTGGGTGTTAGTCTCCTATTTTTTTACTTTATGTTCCCCAGATGAATGCAATCTTTCTATGTCTATCCCTCTCTTTCTGACTCATTTCTCTTAGCATGATACTTTCCATGTAGTACCACTTGTATATCAAATTTCCTGACTTCATCTTTTCTAACAGCTACATAGTACTCCATTGTGTAGATGTTTGTAAATTTCATGACTTCATCTTTTCTAACAGCTACATGATCCTGTTTAGATGTACCAAATAATGTGTAGATGTACCAAAGTTTCTCTAACCAGTCATCTGTTCCTGGGCACTCAGGTTTTATCCAGATTCTGGCTATTGTAAAGAGGAGCACCAGTAATCTATGAGGTGGGAGTGGTCCAAAAGCCAAATACAACGGAATTGACACGTGGCCTCATACAGCAGAGAGCCGGGTGCTCCCACATGGCAGCAGGATCCTTCCTGAGGAAACTGAGATCCAGATAGGCCAGGAAGCCTGATGCACCTGTCACTGCATCACCTCATTTTGTCACTTTCCTCCTACCTGGGGTAGGTGTGCCCGATGGCACCTCACCACCATCTTCTCTTGCCGGTTTTTCCAAAAGATCAGTGACCTGGAGGAGAAGTCAGAATTGTGAGCACTGGAGAGAAGAAAAACCCCAATTTCTGAACAGACACGGCCTCGGGCACTGGCTCACAGACCCGCCTGGGAGACACTGCCTAAAGCTTCTGTCTCCCCAGGAGAAGCAAAATGGGTTGGCATCTGTGCTGTCTTTCACAACAGAAGTTCTAGGCTTGGCATCAAGAGAGAAAAGTCGGCCCTGCCTTGATCTGGGATCTAATATCTCCCGGATCCTACAGAAGTTTCTCATAGGCTCAGCCAGTTAGGACTCTGAGGCCAGGATATCACATGCATCAGCAACCCCTTCTGTCATCCTGAGAGAGTTACATTCTGGGCTATGATTGCCTGTGGAATCCCCTCTCTTCTTAAAAAAAAAAAAACAGGGGCTGGAGTTCTAGAACAGTGGGTAGGGCATTTGCTTTGCAAGTGGCCAACCTGGGTTCGATTTCCAGCATCCCATATGGTCCCCTGAGCACCTCAGTAGTAATTGTTGAGAGCAGAACCAGGAGTAACCCCTTGCATCCCGGGTGTGAGCCAAAAAGCAAATAAATAAATAAACATTTTTTTAAAAAAAATTTCTATAAACCCTTTTACTCTAGTATACACAGACACACACACACACACACACACACACACACACACCCTTTACCCCCCAGTACTCACTTTGATAGCCAGGGGTCTGGACAGAAATTTGCAACTTGATGTGAGGAAGCAGATATTCCTATTCCAACATACAGTAAACCTGTTAGGATTATTGTGTTGCTGACACTAATCAATCCTCTGCATCCCCATGGCCCTCAGAGCACTGCCAGGAATGACAACTGAGGCCAGAGCCAGAGTAAGCCCACAGGGTATCTCCAGGAATGTAGAGCACCCCATTCCCCACACCAAAAATAGCTCAAAAAGGAAAGTATCACTGGCAAACCCTGGTCACCTGCAGATCCACTGCCCCAGCCCGAACCACGAAGGCAGCCAATGAAAAAGCTGGACGGCAACAGGGTCTCTTGCCATTGTGGAGGGGGGGACTTTGGCTCTGCTCCTCAAAGTGAATCTGAAGATTCTACAGCAGTGAAACTTGGGCAAGGTCCCATGAGTCAGCTGGAGGGTCCGGACTGCCAAGTCCCCAACCTCGGCCGGTCCTGTATCCCTAGGCCGCAACCCCCACGCTCAGCCCCGCACCCACCCTCTGCTTCCCCAATACGGAACTGAAGGTGACCGTGGCCACAGTGGCATCCCAGGATCACGCACTCACTGCGACCCCCACATCCCACTAAAGCCCCCGATGAACCTCCAAAAGCTCCACGCACCCAAAAGACTCCATCATACCTCAGCAACTGCCTGGATATCGGGGAACACAAGAAAAACCAGCGTGAGAGGCCCCTTGAGCTGGCGTGGTCCCGCGGCTCAGTGTGGACATGGGGAGGCATGGGACGCTCATGGTAGGCCACCCCCAACCTGCAACAAGACAAAATCGGGCTTCAGAGTCCCGCTTCCTCGCTTGGGTCCTACTTCATCCTTCACCCACGTGAACAAGGACTCTCTGACCCCGTTTCCAGGAAGAGAAGCACCAGGAAGGCCCCACTGTGATGTCACTTCCGGTTCTACAAGCAACCTTAAAGGGCCAGACTCCAGATGTGCAGAGAACCATTATCCCCACCCAGGTGAATCAGTGGCTTGAGGGGGATGGATTCACATAAGAGAGTGGAGAGGCAGCTGCTGGATTGGGAGCTTGGGAAAAAGAAGAAGTCCCCTGATGCTTTACTGGTCAGTCAAGTGTAGAGTCAATGCTCTCACACACAAGGCCCTCAGGAAAACTAAAACAGGCTGATCCAGGTAAAACAGACAGGTAGGGAGTGGGTGGGGCACAGGACAGTGAGTTTCTCAGGATTTTGATTTTTTATGGGGGTTTGGTGTGGGCCCGCAAGGTTCTGAGGACCATTAGAAAAGCCTAGGATTGAAGCTCATCTGCCACAAGGAAGGCAAGTTTCCATTTTTAAAAAAAATTAAATAAAGGGCTGGAGAGATAGCACAGGGGGTAGGGCGTTTGCTTTGTATTTGCCCAACCCGGGTTCAATTCCCAGCATCCCATATGGTCTCCTGAGCACGGTCAGCAGTACTTCTGTGTGCAGAACCAGGAGTAACCCCTGTATATCGCCGATGTGACCCAAAAAGCAAAAAGAAAATTAAATTAAAATGTTATGTTCTCTCTCTGAGTAAAGCAAGTTCTAAACCCCCTCTGTTTATTCTCTGGCTGAACTACTTCATAAAAGTTTCCTGTAATTGTACACCCCACAACCTGACACCCCAAATTTCTGCCAGTGTTCTCCTCCCATTCTGTGATAATGAGTGATGTGGAAGCAAGATTCATCTCGGTACTCCACTAAGGTTGCATCTGAAGGAATCTGCCGAATCATCAAATTGAGGCTGTTCTGATTTCTTTCCTTTTTTTATGTTTTGGGGGTCACAGTTGACAATGCTCAGGGGTGACTACTGGCTCTATACTCAGGAATGACTCTTGGCATAATTGGGGGATCTTATGGGATACCGGCGAAGGTACCCAAGTCTGCAGAATTCAAGGTAAGTGCCCTAAGGGCTCTGCAACTGCTCCAGGCCCCAGGCCGCATGGTTAATCCTTAATTCCCCACATCTAAAATGGAAGCAAACCCAAGGGTGGAAATTTCTTACAGAAACAGGCCTACGGAGGAACAGAAACTCCCTCGAAGCGGCATTTCCTGGCGTGTAGGGGGAACTGCCATTGCCGAGTTCCCCACCCTTAAGATTTCCAGCCCTTGGGTTTGATTCAATGCTGCGGGTCATTAAGAATGAAGTATGCAGCCTGGGACCATAGTGGGATAACAGTGGGTAAGGCCTTGCATCAGTTTGGAGCTCTTGCGCACCGACAGGAATATTTAACAATTGGCGTGAACAATCACTGAGCATTGCTCTGTGTGGACCCCCCCAACCAGATGCTTTCCGCCGTCCAGGTTCCCCCCCCCCCCCAGCACACACTGACAGACCCCGCAAGAGTCTCTGGCTTCTTAATTAGTGTTCAGAAGTTGCTATTCCTAGTGGGGTTTGACGGAACATAAAGAAACATGATCTTCGACCCCTCCCCACCCACCATACTGACTCTCTGGGCAAGTGACACTGGGTTCTTCATTGGGGAGGGGGTTTGGTGGCCACAGCAAACCTTCTGCGGGCAGTCACCTTAAATAATGCCGGGAATTGACCTGTCTTGAGCACAAAGCATTGCCTCCCCCCACATCTTCTGTCTCGAAGAACCCCATCTGAAAGGTTTCCTCTCTTGGTCACCCCATACCTCATCACCCTACATTTCAATAAAAGTCCTTCCTCTGTTCCATGTGCAGCTGATGAGGTCGAAGCAAGATTCAGATCGTTACCCCGGGCCTGAGGTGAAGGAATCCCCTGACAAAGAAACTGAGGTTATGGTTTTTGTTTGCTAGTTTCTGGTTAGGGGCCACACCTGGAAATGTGCCGGGGTGACTCCTGGCTGTTCTTTCCTTAATTACTCCTGTAGGTGCTCAGGGAACTATATGGGGGGGCCTGGGTTCAGACCCGGTTTAACTGCTGCAAGGGGAGGGCTTTTCTACCCACTTTCCTCCTACTCTATTGCCTGAGGCTTGATCCGTAATCAATGAAGCAAAACCCAGCTCTGGAAATCTTCCCTGTATACCCGGGAAGAGACACTTCCTCTCCGTCGCCACAGTTGGCACTGTGGAGTGTTTCTGTCTTTGCCCAGGGTCCTTTCTCTAAGGAATGTCCACCCCTGGCCTCACCCCCTTCCATAACCTACTGAAGCTCCCCAGGACTCTCCACGCTCTCTGCAGAGAGACCCCAGATCCTTGCCCAAGTCTGCAGCCCCAACACTGCCACACCAGTGCCCTGGCTTTATTTGGGGGTGGCCAAAGCAGAACTAAAGCTGTGGGGGGTGCAAGGCTTTTTATGGTGTGGGGGATGGAACTCAGGTTGGCCAAGAGAAGCCAAGAGATTCCTCAGAGTTCTGTCTCCTTTTCCCGACCCTTTTCCCCATCATGGTCATCCTCACACATCTTCCCCCTCCATACATTTTTTGCTCTTTGGGGTCACACGGGATATTGCACAGGAGATACCCCTGGCCCGGTACTCAGGGATTACTTGTCGCGGTGCTCAGGTGACCATATGGGATGCTGCATATCAACCCTGTGTCGACCACGTGCAAAGCAAACACCCAACCCGCTGTGCATTTGAAAGGACACCAAACATTCTCTTACTCCCTGCCAGAGTTCTGGGGATTCCTTAGATTTGAGATGTTCAAAACATTATGCTTGTGGCACTTTAGTAGTAGCCACAAAGTACACTTTCTGCACTCCCCACAACCTTGTCCAAACAAAATAGGTTCCACTGAGAAATCCCGTTCTGACATTGTAAATTTTTATTAGTCATTCAATGTGAATTTTACCATGTTTCCAAAGATCAGAGGGAAAAAGGTCTTTCCACATTCTTTACATACATAAAGTTTTGTTGTGTAAGCCTTTGATACGAGCAGTAAGGTCTGAGGATCTAGTAAAGTGGCTGGAGATGTAAATAAAGGTCTCCCCGCATTCTGTACATGTATATGGTTTCTGCCCAGTGTGAATTCTCCTGTGTACTGTAAGTTTTGAGGATCAAGTAAAGGCCTTCCCATAATCCTGACATATATGGCTTCTTTCCAGAATGAGTTTTCACATGCATGGTCAGGGCTGAGGACTGAGTGAAGGTGTTACCAAACACCAACATTTATGAGGTTTCTCTCCACTCTGAATTTTCATGTGTAATGAGGAGTGATGGGTACTGAAGAGCTTTCCCACAGACCTCACATATAACAGGCTTTTCTCCAGTATGTATTTTCTTGTGCTTAAAAAAGGCTTGAGTAAGAAGCAAAGGGCTTCCCACTGTCCATACATACATATTGTTTCCCTCCAGTATTAACTCTGCTATGTATAAGAAGGTATGAGGATTGATGAAAGACCTTCCCACATTCTTGACATGTATATGGTTTCTGTCCTGTGTGGATGTTCATATGGTCACACTGGGGTGATGCTGGACTCAAAGTCTGTCCTTACTGCTGACATTCCTGAGGATTCTGTCCACCTGTGTGGGTTTCTAAGGAAATGTCAAGGTGTCGAGGACCTGGGAAGGCTCCCCCACATTTCTTACACTTGGACGGGTTTGTACCATGGTGACTTTGCTTATGAGACTGTCAGTGTAAAGGACTCTCTATAAACTGACCTCTCCCACCGTGCAGGGGCTTCTACCCTGGGGCGGTTGGTGTCCATGGACTGAGCAGAACAGTCTCTGAGTAGCTTTTCCCAGGGGAGAGCTTCTTTGCAGCAAGGGCACTCACTTCCTTCTGGTCACCCAGAGAAGACATCCCACCTGTCTTGGAATCCTCATGGGGCTGAGGATACAACTAGTTTCTCGAGATTCTGTCACAGTGTGCATGATCAGACAACCCATCCTGGATGGCTGCTTCCCTGAAGAACAGCAGAGAATGCTTCCAATTAGTGTGCTGTTCCTGAGAGTCACCTTGTCCCGGAAATTCTACGTCTGCAGGTTGGTTTCTAACATTTAACCCCCTTGACTGAAATTCTGACATGTGACCTGATTTTCCAAGCAACGACTAATGTTTCAATAAGATGGACAAGCAAACTTGACCGATGCGGGGTCACATAGCTATATAAATTTTCTTTCAACTCAATGAACAAACACAGTAAGTGGAAATAACTCCCTCTGCAGAAAAATGAAGTACCAGTTTAGACGGAAAATAAAACGGACCTGAGACTGGGTTTGGTTCCAGCTCAGTGTGGAGCCCAGGATACATGTGAAAAGGTGAAGATGCATCCCCACACACTCAAGACGGACACTGTGAAAACACCTCACCTGAAGCAGATTACTCTCCAGGATTAATGAGTTTTTTGTTTCTTGTTCTGTTTACTTAGGTAAGGGAGAGGGTCACACCAAGCATTGCTCAGGGATTCCTGCTGCTGGGGCTCTGAGGGACATGTGGGGTGCTGATATGGAGTCCAGGTCTCCTTCCTGGTGCAAAACAAGCGCCATTCCTAATGCAAAATCAATAGTGCTGCACCATCATGTTCTTTTCAACAACCGCCACTTGTCTTTGCTGTCTATCAAATGTAAAATCACAGTATTACACCTATATTAAAAAGTTATTATGGGGGTCAGAAGCATGGTACAGGATTAGGGTGTTTGTCTTGCACGCAGCTGACCCAGGTTCAATCCCGAATATCCCATATGGTCCCTTAAGCATCGCTAGGAGTAATTAGTGAGTGGAGGGCCCAGAGTAACCATTAAGCATCGCTGGATATGACCCAAAAAGCAAAAAAATAAATAAATACAAAGATATTTTTTAGGTTTTGGAATTACTGATTTTATGCAGAAACAGTGTTGGAATGCAAAGATACTGTGTTGCGTGAAGTTAGGCATAAAAAGAAATACAAACAAAATGATGTCACTCATATGTGTAACAATGGATGCAGAAACTTACTGTAAAGGGTGGGCTTAAATCATTCCCTGATTCCAGTGTTTAGAGACTGTCATCAGAGACATGCCAACGAGACTGGCTGCTTCCCTGGAGAACAGCAGAGGAGGATTCCAATTATTTCTTGATTTCTTGAGTCTCCATGTCAAAAATTGTCGAGCCCTGCAGGTTTCGTGTCTCACATTTCCACCAGGCAAATACAATTACTGATACATGTATGGCTTTTCGTGGAATGACAAAATGTTTCTGCAAGAAGGACATGCAAAATTAAGAGAAGTGTTGGTCATTAACGTGTGTCCATTTTTTTCTCAACTCAATGACGAACACATTAAGTGGAAACGATTTCTATACAGAAAAAGGAAGCACCAGTTTCAAGCAAATAAAAATACACCCGAGTCTGGGTTCTGGTATGGAACTTAGGATGCATGTACGAAGGCAAGGCTGAATTCCCACAAAGCTGACAACGCAGGGGCCATTCAAAACATCGAACCTAATGAATTAATGTCAGGATCAATGAGGTTTTTTTGTTTGTATTTATTTGTTGGGGCAGTGTCACACAAAAGAGTGCTCATAGATTACTCCTAGTGGGGCTGTGGGGACCATATTGGGTGCTGGGTATAGAACCTGGTTCCATCCCTGGACCAAGCAGTGCACTTCCCTCTGCACTACTACTAGGACCAACAAACCAGTTCTTTTCAACAATGACCACCTGTGCTTACATTCTATAAAAGAAAAATTCAGTATCATGTTGGTATTTAAAAAAAATGAATGTCTTTAAATCTCGAAACTACTGATTTTCGCACCCAATGAGGCTAAGAGTCTATGACTCTTGTCATAATGCTGTGGATTTCCTCCCTGCGGTGTCAAGAGTCTGGAGATCTGCTGACAGCAAAGGATGACAGGTGCCCCCATTCAAGCCACATGCTTGGTCCACTGAAAATACCACCGGCATAGTAATATTTATTCTGAACATGAAAATATTTCCAGCTCAATTGTAATCGATAACCCTGTTGTACTGCATGAAAATGTGGTAAACTGAATCCCAAATTTGGGGTTTGAGTTCTGAAATCAAACAATACAGAATGTAAGAGTTACTCAGTGGATAGTAGAATGAGGTCCAGCAGATAGCGGACATCTTGGTAGTTCTCACAGTCCAAACAGGCCCACAGAAAAGGGTAGATCTTATGGTTGATCACTGTGAGGAGCTAGGTATTACCCAAACTAGCTTTTGGGTTTTGTATTTTGACCAGACCAGATACTGGGACCACATGGAATCCAGGGGATCAAAAATCAGTCAGCGGCCTAAAATGCAAGTGCGCTCCCTGCTATCCATGTCCTGATCCAAACTAATTTTGATACGGACTTATTCATTATTTTAAAACAAAGGCAAAATATGACTAAGAGGAACACGAGAGAACAGCAGAGAGACCATGTGCTTAGCTTGAGGGAGACAGACTCAGGTCTCAGATCCCTGAACACCTTGGGTACAATTCCTGAGCGCACGGCCAGGAGTTACACCTGAGACCCACGATGAGTCACGTGTGACTATGCCTGGGCCCAAAACCTAAACGACGATAAACTTCTTAGATACTCAAAAACATCTAATGATCCGAGCGCAAAGATAACCATGGTGTTAGAGAGGGCAGAGGGGGTCCGGCTGCTCCAGAAAACGGGACCTGGAGATTCAGGCTGAACATCCACCCTGGTGAGGCACATACAGGAAGACTAAAGGCCGAGACTCCCATGGACTATTGTACACACCTGACAGATAAGGAAGATTAACGACAAAGCCAGGAAATTAAAGTGCAGATTATTCCATGATGGACAGTCCAGGGGGATGAAGGGCAGGACAAACTTGGCACAGATGCCTGGATCCAGGAGCTTGAGGCCCCATGGCCTCAAACAGCAGAGAGCCGGACACTCAGGCTTGTAGCCAAATCCCACATCTTCTTCCTAAAACAACCAAAGACCTGAGAAGCCTGTGCGCTCTGGTCACTGCACTGGGTCATCTTGTCGCTCTCATTCTTTAGGATGGTGTGTCAGAGGGTGCGTCACCATCTTCTGCCTTTGTTTTTCCTGTTGATCAGCAGGAGGCTCCATGGAAAGACCTGAGCCGTGAGCACCAGAGGAGCACAGCCAGCCCCTTCCCCCAAAAGGAAGTCCCTGCATTGGAGCAAGAAATGTAGTGACTTGCCAGATACTTGGTCACTGGCTCACAGACCCATCCACAGGGATACACTGCCAGATGCTCCTACCTCTCCAGGGGACAGAGAAGTGGGTTGTGACCAGGCTGCCTGTTGGGATAGGAGGGCTAGTCTCAGCCTACAGGGGAGGAAACTACAGCCCTGCCAGAGCCCCGGGAATCCACTATAGGTCCTACAGGAAGGTCCCTATGGCCAGGGACTAACTCTGAGGCCAGGAGGTCCCGTGCAGAGACAGTCCCTGCAGGTCACAGTGACAACAGGCCCATTAGTGGCTCTGCTGTGGGGACAGCTACAGGGACTCGGTGGAAAAAACTTCAGCTGCCCTCTTGCAGAATGGATGGGGACATGTGCCTGGGAACTCTCTTCCAGGGAACAAGGTCACTTCTGGGCTCGCGTGAGCCCCAGGCAGTCCCATGTCTGATCTGCTGGATCTAGGCCATCCTGGTCATAATTTACTGTAATCCCGAATCAGCACATGAGCCTCCTCCAGCACTTGCTCCTATTTTGTAGGATCAGCTCTGAAAACCATGTAAACAGTGTCTTGTATCACAAAATTATCCAGATCGTCAGGGTGTTTACTATGAACCATGATTTTATGTGTGTCTGGAAACTAGAATTTCTGGAGTGAGTCTACTTTTATTTTTTCTTTTTGGGTCACACCTGGCGATGCACAGGGTTTACTCCTGGCTCTGCACTCAGGAGTTACTCCTGGAGGTGCTTAGGGGACCATATGGGATGCTGGGAATCGAACCTGGGTCGCCAGCGTGCAAGGCTAACGCCTTACCTGCTGTGCTATATCTCCAGCCCCAAGGAGTGAGTCTACTTTTAAACCATGAATATTATATCTTGTGGATTGGTGTGGTAATACAGCAGGTAAAACATTCACCTTGCATTTGACTGACCCAGGTTCAATACACTAGCACATATATTGGCCCCTGACCCCTGCCAGAAGTGATCCCTGAGCTCAGAGGCAGAAATAAGCCAAGGACAATGAAGGGTGTTTACCAAAAATACTGTAACTTCAAAAGGTAACTCTAGTGAAAAAAAACAACAACAACAAATACTCAAGTGTGTATTCTGAGGCAACTTCCCAGGTTGCCTGATGATAAGTATAGTGAGTCAGTAGGTCCCATAGTACGAGGCGTTTGGTGTTCCATCTCTCCAGAGAAACAAAGACACAGGGACCACAACAATTGATGGCCAGTGCACAGTGGGCCTTTGATTCAGAACCGAATAGCATATTTATAGAACATCTGAGGGTGATCAAGGTACAGGACTGCATTTATTGTGATTTACCATTTACAGAGGTCAAGCTTTTCAACAGAGGCAATTCTTTGTGGGGGGGAATTAACTCAAGAAGACGTTCTGTCTGAGAAATTCACTCAGGGGTTATTAGATCTGTATTGCTTCGCTTTTTCTTTGTTTGTACATATTAAAGAATTAAGTTCACTTCTTACTAATATGTGCAGTTATCTGCATACACATAGTAAAAAACATTTCAAAACATACTTCTCTAGGTTCAGGAACTAATGTTAAAAGATGACTGTGCTTTTTCCATAAATTCCACATGGGGTCCTTGGCGCAGTTACCCCATGGGGTTCGATCTCTTAGGTCATGAAGGCTTGGAAAGAAGACCATGCTTTATGATTTCTAGACTGTCCCTTATTGAAGCCAAATTAGCTTTGATGCTTGGCGCAGGTCAAACCAGAGATTCTCAGTGGGATCCAGTTTTCTGCGGTTAGAAAATACGGCAACTGAAGCCTGAGTCAAGTAATTATGATGGATGCCCAGAAGTAAATATATTTTAAAGTCAGTTAAACCTCAAATATTAAGCACTTCATATTAACTTTTTTCCGTTTTGAAGCAAAGAACGTTGCTCTATAGTAATAGATTATAGATTATATAGGTGAGAGGGGAAAGAGAAATGCAAAAAATGACTACAGATACAAAACCAGAGTCACCAGAATGTTTGAGATTATGACTTAAAGATAACCTCGGGGGATTGGGGGTGCTCATAGGAGTACTGTAACCCTCTCTGAGGGGAAAAAAGTTGGCAATTCACTGATCAACCCTAAAACACTTAGGGTTAATATCCAACACTCATGTGTAAATACAAATTCTAGAGTGAAACATTTAAAGCGGGTCCTTAAGCCCCCTTTTCTGTCTTTTTCTATGCTGCAGAAATCCATATTTTCTCTTAAATACTAATAATATCTTTCATTGTTCTCACATTGTATGTGTGTGTATATCTGTGTGTGTCCAGGTGTTTCAATTTTGGACCACAACTGGCAGTGCTCAGGGGTTATTGCAGCTCTGGGATCAGGGCTCAGTCCTACTGGGGCTCAGGGACTATGTGAAATACCAGACGTACATCGAACCTAGGTTGGCCGCTTATAAGGCAAGCACCATACTGGCTGTACTATTCCTCTGGCCCTTTCTAAGTTAATTATTTCCACCGCATCAGGAGTGACCCTGAGCAACACCACAGCAACACCACACACCAGAAGTCAACTATTTCTCTTTTAAAAAGACACATAGGGGCTGGAGAGATAGCACAGTGAGAAGGGCATTTGCCTTAGACGCGGCCGACCCGGATTCGATTCCCAGCATCCCATATGGTCCCCTGAGCACCGCCAGGAGTAACTCCTGAGTGAAGAGCCAGGAGTAACCTCTGTGGATTGCCGGGTGCGACCCAAAAAGCAAAAAAAAAAAAAAGTTTCACTTGCAAACTTCACCCACCCACAGGAAATGAGCCACTGGGTGGCCTTTTCCCATTACAGCAGTCAATCAAAGCACAGAGAAGAACTGGGTCTCCTGCTGCTAGTGCTGTCAGATTTCAGAGGGCTAAGTCCCGCCCTGTGTAGGTCTCTCAGCCGTGCAACCAAACACTTCTGACCCTTCCCGGACCTGGAGGGAATCCTAACTACGGGGAACCTCCCATGATCACTTGTTCACATGTGCGAACCCTGCACCCCGGCACAGACCCCACTCCACTGCCCAAATCCTCTGGATCCCACCAAAGCCTTTGACATACATCAGGAACCGCCTAAATATCAGGAACAAGAAAAAAAAGAAGTGCAAAATCGTGCCCCCAGGTACCCCAGTTCTGCCACTCACAGTGCAGGAGACTGGGAGGCCGCATGTGTTCTGCCACAAAATGGGCCTCCACAGTCCCCCTGTCAAAAGAGCCATCAATTCCTCCCCTACCCACAAAACCATGGTGGCCTGAGCCAGGCAACCACAACTAGAATAGAAAGGATGCTGAAAGTACCACCTCTGTGACATCACTTCTGCACCCGCCAGGATACTTAAAGGGCCATGGTTCAGATGCAGAGAAACCATCTGTGCCCATTCAGGTGAATTGGTGCTTTTAGGTGGCTGGACTGGATAAAGTAGTGGAGAGACAGCTGCTGGAGTGGTGGATCACACAGTGGGAGGCTGGGGGTAAGGACAATAGTCCTGATCCTGTACCGGTCACTCAACCATTACAACAATGCTCTCACACAGAGTCCATCAGGAAAAACATATGTGGGTTGATTCAAGGTCAAACAGGCACGTTGGTACACAGCACCTGACATTGACTTTCGTGAGAAAGTAATCAAGAATGGGTGAAGCAGTGACTCTGAAGCCAGCCCTGGAGATGCAGAGAGGAACTGGCCTAGCACCAGCCCAGAGAGCTGAACACACTGGAAAGGGGAAAAGCCTGGTAAGATCATCAGAGAGCACTGTCCAGCCAACACGCTACCTCTTGAAAACGCCTGACCAGTGGAGTCTTGCCTACAAGAAAAAACACAGGAGGCAGTTTGAGAAACCCAATTTCAAATACAGAGAATGAACAAGAGGGGTAGTACAGTGGGGTGGGCGCTTGATTTGTATATGGTCAATCTGAGTTCAATCCTCAGAATTTCAAATGGTCCCCTGAGCACCATCAAAGTGAAATCCAGGAGTAATCCCTGCGCACTGCCAGGTGTGTACCACCAACAAACATATATACATATATATGGAGCGATAGCACAGCGGTGGGGTATTTGCCTTGCACGCAGCCAGCCCGGCCAAGCCAGGTTCGATTCCTCTGCGCCTCTCTGAGAGCCCTGCAAGCTACCGAGAGTATCTCGCCTGCAACGGCAAGGCCTGGCCAGCTACCCGTGGCATATTCGATATGCCAAACACAGTAACAAGAAGTCTTAAAATGGAGATGTTACTGGGCCCGCTCTAGTAAAATGGATGAACAATGGGAGGACAGTTTTTTTTAAAATATGCATATATATAATATGAAATGGTATCACCCTGCCGCACCCCTCTCTTGACATCAACGATCACTTCTTTGTAGAATGGTGAGATCCTGGTAGTGAATCCGCAATACAGCTCACGGAGGATCCTGATGTATTGGGCTTGTATGCCCTGATTGGCTAGGGCTTCAATGACCGCTTCCGTCTCAACAGAATCAAAGGCCTAATTTAAATCAATGAACGTTAAACAGAGTGGCATCTTGAACTCCCGAGAAACCTCAATGAGCTTGGTTATTGTGTGGATATGGTCGATGGTGCTGAATCCTTTGTGGAACACTGCTTGCTCGCATGGTTGTCCTTCATCTAGTGTTCTGACAATCCTATTTAGGATGACTCGAGTGAACAACTTGTAGATGACAGACAATAGGCAGATCGGGCGATATTTGCCAATGTCATGGATGTCTCCCCTCTTGAACAGTAGTAC
This sequence comes from Sorex fumeus, assembly GCF_029834395.1. Lineage (NCBI taxonomy): Eukaryota > Metazoa > Chordata > Mammalia > Eulipotyphla > Soricidae > Sorex > Sorex fumeus. The sequence continues at coordinate 334,701 of NW_026606225.1, read as the reverse complement.
GGTCCTGCTGGTTTTCCATTGGGACGGAACCTTGCATTCAGATAGGTAGCGAGTGAAGAGCCGAGCCAGTGTATTGATGAGTACTGACAGCAGGTTCTTCAGGTGTTCAGGTCTGACCTTGTCTGGGCCGGGTGCTGTTTGTTTCTTTACCGACGATATGGCGTGTCGGATTTCGGGAGGGAGAATGTTGGGAACGACATATCTATCCTGTGGAATTTTGTATGTAGGCAAGTGGACATGGCTATCCAAGAGAAACTCTTCAGTGCCACCCTCGAGAACATCATGCGACGACTGGAATGGGAAGGAATTGGAGTGAAGATAGATGGTCGGCAACTACACCACCTCCGTTTTGCTGATGACATTGTTGACACCAAACATCCGCCAAGCGGCACAAATGCTGGCCGACTTTGACTGTGAGTGTGGAAAGGTAGGACTACAGCTGAATCTTACGAAGACAATGTTTATGAGAAACAGCCTTGTTCCTGACGCCCCATTCGCTCTCAATGGAATGACCATCTCTGAATGCAACAGCTATGTGTACCTAGGTTGAGAGGTCAACATGACAAATGACCTGGCACCCGAGCTGCGCAGGAGGAAGAGAGCGGCTTGGAACGCCTTCAAGAACGTCGAAGAAATAGCTAAGAGGACGAAGAACCTCCGGCTCTGGGCACATCTCTTTGATTCCACTGTTCTTCCTGCATTAACATATGCCTCAGTGACCTGGGCCCTATGCAAACAAGATGAGAACGCTATTCAGGTCTCCCAAAGAATAATAGAAAGAGCTATGCTTGGAATATCACATTTCACGCAAAGAAGAGAAAGAATCCGGAGTTCTGACATCCGTCGACGATCAAGGATCAGGGACGCTGTCTTATTTGCTAAGGTGTCAACAATCATATGGGCTGGTCACGTAATGAGATTTAAAGACGACCATTGGACTAGAGCTGTTACTGACTGGATTCCACGGGATGTCAAAAGACCGCGTGGCCGCCCACCTACCAGAGGGTCAGACTTCTTCGTCAAGATCATGAACGATCGGTTTGAGGCCCTTCATGTTCCCTGAGCGCAGAGATGCCATTGGGCTACACTAGCACGTGACAGGGACAAATGGAGACGTTACTGGCGCCCGCTCGAGCAAATCGACAACTAACGGGAAGTTAAGTGATATATAATATATGAAGTATTTGTATTATACATAATAAAATCATTTGCTCGAGCGGGCCCAGTAACGTCTCCATTGGATACTTTGTTGTTACTGTGTCTGGAATATCGAATACTCTCGGTAGCTAGCTGGGCTCTCCAAGAGGGGCAGAGGAATCAAACTCGGGTCAGCCATGTTGGCTGCGTGCAAGGCAAACACCCTACCGCTGTGCTATATATATCAAATTTATATGCATATACATGTATGTACACATAAAAACCTAGAGTATATTTTCTGACCTACTTTGGAGCCTATTTTGGCCTTTAAACAGATCTGAATCCTTTTTATCATTCGGGTGACTACGAGATTGATGGAACTTTGGTAATTCCAAATACAGTGCTTATTTTTTTTTTTCTCTGATATTATTGAACTCACAGGTGGAATCCAAGAACTTGACAAACCTTGTGAGTAATCACAGGTAAATGGAAGGGCGGGCTGGTTGTGGGGAGCCTGGGGAGTGCTGGGATGTGGGGAAATGACCCATATTCCCAACATTTGTCAGACATTTGAATCAAGGGGCCCCTTCCATCCTTTCAACTGTCTTTCTACGCACGATAAAGTCCATTTAAACTGTTTCCAGTAGGGGCCAAAGAGATAGGACAGCAGAGAAGACATTCCTCTTGCTTTACCTTTAACAGGGTCCCAGAGCTCCACCAGGAGTAATCCCTGAGTATTTCTGGGTGGGATTCAAAAAGACGGTGCATGCCCAGAACTGCAAACAGAGAAGCTCGTGAATGCGTGACTGTGTGACCAAGCAGGCAAGGTCTCCAGAGCAGAAAGGACAAATTACGGGAAACACATGTCCTGGGATCTGAGTCACCGCAGTTGACAGGGCGAAAACGGGCCAGCACAGTTGGGGACTCGTGATGTGCATCAGGTGGGAATCCAGAGCACAGAGAAAACAAGGTCTGGGCACCTCCACTGTGGCACAAAAATAAACAGGAAAGAAAATAAAGCAGCAGTATGGAGTAATAGAACAGAAGGTCGGGCTGTGAACCCAATCTTCCCATATGGTCCTCCAAGCACTGCCAGGTGCAATGCTACAGTTAAGAACTAAGAATTATTCCCAGAATCACTGGGTGTAGCTCTCCAAACAAAACAAAATACCCTGAGGCAAGCCTTCGTCCCCTACCATCACATATGGTCCCTGAGACATGTCAGGAGTCATCCTTGAGCACTAAAGTATGAGTACTCTTTAAGCTGGGTGTGGTTGAAAAGCCAAATACAACAAAACTGAAACAAACATGGCCTCATACATTAAGTGTTGGGCCCTCCGACAAGCAGGAACAATGCAGGATCCTTCCTGGAACAACTCAGAGACATTTGGCCCAAGAAGACTGAGCGCTCCTGTTACTGCATCACCTTATCTTGTCACTCTATTCCTACCTAGGGATGGGATGTCTGATGGCAAGTCACCATCTTGTCCTGACTCTGATTTTTCTGAATATCAGAGACCTAGAAGAAGAGTCAGAGCAGTGAGCACTGGAGAGGAGCACAACCCCCAGACCTGACCAGGCACACCCTCGGGCACTGGCTCACAGACACACCTAGAGGACACTGCCTAATGCTTTTGTATACCAGGGGAGGCAAAATGGGTTGGCATCTGTGCTGCCTTCCGCAACACAAGCTCTGGGCTTGGTTACAAGGGAGAAAACTCAGCCCAGCATTGGCCTGAGGACTCCTCCCTGGGTCCCACAGTAGGCTCTCACAGGCACAGCCAGGCGCTGACTCTGAAGCCAGATCACGTGACACAGCGCCCCTTGCAGGCTGGCAGCAGGGTTGCCCCGCACAACCATAGCTCAGAATAGTGGCTCTATCACGGAGACAGCCCTTCTCCTCTTAAAAAAACCACTTTCTACACACACACACACACACACACACACACACACACACAAATACACACACCGTTTACCCCAGGTACTCACCTCAATAGACATAGGTCTAGACAGGGCTTTGCAACTTGATGCGAGGAAGCAGAAATTCCTGTTCCGCCAGACTCTAAAACTAATAGGATGTTTGCCTGTTGACACCAGTCAATCCCTTGCATCCCTATGTATCCCTATGGCCCCCAGAGTACTCCAGGCAAAATACTTGAGCCAGGAGTCAGAGTAAGCCCTCCGGGTATATTCACACATGTAGAAGCCCCAATTTCCCACACCAAAAATAACCCCAAAAGGAAACTAAAACCCCAGTTACCTACAGATCCACTACTCCGGATGGCCCCATTATACCTCAGAAGCCATTGAAAAAGCAGGACGGTAATAGGGTCTCTTACAATTGCAGGAGCTGTGACTCTGCCCAAAGTGAATCTGGAGATTTTATGGCAGTGAGACTGGGGCCAAGGTCCCAATGTAGGTCAGCTGAAGATCAGGATGGCCAAGCCCTTGCTGTCGGCAGGTCCCTCACCCCCAATACCCACAGCTCCGTGCTCAGCCCAGTACCCACCCTCCGATGCTCCATCACAGAGCTTTAGGCGATCCTGGCCCAGGGTCACTCACTCACTCACATCCTCCTCCCCTGCACCCCGTCAAAGATACGCCTCGCCTCAGGAATCGCCTGATATCAGGGACAAGTGAAAAACAAGTGCAAAAGTGCCCCCAGTTGACAAGGAGCCGCAGCTCAGTGTGGAGACAGGGAACCGCCAGCCGCTCACAAGAGATCACCCCTATTTTGCCAAAAAGTCGGCCTTCAGATTCCCACTTCCTCTCAGAGGCTCGATTCTATCCTTTACCGACTTGAACAATGACACTGACCCAGTTTCCAGGAATAGAAGCACCAGGGAGGGCTTCCTGTGATATCACTCTGTTTCCGCAAGCAGCCTTAAAGAGCCAGACTCCAGATGTGGAGAGAACCATTATGCCAAACCAGGAGAATCTGTTGTGAAAGGGGGACGGGCTCACACACACAAAGGGGTGGAGAGGCAGCTGCTGTACTTGCCAGTCACACAGTGGAGGGCTAGCGACGGGTAAGAATCCCCTAGTCTCATACTGGGCGAACAATGAGCCAATGCTCTCACACACAGTGAATCAGGAAAATCGCAAAGTAAAACAGACAATAGGGAGCAGGTGGTGCACGTGACAATGAGTTTTTCCAGGAAATAATCAATCAAGGTAGGATGAAAGCAGTTACTCCAAGCCAGAACAAGAGCAGAGAGGAATTGGCCTAGTAGCAGTCCAGAGTGCTGGAGAAATGGTGAATCAGGAGCAAAGGCTCATAGGAACATCAGAGAACACTGTCCAGTCAACAGTCTATGATTGACAACATGCGAGCAGTGAACAAGCACAAAAGGTTCCGCCCCTAAAGCTCGAGTGGCCCCGGCTCTTTCAGGGCAGAGAATGGGAGGCACTGGGCGCTCACGAACCGCCACTCGCGTCCTGACAAAAAATAGGTCTTCACAGTCCACATTCCACAAAGGGCCGCCATTTCCTCCTCTACCATGAGACCAATGGCGGCCTGAGTCTTGCAACCACAATGGGAAGAGAAAAAACATCCGAAGGTCCCTGGCCTGGGACGCCACTTCCACTGCTGCCAGAACCTGAGCCTTAAAGGGCCATGGTCCAGATGCAGAGACCCTTTTTGCCCACCCAGGTGAATGTGTGCTTCAAGGGGGATGGACGGAACAAAGGTGTGGAGAGTCAGCTGTGGAGAGTAGTGGGCAACACAGTGGGAGGCTGGGGATAAGAAGACCCCTGATTCTGTACTGGTCAAACAATGTCCCAACACACAGTCCATCAGGGAAAACACAGCTGGGTTTATTCAATGTAAAACAGGAAAGTTGGTACAATTCACCGGATACTGAGTATCATGGGGAAGTAATCAAGATGCGGTGATAGCAGTGACTAATTGCTAAATCTAAATACAACACTTTTTTCTGTATTATTATTGAACTCAAGGGGAACATGACCAACCTTGTGAAAAATCACAAGTAAACAGAACGGCCTGTTGGGTTGTGGGGAGCTGACCCATATTCCCGGCACTTGTCAGACATTTGATTCAAGAGGCCACTTTCATATGTCTTTCTAAACACAGTAATGTTGATTTAAACCATTTCCAATAGGGGCCAAAGAATAGGTACAACAGATAGAACTTTGGCTTGCACCAGGTTTAACAGGGTTCCCGGAGCACCACCAGGAATAATCCCTGAGTATTTTGGGTATGACGCCAAATGATGGGAAAAACAAAGTTTAAAATTTAAAAAAAAAAAAAACTGCCTTCATGGCACTCTACTAAAGAACCTTGCCAGGGCCATTTAACTAAGATAACACTTTCTGAAATATTTATCCTTTATACTGACACAACGCTAACCACTACCTGAACATCTGGGAGGCAGAGATGACATGGGGGAAGAAGCTGATCACACAGCCCACCTGGATTCAAACCACAGTACCCCATAATGATCCTGAGTCCCCCAGGTATGGATGACTGAGCTGAGAGCGAGGAGTAGGACTCAGCTGGGTGTGGCTTCAAAGAAAATGAATCAAGAGGCCCTGAAGAACGAAGGTGTGGCCGGTTTTCTGCCATAATCCCCCAAATCCAGAGCCTCAAAGCCAAGTCACAGGGACTGGAGAAATAGTCCAGAGGGGAGGGCTTTTTCCTTGCACGGGGCAGCTCAATTTCAATCCCTGCTATCCCATATGGTCATCAGGAACCGCCAGGAGTAACTACTGATTGTGGAGGCAGGAGTAACCCTAGAGCATCACTGGGTGTGAACCAAAAAGCAAAAAAAAATGTCAAGCCAGAGTCACAACAAAGAATAAGACAGTGGTGAGCCTTGACAGCCCTGAGTGAAGTGATTTTATTTTGCCTTTTTATTCATTCTTTTATTTTTTAATTGTAATTAGTGAGACATCATGAGGTACAGTTGTAGACATACAAATTTTTGTGCTTGGGTTTCAAGTATACAATAACCAAATACCCATCCCTCAACCAGTGCCCATTTCCCACCACCACGCATCCCTGTATCCCTCCCAACCCTCACCCCCTCATCCCACCCTGCCTCTTTGTATGGGCATTCCCCTTTGTTCTCTCTCTCCTTTTAGGTGTTGTGGTTTGCAAAAGAGGCATTGAGTGGCAATCATATTTGGTCTATAGTCTACTTTCAGCATGCTTCTCCCATCCTGGGACGATCCTCCCATTACCCTTTATTTGGTGCTCCCTTCTCTACCTGGGCTGCCTTTTCCCCTAGCATGTGTGGCTGGTCGCCAAGCCATGCAGCAAAATTCCTGGTACTAATCTCGGCCACTCTTGATCTAGACAGCCCTGAGCAAAGGGGATTTTTTTGCATATTTATTCACATTCCTATTAGCTTTCAGGAGAAATCTGAAAAGTACATGTTAACGTACACATCAAGTTCAAATTCGGGGACCCTGGCATAGATTTTCCCTTATAGACTGACATCACAGAAAGTTTGTTACACATAGACAGGATTATTACCTCCCTGGCTTCACTTTTGTGGCACAGCATCCCATGGTACAAAGAAAACAGACTTTCCCAAAGGGGCCTGTTTTGACATTAAAAATTGTTATTACGGCATTGAGTTATTTAGTATGAATTTTACGATGTTTCCTAAGACCAGAAAGAAACACAAAGGCCTTCCCACATTCTTGACATATATAAGATTTCACCCCAGTGTGAACTGCCCTATGTACATATAGGCCGGAGGCCAGACGGAAGGCCCTCCCACATTCCTTACAAACAAATGGTCTCTCTCCAGTGTGAATTCTCACATGACAATTATGGTTTGAGGCAGAAACAAAGGCCTTCCCACACTCCTTACAAACATAAGGTCTCTCTCCAGTGTGCTTTCGCATATGCCAAATAAGGGTTGCGGATTCCACAAAGGCCTTTCCACATACCTTACAACTATAAGGCTTTTCTCCACTGTGAATTCTCATATGCATATTGAGGCTTGAGGAATAAACAAAGGCCTTTCCACATACCTTACATCCATAAGGCTTCTCTCCATTGTGAATTCTCATATGTCGAGTAAGGCCTGAGGATACAACAAAGGCCTTCCCACATTCATTACAAAAATATGGTCTCTCTCCAGTGTGAATTCTCATATGACAGGTAAGTCTTGAGGAATAAACAAAGGCCTTTCCACATACCTTACATCCATAAGGCTTCACTCCATTGTGAATTCTCCTATGCCGAGAAAGGGTTGAGGAATAACTAAAGGCCTTCCCACATTCCTTACAAATATAAGGCTTCTCTTCAGTATGAGTTTTCATATGCCCAGTAAGGGTTGACGATCGAGTGAAGGTCTTTCCACGTGCCTTATATTTATGAGGTTTCTCTCCTGTATGAATTTTCCTGTGTCTAGAAAGGTGTGAGGAATAACCAAAGACCTTCCCACATTGCTCACCCACATACGCTTTATTTCCAGTATGGATTCTACAATGTTTTAAGAGGTCTGAGGGTCGAGTGAAGGCCTTCACACAGTCCTTACATGTATGTGGTTTCCCTCCTTTGTGGATGTTCATGTCATCACACTGGGGTGATGCCGGATTCAGACCACGACCTTGCTGATGACACTCTTGGGGATTCTGTCCACTGTGGGTTTCTAAGGGAACATCACGGTCCTGGAAACACGGGGAAGCTACCCCACATTTCTTATTCTTGGACAGGGTGAACCCACGGTGACTTTGCTTGTGGGCCTTTCAGTGTGGAGGACTCGCTGTAAACAGTGCTCCTCTCCCACATTCAAGGGTCTGCCCCAATGTTGGGGTTTATGTAAATTGACTGAGAACAACAGACTGTGTGAAACTTTTCCCCGGGGAGGGATTCTTCAGAGTGAGGTTGCTCTCTCCATTCTGATCACCCTCAGAGGCTATCCTGCTTGCCTTGGCATTCCCGTGTGGCTGAGGGCACAAATGCACACTCGAAACTTTTGCACAGTGTGAAGGGTCAGAGGCATTCCACTCGGGCTGGCTGCTTCCCTGTAGAACAACAGAGGATTCCAATTATCGTTCTATGCCTTAAGAGTCTCCACATCAAAAGAAATTGATACCTGCAGATTGATTTCTAACATTTGCAACACACCAATGCAATTCCAGAAAGGTGGATGGCATTAACATGGACTAACCTAATGTTCCTGTAAGACACACATGAAAAATTGATGAATGAGGAGACATTGATTTGTTAAATATTTTTTTCAATTCAATGAACAGGCAAAATTACCTCCCTCCGCAGAAAACTGATGCACCAGATTCAAGAGAAAAATAAAACACACTGAACTCTGGGTTCAGTTCTAGCTCACTGTGGAGTAGAGCACAGAAAGCATTTGTAAAGAAATGTTGCATCCCACACTGCTGAGACGGACCACAGGGGCCACTGAAAACATCTCACCACAGGCAGATTCTTTTCAGCATCAATGAATTTTTCTGTTTTGTATTTTGTTTTCATTTGGGGGCGGAGACACGCCATATAGTTCTCAGGGATTATTCCCGGTAGGTCTCTGGGAAACACATGGAGCAATGTGGATGGATCAGTTTAAAATACAAGCTCTTTTCATGGTTACCATTTGTAAATACTTTCAATCAAATGAAAAACCACAGCATTTACATGAAACATATTACAATTTACTTTAGGTTTTAAGCAGAGATGCCAGCACCCAGTGAAGATAAGGGTCCTCGACCTCAAGCATCATACTCTGCATTTTCTTCCGGCCATTCCCAGTCCTGCACTTTAAAAATAACATGCTGGTTCACTGACATTTTCCATTAGTATTATAATACTGATTCTAAACTTGCAAATCTTACCGGCTCACTCAAACTCGGTGACTGAGTTCCAAAATCCTGAAGACATGCTTTCAGTTCTGAAACCAAACACAATACACAACGTAAGAATTCGTCAAATGTAACATCCTTAACCAGGTAGTACAGCTTGAGGACATCTCTATGGTTCTCACAGTCCAAAGAATCCCAAAGAAAAGGGAAGGTCCATGGGTTGGATTGCTGTGGAAAAGCTGGACAAACCTAAAAGGGAGTTTTTGGGGTTTTGTCTGTTGAACATTGACAGTGATGCTCAGGGAACTATATGGGATGCTAGTTATTGAACCAGGTGGACAGTGTGCAAGACAAGCACATTTCCTGAATTATTATCACTGAGAGCCAAAATAGCTTTATAATTTACTCGCTTATTAACTAAAGAAAAAAGGCAAAAAATTTTTTGAAGGTACAGCGACATTATAGGCTGAACAGACAGGCTGTTAAGGAAAAGACAGGGTGAGCAAAGAGTGAGAATTTCATGGTCTGGCAGAAGAGGAAAAATAATGTCAAAGCCAAGAAAGTAAAGTGCAAGATTATTCCATGACAGACAATCTGTGGGAGCGAAGGGCAGCGTAAATACAGCATAGATGCCTAGATCCAGGAACCCAAGGGTACCAGGGTCAGCAGGGCAACACGTGCTCAGGGCACCCTCACACTGCCCAGGGCCTGAGCCACGGAGGGTTCTCAGACACTCACCTGCATGCATGGCTCTCCTCTCCGGCCTCAAGGTTACTCCTTCCAGCCAGGAGATCACCGCAGGCTTCACCCCAGAACGCCCTGAACCTAACAGAGATGCAGCATGGATTAGTGACAAGGAAAACGTGACAATTAAACCCCACGTGTCCCTATAAAAATGGAGTCAATTACTGGAAAGGCATGAACAGAATCTGCACTTCTAAAATGCCCCAGATTTGGAGTTATCCAAGAGCTATGATTCAGGTCTTAATTTAAGAGTGAAATATGGTGCCCCAGAAAAAACCACAAACAGAATAGCCCGGGTCTTATAGGGACAACAGGGGTCTGATCACAGCAGAGTACGTAGTACTTTTTTTCTCTAGTTTGGGATCTTTACGTGGGGATGCTAAAGCCTTCTCCCTGACTGTGTATTCAGAAATCACCTTTGGCGGTTCCTGAGGATCACAAGGGATGGTGAGGATAGAATGCATGTCCAGAACTTGCAAGACAAGCACCATGCCCGCTGTACTGTCACTCTAGGCTCAGCATCACATGCAATGTACTGAGCCTGCGTGAACTGATACCTGAGTGCAGTAAACCCCAAAGCTTAACAAATCCAGAGATGGCCAAAGATGATCAAAGCCCCCAGTTGGTTTTAAACACAAACACAGAAATTCCAACAGGTACAGCCCGCCCCCAAGGGCTCGGGTCCCTCTCTGGGCACGCGCAGCTGGAAACAGCCCCTAGACAGCCGGTTTTCAACCCCTGATCTGCGTGGGACGGGCACAGAGGCCCAGCTCTGGGCAACAAAGCTGAATGGCTCCAATTCCAACAGGTACAGCCCGCCCCCAAGGGCTCGGGTCCCTCTCTGGGCACGCGCAGCTAGAAAAAGCCCCTAGACAGCCGCTTTTCAAACCCTGATCTGCGTGGGACGGGCACAGAGGCCCAGCTCTGGGCAACAAAGCTGAACAGCTCCAATTCCAACAGGTACAGCCCGCCCCCAAGGGTTCGGGTCCCTTTCTGGGCACGCGCAGCTAGAAACAGCCCCGAGACAGCCGGTTTTCAACCCCTGATCTGCGTGGGACGGGCACAGAGGCCCAGCTCTGGGCAACAAAGCTGAACGGCTCCAATTCCAACAGGTATAGCCCGCCCCCAAGGGCTCGGGTCCCTCTCTGGGCACGCGCAGCTAGAAACAGCCCCTAGACAGCCGGTTTTCAACCCCTGATCTGCGTGCGACGGGCACAGAGGCCCAGCTCTGGGCAACAAAGCTGAACGGCTCCAATTCCAACAGGTACAGCCTGCCCCCAAGGGCTCGGGTCCCTCTCTGGGCATGCGCAGCTAGAAACAGCCCCTAGACAGCCGGTTTTCAACCCCTGATCTGCGTGGGACGGGCACAGAGGCCCAGCTCTGGGCAACAAAGCTGAACGGCTCCAATTCCAACAGGTACAGCCCGCCCCCAAGGGCTCGGGTCCCTCTCTGGGCACGCGCAGCTAGAAACAGCCCCTAGACAGCCGGTTTTCAACCCCTGATCTGCGTGGGACGGGCACAGAGGCCCAGCTCTGGGCAACAAAGCTGAACGGCTCCAATTCCAACAGGTACAGCCCGCCCCCAAGGGCTCGGGTCCCTCTCTGGGCACGCGCAGCTAGAAACAGCCCCTAGACAGCCGGTTTTCAACCCCTGATCTGCGTGGGACGGGCACAGAGGCCCAGCTCTGGGCAACAAAGCTGAACGGCTCCAATTCCAACAGGTACAGCCCGCCCCCAAGGGCTCGGGGCCCTCTCTGGGCACGCGCAGCTAGAAACAGCCCCTAGACAGCCGGTTTTCAACCCCTGATCTGCGTGGGACGGGCACAGAGGCCCAGCTCTGGGCAACAAAGCTGAACGGCTCCAATTCCAACAGGTACAGCCCGCCCCCAAGGGCTCGGGTCCCTCTCTGGGCACGCGCAGCTAGAAACAGCCCCTAGACAGCCGGTTTTCAACCCCTGATCTGCGTGGGACGGGCACAGAGGCCCAGCTCTGGGCAACAAAGCTGAACGGCTCCAATTCCAACAGGTACAGCCCGCCCCCAAGGGCTCGGGGCACTCTCTGGGCACGCGCAGCTAGAAACAGCCCCTAGACAGCCGGTTTTCAACCCCTGATCTGCGTGCGACGGGCACAGAGGCCCAGCTCTGGGCAACAAAGCTGAACGGATCCAATTCCAACAGGTACAGCCCGCCCCCAAGGGCTCGGGACCCTCTCTGGGCACGCGCAGCTAGAAACAGCCCCTAGACAGCCGGTTTTCAACCCCTGATCTGCGTGCGACGGGCACAGAGGCCCAGCTCTGGGCAACAAAGCTGAACGGCTCCAATTCCAACAGGTACAGCCCGCCCCCAAGGTCTCGGGGCCCTCTCTGGGCACGCGCAGCTAGAAACAGCCCCTAGACAGCCGGTTTTCAACCCCTGATCTGCGTGCGACGGGCACAGAGGCCCAGCTCTGGGCAACAAAGCTGAACGGATTCAATTCCAACAGGTGCAGCCCGCCCCCAAGGGCTCGGGTCCCTCTCTGGGCATGCACAGCTAGAAACAGCCCCTAGACAGCCGGTTTTCAACCCCTGATCTGCGTGGGACGGGCACAGAGGCCCAGCTCTGGGCAACAAAGCTGAACGGCTCCAATTCCAACAGGTACAGCCCGCCCCCAAGGGCTAGTGCCAGGGACTCTTTCCGGCACGCGCAGCTAGAAACAGCCCCTAGACAGCCGGTTTTTCGAAATATTTTCCCACTACATATGCCATAGGAACCATAAGCTAACTTCTTAGATGGAAGCTTCTCTATTTTAGCTCAGCCACTAGAAGCACAGTAGCCAATAACTCATAAGCCTATCTTAACTCACACTGCATATCAAAGCAGAATAGTAACAGTGAACGTGAAGGACTGAACCACACCTCTCACAATGGTAAAGCAACGCAAAAGCCCACCAAACTTTCATATTGAAGAGTCTAGCCCAGATGACACCAACAGTACTGTAGTGTTAGACAACCTCTCTGACAAGGAATTCAGAAGGGAGCTACTTAGGATGCTTAGGGAATTAAAAGAAACAATGGAAAGCAATGCCAATAGAAGACAAGAGGATCTGAAGGCAGAAATGAGGAAAATGCAATCAGAAATGTCAGACCTGAAAAATCTCATAGGCGAATTGAAAAGCTCAGTGGAAGGCCTCAGCAGCAGAGTAACAGCTGCTGAGAACAGAATCAGTGAGCTCGAAGATGAAGTTCAGAGACTCTCCAGAAAAGAACAGAAAATGGAAAAGAGACTCACAATTCGGGAACAGATGGCAAGAGAAGATCGTGATGAAGCCAAGAGGGGTAACATAAGAATTATTGGAGTCCCAGAGGTACAGGAAGAAAACCTCGATGAAGAAGAAACTGTCAAAGAAATCATTGCTACAACATTTCCAGAGCTGAAGAAAACTTGTGAGCACATTCAGGAGGCCCGAAGGGTACCAGCTAGAAGAAATCCGAATAAAAATACCCCAAGACACATTCTGATCAAAATGACCAAAACCTTAGACAGAGACAAAATTCTGAAAGCAGCAAGATCGAAGAAAGAAATCTCTTACAAAGGAGCATCCTTAAAATTCACAGCTGATTTTTCTGATGAAACCCTCATGGCCCGAAAACAGTGGTGGGACATAGTAAAAAAACTCAATGAAATAAATGCCTCCCCCAAAATACTTTTCCCAGCAAGACTCTCATTCATAATAGAAGGAACAACACACAGTTTCACAGACAAACAACAGCTCAGGAACTTCATAGACTCAAAACCATGGTTACAAGAACAACTAAATGGGCTACTTTAAGGCAAGAAAGGCCCCTCAAATACACCAAATTTTAACAGAACAATGGGACAAAATCCCATAACAATAATCTCTCTCAATGTCAATGGGCTAAACGCACCAATTAAAAGACATAGAGTGGCAGGATGGATTAGAAAATTGAACCCAACATTCTGTTGCCTGCAAGAAACGCATCTCAATAGTCAAAGCAAACACAGACTCAGAGTCAAAGGCTGGAAAACAATCCTACAGGCAAACAGCTCCCATAAAAAAGCTGGGGTAGCCATCCTTATATCAGACCACATCGATTTCAGAGTGAGAAAGGTCATAAGAGAGAGTGAAGGCCATTTCTTATTGATCAAAGGATCTGTACAACAGGAAGAACTTACAATAATAAATGTATATGCACCTAATGAGAGACCAGCAAAGTACTTAAAACAACTACTCATAGATTTGGAAAAAGACATCAATAGCAACACAATACTAGTGGGAGACTTCAACACTGCTTTGTCACCTCTTGATAGATCAACCAGACTCAAGCTTAGCAAGGACATACTTCATTTGAGGGAAACAATGGAAGAAAGGGACTTAGTAGATATATACAGGACACTTCATCCACAAAAAGCTGAATACACATTCTTCTCAAGCGTACATGGAACATTCTCCAAGATAGACCACATGCTGAGCCACAAAACATGCCTCCATAAAATTAAGAAGGTAGAGATTGTATCAACAATCTTCTCAGACCATAATGCGCTGAAATTAGAAGTAAATCACACACAAAAACAGAAAACTAAATCAAACACCTGGAAATTAAACAGTGCACTATTGAACAACGAGTGGATTAGACAGGAAATCAAAGAGGAAATCAAAAGATTCCTAGAAACGAATGAAAATGAGAACACGAGTTACCAAAACTTATGGGACACAGCAAAGGCTGTGTTAAGAGGAAAGTTTATAGCTCTACAAGCATTCCTCAGGAAGGAGGAGCGAGCACACATAAGTAACCTAACCTCACAGCTTAAGAGCTTGGAGAAGGACCAAAAAAAGGAGCACAACCCGAACAGGAGAAAGGAAATAATAAAACTCAGAGCAGAGATTAACGAGATGGAAACCCAAAAAACAATCCGAAAGATCAATGAAACCAAAAGCTGGTTCTTTGAGAAAATTAACAAGATCTATAAGCCTCTAGCAAAACTCACAAAGAAAGGGAGAGAGAAAACCCTAATAAGCCGAATCAGAAATGAAAAGGGGGTCATTACAACAGAAACCACAGAAATTCAGAGGATCCTCAGGGAGTACTTTAAAAAGCTTTATGCCACGGAACATCAAAACCTCGAGGAAATGGATAAATTCCTAGACTCCTACAGACTCCCAAGGCTGACCCAAGAAGACCTGGAATACCTGAACAGACCTATCACCATCAAGGAAATTGAAATGGTAATAAAAAGTCTCCCCAAGCACAAAAGTCCTGGCCCGGATGGATTCACTAGTGCATTCTTCCAAATCTTTAAAGAGGACTTACTCCCGATGCTCTTTAAGCTTTTCCACGAAATTGAAATATCAAAAACACTTCCGAACAGTTTCTACGAAGCAAATATCACACTGATATCAAAAGCAGACAGAGATACCACAAAGAAAGAGAATTACAGGCCGATATCCCTGATGAACACAGATGCAAAGATCCTCAACAAACTACTAGCAAATAGAATCCAACTACTCATCAAAACGATCATACACCATGACCAAGTAGGATTCATCCCAGGGATGCAAGGATGGTTTAACATTCGGAAATCAATCAACATAATCCACCATATCAACAAAAGAAAAGATAAAAAGCATATGATCATATCAATAGATGCAGAGAAAGCATTTGATAAGATCCAGCACCCCTTTATGATGAAAACCCTAGCCAAAATGGGTATAGAGGGGACCTTCCTCAACATAATTAAAGCCATCTACCACAAGCCTACAGCAAGCATCATCCTCAATGGGGAAAAACTGAGAGCCTTCCCTCTAAGATCAGGGTCGAGACAGGGATGCCCACTCTCTCCACTGTTGTTCAATATAGTACTGGAAGTACTTGCAATAGCGATTAGGCAGGAAAAAGATATTAAGGGCATTCAGGTAGGAAAGGAAGAAATCAAGCTCTCACTATTCGCAGATGATATGATACTCTACTTAGAGAACCCAATAACTTCCACCAAAAAACTCCTAGAAACAATAGACTCGTATAGTAAAGTTGCAGGTTATAAAATCAATACCCAAAAGTCCATGGCTTTCCTATACGCAAACAGTGAGAGAGAAGAAAGCAACATGAAAAAAACAATCCCGTTCACAATTGTGCCCCAGAAAATCAAGTACCTAGGAATCAGCTTAACTAAGGAAGTAAAGGACCTGTACAAAGAAAACTACAAAACGCTACTTCAGGAAATAAAAGAGGACATGAGGAAATGGAAAGATATCCCCTGCTCATGGGTCGGGAGACTTAACATTGTCAAAATGGCAATACTACCAAAAGCATTGTATAAATTCAATGCAATCCCTATAAGGATACCCATGACATTCTTCAAAGAAATGGAGCAAACACTCCTGAAATTTATATGGAACAATAAGCCCCCACGAATAGCTAAAGCAATTCTTGGGAAAAAGAAAATGGGAGGAATCAACCTCCCTAACTTCAAACTGTACTACAAAGCAGTAATAATTAAAACAGCATGGTACTGGAACAAAGGCAGAACTGCAGACCAATGGAACAGGGTTGAATACACTGACATCTCTCCTCAATCATATGCTCATCTAATCTTTGATAAAGGTGCAAGTAATGTGAAGTGGAGTAAGGAAATCCTCTTTAATAAATTGTGTTGGCATCACTGGACGGCTACATGCAAAAAAATAGGCTCAGAACTCTGCCTAACACCATGTACAAAAGTAAGATCAAAATGGATTAAAGACCTCAACATCAGACCAGAAACCATAAGGTACATTGAAGATAAAGTTGGCAAAATCCTCCATGACATTGAAGCTAATGGTATCTTCAAAGATGCCACGCCACTGGCCGAGCAAGTGAAAACAGAGATAGATAAATGGGACTATCTTAAACTAAGAAGCTTCTGCACCTCCAAAGAAACAGTGACCAAAATACAAAGACAGTCTACAGAATGGGAAAGGATATTCGCCGAATACACATCTGACAAGGGGTTGATATCCAGGATATACAAAATACTGGTTAAATTCCACAAGAAGAAAACATCCAACCCCATCCAAAAATGGGGCAATGAAATGAACAGAAACTTTCTCAAAGAAGAAATCCGAATGGCAAAAAAGCACATGAGAAAATGCTCTACATCATTAATCATCAGGGAGATGCAGATCAAAACCACAATGAGATACCATCTCACACCTCAGAGACTAGCCCACATTCAAAAGAACAAAAGCAACCGATGCTGGCGTGGATGTGGCGAGAAAGGGACACTCCTTCACTGTTGGTGGGAATGTCCACTGGTTCAGCCCTTCTGGAAAACAGTATGGACGATTCTCAAAAAATTAGAAATTGAGCTCCCATTTGACCCAGCAATACCACTCCTGGGAATATATCCCAGAGAGGCAAAAATGTATAGTCGAAGTGACATCTGCACTTGTTTGTTCATTGCAGCACTCTTTACAATAGCCAGAAACTGGAAGAAACCTGAGTGCCCAAGAACAGATGACTGGTTAAAGAAACTTTGGTACATCTACACAATGGAGTACTATGTAGCTCTTAGAAAAGATGAAGTCATGAAATTTAC
Source organism: Sorex fumeus (assembly GCF_029834395.1). Taxonomy (NCBI): domain Eukaryota; kingdom Metazoa; phylum Chordata; class Mammalia; order Eulipotyphla; family Soricidae; genus Sorex; species Sorex fumeus. The sequence continues at coordinate 317,459 of NW_026606225.1, read as the reverse complement.
ATACAAGTGGTACAATATGGAAAGTATCATGCTAAGCGAAATGAGTCAGAAAGAGAGGGATAGACATAGAAAGATTGCATTCATCTGGGGGATATAAAGTAACAAAGTAAGAGATTAATACCCAAGAATAGCTGAGATCAGCACCAGGAGGATTACTCCATAACTTAGAGGCCGGCCGGGTATCCTAGAGGAAAGGGCAGTTCAGATAGAGAAGGGAGCACCAAATAAAGGATGTTTGGAGGATCCTCCCAGGAGGGGAGATGCATGTCGAAAGTAGACTATGGACTGAACATGTTTGCCACTCAATGCCTCTTTTGCAGACCACAACACCCAAAAGGAGAGAGAGAACACAGGGGATTGCCCTGCCACAGAGACAGGGGGGATGGGGGGATGGGGGTGGGAGGGATATTATCCATGGTGGTGGAAAATGGGCACTGGTGGAGGGATGGGTATCTGATCATTGTATAATTGAAACCAAAGCACAAAAAATTGTAAATCTACAACTTTAAAAAAAAATAAAATACAATAAAGGGAAAAAAAAAACACAAACACAAAAGGATGCAGACAGACAGCACAGAAAGTCATGCAAGGGCCTTGTTCAGGCTGAATAAAAGTTTCATCCTGACATGCAGTAGGGTCTCTCAAGCCATCAGCTGTGATCCCTGACTGTATAGTCCAGAGGCAACCTGAGTCCTTATGAACCTAGAACCACTGAAAGTGACCACAAGCACTGAAATAGAGCAGCATCTTATGGAGTGAGACCCTAAGAAATAAATGAACTGTGTTGGAAGCGATATTACAGGAAGCAGGACACTAACACTGCACACACATACAGAATTGATTCCCAGCAGCACACAATGTCCCGGACCACAAACAGGATGAATAACTGAATACTCAGCCAGAAATAATCCCAAAGTATTTGTAAGTATAACGTGAAAACCAAATCAAAACAAAATAAAAGGGAATGCCCTGCCACAGAGGCAGGGTGGGCTGAGGGGATGGGGGGTGGGAGGGATACTGGGATTAGTGGTGGTGGAGAATGGGCACGGTGGAGGGATGGGCACTCAATCACTGTATAACTGAAACCCAATCACAAAAATTCATTAGTCTACCACTGTACTTAATGGTGTTTCACTAATAAAAATTTAAAAAAATAAATAAAAATAAATTAACTGAAGTTGTGGGCCTGGTGCAATAGTTCCAGGATTAAGACAGCAACTTTTTAAGCTGCCAAGCGTGTTCAATCCTCAGCACCCCATGGCCCATGAACACCCCCCGGAGTGATCCCTTAGCACAGAGACAAGAATATTCAGGTTGTCCCCCAAATAAAAGTAAAACCTAAACAAATACACAGAAATTATATGTAGTACAAGAAGTAATCAGAGAACTCAGCAATGGCAGGAATCAGGAACGATTTAGAGGGACCTAAGTGATGGCTTAGCGCATTGGGAGCTTGCCATGCATGGGGCTAATCTGGGTCAATCCCCAACTCTCCAGATTCATGCAAACCCACAGAGAATGATTACTATGCACAGAGCTTACAGAAAGCCCCGAGCATCGCCAGGTGAGTACCAACAAGGAAACCAGGAGAAGGAACTAGATAAACAGCTACTGAATCTCTGTCCTCACCAGGACAGTCAAAGCTACTGTTGGACACACAGTCACGGCCTGGCACAGGAAGCCCACATGGCAAGGTTGACCCAGCACTGCTCTCACCAATGGCCCACAGGTGCTGATAGGTCTCCAGCATCACGTCCTTGCAGAGCTTTCTTTGAGAGGCATCCAAGCACGTCCACTCCTCTGGGGTAAAGATCACAGCCACGTTGTGGAAGGTCACCATGTCCTGATCCGGCATACAAAGGGGACAGGAGTCAGGGTCTTTCCCCACCCTTTTCCCTGGGATGTGAGGTCAGGACCCCAGGGACCTAGAGGGGCTCAGGGTCTGTCCCCTCGTGAGGAACCAGCTTCCACCTGAACTCCTGACAGACTGGTCCCAACTTCTTTCTAAGACAACTGCATATATGAAAATGTGAGAAATGCTCTACTAGAAGGTTCCTGAAGGTGGTGGTCTAGCTCCTGACTCCAGGGAATTCCACCACTGTTCCTATCAGCACTTCAGAGAGTAACAACCGAGCACACAATCAGTGGGACCAAAATGAGTGACCCTGCTTTCAGCTCAAAACACTAAACATACACCCCCTGCATCCCACAGCCCATGTTCTAGGGAGAAGGGTCACTCAATGTCCAGCCACCGAGTTAAAGATGTGCATGCACATATGAGGCTGTAGGAATCTGATCATGGTTCAGGGCCACCCCAAATGCCTCTCAAAGAGCTCAGACAGCCCCGGAGACCAACAGCTCAGACAGCCAACAGCTCAGACAGCCCCAGAGATCCTTTGCTCTGTCTCCCTGGGACCAGCACATGCCCATAACTGCAAACAGAGCAGCCAATGAATGCTGGACTGTGTGATAGAGCAGAAGAAGCTCTACAGAGCGAGAAGGACAAAATAATGGAAACACATATCCTGGGGCCTGAGTTACTGTAGCTGCCAGAGCACAAACAGGGCCAGCACACCCGTGGACCCATGATGCACATCAGGTGGAAATTCGGAGCACAGAGCCAAGAAGAAGCCCTGAGCATCTCCCCTGTGGCACAAAAATAAAAAAAAATACGAAAAGAAACAAAGCAGCATGACTGTGTAACAGGAGAGTGGGGTGGGGATAGTGGGTACGGCTGGTGATACCTGCCATCCCATAGGGTCCTCTATGCACTGCCAGGTGCAATGCCAGAGTGCAGAGCCAAGAGTATAATCCCCAGAATCACTGCATGTGGCTCCAAAAACAAAATAAAATACCCAGACACCAGCCTTTGATGCCCAGCACCCCATATGGTCCCCGTGACATGTCAGGAGTCATCTCTGAGCATCAGTAATCTTTGAGATGTTGTGATACAAAAGCCAAATACAATGAAACTAACAGACAGCGTGGGAAGCCTGTAGCTCCTGTCACTGAATCACCTCATTTTGTCAAACCTACCTGGGGTTTGTGTGTTCGACGGCATCTCACCATCTTCTCCTGCCTCTGATTTTCCCGAGGATCAGAACTGAAGGAGAAGTCAGAACTGTGAGCACTGGAAGGAGCAAAACCCCCAAGTTCTGATCAGCCACATCCTCGCGCACTGGCTCAAAGACCTGCCTGGGAGACACTGCCTAATGCTTCAGTCTCCCCAGGAGAAGAAAAATGGGTTGGCATCTGTGTTGCCTTTCGTGACACAAGTTCTGGGCTTGGCTAAAAGAGAGAAAATTCGGGCCTGCCTTGTTTTGGGGACTCCTCCCGGATCCCACAGAAGGTGCTCACAGGCCCAGCCAGGAAGGCCTCTGAGGCCAGGAAATCCCGTGCATCAGTGTCATCTTCTGGCCCCATGAGAGAGCCACAGTTTGGGCTATGATTGCCTAGGGGAGCCCCTCTCTTCTTAAAAAAATAAAAAAAAAATCAGGGGCTGGAGTGGTCGAACAGAGGGTAGGGCGATTTGGTTTGCAAGTGGTCGACTTGGGTTGGATTCCCAGCAACCCATATGGTCCCCTGAGCACCACAGGAGTAATTCTTGAGACAGAACCAGGAGTAACCCCTTGCATCGCCGGGTATGAGCCAAAAAGCAAATAAAATTTTTTAAAAAAATTTCTGAAGGGGCGGGAGCAATAGCACAGTGGGAAGGGTGTTTGCCTTGCACGCAGCCAACACGGATTCAATTCCAGCATCCCACATGGTCCCCCAAGCACCGCAAGGAGTGCTTCCTGAGTACAGATCCAGTAGTAACCCTTGAGCATCGGCTGGGTGAGACCCAAAAACCAAAAAAATAAACAAAAACTTTGTACAGACATAGACTTTTACCAGCAGTACACAAACACACGAACACACACACCCTTTACCCGCAGTACTCACCTCGATAGCCAGGGATCTGGGAAGGACTTTGCAACTTGATGTAAAGAGGCAGATATTCCTATTCCAACATACAGTAAACCTGTTAGGATGCTTGCGTTGCTGGCACGAATCAATCCTCTGCATCCCCACGGGCCCCAGAGCACTGCCAGGAATAATATCTGAGGCCAGAGCCAGAGAAAGCCCTCAGGGTATCTCCGGGAATGCAGAACCCCCATTCCACACGCCAAAAGTAGCCCCAAAAGGAAATTATCATTGGCAAACCCCGGCCACCTGCAGATCCACCGTCCTGGCCTGACCCACGACTGTAGCCGATGAAAAAGCTGGATGGCAACAGGGTCTCAAGCCTTTGGGGGGATGGGGGCTGCAGCTGTGCCCCTCAAAGTGAATCTGAAGATACTGCAGCAGCGAAACTGGAGAAAGGACCCAACATGGGTCAGCTCGGAGGGTCCGGACGCACAAGACACCGTCCTCAGCAGGTCCTGCACCCCAAGGCCCGCAGCCCCCGCGCTCAGCCCCGCGCCAAGCTGCGGCTGCTCCAACGCGGAGCTGAAGGTGACTGTGGCCACAGTGGCCCCCCTGGATCACGCACTCACACCCGCGACCCCCGCTTCCCACTACAGCCCCCGACGAAACTCCCAAAGCACCACAACCCCAAAAGACTCCATCATACCTCAGGAACCACCTGGATATCGGGGAATACAAGAAAAATAAGCGCAAGAGGCACCTAGAGCTGGCGCGGTCCCTCAGGGTCACAGTGTGGACTTGGGGAGGCACAGCCACTCCCCGGAGGCCACCCCCATCCTGCAGCAAGACAAAATCGGCCTTCAGAGTCCCGCTTCCTCGCTGGTGCCCCACTTTGTCCTTTACTCACATGAACAAGGACTCTCTGACCCAGTTTCCAGGAAGATAAGCACCAGGAAGGCCCCTCTGTGATGTCACTTCCGGTGCTGCAAGCAGCCTTAAAGGGCCAGACTGGAGATGAGCAGAAAACCTTTTTCCCCACCCAGGTGAATCAGTGGCGGGAGCGGGATGGATTCCCATAAAGGGGTGGAGAGGCAGCTGCTGGAGTAGCTGGTCAGCGTGGGAGCTCAAGTAAGAAGTCCCCTGATGCTTTACCGGTCTGTCAAGTGTGGAGTCAATGCTCTCATACACAAGGTCATCAGGAAAACTGCAACAGGGTTGATCCAGGTAAAACAGGCAAGTAGGGAGTGGGTGGGGCACAGGACAGTGAGTTTCTCAGGGAAGTAACAAATCAAAATGGGGTTGAAGCAGTGACTGGGAAGCCAGCGCTGGAGAGGAACTGGAACAACCCAGACAGAGATCAGCCACCTGAGAGCTGGACAGATACGAGAACAGGAAGAAAGGCTGCTAAGGACATCTGAGAGCAATTTACGCGTTAATGCTCAACCTCTGACAACACAGGAGCAATGGAAAGTCACTGGCAAGGAACGTTCGATGGGGAGGCTTCAGAAATACATTTTCAAACCCAGAGTATGGACCAGGAGTACAGTGGGTTAGCACTTGCACTGAACTTGGTCTACTTGAGTTCCATCCCTGGAATCCCAAATGGTTGCCGTAGCACCACCAGAAGTGTCAGGTGTGCTTCCAAAATAAAAAATATTACTGAAAGAGTATAAAGACCCATCCTAAAATGGAGGTATATACTGAGCTTACAGTTAGCAAACTTTACTGGTAAAAAGGCCTTTTCAACAACCTAAATGATTTCTAGTATCACATGACTCCTAGATTATTGGGATTTGTACTACTTCCCAAAACAAAAAAGTTTCAGGCTTTTCTCCCCCTCTAATATTAGTGAAGCGAGAAGTGCTCTTCTATACTTTTTTTAAAAAAATTTTGGGTCACACCTGGCAATGCACACGGGTTATTCCTGGTTCATGCAGTCAGGAGTTACTCCTGGCAGTGCTTAGGGGACCATATGGGATGCTGGGAATTGAACCCGAGTTGGTCGCATGGATGTACTCCTATGGGTATATGCTTTTATAAAAGAAAAAGGGGATAAAAAATTACACTTGGGGCCAGAGTGACAGTACAGTGGGCAGGGCGATTGACTTGCACACAGCTGACCTGGGTTTGGTCTCTGGCATCCCATATGGTTCCCCAATCACTGCCAGGAGTGATTCCTGAGTACAGAGGCTGAGTGCAGAGCCAGGATTAAGCCCTGAGCATTGCCAGTGTGACCCAAAAAGCGGAGAAAAAAATGCACTTATCCCAAATGAAAGTTCAAAGTCCATAATTTCGCTCAGAGCCTCCAAGTCCTTCCTTTTCTCCTAACAGCCTCTTGTTCAAAGGACTCAAGAATGTTCATATATAAGAACTTCCAATTAAGGTGTAAATAGAGGTGTAGGAGAGAATACACCAGACTGAAGCAGATACTGGCCAACTGAAAGCCAGAGGGCCTTCCCTGGTACCCCTTACCAACTAGTCCCCTGAGCAGGGCACGGACCTCAAGCAATGCCAGGTGTGGTCCCAAATCTCATCTCATCTGCTCCCCAAGCAGTGAGATAGACCCAGAGAGAGGAGCTCAGAGGGCTGAGCACGTGCTTTACTTTTGGGGGACATGGCATGGCTCCCCCTGCATCCCAGACACACGGACACTGAGGGGGGAGAGTCTCTGACTATCTCCAAGTTTGTAGCAAATGGGGGTTGAGGGGGAAAGACAGGAGAAATACCCCAACACCCAAAAAGAAGTTCAAAGAATGCTTGTGTGTCAAAACAAATTCTGGAGTGGGAGGGTTGCAGTCATACGTACTGATGGTCAGTGGACCCTGTGGTGTGTCGGGGATAACCCTGGTCACTGCAAGAAAGACAAATGCCCTCCTGACTATACTACTGACCAGCCCCTAAGAGTGAGACATTTAGAACCTATTGCAGCTGATCCCCGGAAAACCCCTTTCTGCAAGTACTCACTTCAACAGCAGGGTGCAACCCTGGTTTGGGAGAGATGGACGGTGAGGGGTGCTTGGAATCTTGACAGTTGAGGCAGGAATTCTTTTTTCTGAGGAAATATAATCATATAGGGTTAAAAAGATAGTAAGTTGATAGGGTGCTTTTCTTTCAAGCAGCTAAGCCTGGGTCAATATGTAACAATGCATATGCTCACCCACCCCAGCACTTTTTTTTTTCTTTTTTATTAGTGAAACACCATGAGGTACAGTTATAGGCTTACAAATTTTGTGCTTGGGTTTCAGTTATACAATGATCAAGTGCCCATCCCTCCACCAGTGCCCTTCATCCATCACCATGGGTCCCAGCATCCCCCCACCCCCCATCCCCCCGTCCCATCCTGCCTCTGTGGCAGGGTATTCCCCCTTTTTCTCTCTCTCTTCTTTTGGGTACTGTGTTTTGCAAGAGAGGCATCGAGTGGCAATCATGTTTGGTCTATAGACTACTTTTAGCATGCTTCTCCCACCCTGGGAGGGTCCTCACAACACCCTTCATTTGGTGTTCTCTTCTCTATCTGAGCTTCCTTTTCACCTAGAACGTGTGGCTAGCCTTCCATTCATGGAGCAAAATTCCTGGTACTAATCTCAGCCATTCCTTCCACCCCAGCACTTTTAAAAATGATGCCTAAGCTCAGAAACAAGAGTAACCCCTGAGCCCTGAGTGGTACTGTGGCCCAAAAACTACAATAAAAAATATTATAAAGGAATTGGAGAGATCGTAAAGCAGGTGAGGTGCCTGTCTTTCCATCGGCCAAACCAAGTTTGAATCCTCGCATCCCATATGGTTCCCTGAGCCCAGCCAGAAATGATCCTTGAGTGCAGAGGGAGGAGAAGTAACTGAGTCTTGCAGTTTTACTCCTCCAGATTAAATGATTAATTCATTTAAATGAATAAAGGGGTGTGGCCAACACTGATCCTACATTGCATTACTAGAGGGTTTAGGGCACACTCTAGAAGTCTCCGAGCTACTTCCTGCTGAGATTGCACATTTGGCTGCAAGACCCACTACGACATGGCACAACCTGATGCACCCCTCTGGACCCACCCCTCAACACTGAGATGTATTAAAGCTCTACATCTTGGGGGCTGAGTGATAGCATAGACAATTGAGCATTTGTTTTGAAGGCAGCCAACCTGAGTTTAATTCTGGGCATCCCTCGTGGTTCCTCGCACCACTAGGAGTGCTTGCTGAACGGAGAGCCAGGAAGAACCCATGTGCATCGCTGGGTGTGACCCAAAAAGCAAAATTTAAAAAAAGAAAGAAAAAGCAAAGAGAAGTTCCCACCTCCCTATACTCACAGAACCCACTAAATGCACAAGGAACAAGTGAAAAGCAAAGGCTCTGCCAAATGCTTTTGAGCCCCAAGGACAAAAATGTGCCCTGCGCCTCCCCCCACCCACCCCATCACTGGCCCCCAGCTCTGGGCTCACTCCAGGCTGGTACCGGGACGCTGTGGGTGGCCGTGATTGAACCCGGCCGGCTGTGGTCCCCTCCTTACGCATCTTTCTAAATAAATTCTCCTTTAGTAACAACGACCTTGTTTCCCTCAAAATCAATTTATATGCAAGATAAAACTTTTGGCAGGAGCGCTCCATGCATTCCGGGTGAGGGTCCGCCACCCTGGCCCACCTCCACGGAGCGACCCCACCGCCCACAAGGCGGAGACCGCTGAAGTTCAGGCGCTCAGAGCAACCACTCCGGCAGCCAGCGGGAAACCCACCTTCCCAGACCCCCCTGCCCCCGGGTGCCCCCTCACCCGCTCCTCACCTTCCACAGCGACGGATGGCCCACCAGCACTGTGGCCCCAACCGCTGGGACGCACTGGGAAATTGGATCCTGATTCCATGACGTCATTGGCACGTTGGCCAAGAGCCTTAAAGGGCCAGGCTTCAAATATTCCTGACCAGGTACTTGCCTGGTCAGAAGGTTCATTTTTGCCCTTTTCTGGGATAGGATCAGCTGATCAGGACATCTGCTGTTTGCCAGGTCTGGGATAAATGGAGAGTGATCGACTGAACAGATAGCATGTTGATCAGAAATCTTTGTTTTGACGAAGGAACTAAAATTCACAAAGATACGTTGCGAACAGCCACCCAGACCATTTCTCTGATCCCCAAGTTCATTTGTATTGCACTGAAAGTCCAGGTCTTGAGTAGCTTCAACTGTTTATTTTCACAATAAAGAGTTGTGAGAGCTAGAAACTAAGTGAATCACGTGGATCAGAAAGGGGTCAGGGGTAACCCAGAAGGGAACTCAGGGATTGGTGATGACTGGGAAGATATGTGTGTAAGCAAATATTCCTGTGTCTCTTTTTGTGTGTTTTCAGAGCAAATGGTGCTCTCCACTTATTCCTTGAGAGCTATGCGCAACAACTCTTAAAACAGTGCTCAAGGTCTACATAGCCGTGATTCTATATGACTCAGACAAATGAACGGAAAGTCACTTAACTGTTGTGCAGCTAAATAATATTTGAATTTTTTAGTACTTGATGATTTATTAAGCTATAATTCTTCAAAATTTGAACCAGTGGGCAAGAATAACTCTAAAGTAGTTGTTCAGGAAAAAGCCTCTTTTTCAGACGTGTTGATCGATTGATCTATTGTTTGGCTATGATGATTTGGTGTTTGTTACAGTGAGAATATGAAATTTATTTAGTTTACAAGTTTACTTCTTAGCAGAGTTATTCCATAAACATACTCAATTTCTTGTAACCATTCCACTAGGGTGCCAGATCCACAGAGGGCAAATAGGAACAATAGCTTAGGGTTCCCCCAAAGTGAGATGGTAAACATCAATAGCTGATTTCTTTGTGTATTCACTTTTCTTTGCTTCGGTAACTATGCTTGCCTCACTATTTGTCCTAGAAGAAGCTTCCCCCTACAGAGGGACCATACATCCATTGATTGTATGACCTCGCCTATGTGTAATTGCTACCCCAACTCCCTCATGATTTGGGAGATAACTAAGGCTGTAAGAGTCTGCAAGGGAAAAAAAATCAAGAGAGAATCTGAGAGGGAATGTCCAAGAAGAATGAAGGAGATTCATGGAAGGAGAATCAGAGGAGAATTAATACCAACCAGCTGGCCCTCATTCCCTCCATCATCCACCCATGGCCGGCGGCTGGCCAAGGGTTGGGGAAGCAGTCTGAGACCATCAAATTCAGGCAGCGGCGGGGTGGAGGGGGGAGAAGAGAGAGAGGAGAGAGAGGGGACTTCATATTCATTTTTGAATACACAACATGAACGGACAAACCAGTTCTTTGAAACAATTACCACTTGTATTTGCTTTCAAGAGAAGAAAAAATTAAGGTACTTTATTGATATGAAAAATAATCAAATTTTTTTCATTTTCAGTACCCAATAAAGCTAAGTGCCTTTTACTCCCAGGATAAGACTCTGGATTTTCTCCTTGCAGTGTCCAGAGATCACAAATGTAATGGCAGGGAGAGAACACGGACCCCCACCTTTCAAGTCACATGCTTGCTCCACTGAGCTATCCCACTGGGTATAATGATATTCATTTTTGAATGTGTGAATCTTCCCAACTCACGTATATTCAGTGACCCAATTCCCAAGTCAGATTGCAGCTATGCCAAATCCTGAAGCTGTGGTTTGAGTTCTGAAATAAATCACAGCAAGTCAGGTAAGAATTAGTCGAATGACCCTGGGTGAACAGGCTGAGCAGGTGGATGACATCTCTTTGGTTCTCACAGTCCAAACAGGCCCAGAGCAAAGGGAAGATCCTTTGGGAGTATAGTTGGGAAGAGCCTGGCAATCACACACTAGCCTTTTGTTTTTTCTACTTGACTAGACCCAGGGATATTTGAGGATCCTATGGGATACTGCAACTCAAACTCAGTGCAAGCAAGCAACCTCCCCACTATACTATAAATTCAGCACAAACTAGCTTTATTATGGGCTCACTCAATGACTTTTTAACATAAAAACGAAAGAATATTTCAGAGTGAGTCAGGACAGAGAATAGAAGGTAGGGCATCTGCCTTGCATAAGGCTGACAGTGGCAGGATTCTGAGCACTGCCCAAAGGAACCCCTGAGGACCGCCAGGAATAAACCACTTGGCAACATCAGACCCCAAACCGAAACAAAACAAAATGTCTTCGTATACTCAAAAAACATGCAAATGATCTGAGGTCAAAGACATGCTTAGTGACAGAGAGGGCGGGTTGCAAGGTGGTTCTGCTGCTCCTGAAAAGGGCACCCCCAAAATACAGGCTGTGCAGCCAGGCTGATAAGGGAAAGGGGTACAAAGGACCCTGAATCTCATGAACACATGACTAATGAAGAAGAATGGAACAAGCCATGATCCCAGAGACTCAGACACAGATCTTGAAAACCAGTGGCCTGTGGCAGAAATGCATCCGGACCTCTGCCTCACAGGCATTGGGAGTGGTGGGAGGAAGGTATATTGGGGTTCTTGGTGGGGAAAATGAGTACTAGTGAAGGTAGAGGTGTTTGATCATTGTATGACTGAGACTTAAACCTGAAAGCTTAGTAACTTCTCCCACAGTGACTCAATAAATAAATATCACGGTATCACGGTATCACCGCCCTCCCGTTATTCATCGATTTGCTCGAGTGGGCCCAGTAACATCTCCATCGTGAGACTTGTTGTTACTGTGTTTGGCATATTGAATACGTTACGGGTAGCTTGTCAGGCTTTGCCATGCGGGCGAGATACTCTCGGTAGCTTGCCAGGCTCTCTGAGAGGGGCAGAGGAATCAAACCCCATGATTTATCCTGAATACACATTCTTTTTTCTCTTCTCTCATATATTGTGTGTGTGTTTGCGTGTGTGTTTGTATGTGTTCAGTTTTTGGGCAATAACCAACAGTGGTCAAGGATTATTCCTAGTCTGGGATGAGGGATCAGTCATGGTATGGTTCGGGGACCATATGCAATGCCACACATACATAGAACCTGGGTTGGACGCTTGCAAGGCAAGCGCCCTACTTGCTGTTCTCTGGTCCTTTCTAAATAAATTATTTCCAGCATACCAGCAGTGAACTCTAGGAGAAGCTCCTATTCACCACCAACGCCTCCAAAAATCAAATATATTCCTTCAAATATCTTACTTTACCAGCACTACTCAAAAACACATCTGGGGTAGCCTACTAAGGGAGAGATGAAACGAGGAAGGTGATTTACTCCTTGACTTTAAGAAGCACGTATTCCTATATACTCTTTTTTACTTTCTGGGTCACATCTGGTGATGTTCAGGGTTTCCTCCTGGCTCTGCATTCAGAAATTACTCCCTGCAGTTGCTCAGGGGACCATATGGTATGCTAGGATCAAACTTGGGCTGGCCATGTGCAAGAAAAATGTCCTACCTGCCGTATTATCACTACTGCCCCAGAAGGATTCTTTTTTTTTTTACTTTTTGGGTCACACCCGGTGATGCACAGAGGTTACTCCTGGCTCACGCACTCAGGAATTACTCCTGGCGGTGCTCAGGGGACCATATGGGATGCTGGCAATTGAACCCGGGTCGGCCGCATGCAAGGCAAATGCCCTACTTGCTATGCTCTTGCTCCAGCCCAGTCAAAATAAATCTGCCTTCTATTTTATATTTTGGAGGCCACACAGCTGATGCTAAGTGGTTATTCCTGGCTCTGCACTCAGAAATCAATCCAGGTCGTACTAGCAGGAGGGAACCTGGGTCTGCAATGTGGAAAACAAAGGCTTTCAGTGCTTTGATATAGGTCCCTCGGTGCTCAGCCCCGCTCCCACCCATCTCTGCCTATTGCTGACCTGGAGGCGATCTTGGCTGCAGGTCCCCCCTATGATGATGCACTCACACCCACGCACCCTGCACCCTGAAACAGACCCCATCATACCCCGCAAAGCTGTGCCCCCCAAAAGCCTCCACCGCTCCTCAGGAACCACCTGGATATCAGGGATCATGTGAAAAACAAGTGTGAAAGCGCCCCCCCCCAAGGTGGTACAGCTACCCCACTTATAGTGCAGAGACAGGGAAGTGTGGTGTACTCACAGGAGGCCTCGTCTCCTGCCACAAAATTGGCCTTCAAAGTCAGCTTTCCAAGAAGAGACCCTACTTTGTCCTTTATCCACGAGAACAATGACTGTTGGGACCTGTGTCCAGGATACCAACAACTGGAGGCCCTGAGTTCACTATCACTGAGTGCAGAGTCAGTAGTAAACCCAAGCATCCAAGCAAGGACAATGATGGAAATCCCCCCAAATTTATAGTAAGCTAAAAACAAAGGGGAAGACGGAGGTTAGCAGGTATTAAAGCAGGTGGGGCAATGGTCTTGCCAATGATCAGACCAGGTTTGATCCCCGACAACCCCATACTGTCCACCACCAGCCAGGCATGATCCCTGAGTGCAGAGACCAGGAACAAACCCCGAGTCCTGCTGGTTTGCCCCCACCCCCCAAAAAAATTAAAAACCTAAAAGAATCCAATGAAGGCAGGGCGACAATGCACAGGATTCAGAAACATGCTTTGCATGCAGGAACTTCTAATTTGATGTTGGGCGCCACCTGATCTCCAAATATCACTTGAAGTAACCCCAAGCACTGAGAATAACAGCGGATGAGGGGGTGAGACTCTAAGAAATAAATGACCTTAGGGACTGTAATGACAGCATAGTGGGCAGGGCTTGCATGCAAATCACTGGAGTTCTAATCTCAGCATCCCATATGGCCCCTGAGCACTGCCACGAGTGAATACTAAGGGAAGAGCCAGGAGTAACCCCTGAACACCAGAGTGTGGCCCAACAGCCAAAAAATAAATGAATGGAATGTAAAAGTTACAAATGAAAGAAAATAAAAATTCCAAGTGTGTCCTCGAAACAATACCAAGAGCAAAAGCAAAACAGGTTAAGTGTGGAAAGAGAAGTAAATTTATTTGGTTTGTTCTGAATCACACACAACAATATATAGGATTTATTCATGGCTGAGGAAATACACCTTGCCATGCCTGGGGACCATATTGGATGTCGAGGATCAAACCAGCAGTGATTCCTGAGTGCAGAATATGGAGTCACCATGTGCATCACCAGCTGGACCCCAAAATGAAACAAACAAAGCAAAAAATAAAGTTGGACGCATAAGAAACTCACAGCTGTCAGTATCTCACAACTGGGGAGATAACTCCAGTACGTCGGGGCTCACCTGTAACCTGCACACGCTTGTCCATCCCACCCCATACTATGCCGCAGGGCTGACCACAGCTCCCCCAGGCATAAGAGAGGAAGGCGAGAGGAATTAAGATTTACCTCATTTTTGATATACAATGATTCTCGGTAATATTATGGTTGATCTCTGCCACAAACTCCTCCAAAACAGGGCCTCTGGGCCAAGCCAAAATCAGAGCAAAGACTGAGACAATGGTGAATCCTGGCAGTACAGAGTAAGGGGTGGTTATATATGTATTTAATTTACTAAAGAGAAAAATACCCAACTGCTAATAAAATTTTAGGATTAAAATTGATGAGAAAACAAACTTGCAATATCAAGAGATGTAGAAAATCAATTTATGTTAAATTGTTATATTCCTTTGCAGGATTTTAAGACTCTAAGAATCTTTGAAGCTTTTTGTTGCTTCAAGAGGTTTTTACGTATTGATTTTTAATTTTTATTTAGTCAGCTTCCTCTTGACTTTCATCACTGAAACCCATTATTTACAAGTTAACATACATGTGAAGTCCAAATGCTGGGACACTGCTAAAGCCGAAGCCCGGGTGATAATCAGCAAGGATTTTTTTCCCTTATTGTACTGATGTCACTGGAAGCTTATCACATGCTACCTGGATTCCTTCCTTCTTGGCTGCATTCCTGCAGCTCTCTAACACTCCTAGTCCAAACAAAACTTGTCTTCCCTAGGGGCACTCCTCTGAATGCGGGGTTAGTTATTAGGGATCAACTCATCCAGTCTGCATTTTATGATTTCTAAAAGGCTTGAGAGGTATGAAAAGGCCTTCCCACATTGACAAACATAAGATTTCTCTCCAGTATATGTTTTCATATGCCTAGTCAGGGTTACGGGTTGAGTGAAGATCTTGCATTTTTCTTACATATTTAAGACTTATCTTCACTATGACTTAAAATGCATAGTAAGGCTACAGGATAGAGTGAAGATCTTCTCACATTCATTTCATTTCATTCATTTCAGCATCCTGTTATTCGTCAATTGCCTCGAGCAGGCCCCAGTAACGTCTCTTTCATCCTAGCCCTGAGATTATATTCAAGGCTCTTTAGGAGAATGAGACCCATCATTGTTACTGGTATTTGGCATATTTGGTACGTGACGGGGAGTTTGCCAGACTCTGCCCTGTGGGCAGGCTACATTCGATAGCCTGCAAGTTTGTCCAAAGTAGGAATGAGATAATAAGATGTCATAAAAGATGTCCTGATAAGATGTCGCGCGGCCGCAAATGCGGCCACGCGGTTCCGGGAGCTGGATATTATAGTCTCTGATTCTTGGCCGCTGATGGGATTACAAGGCGCCAGGGGGCCAGGTGGTGGGTGTGACCCTCGCCTACTGGAATTTGGAGGATCTGGGTGGAATATGCTCGACTCCAATCCGAGTAGGCCTGGAGATCACGGGCCCGGAACCCGCGTGGCTTTGTCCCTCTGCCAGTACCTTCATGTGTGCGGAGAGTGGTCTCAGCATGGTGGTGGCTGGTCCTGGAGGTCTTCTCATATGTGAGGCATTTATGTGGTTTCTTTCCAGTGTGATTTTTTCTGTGCTTAGTAAAACACCAAGTTTGAGTGAAAGCCTTCCACAGATTATATATATATATATATATATGTGTATATATATATATATATATATATATATATATATATTTTGCTCGAGCGGGCCCAGTAACGTCTCCATTGGAGACTTTGTTGTTACTGTGTGTGGCATATCCAATACATCACGGGGAGCTTGCCAGGCTCTGCCGTGCATGTGAGATACTCTCAGCAGCTTCCTGGGCTCTCCGAGAAGGGCGGAGGAATGGAACTCGGGTCGGCCATGTTGGCTGCGTGCAAGGCAAACGCCCTACCGCTGTGCTATCGCTGTATCTATATATATATATATATATATATATATATATATATATACATAGAGAGAGAGAGAGAGAGAGAGAGAGAAAATCTGTCTCCAAGACCAATTTCCCTGTGATTCTAAGGCTTGAGGGAATTATGCAGGCCTTTCCACATTGCTGATACATGTATTCTTTCCATTATGAATATTACTATGTGTAATAAGGAGGAGTAAGTGAACGAATTCCCAAAGTCCTGACATATATAAGTGATGCCCCAAATTCATCTCAAAGATGGTAAAAGTGATTCGATCCTAAGGTTCTCTGCTCCAAATCCCTGGAACAGGCATATGCCCAGAGCTGTACATACAGCATTCTCTGAACATGAGACTGTGTGACTGAGCAGGTGAGGCTCTCAGAGCAGGAAGGAAAAAATAGGACAAACACATGGCCTGGGGCCTGAGACATCTGTAGCCATCAGGGTACATACAGAAGTAGCACACCTGGGTTCCCCTGATGCCTGTCAGGGGTGAATCTGGAGCACAGAGCCAAGAGGAAGCCCTGAGTACCTCCACTGTAGCACAAAAATAAACATGAAAGGAAACAAAGCAGCAGGATGGAGTAACAGGAATGTGGGTCTGTGGACAGCGATTAGGGCTGGCAATACCGCCATCCCTTATACTTCCTCAAAAACTGGCAGCTGGAAATCCTTCGTACAGAACCAGAAATAACATGAGAATCACTGGGTTTAGCCCCTCCCCTTCAACATCTATCAAAAACAAACAAATAAACAAACAAATAAGTCTAATCAGCGTTGGACCCCTGGCACCCTATACGGTTGATTCCCCCAGTCCTGAGAGGGATGATCCTTGAGTACCATTACTGTGACCCATTCAAATCAACAAAATAAATATAACAGTGGCCTCAAACAGAGAGCTGATCCATCATGCCAGGAGCCGGATCCCACATCTCCTTCCTGAAACAGAGTCTATTGGCCTGGGAAGTTTGTGCTACATGTCACTGCACTGCGTCATCTTCTCACTCTCCTGCCTGAAGATGGTGTAGCAGAGGCCATCTCACCATCTCCTGCCTGTTTTTCCTGTGGACCAACAGGAGGCTCCGTGCAAGGACCTTTGTCATTGGACCAGAGAGGAGCACAACCAGCCCTGGCACCCACCTGACAAGAAGTCCCTGCATTGGAGCCAGAAAGGTAGTGAGCAGCCGGATGTTTGGACACTGGCTCACAGAACCATCCAAGGGGAGACATAACAGATGTTCCTGTCTCTCAAGGGACAGAGAAGTGGGTTTTGACCCAGCTACTGTCAGGACAGGAGCGGTTGAGGCCTACAGGGAGGAAAACTCAGTGCTGCCCGAGCCCCAGGACTCTACCCTTGGAACCACAAAGGAAGGCCCCAAAGGCCAGAGAATAACTATGAGGCCAGGAGCTCCCACACAGAAGCAGACCCTGCATGCCCCAGTGACCACGGCTCCGTTATTGGCTCTGCTGTGGGAGCAGCCACAGGGACTCAGGGTGGACAAAACTTCAGCTGCCCTCTTCCAGAGTGGATGGAACATGGGCCTAGGCACTCATTTCCAGGGATCAAGGTTACTTCTGAGCGCCTATAGGCCCCAGAATGTCCCAGCTCTGACCCTCTGGACCTGGACCCATCCTGGTCGTGATTTACTCTAATCCCCCAATCAGCACATGAGCCTCATCCAGCACATGCTCCAATTTTTGCAAGAATCACTCTGAAAACCATGTAAACAGTGTGTTGTATCACAAAAGTATCCAAATAACCAGGATGTTTATTACGAACTATTACATGTATCTAACAACTGGAGTTTCTAGAGTGAGTCCACTTTGAAACCATGAATATAATATCTTGGGGCCTGGAGCGGTAATACAATCGGTAAGACATTCACCTTGCACTTGGCTGACTCAGGTTCAATAATCTAGAACATATATGGGCCTCTGACCCTTGTAGGAAATGATCCCTGAGTTTAGAGGCAGGAATAAGCCACGGACAATGAAGGGTGATTACCAAAAACAATGCAACTTCAAAAGATAACTCTAATGAAACAAGAGAACAACAACAAAAAATACCCCAAGTATGAATTCTGAGGCATACACACCAGGTCGCCAGATGTGAAGCATAGTGAGTTGGTAGGTCACATGGTAACATGTTTAGTGTTCTGTGTCTCCAAAGAAAGACAGACACAGGGAACGCAGCAACTGATGGCCAATGGATAGTGCATAGTCAACCTTTAATTCAGAACCTGTCATGCCAGGCGCCAGTTCCTCCTCTAGCCAGGAGACCAATGGCGGCCAGAGCCAGGCAACCACAACTAGCACAGGAAGGATTTCGGAAGGGCCCATCTATGACATCATTTCTGTTTCCACCAGGAGCCTTAAAGGGCCATGGTCCAAATGCAGAGACCTTCTGTGCCCATCCAGGTGAATCCGTGCTGCAAGGGGATGGACTGGATAAAGGAGTGGAGAGGCAGCTGCTAGAGTGTTTGCTCACACAGTGGGGGCCTGGGGATAAGGGGAAGACTCCTGATAATGCACTGGTCAGTCAATCATTGAAACAATGCTCTCACACACAGTCCATCAGGAAAAACACATGTGGGTTGATTCAAGGTCAAACAGGCTGGCTGGAACAGGGCACCTGACATTGAGTTACGTGAGGAAGTAATCAAAATGGGGTGAAAGAACTGGAAATGGCAGCCTTCTATGATCCTCAGATTCCTTCATGGAGCACAAAAAATTGCCTAGAGACCCATCCAGGGGCCTCAGGAGTTCCTGAGTACCAATCCCCCCTGCAGGCAGGCAGCAGTGCTGCCCCTGGGAACTACAGCCTGGAATGTGGCTCTGCCATGGGGAAAGACTGGGACTTAGGGTAGACAAACCTTCACCCACTGTCTTGCAGGGTGGACAAGGACATGCGCCTGTGCACTCTGTCCATGGGAACAAGGTCACTTCTGGGTCCAGATGAGCCTGAGGCACAGCCGTGCTCGCTCTCACTGGACCTGGGCCCATCTGAGTCCTGATTTACTCTAATCACGCATCAGCACATCTGCGTGGGTCTCATCTTATGCTTGCTCCTGTTGTGCAGGAATATATTTGAAAATGGTACAATCACCCAGGTTTATAGAAAATAAATCCAAATAACCAAGGCATTTATTTACTAAGAACCATAATATGAACTGTGCCTGACATTTGGAACTTCTCAAGACTACTTATACTGTAAATATTCTCTTTTGGGGATAGAGTGGTCTTACACTCAGCTGACCCAAGTATGATACTTGGCCACCCTGGGGCTTGGTGCAGTGATCCCTGAGCTGAGTCAGAAGTAATGGCAGATCCTACAAGGAGTGGTCAAAACTACAGCAACAACAGGACAACTCTAAGGAAGCAAAGGAAACAAACAAAAAATTATGTACAAAGACAAACTAGTGAGGAACATTTAAATAGTAAAATTGTGGGTTCTGAAAACTCTGTTTTCTGGCATTGCCACAGTTTCCCAGAATCATTATTATCCTCTTTTCTTGCAATCACACGTTTCCTGTGTGTACAAGTGTGTACGTGTGTGTGTGTGTGTGTGTTTTTTGAGCCAGAACAAGCATTGCTCAGGGGGTATTTCTAACTCTGCACTCAGGGTTTCACTTCTGGAAGCTTTGGGGATCACTAGTATGCAGGGGACCGAACCCATGTTGACTGTGTGCAAGGCAAGTATTTGCTGTACTTTTGCTCCACCCCTTCCTACATAAATTTCTTCCAAAAATACCAGGAGTCCTGTACAAAATCCCTCACACACACACACACACACACACACAAATAAACAAGTATCTTCCTTCAAAAAAAGGAAAAAATTTTAAAAAACAACAAAATCTTTACCCTCAGTATTTATCCCAATAGCGACGTGTCACCCGCTCAGGAAGAGATGAAGGGTGGAGGATGATTTGCAACTTGACATGAGGGAGATGAAACTCGTGATCTGGAAAAAAAATGTTGTGGTTGGTCAGACAGTGAAGGCTGTAGGGCACTTGCCCTGACCTGGTAAATTCTCCGCATACCTAGGTCCCGCAGCAACACCAGCAGGAATCATACCTGAGCCCAGAGCCAGAGGAAGCCCTGAGCATTTCCGGGGATGCCCCCGTCCCCAACCACCCCCAAAGAACCCCAAACAAAAAATAGCCCCAAGAGAACATGTTCACTGGCAAACTCCAGCCACCTGCAGGGTCACTGCCCCTGAATGTCACAGACCAACACGGGCGCAAGGAAAATGATGAACAGCAAGGGGACCCTTGCCATCGGGGGATGAGGGGGGGCTGCGGCTCTGCCCTTCAAATCTGGAGGTTCTACAGCTATGACATTAGGGCCAAAATTTCAACATGGGACTGCTGGGAGGGTTGGGACATCGAAGCCCCCTGCTGTGTGCAGGTCCAGCACCCCCGTGCTCAGCCCCAAGCTCAGCCCCTCCCCCAACCCACCCACCGCCCGCTACCCTATCACCATCACGGAGCTGAAGGCCATCCTGGCCTCAGCGGCCCCCCAGGAGCATTCACACCCGCAACATTGCTCCCCAGTATAGCCCCCACCGTGCTCCCCAAAGCTCCGCATCCCCCTAAAGCCCCGCCACGCCTCAGGAACAACTAGATGTCGGGGAACAAGTGAGAAGCATCAGGAAAGGGTACCCCACGCTAGCGCGTCACTCACAGTGCAGAGACTGAGAGTCGCCCCTGTCCTGCTCCAAAATCGGCCTTCAAGAACCGCTTCCAGCCAGTTCCAGGCCATCCTTCACCCACCTGTAACATCAGTGGGACCGACTGAACTATCTCTGTCAGCAACAAAATAGGTACCCGTAAAATCCTCTCTTTGACATCACTTCCATTTCCACCCGCAGCCTTAAAGGGCCAGGCTCCAGGTGCAGAGAGATCCTTTCGGGACACCCAGGGGATCCTGTGCTGCAAGGGGCAGGGCTCACAAAAAGGAGGGGGAGCCAACTTCTGGCGAGGCCAGTCACACCATGGGACCCTGGGGAGTAAGCAGTGGCCTGAGCCTGCATGGGTCAGTCAAACATCGAGCCAATGCACTCATACACGTGTCCATCAAGAAAAATGAAGCATGTTGTTTCACTAACTGCCACGTAGGTAGCAGGTGGGGACAGTGAGTTTCTCAGGGAAGTAATAATCCAGATGGCAGTAAAAACAGTGACTCCGAAGCCAGCCCAGGAGAGGAACAGAACAACCCTGTGAGCAGCCACTAGAGAGTTGGAGAGAAACTCGAACAGGAGAAAAAGGCTGCTAAGAGTATCTAGAACACGATAGGTTCAACGCTCTACCCTCTGACAACACACAAGCACTGTACACCTACCTACAAGGAATGTTCCACGGGGAGGCTTCAGGAACACACATTTTCAAACGCAAAGTATGGATCAGGTGGGAACAGTACATTGCACTGGAATTGGTCAACTCAATCTCAATCCCTGGCATCCCAAATGTTGACTAAGAGTAACCCAAGAAGTTCCAGGTGGTCCCCAAATAAAAATATTATCTAGAAAAATAAAACCTAGCATAAGGACCAATCCCAGAATGGAGGTATACACAGAGTTCAGAGTAGGCAATTCTTACCGATCATTTTATAGCCTTGCTATCTAAGTGGCTTTTAGCATCCGAGTGGCAACTAGATTGTTGGTATTTTAGTGCTTCCAAAAGTAAATGCTTCTGTGGCTGGAGTGATAGCACAGTGGGTAGTGTGTTTGCCCTGCACGCAGCCAACCCAGGTTCAATTCCCAGCATCCAATATGGTCGCCTGAGCACAATCAGGGGTAATTCCTGAGTGCAGAGCCAGGAGTAAACACTGTGCATCGCCAGGTGTGACCCCCCACCCAAAAAGAAAAGCAAAAGTAAATGTTTCTGGTTTACTTATCTCTAATAGTACTGAAATGAGAAAGGAGTGTGATCCAGGAATAAGACCACCCTGTCCTGTCAGTAAGCACAGCTGAATAGAATTGCCTGCTGAGATGGGGGAAAGCTTGAGGTCTCTCCCATGGCCCGACCATTTGTAAAACATTTCACTCCAGGGACCCCTTTCACCCTTTAAAAAAATTGGCACAAGTTCTTCTATGCACAATAAAATGTATTTAAACGGTCTCCCATCCACCCTATGAACGAAGATTTCCAGGAACATTTTCTTAAGATGATAATTTTTGGAAATACACATTCTCAATACTGAGTTGAGTCTTCAAAAAACAAAAATCCCAGAATACGAGATATGTAAAGATGCAACAGTGGAAAATGTGCTTATCAGATACGCCAACCTGTATTCCAACCTCAGTGCTCGACAACATATGAGAATTCCCCCAGGTATGTAGCTCTGAGAATAGAGCCAGGTGTAGGGCACAGTGCCCTACAATGTAACACAGAAAGGCCTGAAGAATGAAGGTTTGGCTGATTTTTGATTGAAGATGATTCCCTGCAGCACTGTGGTTGGTCTTTGCCAAAACCCCCAGAAAACAGGATCAAAGCAAAGAATGGTCCAGCGGTGAACCTTGACGGTCCAGAGTGAGGGGTGGTTATTTATTTAATTTACTAAAGAAAAAGAAAACAACAATTTTTGATACAATTCTATATTTAAACAGGGCTGGAACGATAGTTCAGTGGGTAGGGCAATTGCCTTGCATGCAGCCTACGAAGGTTCGATTCTCAGCATCCCATATGGTCCCCCAAGCACAACTAGGAATAATTCTCAGTGCATAGCCAGAAGTAACCTCTGTGCATCGCTGGATGTGACCCAAAATGCAAAAAAAATGAATAAAATAAAATTTGAGATAACAAATTTGCAATATTAATATCAATAGGTGGAGAAAACAAGTTCGTGTGAACGTTGTTATATCTGGTTGTAGGATTGGTAAGATTGTCTCATTAATTTTTAAAAGCTTTTGTTGCTCCAAGAGGTTTTTACTATTTATATTTGGTACTTATTTAGTCACTTTTCTCCTGGCTTCCATCACCAAGACTGCTATTTACAAGTTAACATACATGTGAAGTTCAAATGCCAGGACACTGGCATAACTATAGCCCTGGGGATAATCACAGAGTACCTTTCCGTTATAGGATAATGTCACGGGAAGCTTGTCATGCTGGATTCTTAGCTTCTTCGCTGCACTTTTGAAGCCACCCTAATGCTCCTGGTCTAAATAAAACTTGTCTTCCCTAGGGGTATTTTCCTATGATTCCGAAGAGTTGAGGGTTGAGTGAAGGCCTTCGCACATTCCTGACATATGTAAGACTTCTCTCCACTGTGAATTTTCCTATGCATACTAAGGCTTGAATGTAGAGCAAAGGCCTTTTGAACATGCATGCGGTTTCTCTCTGGTATGAAAATTTCTGTTTAGTAAGACATCAATTTTGAATGAAGGCCTTCCCACAGTCCTTCCATATGTAAACTGTGTGCCATATGAATTTTTCTGTGATCACTAAGGCTTGACGACATAATGTAGGCCTTCCTGCTTGCCTTACACACATAAGGTTTCTTTCCAGTATGAATGTTCTTATATGGAAGGAGTGAGGGGTAAGTGAATGTCTTCCAACAGTATATATAAATATATATATATATATATATATATATATATATATATATATATCTCACAAGATCAGAATTGTCGATTTCCTCGAGCAGGCACCAGTAACGTCTCCTTCTTACTAGCCTTCAGATTTTTTTTTTTTTTTGCAAACCACACATCGAGATTTTATTTTACCAGCTAGCTGGGGCTGAGACATACTGACTCAGGTCGGAGCTCGACGCAAAACAATTCCAAAGGCAAAAGGAACTTACAAAGAGTCCAAAGCCAACAAAAGCATACAAAAGCAAATTATCAAAAAGACAAACATTCCCAATTAAGAAGACATTCCCCGTTCCCATACATCAAGAAAGCATCTTATCAGCTAGACACAAAAGCATGAAAGTACATATCTCAAGTGGGTAGATGCGGGCAACATATGTGCTCAGGAACATGTGCTCGGCCACATGGACACAAGCGGCACACGTAGCCTTCAGATTTTAAAAGAGCCATTTCAATGTTCTTTCAGCATTAGGAGAATGAGACACATCATTGTTACTGGTATTTAGCATATTGTGTATGACACAGGAAGTTTGCCAGACTCTGCCATGCGGGCAGGATACTTTTGAGATATATATATATATATATATATACATATATATATATATATTCTCTTCAGTGTGCGTTTTCCTTTGCTTAGTATGTTCTGAGTACAAAATAAAGGTCTTTCCACAGTCCTTACATGACTAAGGTTTCTCTCCTGCATGAATTTTCCTATGCACAGAAACACCTGAGAAGGAAATAAAGGTCTTTATACATTCCTTATCCTTAAATGAATAAGGTTTCTCTAAATGAATTTTCCTATGCATACTAAGTCTTGAGGTCTTCCCATATTTCTTGGATGAATAGCGTTTCTCTACTGTATGAATTCTCCTATGTGTATGCAGTATGAAGATCGATCTAAGGCTTCCCACATTTTTTACATTTCTACAGTTTCTCTCCTGTGTGGATATTCAGATGATCACACTTGTGTGGCAGCTGACTCAAATTGTGTTCGTGCTGCTAACATCCCTGGGACTTTTCCCATTCGAAGACTTCCTGTTTGTCTCAGAATCCCCATGGTGATGCAGGCATCACTGCTCACTTGAGACTGTCACAGTGCCCAGGATCAGAGACATTCCACTGAGGCTGGCTGCTTCCCTGGAGAACAGCAGAAAAGGATTCCAATTACGTCTTGATTTCTTGAGAGACTTCATGTCAAAAGAAAATGTCGAACCCTGCAGGTTTGATGTCTAACATTTCCACCATGCAAATACAATTATTGGCACACATATGGCTTTTCCTGGAATTACCAGATATTTTTGCAAGAAGTTCATGCAAAATTGACAGAAGTGTTGTCATTAACTGTCACTGTCACTGTCCTCCTGTTGTTCATCAATTTGCTTGAGCAGGCCCAATAACATCTCCATTGTGAGACTTGTTACTGTGTTTGGCATATCGAATACGTCACGGATAGCTTGCCAGGCTTTTGCCGCGTGGGTGAGATACTCTTGGTAGCTTGACAGGCTCTCCAAGAGGGGCGGGGTAATCAAACTTGGGTCAGTCAATTGGCCACTTGCAAGGCAAACGCCCTACCCGCTGTGCTATCGCTCCAGCCTATACATAAGATATATAAATTAGATATACATAAAATTTATATCTATATACATGTATGTACACATAAAAACCTAGAGTATATTTTCCAATCCTAAGAATGGAGGATAATAGGCAGCAAATCATTCCAGTCACTTTGGAGCCTTTTTGGCCTTTAAACAAATCTGAATCCTTTTTATCATGCTGGTGACTATGAGATTAATGGAACTCTGCTAATTCCAAATACAATGCTTATTTCTTTTCTCTAATATTATTGAACTGACGGATGGGATCCAAAAACTTGACCAAAATTGTGAGTAAACACAAGTAAATAGAACGGCCTGCTGGGATGTGAGGAGCCTGGGGAGTGCTGGGATGTGGGGAACTGACCCATATTCCCGACATTTGTCAGACATTTGAATCAAGGGGCCGCTTCCATCCTTTCAAACATCTTTCTATGCACAGTGAAGTTCATTTCAACTGTTTCAATTAGGGGCCAAAGAGACAGGAAAGCATGGACGACATTTCTCTTGTATTACCTTTAACAGGGTCCCAGAGCACCACCAGGAGTAATCCATGAGTATTGCTAGGTGTGACCCAAAAAGACGGCACATGCCCAGAACTGCAAACAGAGAAGTACGTGAATGTGGGACATTGTGACCAACCAGGCAAGGCTCTCCAGAGCAGAAAGGACAAAATAGGGGAAACACATGTCCTGCAATCTGAGTCACCATAGCTGACAGGGAGAAAACAGGGCCAGCACACCTCAGGGTACCAGTGATGCGCATCAGGTGGGAATCCAGAGCACAGAGCCAAGAAGGCCTGGGCACTTCCACTGTGGCACAAAAATAAACACAAAAGAAAATAAAGAAGCTGGATGGAGTAACAGAACAGAAGGTCGGGCTGGTGAACCCAATCTTCCCATATGGTCCCACAAGCACTGCCAGGTGCAATGCCAGAGTGCAGGGCCAAGAATAATACCCAGAATCACTGGGTGTAGCCCTCCAAACAGAATAAAATACCCAGATGCCAGCCTTTGACCCCCACCACTCCATATCGTCCCTGAGACATGTCAGGAGTCAACCTTGAGCACTAAGGTATGAGTACTCTTTAAGCTGGGTGTGGTTCAAAAGCCAAAAACAACAAAACATAAACAAACATGGCCTCGTACAGAAAGAGTCGGGCCCTCCGACAAGGAGGCACAGTGCAGGATTCTTCCTGGAACAACTCAGAGACATTTGACCCAAGAAGACTGAGCGCTCCTGTCACTGCATCACCTTATCTCCTCAATCTCCTCCAACCTAGGGATGGGGTGTCCAATGGCATGTCACTGTCTTATCCTGCCTCTGATTTTCCCAAGGATCAGAGACCTGGAGGAGGAATCAGAGCAGTGAGCACTGGAGAAGAGCACAACCACTAGCCCTATAAGCCACACCGTTGGGCACTGGCTCACAGACCCGCCTGGGGAACAATGCCTAATGCTTCTGTCGCCCCAGGAGAAGCAAAATGGGTTAGCATCTGGTCCTGCCTTTTACAACACAAGCTCTGGGCTTGGTTACAAGGGAGAAGACCCAGCCCTGCCTTGGCCTGAGGACTCCTCCCTGGGTCCCACAGAAGGCTCTCACAGGCACAGCCAGGCGCTGACTCAGGGGCCAGATCACGTGCATCAGCGCCCCCTGCAGGCTGGCAGCAGGGCTGCCCCCCAGAAACATGGCCCAGAATGTGACTGTGTCACGCCACAGCCCTTCTCCTCTTAAAAAAAAAAAAACACATTCTTCCCATGCCCCCTCCCCACTCTGCCTCTGGGACTATTGGAGGTGGATAATGGGCACTGGTGGAGGGATGGGTACTCAATCATTGTATGACTGAAATGCATGCAGGAAAGTTTGTAAGTCTGTAACTGTAGCTATAATAAAAAATATAAAATAAATAAAATAAATTTAAAAAACAATTTCTGCACACACACACACACACACACACACACACACACATACACACACACACCCTTTACCCCCAGTAATCACCTCAATAGACAGTGGTCTAAACAGGGCTTTGCAACTTGATGTGAGGAAGCAGAAATTCCTGATCTGACACACAATAAAACTAGTAAGATGCTTGCCTTGTTGACACCAGTCAATCCTCTGCATCCCTATGCATCCCTTTGGCACCCAGAGCACTCCAGGAAAAATGCTTGAGCCAGTAGCCAGAGTAAGCCCTCAGGGTATCTTCGGACATGCAGAGCCCGCCATTCCCCACACCAAAAATAGCCCCAAAAGGAAACTAAAACCCCTGTCACCTGCGGATCCACTGCTCCGTATGGCCCCATTATACCAGGGAAGCCATTGAAAAAGCCAGATGGTAACAGGGTCTCTTGGCATTGCAGGAGCTGTGACTCTGCCCAAAGTGAATCTGGAGGTTTTACAGCAGCGAGTCTGGGGCCAAGGTCCCAATGTAGGCCAGCTGGAGGTCACAACGGCCAAGTCCCTGCCCTTGGCAGGTCTCTCAGCCCCAAGGCCCACAGCCCCCTTGCTCAGCTCCATACCCACCCGCCGCTGCCCCATCGCAGAGCTGTAGGCAATCGTGGCCCAGGATCACTCACTCACATCCTCCTCCGCTACACCACCTCAAAGATCCGCTGCACCTCAGGAATCGCCTGATATCAGGGAACAAGGGAAAAACAAGTGCAAATGTGCCCCCCAAGCTGAGGACGACCCACAGTTCAGTGTGGACATGGGGACCCACCAGGTGCTCACGGGAGATCACTCCCGTTCAGCCACAAAGTTGGCTTTCAGAGTACCACTTCCTCACAGGGGCCCTAATCTGTCCTTTACCATGTGAACAATAACACTGACACAAATTCCAGGAATAGAAGCACCAGGAAGTGCCCCCTGTGATGTCACTTCTGTTTCCACAAGCAGCCTTAAAGAGCCAGACTCCAGATGTGGAGAGAACCATTATGCCCAACAAGGTGAATCTGTCACACCAGGGGGATGGGCTCACATAAAACAGTGGAGAGGCATCTGCTGTACTGGCCGATCACACAGTGGAGGGCTAGCGAGGGGTAAAAAGTCCTCTGGTCTTGTACAGGCAAACAATGAGCCAATGCTCTCACACACAGTCCATCAGAAAAATCGCAAAGGGGATTCATTCAAAGTAAAACAGGCAGATAGGAAGCAGATGGTGCATGGGAAAATGTGTTTCTCCGGGAAATCATCCTTCAAGGTGAGGAGAAAGCAGAGACTCGAAGCTAGCACCAGAGCAGAAAGGAACTGGCCTAGCAGCAGCCCAGAGTGCTGAAGAGACGCTGGAACAGGAGCAAAAGCTTGTAAGAACATCAGAGAACACTGTGCAGTCAACGCTCTATGATTGCCAACATACAAGCAATGAACACTAATCTACAAGGAAAACCCAGGAGGCAGTTTCCGAACCCTGAGTGGGGCTGGAGAGATAACACAGCGGGTAGGACGTTTGTCTTGCATGCGGCCTACCTGGGTTCAATTCCCAGCATCCTATATGGTCCCTTGAGCACTGCCAGGAGTAACTCCTGAGGGCAGAGACAGGAGTATCCCCTTTGCATCGCTGAGTGTGACCAAAAAAGAAAAAAAAAGTAGACCCTGAGCATCTCTGGATGTGGTACACAAGTCAAACCAAAACAATGATACTGAAAAAGTGTCATTTGCAAAACCCAGCCTCCAGCAGGGACCAAACCACCATGTGACCCT
Source organism: Sorex fumeus (assembly GCF_029834395.1). NCBI lineage: Eukaryota > Metazoa > Chordata > Mammalia > Eulipotyphla > Soricidae > Sorex > Sorex fumeus. Next base: position 288,623 of record NW_026606225.1, on the reverse strand, counting down.
GCATATCACGACAAAGGACAGATAACAACTGGGTCTGCTACTACAGGGGAGTTAGGGCCCTGCGGTTTGAAGTGAATCTGAAGGTTCTACATGAGTGGTGCCAGGGCGAAATGCTCCGGAACAGGGTAGAGCGAAGTCCAATGCTGGGAGGGTCGGGACAGCCAAGCCCGGCCCTCTGAAGGTCCTGCAGGCCCCAAGCTCACCCCAATCTCATGGAGCTGGAGGTGATTGTGCCCAAAGGGGACCCCCACTATCACCCATGCACTCTGCAACACCTGCACCCCCTAAAGCCTATGGGTTCCCCTAAAGCATCCCTCATGCCTCAGGAAATCGCTGATATCATAAATGAGAGAAAAACAAGCACAAAAGGGCCCCCCAAGCTGGAGCAGCCCCGGCACTCACACTGTGGAGAACAGGAGGCACTGGGCGTCCGCGCACTGCCACTTGCGCCCTGACAAAAAATAGGTCTTCACAGTCCCTCTTCCACGAAAGGCCACCGTTTCCTCCTCTACCACAAGACCAATGGTGACCTGAGCCAGACAAACACAACTGGAATAGAAAAAATATCTGAAGGACCCCAGCCTGGGATGCCACTTCCACATCTGTCGGGAACCTGAGCCTTAAAGGGCCATGGTCCAGAGGCAAAGACCCTTTTTGCCCACCCAGGTGAATGTGTGCTTCAAGGGGGATGGACTGGATAAAAGTGTGCAGAGGCAGCTGTGGAGAGTGATGGGTCACACAGTGGGGGGCTGTGGATATGGAGACCCCTGTTGCTGTACTGGTCAGTCAAACAATGACCCAATGCTCTCACGCACAGTCCATCAGGAAAAACGCAGCTGGGTTGATTCAAGGTAAAACAGGAAGGTTGGTACAATTCACCGGATGCTGAGTTTTTTGTAGAAGTAATCAAGATGAGGTGAAAGCAGTGACTGCAAATCCAGTACTGGAGATGCAGAGAGCAACTGGCCTAGCAGGAGCCCAGAGAGTTGGACAGACTCTGGAATAGTGTTGGAGTACAAGGATCTTAGGTTTAGCAGGTTGCACCCATCACAGTGCTCTGGAGTCACTCCCATTAATTTTTCTGTAACTACTACTTTTTGCTCTCTTCCCCAACCAATTTGTAAGGTCTCATCCTTCTACGACACTGAACTTGTACTGTAAGTTAATATTGCCTTTCTCCTCTCCTTATGTCTTTTGATTACTTTAATGCAATGTCCTTTTTGTATAGATACAGGAAGATAATTAATATTATGCTTTATAACTTAGGATTTAATTGGCCTTGAATATTATTCGCTCCTGGGCATCTGCTTTCTCAATTTAAGCCTCAGTTGCCCTCACTTCCTAGCACTCCAAGGGCAGAGTCCTGACGTGGAACTGGAAGGAACCAGGACAAGCTGGTTGGTTATGTGCTACCCTGGCATCATGATGGGCCCGGCCAAGGTGCCACGATTCTTAACTATAGGTTAAGAGTTTGATCATAGGCAAATGCTGTCATGATCCAAAAGTAACGATCAGACTAGGACCCTACTGCTAAGAATAGGAAAGATATCTGGCCTGAGCAATGCAGTCCGAGATCAAGATGGCCCTAAGAGAGCAATTCTATGAACTTAAAATATTTATTACTGTGTCCATAAAAATGATTTATAGTATGTATGCTTATATGTTGGTTGGACAGGGAGAGGAGAAACACATCCAGGGAAATCTGTTCTAGGGTAGGTTGATCTGCTAAATGAGAATCTGTCCTAGAAGCAGCTTTCTCATGGGTCCTGACTAGCTTGGATGAGACTGAATATTTCTCCCCTTCAAACTGCTTCAGTAAATTCAGTATATTGTAACAGGCAGTTTCCCTTATCTCACAGGAACCTAGCTGGTCTTAGATATGCAGATCCCAGGTGCTAAGCCAGGCCTGATCTAGGGGATGCAGATGCCTGGCTCCAGGAAGGCGGATCTTGGAGATGTAGATTCCAAGCTCTAGCAGACTGTTCTTTGATGTGTTAATCCAAGTGCTTGTAGCTTATAAAAGGTGAGGCAAGATTATTGGCCTGCTGATGTAAAGAAACAATGTATGGTTTGCCTCCTCAATGTTCTTTCTGTAACTCCTTTTGGTGACATCACTATATTGTGCCCTTTAGAGGTACCATGATCTATATAAGGGGATTTTTGGGGATCTCTCGGGGAAAGTGTGTGCTTGAGAACTCTTAAGGACTCCAAGACATACATCTCTTCCATGTAATAAATTGCTACTAAGACCAACGAGCTTGGCCCTCGTTTCCTTCCTCCGCCTGACCATTGCCATCAACCTCCCTGGAGTGGTAAAAACGAGTTGAGACAGGCAAAAACGGGCGGCGGGAGAGATAGAACGCTGCCGTCCTTTTGCCCGTCATTTTTATGCAGAACAGGAGCAGAGGCTGATAAGAACATCAGAGAGCACTGTCTGGTCAATGCACTACCCCTTGAAAACACTGAACCAGTAGACTCTTGCCTACAAGGAAAACAGCAGGAGGCAGTTTCAAAAGCAAAATTTCAACTGCAGAGTATGGGGCAAGAGGGTAGTACAGTGGCTTGGGTGCTTGCCTTGCACGTGGTCAATCTGGGTTCAACCCTCAGAATTCCAAATGGTCCCCTGAGCAACATCGAAGAGCAAAGCCGGGAGTAGGACCTGAGCACTGTCAGGTTGCACCAACAACAACATCATATATTCTGACCCTAAAATGGAGTCTATGGGCAGCAAGCCAATTTGGTCACCTTGGAGCCTTTTTTTGTCCTTTAAGCAGAGCTGAATCCTTTTTATCATTCTGGTGACTACTACATTGATGGGACTTTGCTAATTCCAAATACAACATTTACTTTTTTTCTGTAATATTATTGAACTGATGGGGGGATCCAGGAATGTGTCCAACCTTGTGAGTAATCACAGGTAAATGGAATGGCCTGCTGGGATGTGGGGAGTTGACCCGTATTCCCAGCATATCTCAGACATTTGATTCAAGGGCCCCTTCCATCCGCTCATATGTCTTTCTGCACACATTAAAGTTCATTTAAACTGTTTCCAATAGGGGCCAAAGAGTAGGTATAGCTGATAGGACATTTGTCTTGCACCAGGTTTAACAAGACACTGGAGCACCACCATAAATAATTCCTGAGTATTTCAGGGTACAACCCAAAAAGACGGGAAAAACAAAGTTTAAAAATTAAAAAAAAAACAGGATTGGAGCAATAGCACAGCGGGTAGGGCATTTTCTTTGCATGCGGCCAACCCAGGTTTGATTCCTAGTATCCCATACGGTCCTCTGAGCACTGCCAGGGGTAATTCCTGAGTTCAGAACCAGGAATAAACCCAGATGTATTGCCGGGTGTGACCCAAAAAGCAAAACAAATAAATAAATAACTCTCCTCATTCCACTCCATTAAAGAGCCTTGCCAGGGCAATTTTCCTAAGATGGCATTTAAAAAATATTTATCCTTTACACTTACACAATGCTAACCAGTACCTGAACACAAGGGAGGCAGAGATGACATGGGGGAAGGAGCTGGTCACAAACGGCCCCACCTGGATTCCAGCCAAGTACCCCATAATGATGGAGTCCCCCAGGTATGGCTGCCTGAGCTGAGAGCAGGGAGTAGGGCTCAGCTGGGTGTGGCTCCGAAGAACATGAATCAGGAGGCCCCAAAGAACGAAGGCACAGCTGTTTCTCTGCCATGATCCACCGAACCCAGGGCCTCAAAGCCAAGCTACAGGGCCTGGAGCGATAGTCCATGGGGAGGGCTTTTCCCTTGCATAGGGCCGGCCCAGTTTCAATCCCGGCCATCCCATATAGTACCGAGAAACCGCCAGGAGTAATTACTGATTGTAGAGGCAAGAGTAACCCCTGAGCATAGCTGGGTGTGAACCAAAAAGCAAAAAAAAAAAAGTCAAGCCAGAGTCGCAGCAAAGAATGAGAAAGTGGTGAGCCTTGACAGCCCTGAGCAAAGGGGATTTTTTTTTGCCTTTTAATTCACATTCCTCCAGCTTTCGCCAGAAGATCCGAAAGTTACATGTTAACATACACATCAAGTTCAAATGCTGCATATACTTTCCCTTATAGACTGACATCACAGAAACTTTATTACACACTTCCAGGATTATTTCCTTCCTGACTGCACTTTTGTAGCACAGCATCCCATGGTCCAAACACAATAGGCTTTAACAAAGGGGCCTGTTTTGACATTGAACATTGATATTAGGGGATTGAGTTATCTAATATGAATTTTATGATGTCTCCTAAGACGAAAAAGAAGCACAAAGACCTTCCCACATTCTTGACATATATAAGATTTCACTCCAGTGTGAACTGCCCTATGTACAGTAAGGCCTGAAGGCAGACGGAAGGCCTTCCCACATTCCTTACAAACAAAAGGTTTCTCTCCAGTATGAATTTTCACATGACCAGTAAGGTTATAGGAAGAAACAAAGACCTTCCCACACTCATTACAAACAAAAGGTCTCTCTCCATTGTGAATTCTCATATGCCGAGTAAGGCCTGAGGATTCAACAAAGGCCTTCCCACATTCCTTACAAACATAAGGTCTCTCTCCAGTGTGAATTCTCATATGAAAGGTAAGTCTTGAGGAATTAACAAACGCTTTACCACATACCTTATATCCATAAGGCTTCTCTCCATTGTGAATCCTCATATGCCGAGTATGTTCTGAGGAATAAATATAGGCCTTCCCGCAATCCTTACATATATGAGGTCTCTCTTCAGTATGAGATTTCATATGCCCTCTAAGGGTTGATGATCGAGTGAAGGCCTTTCCACGTGCCTTATATTTATGAGGTTTCTCTCCAGTATGATTTTTCCTATAGAAAGGTGTGAGGAGCAAGCAAAGACCTTCCCACATTGCTGACACACATATGCTTTCTCTCCAGCATGGATTCTCCTATGTTTTAAGAGGTCTGAGGATTGAATGAAGGACATCACACAGTCCTTGCATGTATGTGGTTTCCCTCCAGTGTGGATGTTCATGTCATCACAAAGGGTGTTACGCTGGATTCAAACCATGCCCCTGCTGCTGACACTCCTGGGGATTCTGTCCATTGTGGGGTTCTAAGGGAACATCACGGTCCTGGGAATATGGGGAAGCTCCCCCACATTCCTTACTCTTGGACAGGGTCAATCCATGGTGACTTTGCTTGTGGGCCTTTCGGTGTGAAAGACTCACTCTAAACAGTGCTCCTCTCCCACATTCAAGGGTCTGCCCCAATGTTGGGGTTTGTAGACTGAGAACAGCTGACTGTGTGAACCTTTTCCCAAGGGAGGGATTCTTCAGAGTGAGGTTGCTCTCTCCATTCTGATCACCCTCAGAGGCCATCCTGCCTGCCTTGGCATCCCCGTGTGGCTGAGGACATAAATGCACACTCGAGACTTTTTCACAGTGTGAAGGGTCAGAGACATTCCACTCGGGCTGGCTGCTTTCCTGTAGAACAGCAGAGGATTCCAATTATCGTTCTATGCCTTAAGAGTCTCCATGTTAACTGAAATTGATACCTGCAGATTGGTTTCTAACATTTGCACCACACCAATGCAATTCCCGACCGGTGGATGGCATTACCATGGACTAACCTAATGTTTCTCTAAGAAACACATGGGAAATTGATGAATGCCGGGCCATTAATTTGTTAAATCAAATGAAAAATCACAGCATTTACATGAAACACAATACAATTTTGTTTAGGATTTGAGCAGAGATGTCAGCACCCAGTCAAGATAAGGGTCCTGGACCTCAAACATCATACTATGAATCTGTTCCTGGCCATTCCTGGCCCCGCACTTTAAAAATAACATGCTGGTCCACTGACATTTTCCCTTAGTATTATAATATTGATTCCAAACTTGCAAATCTTACCGTATCACTCATACTCGCTGACTGAGTTCCCAAATCCTGAAGCCGTGCTTTGAGTTCTGAAATCAAACACAATACACAATGTAAGAAGTCTTCGAATGAAACATACTTAACCAGGCAGTACAGCTTGAGGAAATCTCTATGGTCCTCACAGTCCAAAGTATCCCACAGAACAGGGAAGATCCCAGGTAGGATTGCTGTGAAAAGGTTGGCAATCCCACAAGATGTATTTTTTTCTTTTTAGTTTGGTGAACATACGCAGTGATGCTCAGGAAACTATATGGGATGCTGGTTATTGATCCAGGTGGACAGTGTGCAGGACAGCACATTTCCTGCATTACTATCACTCAGAGCCAAAGAGCTTAATTATGGCCTCACTTATTAACTAAGCATAAAAACGCAAAAAAAATTATTGAAGATACAGCGATATTATAGGCTGTACAGACAGCTGGTAAGGGAAAGACAGGGGTACCAAGGAGTGAGAATTTCATGGACTGCCAGAAGAGGAAAAATAATGTCAAAGCCAAGAAAGTAAAACACAAGATTATTACGCCACAATTCTTGGGAGCGAAGGGCAGTGTGAATGTAGCACAGATGCCTGGATCCAGGAACCCAAGGATATCAGGGTCAGCAGCGCATTTCACATGTGCTCAGGGCACCCACACACTGCCCCGGTCCTGAGCCAGGGAGGGTTCTCAGACACTCACCTGCACGCATGCCTCTCCTCCCCGGCCTCAGGGTTCCTCCTTCCAGCCAGGAGATCACCGCAGGCTTCACCCCAGAATACCCTGAAAGTCACAGAGATAGAGCATGGAATAGTGACAAGGAAAACGTGACAAGGAAACCCCATGTGTCCCTATAAAAATGGAGTCAATTACTGGAAAGGCATGAACAGAATCTGCACTTCTAAAATGCTCCAGATTTGGAGTTATCCAAGAGCTAAGATTCAGGACTTAATTTAAGAGTGAAATATGGGGCCCCAGAAAACACCACAAATAGTATAGCCCGGGTCTTAAAGGGCCAACAGGGGTTTGATCACAGCACAGCACGTAGTATTTTTTTCTCCAGTTTGGGATCCTCAGCTGGGGATGTTCAAGGCTTCTCCCTGACTGAGTACTCAGAAATCACCTTTGATGTTGCTTGAGGACCACATGGGATGGTGATAATAGAACGCATGTGCAGAACTTGCAAGACAAGCAATGTGCCCGCTGTACTCTCACTCTAGTCTTGGCATCACATGCAATGTACTGAGCCTGCGTGAACTGATGCCTCAGTGCAGCAAGCCCCAAAGCTTAACAAATCCAAAAATGGCCAAACACGACGAAAGCACCAAATTGGTTTTAAAAATAAACATAAAAGGATGCAGAAAGACGGCACAGTATGTCAGGAACGGGCCTTCCTCAAGGTCAATTAAAGTTTGATCCTGACATTCAGTAGGGTCTCTCAAGCCATCAGATGTGAACCGTGACTGCATAATCCAGAGGCAAATCCTGACTCCTGATGAACCAAGAACCACTAGAAATGACCACGAGCACTGAAATGGAGCAACATCAGATGGGCTGAGACCCTAAGAAATAAATGAGCTATGTTGGGATCGATATTACAGCAGGCAGGACACGGACACTGCACACACGTACAGGATTGATCCCCAGCAGCACACAATGCCCCAGACCACAACCAGGATGAATAAATGAATACTCAGCCAGAAATAATCCCTATGTATTTGTAAGTATAAACCCAAACCAAATCAAAACAAAATAAAAGGGAATGCCCTGCCACAGAGGCAGGGTAGGCAGGGTGGGCAGGGGGGTGGGGGGTGGGAGGAACACTGGGATTAGTGGTGGTGGAGAAATGGAGGGATGGGTACTTGATCACTGTATAACTGAAAGCTAAGCACAAAATTTTTAAGTCTACAACTGTTTCTCATGGTGTTTCAATAATAAAAAATTGTAAAAAATTAAAGAAAAAGAATACATATAAAAATAAATTAACTGAAGTTGTAGGCCTGATGCAATAGTACCGGGATTAAGATAGCAACCTTTTAAGCTGCCAAGTGTGTTCAATCCTCAGAATCCCATGGCCCCTGAGCACCCCCGGGAGTGATCCCTCAGCACAGAGACAAGAGGATTCAGGTTGTGCCTGAAATAAAAGCAAAACTAAAACAAATACTAGAAATTATATGTAGTACAAGAAGTGATCAGAGAACTCAGCACTGGCAGGAACCAGGAAGCTTTTAGAGAGACTTGAGCGATGGTACAACACGTGGGTAGCTTGCCATGCACGGGGCTAACCTGAGTTGAACCCTAGCATTCCAGACTCATGCAAACCCACAGAGAGTGATTCCTATGGACATAGCTTAGAGTAAGCTCCGAGCATCGCTAGGTGAGCACCAACAAGAAAACCAGGGAAGGAGCTAGATAAACAACTACTGCATGGCTGTCTTCGCCAGGACAGTCACAGCTACTGTTGGGCATACATTCACAGCCAGGCATAGGGAGCCAACACGGGCCTGCCCAGACAAGGTTGGCCCCTCACTGCTCTCACCAATGGCCCACAGGTTCTGGTAGGTCTCCAGAATCACGTTCTTGTAGAGTTTTCTTTGAGAGGCATTCAAGCACGTCCACTCCTCTGGGGTGAAGATCACAGCCACGTCGTGGAAGGTCACCGTGTCCTAAACCAGCATACAAACGGGGCAGAAGTCAGGGTCTGTCACCACCCTGCTCCCTGGGCTGTGAGGCCAGGACCCCAGGGCCCTAGAGGGGCTCAGTGTCTGTCCACTCGGGAGGAAACAGCCTCCACCCAAACTCTGGCAGATGGGTCCCAACTTCTAAGACAGCTGCATCTATGAAAATGTGAGGATGCTCTACTAGAAGGTTCCTGAAGGTGGCAGACTTGCTCCTGATGCCAGAGAATTCCAGCACTGCTCCTATGAGCACCACAGAGTTTACTCTCTGAGCACACAATCAGTGGGACCCAAATGAGTGACCCTGCTTTCAGCTCAAAACACTAAACATACACCCCTTGTATCCCACAGTCACTTGAGCTGCAAGGGCACAAACAGGTCCAGCACAGCTGGGGACCCATGATGCACATCAGGCACAGAGCCAAGAGGAAGCCCTGAGCATCTCCCCTGTGGCACAAAAATAAATACGAAAAGAAACAAAGCAGCATGACTGTGTAACACGACAGTGGGTGGTGCTGGTGATCACCACCATCTCATAGGGTCCCCTAAGCAGTGCCAGGTACAATGGCAGAGTGTATAGCCAAGAGTGTAATCCCCAGAATCACTGTGTGTTGCTCCGAAAACAAAATAAAATACCCAGACACCAGCCTTTGATGACCAGCACCCCAAATGGTCCCTGAGACACGTCAGGAGCCATCCTTGAGTACCAGTAATCTTTGAGCTGTTGTGGTCCAAAAGCCAAATACAACAAAACTGACACAAACGTGGCCTCATACTGCAGAGTTAGGTGCCCTCACAAGGCGGCAGGAACTTTCCTGAAGCAAGTCAGAGACAGAAAGCCCAGTAAGCCTGACGCTCCTGTCACTGCTTCACCTCATCTTGTCACTCCTACCTGGGGTCGGTGTGTTTGATGGCATCTCACCATCTTCTCCTGCTCTAGTTTTCCCGAGGATCAGAGAACTGTAGAAGTCAGAATTGTGAGCACTGGACAGGAGCAAAATCCCCAAGTTCTGACCAGCCACACCCTGGGGCACTGGCTCACAGACCCGCCTGGGCGACACTTGTCAAATGTTTCTTTCTCCCCAACAGAAGCCAAATGGGTTGGCATCTGTGGTGCCTTTCACGACACAAGTTCTGGGCTTGGCTACAAGAGAGAAAAGTTGGCCCTGCCTTGGTCTGGGGACTCCTCCCGGATCCCACAGCAGGTTCTCACAGGCCAAATCAGGAAAGACTAAGGCCAGGAAATCACGTGCATCAGCGCCCCGTTCCAGCCACCAGTGGGGCTCCCCCCCCCCCCAGTGATAGAGCCACATTCTGGACTATGATTGCCCTGGAAAGCCCCTCTTTTCTAAAACAAAAACAAACAAACAAACAACAACAAACAAACAAGGGCTTGAATGGTAGAACAGTGGGTAGGATAGTTTGCTTTGCAAGTGGTTGACTTGGATTCGATTCCCAGCATCCCATATGGTCCCATGACGACCACAGAAGTAATTGTTCAGAGGTGAACCAGGAGTAATCCCTTGCATCGCCAGCTGTGACACGAAAAGTAAATAATTTTTTTTAAAAAAGTGTCTACAGACATACAGTTTTACCAGCAATACACAAAGACACGAACCCACAAGTGTACACACACACACACACACACACACACACACACACCTTTTACCCCCAGTACTCACCTCGATAGACAGCGGTCAAGGCAGGACTTTGCAACTTGATGTGAGGAAGCAGATATTCCTATTTCAACATACAGTAAACCTGTTAGGATGCTTGTGTTGCTGCCACTAATCAATCCTCTGCATCCCCAGGGCCCCAGAGCACTGCCAGGAATAAAATCTGAGGCCAGAGCCAGAGAAAACCCTCAGGGTATCTCTGGGAATGCAGAGCCCCCCCATTCTTCACGCCAAAAATAGCCCCAAAAGGAAAGTGTCACTGGGAAACCCCGGCCAACTGCAGATCCACTACCCCTGCCTGACGCTGGAGGGCAGGAATAAAAAAGTTGGACAGCAACAGGGTCTCAGTCTTTGGGGGAGATGAGGATGATGTAGGCAGGTAGATAGGGAAAGGCTCTCTGCAATGAAACAAAGTCTCATAGAAGAAGAATTCTAGGACCAACCTACCCTGTGGACACAGAGAATAAAGACTTGATAAGACCACCCCCAGACCCTGAAGATATGGGCCTCCTCCCCATGAAATTCCTCCTTCCCCAAAACCCCCTTTCAATCCGGATAACTCCAGCGACCCAGCCCCAAGGAGATTCCAGGACACTCCAAGTCAGATGATTCTCGAACCCCCTCTCAATCCGGTTAACTCCAGTGACCCAGCCCCAAGGAGATTCCAGAACATTCTGAGTCAGAAGAATCTATAAGAGCCAGCTCGAGAGCCCACTTGGGGGTCTCTCCACCCTCGGAGAAGCCCGCGTTCCCTCTGATGTGTTACTCTCTCTCTCTCTTACTATCTGCTTATCCCTTTCTCTCCCTCTCCAAAAGCCTCCAAATAAAACCTGTTACTTCACTGCTCGTCTACTCCTGAAATTCTTTTCTGCGAGCGAGACAAGAACCCCAGAAACCTCGGGTAAGGCTTGGGACTGGTCTCTCCTTTCCTGCAAAGAGCGAATTCTCGCCCCAACTTGAGTCCGTGGCTCCCCGAGCAATCGGCTGGTGGTGATTAACTCCCGTGCGGAGAAGATCAAGCGGACTTCACGTGTGGTTGACGGCCACCTTGTGGGGCTGGCGGGGCTTAGGCCCGTGCAGAGCAGGTGCTCACTGCAGACGTTACCGGTCCTAGCCTACCCAGGGTCCCGCGAGACAGAGGCGGGTGGGGAGAAAGTGACTGTCTTTCTCCTCCCCACTTCACATAAGTCACCCGTGGGGCCCACCGACATCAGATGGCGACCACGAAGGGACAGATGCAGTGAAGAAATCCACGAGGAAGGAGGTAATCTGTGGAAAATCTGCTGTGGAAGTATGCTCCCTTGGAAATCTCTAGGGGGAAAGGGGGAGGAATGTGATAACCGCTGTGTGAATGTGTGTGTGCATGAGCACCCTGATAGGTCCTCCTATCAGGCGTGATTTTGTAGATCCACGACCTGGCACTCTTAAAGTCCCTCTAAAGTCACGGAACTCGAGTGGGCTGCTTGCGATTCCACGGAGAACATACGGTCAATGGTGGCACTGGCATAGATGCCGGTCGCAAGTCACAATGCTGAACCACTAAGGCTAAGTTCTCCAAAGGCCAGGCATGCATCTGAATGGTCTCTGCAAAGAGGCACCCCTCCTTTGCCTGTCTTGCGTCACCGTCCACTATGGGAGGAATGGGAGGAAAGCCCAATAGTGTGAAGATTCTGGGAAACTAAAGCAGATCAATTTCCAGACTGAAAATCTCTCCAGTCTAACTAGAAAATCCTTTTCCCCAGCCTAACTAGAAAATCAGCTAGAGGTCATTTGAAATGCTAATGAAGGCAGTCCAGAGGTAAGGCAGAAAGAAAAAAAAAGGGTAACAGGCAGGTAAGAAGCCTGAGAAAAGCAGAGAACCAGCAAGAAGCAGGGAAGATGTAACAAGCTAAGAAAAGGCAGAACTTTTTCAAGGAGCAGAGTTTTAAGACCACAGCACTAGGTTAGGCTCGGGCACACAGCTGTGGCTCTGCCCGATGCCAGGCCCGCCCAGGGACGCCTGCGGTGGAAGCAGAGGCCATTGGTGGACACGGTCCAAATCCAATGAGCCTCTGAGTGAAGGCCTATCCACACGGGGTTAGAGTCCCCTTGGGAGAAGCCAAAGTGGAGGTCTATCCACGAGGGGTTAGAGTCCCCTTGGGATAGACCTGGGAAAAGTTCTGCTTGAGAACCATCCTGTCTTAGGTTTTTCTGTTCCATAGGTCGTTGCTGGTAATCAGAGACATGGGCAACTCAACTTCAATACCTAAAGATTCCCCTCTGGGTTGCTTATTAAGACATTGGAAGAGCTTCCATTTAGGTAGTTTAAATAAGGAACGTCTTGTCAACCTCTGTAACATCACATGGCCTGAATATAAGCTAGAGCATGGGAAAACATGGCCAGTAAATGGCAGTTTGCATTACCAGACCATTTCACAGTTAGATCGTTTCTGCAAAAAGGAAAAGAAGTGAGATGAAATTCCTTATATCCAGGCCTTCATGGCACTATATGAGGATTCAGAGAAAAGGGAAACCTGTTGCATCTGCTACGCGCATGTTTCAGAAGTAAGAGAGCCAGAATCAGACCCTATAGATGATATTCTAATGTTGAACTCCCCAGGAACTGCCCCAAAGGTGCCCCCACCTCCATTCTCAACTGTGCCTCTATCTCCATTTCCACCTCTGCCTGATGGGCTGGCTGGGGCGGCCTCTAATGAGTTCTCTCCCTCACCAGAATCACCACCAATGTGGTCTAGTTCCAGGCTTCCTGGTCTGGCAGCCCAGGAGCAATCCACACAAGAAAAGAAAGGTTTAGAGAAAAGTGCTAGTGGGTTAGCTCGCCATGATCATAGAACAGTTCAGGAGAGTAGCCCCCCTTCAGATGAAGGGGCTAGTGCAGAGGAGTGTGCTAGCAAAGGAGCTTGCTGCCAGCCCAAAGCAGCTCATGCAACTCAGGCATGCCCCTCCCTGTCAGAAGCAAGTCCAGCAGGGTGCACCTGGAGCAGTGCTTGCTATCATCCCAAACCTGACCCCAGTCCTGATAGGCTGGCCCAAATGTTTCCCCTAAGGGAAGTGCCTAACGGAGAAGCAGGCATAGTGAAGGTTCATGTGCCTTTCTCAATGAGTGACCTTCACCGATGCAAACAACAGCTGGGGAGATTTTGGGAAGATCTTTCAAAGTTCACAGAGGAATTTCAGGCCCTGATTTATTCTTATGAGCTCACCTGGGATGACATACAAGTAATTCTATCCAATTGTTGCACCCCAGATGAAAAGGGACAGATTATAACAGCTGCACAGACCTATGCAGATGAGCTCCGGGCTAATGACCCTGATTACCCTGTGGGTTTAACAGCAGTTCCCTTAACAGACCCAGAATGGGATTATCAAACTAGGGGAGGCAAGAAAAGGTGAGACCACATGATTAACTATCTAATATCCGGCATGAAGAAGTGTGTCGTTAAGGCTGTGAACAAGGTGAAGGCAATTATGCAGGAGAGAAATGAAAATCCCTACCAATTCCAGGGGAGGCTGATAGAAACAATGAGAAAGTATACGAACATAGATCCCCAATATGAGGCAGGAAAAGTCCTGATCGCCTCTTACTTTATAAGTCAGTGTGCCCCTGACATAAGGAGGAAGCTTCAAAAGTCAGCCATGGGACCCCCGACCACTCTAAGTCAGCTTCTTGAAATCGCTTCCAGCGTATATAACAGTCGAGAACAGGTAGAGAAGGCCGAGAAAGTCCTGAGAGATCGGTTCAAACGACGAGATCAGGCTCAGCTGATAGCAGTTGCTATCGATAAAGTCCTGAGACCTCAAAGTAACCCTAGAGGCAGGCCCTCAGCTGGAAGATCCTAGATGTGCCCGTCTGAAGGGGAGTGCCTCAACTGTGTAAAAGTGGGACATCAGAAATGGCAATGTCCAGATCTACAACCACATCACGGGCCGTGCCATAACTGCAAGCAGGAGGGCCACTGGAAAAGGAATTGTCCTCAGCTCCAGAAAGGGCTGCGGCCAGCTCCTGCTCTAGAGGCCCCAGTGCAAGAAGACTGAAGAAGCCCAAGGTCATCACTGGCTCCTGACTCCAACTTGGTGATAACAAAAGCTGAGCCTCGGGTTACATTTGACATAGCAGGTAGGGATATCGACTTTTTGGTCGATACAGGAGCCACCTACTCTGTCCTTTGCCAATCTCCAGGACCACTCTAGGCCAACTCCTGTGTAATAATAGGGGTAGGAGGTGTCCCTGTGAAAAGGGTATTTACTCAACCATTGAGCTGCAGCTATGGAGATATTGTCTTTACTCATGCCTTCCTAATTGTCCCAGAGTGCCCAACCCCCCTATTAGGAAGAGACATAATGCAGGTTTTAGGAAGCACCCTTCAGCTCTTCCCCTCGAGGGAAAGGATCTTTATAGCGATTTTATTGGATAACTCTGACACAGACCTCCCAGGCATTCCCCTTGAGATTAGAAGCGCTGTAAACCCTGTGGTATGGGATCAAGGAATGCCTGGAAGAGCCTTAAGAGCATCTCCAGTAAAGATTAGCCTCAAGGAAAATGCAGGTTACCCACATAAGCGTCAATATTCAATTAAACCTGAAGCCAGAAAAGGGCTACAGCCGCTGGTAGAGAAGTTCTTAAAATATGGACTGATAGTGCCTTGCCAGTCACCTTGTGATACTCTAATCCTTTCCGTAAAGAAGTCAAATGGTTAATACAGACTAGTACAGGACCTCAGAGCTGTTAACGAAGCAGTGGTTCCAATCCACCCTATTGTGCCCAATCCATATAACATCCTAAATCAGGTCCCTGGTAACTCTGCCTGGTTCACAGTACCTAAAAGATGCATTCTTTTGCATTCCCCTGCATCCTGATTCTCAGTTCCTCTTTGCCTTCGAATGGACTGACCCTAATTCTAACGAAACACAGCAATATACCTGGACTGTTTTTCCTCAAGGCTTTAGAGACAGCCCCCACATTTTTGGGAATGCACTGGGTAAAGAACTCAGAGAGTTACAGTTAAAGGATGGAGCTGTCATACAGTATGTGGATGATATTCTTATTTGCAGTCCAACAAGGGAAGCCTCCATTAGCCATACAATCCAAGTATTAAACTTCTTGGGGGAAAGAGGATATAAGGTCTCCCCCTCTAAGGCGCAGATTGTCAAGCAAAAAGTTAAGTATCTAGGATATGTGCTCACTCCTGAAGGCCGAACACTATCTAGTGACAGGAAGGATGTCATTTTAAAGCTTGCGGAACCACAAACTAAGAAACAGTTGAGAGGCTTCTTGGGCATGACAGGATTCTGTAGACTCTGGATCCCCAATTATGGAATCATAGCTAAACCTCTTTATGAGGCTCTAAAGGGAACGGATTTTGAGCCTCTAAACTGGAATAAGAGTTGCCAATCAGCATTTCAGAACCTAAAAGACCAGCTGGTCGCAGCCCCAGTCCTAGCAATACCTGATCTGGAAAAGCCTTTTACTTTGTACGTAGCTGAAAAACAGGGAACAGCCCTGGGGTTGCTACTTCAAAAGTTGGGAGAGACTCCTAGACCTGTTGCCTACTTATCTAAACAGCTTGATAGCGTGGCCCAGGGTTGGCCCGGATGTCTGCGAGCAGTAGCAGCAACTGCCCTTATGGTAGATGAGTCCATTAAGCTCACTCTTGGACAACCGCTAGAAGTTCTGACTCCTCATCAGGTCTAGAGCGTCCTAGAAATAAAAGGCCATCAATGGCTAACGGGTGGAAGGCTAGCGAAATACCAGGCCTTACTCTTAGATTCTCCAGAAGTGACCCACAGAACTTGTCAGACCCTGAACCTGGCAAACTTTATTCCCCTCCCTGAGGAGACCTGTGAGACCTTAGACCATAGATGTGTAGAGGTGATTGAGCAAGTCTATTCCAGCAGAACTGATTTAAAGCAGACACCCCTGGACAATCCAGATGAAACCTGGTTTACTGATGGAAGCAGCCTAGTACCTGAAGGGACTCGAAAAGCTGCATACGCCATTGTTAGCCTGACTAGGGTAGTGGAAGCTGAGGCCTTACCAGGGGGAACATCAGCTCAGAAGGCAGAATTAATTGCTCTCACCCAAGCCTGCCAGCTGGCTGAGGGACTGAGAGTGAACATCTACACTGACTCTAAATATGCTTTCTTAGTCTTGCACGTACATGCTGCGATCTGAAAGGAACGAGGATTTTTAACTGCTAAAAATTGTCCAATAAAACATGGGGAAGAAATTCTACGACTACTGGAAGCTGTGCATGCCCCTAAAGAGATCGCTGTTATGCACTGCAAAGGACATCAAAAAGGAGACACTGAGATTATTAGAGGAAATCGCCATGCAGATACTGTAGCTAGAAAGACAGCCCTTGATTCTTGTTCCATCATGGGACTGATACCCCATTCTGAAGACATTCCCTCTAAGCCAGAATATACAGCAGAAGAGGAAAAATGGGCACTAGAACGAGGTTTCCAAAAGGAAGTAGATGGATGGTTTACCAAACAAGGAAAATTGTTGATTCCAGGGCCAATGCAGTGGAAGGTCATTAAAGGGCTACATGAAGCTTCCCACATGGGAAGAGATGCTCTAACAACACTGGTGAAAATCATTTTCCAAGGAAAAGGACTAAATAAGACAGTAAGAGAAGTGACTCAAAATTGTGCTTTGTGTGCTGTTAACGAGCCTGGTGGGAATCCCAGGCCTCCCCTTCTGACACCAACTGTTCAGCATCGAGGAACTTATCCAGGGGAAGATTGGCAGCTTGACTTCACACAGATGCCTAAATGCTCAGGGTACCGGTATTTGCTGGTCTTCATTGACACCTTCACTGGATGGGCAGAGGCCTTCCTAATACGCACTACCACAGCCAGAGAAGTATCTAAGGCATTACTTAAGGAAATAATCCCTAGATTCGGCCTGCCTAGGTCATTACAGAGTGACAATGGACCGTCCTTTGTTTCTATGGTGACCCAGGATCTAGCCTCTGCTCTAAAGATTAAGAATAAACTTCATGCAGCCTGGCACCCTCAATCATCAGGGAAGGTGGAGAAATTCAACCACACCTTCAAGAAGATTTTAGGGAAATTGTGTAAAGAAACATCTGAGTCCTGGCTGTCCCTCTTGCCAATAGCCCTCCTCAGACACTGAATGGCTCCAAGAACAAAACTTCAACTCAGTCCCTTTGAACTGCTCTATGGCAGACCCTTTTTAACTACAGACCTCTTACTGGACTCAAAAAGTCTAGAACTGACCAAATATGTTGTTAACCTGGGACGAGTACAACAGGCGATTCAGGAATATGGGAATGCTGTTCTACCCCACCCAAATAAAGAATTACCTCCAAGTAAAATTCAGCCTGGTAGCTGGGTCTTGCTAAAAACCTGGAACGCTGGGTCCCCTTCAGATCACCTGCTGCCTAAGTGGAAGGGACCTTACCAGGTTATCCTACGCACTCCTATGGCTGTAAAACTTAACGGAATTTCTAGTTGGGTTCATCTTTCCAGGATAAAACCAGTTTCATCTACATCACACAGCGATGAAACCCAGGCAGAGGAAGAAGTGACCTATTCCTGTGAGCCTATTGAAGACCTAAAGCTCCTCTTCAAGAAGAACTAGAGAGGACACTTCGAGAGAGAGTGTTCCTATCAAAAGCCAAGTACCATGTCTCTTTGTTTGAAATTGCTCTTAATAGCCATAATTGAAATGCAGCTATTAGAAGCAGGGCCTGACCTGTTCTTACAGTGGACCCACCAGTATGCAAAGGAAAGAAATTAGAGTGCATGCTGGGTATGTGGCCTCATGCCAGCACCTCGGGGTTCATCCAGCACCTTGGGGTTACCCTGGTGGGTGTCCCCATTTCAAGGGACAGACTGGGCTTCTCTCCAGGATTTTATTAACTCATATAAGATACTGTTTCTTTCTTCAGATATCCCTATCACCAGATCCAATGTAAGCAAATGGCCTGGTGTTTTTATATCCATAAGAGAGCCAGGACACAACATGTCCTTCTCCATTAACCAGACTCAAAGAGAGGCCAATGCTTATGCCAAACAGCCATCAAATATATCAAGACACGTAGCACCTTCTAAGAGAGTTAGACATACCGAAGAAGGACTATACCAGGTCTGGGATCAACATACATGGAAGACTCCCTCAACAAGGGCTCTAAGTAAAAAGGCCCCATTATGCTGGGAACAAAATCGGCCACGGGCTTCTAAATACTACACCCGTTCCCTAGATATGGGGTGGCTCCAACCTTTCATGTGTGAGCAGGTTCAAATCCTACAACCTACTGATTGGTTTGCAACAGATTGGACAAGGAGTCCAGGGATTAGATGGTTTGCACCAAATGGGTCTCACTGGTTATGTGGACAGAATTTAAGGCCCTGGCTTCCTCCCGGCTGGAGTGGCCGATGTACTTTAGGCTTCGCCTGGATGCAAGGCAGATATGTGCAGACACTTCATCCACACAAACCAGCTAACTACCGACATATGGTCCACCGCTGGACTAGGTCAGCTTTCCACTGGTATGATCATTTGGGTTTTTTCTTTGCCCCACAAATTGGAATAGAAGGCATTGCTCTATATATAGAGACCCTGACAAAGTACGTGCAAAAATCATTAAATGATACCCACAATAGTCTCTCCCTCATTAACTCAGAAATGTCTCAAAGGAGAAGGGCAGTTCTCCAAAACCGGATGGCCCTAGATATACTCACTGCTGCTCAGGGAGGAACTTGTGCTGTCATAAAAACTGAGTGTTGTGTGTATATCCCAGACTATAATGCTAACATATCTAACTTTCTGGATGAAATGAAAGCACAGGTACAGTCTCTTGAGGACTCCTCTCCAAGTTTCTGGGACCGGATCACTTCATGGTTTGGAGGAGGGTGGACGTGGGTGGAGCAATTATTACTTTCCATCCTTATGATCATAGGCATAAGTATAGGATTATGCTGCTTCGGGGTCTGCTGTTTTAATTTCTGTCTCACCATCCCAGACAGAATGTTATCTAAAGCCACAGACCATTCTGCCTTTGCTAGATCAGAGGTGGCATTCTACTCTAGGGTCTAATCATCTCAAGTGATATCGCTCTGTCTAATAGATCCAATCTTCTTTTTCAGATAACTCCAGAAACCCAACCAATTCACTGCTGAGGGCCACTAAAAGCTGAGATAGTATGAGATTTCACCCCTTGTGTAGGAAGAGCCAGCACCCCATTGTCAGCATGAAGCAGCTCCAGAAGATGGACCTTCTGCCATTTTCTCTTAAAGATTTAAGGTGGTGAAATCTCTAGGGGGGATTTGATGTAGGCAGGTAGATAGGGAAAGGCTCTCTGCAATGAAACAAAGTCTCATAGAAGAATTCTAGGACCAACCTACCCTGTGGACACAGAGAATAAAGACTTGATAAGACCACCCCCAGACCCTGAAAATATGGGTCTCCTCCCCATGAAATTCCTCCTTCCCGAAAACCCCCTTTCAATCCGGTTAACTCCAGCGACCCAGCCCCAAGGAGATTCCAGGACACTCCAATTCAGATGATTCTCGAACCCCCTCTCAATCCGGTTAACTCCAGTGACCCAGCCCCAAGGAGATTCCAGAACATTCTGAGTCAGAAGGATCTGTAAGAGCCAGCTTGAGAGCCCACTTGGGGGTCTCTCCACCCTCGGAGAAGCCCGCGTTCCCTCTGGACGCGTTGAAAGAATTCATATTAGGGCATCAAATTTTTTGCGTGCTTCAGCTAACTTGCAACATTGCTTTCTGTAAAACTGCTTGGCTGCTTTGCACCTGGGGGAGAGGGGACTTGGAAAGTGAACAGGGCATAACTTATTTCTAAACCAAGTGTGACAGTATTCAGGTGTATTTACTGTCCCTGAAATGTATTGTCTCAGTAAAGCACCCTGCAGATTTGGGTAAAGGATAACTCAGGATGGAGGTGGTTGGGGGAAATTGCCCTTTCCTGGAATGTATTGTCTCAATAAAGCACTCTGCAGACTTGGGTTACTCAAAATGTGGATGGTCAAGGGAGATTACCTAAGGCTTAATGATTCCAGCTATAACCTTGCTTGTGCTGACAATCTATGTACGTAAATGCTGATCTTTGAATCTATAGGCTAGGGAGTGAGGTACTTTTAAATGGATTGGTTAAGAAAGTAAATGTTGTTACAAATCTATTGGCTATGAAATGTGTGGGCCTTGCTGTACCGGCCAGTGAAGGCCTATATAAGATCCCCTTTGAAGAAGATCGGGGCTCTCAGCCACTGCTCTCTCTGGGGTGTACTGTGGAGCCCCAGCATGCTGGTCTACATAAACCCCGTTTTTACTCCTGCAGGAATTGTGTCTATCTGGTCTCTCCGTGCCTCCCAGGGCTAGGGAACTCCCGATCCCAACAGCATTACTCTCTCTCTCTCTTACTATCTGCTTATCCCTTTCTCTCCCTCTCCAAAAGCCTCCAAATAAAACCTGTTACTTCACTGCTCGTCTACTCCTGAAATTCTTTTCTGCGAGCAAGACAAGAACCCCAGAAACCTCGGGTAAGGCTTGGGACTGGTCTCTCCTTTCCTGCAAAGAGCGAATTCTCGCCCCAACTTGAGTCTGTGGCTCCCCGAGCAATCGGCTGGCGGTGATTAACTCCCGTGTGGAGAAGATCAAGCGGACTTCACGTGTGGTTGACGGCCACCTTGTGGGGCTGGCGGGGCTTAGGCCCGTGCAGAGCAGGTGCTCACTGCAGACGTTACCGGTCCTAGCCTACCCAGGGTCCCGCGAGACAGAGGCGGGTGGGGAGAAAGTGACTGCCTTTCTCCTCCCCACTTCACATAAGTCACCCGTGGGGCCCACCGACATCACCACTACAGACCCCGAGGAACCTCCCAAAGCTCCACGCCCCCCAAAAGAATCCATCATACCTCAGGAACCACTGGATATCGGGGAACATAAGAAAAACAAGCGCGAGAGGCCCCTTGAGCTGGCGCAGTCCCGCGGCTCACAGCATGGAAATGGGGAGGTGCAGGGAACTCACAGGAAGCCACCCCCGAACTGCAGCAAGGCAAAATCGGCCTTCAGAGTCCTGCTTTCTCGCTGGGCCCCCCTTTGACCTTCACCCAGGTGAACAAGGACTCTCTGACCCTGTTTCCAGGAAGAGAAGCACCAGGAAGGCCCCGCTGTGATGTCACTTCCGGTCCTGCAAGTAGCCTTAAAGGGACAGACACCAGATAACCATTATCCCCACCCAGGTGAATCAGTGGTGGGAGGGGGATGGACTTGCATAAGAGAGTGGAGAGGCAGCTGCTGGATTGGGAGCTCCGGTAAGAAGTCCCCTGATGCTTTACTGGTCAGTCAAGTGTGGAGTCAATGCTTTCACACACAAGGCCATCAGGAAAACTAAAACAGGGTTGATCCGGGTAAAACAGGCAGGTAGGGAGTGGGTGAGGCACAGGACAGTGAGTTTCTCAGCGAAGTAACAAAGCAAGATGGGGGTGAAAGTAGTGACTGGGCAGCCAGCCCTGGAGAAGAACTGAAACAACCCAGACAGAGAGCAGCCACCTGAGAGCTGGACAGAAACTGAAAGGAAAGAAAGGCTGCTAAGGACATCTGAGAGCACTTTATGCGTTAATGCTCTACCCCTGACAACACACGAGAAATGGAAAGTCACCGGCAAGGAAAGTTCAATGGGGAAGCTTCAGAAATACATTTTCAAACCAGAGTATAGACCAGGAGTGATGAGTACAGTGGGTTAGCACTTGCAGTGAACTTGGTCAACTTGAGTTCCATCCTGGGCATCCCAAATGGTTACCTGAGCACCACCAGACACTAGGAAGTGTCAGGTGTGGTTCCAAATAAGAAACATTATTGAAAGAAAACAACCCAGCATAAGGGCCCATCCTAGAATGGAGGTGTATACTGAGCTCACAGTTAGCAAACTTTCCTGATGAAAAGGCCTTATTTAGCCTTTTCGAAAACCTAAATGATGTATAGCATCCTAGTGACTACTAGATTATTGGGATTTTTACTGCTTCCAAAAGCAAAGTGTCAGGATTCCCCCCCCCCTCTAATATTAGTAAAGTGACAAGTGCTCTTCATTTTTATTTATTTTTTTGCTTTTTGGGTCACACGTGGTGATGCATAGGGGTTACTCCTGGCGCTGCACTCAGGAATTACCAATGTCTGTGCTCAGGGGACCATATAGGATGCTGGGAATTGAACCTGGGCAGCCACATGCAAGACAAGCACCCTACCCGCTTGCTCCAGCCCCTCTTCTTTTCCTTTTTTAAAAAAAAATTTGTTCATGGCTAATACCTGGTTCTGCACTCAGGGTATCCTATAGGATGCTGGCTTCAATCCTGGTCAGCAGCATACAAGGAAAATGTCCTCTTGGTGTACTAGCCTCCTGCCCCATGGGAGATTCAGGGGATGATTCTTTATTTGCTTGGGGCGCAATAGTATTTGGTGGACCTATTTGACTTTCACATGCTCCCACTCATAAATAGGTTCTGGAAGTCTCACAGGAAACTGTAAGAGAATGCAGAGCCTGGTGCTGCATGAGGGTTGTGCTGGACTGTGTGCCCTGGTGCGCCCTCTCACTCCCATCCAGGGGCCTGTTACTTGACCCAAGGCCCAGGTCCCAATTGTCCCACCTGGAGTCTAGCCGGTAGCCTGGGGAGGGTCCCTCCACTCCCCCCATCTCTGCTCTGGTTCATTACCTGGACCAGGTTGGTCTTCCTCACATGGTCCCAGGTTTCGATGCTCACGACCTTCACCTCCACATCTACCTGACCGGTCTCCAGGGGGATGAGCATGTAGGGCACCGTTTTGGATGAGGTAGTGAGCACAACCACCCTCTGACAACAGGGGGATCCCGGCTTGGACGCCCTGCACAGAGCCTCCTTGTGGGAGAATTCCTCTTGGACCTGGGGACAGGGTGGGGTGGTGGTTGGGGTTCGTGTCCATCCTTCCTGCTTCTTGTTGCCCTGAGGATCCCCAGAGCAAAGATACTTCTTCGTGCTGTGTGACCTCAGGGAAGCTGCTGCATGTCACTGGGCCTGCATTTTCTCCTCTCTACATGTGTCATTGCAGGGACTGGGAGATGATACAGGAGTGAGGTTGCAAGCTTGGTATGTGTGGGTTCAATCCGCAGTTCTACACAGAGACTCGATCCCCCAGTGATGGACAGGTCCTCTAAAGGCCCTTTTGGGTGTTGGCCCAGGGTGACCCAGGTGACCTCCAATACCTCATCCTGGAGACCTTGCAATGAACTGCCACCCAATTGACCAGGGATTGCCAGTGGGGACCCCAGTCGATTTCTTGAGGACTGCTGTTGCATTCTCAACAGAAAGCATCATGGTCACCCCCTATCCTCCACTTGGGTGCTTCAGAGGGAAGCAAAGGAGAAAACATCATCGAAAAAACAGCTTTGCCAAGGAGTTCGGTGGTTTCCAGCCCCTTAGCGCTCTCCCACTTTAATTTTTTAGTAATGTTTTTTTTCTGCTTTTTGGGTCACACCCAGCAATGCACAGGAGTTACTCCTGGCTTCGAGCTCAGAAATTCTTTTTTCTGAGGAAATATAATCATACAAGGTTAGCAAAGATAGTAAATTGATAGGGTGCTTTTCTTTCAAGCAGCAAAGCCGGGGTCAATATGCAACAGTACATATGCTCACCCACCCCTGCACTGTTAAAAATGATGCCTGCGTTATAAGCCCTGAGGACTGAGTGGTACTGTGGCCCAAAAACCTACAATAAAATAAATTATAAAGGGATTGGAAAGATCGTATAGCAGGTGAGATGCTTGTCTTGCACTAGGCCAAACCAAGTTTGAATCCTGGCATCCCATATGGTGCCCTCAGCCCAGCCAGAAATGATCCCTGAGTGCAGAGGGAGGAGAAGTAACTGAGTCTTGCAGTTCTACTCCTCCAGATAAAATAATTAATTCATTTAAATGAATAAAGGGGTGTGGCCAATAATGATCCTAAATTGCATTACTAGATGGGTTAGGGCACACTCTAGAAGTCTCTGTGCTACTTCCTGCTAAGATTGCACACTTGGTTGCAAGACCCACTGTGTCATAGCACAGCCCTGATGCACCCCCTGCCAATCCCCCTCCTCCCAGTCCTGAGTTGTCTTAAATCTCTGCACCTTGGGGCCAGAATGATAACATAGACAAATGAGCATTTGGTTCCAAGGCAGCCAACCTGGGTTTAATTCTGGGCTTCCCTCATGCTTCCTGGCACCACTAGATGTGCTTGCTGAGCGGAGAGCCAGGAGTAACCCACGTGCATCGCTTGGTGTGACCCAAAAAGGAAAATAAAAAAAACGAAAAAGTAAAGAGAAGCTCCCCACCTCCCTGTACTCCCAGAACCCACTGAATGCACAAGGAACAAGTGAAAAGCAAAGTCTCTGCCAAATGCTTTTGAGCCCTAAGCACATAAATGTGCCCCGCCCCTCCTCCCACCCACCCCATCACTGGTCCCCGGCTCTGGGCTCACTCCAGGCTGGTCCCGGGATGCTGTAGGGTGCCGGGATTGAACCCAGCCGGTCGCGTTCCCCCTTACGCATCTTTCTAAGTAAGTTCTCAGTAACAACAACCTTGTTTCCCTCAAAATCAATTTATAAGCAAGATAAAGCTTTTGGCAGAAGCACTTAGTGCGTCCCGGGTGAGGGGTCGCCACCCCGGGCCACCATCACGGAGCGACCCTGCTGCCCACAGGCGGAGCCCGCGGAGGTTCAGGTGCTCAGAGCGACCACCCGGAGGGGCAATGTGGAAACCCACCTTCCCGGACCCCCCTTCCTCCCTGGGTGCCCTGTCACCCGCTCCTCACCTTCTGCGGCAACGTGGCTGCCAGAACTTCCGCCCTTCTGCCTGACCTCCAAGACCCCCAGGGAAATCGGATCCCTTGATGTCAGCTGCATGGCCACCCAGAGCCTTAAAGCGCCAGTCTTCAAGTATTCCTGACCAGGTATGTTCCTTCTCAGAAAGGTTAATCCCCCCCCCTTTTTTTGGGATAGGATCAGGTGATTAGGACATCTGATGTTTGCCAGGTCTGGGATAGATGAAGAGTGACAGACTGGACAGTGGACAGATAGCATGTCAATCAGAAGTCTTTGTTTTGACGAGGAAATAAAATTCACAAAAATACTTTGCAAACAGCCACTCAGACCATCTCTCTGAGTCCCCATTTATATCGCACTAAAAGTCCAGGTCTTGAGTAGTTTCAACTGTTTATTTTCACAATGATAGGAGAGAGCTAGAAACTAAGTGAATCACGTGACTCAGAAAGGGGCCAGGGGTAGCCCAGAAGGGGACTCAGGGATTGGTGATGACTGGGAAGATATTTGTGTAAGCAAAAATTCCTGTGTCTGTGTTTGTGTGTGTTCAGAACAAATGGTGCTCTCCAGTTACTCCTTGAGAGCTGTGTGTAGGAACTCTTCAAACAGTGCTCAAGGTCCACATAACCGTGATTCTACATGGATAAGACAAATGAACGGAAAGTCCCTTAACTTCTGTGCAGCTAAATATTCTTTTTATTTTAGTACTTGATGATTTATTAAGCTATAAATCTTCAACATTTGAACCAGTCGCCGAGAACAACTGTATAGCAGTTGTACAGGAGAAAGCCTCTTTTTCAGACATGTTGATCTATTATTCGGCTACGATGATTTGGTGTTTGTTACAATAAGAATATGGAATTTAGTTCACAAGTTTACTTCTTAGCGGAATTATTCCATAAACATACTCAATTTCTTGTAACCACTCCACTAGGGTGCCAGATCGTCACAGAGTGCAAATAGGAACAATAGGTTAGGGTCACCCCAAAGTGAGGTAGTAAGTATCAATAGCTGATTTCTTTGTGTATTTGCTTTTCCTTTCTTCAGTAAATATGATTACATAAATTTACGGGGTACCAGGATGTAGGCCTAGTGAATTTAATTTTGTGGGTGCTTATGAAAAGGACAGGTGTGTCAAGATGTGCTTTTCTCTAACCAACAGACTGTGCTTCTCTTGGGAGGCTGCTGCTTTGCCTAGCAGGACAGCCTGCCAGCTGATGTGAACAAACACTCCAAATTTTGGAGTTCATTGAGATTTGATTTGGACAAACTGGCAGGCTACCGAATGTAACCTGCCTACACGGCAGAGTCTGGCAAACTCCCTGTGGCGTACCCAATATCCCAAATACCAGTAACAATGATGGGTCTCATTCTCCTAACTCTGAAAGAGCCTTGAACATGGCACTTTTTAAAAAAATCTCAGGGCTAGGACGAAGGAGATGCTACTGGGGCCTGCTGGGGGCAATAGACGAGTAACAGGATGGTCGGGATCGTGATTGAGATTTGATGGTGTGGGGGCCCAACATCGCAAGTCCCAGGGATGTCCCCAGAAAGCCTTCACATGACCTGTTAGTGCTGGCAATCTTCTCTCTGGTCCCGTGAGACAACTCTGGGATGGTGTAGAAGGCTGGACGCAGCACAACCTCCCCTATCTTCAACCACCCCTATATTCCCACGACTACACTGTCCTCCCGCTGCTCATCAATTTGCTTGAGCAGGCCCAGTAAAGTCTCCATCGTCAGATTGTTTTTACTGTGTTTGGCATATCGAATACGTCATCGGGAGCTTGCCAGGCTTTGCTCTGTGGGCGAGATACTCTCGGTAGCTTGCCGGTATCTCCAAGAGGGGCAGAGGAATCGAACTTGGGTCAGCCTCAAGGGCCGCATACAAGGAAAACATCCTACTTGCTGTGTTATCACTCGAGTCTAACTACTACACTATTCTGTTGGAAATATAGCTCTAAACACTTTACCTTCCTCCCTTGCCACCGGGAGCTTAGGTTTACCACAGTGCTCCTGAGACACTCCCATTCTTCTGTGTTTCTCTGTAACTTCCTTCTCTGTGCTTTGCTTTCCCAACTGGTCTGTCAGCATTTCTCCTAATCAGACTCTGTTAACTTGTAAGGTCTGAATCCTCAGAAATCTGAGTGAAAAACTGCTTTTCTCTTCTCCTTATGTCCTTTGCATAGTTACGTTAGACCAATGTCCTTTATGTATAAACATAGGAAGATAGTTAATGCTCTGACTTTGTATCTTGGGAGTTAATTGACTCCAAATGATACTTCATACCTTGGCATCTGCTTTCTAAATCTAAGCCTCAGTTGCCCTTCTACACTAGTGATGCCAGGGCGAAAGGCTTCGTAATGGTGCTAGCAGGTTCGGGAGGGCTAAGCCCCACTCTCTATAGGTTACGCAGCCCCAGGCCCACTGGACTCTGACCCTTCCAGGAGCTTGAGGAGATCCTGGCCAAGGGGACCCCCAGGATCACTTGTTCACGCCTGTGACCCCTGCACCTGGCACAGCCCTCTGCTGTACCGCCCAAAGCCTCTGGGTCCCCTGAAAGCTTTCACGTTACCTCACCTCAGGAACCGCCTGGAAATTCTGAACAGTGGAAAACAAGTGCGAAAGAGCCCCAAAAGCTGGCACAGCCCCACCACTCACAGTGCCAAAATTTGGGGCGCTCACCTGAGGCCACTTGCGTTCTGCCACAAAATCGTCCTCACAGTTTCCCTGTCATGCCAGGCGCCAGTTCCTCCTCTACCCAGGAGACCAAATGGCGGCCAAAGCCAGGCAACCACAACTAGTACAGGAAGGATTTCTGAAGGTCCCGTCTATGATCATTTCTGCTTCTGCCAGGAGCCTTAAAGGGCCATGGTCCAGATGCAGAGAGCCTCTGTGCCCACCCAGGTGAATTTTTGGTGCAAGGCGGATGGACTGGATAAAGGAGTGGAGAAGCAGCTTCTAGAGTGTTTGCTCACACAGTGGGGGCCTGGAAGTAAGGCCAAGAGCTCTGATCCTGTAATGTTTAGTCTAATATTGAAACAATGCTCTCACACACAGTCCATCAGAAAAACACATGTGGGCTGATCCAAGGTCAAACAGGCAGGTTAGTACAAGGCACCTGACATTGAGTTGCGGGAGGAAGTCATCAAGATGGGGTGAAAGCAGTGGGAATGGCAGCCTTCTATGATCCTCAGATTCCTCCATGGAGCACAAAAAATTCGCTAGAGTACCAGCCAGGGGCCTCAGGAGTTCCTCAGTACCAGCACCCCCTGCAGGCAGGCAGCAGTGCTGCCCCTGGGAGCTAGAGCCTGGAATGTGGCTCTGCCATGGGGAAAGCCACTGGGACTTAGGGTGGACAAACCTTCAGCCACTCTTTTGCAAGGTGGACAAGGACATGCGCCTGTGCACTCTGTTCAGGGGAACAAGGGCACTTCTCGTTCCAGATGAGCCTGAGGCACAGCCATGCTCTGTCCCGCTGGACCTGGGCCCATCTGAGTCCTGATTTACTCTAATCCGCATCAGCACATCTGCGTGAGTCTCATCCTATTCTCGCTCCGGTTGTGCAGGAATATATTTGAAAACGGTGCAATCACTCAGTTTTATAGAAAATAAATCCAAATAACCAAGGCATTTATTTACTAAGGACCATAATATGAACTTTGCCTGACATTTGGAACTTCTCAAGACTACTTATACTGTAAATATTCTATTTTGGGGGCAGAATGGTCTTACTTTCAACTGACCCAAGTACGATACCTGGTCCCTCTGGGCCCTGGCTGCAGTGATCCCTGAGCTGAGTCAGAAGTAGTGGCAGAGCACTAAAGGAAGTGGCCAAAATTACAGCAACAACAGGACAACTCTAAGGAAGCAAAACAAACAAACAAAAAATCATGTGCAAAGTCAAACCTGAGAGGAACATTTAAATAGTAAGAGAGTGGGTTCTGAAAACTCTGTTTTCTGGCATTTCCATACTTTTCCAGAATCCTTCTTATTCTCTTTTCTTGAAATCACACGTTTACTGTGTGTAAAGTGTGTGTGTATGTGTGTGTGTTTTTCTTTGAGCCAGAACAAGCATTGCTCAATGGTATTCCTAACTCTGCAATCAGGGTTTCAGTTCTGGAAAATTTGGGGATCACTAGGATGCAGGGGACCGGACCCAAGATGATTGTGTGCAAGTCAAGTATTTGCTGTACTTTTGCTCTGCCCCTTCCTACATAAATTTCTTCCAAAAATACCAGGAGTCCTGTACAAAAGTCCGCCCCGCCCCCACACACACTCAAAAATAAACAAGTATCTTCCTTCAAAAAAAAAGGAAAAAAATAAAAAAAACAACAACAAAAATCTTTACCCTCAAGTCACAGTCACGGTACTCCCGTTGTTCATCATGTTGGCTGCGTGCAAGGCAAACGCCGTACCTGCTGTGCTATCGCTCCAGCCCTTACCCTCAGTATTTATCCCAATAGCCACGGGTCACCCGCTCAGGAAGAGATGAAGAGTGGAGGGTGCTTTGCAACTTGACATGAGGTAGATGAAACTCGTGATCTGAAAAAAAAAAAAACAATATTGTGGTTGGACAGACAATGAAGTCTGTAGGGCACCTGCCTTGACCCGGTAAATTCTCCGCGTACCTATGTCCTGCAGCAACACCAGCAGGAATCATACCTGAGCCCAGAGCCAGAGGAAGCCCTGAGCATCTCCAGGGATATCCCCTCCCCCTCACCCCAAACCAAAAATAGCCCCAAGAGAACATGTTCACTGGCAAACCCCAGCCACATGCAGGTCCACTGCCACCAAATGTTACGGACCAGCACAGCGGCAATGAAAATGATGAACAGCAAGGGACCCTTGCCATGGGGCGGGGGGGGGCACGAGGGGGGGCTGCGACTCTGCCCTTCAAATCTGGAGGTTTTACAGCTACGAGAATAGGGCCAAAACTTCAACATGGGGCTGCCAGGAGGATCGGGACAGCCAAGCCCCTGCCCTGTGCAGGTCCTGCATCGCTGTGCTCAACCCCAAGCTCAGCCCCCTCCCCCCACCAGCCCACCCGCCGCTGCCCCATCACGGAGCTAGAGGCCATCATGGCCTCAGCAGCCCCCCAGGACCACGCGCTCACACCCGCAACACTGCGCCCCAGTACAACCCCCACAGCGCCCCCCAAAGCGCGCATCCCCCTAAAGCCTCCGCCACGCCTCAGGAACACCTGGAAGTCGAGGAACTAGTTAGAAACCAGCGCGGAAGCGTCCCCCACGCTAGCACATCACTCCCAGTGTAGAGGAGAGTCGCTGCTGTCCTGACCCAAAATCCGCCTTCAAGAACCGCTTCCAGCCAGTTCCAGGCCTTCCTTCACCCAGTAACAATAGTGGGACTGACTCAACTATCTCTGTCATCAAGAACACGGGTACCAGGAAGGCCCTGTCTGTGATGTCATTTCCGTTCCCACACACAGCCTTAAAGAGCCAGGCTCCAGGTGCTGAGAGATCCTTTTGGGACACCCATGTGATCCTGTGCTGCAAGGGGCAGGGCACACAAAAGGACAGGGAGGCAACTGCTGGGGAGGCCAGTCATACCATTGGACCCTGGGGAGTAAGAAGTGCCCTGAGCCTGCACTGGTCAGTCAAACATTGAACCAATGCACTCACACAGGTGTCCATCAAGAAACATGAAGCAGGTTGTTTCACTAACTGGCACGTAAGTAGCAGGTGGGGACAGTGAGTTTCTCAGGGAAGTAATAATCCAGATGGGAGTGAAAACAGTGACTCTGAAGCCATCCTTGGAGAGGAACAGAACAACCCTGAGAGCAGGCACCAGAGATTTGGAGAGAAACTGGAACATGAGGAAAAGGCTGCGAAAAGTATCTAGAACACTAAAGGTTCAACGCTCTACCCTCTGACACACGAAAGCAGTGGATACCTACCTACAAGGAATGTTCCATGGGGAGGCTTCAGAAACACACATTTTCAAACACAAAGTATGGATCAGGTGGGAACAGTACATTGCACTGGACTAGGTCAACTTGATCTCCATACCTGGCATCCCAAATGTTAACTAAGAGTAACCCCTAAGAAGTGCCAGGTGTGCCCCCCCAAATAAAAAATATTATCTAAAAAAATAAAACCTATCATAAGAACCAATCCCAGAATGGAGGTATACACAGAGTTCAGAGTTAGCAAATCTTACTGATCATTTTATAGCCTTGCTATCTAAGTGGCTTTTAGCATTCGAGTGGCCACTAAATTGTTGGGATTTTAGTGCTTCCAAAAGTAAATGTTTCTGGGGCTAGAGTGATAGCACAGCGGGTAGTGCATTTGTCTTGCACGCGGCCAACCCGGGATCGATTCCCAGCATCCCATATGGTCGCCTGAGTACCGCTAGCGGTAATTCCTGAGTGCAGATCCAGGAGTAACCCCTGAGCAACGCCAGGTGTGACCCTCCCCCCAAAAAAAGAAAAGTAAATGAATGTTTCTGCTTTCCTTATCTCTAATAGTACTAAAATGAGAAAGGAGTGTGATCCAGGAATGTGAACACCCAGTACTGTCAGTAAGCACAGCTGAATGGAATTACCTGCTGAGATGGGGGAAAGTTGAGTTCCCTCCAATGGCCACACCATTTGTAAAATATTTCACTCCAGGGACCCCTTTTACTCTTTCAGAAAACTGGCACAAGTTCTTCTATGCACAATAAAATGTAATTAAACTGTCTCCCATCCACCCTATGAAAGAAGATTTCCAGGAACATTTTCTTAAGATGATAGTTTTTGGAAATACACATCCTCAATACTGGGTTGAGTCTTCAAAAATAAAAAAATCCCAGAATACGAGATATGCAAAGATGCAACATTCGAAAAGGTGCTTATCAGATACGCCGATCTGTATTCCAACCTCAGTACTGCACAACATATGAGAATTCCCCAGGTATATAGTTCTGAGCTTAATGCCAGGTGTAGCGCCTGAGTACAGCGCCCTACAACAAAACACAGAAAGGCCTGAAGAATGAAGGTTTGGCTGATTTTTGATTGAAGACGATTCCGTGCAGCACTGTGGTTGTTCTCTGCCAACCACCCCCCCCTCCGCAGAAAATAGGGTTTTTGGTCCATGCCAGGATCAGAGCAAAGAATGGTCCAGTGATGAACCTTGACGGTCCAGACTGAAGGGTGGTTATTTATTTAATTTACTAAAGAAAAAGAAAACACCAATTGTTAATACAATTGTATATTAAAATCGATGAGTCAGGGCTGGAACAATAGTTCAGTGGGTAGGGTAATTTATTTTCATGCGGCCTACAAAGGTTCGAATCCCAGCATCCCATATGGTCCCTCAAACACCGCAAGGAATAATTTCTCAGTGCATAGCCAGAAGTACCCTCTGTGATTGCCAGATGTGACACAAAAGGCAAAAAAAATGAATAAAATAAAATTTGAGTTAATAAGTTTGCAATATTATTATCAATATGTGGAGAAAACAAATTGATGTGAACATTGTTATATCTGGTTGTATGGTTGGTAAGATTGTCTCATTAATTTTTAAAAGCTTTTGCTGCTCCAAGAGGTTTTTTCTATTTATATTTGGTACTTATTTAGTCACATTCCTCCTGACTTCCATAACCAAGACTGTAATTTACAAGTTAACACACTGTGAAGTTTAAATGCCGGGACACTGGCATAACTATAGCCCTGGTGATAATCACCGAGTACCTTTCCCTTATAGGATGATGTCACGGGGAGCTTGTCATGCCAGATTCTTAGCTTCTGGGCTGCACTTTTGTAGCCCCCTCCTAACCTTCCTGGTCTAAATAAAACTTGTCTTCCCTAGGGGGATTGTTCTGAACTTGGGGAAAGTTCTTCGGGGTCAACTCATGCCATGTACATTTTACAATGACTACAAAGGCTAGAGAGGCACACAAAGGCCTTCCTACAATTACAAAAATGAGTTTTCCCTCCAGTTTGTATTTTCCTAAGGATTGTAAGAGTTGAGGGTTGGGTGAAGGCATTCACACTTTCCTGACATATGTAAGACTTCTCTCCACTATGAATTTTCCTATGCATACTAAAAGGTAAAAGGTAAAGGCCCTTCCGTTGATCATCGATTTGCACGAGCGGGCCCAGTAACGTCTCCATTAGAGACGTTGTTGTTACTGTGTTTGGCATATCGAATGCATCACGGGGAGCTTGCCAGGCTCTGCTGTGCAGGCGAGATACTCTCGGTAGCTTGCCGGGCTCTCCGAGAGGGGCGGAGGAATCAAACTTGGGTGGGCCATATTGGCTGTGTGCAAGGCAAACACCCTACCGCTGTGCTATCGCTTCAGCCCTAAGGCTTGAATGTAGAGCAAAGGCCTTTTTAACATGTATGGAGTTCTTCTCTGGTATGAAATTTTCTGTTTAGTAAGACATCAATTTTGAATGAAGGCCTTCCCACAGTCCTTCCATACGTAAGCTGTCTGCCATATGAATTTTTCTGTGATCACTAAGGCTTGAGGACATAATGCCTTCCTGCTTGCCTTACGTACATAATGCATAACGTTTATTTCCAGTATGAATGTTCTTATATGCAATATGGAGTGAGAAGTAAGTGAATGCCTTCCAACAGTCATTATATATAAGGATTCTTTTCAGTGTGTGTTTACCTGTACTTAATAAGTTCTGAGTACAAAGTAAAGGTCTTCCCACAGTCCTTACATGAGTAAGGTTTCTCTCCTGCATGAATTTTATATGCACAGAAACCCCTGAGATGGAAATAAAGGTCTTCAAACATTCCTTATCCTTACATGAATAAGGTTTCTCTAAATGAATTTTCCTATGCATACTAAGTCTTGAGATCTTCCCATATTCCTTGGATGAATAGCGTTTCTCTCCTGTATGAATTCTCCTATGTATAATCAGGTATGAGGATCGATCTAAGCCTTCCCACATTCTTTACATGTTTACAGTTTCTCTCCTGTGTGGATATTCAGATGATGACACTTGTGTGGCGGCTGACTCAAATTGTGTCCGTGCTGCTGACAGCCCTGGGACTTTTCCCATCTGAAGACTTCCTGCCGTCTCAGAATCCCCACAGTGATGCAGGCACCACTGCTCACTCGAGACTGTCACTGTGCACAGGATCAGCGACATTGCGACATTCCACTGCGACTGGGTGCTTCTTTGGAGAACAGCAGAGGAGGTTTACAATTTTTTCTTGATTTCTTGAGGGTCTCCATGTCAAAAAAAGTCAAACCCTGCAGGTTTGATATCTAACATTTCCACCATGGAAATACAATTATTGACACATATATGACTTTTCCTGGAATGATCAAATAGTTTTGCAAGAAGTTCATGCAAAATTGACAGAAGTGTTGTTATTAACATGTGTCCATTTTTTTTTCTAAACTCAACGAAGAACACATTAAGAACAAATTAATTCTATACAGAAAATTATTCTATACAGTAAATTATTTCTATACAGAAAAGGAAGCACCACTTTCAAGAAAATAAAAATATAATCGAGTCTGGGTTCAGTTGTAGCTCAGTATGGAGCTCAGGATGCATGTACGAAGGCAAGGCTGAGTCCCCACAAAGCTGAGAATGCAGGGGCCATTAAAATCATCTAACCTAATTGAATCAATGTCAGGATCAATGAAGATTTTGGGTTTTTTTGTTTATGTTTATATGTTTTGACAGTGTCACATGAAACAGTGCTCATAGTGCTTTGCAACTGGCACTTAGCAGAAATTCTTGACCTAGAATATAAGACATAAAAGTTGGTACGAGAGACAGTAAAGCGGGTAAGGGAATTTGCCTTGCACGTTGCCAACCCAGATCAATCCCTGGCATCCCATATGATCCCCGAGTACCATTCACAGGAATTCCCAACTGCAGAGCCAAAAGTAAACCCTGAGCATCTCCAGATATGGTACACAAGCCAAACCAGAAAAAAATGAAGGGACTGGAGGAAAAGCAGAGGCGGCACAGCATTTACTTGCATGTGGTCGACCCAGATTTAATTCCCAGCATCCTATCTGCTCCCTGAGCATCACCAGGAGTAATTCCTGAGTGCAGAGACAGGAATCACCCCTGTGCATCACTGACTGTGACCGAAAACGATAAAAATAATAAATAATTTGTGCTGGAGCGATAGCACATCGGTCGGGCATTTGCCTTGCACGCAGCCCACAAGGCCAACCCGAGTTTGATTCCTCCGCCCCACTCAGAGAGCCTGGCAAGCTACCGAGAGTATCTCGCCCGCACGGCTGAGCCTGGCAAGCTACCTGTGATGTATTCGATATGCCAAACACAGTAACAACAAAGTCTCCAACGGAGACATTACTGGGCTCGCTCGAGCAAATCGACGAACAAGGGGGGGGCAGCAAAGAAAGAAAGAAAGGAAGGAAGAGAAGAGAAGAGAAGAGAAGAGAAGAGAAGAGAAGAGAAGAGAAGAGAAGAGAAGAGAAGAGAAGAGAGAAAAGAAAAAGTTTCAACTTGCAAACCTCACCCATTCACAGGGAATGAGTCACTGGGTGGCGTTTTCCCACCACAACAGCCAATCAAAGCACAGAGGAGAACTGGGTTTCCTGCTGCAGGGGGGCTGGGGGCCTGCCCTTTGAAGTGAATCTGAAGGTTCTACACTAGTGAAGCCAGGGCCAAAGTCTCTGGAAAGAGGCAAGCTCAGCCCAGTGCTGGAAGGTTTGAGAGGGCTAAGCCCCGCCCTGTGCAGGTCCCTCAGCCCAACACCCACCCACCTCTGAGCCTTTCCGGAGCAGGAGGAGATCCTGGCTAAGGGGACCCTCCCACGATCATTTGCTCACACGTGCGAACCCTGCACTCCGGCACAGCTCCTGCTGCACTGCCCAAAGCCTCTGGGTCCCCCTAAAGCCTTTGCTATACCTCAGGAACCGCCTGGATGTCAGGAACGAGTGAAAAACAAGGGAGAAAGCGCCCTAAAGCTGGCCCAGCTCTGCCACTCACATTGCAGGCAACTGGGAGGCCTCTAGTCTCCTTCCACAAAATCAGCCTCCACAGTCCCCGTCAGAGGAGCCGCCAATACCTCCTCTACCCACGAGACTAATAGCAGCCTGAGCCAAGCAACCACAACTAGAAAAGAAAGGATGCTGAAAGTACCAGTTCTGTGACATCACTTCCGCACCCGCCAGGATCCTTAAAGGGCCATGGTCCAGATGCAGAGAGACACTCTGTCCCCATCTAGGTAAATTGGTGCTTTAAGGGGGCTGGACTGGATAAAGTAGTGGAGAGGCAGCTGCTGGAGTGATGGGTCACACAGTGGGGCGCTGGGGTAAGGACAAGAGCCCTGATCCTGTACCAGTTAGTCAAACATTGAAACGATGCTCTCACAAACAGTCCATCAGAAAAAAAAAAAACATGTGGGTTGATTCAAGGTCAAACAGGCAGGTGACAATGAGTTTCATGAGGAAGTAATAAAGATGGGGTGAAGGCAGTGACTCTGAAGCCAGCCCTGGAGATGCAGAGAAGAACTGGCCTAGCATCAGCCCAGTCAAATGGACGGACACTGGAAAGGGGGAAAGCCTGTTAAGACCATAAGAGAGCACTGTCCATCCAACATGCTACCTCTTGAAAATGCCTGACCAGTGGAATCTTGCCTACAAGAAAAAACACAGGAGGCAGTTTCAGAAACACACTTTCAAATCCAGAGTATGGACAAGAGAGGTAGTACAGCGGGGTGGGCATTTGCTTTGTATGTGGTCAATCTGGGTTCAATCCTCTTAAGTCCAAATGGACCCCTGAGCACCGTCAAAGTGAAAATCAAGGACAAAGCTCTCCGCAGTGCCAGGTGCCACGCCGTCAACTGTGTCGCCCGCGTAGCAATATGTTACGGGGGAACCTGGGCAGGCCTCAGGTTCCTGGGAATGGGAGGTTCGCGGCCCATGGGTCTATGCCTCTGGCAGCCCCCCTTGTTTGCCTGGGCCTAACAAGCACCCATGACGCTTCTGGTATGCGTTTCTCTAGCCTCCCAAATGGAGCTTTTTAATATTTGCCTGCCAGTCTTACTTTTAGCTTAAGTATCGACTACTGCAGAAAACATAATCACTAACCACAGAAATGTAGGGAAATAAGTTCATGGTCTTAGGACAATAGGAATATAGGAATATAAGACTGGGTTAAGACTTATAAGAAGAGGTGCTGTAGTTGCAGTTTAAATTACTTTATTGTCAGTTACCTTAGCTCATGGAAAAGAGGTTTTAAATAAAGTCAGAGTTCATTTTGAAGCTAGGAAAAGCAGAGCCAGTCAAGGCCACTGAAAGTTATCCTTGGAAGAGTGCCAGCCTCAGCTTACAACGCAGTCATTAATGAACAAACAGCAGGCCTACGTGTGGGAGAGAGGGGATGTTGAAGGACCCCTATGCCCTCTTTTGTGAACATCAAACCCCTGCACGTACACTGCAGACGTCAGCCCCTGCAGGTGCACCCCTTAATTCATTAAAGTGATAATGCTAAACACAGTTTGGTAACCTAATGACCTTCCCTGTCTCTTTAATGTACTGACCTGGTTAAAAAATAAAGCAGAACTTGTATTGGGAAAGAAAAGGATAAAGAACTCTGTAAATTGGATTGTGGTTAAACACCCTTGAACATGAAAGACCTATGTAAAGATTTGCAGCAGATGCCTCTGTACCGATTTTGGGAACTTATGAAGAGACTAACATAATGTCTGATAAGGACCCCTGGTTCTTTGTTCTGTAACTGTATAATAAGAGGAACTCTGGGCTCAATAAACTCGCAGCAGCACTCAACCTCTCTTGTGTTGGTGTCTGTCTGTCCATCGCGTCGAATCTCCTGCTTTCCTGCAGACCTTCTCCCCTGTTTTTCCCTCAGCCTGGTGGTCTTCGACCGAGCCAGTCTGCGGCAGCCAGGTGTGTACCACCAACAAACATAGCGATAGCACAGTGGGTAGAGCATTTCCCTTGCAAGCATCCAACATAGCATACCCGAGTTCAATTCCTCTGTCGCTCTCGGAGAGCTAGGCAAGCTACCGAGTGTATCTCACCTGCACAGCAAAGCCTAGCAAGCTACCTGCGGCGTATTCGATATGCCAAACACAGTAACAAGAAGTCTCAAAATGTGACATTACTGGGCCTGCTAGAGCAAAATACATGAACAACAGGAGGACAGTTTTTTTTTTTGACACACATATATATAATACATGGAGTATTTGTATAATACATAATGCATATCATAGAAATTAAATATATATCAAATTTATATCTACGTACACGTATCTAGACATAAAAACCTAGAGTATATTCCGACCCTAAGAATGAAGGATAATAGGCAGCAAAACATTCCGGTCACTTTGGAGCCTTTTATGGCCTTTAAACAGAACTGAATCCTTTTTATCATTGGGGTGACTACGAGATTGATGGAACTTTCCTAATTCCAAATAGAATACTTATTTTATTTCTCTGATATTATTGAACTGACGGGTGGGATCGAGGAACCGACAAACCTTGTGAGTAATCACAGGAAAATGGAAGGGCCTGCTGGGATGTGGGGAGCCTGAGGAGTGTTGGGATGTGCGGAACTGACCCATATTCCCAACATTTGTCAGATATTTGAATCAAGGATGCCCTTCCATCCTTTCAAACATCTTTCTACACACTGTAAAGTTCACTTAAACTGTTTCGAGTAGGGGGTCAAAGAGACAGGACAGCAGGGAGGACAGTTCTCTTGCAGTACCTTTAACAGGGTTCCAGAGCAACACTAGGAGTAATCCATGAGTATTTCTAGGTGTGACTCAAAAAGACAGCACATGCCCAGAACTGAAAACAGAGAAGCGAGTGAATGCAGGACTGTGTGACCGAGCAGGCAAGGCTCTCCAGAGCAGAAAGGACCAAATAGGGGAAACCCATGTCCTGGGATCCGAGCCACCATAGCTGCTAGGGCGAAAACAGAGCCAGCACATCCTAGGGGACCCATGATGTGCATCAGGTGGGAATCCAGAGCACAGAGCCAAGAAGGCCTGGGCACCACCACTGTGGCACAAAAATAAACAGGAAAGAAAATAAAGCAGCAGTTTGGAGTAATAGAAAAAAAGGTCGGGCTGTGAACCCAATCTTCCCATATGGTCCCCCAAGCACTGTCAGGTGTAAGGCCAGAGTGCAGGGCCAAGAATAATCCCCAGAATCACTGGGTGTAGCCCTCCAAATAAAACCAAATACCCAGACGCAATCGTTTGACCCCCAGCACCCCATATGGCTCCTGAGACATGTCAAGAGTCATCCTTAAGCACTAAGGTATGAGTACTCTTTAATCCGGGTGTGGTTCAAAAGCCAAAAACAACAAAACTGAAACAAACATGGCCACATACAGAAAGACCTGGGCCCTCTGACAAGGAGGCACAATGCAGGATCCTTCCTGAAACAACTCAGAGACATTTGGTCCAAGAAGACTGAGCGCTCCTGTCACTGCATCACCTTCTCTTGTCACTCTCCTCCCACCTAGGGATGGGTATCTGATGGCATGTCACCACCTTCTCCTGCCTCTGATTTTCCCAAGGATCAGAGACCTGAAGGAGGAGTCAGAGCACTGAGCACTGGAGAGGAGCACAACCCCCAATCCTGACCAGCCACATCCTCGGGCACTGGCTCACAGACCCTCCTGGGGGATACTGCCTAATGCTTCTGTCTCCCCAGGAGAAGCAAAATGGGTTGGCATCTGTGTTGCCTTTCACGGCACAAGCTCTGGGCTTGGTTACAAAGGAGAAAACTCAGCCCTGTCTTGGCCTGAGGACTCCTCCCTGGATCAGACAGAAGGCTTTCACAGACACAGCCAAAGGCTGACTCAGAGGCCAGATCACATGACTCAGCGCACCCTGCAGGCTGGCAGCAGGGCTGCCCCCTCACAACCATAGCCCAGAATGTGGCTCTATCATGGGGACAGCCCTTCTCCTCTTAAAAGAACCCAATTTCTACACACACACATACACACTCACACACACACCCTTATCCCCAGACCTCACCTCGATAAACAGGGCTCTAGATAGGGCTTTGCAACTTGATGTGAAGAAGGACAAATTCCTGTTCTGGCAGACAGTAAATCTAGCAAGATTTTTTCCTTGTTGACACTACTCAATCCTCTGCATCCCTACGCATCCCTATGGCCCCTAGAGCACTCCAGGAAGAATACTTGAGCTAGGAGCCAGAGGAAGCCCTCAGGGTATCTTAGAGAATGCAGAACCCTCCATTCCCCACACCAAAAATAGCCCCCAAAAGAAACTAAAACCCCCGTCACCTGCGGATCCACTGCTCCGGATGGCCCAATCATACCAGGGAAGCGATTGAAAAAGCTGGACAGTAACAGGGTCTCTTGGCATTGCAGGTGCTGCGACTCTGCCCAAAGTGAATCTGGAGATTTTACAGCAGCGAGTGTGGGGCCAAGGTCCCAACGTAGGTCAGCTGGAGATCAGGATGACCAAGCCCCTGACCTCGGCAGGTCCCTAACCAACAAGGCCCACAGCCCCCTTGCTCAGCCTCGTACCCACCCACTGGTGCTCCATCACAGAGCTGGAGACGATTGTGGCTGCAGGAGCCCCCCAGGATCACTCACTCACATCCTCCTCCCTTCACCCTGTCAAAGATCCACCGCACCTCAGGAACCACCTGGTATCAGGGAACAAGTGAAAAACAAGTGGAAAATTGCCCCCAACCTGGCGAGGACCCGCAGCTCAGTGTGGACACAGGGAACTGCCAGGCGCTCACGGGAACCTGTCCCCATTCTGCCACAATGTTGGCCTTCAGAGTCCCACTTTCTCCCAGGGGCCCTACTCTGTCCTTTACCCACTGAACAATGACACTGACCCAGTTTCCAGGAATAGAAGCACCAGGAAGGGACCCCTGTGATGTCACTTCTGCTTCCACAAGCAGCCTTAAAGAGCCAGACTCCAGATGTGGAGAGAACCATTATGCCCATCCAATTGGATCTGTGGCACAAGGGGGATGGGCTCACATAAAGGGATGGAGGCAGCTGCTGTACTGGCCGGTGACACAGTGGAGGGCTAGTGAGAGGTAAGAAGTCCTACTGGGCAAATATGAGCCAATGCTCTCACACACAGTCCATCAGGAAAAAAGCAAAGGGGGTTCATTCAAAACAAAAGAGGCAGATAGGGAGCAGGTGGGGCACGGGACAATGAGCTTCTCCAGGAAATCATCCATCAAGGTAGGGTGAAAGCAGTGACTCGAAGCCAGTACAAGAGCAGAGAGAAACTAGCCTAGTAGCAGCCCAGTGAGCTGGAGAGATGCTGGAACAGGCGCAAAGGCTCGTAAGTACATCAGAGAACACTGTCTAGTCAACAGTCTATGATTGCCAACACGCGAGCAGTGAACACTCATCTACCAGGAAAACCCAGGAGGCAGTTTCCAAACCCTGAGTGGGGCTGGAGAAATAACATATCAGGTAGGATGTTTCTCTTGCATGCTGCCTGCCTAGGTTTGATTCCCAGCAACCCATAGGGTACCATGAGCACTGCCAGGAGGAACTCCTGACTCCAGAGACAGAAGTAATCCCTTTTCATTGCCAGGTGTGACCCAAAAAGAAAAAAAAAGTAGACCCTGAGCAACTCTGGATGTGGTACACAAGCCAAATCAAAAAAATGATACTGAAAAAGTGTCATTTGCAAAACCCAGCCTCTGGCAGGGATTAAACCATCATCTGGTCTTGCCATTTCATGACAGTCAAAGGACAGACAACAACAGGGAGGCTGGGACCCTGCCCTTTGAAGTGAATCTTAAAGTTCTACACGAGTGAGTGATGCCAGGGACAAGTGCTCTGAAACGGGGCAGAGCAAATTCCCATGCTGGGAGGGTCAGGAGAGTCAAGTCCTGCCCTCTGCAGGTCCCGCAGGCCCCGAGCTCAGACCCTGCGCTCAGCCCCACGCCCACCTGCTGCTAACCATTCATGGAGCAGAAGGTGATGGTGGCCAAAGGGGACCCACATGATCACCCACACACACCACAACCCCTGCACCCCCTAAAACCTCTGGGTTCCCCTAAAGCATCTCTCATGACTCAGGAAATGGCTGATATCAGAAATGACAGAAAAATAAGGACAAAAGGGACTCTGCAGCTGGAGTGGCCCGGAACTCACAGTTCAGAGAACGGGAGGCACTGGGCGCTAATGGACCGCCACTCGCGTCCTGACAAAAAATAGGTCTTCACAGTCCTCCTTCCACGAAGGGTCGCCATTTCCTCCTCTACCAACAGACCAATAGTGGCCTGATCAGGCAACCACAATGGGAAGAGAAAAAAATATCTGAAGGTCCCTGGCCTGGAACGCCACTTCCACTGCTGCTGGAACCTGAGCCTTAAAGGGCCCTGGTCCAGATGCAGAGACCCTTTTTGCCCACCCAGATGAATCTGTGTTTCAAGGGAAATGGACTGGATAAAGGTGTGCAGAGGTGGCTGTGGAGTGGTGGGTCACACAGTGGGAGGGTGGGGATAAGAATACCCCTGATCCTGTAATGGTCAGTCAAACAATGACCCAATGCTCTCACACACAGTCCATCAGGAAAAATGCAGCTTGGATGATTCAAGGTAAAACAGGAAGGTTAGTACAATTCACTGGATGCTGAGTTTCTTGGGGAAGTAATCAAGAAGGGGTGAAAGCAGTCACTGGAAAGCCAGCCCTGGAGATTCAGAGAAGAACTGGCCTAGCAACAGCCCAGAGAGCTGGACAGACACTGGAACAGGAGGAGAGGCTGGTAAGAACATCAGAGAGCACTGTCTGGTCAACACACTACCCCTTGAAAACACCAAACCAGCGGACTCTTGCCTACAAGGAAAACAATTTCAGAAGCACATTTTAAAACCACAGTATTGGGCAAGAGTGTAGTACAGTGGCTTGGGCGCTTGCGGCATTTGCCTTGCATGTGGTCAATCTGGGTTCAACCCTCAGAATTTCAAATGGTCTCCTGAGCCCCATCTACGTGTAAAGCCAGGAGTAGGCCCTGAACACTGCCCGTTTGCACCAACAACATCATATATTCTGACCCTAAAAATGGAGGCTAGTGGGCAGCAAGCAATTTTGGTCACCTTGGAGCCTTTTTTGTCCTTTAAGCAGATCCGAATCCTTTTTATCATTCTAGTGACTACTACATTGAGGGGACTTTGCTAATTCTAAATACAACACTTACTTTTTTCTGTAATATTATTGAACTTGGGGGGTGGGAATCCAGGAACGTGACCAACCTTGTGAGTAATAATAGGTAAATGGAACGGCCTGCTGGGATATGGGGAGCTGTCCAATATTCCAGGCATTTGTCTCACATTTCATTCAAGGGGCCGCTTCCATCTTTCCATGTCTTTCTAAACACAGGAATGTTCATTTAAACTGTTTCAATAGGGGCCAAGAGTAGGTACAACAGACAGGACATTTGAGTTGCACCAGGTTTAACAGGGTTCCCGGAGTACCACCAGGAGTAATATCTGAGTATTTCAGGATATGACCCAAAAAGACGGGAAAAACAAAGTTTAAAATTTAAAAACAAACTGTCTTCACGGCACTCCATTAAACAACCTTGACAGGGCCATTTGAGTGAGACAACACGTTCTGAAACATTTATCCTCTATACTTACACAATGCTAACCAGTACCTCAACACATGGCAGGCAGAGATGGCATGGGGGATGGAGCTGGTCACTGACAGCCAACCTGGATGTCAACCACAGGACCCCATAATGATCCTGAGTCCCTGAGGTAGGGATGACTCAGCTGAGAGCAAGGAGTAGGACTCAGCTGGGTGTGGCTCAAAGAATATGAATCAAGAGACCCTGAAGAACGAAGGTGTGGCTGTTTCTCTGCTATAATCCCACAAACCAAGGGCCTCAAGCCAATTCACAGGGGTTGGAGTGATAGTCCAGGGGGAGGACTTTTCCTTGCATGGGGCCAGTCCAGTTTCAATCCCTGCCATACCATATGGTACCAAGAAACCACCAGGAGTAATTACTGATTGTAGAGGCAGGACTAACCCCTGAGCATCGCTGGGCGTGAACCAAAAAGCAAAAAGAAAGTCAAGCCAGAATAACTGCAGAGAATGAGGCAGTGGTGAGCCTTGACAGCCCTGAGCACAGGGGATTTTTTTGCCTTTTAATTAACATTCCTCCTGGCTTTCGCTAGAAAATCCAAAAAAGTACATGTTAACATACACATCAAGTTTAAATGCCGGAACCCTGGCATAGACTTTCCCTTATAAACTGACATCACAAAATATTTGTTACACACTAAAGGGTTATTTCCGCGTGCAGCTCACCTTTCTGTCCCTGCTGACGGCAGACCTTTGCCTGCCTGTGCCAGAACTCTGCTACCAGACTGAGGCCACTGGGGGCCAGGGCCAAGAGCTGCACTTGCGGGGGTCTGTGGGCTAGGAGCTGGGCTCAACCAGATGGTGGTGGCTGCACTCCAGTCCCCCAGAACCACTGGTGGATCCGTGGAGCAGGCGGTGGGAGCACGCATGGGGGTCCCCGCACACGCTAGCCGTGCCCCTGACAAGCCCTGCCCACACCCCCACAGTTCTGGGGAGGGCCAGCAGAGACCCTGCTGGCATTCAGTGCTCCCAGGGACGGATCCTGTTGCTGCTCAATATGGCAGCTGCTGAATTCAGACAGCCCGACCAGAAGTTCGGCTTCCAACAAGGGCTCTCTGCTTCAATAGCTGAGAGTCTCGGTGGTCACGGAGGTGAAGGGGGTACAGATGA
The DNA here is from genome assembly GCF_029834395.1 of Sorex fumeus. Classification (NCBI taxonomy): domain Eukaryota; kingdom Metazoa; phylum Chordata; class Mammalia; order Eulipotyphla; family Soricidae; genus Sorex; species Sorex fumeus. The sequence goes on along the minus strand of NW_026606225.1, from coordinate 243,876 downwards.
GACACCCCCACGGGGGCACTAATGGTGATGAGGCCTCTAGCCGCCCCATTTACCTTCTCCTGCAACTGATTCATGGTCAGACGAAAGGAATCTCCTTCCTTCTTCAGCCTCCCGGGGGACCCCCAAGCCTCTCCCCCTCCTCTCTTGGGGGTGCACAGTGGAAGTTTAGCTGGAAGTTTAGCACCTCTGCACCGCATACAAACACTTTAAGGCTCAGAGCTGATACAGCCCTCCTAAACCTGCCTCCCATCCTGTTCCCCCAAATACCTGGTGCTGCTGGACCTCCTTTTTGACCACTGGATTCCCTCCTGTTCCAGGTAGACTGCTTATTGGATTCCCCAGAAATTTCTGGGAGAAGGGCAGGTGGGGGGTCCCCGAGTGTGGGAGCCAAAGTCGGACTCCAGACAACGTAGGGCCCCCTGGACGAGTTGTGTGCCCTCCCACCTCAGCCCAACTCCAGATGCTGCCTCACCTCTGCCTCTGAACCCTCCCTGTATCGTTTAGCCAGAAATGGAGGTGTGGACCAGTTGGGGTGGAGTGGGGGTAGAGGGATACATGTTCCAAGAGGAGGCCGCCTCTGGTGGATTCGAGTCGCCAAGGGCTGGAGTGGATGAGAGTCCAGCAACTTCCAGCCCTGCAGAGCCCTGCTGGACCTCAGGTCAGAGAATAAACTGGTGAAATGTGTCCGGGTGTCTATGCTGCCTGGAGCTCGCCCCTCTAACCCTCTGCATGGAGAGACACAATTGGGCTGTGCTCCAGAGCCAGCTGCCCGAGAGCGAACAGTGTGACACAGGAGAGGCTTGCCTACCCGCAGTATGATATCTCCAAACAACTCGGATTTAAAGGTCTCAAGACCCCAAGTGCCCATATCATAGCACCCCACATTGCTGAGAGTGCAATCTTCCATCCTGAGTTTTGGAGTTCCTATACACATGAGAAGTACCACGTCTTCTGTTCTCCGTGGAGGTGGTTGGCAGAGGCCAGATTCAACTCTTGCATCTCCAAATGTGTGGGATGAAGATAACAGTCATCAGAAGAAGTAGGATGTGTTAAGAAGAATTTTAATGAACACAGGAATAATGAGCCTAAGAATGGGGGCCACAAATCGAGCTACGTGCAGAAGGTCTGACTCAGGAAGCATTCCAGCGTGAGGGTGAGGCTGTATGGAGAGTCAAAGATTGTGAGTCCTTTCTTTCATTTGGGTAACCTGGGTCCGATTCCAGCCTCCATATATTGTGGGGTACATAATTGGACTCACTATAAACAGTGCTCCTCTCCCACAGTCCAGGGACTTCTCACCTGGGGCAGTCTGGAACCATGGACTGAGCAGAACAGTTTCCGAGAAGCTTTTCCCAGGGGAGCGATCCCTGCAGTGTGGGCGCTCACTTCCTTCTGGTCGCCCACAGAAGGTATCCCACCTGTCTTGGCATCCTCATGGGGCTGAGGGCATAACTGCTCACTCGAGCATTTGTCACAGTGTGCATGATCAGAAAAATTTCACCTGGGCTGGCTGCTACCCTAAAGAATAGCAGAGAAGGATTCCAATGACTGTGCTGTGCCTGAGAGTCTCCTTGTCCATAAAATTCTACATCTGCAGGTTGGGTTCTAACATTCACCCAACCCGATTGCAATTTGGACATGTGGATGGATTTTCCAGGCAGCGACCTAACGTTTCAGCAAGATGGAGAAGCAAAATAGACCGACGGCAGGTCACATAGCTGTGTAATTTTTTTTCCAACTCAAAGAACAGACACAGTAAGTAGAAATAACTCCCTCTGCAGAAAATTGAAGCAGGAGTTTAGAGTGAAAATAAAAGGGGCCTGAGACATGCACAGAAATCCACACATAACATTATGTGAACGTAAGACTGTATGACTGAGAAGGCGAGGCTCTCCAGAGCAGGAAGGACAAAACAGGAAAAGCAAGTCCTGGAGCCCAAGTGACTGTAGTTGCTAGTGCGCAAATGGGGCCAGCGCACCCTAGGGTGTTCTGATGCCCATCAGTTGAGAATCCAGAGCACAGAGTCAAGAGGATGGCTGAGTACAAAAACAATGCAAAAGAAAAAGAAGCAGCAGTTTGGCGTAACAGGACAGCTGTTCTGGCGAATGTGTGTAGGACTGGTGATCCCCGCCAATCCATATGGTCCCACAAGCACTGCTAGGGGCAATGCCAGAGTGCAGCACAAAGAATGATTGCAAGAATCCTTTGCTCTGCCACCCGAAATAAAACAGAAAACCCAAGACAAAATCTTTGGTCCTCCAGCACCCCATTGGTCACCTACACAAGTCAGGAATGATCATTGAGCACTGAACTTTGAGTACTCCTCATGCACCGCTGGGTCGGTCCCAAAGCCAAACATGGGGCGTTCGATCGGAAGTCTCATCTTGGAATCCGTCCAAAAGAAACTCAAAACAGATCGCCCAGGAAGCCCGGGCTCTCCTGGCACTACCTCATGCCATTCTGTCCCTCTACTCCTACCTTTGGACGGTTTATCAGAATCCGTGTCACCATCTTCTCCCGCCATGTTGTTCTGAGGATCAGCAGGAGGCCCTGTGCAAAGTACTGGAGAAGTCAGAACAGTGAGCACTAGAGAGGAGCACCTCCTCCCACCCCTGAGCTCAGACCAGCCACACCCTCACAATCCCACCTCAGGGAAACAATGGCAGACGCTCCTGTCTCAGCTGGGGATGCAAATTTTGTTGGCATCTGTGCTGCACTTCAGGATAGGAGCTCAGGCCCAGGCTACAAGGGAGGAAACGGCAGCCTACTCTGACCCCCGGATTCCTCCTTGGATTGCACAAGAAAATCCCTACAGGCCCAGCCAGGGGCTAACTCTGAGTTACGGTACTCCCGAGTACTAGTGCTCCTGCAGCTGGCAGCAGAGCTTGCCCCTGGGAACTGTAGCCTGGATGTGGCTCTCCAATGGGGACAGCCACAGGGACATGGAGTGGACAAAGCTTCAGCCACTCTCTTGCAGAAGGGACAAGAACATGCGCCTGGGAACTCCGTCCCAGGGACCAAGATCACTTCTGGGTACAGTTGGGTCAGAGACACAGCCCTGCTCTGTCCCACTGGAGCCCTTATGGGTCCTGATTTACTCTAACCCTGAAACGGCACATCTGCGTGAGCCTCAGCCAACAGTTGCTCCTGTTGTGCAAGAATACATTGGAAAATCGCACACTTGTTTGTATAGCAAAATAATTCAAATAGTGAGGGCTTTTACTAAGGACCATAATATGAACTGTCAGAAATTAAGATCTAAGTACTGCAGATTATGACCAAAAATACTGCAACAAGAAGGCAAATACGAAGCACAAGAAACAAACAGAATTCTATGTGCAAAATAAGAGGGAAGAACATTTATATAGTCAAATAGCAGGTCCTTAAAACCAAGTTTTTCTGAACGATTTTCCATGAATTCTTATTATTCTCTTTTTCTGCAATCACATGTTTTCTCTGTGCATGTGTATGTGTCTGTGTGGGTGTGTGTGTGTGCGTTTTTCTTCTTTCCGTCAGAACTAGCATTGCTCAGGGAGTATTCCTAGCTCTGAACTCGTTTCACTCCCAGCAGGTATGGGGACCAGTGGGATTCAAGACACAGAACTTGCGTTGGCTGTGTGCAAGGCAATAATCCTACTTGCTGTACTTTGGCTCTGCCCCTTCCTATGTAAATTTCTTCCAAAAATACCATGAGTGAGTCATGAACACAGCTCTCCCTCCCCACCCACACACAAGAATCTTCTTTCAAAAGATAAACATTAAAAAACCCTGCTCACCGAGAGATGAAGTGTCAGGGCTGCTTTACAGCTTGATGTGAGGGAGGTGAAATTCATGATCTGGACAAAGATACACCAGTATTGTTCGACAGGCAATAATGTGAGTTGGGCGTTTGACTAGATCAACTGATCAATCCTCTGCATCCCATATAGCCCCCAGCAGCACCAGTGATAATTCCTAACCTTAGAGGGTATAGTAAGTCATAAGCATCTCCAGGTGTGCTCTCCCTCCCCCCAAAAATCCAAAGAATCAAAAATAGCCCCCCAAATACATTTTCATTGGCAAACCTCAGCCACCTGCAGGCCCCCTTTCCCCCCACATACCCCGCATGACCCAGGTTATCACGGCAGACAATGAAGATGACCAGCAAAGGATCTCCTGCCATTAAGTGAGGGGCTGAAGCTCTGCCTCTCAAATCTGGAGATTTTACAGAAGCGAGGATAGGGACTATGGTTTAAACATGAGACTGCTAGGAGGGTTGGGACGGCCAAGCCCCCGGCTGATTCCCGCATTCACCCACTACTGCCCCATCCTGGAGCTGGAGACGATCGTGGCCAAAGAGGCCCCCCAGGATCACAAACTCACAACTGCCACCCCTGAACCCTGATACAGCCCCCACTGCACCCCCAAAGCTCTGGGTCCCACTAAAAGTTCCACCACACCTCAGGATCCACCTGGATGTTGGGGAACAAGTGAAAAACCAGCGCAAAAGTGCCCCCCACGCTGGCTCAGCCCCTCGGCTCATAGTGTGGAAACGGCATCGCGTGGGGTACTCACAGGAGGTTGCTCGAGTCCTGAAACTAAATCCTTCTTCAGAGTCCCCCTTCCAGGATGGGGCACAAATTTACTTGTCCTTTGCCAAGTGAGCAACAGCCCCAGTATCTGTGTCAGGGATGGAAAATGAACCATGACTTTATGACATCACTTATGACATCACTTCCGTTTCCATAAGGTGCCTTAAAGAGCCAGAATCTAGGCACTGAGAACCTTTTTTTTGCCACCCAGGTGAATCTGTGCTGCAAGGGGCATGGAACCGAATAAAGGAGTGGAGAGGCAAATGCTGGATTGGTCAGCCACACACTGAGGGACTGGGGTTAAGGAGAATAAGGAGAAGTCCCCTGATCCTGAATTTGTCACCAAACATTGAACCAATGATATCTAGACAAAAATGTTATCTTGACTCTTGCCAAATGATCACTGAGCTCAGAGATAAGAGTAAACACTGAGCACTGTAGGCTGTGGCGAAAAATATACAAAAAAAGGCAAATACTACCAAAGGGGGGGAAATGATGTGCAAAGACAATTCTAGAGGGATACATTTAAAGAGTCAAATTACTGGTCCTTAAAAATCCCCTATTATTGATCCTTCCCTGCTACAGTTTGTCACAGTTTCTTCTGAATCTCTATTGTTCTTTCTCCATTTTGCATGTTTCTTAATTATACGTGCATATAAGTGTGTATACACAAGTGTTTCTTTGTGTGATTTTTGTTTGGGGGCCACAACTGGCAGATTCAGGGCTTACTCCTCACTTAACATTCAGGAATCACTCTGGTACAGACCATATGGAATGCAGAGGATGGAACCTGGGTCGACTGCTTGGTTAAGTCCTTACTCACTGTAAGGAGTGTACTTACTCACTTACTTACTGTACTCACTTACTGTACTTACTCACTCCGGTCCTAAGTAAATGTGCTCCTATACACCCAGGGTGATCCCTGAGCAAATGTCCTTACTCCTGAAAACCCAAAACTTTACTGCTTTAAAAAAAAAACCTTTACCCTTGTTAGATTAGAGTTCTAAACAATTTAGGTTTAACATTGGTCCATCAATTCTCCTCTGCTATAAGGAGCTTAGGCTTACTGAGTAATGGCTATCTCAATGCTGCTGAATCACTCCCATTTCCTTAGTATTCATCTTTAACTTCCAGGTGCTCTGCTTCCACTATGCATTAAATACCCATTTCCCCTAACCAGAACCTGTCAATTGTAAAGTCAGATTCTTCAGAGATCTCTGGATTTTGTATTTGTAAGTCAAATTTTGACTTTCTCTTTTCTTTATGTCCTCTGCAGTTTACTTTAGACAAATATCCATTTTGCTCCTAGACAAGGACAAATTCAGTCCCATGTTGGGAAGACTGTGCTGGGAGGATCGGGATGGCCATGCCCCCCACCATCAGCTTTATAGAGCCAAAGGAATACAACGTTATGCTTTTGTAACTTCATAGTTAATTGACTACAGGTACTATTTACTCCTGGGCATTGTCATATTTATGAGACTTAAGCCTCAGCTTAACACACACATGCGGTCCGGGGGCTGAGATCACCAAGCCTGCTCGGATCGAGGCTGAGTATCCTCCACCCAGATCCTTCACCCAGAATCCTCCACCAAGACCCAGAGACTATAACATCCTGCTCCCAGAAGTGGAGCATCTTATCTCGTTCTTACTTTGGACAACCGGTCAGGCTACCGAACGTAACCTGCCCACAGGGCAGAGTCTGGCAAAGGACCCATAGCATACCCAGTATGCCAAATACCAGTAACAATGATGGATCTCATTCTCCTAACCCTAAAAGAGCCTTGAATATGGCACTTTTTAAAATCTGAGGGCTAGGACAAAGGAGCCGTTACTGGCACCTGCTCGAGGCAATCCACGAACAACAGGATGATTGTGATTGTGACTGAAGCCTCAGCTGCCTTATGTTTCTAGCACCCCAAAAGCAAGACACTGGATAGACCCAGGATAGCTGTGAGCTACCCTGGCATTGAAAAAGGGCAGGTAAGCACCATAACCAATTCCATTATGACCCAAACATAAGCAACTGGATAAGGATCCTGCTGGGATTAGGAAGGACTAACCTGTCCTGAAGAGTGTAGTCTGGGTGCTATAGTAAATATCCCCAACAGATACACCCTATAAGATTAATAGGTCTCTTACTGTGTCCATTCAAAATGATCAGAAAGATGAAGTGTAAATTTAAGATGATTGTTTCAATGAATATGAACTAAGCGAAGAAAAAAAATATGTCCATAGAGAAAATCCTGCCCTTGAGCTGATCTCTCCTTCCAAGTCAGATTTTTGCCCTAGAAGTTTCCCCTGAGGGAAGGGCTTTACATCCTTTGATTGTACAACTACAACTCTGAGTATTTGCTACCCCTAACTTTGTGGGATGGGCTGGAGAATAAAACCTGTGGGAGACGAGTGAGGAGAGGGGATGAGGAGCAGTGGGAGACTGGTATAGGTATGCACGAGAACGGAATAAGGAGCAACTCATCACTGTGAGTCCACAACGTAAAATGTGGGGGTGTGGTGAGGTGTTGGTGGCCCAGCGCTGCCTCCTCACCTCCTGAGCCCCTCCCAACAGAGACAGAGAGACAGGGAGACAGAAAACCACAGCCTGATGGTGAAAATGGTCATATAATGCAGAACAGCTACCACACTTATAAAACATCTGAGGGGGAATGAGGTAAGGACATAGGAGTGACTGGTCATTTACACAGATTAACATTTGCAAAGGAAATTCTCATAGGGAGATTCACCCAAGGAGACAGTCTGTCTCCCAGGGACATCTACATTGCTTTTGCTTTTATCTTTTCCTCTAGTTGTATAAGTTATCAAAACTTGCAATTGTTTGGATAAACAGTAAGAGACAAAGATCCCAACACTTAATTCTCTGGGCTCTGAGAGCAAATAAGGCTTTTAACACTTGATGCTAAAACTTAAATGCTAAAACTTAAAACACTTAATTCTTTGAGAGCAAGCAAGGCTTTTACTGAAAATCCCAGACTAAGTCCTCAGGCCAGTTCAGCTTGTCCTTCCACGTGGGGGTCCTGTCTCTAACGTTGTAACAGTCTGCATCAAGACCATGCATATCTGCTTTCTAGAATTTTCCATTTCAAAGTCGGGGTAGTTGTGCCACTTGCCCCAGGTCCATCCAAGTACCACGGCAGAACCTCCATTTTGATGTGTTAGGAACTACAGCAACTGTAACCTGAGACAAGTAATGATGACCAAGCAATCAAGCCCTGGAGTAGATAACTTCAGAGTCAATCAACTCCCAAATATTAGGAGCATGGCATTGATAGTATTTCTGTGTTTAACCAAACAAATTGTTGTATAGTAAAAACATAAAAAATCTAAAGGGGAAATAGAAAAGCAGGTACAAATTCATAGCACTTCAACTACAAAGAAGTACAAATATGAAGTTGAGAATTAACAGAAAGTTATGGCTTATAAGTAATCAAGACTGACTTGGGAACTGAGACAATGAGAGGAAAAATAGAAAAAAGAGGTTAAAGATAAACTTGAACTAAATTAGGGATGTTAGCAAGGACATGATAAGCTTCTCTGGGAGGAGCAAGAGGGGAAGATTAAGCCTAAAACACTGTAAGTTAATATCCAGCAGGTCACCAAGAGCCTGCCCCGTTTCCTTCTTTGATCCTCTGTCACCCTTCACTGGCCAGGGTGGGGAGACCAATCATGGCCACCAAATGCATGCAGCACATGCCCAGACATTATTTGAACACAACTCTCAGTACTCAGTGTTACAGCCGGGTTTTGCCCTGATCAGGGAGAGATAAAGAGTCGGGGTGCAATTTTCAACTTGATTTTAGGGTACAGAATTTCTATATGTTAGAAAAAACAATGTGGAGTCAGAGAGATAGTAAGCTGGGAGGGGTGCTTCCCATGCTGACCCAGATACTCGGTAACTCACATGACCCACTAGAGAACTGAAAAAAAAAAAGAATTCCAGAGTACTGCTCCTGAAGTAAGCTCTGAGCTTCCACATATGTGCCCAAAATACAACCAAAAATAGCCCAAAAGTAAATTTTTATTTGCAAACCGCAACCACTACTAGGACCACGGCCCCATAATGGCAATGAACATCAAAGCTACTAATGACTAGTGACCTAGGGCTACAGTGTCATTTGCCATAGGGAGCTGCCCCACCCCCACCCCCCCCACCCCCGCCCCGCTCAAAAATGAACAGGTCTTTTATAGTTTTGGAGGCACCAGTGGAGATCGGGATGAGAAACTTCTGATTCTGCGCTCAGGAACCCAATCTGGTCGAGTTTGGAGATCGAACTTGGGTGGGCCAGATGCAAAGCAAACGCCCTAACCGCTGTGCTATCTCTCTGATCCTCTAAGTGAATCTGCAGGTTCTACAGTTGTGAGGTCGGGGCCAAAGCGTCCAGGACAGGGCCAAGCGCTGTCCCGTGCTGGGAGGGTCAGGACAGCCCAGCCCCGATGCTCTGCTGTCCCCTCGCTCAGCCCCGAGCCCACCCGCCACTGCCCCATGGCGGAGCCAAAGGCGATTGTGGCTGCAGGGGATCCCAGAACCACGCACTCACACCCCCAACTCTGCGCCCGGGCAACAGCCCCCACTGCACTCACCAAAGCTCCGCATTCCCCACCAAACCCCTCTGCGGGAATGGCCTGGATATCGGAACCAATTGAAAAAGGAGTGTGAAAGCGTCCTCTAAGGTGACTTGGCCCCGCCCCTCAGTGCAGAGACCGGGAGGCACGGGGCGGGGCGCTGGCGGGATGCTGCTGGTGTCCTGACACTAAACCGGCCTTCACAGACCCCTTCCACGCGGGACAGCCACTTCGCCCCTCACCTGCGTAACAAGTGGAGGCTGATCCAGCATCTTGCACGTAAACACCTAAGTGACCTGCTTTGATGTCACTTCCGCTTCTGCAAGCAGCCTTACAGGACCAGACACCAGCTGTGCAGAAAACAACTCACAAAATGCAGGTAAATGTGTAAGGCTGGTTGGCTGGAGCGAAAGCACAGTGGATAGGGTGTTTGCCTTGTACGCATCTGACCCAGGTTCAATCATCTGGATTCTATATAGTCCCATTTTGGTGTATAAGAGATTGTTAGGATTTTCCTGCTTCCAAAGTAAAAGTCTCAAAATATTTACCCTCAATATTTTTGGAAATCCAATGGAAAGCTTAATACAATGAGTGCAGATATGCTACAGCGAGTGAAGTGCTTCCTTGCACGTGACTGAACTGGACACAGATTGTGGACAGCACAGCGGGATGTGGCTCCCAGAACATAACACAGAAAAGCCTGAAGAATGGAGGTTTGGCTGTCTATTCAATGTCAGAAGGGTTCACTGTAGCATCATGGTTGATGAACCCCGCAAACCAGGACTCTGAGCCAAGCCAGAGTCATAGCAAAGAATGAAACCAAGGTGAGTCTTGACAGCACCCACCAAAATGCAATTTTTGTACTTATTTACTTCTTATTTAATTCCTTTCACCCTGGTGTATTACTAAGAACCATTATTTACCAGTTAACATACTCGGAAGTCCACATACCAGGACGTTATCATAACCAAGGTCCAGGTGATAATCAGCAAGTACCTTTCACTTATGGTACTAGTATCACAGGAAACTGTCACACGTACCAGGATTATTTTCTTCCTTACTGTACTCTTGTATCAATCCCCCACCCACTTGTTGAAACTAAAATTGCTTTACCAAAGGTCCCTGTTCTGACCCCGGTCACTGTTATTATGGAATTGATGGATCCAGCATAACTTTTATATTTACTAAAGCTTGAGGGAACATGACGGCCTTCCTCTATTCCTTCCCTAAAGGATTTTCTACAGTATTCTCTTTAAAGGCCACATGTGTGAATAATTGGCTTTCCATGTTCTTACATATATATAGTTTCTCTCCAGTGTGAATTCTCTTATGTATAATAAGGCCTAAGGATCCAGGAAAGTCCTTCCCATACTCCTGGTATATATAGGTTTCAGTGCAAAATGACTTTTCCCGTGCGCATGAAGGGCTGAAGACAAACTAAAGACCTTTCTACATTACTTACATGGATGAGGTTTCTCTCCACTGTGAATTTTCTTCTTCAGAAAGCTATGCTAATTGCATAAAAATCTTCCTGCAGTCCTTACATATAAAAGGTCTCAATCCAGGATAAATTTTTCTACACACAGCAAAGCTTGAGGATTTAGTAAAGTTCTTCTCACACCCTTATATATGTTTTTTTTTTAGTATGAATTTTCCTATGTTTAATAAGGAGTTAGGGGGAAGCGAAGGCTTTGCCTAAGTCTTTACAAACATAAGGTTTGTCTCCAGTATGAAATTTTCTGTGCCTCAAAAGACTTGTGAAATAAGCAAGGGCCTTGTCACACTCCTTACATATATGTGGATTCACTGCAGTGTGTTTTCTTGTGGACAAAAAGTTTGAATAGAAAGTGAAGACCCTTCTACAGTAATGACAAGAATAATGTGTCATTACTGTTTTCCAATGCTCAGAAAGATCTGATAAGAAATGAAAGGCCTTTTCACCTACCTCACAAATATAAGTGTTTTCTGCAAAATGAAAACTGTGAAAACTAACACTTCAGGAATAATGAAAGGCTTTCCTACATTGCTCACATGTATAGGTGACTTTTTTCTCTGTACTAAGGCTTGTGGAATAAGCAAAGACTTCCCACTCCGTACATGCATATGGTTTCTTTCCAGTGTGACTTTTTCTGTGCATACTAAGTTGTAAGAGTCAGATAAAGGCCACGACACATTCCTTACATGCATACGAACTCTCCAGTATGAAATCTCCTGTGTGTAAGGTATTAGGATGCTATGAAGGCTTTCCCACAATCCTTACACTTAACCGGTTTCTCTCCTGTGTCGATGTTAACACAGTCCCACCGGGGTGACACTGGACTCAAGTTTGTCCTCAATGCTTAAATTTCTGGGGATTCTGTCCATTATTGGCTTCTAAGGGAAGATGATGGTGCTGAGGACATGGGAAGAGTGATCTTCTGATCACCCTCAGAAAACATTGCACCTGTGTCAGCATCCCCATGGGAATGGGGGATAAATTGCTCACTTGAGATTTTATCACAATGTGCAGGAAGAGATATTCCACCAGGGCTGGCGGATTCCTTGTAGAAGAGCAGAGAGAGATTCTAATTAGTAGTCTATGCCATGAGAGTTTTCATGTCAAAAGAAATCAAGCTGTGCAGGTAGGTAGCTGATGGGGCATGGGACAATAAGTTTCTTGGGGAAGTAATAAATCCAGATGGCGGTGAAAGTAGTTATTCCGAAGCCAGCTCTGGGCTTAAGAGAGGAATTGGACTAGTAGAAACCCAGAGAGTTGGAGACAGGGAACATGAGTAAAGGCTAGTAAGAACATCAGAGAGCACAGTCTGGACAACACTCTACCCTTTGACAACACACAAGAAGTGGACTCTCAGCTATAAAGAAAACCCCAGGAGGCAGTTTCAGAAACATGATTTTAAACTGAGTATCAGGCTAGTACAGTAGGCTATATGCAGTTAATCTAGGTACAATGTCCAGAATTCCAAATGGTCCCCTGAGCACCATCCATCCTGAGACGGATAGAATTTTGCTCTATCCAATCATAAATGTTGCACTTTTTTCTTCTAATATTAGTAAAGTGACATGTATGGAATCCAGGACTGTGACCAAACTTGTGAGTAATCACAGGTAAATGGAATGGCCTGATGGCATGTGGGGAGCTTGGGAGCTGACCCATATTCCCACTTATAAAAGATTTCATCAAGGGGTCCCTTCCGTCCTTTCAAATGACATTCTGTGTACAGTAAAGTTCATCTAAACTGTCTCCAATCGAGACCAGAGCAACTGTAGTTCAGGGTAGGGTGTTGCTTTCACATGGCCAATCTAGGTTCAACCCCCAGGATCCTGAAGAGTCTCCCAGAGCACCAACTGAGTGCAAACTCAGGAGAAACCCCTGGGCATCACCAGGTATTGTAGGATAATATTGGTTTGCCCTTCCTCCCTGGTCTCTGGGAGCTTGTCTTTGTTTATTGCCCCTAAACCTTTCAATTATCTTTGTCTCCTGATCAGACTTTTACTTTAAATATTGTCTTTCTCATCACCTTAATGTCCTTTGCGTGATTAGCAATTTCAGAGCAATTGCATTTTGTATGCATATAGGAAGATAGTTACTAAGACAAGACAGTGGCTTGGGAGTTGATAGTCTCCAGATAATATTACCTCCTGGACATCTTCTCTCTTGACTAACCTCAGTTGCCCTTATTTCCTTGATCCCCCAAATCAGGGTCCCGATGAGGGACTGGATGGACCCAGGGCAAGTGGTGAGTTAGCTACCCTGACATCGAAATGGGCCTGGCCAATGTATCATAATGCTTATATATAAGTTAAAAGCATGGTCATGGACAAATTATGTCATAAATCAAAAACTTATAACTAGAATTGAATCCTGCTGGGATTAGGAGTGATTGATCCGGCTTGAGCACTGTTCATTGATTTTCTCGAGCGGGCCCAGTATTGTCTCCATTTTGAGACTTGTTCTTACTGTGTTTGGTATATTGAATATGTCATGGGTAGCTTGCCAGACCTTGTGCAAGGCAAACGCCCAACTGCTGTGCTAAATATGTTAAGTTATTTTCTGGTCTAAGGAGAGGAGAAACACACCTTAAGGTGTGCTTTGCCCCCGTGGGCTGCAGGTGATGGGGAAGTCTGTAAAAACATTTTTCATTACACTTCCCGTGGGGAGGCGTGGTTGGGGGGGCATGGTGAGAGGAGAAAAAAGAGCAGCTTCAGGGAGACAGAGCGATTGAAGGAGACTGAGAGAAGAAGAGACAGAGTTAGAGATGGTTGCGACTTAGATAGAAGGCTGAGAGCTGAGAGTAAGAGTGGCTGGGGAGATTGGAGAGGAGTCACGGAGAGCATTGTAGAGAGTGTTAGAGAGATGGTTGGATAGAGCTGGGAGCGTCAAGGGATTTGATAAACTGCAAATACTCAGCAACCAGCTTGGCCCTCATTCTTCTTTTGCCAGTCCAAAGCAACAGCTGTCCGGGGTCGATAAGTGGCTTGAGAACACCAAATGCGGACAGGTAGAGAGAGCCGCTGAGAGTCCAGGAACATCTGTTAACATGTCAATCTAGTTCAACCCCCAATTTCCATAGGTACCCCAAGCTCCACTGAAGTGATTCCTGAATGCAGAGTCAGAAGTAAGCCAAATGTACTTCTGGCTGTGACCCGAAAACAAAAACACACAACAACTGAATTGTGGGGGGCTGGAGCAATAGCACAGCAGGTAGGGCGTTTACCTTGCACGCCACTAGCCCACATTTGATCCCAGCACCCCATATGGTTCCCCAAACACAGACAGGAGTAATTCCTGAATGCATGAGCCAGGAGTAACCCCTGTGCATCACCAGGTATGACCCCCCCCCAAAAAATAGAATACTGTAGTTAATAAGGAAAAAAAGACCACGACTTTCTCAAATTAGCATAAAAGCATTTTTATGATCGCCACAGAGATAGCACAGACCATGAGTTGCTTGTCTGGCACATTGCTGACCAGAGTTCAATCCCTATCACCTCACAGGGTCCCCAAACCTAGCATTATCAATGAGAAAAGAGCCGGGGAAAACTCTAATCTTCATCGGGTGTGGCCAACCAAAAATAAATCTACAAATTTAGGTGCCATAACTATAGTCTGGTAAGTTACTGGCCTTGTACACGGCTGACTTGTATACCCTAGCACCACACAACACTAGGTATATTTTGGTACCTTTTGGCAGAGATCACAGGGTAGACATTAAATATATAAATATACATGTGTGTTTTTTGTGTATAAATATATATATGTATATATATATATATATATATATATATATATATATATAATTGGTTCACAAGTCAATCTCCTCCACCAGCCAGTTTTGTAGAATGCAGGTTTGGGTTTTGGGGCTACAGGTGGCAGAACTTTGGGCTTACCTGATTGGTGCTTGGAGAATCCTGTGTTGAACAGTAGACTCTACCGTGGACGACTGCTTGCAAGGACAGTTCCTGCACTCCTGGACTATCTCTGATCACAGGAATTCAAATTCTATACAAATAATGCGAACCTTGTGAGAAGGATACAGGCAGGGGGCAGGGATCAGGCCCAGCTAGTAGAGGTCAGGGCAGGGCTGCTGGTACCTGGGGCCTCCCAGTGCAAACTTGAGCCAGATGTACAGGCTGCAATTTCAAATGTTTGCAGGGGCCTTAAAGAGCTGACAGTGAGTGGCAGGGCACTTGTCATGAATTCAGAAAACTCAACGTCACATCCTGAATTGTCCCGGAGCACTGCTGGGTTTGGCAAAAGCCCGCATATCCAATCCTCCTTCTGCCCAAATAAAGGCAATGAGAAGTTATCTGCCAACAGCAGCAGTGTGAAACCTGTAATATGTTCTCAAGGGTCAGTCCACTGGGTTTGTTATTTTGTTTTGGGACCACATCTAGAAGTGCTCAGAGTACACAGGCCACGTTTTCAGACTATGATTTTACTCCTGCGGGTAAGTGATTTTATAAAAGAAAAAGAGGATGAAGAATTACACTTGGAGCGAGAGTGATAGTACAGCAGGAAGGGTATTTGTTCGGTCCCCGGAATCCCAACCGGTTCCCCAAGCACTGCCAGTAGTGATTCCTGAGTGCCAAGCCAGAATTAACACCTGAACATCACCACTGTGTCCCAAAAAAAGATAAAAGAAAAAAGAAAAGAAAAATTACGCTTATTCCAAATGAGATTTTAAGTCCATAATGTTGCTCAGAGCCTCCAACTCCTTCCTTTCCTCCTAATAACCACTTGTTTAAAGGACTCAAGAATGTTCACATCTAAGAACTTTCAATGAAGTTATGAACACAGGGGCAGGGAAGAGCACACCAGACTGAAGCAGATACCGGCCAACTGGAAGCCCAGAGGGCCTTCCCTGGTACCCAGTGTCCACTCGTCCCCTGAGCACAGAGCAGGGAACAGACCTCAATCACTGCCAGGTGTGGCCCCAAACCTCACCTCATCTGCTCCCCAAGTAGTGAAATACACCTAAGGAGAGGAGCTCAGATGACTGAGCACCTGATCTAACTTTGGGGTTCATGGCATGGCTCCCCCTGCATCTCAGACACACAGACACAGAGGGGGAGAGTTGTCTCTGACTATCTCCAAGTTTGTAGCAAATGGAGCGGGGAAGACAGGAGATATACTCCAACACCAAAAAGCTGTTCAAAGGATGCTCATGCGTCAAGACAAATTTTGGAGTGGGAGAGTTGGAGTCATACCTAATGATGCTCAAGGGACCCTGTGGTGTGGCAGGGATAACTCTGGTCATGGCAAGAAAGACAAACACCTTCCTGGCTATACTACTGCACCAGCCCCCTAAGAGTAAGACGTTTAGAACCTATTGCAGTTGGTCCCTGGAAAACCCCTTTCTGAAAGTACTCACTCAACAGCAGGACACTCCTCTAGTCTGGGAGTGATGGACAGTGGGGGATGATTGGAATCTTGGCAGTTGAGGCAGAAATTCTTTTTTCTGAGGAAATATAATCATATAGGGTTAGCAAAGATAATAAGTTGCTAAGGTGCTTTTCTATCAAGCAGCTAAGCCAGGGTCAATATGCAATAGTACATAGACTCACCCACCCCAGCACTGCTAAAAATGATACCTGATCTCAGAAACAAGGAGTAAGCCCTGAGCACTGAGTGATGTTGTGGCCTCAAAAAGTACAATAAATTAAATAATAAAAAAAAATTTCTGTGAAAAGAGATTGGAGAGATAGTAGAGCAAGAGAGATGCTTGTCTTGCACACGGTCAACCCAGGTTTGAATCCTGGCATCCCATATGGTGCCCTGAGCTCATCCAGGAGTGATCCATGACTACTGAGGCAGGAGGAGTAAATGAGTCTTGCAGTTGTACTCCTACAGACTAAATAATTCATTCATTTAAATCAATCAAGGTTTGGTGGCCAGTAGTGATCCTAAATTGCATTATTAGAGGGTTTAGGGCACACTCTGAAGTGCCCAAGCTACTTCCTGCTAAGATTGCATATTTGGTTGCAAGACCCACGGTGGCATAGCACAACCCTGATGCATCCGTCTGGACCTACGCCCCAACACTGAGTTGTCTTAAAGCTCTACACCTTGGGGACTGAGTGATAACATAGATAAATATGCATTTGTTTTGACGGTGGCCGACCTGGGTTTAATTAAACCTGGGTTTAAGAAGTCTGACCATCTGGTAGGTGGGCGGCCACGTGGTCTTTTGACATCCCGTGGAATCCAGTCAGTAACAGCTCTAGTCCAACGGTCGTCTTTAAATCTCATTACGTGACCAGCCCATCTGATTTTCGACACCTTGGCAAATGAGACAGCGTCCCTGATCCTTGATCGTCGACGGATGTCAGAACTCCGGATTCTTTCTCTTACTTGAGTGAAACGTGATATTGCAAGCATAGCTCTTTCTATTCTTCTTTGGGAGACCTGAATAGCATTCTCATCTTGTTTGCATAGGGCCCAGGTCTCTGAGGCATATGTTAATGCAGGAAGAACAGTGGAATCAAAGAGATGTGCCCGGAGCCGGAGGTTCTTCGTCCTCTTAGCTATTTCTTCGACGTTCTTGAAGGCAATCCAAGCCGCTCTCTTTGTCCTGCGCAGCTCGGGTGCCAGGTCATTTGTCATGTTGACCTCTCGACCTAGGTACACATAGCTGTTGCATTCGCAGATCGTTGTTCCATTGAGAGTGAATGGGGCATCAGGAACGAGGCTGTTTCTCATAAACATTGTCAAACTTTTCAGAAATATTTATTCTTAATGCTTAGGAAAATCTAATGAAAATCTGAATGCTAGGAGTGCAGAGCTGATACAGCGTGAAGGTGTTTGATTGCATAAGACTGAATTGGATTCAAATTCCAGATCCCCTTAAGGACACCTATGCTCTCCCTTGCAGGTATGGATGAGCTCAGAGCCAAGAGTACGGGCTGAGAAAAGAAAGCGTGGCTCCTCAAAATATAACAGAGGAAAGGCTGAAGTGTGGAGGTTTGCATCTTTTTCCATTCCAAAGGATTCACTGCAACGTCCTGCTTGATGTCTACCATAAACCCTGAAAACCAGGACCTCTGTTCAAACCAGAGTCCAAGCAAAAATTAGACACCGGGCTGGAGTGATAGCACAGCAGGTAGGGCAACCGCATTGCAGCTTGAGTTTGAGTTTGAGTTTCGGTCATACAATGATCGAACACCCATCCTCCATTTTCCACCATCAATGTCTCCCCCCTACCTCTATGGCAGACAATCTCCCCCATACTCTCTATTTCTGGGCATTATGGTTTGCAATACAGACACTGAGGGGCTATCACCTTTGGCCCTTTATCTATTTTCGGCACACACGTCCCATCCCAGCAATCCTTCTAACCCTCATTGAATTACTGATATCTTCTCTATTCCAGCTGCCTTCTCCCCAGCTCATGAGACAGGCTACCAACCATGGAGTAATATTTCTGGGCCTTGTGTGTACTGCCCTTTGGTGTCAGTCTCATGTTTTTATTCCACAATGAGTGCAGTCAATGTCTGTTCCGCTCTTTCTGACTCATTTCACTTAGCATGAAAACAAACAATATTTCTTTCTTTCTCTTTTTTGTCATTTTTTTCCTTTTTTGGATCACACCCAGGAATGCACAAAGAAAAAGGTCACAAATAAACACAGAGTAATGGGAACACTGTGATAGGAGTAGCCTGACAAACCTAAAAACTCTGTCACATCTCCACCCCAAGGGACTCAGCGCGGGCAGCTGAAAACCTCCAGAACTCAACCACCACCCTGCTCACTGTCACTCTCCGTACACTTGGGACAAGCCTCACGTATGACTGGATCCCCAGAAAACCCAGGTATGCTGGACTTTGTGATAGAGAACTCAGGGTTTGATGGAACCAGGAATGGGGATCCTTCACCCGTATCCCCGTTTCCAGAAACAGCAGTCACACCCATAAGCCACCTCTTGCTGGTGCCAGGTAATCTCATCATCGGCCACCATGCAGAGTCACATGTTCTTTTCTCCCAGAAGGGAGCATAACATGACACTTGCATAACCATGCCACAGGATCCTGTGCTAGACTGTTTCACTTGGGGTACCCCAGAGGGTGGCTGGTTGAGACCCCTCCTCACCCCAAAGGACCTATACCTGGCAACCAAAAACCTTCAGAATTCAACTGCCACCATGGTCATGGTGACTCTCCACGCACTCTGACTGAGTCTCACCTTCAAGTGAGCCTATTCCTGCACTGCACGGCCACATTTGAATCCGTACGACACTTCATACCACACACTACTCAAACTCCAAGAGTAAAACACCACATTTGATGGGGTTCAAGTAAGAGTCAACCAATCTTACCAATTTTAGAGGAAAATATTTTCACACACGCATATATATATATATATATATATATATATATATATATATCATGAATGTGTGAGGAACGCCAAGAGAAAGATAGCCACAAAAAAACGCCTGTCTTCGAAAACTCTTGAGCTAATTCGCCAGCATCGTTTGGCACATGCCTCAGGCTACCGCAAGCTAACGCTGAGCTTACAAAGCAGTGCAGAGATGCGATCAAGGAAGACCTCAAAGAGAGAAGAGCAGAAGTATTGGTAGATGCGGCAGAAGCTGGGAAAAGTATTCGTTACGCCCGCCTGTCCTTCGCCAACTACAAGACCAAGATGACTAGCTTCCGACGTCCTGATGGATCCATCACATCCTCCAAAATGGCATTGAAGAAGATTATCCATGACTTTACTCAAATCTCTTCGATAGCCATGTCCACTTGCCAACATACCAAATTCCACAAGATGGATATGTCGTTCCCACCGTTCTCCCTTCCGAAATCTGACACGCCATTTCGTCGGTAAAGAAACAAACAGCACCCGGCCCAGACAAGTTCAGACCTGAACCCCTGAAGAACCTGCCATCAGTACTCATCAATACACTGGCTCGGCTCTTCACTCGCTACCTGTCTGAATGCAAGGTTCCATCTGAATGGAAAACCAGCAGGACCGTAGTACTGTTCAAGAAGGGAAACATCCATGACATTGGCAACTATCGCCCTATCTGCCTATTGTCTGTCATCTACAAGTTGTTCACTCGAGTCATCCTAAATAGGATTGAGAGAACACTAGATGAAGGCCAACCATGCGAGCAAGCCGGGTTCTGCAAAGGATTCAGCACCATTGACCATATCCACACAATAACCAAACTCATTGAGGTTTCTCGGGAGTTCAAGATGCCGCTCTGTCTAATGTTCATTGATTTAAAGAAGGCCTTTGATTCTGTTGAGACGCAAGCGGTCATTGAAGTCCTAGCCAATCAGGGCATTCAAGCCCAATACATCAAGATCCTCTGTGAGCTGTATTGCGGATTCACTACCAGGATCTCACCATTCTACAAAGAAGTGATCGTTGATGTCAAGAGAGTGGTTCGGCAGGGTGATACCATTTCACCGAAACTCTTCAGTGCCACCCTCGAGAACATCATGCGAAGACTGGAATGGGAAGGAATGGGAGTGAAGATAGATGGTCAGCAATTACACCACCTCCGCTTTGCAGATGACATTGTTTTAATAACACCAAATATCAGCCAAGCGGCACAAATGCTGGCCGACTTTGACCATGAGTGTGGGAAAGTAGGACTACAGCTGAATCTTACGAAGACAATGTTTATGAGAAACAGCCTCGTTCTTGATACTCCATTCGCTCTCAATGGAACGACCATCTGCGAATGCAACAGCTATGTGTACCTAGGTCGAGAAGTCAACATGACAAATGACCTGCCACCCGAGCTGCTCAAGAGGAAGAGAGCGGCTTGGAACGCCTTCAAGAACGTTGAAGAAATAGCTAAGAGGAGGAAGAACCTCCGGCTCCGGGCACATCTCTTTGATTCCACTGTTCTTCCTGCATTAACATATGCCTCAGAGACCTGGGCCCTACGCAAATAAGATGAGAACGCTATTCAGGTCTCCCAAAGAAGAATAGAAAGAGCTATGCTTGGAATATCACGTTTCACACAAATGAGAGAAAAAATCCGGAGTTCCGACATCCGGCGACGATCAAGAATCAGGGACGCTGTCTCATTTGCCAAGGTGTCGAAAATCAGATGGGCTGGTCACGTAATGAGATTTAAAGACAACCGCTGGACTACAGCTGTTACTGACTGGATTCCACAGGATGTCAAAAGACCGCGTGGCCGCCCACATACCAGATTGTCAGACTTCTTCATCAAGATCATGAACGATCGGTTTGAGGCTCTTCATGTTTCCAGAGCGAACAGATGCCATTGGGCTACACTAGCACGCGACAGGGACAAATGGAGATGTTACTCGTGCCCGCTCGAGGAAATCAACGATTAACGGGAAGCTAAGTGATTAAGTGATATAGTACACAAGGCTCAACCTTTAGCAACATGTGAATAATCTCTTATAGAAGGGCTTAATGGCCTGTGGGTGAAATAAAACAATTCTCACATTCTTTACTCTAAGGAAACTTTTTGTATCATCACTTCACTTAATCACTTAACTTCCCATTAGTCGTCGATTTCCTCGAGCGGGCGCCAGTAACGTCTCCATTTGTCCCTGTCGCGTGCTAGTGTAGCCCAATGGCATCTCTTCGCTCCGGGAAAAAGAAGGGCCTCAAACTGATCGTTCATGATCTTGACGAAGAAGTCTGACCATCTGGTAGGTGGGCGGCCACGCGGTCTTTTGACATCCCGTGGAATCCAGTCAGTAACAGCTCTAGTCCAGCGGTTGTCTTTAAATCTCATTACGTGACCAGCCCATCTGATTTTCGACACCTTGGCAAAAGAGACAGCGTCCCTGATTCTTGATCGTCAACAGATGTCAGAACTCCGGATTCTTCTCTCATTTGAGTGAAATGTGATATTGCAAGCGTAGCTCTTTCTATTCTTCTTTGGGAGGCCTGAATAGCGTTCTCATCTTTTTTGCGTAGGGCCCAGGTCTCTGAGGCATATGATAATGCAGGAAGAACAGTGGAATCAAAGAGATGTGCCAGGAGCTGGAGGTTCTTCATCCTCTTAGCTATTTCTTCGACGTTCTTGAAGGCGTTCCAAGCCGCTCTCTTCCTCCTGCGCAGCTCGGGTGCCAGGTCATTTGTCATGTTGACCTCTCGACCTAGGTACACATAGCTGTTGCATTCGCAGATCGTTGTTCCATTGAGAGCGAATGGGGCATCAGGAACGAGGCTGTTTCTCATGAACATTGTCTTCGTAAGATTCAGCTGTAGTCCTACCTTTCCACACTCATGGTCAAAGTCGGCCAGCATTTGTGCCGCTTGGCTGATGTTTGGTGTTATTAAAACAATGTCATCAGCAAAGCGGAGGTGGTGTAGTTGCCAACCATCTATCTTCACTCCCATTCCTTCCCATTCCAGTCTTCGCATGATGTTCTTGAGGGTGGCACTGAAGAGTTTCGGTGAAATGGTATCACCCTGCCAAACCACTCTCTTGACATCAACGATCACTTCTTTGTAGAATAGTGAGATCCTGGTAGTGAATCCGCAATACAGCTCACAGAGGATCTTGATGTATTGGGCTTGAATGCCCTGATTGGCTAGGGCTTCAATGACCGCTTCCGTCTCAACAGAATCAAAGGCCTTCTTTAAATCAATGAACGTTAAACAGAGCGGCATCTTGAATTCCCAAGAAACCTTAATGAGCTTGGTTATTGTGTGGATATGGTCGATGGTGCTGAATCCTTTGCGGAACCCGGCTTGCTCGCATGGTTGGCCTTCATCTAGTGTTCTGCCAATCCTATTTAGGATGACTCAAGTGAACAACTTGTAGATGACAGACAATAGGCAGACCGGGCGATAGTTGCCAATGTCATGGATGTCTCCCTTCCTGAACAGTACTACAGTCCTGCTGGTTTTCCATTGGGACGGAACCTTGCATTCAGACAGGTAGCGAGTGAAGAGCCGAGCCAGTGTATTGATGAGTACTGACGGCAGGTTCTTCAGGGGTTCAGGTCTGACCTTGTCTGGGCCGGGTGCTGTTTGTTTCTTTACCGACGAAATGGCGTGTCGGATTTCGGACGGGAGAATGTTGGGAACGACATATCCATCCTGTGGAATTTGGTATGTCGGCAAGTGGACATGTGTATCATGGTCAGTGGTTTTTCATAACAAACAATACACAGTATATTATTTCAGTTCTGCTATTGAGGCCTGGGTTGGGGTTTGGGATGGAACCTTCCAAAATATGGTTGTGGGAAGGTGTCATGGTGGTGGAATTGGTGTTTGAGTATTAATTGTAATCAAATATTGTGAACTACTTTATAAAATTTTAAAAAATTAAAATAACCTAATATCCGAGGCCAGTGAAAACAGGGGCCACGCGGACTAGTGAATTGTTGGGAATTACCACAAAGGTTTGGAGATAGAGGGTAGTTAATATAGAGGAGGATTCATCATGACAGCATAGTTAGAAATGATCACTCTGGACAAGAACTGAGTGTTGAAAGTATATAAAGGGATATACATAACTTTTCAGCGTCTGTGTAGCAAACCATAATTACTAAAAAGAGAATGAGAGAGAAGAGAGGTGCCTGCCATAGAAGCAGGCTGGGAGGGTGACTTGAAGTGGTCAGAGGGAAACTGGGAACACTGGTGCTGGGAAATTATACTGGTGGAGGGATGGGTGTTAGAACATTGTATGACTGAAACCCAATCATGAAGAGCTTTGTAATGCTCTATCTCATGGTGATTCAATTAAAAAAATTTAAATAATTATAATAAAAAATAAAAACTTGCATGGTAATGGATTGATATTTTCCACAGGTACTATAATGAATCTGCTTTCCCTCCACTCATTCTGTCCTCATCATTCAATGAGAATTGGATACACTCTGACATGGAAAATGAATCCTGCCATGGCCTAACCCAACCAAAATATCAACAATTCCTCACTAGATCCTCTGCCCATATCTCCCTATCTCCAGCAACTCAGCAGTCAAACCCATAAGCTACCTCTGGTTGGCGGCAGATAATCTCGTCTTTGGCCACCATCCAGAGTCGTATGTCCTTCTCTCCTGGAGGGGAGTATAACATGACACTTGACCTAAGTATGCCACCAGACCCTGAGCCAGGCTATTTCACCCGGGGCGCCCCAGAGGGGTTGGGTGAAACCTCTCCCTGCCCCAAGGGACCCAATCCTGGCAGCCGTAAACCTCCAGAACTCAACCACGGTCATGCTCATGGCCACTCAATACATTTGAACTGAGCCTCACCCATGATTGAATTCCCAGATGCAGGACTTTGTCACTGAGAATTCTGGGTTCAATGGGACCGGGAATAGAGATCCTCTGGCCATATGGCCCTGTCTCCAGCAAGTCAATAGGCATGCCCATAAGCCACCTCTGACTGACGCCAGATAATCTCGTCATTGGTCACCATCCAGATCACATCTCCTTCTCTCCCGGAAGAGATCATAACATGACACTCACCAGAAGCATGCTACCAGACCTCACACAGAGCTGTTTGACTCCACATGTTCAGGTCAAGCCTCACCCATGAGTGAACCTATTCCTGGACTGCATGGCCACATTCACAGCCGTGCAACGCCTCATAGGACACACCCTACCCATACTCCAAGAATATCACACCACATTTGATGGGGTTCAAAGAAGGATGCAACGAATCTTAGAGGGAAATATTTCTTTTACATATATATATATATGTGTGTGTGTGTACATATATATATATATATATATATGCACAGAAGGCTAAACCTTTAACAACATGTTATCTCTTATAGAAGGATTAATGGTCCCTAGGTGAAACACAACAATCTTCACACTCGTTCCTCTAAGGATACATTTCTTTAGAGTTTTCAGCAGTTTTTTTTATAACAAAATACAAAATATATAGGGCTGGAGCGATAGCACAGCGGGTAGGGCGTCTGCCTTGCACGTAGCCAACATGGCCGACCCGAGTTCGATTCCTCCGCCCCTCTCGGAGAGCCCGGCAAGCTACCGAGAGTATCTGATATGCCATACACAGTAACAACAAAGTCTCCAATGGAGACGTTACTGGGCCCGCTCGAGCAAATCGATGATCAACGGGAGGGTCTTTACTTTACTTTACTTTACAAAATATATTATTTTGTTTTGACTTTGGGGCAGGGGTTGGGGTTCGAGATGGATAGAAACATCTGAAATATGTTGTTGGGAAGGTACAATGGTGGTGGGATTAGTGTTGGGATATTCAATGTAATCAAATATTGTAAACTACTTTATAAAATAAAAAATTAACAAAAAAATAAGCCTCAATAATGTGAAGTTCTGAACGTGCCACTAACATTCTCAAGCATTTCTCTCTTTGGGAAAAGTTGGCAGTCAGGGGATGTTGGAGCACATCTGGCAGTGCTCAGGCTATTCCTGATTTAGTGCTCAGAAGTGCTCAAGAATAAAATGTGGCCAGATAATCTCATCAATGGACGTGATCCAGAGACTCACTGTCCTTCTCTCTTGGAAGACAGCATAAAACAACACACGCAATAGCCATGCTGCTGGACCCCAAGCCAGGCTGTTTCTTACAGTGTACCTGGTAAGGGGGCAGGGGAAGCTCCTCCCCACCCCAAGGGACCCAGACCTGGCCACTGAAATCCTGGACTGTGCAGCCACACACTATCACATACCTCACACCACTCATATTCCAAAAGTAGCATACCGCATTAAATGTGGTTTAATTTAACAACATATTAGTCATCTCTTATAGAAGGGTTTAATGGCCCTTGGGTGAAATACGATAATCTTCACACACACTACCCTAAGTAAAGTTTTCTGGAGAGTTTTCAGTGATTTATTGCTAACAAACAATAGAAAATAAATTACTTTAGTTCTGCTTTCGGGCAGAGGTTGGGGTTCGAAATGGAAACATCTAAAATATGGTAGTGGGAAGGTCCATTGGTGGTGTAATTGGTGTTCAACTATAAAGTGTAATTGTCAAATATAAAGCAGTTGTCAAATATTGTCAACTACTTTATAAAAGTAGTTGTCTTCGTTGTCTACGCACCAACATCCAATTATGATGAAGGAGAAATTGAGAAGTTCTACAGAAAGCTGAAAAGTTCTATAAAGAAGACCACACCTTTTACAAGATCATTTTGGTGATTTTAATGTCAAGATAGGATCAATAAGATCAGAAGAAGAACTCAACATCGGGATCCATGGCCTAGAATGGAACAGACAGGGTGAGAGACTGTCTGAGTTCATCAAGTTGACCAAGACTATCCATGATAATTCATAGTTCCAGAAGGCCGAAATTAAACGTTGAACAAGGGAGTCTCCCAGTGGATGGTTCCACAACAGAATTGAACATATCATATTCAATTGATGCTTTTGCCTGATGTCGCTGTTGTCCCAAAATTCCATACAGGATCGAACCACCATCTCCTTCATGCAAAATTCTACTTCACAGAATGGGGAGAAAGGGCTGCAAAGTTTAAGAAGAGAACTCCCAGAACGACCACCAACTGGGAGCTCTTTGGCACTATTGCGGCAACATGGGAAGATGCCATCGTAGAAAACATTGACAAGGAATACGATCGACTGGTTCACCACCTCCATGATTGTGTGAGAAACACCAAGAGAGAGATAGTCACAAAAATGCCTGTCTTCGAAAACTCTTGAGCTTATTTGCCAACATGATTTGGTGCTAGCCGCAGGCAACCACAATCGAATGTCCGAGCTCGCAAAGCAGTGCAGAGAAGTGAGAAAGGAAGAACTTGAAGAGAGATGAGCAGAAGTCCAGGCAGACGAAGCAGAAGACAGGAAAAACATTCACAACGCCCTCCTTTTCATGGCCAACTATAAGACCAAGATGACTCCCCTCCGACATCCTGATGGTTCTAGCAAGTCTTCCAGAAGGGCAATGGAGAAGATTATCCATGACTTCTACTCAGACCTCTTCGATATCCACATCCACCTACCCACATACCAAATTTCGCAGGATGGATATGTCGTTCCCAATGTTGTCCCTTCTGATATGCGACACGCCATTTCGTTGGTAAAGAAGTGAACAGCACCTGGCCCAGACAAGGTCAGACCCAAATACCTGAAGAATTTGCCATTAGGACTCATCAATACACTGGCTCTGCTCTCCACATGCTACCTATCTGAATGCAAGTTTCCCTCCCAGTGGAAAAGCAGCAGGACTGTACTACTGTACAAGAAGGGAGACATCCAAGACATTGGGAACTATTGCCCAATCTTCCTATTGTCTGCCATCTACAAGCTGTTAACTTGAGTCTTCCTGAATAGGATTGGCATAACACCAGATGAAGGACAACCATATGAGCAAGCCAGTTTCCGAAAAAGATTCAGCATTATTAACCATAACCACATGATAACCAAGCTCATTAAGGTATCTCGGGAGTTTAAGATGCGGCTTTGTCTAATGTTCATTGATTGAAAGAAGGCCTTTGATTTTGTTGAGATGGAAACTCTCATCGAAGCCCTAGCCAAACAGGGCTTTCAAACTCAATACATCAGGATCCTGCATGAGCTGTATTATGAATTCACTACAAAGATCTCACCATTCTACAAAGAAGTGATCATCGATGTCAAGAGAGGGGTTCGGCAGGTGATACCATTTCACCGAAACTCTTCAGTGCCACCCTCGAGAACGTCATGCAATGACTGCAATGGAAAGAAATGGGAGTGAAGATAGACTGTCGGCAACTACACACCTCCGCTTTGCTGATGACATCATTCTAATAACTCCAAACATTAGCCAAGTGGCAAAAAGGCTGGCTGACTTTGACCGTGAGCATGGAAAGGTTGGACTACAGCTGAATCTCACCAGGACAATGTTTATGAGAAACAGTCTTGTTCCTGACGTTCCATTCACTCTCAATGGAATGACCATCTCCGAATGCCACAGTCATGTGTACCTAGGTCGAGAAGTCAACATTACGAATGACCTGGCACCTGGGTTGCGCAGGAGGAAGAGAGTGGCTTGGAACACCTTTAAGAGCGTCGAAGAAACAGCTTAGAGGACAAAGAACCTCTGGCTCCGGGCACATCTCTTTGAATCCACTGTTCTACCTGCATTAACATACGCCTCATAGACCTGAGCCCTATGAAAACTGAATGAGAACGCTATTCACGTCTCCAAAAGAGGAATTGAAAGAACTATGCTTGGAGTATCACACTTCACTCAACTGATTGAAAGAATCGGAAGTTCCAACCTCCGTTGACAGTCAAGAATCAGGGATGCTGTGTCATTTGCAAAGGCGTCAAAAATCAGATGGGCTGGACATGTAATGAAATTTGGAGATGACTGCTGGACTAAAGCCGTTACTGACTGAGTTCCCAGGGTGTCAAAAGATCGCATGGCTGCTCACCTACGAGATAGCCATATTTCTTCATCAAGACTCTGAACAATCAGTTTGAGGCTCTTCGTTCTTGTTCCTAGAACGAACAGACTCCATTGGGCTACGCTAGCACGTGACACGTATGGATGGAGACGTGATTGGCGCCCACTTGAGCAAAACGATGAGTAACGGATGTCAAGTGATCAAGTGAGTTATAAAAATAAAATTTTAATTTAAATGAGCAATTTTTTTTCTTTTTGGGTCACACTCAGCGATGCAAAGGTGTTACTCCTGGCTCTGCACTCAGGAATTACTCCTGGCGGTGCTCAGGGGACTGTATGGGATGCTGGGAATCAAACCTGAGTAAGCTGCTGCAAGGCAAATGCCCTACCTGCTGTGCTATCGCTCCAGCCCCACAAATACATTTTTAAAAGACTCAGATGTGCACTAATTAGCCCTTACTGATCTAGTTTCTGATGTTTCTATTGGTCGTTCTCAATGTTTTGTTGGAATAAACAATATAAAGTGAATTTGTTACGTGCCAAAGGGGGTATATTGGGATTGGGAAGGAAACTGGTGATATTGGTGGAGGGACAGTCAAACTGGTGGTGTAGGAACGCTAAATGATTGAAACAAGTAAGTATTCTCTGCCCAGGGCCTTTCTGTAAGCTTATTTTAATTTGATCCATTCCTGGGGATGAGGGAAGAGCTCCACGGAGGTGCCTGACAGAGTCCCCCTCTCTGGAAAACTGCCCAGGTGCGGGTCCAAAGGATTGGGGTTCAGTTCAGAGTTTACCTTCAGTGTTGAGGGCCACCAGGGTTGATGCTGCTGACGTCACACCCAGTGGGGCAGATGCGGGGAGGGGGAAACAAAGGGAGCCCGCGTTCAAACGTGGGGTCTTTTGCCAGCCTGGCATGCGCCCCAGCACTTTGAGTTCTTGCCCTGGCCCGTGGTGGCGTTTTGAACCCATTTCAAAATCAAACAAAAACCAAGTTATTGGTGTTCATCTTAGGTGTGAAGAATGTATTTGCGGTAGTTGAAATAGCATAAATGAAGCTTCTCCACTTGAGTCAAGTGAAGATACAAGACACACAGTTTCCCTGAAATTGAGACATCCCAGTTAAAATATAGAAAGTTGAGATCAATGCACTAGAGTGGGGAAGCTGGCTGGGCTCTGAATCACGGCCAAGTTAAATCATAAAGTTAAAATTAACCTAACTTAAATTCTCAGAAACTGATAACGATTTTATATGATGCCACTCAATTCTCCTCCCCTACCCCTCATTGAAGTCGTCAGAAACAAGAAATTTACAAACACAACTCTGATCCGTTTATTGCTTTGTCCAAAAGAGGCAGGATGGGGGGGAGGAACACACTGCTGCTTAGAGCATGACAAAAAATTATCCCCCACCAAATTAGTTAAAATAAGGGTTTTTTTTTTTTACTTAGAATCACTGGACTGGTGAGAAACGGGCGTTTCACCCTTGGTTATCAGTTCCGATCTGGCACCTGATCCCCACAGCAAAAGCTTTTCAGACACACAAACCTCCAACCCTGACTCAAGGGTGGCTCTCCTAGACCGTGAAGAGCAGGGCGAGGAGCTGTCAGAAGGATACTCCCCTAAAGTTTCTCAAGGAAGATCCAAACCCAATCCCTCTTGTTGCCAGTATAGACACCTCTACGAACCGGCTCCAAACTGCGCTGGTCACCAGCCATCAAATCCGACTCGCCCCGCAGGACTTAACCCTCCACCTGCCATTGGGACCCTCTGAGTCCTGGGTGAGGCTCCTCCCTCCCCACGGTCGCTTTCTCCCTGGCCCGCTGTAGGCAAAATCAGACCCCATCCTGCTGACCTGTCATCTGGGGATTTCTGAGATTCTTGGGATGCTCAGGATGCCCGGGATCCACAATGCAATTTTCTAGATCTCATCCTAGCAGATCAGAGTCCACGACTAACCCTTCAATGCCGAGACAGGCAATGAGCAAACCTTGCCCCAGGGCCAGTAAATACCTATGGACACGCTTCCTACTGGTCCACGTTTTGTCCCGCTCCTCTATCATTGGCTGTTGCTAAGGCCTAGCGCACTGTGGACTGATTTTTCAGGGCGGGCTCAAAGGCGCATGCTCTTTAGCCAGGAAACCTTTGTGCTCCAGAGACCAGCTTCTCTTCTGTACCTTTAGATGCTGACCGTTAGACTACATACCCTGTGCTTCATCTCCGGACCTAGTCCTCCAATGCCTGTTTATAAGCTTTTCCGTGTGTTTTGCAAAACCCAAAACAAATACCCTGACCTTGGCTCCAATTCATTAGAAGGTCTCAGTGGACCTATATATCAGAGTTTTAGAAATATTAAGATCAATCTTAGGATATTTGAAGTTTAAGTTTAGCCAATAAGAGATCTGTCCAAGTTTCCATAAGATTCACCTGCCACATGTGTATTGGTGGTGGGGGGGGGAAGGGAGTTAGCACTTCCTAATTAAGGAACTTTCTATAAAACTTGACTTGCATGTGGCCAGCCCAGGACTTTGAACTTGGCATCTGGCACAGTGAGTTTTGATGTACTCATTACAAAACTTGCTCTGCCAAACCCAGTATTGTGGCTCAAATAATAAAGAATCTCAGACAACCCTGCCTTTCCTTAGCATTTCTGGTTCACGGATGCAGGCTAACAAAATAAAAGGTGACTGACAGTTACCAGAATTTCACATTCAAACTAATACACACAGCGCCTCAATCTTTGTTTTCTTTTATCTCGAAATTTATATATATATATATTTATTTTAATGAATCACCATGAGATACAGACTTACAAACTTTCATAATTGCGTTTTGATCTTGAAATCTTTTGAGTTAAATAGAAAGTGGTTTGTAGGAAGCTCATAGCTCTGGGTATGTTGTATGGTAATACCCTCAATGTAATACTCAGGAAGGTTAAGGTGTTTTACTGGTGTGACAGAGAATTTATGTATTTCTCAATATATAGTGTTATTTTGTTCAGTTTAAATTGTTTGTCTCTTGGTTACGGGGATATCTACAAGGTCTTATAAACCCGTTCCCTCTCCCCTGGCAATGAGCAAGGCAGTAGAGAAGTCCAGCCTTGGGTCCAGAAGCAGGCCTCAGAAGCCTGTTGGTTGGATCTCCCTCTGTAAATGCACTATCTGAGTACCTAGAGTAAACTCACTGCATGCATTAAAGGATGTGGTAATAATACTTTGGATTTTTCTTTTGTTTTGAGGTCTCACCTGGTAGTACTCAGAAAATACTCCTGGCGGGGCTCAGTGGATCATATGGGATGCTCAGGATTATGCTCAGATTAGGTGCATGTAAGACAGCCACCTACTGCTGTACTATCACTCCAACCACTATTATGGTAGTATTTTAAATGGAAACTTTAGTAACCCTCCATAAGACGATAATTTTTTTCTACAGAGAGACCTATCTCTGAGGGGCAATATGGTTCCCCTGCCACATTTACAATTACAGTCACAGATTGTATTCAGTAAATTTGGCAATGGGTTCACGTTGGTGTCGTAAGAACTGGGGTCAAAATTTATAAATTATTTATGTTTTTATTGAATCAGGGTGAATCAGAGCATTACAAAATTGTTCATGATAGTGTTTCAGTCATACAATAATCCAATACCCATCCCTCCTACCATGTTTTTTCCCAAAACCAGGGTTCTCAGTTTCCCTCCCACTTCTTCAAGTCACTCCCGACCCCAGCCTGTCTCTATGGCAGGTGCTTCTCCTCTCTGTCTCTGTCTCTCTCTCTCTCTCTTTCTAATTTAAGGCATTATGTTTTTCAATACAGATGCTGACAGGTTATCATGTATATCCCTTTACCTGCTTTCAATACTCAGCTCCAAGCATCATCAAGTGTTTGAGTTTACAAGGTGAAACGCTGGGGCTACTGCTACGATGCATGTTTGTGTGTGTGTGTTCTGTGACCCTGAACTGGGTACTCACCTCCCCTCCTTCACAGGGCTACCAAACAGAGAGACAGAGAGATGTGGGACCACAGTCTGATGTTGAAAAACGCACCTTTGATGCTTAGTTGCTAGCATGTTTATAGAACATCTGAAGGGGGATTGAGGTAAGGACATAGGTGTGATTGGTCATGTACATAGATATACATTTGTCAGAGGAAACTCTCTTGGGGAGATCAACCTAAGAAGACACTGTCTCCAGGGACATCTACATTGCTTTTATCTTTCCCACTGGTTGTATAAGTGATCAATACATGGGTTGTTTGGATAAACAGAGTAAGAGACAAAGATCCCAACACTTAGTTCTCTGGGCTCTGAGAGCAAGCAAGGCTTTTACCGTAAATCCCAGACTAAATCCTCGGGGCAGTTCAGCTTGTCCTTCCCCATGGGGGTCCTGTCGCTTAGGTCGTAACAGTTTGCATCAAGACCATGATGCCTTGCATCATGTCGATTGGGGTTCGATCCCAGGCACCCCACAGTCCCCCCCAGGCACACCTGTAGTGATCCCTGAGCACCGCCAGGTGTGGAAAACAAAACCAAATGCAACCAGGAGGAAGAAATCGGGCTGTCCGGCCTGCCCCTGGCGACCCGCTGGTCCTGAACTCCTGCTTGGGCATCCACAGTTCTCCTAAGTGGACGTGGTTGGCGCCCCAGTGAGCAGTGTTCAGCTGACCTTGGGGGGCGCAGCGGAAGTTTAGCTGGATGTTTAGCACCTCTGCACCCCATACAAAGGACTTCCAGCTTGGAGCTGATACAGCCACCCCAAACCAGCCTCTCGCCCTGACTCGCAAAAATCTGGTGCTTCCTGGGGCTGGAGCAATAGCACAGTGGGTAGGGCATTTGCCTTGCACGCGGTCGACCCAGATTCGATTCCCAGCATCCTATATGGTCCTGAGCACCGCCAGGAGTGATTCCTGAGTGCATGAACCAGGAGTAACTCCTGTGCATTGCCGGTGTGACCCAAAAAGCAAAAAAAAAATCTGGTGCTTCCAGAAATCCTTGTTGACCACTGAATTCCCTTCTGTTTGAGGGAGACTACTCACTGGCTTCCCCAGACATTTGCAGGGGCAGGGCAGGTTTGGGGTTCCCAGAAGGATGTGGGACACCCTGGCAGAGCTGTGTGAACCTCACCTCAGCCCAAGTCCAGACGCTGTCCCACCCCTGCTTCAGACCCCCTCCCCCAAATCATACAGCCAGATCAGGAGGGGTTGGATGGGGGTTGGAGGATGACTCCAGACCCCAATGGTGCTGCCTTAATTCTCGAGGGATCAGTGTGCTAAGAGGAGCCAACTCTGGTGGATTCGACTCACTTACACCCGCCAAGGGCTGGAGGGGATGAGAGTCCAGAATCTTCCGGCCCTGCCCACGCCCAGTTACTGGGCCTCGGGCCAGAGAATAAACTGGTGAATTGTGTCTGGGTGTCCTTGCTGCCTGGGGCTCTCCCCACTCACTCTCTCTGTGGAGGCACACCCAGTGGACAGTGCTCCAGAGCCAGCACCAGAGAGGGAACAGGGTGACACAGGAGAGCCTGTGCCATCCCGCAGTATAATGTTTCCAACCAACTCAGTTTAAAGTTCTCCAGACCCCAGGTCCCCACATCACAGCACCCCACATTGCTAAGTGTGCCATCTTCCGTCCTGAGTTTTGGGGTTCCTATACATATGAGAAGTCTCATGTCTTCTGTTCTCCGTGGAGGAGGGTGGCAGGGGCCAGATTCAACTCCACCATCTCCAGATGTCTGGGGTGAAGGAAACTGTCATCAGACAGACTGGAGTTAGGTTAAGGAGAATTTTAATTAGCACAGGAATAATGAGCCTAAGACCCAGCAATCTCCTTCCCTAGCAATCTGAAATACATAACTTCTGCCAAGCATTTTTTTTTGCTTTTTGGGTAACATTGAGCAATGCTCGAGGGTTACTCTAGACTCTGCACTCACAAATTACTCCTGGCAGTACTTGAGGAACCATAGGGGATGCCAGAGATTGGACCCACGTTGCCTGCATGCAAGGCAAACATCCTACATGCTGTACTATAGCTCTGCCTCCGAGGATTTTTTGGGGGGCTGCTTTGGTGTGTGCCTATAAGGTTCTGGGGACCATTGAGTACCTGGGATTGAACCTGGTTGGCTACAAGCAGGGTGAGATTATTTTGTTGTTGTTCTGTTTACTTTGAACGAGAAAAGTTATACTTGTTTGCTCTGTTCATGACCGAGCTCTCTAGAAAGGTTTCCAGTTACAGTCAGTCCCACGTGCCAACACCCCACGTTCTGAAGATGCCCTAACCCTCTTCAACAAAGAAGAGAGGTCAGGGATACAGCAAGATACAGCTCAGAAACTCCCAAGTTTAGGGGAGAGAATCCTCCAATAAGGGACTGAGGCTGTTTTGGTTTCATTTGTTTTGTTCATGGTTTGAGGAACAATAATTCAGCCACACGCAGAGGTTCTCCTGACGCTGCATTCAGGAATCACTCTTGCATGATGGTGGGGCTGTATGGAGAGCCAAAGAAAGAACCAGGGGCCTATGACTGCAAGTCAAGAGCACTAACCGCTCTGCTCTTGTTCCCGCGGCCCAAACTGCTTGCTTGATCCTTAATGACCCTATACCTAACACTGAAGCAAAGAAATGGGCAGTGAGTCTTAAGCGTGGGAAAAGTCAGGCCACGGTAGTTCCGCAGAAACGCCACAAGATGGCGCTGTGGGAGTTTCCGTTCCTCAACAGGCACGTTTCTCTTAAGAGTTTTCCAAACTTGGGTGTGCTTCATTGATAAGTATGGTATAATTAAGGATCAAGCAAACCGCTTCCACAGGTGCTGCTGTACGAGAACCGCGCAGGTGCTTTCTTTCACTAGAGAAACTTGGATTTGATTCCAGCCTTCAGATCTTGTGGGGTACATAAATGAATCTTCTCGGGGGTCGAGTGGGTTGCCTCCGCTTTGTCTCTGCACCACGAGGGGTGCAGAGGATTGAACTTGACGTGGAAAGAACAAGACAAAGTCATTTATTTTTATTTTTTTTTCTCTTCTCTCTGAGCTAGAAACCTTCTGAAGCCACTTTGCTATGTCTGTGACTAAGTCATTGAGAAATATTTCCTGCTAGGGGCAACCCACACCCCATCACCCCACATTTTGAGGGTGCCCTAACTTCTACGACAAGGAAGACGCAGCATGGATACAGCATGATATAGCTCAGAAACGCCCACGTTGGGGTGAGGGAATCCTGCAATAAGGGATTGAGGCTGTTTTGGTTTTATTTTGTTTGTTCATGGTTTGGGGGACACAAATCCAGCCACACACAGAGGGTCTCCTGAAGTTGCATTCAGGAATCACTCTTGCATGATGGTGGGGCTGTATGGAGAGCCAGAGAAAGAACCAGGGGCCTGTGCTGCAAGCCAAGAGCACTAACCGTCCTGCTCCCGCTGCAGCGACCCAAGCAGCTTGCTTGATCCTTAATGACCTTATACCTAACATTGAAGCAAATAAATGGGCTGGAAATTTTAAGCTTGGGGAAAGTCGGGCAGCGGTATTTCCTTCGACACACCACGAGATGGCGGTGTGGACGTTTCTGTTCCTCTCCAGACTCATTTCTCTAAGAATTTTCCACTCTTGGGTTATCTTCAGTGTTCAGTATGGGGTAATTAGGGATCAAACAAGCAGCTTCCACAGGTGCAGCGTTAGGGGAGCCTGCGTTTTATTGTCTTTCACTTGAGTAATCTGGGTTCGATCCCAGCCTTCAGATCTTTGTGGGGTGGATAGCTGAATCTCCTCGGGAGTCGAGTGGGTTTCCCTAGCTTTGTCTCTAAACCTTGAGGGGTGCAGCAAATTGAACTGAGCCTTTGATGAGCAAGGCAGGGTTATTTTCTTACATTTATTGTTCTTTTCTCTCTGTACAAAAAAGTTCTGAACGCACCTTCTGATGCCTGTGACCGTGCCCTTTTAAGGTTTCCTTTTATGGGCAACCCACACCCCATGATCCCACATTATGAGGGTACTCTAACCATCTTCTACACCAACGTGGGGAATGGAAGAATATACAGTTCTGACACCCTCAAGTCGGGGTGAGGGAATTCGTCATCAAGGAACTGAAGCTCTGTGTTTTACTTTTTTTTGTATGTTCCTTTATGATTGTGGCCAGAATGGATATGCTCAGGGCCTTCTCCTGGCTCTGAACTCAGGAAACACTTCGGACATGACTGAAGAACAATATGGGGATCCTATGAATATACCCGGGTCCTGTGGATACGAGGCAAGAGCCCTATCTTATCTGCTGCCATTGCAGCAGACCAAGCTGCAGTGCTTGATCCTTAATGACCCCATTTAAGCAAAGAGAAGGGATGTAAATCTTAAATTTGGGAAAATTTAGACCACGGAAGTTATGCTGAAACGCCAAGAGATGGAGTTGTGGGTGTTTCCGTTCCTCTCCATGCCCGTTTCTCTAAGAATTTTCCACCCTTAAGTTTGCTTCTGTGTTAAGTATAGGGTAATTAAAGATCAATCACGGAGCTTCAAAGGGGAGTGGTAGGAGAGCCTTGAGGTTGCTAGTCTTTAACACAGGTAACAAGCATTTGATTTCCATCTTCAGATCTTGTGTACATAGCTGAATCACCTTGGGAGTCCAGGGGGCTGCTCCATCTTTGCCTCTGGATCACGATGGGTGCAGAGTATTGAACCTGACGTGGAAACAGCAAGGCAAATTTGCAAGGCTGAAGCCATAGCACAGCAGGTAGGGCGTTTGCCGTGCAGGCGACCTTCATGGCCGGCCCAAGTTTCATTCCTCCACCCCTCTCGGCAAGCTACCGAGAGTATCTTGCCCACACGGTAAAGCCTCCCAAGCTACCCGTAACATATTTGATATGCAAAACACAGTAACAAGTCTCACAATGTTACTGGGCCCGTTCAAGCAACTCGATGAAAAACGCGAGGACAGTGACAGTGAGAGTCTGAGCTGAAAAACATCTGAAGCCACTTTGTTATGTCTGTGACGAAACCATTTAGAAATATTTCCTGCTATGGGCAACCCACACTTCATCACCCCACTTTCTGAGGGTACCCAACCCTCTTCTACGAGGAAGAGGCAGCATGGATACAGCAAGATACAGCTCAGAAACGTCCACGTTGGGGTGAGGGAATCCTTCAATAAGGGACTGAGGCTGTTTTGTTTTTATTTGGTTTGTTCATGGTATGGGGGCCACAAATTCAGCAAGGCGCAGAGGTTCTCCTGGCTCTGCACACAGGAAGCACTCTGGCATGATTGTGGGGCTGTATGGAGAGCCAAAGTGTGTGAGAGCTTTCTTTCAATTGGGTAACCTGGGTTCGATTCAAGTCTTCATATCTTGTGGGACACATAACTGGACTCACTATAAACAGTGCTCCTCTCCCACAGTCCAGGGGCTTCTCTCCTGGGGCGATTTGTGTTCATGAACTTAGCAGAACAGTCTCCGAGTATCTTTACCCAGGGGAGCGCTTGTTTGCAGCGTGGTTTCTCACTTCCTACTGGTAACCCACAGAAGACATCCTACCTGTCTTGGCATCCTCATGGGGCTGAGGGCATAACTGCTCACTCGAGATTTTGTCACAGTGTGCATGACCAGAAGAATTCCACCTGGGCTGTTTCTACCCAAGGGACAGCAGAGAAGGATTCCAATTACTGTGCTGTGCCTGATAGTCTTCTCGTCAAAAAAATTCTAGACCTGCAGGTTGGTTTCTAACATTAACCCAACATGGTTGCAATTCTGACACGTGGATGGATTTTCCAGGCAACGAACTAATGTTTCAGCAAGATGGACAAACAAAATAGACCGACGGCAGGTCACATAGCCGTGTAATTTTTTTCCAACTCAAAGAACAGACACAGTAATGGAAATAACTCCCTCTGCAGAAAATTGAAGCACCACATTAGAGTGAAAATAAAAGGGGCCCGAGACTGGGATTGGTACTAGCTTAGTGTGGAGCTTAGTGGGATAGCTTAGTGGGATACACGTGCAAAGGCAATGATGCATCACCACACAGCCGAGACAGACCTTTGAAAACATCTCACCTAAAACAGATTCCTCTCGGGGATCTATGAGTTTTCTGTTATCTTGCTCTATTTACTTAGGTGGGGATAGGGTCACACCAGCAGTGCTCAGGGACTCCTGCTGCTGGGACTCTCAGGAACGCAAGAGATAACCACGAAAAAACTGCCTTTCTTCGAGCCCTCTTGAACTTATTCACCAACGTGGCTTGGCACATGCCTCAGGCAACCGCAAGCGAACGTCTGAGCTGGCAAAACAATGCACAGAAGCCATCAAGGATGATCTCAAAGACAGGAGAACACTGATGCTGGTAGACGCGGCAGAAGCTGGGAAAAGCATTTGTAATGCCCGCCTATCCTTCACCAACTACAAGACCAAGAGGACTCCCCTCCGACATCCTGATGGATCTGTAACATCTTCCAGAAGGGCAGTCAGAAGATTATTTATGAATTCTACTCATATCTCTTTATTAGGCACGTCCACTTGCCCACATACCATATTCCGCACAATGGATATATAGTTCCCGATGTTCCCCCTTCCGAAATTCAACATGCCATCTCGTCGGTAAAGAAATAAAAAGCACCTGGGCCAGACAAGATCAGACCTGAACAACTGAAGAACTTACCATCAGTACTCATCAATACACTGGCTCGGCTCTTCACACGCTGTCTGAATGCAAGGTTCCATTCCAATGGAAAACCAGCAAGACTGTACTACTATATAAGAAGGGAGACATCCACGACATCGGCAACTATCTCCCAATCTGCCTATTGTCTGTCATCTACAAACTGTTCACTCGAGTCATCCTGAATAGGATTAGCAGAACACTAGATGAAGAACAACCATGTGAACAAGCCGGGTTCTGAAAAGGATTCAGTGCCATCTACAATATCCACACGTTTACTAAGCTCATTGAGGTTTCTCAGGAGTTCAAGATGCCGCTCTGTCTAACGTTCATTGATTTAAAGAAGGCCTTTGATTCTGTTGAGATGGAAGCGGTCATTGAAGACCTAGCCAATCAGGGTTTACAAACGCAATACATCAGGATCCTCCTTGAGCTCTATTATGGATTCACTACCAGGATCTCACCATTCTACAAAGAAGTAAGCATCCATGTCAAGAGAGGGGTTCGGCAGGGTGATACCATTTCACCAAAACTCTTCAGTGCCACCGTCAAGAACATAATGCGATGAATGGAATGGGAAGGAATGGGAGTGAACATAGATGGTCATCAACTACACAACCTCCACTTTGCTGATGACATCGTTGTAATAACACCAGACATCAGCCAAGAGGCACAAATGCTGCCCTACTTCGACCGTGAGTGTGGAAATATCGGACTACAGCTGAATCCTAGAAAGACAATGTTTATGAGAAACAGCCTCGTTCCTGATGCTCCATTCACTCTCAATGGAACCACCATCTCCGAATCTACAGATATATATACCTAGTTCGAGAAATCAACATGATGAATGACCTGGTACCTGAGTTGCGAAGGAGGAAGAGAGCGGCTTGGAATGCCTTCAAGAGCGCTGAAGAAATAAATAAGAGGACAAAGAACCTCCAGCTACAAGCACATCTCTTTGATTCCTCTTTTCTTCCTGCATGAATATATGCCTCAGAGACCTGGGCCTTATGAAAACAGGATGAGAACGCTACTCGGTTCTCTCAAAGAGGAATCGAAAGAGCTATGCTTGGAATATCACGCATGACTCAAATGAGAGATAGAATCTGGAGTTCTGATCTCTGTCAATGGTCAAGAATCAGGGACACTGTCTCATCTGCCAAGGCATCAAAAATCAGATGGGCTGGACACGTACTGAGGTTTGCAGACAACCACTGGCCTAGAGCCATTACTGACTGGATTCCACAGCACGTCAACAGATCGCGTGGATGTCCACCTACAAGATGGTCAGACTTCTTCGTCAAGACCCTGAATGATCAGTTTGAGGCTCTGCATGTTCCTAGAACGAACAGATGCCATTGGGCTACACTAGCACGCAACAGGCATGCATGTAGATGTTACTGGCACCCACTCGAATAAATCGATGAATAAAGGGGGATCAAGTAATCTATATTTTAGGTTTTAGAATTACTTCTTTCATGCAGCAACACGGTTGGAACTGGAAGATACTGTCTTGACTGAAGTTAGCCATAAAAACAAAACAAAAAAAAACTGGATGATGTTCACTCATTGGTGGAATACCGAACACTGGATGTGGAAATGTACTGTAAAGGGGCTGCTTCAATCATCCCTGATTCCAGTGTTTAGAGAGAAGCCGGACAAAGAAGGAAAGAAATTTGGGGCGGAAGAGAACCAGAAGTTTACAGGGATCAGGGATTCATTTATGCCAGTAACATGAGTGAGGGGTGTAGCCATTTACCCAAAACACAGATGCAACAGAACTGAAAACAAGAGATCTAAGCTGTGACCACTGAAACCTAGTCATGTGCTTGTCCAGATGACAGGCGGGGGTAGAGTGGGGACTGGGGTGGGGAGGGAATACGGGAACATGGGTAGAGGGAAGCTGATGCAGGGATTGGTGTTCAATTATTGTACGCCTAAATACAACTACTAAAAACTTTAAAAATACTGGCACTTTAATGAAAACTTTAAAAAACAATACAATAAAATAAATTTCCAGATTGCAGTACCCACTGAGGTTAAAGACTCTCTATTCCCAGCATTAGGCTCCGATATTTCTCCTGTGATGCTGAGACCATAGATGTGGTTGTGGGGATGGAGCCGGACCCCACCTTTCAAGTCGCATGCTCGGTCCACTGAGCAATCCAATGGCATAATAGTTAGTTTCAAGAAGAGAATCTTACAGCACACTTGTATGCAATACCCCTGTTTCCTAAAGAAATTGCTGTAATGCCATATCCTGAACCTGTGATTTGAGTTCTGAAATCAAACAATATGCACAATGAGAATTAGTCCAATGTTGAATGGAATGCAGTAGAATGACCAAACAGGTGGAGGACATCTCCATAGTTCTCACAGTCAAAACAAGCCTAGAGAAATGGAAAATCTGTGGGAAATGTTGCTAGGAGGAGCTTGGCAATCCCCAAAAAATCCTTTTGGGTTGTTTTTAATCAGACCCAGTGATGCTTGGGATACCATAGGGGATGCTGGACATCGAAGGTAGGTGGCATTTGTAAGGCGAGCACCCACAGTGATGCACTGCTCTTCTGGTCCTAATTAACTTCACTATGGGCTCACAGTCACAATTTAACATACACACAATAAAACAATTTTTGGTGCGTACAAGCGTAGAGCAGGTAGGCATTTGACTTGCATGAGGCTGACAGGGGTTGATCCTTGAACACTGCCAAAAGCAACTTACGAGAATCACCAGGAATAATTGCTGATCATCCCCAGGCCCCAAAACAAAAGAACACTTAATTTCTTCCCATATTCAAAAAAACATGGCAATGATCCAAAGGCAAAGATATGCATGGTGTCAGATTAACTGAGCAGAGTCCAGAAACGGCACCCGGCCCTTTGCGTGTACAGTCAGGCTAGTTATAGCCAGGAACACAAGGGCTTTGAAACACATGTACTACTCGACATAACTGACAGGTGAGGAAGAATGACAACAAAGTCAAGAAAGGAAAGCACAGGATCTCTCCATAATAAACAGATCCTGGGAGAAGATACCCCTACCCCCATGCCACACCCCCATATCACATGTTCTAGGGATGAAAAGGGGATACTCAATGTCCAATGAGCAACTCAAAGATGTTGTAGACTGGTGGACTCCTGGGTTGGCCACATGCAAGGCAAGCATCCTACTTGCTCTACTATTCCTCTGGCCATTTCTAAATAAATGGGAGAAAATGGGAAAAAATGGGAGAGCAATTACAAAGCTTTCAGGTTTAATTTTTCGTCATACAATGAAACACCCATCCCTTCACCGTGCCTATTTTCCACCACTAAAAACCCAAGTATACTGCCATTCCACAGCCTCCCCCTACCTGTGGGGCAGATAATTTCCACATTCTTCTTACTACTTTGATTACATTCAATATTTTGACACGAGACCCACCATTATTATTTGGGATTTTTACCCAAGCACTCAGGTCTGGCGAAAACGCAACAGTAGACAATTCTTTTTCGATTGCTGGTTATAAATAACATATAATTTTGAAATTCTGAAATTTTAACAACTAAATCTGGAGGGATTTCTGCCAAAACCTGCTGGGTTCCGAGATTTGTTCCTGAGTCTCTGGGATTATGGCCATTAAACAGCTTTATCATGAGTCAGAGAGGCGGTTCGTGGGAATCGCTTAGGCTCTTGTTGGGGTGGGGAGGAATTGGCCGGCTCCACCCCATCCTGAGAGGCCCCACGTTGCTTCGTGAGTGTGGGTCCAAACCTAACTTTCCAAAGGCCTTTGGAGGATTGAGGCCACTGAGCCACCAAGTGGGAGTCGTTGGGGGAACAGCACCAATTCCCCCTGGAGTGTACCGGGGACAGTAACTTACTGCAGGGTCCAGATGCATTTCTGCTAAAAGGCGCTGGGTTTTGAGATTTGTCTTTGTATTTCTGGATAGCACCAAATGAAGGCCTTCCCACAAGTCTGACACGGATAAGGTTTCCCTCCACTGTGAATATTCCTGTACTTAGCAAGGATTCAGAATGGCAGAAGGCCTTCCAATATTCCTCGCATATATAAGGTTTTTTTCCGGCATGAATGCTCCTATGTACACTACATCTGAGGGTTCTCAAAAGGCCTTTCCACACTTCTTATATGTATACGGTTTCTCTCCTGTGTGTATTCTCCTATGTACATTAAGTATTGAGGACATACAGAGGCCTTCGCACATTCTTTACAAATATAGTTTCTCTCCAGTGTGAATTCTCCTATGTACATTAAGGCTTGAGACTTCAGCAAAGGACTTCCCACATTCCTTACATATATACGGTGTCTCTCCACTGTGAATTCTCCTATGTACAGTCAATTGTGAGGATGAATTAAAGAACTTTTCGCACTCCAGACATATCTAAGGCTTCTCTCCATTATGAATTCTCATCTGTAGAGTAAGGGAAGAGAACCATGTGAATCCCTTCCCACAGGTCTGACACTGATGAGGGTTCTCTCTGAGATGAATTTTCATATGTGCAGTAAGTCTTGATGCTCCAGCAAAGGCCTTCCCACATTCCTTACATATATATAGTTTCTCTCCAGTGTGGAATTTTCCTATGTTCACGAAGTGTA
The DNA here is from genome assembly GCF_029834395.1 of Sorex fumeus. Lineage (NCBI taxonomy): Eukaryota > Metazoa > Chordata > Mammalia > Eulipotyphla > Soricidae > Sorex > Sorex fumeus. The sequence continues at coordinate 200,710 of NW_026606225.1, read as the reverse complement.
GAGGCTCCAGCGAAGGCCTTCCCACATTCCTTACATATATACGGTTTCTCTCCAGTGTGAATTGTCCTATGTAGACTAAGTCTTGAGGCTGTAGCAAAGGCCTTCCCACATTCCTTACATATATACAGTTTCTCTTCAGTGTGAATTCTCCTATGTACACTAAGGCTTGAGGCTTCTGCAAAGGACTTCCCACATTCCTTACATATATACGGTTTCTCTCCAGTGTGAATTCTCCTATGTACAGTAAGTTTTGAGGCTATATCAAAGGCCTTCCCACATTCCTTACATATATATGGTCTCTCTCCAGTGTGAATTTTCCTATGTTCACTAAGTCTTGAGGCCAAAGCAAAGGCCTTTCCACATTCCTTACATATATGCGGTTTCACTCCAGTGTGAATTCTCCTATGTGCACTAAGGTTTGAGGCTACAGCAAAGGCCTTTCCACATTCCTTACATATATACGGTTTCACTCCAGTGTGAATTTTCCTATGTACACTAAGTCCTGAAGCTCTGGCAAAGGCCTTTCCACATTCCTTACATATATATGGTTTCTCACCAGTGTGAATTCTTCTATGTACACTAAGTCTTGATGATTCAGCAAAGGCCTTCCCACATTCCTTACATATATATGGTTTCTCTCCAGTGTGAATTCTCCTATGTAAATTAAGTCTTGAGGCTCTAGCAAAGTCCTTTCCACATTCCTTACATATATACGGTTTCTCTCCAGTGTGAATTCTCCTATGTACACTAAGACTTGAGGCTACAGCAAAGGTCTTCCCACATTCCCTACATATATACGGTTTCTCTCCAGTGTGAATTCTCCTATGTACACTAAGACTTGAGGCTTTCGCAAAGGCCTTTCCACATTCCTTACATATATATGGTTTCTCTCCAGTGTGAACACTTCTATGTATACTGAGGTCTGAGGGTCGAGTAAAGGCATTATCACACTCCGGACATATAGAAGGCATCTCTCCACTATGAGTTTTCATAGGTCTATTAAGACTCGAGTTCTGAATAAAGGCCTTTCCACATGCCTGACATTCATGAGGTTTCTTTCCTGTATGAGTGCAGAGTCCAGGAGCAAACCCTAAGTCCTGCTGAAGTCTCACAAGAACCATTAGAAGTAAATCCAAGTACTGAAATAGGGCAGCGAGTAATGAGTTGAGAGACGAGATAGCAAATCCTGTGGTAAGGCACCAACATTTTAAGTTGCCAAGTCCACGGTACCCCATGGCCCCTGAGCACTCTTAGGAGTCATCCGTTAGCACAGAGCCAGGAGAATTGTGGACTGTGCCTCACAAACAAAGGCAACAGCAAAACCAATTAAACACACAAAAATTCGTGTAGTACACAAAGTAAATTGATTCACCAATGGATGGAACTATTTAAAGGGACCTGGGCGATAACTGGGCAGATAGGGATATTCCCATGGGCACAGTTGAAACGGGTTGATCTGAATCACCCCATAGAGTACCGCTACCCCACAAGAATGATTTCTGAGGACAAAGATGAGAGGAAGCCCTGAGTATATATAGGTGAACCCTAAAAATAAACCAGGGAGGGAACAGCTACTGCACGGCTGTCCAACATCCCAACCTGTCACAGAGCTACTGTTGGACACACAGCTGCCGCCCAACCCCAGGGAGCACACGTGGGTCTTTTCAGACAAAGTTGGCTCCACACTGTTCTCACCGACAGCCTGCAGATGCTGGTAGGTCTCCAGCAACACGTCCCTGTAGAGCGTCTGCTGAGAGGTCGCCAGGTATGACCATTCCTCCGGGGTGAAGTTCACAGCCACGTCATGGAAGGTCACTGCGTCCTGAGTCAGCACACAGGAAGGGTGGGAGTCAGAGTCTATCTTAGCCTCATTCCCACTACTCTGAGGCCAGGTCCCAGGGTCCTATATTGTCGCTTGTCCTCTCCCCTCCGAATGAACAGCCTCCATACACACGCATGACTGACGGGTCCCAGAAATCACATAAGTCAGCTAGTTCTGCTAAAGTGGGAGGACGTTATACAGAAGGTTTTTGGATGTATCTGCCTTTCCTGGTAACCCCAGGACCAATTTGTGCACCACTGGTCCAGTGAGCACTGTAGAGAGGATCACCTGAACACAGACTTGTACGATCCAAAAGACTATCCCTGCGTGCAGCAAAAACCACTGCACGCTCACCACTGCACTCCCACAGCACATGACCACTAGGATTGAGAACTCGACAGTCCATATAGACAACTACTCAGAGCAGTGCATGGCATGTGTGCCTGTAGGAACTCACTGCTCAGGACTGCCCCAAATCCCGCTCAAAGAAGGTAGAAGTTTCTGGACCCCAACATCTCTGCTGGCCTCAGAGATCCTTGGCTCTTTCTCCTTGGGATCGGCGCATGCCCAGAAATCCACACAAAAAATTATGTGAATGTAAGACTATATGTCTGAGCAGGTAGTCGCTCCAAAGTAGGAAGGACAAAACAAGAGAAAAGCAAGTCTGGGGGCCCAAGTCACTGTAGTTTCCAGGGTACAAACAGGGCCAGCACACCCCAGGGTGCTCTGAGGCCAGTCATTTGTGAATCCAGAGCACAGAGTCAAGAGGACAGCTGATGACAAAAACAATGCAAAAGAAACCAAAGCAGCAGGTTGGCATAACAGGACAGCTGTTCCGGGGAGAGCATGTAGGACTGGCGATCCTCAACATCCCATATGGTCCCACAAGCACTGCCAGGGGCAATGCCAGAGTGCAGCACAAGGAATGATTGCAAGAATTCTTGCTCTGCTACCCCAAATAAAACAGAAAACCCAAGAAGAAACCTTTGGACCTCCAGCATCCCATTGGTCACCTAGACCTGTCAGGAATGAGCATTGAGCACTGAGCTTTGAGTACTCCTCATGCACCACTGGGTCGGCCCCAAAGCCAAATAAAACAAAACAAACATACACAAAAGCAGCTTCAAACAGCAGAATGGGACGATCCGATCGGAAGTCTCATCTTGGAATCCATCCAAAAGAAATCCAAATAGATGGCCCTGGAAGCCGGGGCACTCCTGGTACTATCTCATGCCATTCTATCCATCTACTCCTACCTGGGGACGGTTTTTCAGAAGCCGCGTCACCATCTTCTCCTGTCAATGTCGTTCTGAGGATCAGCAGGAGGCTCCGTGCAAAGAACTGGAGAAGTAAGAACAGTGAGCACCAGAGAGCAGCACCTCCTCCGACTCCTGAGCTCAGACCAGCCACACCCTCGGGCACAGCCTCACAATTCCACCTCTGGGAGACAATGGCAGAAGCTCCTGTCTCCGCTGGGAATGCAAATTTTGTTGGCATCTGTGCTGCACTTCAGGAGAGGAGCCTGGGCCCAGGCTACAGGGGAGGAAAAGACAGCCTTCTCTGATCCCCGGATTCCTCTCTGTCTCCCACAGGAAAGTCCCTGTAGGCCCTTCCAGGGACCGACTCTCAGCCCAGGAGTTCCCGAATACTAGCGCCCCCCTGCAGGCTGGCAGCAGTGCTGCCCCATGGGAACCGTAGCCTGGAATGTGGCTCCACCATGTGACTTAGAGTGAACAAACCTTCGACACTCACTTGCAGGGTGGATAAGGACATGCACCTGGGCAATCTGTCCTGGGGATCTCAGTATTTACCACAATGGCAGGTGTCGTTTGCTCAGGGAGAGATGAAGAGTCAGGCGTGCTTTGCAGCTTGATGTGAGGGACCTGAAACTCATGAACCAGAAAAAGATACACTGGTATTGTGGTTAGAAGGCAATAATGTGAACTGGGTGCTTGACTAGATGAACCAATCAATCCTCTGTATCCCATATAGCCCCCAGCATTGCCAGGGATAATACCTGAGCCTAGAGACTCGAGTAACTCATGAGCATCTCCGCGTACTTGCTCTCTCTCCCCCCTAAAATATAAAGAACCAAAAATAGCCCCCCAAATACATTTTCATTGGCAAACCTCTGCCACCTGCAGGCCCCCTCCCCCCCGCCCCATATACCCCGCATGATCGCGGCTATCACGGCAGACAAGGAAGATGACCAGTAACAGGTCTCCTGCAATTAGGTGGAGGGGCTGAAGCTCTGCTCCTCAAATCTGGAGATTCTACAGAAGCGAGCTTAGGGCCAATGGTTCAAACATGGGACTGCTGGACGATTGGAATAGCCAAGCCCTCAGATGATTCCCGCATTCACCCACTGTTGCCCCATCCCAGAGCTGGAGACAATCGTGGCGAAAGAGGCACCCCAGAATCACAAACTCAGAACTGTCACTCCTGAACCCTGAGACAGCCCCCACCGCACCCCCAAAGCTCTGCGTCCCCCTAAAACCTCCATCACACCTCACGATCCACCTTGATGTTGGCGAACAAGTGAAAAACCAGCGCAAAAGTGCCCCCCAAGTTGGCTCGGCCCCTCGGCTCAGAGTGTGGAAACGGGAAGGCGCAGGTTGCTCACAGGAGGTTGCTCGAATCCTGCAACTAAATCCTTCTTCAGAGTCCCCCTTCCAGGATGGGGAGCAAATATACTTGTCCTTTGCCAAGTGAGCCACAGCCCCAGTGTCTGAGTCAGGAATGGAAAATGAACCATGACATTTATGACATCACTTATGACATCACGTCCATTTCGATTAGGTACCTTAAAGAGCCAGAGTCTAAGCACTGAGAACCTTTTTGCCACCCAGGTAAATCTGTGCTGCAAGGGGGATGGACTCGAATAGAGGAGTGGAGAGGCAAATGCTGGACTGGTCGGTCACACACTGTGGGATTGGGGGTAAGGAGAAGTCCCCTGATCCTGCAGTTGTCAACTAACATCGAATCAATGTTATCTAAACACAGAATGTTACCCTGACTCCTGTCAAATGATCCCCGAGCTCAGAGACAAGAGTAAACACTGAGCACTGTAGGCTGCGGTGAAAAATATAACAAGAAAAAAGGCAAATTCTACCGAAGCAGGGAAAAATGATGTACAAAGACAAATTTGAGAGTGAAACATTAAAAGACTCAAATTTCTGGTCCTTAAAACTTCCCTATCCTTGGGGCTGGAGAGACAGCACAGCGGGTAGTGTGTTTGCCTTGCACGCGACCAACCCAGGTTCGATTCCCAGCATCCCATGTGGTCCCCTGAGCACTCGTCAGTGCAAAGCCAAGAGTAATCCCTGTGCATCGCCAGGAGTGACCCAAAAAAGAAAAAAAAAATCCCCTATTTTTGATCTATCCCTGCTACAGAAACTCACAGTTTCTTCTGAACCCCTATTGTTCTTTCACCATTGTTTGTGCATATATATTTGTATATATAACTGTGACTTTGTGTGATTTTTGTTTTGGGGCCACAACCGGCAGATTCAGTTCTTACTCCTAGCTCTATATGCAGGAATCACTCTGGTACAGACATTATGGGATGCAGGGGATAGAATTTGGGTCGATTGCTTGGATGGTTAAATTCGTACTCACTGTACTATGGCTACAGTCCTAAGTAAATGTGCTCCTACCACACCCAGTGAGATTTCTGAGCAAATGTCCTGACTCCTGGAAAACCAAAACTTTCTTGCTTAAAAAAACAAAACCCTCTACCCTGGTCGGATTCTAGTTCTAAACAATTTAGGTTTAATATTGGTTCATCGTTTCTCATCTGCTACAAGGTGCTGAGGCTAACTGAGTAATAACCATCCCAATCACTCCCATTTCCTTAGTATTCATCTTTAACTTCCCTGTGCGTTGCTTCCCCTATACATTATTCACCCATTTCCCATAACCACAACCTGTGAATTGTAAAGTCAGATTCTTCAGAGATCTCTGGATTTTGTATTTGTAAATAAAATGCTGACTTTCTCTTTCCTTTATATCCTCTACAGTTTACTTTAGAAAAAAAATATCCTTTTTTGCTCCTGAACAAGGACCAGTGCAGTCCCAGGTTGGGAAGATTGTGCTGGGAGGATTGGGATGGCCATGTCCCCAGCCCTCAGCTTTGTATATAAAAAGGAAGGCGATATTATGCTTTTGTAACTTCAGAGTTAATTGACTGCAGACACTATATACTCCTGGGCATTGTCATGTTTATGAGACTTAAACCTCAGCTGCCCTTTGTTCTTCGCACCCCAAAAGCAAGAGACTAAATGGACACAGGATAGAGGTGAGCTATCCTTGCATTGAAAAGGAACAGGTAAGCACCATAACAAATTCCATTATGATCCAAACATAAGCAACTGGATAAGGATCCTTCTGTGCTTAGGATGGACTAACCTGTCCTGGGGAGTGTAGTCTGGGAGCTATAGGAGACACCCTATAAACTTAATATACCTCTTACTGTGTCCATTCAAAATGAAAAGAAAGAGTAAGTGTAAATTTAAGATGACTGTTTCAATGAATATTAACTAAGCAAAGAAAAAATATGTCCTTAGAGAAAATCCTGCCCTTGAGCTGATCTCTCCTTCAAGTTAGATTTTTGTCCTAGAAGTTTCCCCTGAGGGAAGGGCTTTACATCCTTTGATTGTACAACCACATCTCTGTGTATTTTCTACCCCTAACTCTGTGGGATGGGCTGTAGAATAAAGGCTGTGGAAGACAGGTGAGGAGAGGGAATGAGGAGCAGTGGGAGACTGGTATAGGTACACAGGAGAACGGAATAAAGAGCAACTCATCACTGTGAGTCCACAACGTATAATGTTAGGGTGCGGTGAGGTGTTGGTAGCCCAGCGCTCCCTCCACAACTCTGGAACCCTTCCCAACAGAGAAAGAGTGAAAGGAAGACAGAAAATCACATCCTGATGGTAAAAGTGACCTGTTTATTGGAGAACAGCTACCATACTTTGAGAACATCTGAGGGGGCATGAGGTAAGGACATAGGAATGACTGATCATTTACGCAGATAAATATTTGGCAGAGGAAATTCTCATGGGGGAGATTCACCCAAGGAGACACTCTGTCTCTTATCTTTTCCTCTAGTTGTATAAGTTATCAACACTTGTAGTTGTTTGGATAAACACAGTAAGAGACAAAGATGCCAAAACTTAATTCTCTGGGCTTTGACAGCAAATAAGGCTTTTTTTTTCTTTTTTGGGTCACACCCGGTGATACAAGGGGATACTCCTGGCTCTGCGCTCAGGAGTTACTCCTGGCACTTCTCAGGGTACCATAAGGGATGTTGGAAATCAAACCCAGGTCGGCTGCCTGCAAGGCAAACACACTACCTGCTGTGCTATCTCTCCAGCCCCCAGAGCATATAAAGCTTTTAACACTTACTTCTATGGGCTCTGAGAGCAAGCAAGGCTCTTACTGTAAACCCCAGACTAAGTCTTCAGGCCAGTTCAGCTTGTCCTTCCCCATGGGGGTCCTATCTCTAACGTTGTAACAGTTTGCATCAAGACCATGCATTCTAGAATGTTCCATTCCGAAGCCAGGGTAGTTTTCCCACTTGCCCCGGGTCCATCCAAGTCCCACGGCAGAACCTCCCTTTTGGTGTGTTAGGAGCTACAGCAACTGAAGCTCGAGTCAAGTAATTATGACCAAGCAATTATGCCCAGGAGTGGATATACTTGAGTCCATCAACTCCCAAATATTAGGAGTATAAGCATCGATGGTCTTTCTGTGTTTAACCAAAGAACAGTGCTGTAGAGTAAAAACATAAAAAACTATAGGGGAAACAGGAAAGCAGGTACAAATACACAGCCACTTCAACTACAAAGCAGTACAAATACAAAGTTGAGAATTACCAGAAAGTTATGGTTTATAAGTAATCAAGACTGACGTGGGGAACTGAGACAACGCGAGGGAACTGTTACATACAAAGGAAATGTTAAAGATAAACTTTAACTAAATTAGAGATGTTAGCAAGGACATGATAAGCTTCTCTGGAAGAAGGAAAAGGGGCAATTCATAGATGAAGCCTAAAACACTGTGGGTTAATATCCAGCAGATCACCAAGAGCCTGAGCCCGTTTCCTTCTTCGATCCTCTGTCACCCTTCACCGGCCAGGGTGGGGAGACCAATCATAGCCACCAAAGGCACACAGCGCATGCCCATACATTATTGGAACACAACTCTCAGTACTCAGTGCAATAGCCGAGTTTTGCCTGATCAGGGAGAGAGGAAGAGTCGGGGTGCAATTTTCAACTTGATTTTAGGATACAGAAATCCTACGTTAGAAAAAAACAACAATGTGGAGTCAGAGATAGTAAGCTGGGAGGGGCGATTCCCATGCTGACCCAGATCGATATCTGGCATCTCACATGAACCATAAAGAACTTAAAAAAAAAGTATTCCAGAGTGCTGCTCCTGAAGTAAGCCCCGAGCTTCCACAGAAGCGCCCAAAATACAACCAAAATAGCCCCAAAGTAAATTTTCATTTGCAAATCGCAACCATCCCTAGAACCACGCCCACAGGATGGTCTGGACATCAAGGCTACTAATGAATAGTGACTGAGGGCTACAGTGTTATTTGCCATTTGGGAGCTGCCACTCCCACCACTCAAAAATGAACAGGCCTTTTATAGTTTTGGAGGAATCAATGGCGATATGGACGAGAAACTAATGACTCTGCGCTGAGGCACCCGTCCTGGTGGAGCTCGGAGATCGAACTTGGGTGGGCCTGATGCAAAGCAAACACCCTAACCTCTGTTCTATCTCTCCAGTCCTCTAAGAGAATTTGAAGGTTCTACAGCACTGAGGTCGGGGCCAAAGCGTCCAGGACAGCGCCCAGCACAGTCCCGTGCTGGGAGGGTCAGGACCACCCAGCCTTGATGCTCTGTAGCCACCACGCTCAGCCCCGTACCCACCCGCCACTGCCTTACGGCGCAGCTGAAGGCGACTGTGGCTGCAGGGGATCCCCAGAACCATGGACTCACACCCGTGACCCCTGCACCCCTTTACAGCCCCCACTGCACTCACCAAAGTTCCGCGTCCCCCACAAAACCCTGGCGTGCCTCAGGAACCACCTGGATATCGGTTGAAAAAGGAGCAGAAAAGTATCCTTAGAGCTGGCTTGGCCCCACCCCTCACAGTGTGGAGACTGGGATGCGCAGGGCGGGGCACTCACGGGAGGCCGCTAGTGTTCTGCCAGGAGACCGGCCTTCACAGACCCCTTCCACGCGGAACAGCCACTTCACCCCTCACCTGCACAACAAATGGAGGCTGATCAAGCTTCTTGCAAGCAAACACCAAAATGCCCTGCTGTGATGTCACTTCCGCTTCTGCAAGCAGCCTTAAATGGCCAGAGACCAGCTGCGCAGAGAAAAACTAGGAAAATGCAGGTAAATGTGTAAGGCTGGTTGGCTGGAGCGATAGCACAGTGGATATGGGGTTTGCTTTCTACGCAGCTTACCCAGGTTCAACATCTGGATTCTATATGGTCCCCCAAGCAGGGCCAGGAGTGCAGAAGAGCCAGGAGAAACCCCTGAGTACTGCTGGGTGTGACCCAAAAAGAAAAAAAAAAAGTGTACTGCACGTGGAATGGGCTCACATAAAGGACTGAGAAGTGGTGGCTAGAGAGCTCAGTCACAAAGTGGGGGTCTGGAGAGGAAGTCCCCTGATCCTGTATTGCACAGTGCCTCTGAAGCCTGCCCTGGAGATGCAGAGAGGAACTGCTCTAGAAACAACCCAGAGAGCCAGAGAGACACTGGAACTGGAGGAAAGGCTTCTACCCCTTAACAACACCAGAGCAGTGGACTCATGCCTACAAGAAAAACCCTAGGAGGCAGTTTCAGAAACAATATTTCAAACCAACAGTGGCCCGAGGGGTAGTATAGTGTGTTGGGCACTTGTCATGAACTCGGTCAACCTGAATTCAGTCCCTGACATCCCCAATAGTGGCATGGGAACCACCAGAAGTAACCCTTAAGAACTATCAGGTTTTCCCCAAAACACATTCTAGAGGAAAAGGGAGCTCAGATAGAGAATGGAGCACCAAATAAAGGTAATTGGGAGGATCCTCCCAGGATGGGAGAAGCATGCTGAAAGTAGACTATAGACCAAACATGATTGCCACTCAATGCCTCTTTTGCAAACCACAACACCAAAAGGAGAGAGAGTACTAAAGGGAATGTCCTGCCACAGAGGCAGGGTGGGATAGGGGGAATGGGGGTGGGAGGGATACTGGGACCCGTGGTGGTGGAAAATGGGCAATTGTGGAGGGATAGATATTTGATCATTGCATAATTGAAATCCAAGCAGAAAAATTTGTAAGTCTACAACTGTACCTCATGGTGTTTCACTAATAAATTTTTTTAAAAAATACATAATTAAGTACATAAAACACCACGTACAGAACAACCCCCAGCATGGAGCCATGCATGGGGCTAACAGGCAGCAAAGCACACTGGTCACTTTGCGTACTAGCTTGGCCTTTTGCACAGATCTACATGGTATTTAACATTTTGGTGTATAATAGATTGTTAGGATTTTACTGCTTCCAAAATGTTAAGTCTCAAAACATTTACCCTCAGTATTTGTGTAAATCAAATGGAAAACTGCATACAATGAGTGCAGATATGCTACAGCGAGTGAAGTGCTTCCTTGCATGTGGCTCTACCTGGACACAAATTATGGACAGCACTGCGGGATGTGGCTCCCAGAACATAACACAGAAGGGGATGAAGAATGGAGGTTTGGCTGTCTATCCAACGTCAAGAGTTCACCTCAGCATCCTGGTTTATCTCTGCCATGATCCTCTGCAAACCAGGGCCTCTGAGCCACGTCAGAGTCACAGCAAAGAATGAAACCATGGTGAGTCTTGACAGTACCCAGCAAAATGCAATGTCTGTACCTATTTACTTCTTATTTAATTCCTTCCACCTTGCTTTATCACTAAGAACCATTATTTACCAGTTAACATACTGGGAAGTCCACATGCCAGGACATTGTCATAACCATGGTGCAGGGGATAATCAGCAAGTACCGTTCAGTTGTGGTACTATTATCACAGGAAGCTTTCACACATAACAGGATTATTTCCTTCCTTATAGTCCTTTTGTATCAACCCGCCACCCACTTTTTGAAACTAAATTGTTTTACCTCAGGGCCCTGTTCTGACGCTGGCCATTGTTATTATGGAAGTGACTGATCCAGCATAACTTTTATACTTACTAAAGCTTGAGGGAACATAAAGGCCTTCCTATATTCCTTACTTACAGGATATTTTCCAGGATTCTCTTTAAAGTCGCAGGTGCGAATAATGCACTTTCCATATTCTTACATAAATATATATATTCTTACATATATATATAAATATGTGTATTTATATATAGCTTCTCTCCATTGTGAATTCTCCTATGCATAAGGCCCGAGGATCCAGGACAGTCCTTCCCACACTCCGACAGATATAAGGTTTCACTGCAAAATGACTTTTCACATGCGCAGTAAGGGCTGAAGACAAACTGAACACCTTTCCACATTTCTTACACATATGAGGTTTCTCTGCATTGTGAATTTTCCTGTTCAGAAAGCTATGCCAATTGCATCAAAATTTCCTGCAATCATTTCATATATAAGGCGTCAATCCAGGATAAATTTTTCTCACACAGCAAAGCTTGAGGATTGAGTAAAAATCTTCCGACACCCCTACATATGTTTTCTTCGAGTATGAATTTTCCTATCTTTAAACAGGAGTTAGGGGAAAGTGAAGGCTTTGCCAATGCCCTTACAAACAAAAGGTTTGTCTCCAGTATGAAAATTTCAGTGTCACAAAGGGACTGTGAAATAAGCAAAGGCCTTGCCACACTCCTTACATGTATATATATATATATATATATATATATATTTATTTATGTATATGTATATATTTATATATGTATATATGGATTCAATGCAATGTGCGTTTTCTTATGGACAACAAAGTTTGAATAATAAGTGAAGACCCTACCACAGTACCACAGTAGTGACACGAATAGTATTTTATTCCCCTGTATGAACTTTCCTATGCTCAGAAAGACCTGAGAAGAAATGAAAGGCCTTTACATCTACCTCTCATATATAAGGGTTTTCTATGAAACAGAAATTATAAAAACTACGATTTCAGGAATAAGCAAATGCCTTCCAACTTTGCTCACAAGTATAAATTATCTCTCCAGTGTGAGTTTTTCTGTGTACTAAGGCTTGTGGAATAAGCAAAGACTTTCACTCTGTATATGCATATGGTTTCTTTCCAGTGTGACTTTTTCTGTGCATACTAAGATGTATGAGTCAGAGAAACACCACAGCACATTCCTTACATGCATACGGACTCTCCAGTATGAAATCTCCTGTGTATAAGGTATGAGGATCCATCAAAGACCTTCCCACAGTCCTTACACTTAAACGGTTTTTCTCCTGTGTGGATGTTCACATAGTCCCACCCGGGTGATGCTGGACTGAAAACTTTGTCCTCAGTGCTTACATTTCTGGGGATTCTGTCCAATATGAGCTTCTATGGGAAAGTGATGGTGCTGAGGACATGGGAAGAGTGATCTTCTGATCACCCTCAGAACACATCCCACCTGTCTCGGCATCCCTGTGGGGATGAGGGCCAAATTGCTCACTTGAGCCTTTATCACAGTGTGCAGGAAGAGACATTCCACCAGGGCTGGCTGCTTCCATGTAGAAGAACAGAGAAGGATTCCAATCGTTAGTCTATACCATGTAGAAGAACAGAGGATTCAAATTATTAGTCTATGCCATGAGAGTTTTCATGTCAAAAGAAATCAAGCTCTGCACGTAGGTAGCTGGTAGGGTACAGGACAATGAGGTTCTTGGGGAAGTGATAAATCCAGATGGGAATGAAAGCGGTGACTCCAAAGCCAACCCTGGGGATTCAGAGAGGAACTGGCCTAGTAGAATCCCAGAGAGCTGGAGACTTGGAACAGGAGCAAAGGCTGGTAAGAACATCAGAGAGCAAGGCCCGGCCAATGCTCTACCCCTTGACAACACGCGAGCAGTGGACTCTCAGCTACAAAGAAAACCCCAGAAAGCAGTTTCAGAAACATGATTTCAAACTGAGAGTATCAGGCTAGTACAGTGTGTTGCATGCAGTCAATCTAGGTACAATGTCCAGAATTCTAAATGGTCCCCTGAGCACCATCTGACTCATAGATGGATGGAATTTTGGTCTATCCAATCACGAATGTTTCCTTTTTTTTCCTCTAATATTAGTGAAGTGACATGGGTGGGATCGAGGAATGTGACCAACCTTGTGAGTAATCACACATAAACGGAATGGTATGCTGGGATGTGGGGAGCTTGGGACCTGACCCATAATCCCACTTATAAAAGATTTCATCAAGGCGCCTCTTCCATCCTTTCAAACGACATTCTGTGCACAGTTACGTGCATCTAAACTCTCCAATTGAGACCAGAGCAACTGTAGATTGGGGTAGGGTGTTGCTTGCACATGGCCAACCAAGGTTCTATCCCCAGGATCCTGTAGAGTCTCCCGGAGCACCATCAGAAATAATACCTGAGTGCAGAGCCAGGAGAAACCGCTGAGGATCACCAGGTATTGTAGCATAACAGTGGTCTGCCCTTGCTCCCTGGCCTGGGAGAACTTATGTTTGTTGATTGCCCATAACCTTTCAATTACCTTTGTCTCCTGATCAGACTTTGACTTGTAAATATTGTCTTTCTCTTCTCCTTAATGTCTTTTGCATGGTTAGCTATTTCAGAGCAATTGCTTTTTGTATGGATACAGGAAGACAGTTAGAAAGACAAGCCTGAGCTTGAGAGTTGATGGTCTCCAGATAATATTACCTCCTGGACACCTACTCCCTTGACTGAAGCCTCAATTGCCCTTACTCCCTCGGTCCTCAGAAGAGGGATCCGATGAGCGACTAGATGGACCCAGGGCAAGTGGTGAGCTAGCTACCCTGGCATTGAAACGAACTTGTACAAAGTACCATAATGCTTATCTATAAGAGCCTGGTCATGGACAAATTCTGTCATGAATCAAAAATAACTAGACTTGGACGCTGCTGGGATTAGGAGTCATTGATCCAGCCTGAGCACTGTAGTCTGATCTGTGGTGAGAAGTCCCCAGGAGACCCACAATGCTAAAAGTGTCTACTACTGTGTCCATATAGAATGGTAATCATTAGGAAGCAAAACTCAATATGTCAATTAAGTTGCTGGTCTGTCTAAGGAGAGGAATAATACACCCTAAGGGCTGCTTTTCCTTCGTGGGCTGCAGGTGATGGGGAAGTCTGGAAAACCATTTTTCATTGCACTTCCCGTGGGGAGGCGGGGATTGGGGTCATGGTGAGAGAAGAAAATGAGCAGCTTTGGGGAGACAGGGGGAATGACGGAGACTGAGAAAAGAAATGGTCCTCCTCCACCCTGATCCCCTATCTTCCAGTATGTAGGTGGTACACCCACCAACTGCCCCCAGCGCTGTGTAATCCCATCAATGGCCAAGACCCAGAGACTATAAAACACTGCTCCTGGAAGAGAACAGCCCAGTCTCCTGACTCAGCGTCTGGTTGTCTTACTAGGTGTGTTCAGTTTCCCTTCCCATCCCAAGCAGAGCCCTGGCAGCTGAAGACCTCTGTTCGAGCCACAGCCATGCTTAAGACCACTCTCCACAAGTTCGGATGAGCCTCACGCATGAAGGAACGGGCAGAGGAACCCAGGTGTGCAGGACCTGGGGCTTAGATCTCCAAGCTGCTCGTATTGGGACGGGGCCTCCTCCACCCAGATCTCCCATCTTCCAGTATGTAGGCGTTACACCCACTAACTATCCCGGGTGCCGCCTAATCCCATCAATGGCCAAGACCCAAAGACTATAAAACCGTGCTCTGGGAAGTGCACGGACACACAAAATCTTATTATCTAGTCTTACTCTGGAAAAACTGGCAGGCTATCAGAAATATCCTGCCCACACTGCAGCGTCTGGAAAACTCCCCGTGGTATATTCAATATGCCAAAAAACAGTAACAATGACGGTTCTCATTCTCCTGACCCGAAAGAGCCTCAAATATGGCAGTTCTTAAAATCTCAGGGATAGGAAGAAGGAGACATTACTGGGGCCTGCTTGAGTCAATCGATGAACAATAAGATGACAATGATACAGTGAGAGAAGAAGAGACTCAGAGTTAGAGGACACATCTGTGACTTAGAGAGAAGGCTGAGAGCTGAGAGTAAGAGTGGCTGGGGTTTGGAGAGGAGTCACAGAGAGCATTGGAGAGCGAGTAAGAGAGAGGGTTGGATAGATCGGGGATAGACAAGAGACTGAATAAAGGGCAACTAATCAGCAACCAGTCTGGTCCTCGTTCTACTTTCATCGGTCCAAAGCAACAGCTGTCCAGGGTGGAGAAGTGGCTCGAGAGCACCAAATGTGGACAGTGAGAGAGAGTCACCAGGAGAGACTGGGAACATCTGTTAAAGTGTAAATCCTGTTCAAACCCCCACTTCTCATAGGTCCCCCAGGCCCCCTGGATTGACTCCTGAGTGCAGAGTCAGGAGTAAGCCCAGAGCACTTCTGACTGTGATCCGAACACAAAAACACAAAAAGTGAACTTTGGGGGGCTGGAGTGATAGCACAGCTGGTAGGGTGTTTACCTTGGACACGACCAATGCAGGTTTTATTCCCACATCCCAAATGGTCCCCAAGAACTGCCAGGAGTAATTCCTGAATGCATGAGCCCAGAATAACCCCTGTGCATCACTGGGGGTGACCGAAAAACCAAAAAAAAAAGTGAATTGTGTAGTTAATCAGAAAAAAGAACACAACTTTCTTGACTTAGCAATGAAGCATTTTTATGATGGCTACAGAGATAGCACAGAGCACGAGTTGCTTGTCTGGCACATAGCGACCAGGGTTCAATCCCTATCACTTCACAGGGTCCCCAAACCTAGCATTATCAATGAGAACAGAGCTGGGGTAAACTCTAATCTTCATTGGGTGAAGTCAACCAAAAATAAATCAATAAATTTAGGTGCCAGAACTATAGTCTGGTAGGGTACTGGCCTTGAACACGGCTGACCTGTATACCCCGGCGCCACACTGAGTACCGTTTGGTACCTTTTGGCAGCAACCACAGGGCATGACCATATATATATATATATATATATATATATATATATATATACAGTAAAGTAAAGGCCCTCCCGTTGATCATCGATTTGCTCGAGCGGGCCCAGTAACGTCTCCATTGGAGACTTTGTTGTTACTGTGTCTGGCATATTGAATACTCTCAGTAGCTTGACGTATATTATATATGTGTGTATGTGTGTGTATATCTATATCTACATATATATCTATATATTTAATTTGTTCACAAGTCAACCTCCACCAACCCGTTTTATAGAATGCAGGTTTGGATTTTGCTACAGGTGGCAGAACTTTGAGCTTACCTGAGTAGTGCTTGGGGAATACTGCGTTGTACAGGAGAGTGTACCATGGCAGATTGCATGCAAGGACAGGTCCTGCATTCCTGGCCTATCTCTGACTGCAGGAATTCAAATTCTTTATAAATAATGTGAACCTTGTGAGAAAGATACCGGCAGGGGGCAGGGATGAGGCCCAGCTGGTAGATAGTTGTTAGGGCAGGGTTGCTGGCACCTGGGGCCTCCTGGTGCAAACCTGAGCCAGAAGTACAGGCTGCAATTTCAAAGGTTTGCAGCGGTGCAAAAGAGCTGACAGTGAGTGGGAGGGGACTTGTCATGAACGCAAAAGACTTAACTTCACAACCTGAATTGCCAAGGAGTGTTCCCGGAGCACTGCTGGCTTTGGCAAAATCCTGCATAGCCAATCCGCCTCCTGCCCAAATAAAGGTAATGAGGAGTTAATTGCCAACAGAAGAGGTGTGAAATCTAGTAATATATTCTCAACGGTCAGTCCTCTGGGTTTGTTGTTTTGTGTTGGGACCACATCCAGAAATGCTCAGGGCTTACAGGCCAGGTTTTAAGACTATGAATTGACTCCTATGGGTATGTGATTTTATAAAAGAAAAAGAGGATGAAAATTTAGAGGATGAAAAATTATACTTGGAGCCAGAGTGATAGTACAGTTGTCAGGGCATATGTTTGGTCCCCGGCATCACATACAGTGCCACAAGCACTCCTAGGAGTGATTCCTAAGTGCCAAGCAAGAAATAACACCTGAGCACTACCGCTGTGTCCCAAATAGAAAAAAGAAAAAAAAAGAAAAGAAAAATTAAATTTAGCCCAAACGAGATTTTAAAGTCCATAATTTTGCTCAGAGCCTCCAACTCCTTCATTTTCCCCTAACAGCCATCTGTTGAAAGGGTTCAAGAAATTTCACGTGTATGAACTTTCCATGAAGGAATAAACAGGAGAGAGCACACCAGACTGAAGCAGATGCCAGCCACCTGGAAGCCCAGAGGGCCTTCCCTGGTATCCACTGTCCACTAGTCCCCTGAGCACAGAGCAGGGCACAGACCTCAAGTACTAACAGGTGTGGCCCCAAATCTCAACTCATCTGCTCCCCAAGTAGTGAGATACACCCAAGGAGAGGAGCTCAGAGGGATGAGCACCTGATTTACCTTTGGGGGACCTGGCATGGCTCCCCCTGCATCTCAAACACACAGGCACAAGAGGGGGAGAGTCTCTGATTATCTCCAAGTTTGTAGTAAATGGAGTGGGGGGGAAGGAAAGACAGGAGAAACACTCCAACCCCAAAAAGATGCTCAAAGAATGCTCATGTGTCAAGACAAATTCTGAAGTGGGAGCGTTGGAGTCATACCTAGTGATGCTCAGGGGACAATATCACCTAGTGATGTTGTGGCAGGGATAACTCTGGAGACCGGAAGAAAGACAAACGCCCTCCTGGCTGTACTACTGCATGAGCCCCTGAGAGTGACACATTTAGAACCTATTGCAACTGGTCCCTGGAAAACCCCTTTCTGCAAGTACTCACTTCAGCAGCAGGGCACACCCCTGGTCTTGGAGAGATGGACAGTGGAGATGCTTGGAATCTGGACTGGTGAGGCAGAAATTCTTTTTTCTGAGGAAATATAATCACATAGGGTTAGCAAAGCTAATAAATTGATAGGGTGCTTTTCTTTCAAGCAGCTAAGCTGGGGTCAATATGCAACAGGACATAGGCTCACCCACTCCAGCACTGCTGAAAATGATACATGAACTCAGAACCACGAGTAACCCCTGAGCACTGAGTGCTGCTGTGGCCAAAAATGTACAATAAATTAAGCAATGAAGACATTTCTGGGGCCGGAACGATGGTACAGCAGGTAAGGAGCTTGCCTTCCATGTGGCCAACCTGGGTTCGATTCCAGAAATACCATATGGTCCCCCAGCACTGCCAGGAGTGATTCTTGAATGCAAAGCCTGAGTAAACCCTGAGCATTGCTGGGTGTGACCCTAAAAATCCAAATAAAAGAAATTTCTATGCAAAGAGATTGGAGACACAGTATAGCAGGTGAGGTGCTTGTCTTGCACTCGGTCAAACCAAGTTTGAATCCTGGCATCCCATACGGTGCCCTGAGCCCAGCCAGGAGTGATCCCTGAGTGCAAAGGCAGGAGAAGTAACTGAGTCTTGCAGTTGTACTTCCTACAGACTAAATAATTAATTCATTTAAACGCATAAAGGTGTGGTAGCCAATAGTGATCCTAAATTGCATGATTAGAGGGTTTAGGGCCACTCTGGAAGTGCCCAAGCTCTTTCCTGCTAAGACTGCATATTTGGTTGCCAGACTCACTGTAGCACCGCCCTGATGCACCCCTCCAGACCACAACCTGATTTGGCTTAAAGCTCCACACCTTGGGGCCTGAGTGACAGCACAGACAAATGAGCATTTCTTTTGAAGGTGGCCAACCTGGGTTTAATTCTGGGCATCTCTCATGGTTCCTGGCACCACTAGGAGTGCTTGCTGGATTTAGAGCCAGGAGTAACCATAATGCCGCGCTGGGTGTGACCCCAAATGCAAAATAAATAAATCAAAAGGAAAGAGAAGCTCCCCACCTCCGTGAACTCCCAGAACCCACTGAATGCACAAGAACCAGTGAAAACCAAAGGCTCTGCCAAATGCTTCTGACCCCCAAGCACATGAAGAATATTCCCAGCCCCTCCCCCCATCCAGCCCCGCCACCCCCCAAGAACGACAGGACAGAGGGGAGGGTGCTTCTTCCTTCATGCTACTGACCCAGATATGTGGTACCCTGAGCAATCCCAGGAGTGACCCCTGAACACAGCCATGTGGGGCTCAACACCCCCCAGGAGGAAAAAAATGCGCCCCCCAGGTCCCTTTGATGAGGGAATTCCACGCTTTAGCCCTACCCCACAATCCGCCTAAGGAACGACAGGGGGCCAGTAACGGGATGTCCTGGGGACACTGCTGGGATGACCCACCCACCCCTGTGACTGACCAGTTGCTGGAGTCATCCCCAAACTAAGATAACGCTGAACTGCCCTCACCCGCCCCATCAGATCTGGGGGAGACTGAGGCTCCCTCTAGCTCTGGCGCTTTCTGCTTTGGGAGGGGCCCGAGCGATGGGTCAGCAGGGAGGGTGCTGGCCTCGCATCCCGACACCCCAAAGAGTCCTCGAATCCCCAGGGAGGGAGTCCTGGGTGCCACCGGGTAAGGGTCTAAAACACATAAAAAAATTAAAACGTTTTTTCCACTTTTCTTTGTTCGGTTATTGTCCTTGTTTCTGGAACTTTCAGAACAACCTTGGCGCTTCCAATTCGTTTTTCTCCTCGACCACGTGCTTCCTCTGCCCACCCACCTTTTATTTTTGGGGGCCTGGGGGTCTTTGCCCAGGGGTTACTCCGGGCCCTGGGCTCACACCAGGCTGGTCCCGGGACGCTGTGTGGTGCCGGGATCAAACCCCGCGGCCGCGTTCCCCTCTTACGCATCTTTCTAAATAAGTTCTACTCATTAAAAACGACCATTTTTCTCTCAAAATCAATTTATAAACAAGATAAACCTCTCGGCCGGAGCGCTCAGCGCGTCCCTGCTGAGGGGCTGCCACCCCGGGCCACCGCCACGGAGCAACCCCGCCGCCCACAAGGCGGAGACCCGGAGGTTCAGGCGCTCAGAGCGACCACTGGCTGGCGAGGAAACCGACCTTCCCCGACCCCCCTGCCCCCCTGGGTACCCCCTCACCCGCTCCAGACCTTCCGCAACCACGAGACCCGCCTGCACTTCCGCACAGAATGCCAAGGCCGGTAGATAAAGGTCGCGCATTTTGTGACGTCACCTGCACGGTCGCCCAGAGCCTTAAAGGGCCAGACTTCAAATATTCCTGGCCAGGTACTTGTCTGGTAAAGAAGGTTCATTTTTCCTCCTTTCTGGGATGGGATCAGGTGATCCAGACATCAGGGCGTCACCAGGTTTGGGATAGGTGGGAGAGAGATGAGCTGAACAGATAACATGTTGAGTCTTTGTATTTACAAGGGAAATAAAATTCACAAAAATACTTTGCAAACAGCCGCCAAGACCATCTCTCTGAGTCCCAACGTTCATTTATTTATTCATTTACAACCCTCAGATACATGGTAGGACCACGCCCCCAGGATTCCTCCTGGCAGGTGCCAATGAAAAAGACTGGCTTCAACAGGGTCCCTCACTATTGGGGGCTGTGGAGTGGCGGCTCAAAGTGATCTGGCAATTCTACCTACACATGTCTACACAGAAAGCTGCAGGACAGGGCCCGGCACAACCCCTGGTTGAGAACTTTGGGATGGTCAGGACTTCTGCTATCAGCAGGTGCGGCATCCTCAAGACCCGCAGCCCCCCATATTCAGCTCCACACCCAGGACAGGTTGCCCCATCCCAGAGCTGGAGGTGAAGATGCCCCAAGGATAATGCACTAACACCCGAGACCCCTGTGCCGTGCTAAATCCCTCCAGTACAACCAGCAAAGCTCCATTTCCTCCTAAAGCTTCTGGAGCAAGGCAGACCGCAGGAACCCACTGGATATGGATTGGGGGGGGGGGGGTGAAAAACAACCACAAAAGTGCCCCAAGAGCTGGCACAATCTCATTGATCACATTGTAGGCACTGGAGGTGAAAGGTCCTCATGTCCTGCCACTAATTGGCCTTCAGTGTCCCCCTTCGACTGAAGTATCACATTGTCCTTTAAACGCGTGCCCAGAGGAGGCCTGATCCACTTGACATCATTTGGAAGTTAAGGTGCACATGGAAGACTCCCATCTGTGACATCATCTATTTCACCAAGGAGCCTTAACGTGCCAGGTTCCAAGTGCTGACAAACCATTATGGTAGCCCAGGTGAATCAGTGCAAGGGGGATGAGTTGAATCAAAAAGAGGAGAGGGAAGTGCTGGAGGGTATGGTCACAGAGTTCAGGGCAGCGAGTTAAGGTGGAGTCCCTTAACTGGTCAAACATAGAACTAATGCTCCCCAACATGTCCATCATGAAAACAAAAGCAGGTTGATTCAAAGTAAAACAGACAAGAAGGTTGTGAATGGGTCCTGGGACAGTGAGTTTCTCTGGGAAGTCATTAATCAAGATGGGTGCAGTGTCTCCGAAGCCAGCCCTGAAGATGCAGAGGAACTGGCATAGCAGCAACCCAGAGAGCTGGAGAGACACTGGACAGGAGCAAAGGGTGGGAAGAACATCAGAGAGCATTGTACAGTGAACACTCTACCCCTAGAAAACACGCTGTGTAAGAACCTACAAGGAAACCCCAGGATGCAGCTCTGGAAACACGTTTTCAACCAAGAGTATGGCAAAAGAGGTTAGTACTGTGGCTTAATGCTTGCGTTAAACATGGTTTTCCTGAGTTCCATTCCTGGCATCCAAAACAACACAAACTCCTAAGAACTGCCAAGTATGGCATGAATTATATAAAACATATTCAATAAATAAATCCATGTATGGACCTACCCTAAGAACGGAGGCACATAGGAGCTAATGGGCACCAAACTGTACTAAATCATTTTGTAGACTTTGTCTTTTGGGCAGACCAAAAACGGTTCTAATCATTCTGGTGACTAGTAGGATTGAGATTTTACCACTTGCAAACACAAAGTTTTCTTGTCTTTTCTCCTAATATAACTGAAATGAGAAGAGTAAAATCCAGGAATGTGACCATCCTTTATAGTTAGATATCACAACTGATGTTATTACCTGTTGAGATGGGAGTTTGGGCATTCTGGCAGGTTCCCACCATTTGTAAAATATTTTGATCAAGGGGCCTGTTCCATCCTTTCATAGAACCATCAGAAATCTTTCTGTGCGTGTCAAGTCCATTTCAACTATCTCTAATCCACCCTACTAAAGAACAATGACAGGGCCATTATCCTAAACTTTTCAGAAATATTTACCCTCAATGCTTAGGGAAATCTAATAAAAATCTGAATACTAGGAATACAGAGCTGATACAGTGGGAAGGTGCTTGATTGCACAAGATTGATCTGGATTCAAAATCCAGATTCCCATATGGATACCTATGTCCTCCCTCGCAGGTATGGATGAGCTCATAGCCAAGAGTATGGCCTGAGCAAAGTAGGTGTGACACCTCAAAACATAACAGAGGAAGGCCTGAAGTGTGGAGGTTTGCCTCTTTTTCCATTCCAAAGGATTCACTGCAACATCCTGCTTGATGTCTATCATAAATCCCACCAACCGGGGTCTCTGCCTCAAGTGCAAGTCAAAATGAGACACTGGGCTGGAGTGATAGCAAAGCGGATAGGGCGTTCTCATTGCATGCAGCCAACCCAGGTTCAATTTCCAGCATTCCATAGGGTCGCCCAAGAACAGCCAGGAGTAATCCCTGAGTGCAGATCCAGGAGTAAACCCTGTGCATCTCTGGTTTTGACCAAAAAACAAAAGACAACAAAAAAGTGACACTGATAATTGTGTTCGAGGGGTGGTTTTTGTATCCTTTTACTTAGTTCCTATTTTAATAAGTTTTCACCTGGATTCCATCATGAAGACCCATTATTTACAGGGAAGAGTGCAATAGCACAGTGGCTAGGGCGTTTCTTTGCATGTGGCTGACCCAGGTTCGATTCCCAGCATCCCATATGTTTCCCTGAGCACAGCCAGGAGTGATTCCTGAGTGCAAAGTCAGGAGTAAACCCTGAGAGTCTCCTGCTGTGACCCAAAAAGTAAAAAAAGAAAAAATGGACCCATTATTTAAAGGTTAACATACACATTAATTCCAAGTGCTGGGGCACTGGCATAGGAAATAGTAATCATTACTACTATTATTATGGTTTGCTATATAAGGTAACTCAGGTGGTTAATTCAGGTTCACCAGGAACTCAGGCCTTAGTAGGCATATGAAAATACACAGTGGCAAGAACTCTTAAGAGTGTACAGAATGGGAAGAACTTTGCGTTTCCCTGAATTGCAATCATCAGCAATTCCCTTTCCCTCATAGTACTGAAGTCCCCAATCTAATTTGAACTTCAGAACTGTAACATAAAGAATGAACTAGGAGTGTATATTTAAGACATCAAAAGGTTGAAGCACAGTGTTTGCCATGGGATCCCCAAAGCACCACACTCCCAGAGTAATTCCTGAGTGCATATTCAGGAGAAACCCCTGAGCATCACCCAGGTGGGACACAAAAATGAAAAACAAAATGGTCAAAGGCAAGCCGTGAGGAACCCAGAGATAATGAATGCATTGTGTATCCTTCCCAAGGCCTGAAGTATAATGAATGATGCATTCAAGGTAAATTGAAATTAAGATTTTAGGGACTGCTGGGCGTTTGCCTTGCAGGGGATGACTGGATATGATCCCTTCCCCTCGCAGGCCCACCTGCAGTGATCCTGCCTGCGGAGCCAGAAGTAACTGCTGGGCATTTCGGGTTGTGCCTTACCCCCACCCCTACAAAAAAGTACTTGTTTTGTGTATTGAACAGAAAGCGCTATGTCAGGGGGATCAGGTTTATGAATGACAGATGTGAACGATTTCAGTGATCCCTGTGATCAAGGCTTTCTCTGCCTGTAGATGGTTTTTCTGGGCTCACCCCCAGTATCACATGGTCTCCTGGTACCACAGGGAGTAATCAGCTACCTGGGCAGCACTGGGAGCCTTAGGATTTGCATCTTTTGGGAATGAGACACAGTCAGCAGTGCTCAGGGCTAATTTATTCCTGCCTTTGCACTCAGGAGTCACTCCTCTGGGGCCAGGGTTGAGGTCTTCTAACGTCCTAACGTCCAGCACCCCCTGATGGTTTGGAGTGAATTGATGTAGACATGCAGGCAGATAGAGAAGGTTCCCCTCCCAAGGAAAAGGCAGTAAATTTCCTGGGAATAGCTCTGAAGTTGTGAAAGCCAACCTTGCAGAAAACAGGAACTAAGGCCTGATCAGGCCCTCACCTATGGCCAGCAACAGACCCAGAGAAGCTCCTGCAGAAACAAAAGGCCAGGAAAGGAATTTCAAAGAAAATCATCACCACTCCCAACCTGCCTAGGCAACCTCCTTAGCAACGGGACTTTGACCTAGGTAAAAGCCTAGATTGGATTCCCTTCTGTATGAGGGAGACTGCTCATTGGCTTTCCCAGACATTTGCGGGAGCAGGGCAATTGGGGGGTCCCCGAGTGTGGGAACCAAAGTCGGACTCCAGGAGGATGTGGGACCCCCCACCACTGCTTCCGGCCCCCTCCCCCAAATTATATAGTCAGATCAGGAGGTGTGGAGCAGTTGGGGTGGGGTGGGGGTTGGGGGATGACCCCAGACATCAATGGTGCTATTTTATTTTCGAGGGGTCCGTGTGCCAAGAGGAGCCACCTCTGGTGGATTCAACTCTCTTACCCCCGCAAAGAGCTGGAGGGGATGAGAGAGGCCAGCATGTTCTGGCCCTGCCTGAGTCTGACTGGGCCTTGGGTCAGAGAATGAACTGGGGATCTGTGTCCGGGTGTCCCTGCTGCCTGGGTCTCGTCCCACTCACTCTATGTGTGGAGGCACACCCAGTGGGCAGTGCTCCAGAGCCAGCTACCCGGGAGCGAAGAGGGTGACACAGGAGAGGCTTGCCTTCCCGCAGTACGATGTGTCCAACCAACTCAGTTCTAAAGGTCTCCAGACCCCACGTCCACATATCACAGCACCCCATATGGCTGAGGGTGCCATCTTCTGTCCGAGTTTTGAGGATCCTGTACACCTGAGAATTCCCATGTCTTCTGTTCTCTGTGGAGGAGGGTGGCAGAGGCCAGATTCAGCTCCAGCATCTCCAGATGTCTGGGGTGAAGGTAACAGCCATCAGAGGAACTAGGGTGTGTTAAGAAGAATTTTAATTAACACAGGAATAATGAGCGTAAGACTGTGCAATCTCCTTCCCTGGAAAATCTAAATACATCACTTCTTCCAAGGATTTTTTTCTTTTGCTTTTTGGCTAATACCCAGCAATGCTCATGTGTTACTCCAGGCTCTACACTCAGAAATTACTCCTGGTGGTACTTGGGGGACCATATGGGATGCCAGAGATTGGACACGGGTTGGCTGTTTGCAAGGCAAACATCCTACGAGCTATACTATAGCTCTGGTTCCGAGGGTTTTTTTGGGGGGAAGGGGCTGTTTTCTTGTGTGCCCACAGGGTTCTGGGAAACATTGAGTACCTGGGATTGAACATGGTCGATTACAAGCAGGGTGAGATTATTTTGTCGTTCTTTTGTTCACTTTGAACAAGAAAAGTTATGAGCCCTCTTTGCCCTGTCTGTGACCCAGCTCTTTGGAAAGTTCTCCAGTTATAGTCAATCCCACATGCCATCACCCCACTTTCTGAGGATGCCCCAACCGTCTTCTACAAAGAAAAGTGGTCAGGGATATAGCAAGATACAGCTCAGAACCCACGAAGTTAGGGTGCTGGAATCTATCATCACGGGACTGAGGTTGTTTTGGTTTTATTTGGTTTGTTCATGGTTTGGGTGCCCAACACCAGCAATGTGCAGAGGTTCTCCTGACGCCACATTCAGGAATCACTCCGGTATGATGGTGGGGCTGTATGGAGAGCCAAAGAGAGAACCAGGGACCTGCGACTGGAAGCCAAGAGCACCAACTGCTCTGCTCCCACTGAAGCGACCCAAGCAGCTTACCTGATTAATGGACCCTATACCTAACACTGAAGCAAAAAAAGGGCTGGAAATCTTAAGCGTAGGAAATGTCGGCCCGCAGCAGTTCCGGGAAATGCCACAAAGTGGCGCTGTGGGCGTTTCCCTGCCTCCCCAGGCCTGTTTCTCTTAAGAATTTCCCACCCTTGGGTTTGCTTCAGGAATAAGTATGGTATAATTAAGGATCAAGCAATCCGCTTCCACATGTGCTGCGGTACAAGAACCCACGAGTGCTTTCTTTCATTAGAGTAACCTGGGTTCTATTCCAGCCTTCAGATCTTGTGGCGTACATAACTGAATCTTCTCGGGGGTCGAGTGGGTTTTTCCCACTCTGTCTCTGGACCACGAGTGGTGCAGAACATTGAACCTGACGTGGAAATAGCAAGGCAAAGTCATTTATTTTTATTTTTTGTTCTCTTCACTCTGAGCTAGAAACCTTCTGAAGCCACTTTGCTTATGTCTGTGACCAAGCCATTGAGAAATATTTCCTGCTATGGGCAACCCACACCCTGGCACCCCACATTCTGAGGGAGCCCAAACCTCTTCTACAAGGAAGAGGCAGCATGGATACAGCAAGATAGAGCTCAGAAACCCCCGCATTGGGGTGAGGGAATCCTCCAATAAGGGACTGGGGCTGTTTGGGTTTTATTTGGTTTGTTCATGGTTTGGGGGACACAAATCCAGCAACGGCAGAGGTTCTCCTGATGTTGCATTTAGGAATCACTCTGGCATGATGGTGAAGCTGTATGGGGAGCCAGAAAAATAACCGGAGCCTGTGACTGCAAGCCAAGAGCACTAACCACTCTGCTCCCGCTGCAGGGACCCAAGTGGCTTGCTTGATCCTTAATGACCCTAGGCCTAACATTGTAGCAAAGAAAAGGGCTGGAAATCTAAAGTGTGGGAAAGGTGGGCCACGGCAGTTCTGGCGATACACGACGAGATGGCGCTGTGGACGTTTCAGTCCCTCTCTGGGATCATTTCTCTTTTTTTTTTTTTTTTCATTTTTATTAGTGAATCACGATTAGGTACAGTTGTAGACTTACATATTTTTGTGCTTGGTTTTCAGTTATACAATTATTAAGTACCCATCCCTCCACCAGTGCCCATTCTCCACCACCACCAATCCCAGTTAGTCTCTCCCATTCCCATCCCCCCCATCCCACCCTGCCTCTGTGGCAGGTCATTCCCTTTTGTTCTCTCTCTCCTTTTGGGTGCTGTGGTTTGCAAAAGAGGCATTGAGTAATCATGTTCAGTCTATAGTTTTAACTTTCAGCATGCATCTCCCATCCTGGGAGGATCCTCCCAGCACCCTTTATTTGGTGCTCCTTCTCTATCTGACCTGCCTTTTTCCCTAGCATGTGCAGCTGGCCTCCATGCCATGGAGTAAACCTCCTGGCACTTGTCTCGGCTATTCTTGGGTGTTAGTCTGAAAGAAAGGGGCAGACATAGAAAGATCACTTTCATCTGGGGAACATAAAGTAACAAAACGTGCTCATTTCTCTAAGAATTTTTCCACCCTTGGGTTTGCTTCAGTCTTCAGTATGGGGTAATAAAGGATCAAGCAAGCCTCTTCCACAGGTGCAGCAGTAGGAAGGAAAGCCTGAGGTTGCTTGTCTTTCACTTGAGTAATCTGGGCTCAATTCCAGCCTTCAGATCTTTGTGGAGTGGATAGCTGAATCGCCTTGGGGGTCGAGTGGGTTGCCCTAGCTTTGTCTCTGAACCTCAAGGGGGCAGTGGATTGAACTGAATCTTTAACGAACAAGGTAAGGTTATTTTCTTACATTTATTGTTCTTTTCTCTGTGTACAAAAAAAGTTCTGAACGCACTTTGTGATGCCTGCGACCGAGCCCTTTGGATGTTTTCTGTCATGGGCAACCCACACCACATCACCGCACATTATGAGGGGACACGAACCCTCTTTTACACCGACGTGGGGAATGGAAGGATATACAGTTCTGACACCCTCAAGTTGGGGTGAGGGAATTCGCCATCAAGGAACTGAAGCTCTGTGTTTTACTTTTCTTTCTTGTTTGTTCCTTTATTGTTGTGGTCACACCCGGATATGCTCAGGGCCTTCTCCTGGCTCTGCACTCAGGAAACACTATGGACATAATTGAAAAACCACATGGGAAGCCTATGAATATACCCGGGTCCTATGGATGCAAGGCAAAAAGCCCTATCCGCTCTGCTCCTATTGTAACAGCCCAAGCTGCGTGCTGTATCCTTAATGATCCCATTAAAGCAAAGAGAATGGCTGAAAATGAGATGGAGCTGTGAGCTTTTCAGTCCTTCTACAGGCCTATTTCTCTAAGAATTTTCCACCCTTATGTTTGTTTCTGTGTTAAGTATGGGGTAATTAAAGATCAAGCACAGGGTTTCAAAGGGGCAGTGGTAGGAGAGCCTTGAGGGTGCGAGTCTCTGACATGGGTGACCAGCATTCGACTCCCGCCTTCAGATATTTTGAGATACATGGCTGAATCACCTCGGGTCTTGAGTGGGCTGCTCCATCTTTTCCTCTGGACCACGAGGGGTTCAGAGGATTGAACCTGACGTGGACAGAGCAAGGCAAATCTGCAAGGCTGGAGCGATAGCACAGCGGGTAGAGCGTTTGCCTTGCATGTGGCCGACATGGCCACCTGGGTTCGATTCCTCCACCCTCTCGGCAAGCTAACAAGAGTATCTTGCCCATACGGCAAAGCCTGGCAAGCTACCAGTGATGTTTTCGATATGCCAAACACAGTAACAAGTCTCACAATGCTACTGGGCCACCCTTGAGCAAATCGATGAACAATGGGAGGACAGTGACTGTGACACTCTGAGCTAAAAAACATCTGAAGTCACGTTGTTATGTCTGTGACCAAACCATTTAGAAATATTTCCTGCTATGGGCAACCCACACCGCATCACCCCATGTTCTGTGGGCACCCAACCCTCTACTACAAGGAAGAGGCAGCATGTATACAGCAAGATACAGCTCAGAAACCCCTTGTTGGGGTGAGGGAATCCTCCAATTAGGGACTGAGGCTGTTTTGGTTTTATTTGGTTTGTTCATGGTTTGGAGGCCACAAATCCAGCAACATGCAGAGGTTCTTCTGGCTCTGCACTCAGGAAGCTTTCCAGCATGATGGTGGGGCTGTATGGAGGGCCAAAGTATGCGAGTGCTTTCTTTCACTTGGGTAACCTGGGTTCGATTCCAGCATTAATATCTTGAGGAGTACATAATTGGACTCACTATAAACAGTGCTCCTCTCCCACAGTCCAGGGGCTTCTCACTTGGGGCATTCTGGGACCATGGACTGAGCAGAACAGTCTTCGAGTAACTTTTCCCAGGGGAGCGCTTCTTTGCAGCATGGGCACTCACTTCCTTCTGGTTGCCCAGAGAAGACATCCCACCTGTCTTGGCATCCTCATGGGGCTGAGGACATAATTGCTCACTCGAGATTTTGTCACAGTGTGCATGATCAGAAAAATTCCACCTGGAATGGCTGCTACCCTGAAAAACAGTAAGGAAGGATTCCAATTACTGTGCTGTGCCTAAGATTGTCCTTGCCCAGATAATTCTAGACCTGCAGGTTGGTTTCTATCATTTACCCTACTCAATTGCAATTCTGACATGTGGATGAATTTTCCAGGCAACAACCTAACATTTCAGCAAGATGCACAAGCAAAATAGACCAACGTCAGGTCACATAGTGCAGGGGGGCCCCGCCAAACCACTCTCCGGCCCATGGAGGTGGCCCTAGGATCCGTAGGTGCAGGGAAAGACTGACCGAATGAACACAAGACACAAGAGACAGAATGGAGCTTAGAAACAAAGAGAAAAAGGGACAGACTTTATTGAGGGTGATGGGGGTATATATTAGTGAGGCAGCTACACAAAGGGTCATGCTCAAAATGTGGTTAGGAAAGTTACAGCGTCTATAAGTTTAACCTACCATGCATTACAAAGCTTATACTAAGTTAATCATTGTCAGTTACAGCCATGACAATTGTTTTCTTGGGATAATCATACATAGGACAGGCTTTACCTGCCAAAGGTCACGTAGGTGAGGATTACCATACCACAGGCTTTACCTGCTGAGGGTCACGTAGGTCAGGATAGCCGTACCTAGCACAGGCACGTAGGCTCTTGGTCAGTTAAAGGGCCACCTACCCACATCTCCCCCTTCCTTTTTTTATAAAAAATGCCAGCTAGGGGGAGCATTGACTGGGCCCCTCCAGGATATCAATAAAATCTTTGTTTTGTGGAGGGGAAGAAAGTAGACAGAGCCCGTTTTCCCCTGCCCACCGTACTAGCGGAGGGGAGCCGTGGAAAAAGGCCAGTGTTAGGCAGATGAAACCTCCATGCAGGCCCAGTGTACTCCACAGGGAGTCGGAATCAGCCATGAGGCCTCCCTTGCAGTGCTTTGCCTAGCGGCTGAACAAAATGGAATAGGGTAAAGTCCGACTCCTCCATACCCAGATTGTCAGATCAGAGAGGGGCAGGGGAGCTGGCCATGAACAACTCAAGGTTGGGTCCAACTAAATACGACCTGCGAGCCGTCTTCTGTAGCAGCAGAATTTGTGGCCGCATGGTCTAGGGGAGCATCTTCCATTGCCAGGCGGTGATAATGCACCTGTATAGGTGCTGCCGCCAGTGAGGCAACCTGCTGTTTGATAAAGCTGATTAGATGGTTAAACACGCAAGGGCCAATAGTAGCAATTAACAAGAGTGAAGTAAGGGGGCCCAAGAAGGGGAGTAGGTATGGGAGAAGAGTGTGAAAGCCCCAGGTAGAGGTAGAGGACTCTCGTTGGCGTTGTCTGAGCTCTAAACCCTCGCGGAGTTCCCGCATGGTATCCCGAATGACTCCACTATGATTGACATAGAAACAGCATTCCTCCCCCAGTGCGGAACAGAGTCCACCCTCTTTCAAAAAGAGAAGGTCAAGTCCTCTCCGATTCTGCAGGGCAACTTCAGACAACAAATTGAGGGATTCTTCCAAATGGGTGATCGAGCCTTCCAAGCAGCTGATGTCTGCCTCGACAGCAGCATGAAGGGAGGCTAGTGCAGAGTGTTGAGTCACCAGGGACGCGATGCCCATCCCTGCGCCCGCAAGGGTCAGGGTCAGGAGGGTAGCGACAGTGATGACTGTGAACGGGTCGCGACGATTACGATGGAGGTCAGTCCTATTGTCCCAAGCGTCCAAAAAGGAATTGGCCGGATGGTAGAGAGCTCGGGGCAGAACAACAACGGAGACACAGAAGTCCTGGGCGGGACGAAAGACGGATCCGGCCAGATGTGGGGTAAGTCCCGCCCAAACGCACAGCCACCAGGATCCAGATGAAGGGAGAACCCACTGGTCTAACTGGGGAAAAGGATCAGGGATGTGGGTGGTGCATAGTTTGGAAGCGTCAAGGGAAGGAGGTGCGGCACCAACACAAAATCCATGGCCTGATACATCCAGGAGGGAAAGGTTCGAGAGGACAGAGGCCCACTCATGGGAGGTATGGAATAAGGCAAGGGGCTGCCTAAGAGGTCAAAAAATGGGGGGGACGGTTGCAAGCACAGCCAGCAGCTGCATGTAAGGTTTGGGGAGGTGCGGTTGAGGGAGTCAAAAGAGGCCATGACTAAGCCATGAAGAGAGTCACTCGGGTGTGGCTCGAGACCTGGGGAAGGGACCCGGTCTGTGGGGACTACTGGGATGGGAGTACTGGGGGTGGTCGCGGGTGGAGCTGAGGGAGCCGGCTGGACAAGGTAGTGCCAGACGCGAAAGAAAAATCTGATGGCCTGACCTGTCAGAGTGCTGCCCGAAGTGCGGACCCCCCAACGGAGGCCATCTCCCTCCCAACGGGAGCTGGGGAGCAGTTTCCCCAAGGATGTGAACAATAGGAGGAACATGCGGCAAATGTCAGCCCCAGAGGGGGGAATACATCCCGCCGAGTCGGGGGCCGTGGCTTGGTGGCTGTAAATCAGGTAATCGAGGCGGGGGAGTAGAGAGAGACGAGGGAGGAAGGCCCGCTACGGAAGATTCACAGCCCAAATTCTTACCAAAAAAGTCAGGCAGACCCCCGCACTCAGGTCGATGAGGTTGTTCTGGACAAATGTAAATGGTAATTTCCTTCCACGAGTGGTCACAGAGGGACTTGGGCAAGGGCCGCCACTGTAAATTGGGGAAGGCATGCAAAGAACCATTGAGTATGGCATGGCAGTAATCGACCTCTAAGTCAGGGAACCAGGAAAGGGTTTGGGGAGCGCACTTGCAGAAAACACGAGTGGCATTCTTCACAGCGCGTTGTCTCTCATTTGTCATCGGGTCGATGAATACTTTCCAGCAGATGGATATAGGCTGGTGTGCCTCACTGTTTGACGGTCAGCACCGGACTGGGTGGAGTGTCATGAACAGCATCAGCAGGATTTCCAGGGACATCTGTGGGGAAAATAGAGGTGTTCTCAGGGTCAGGCGAGGTTCCGGAATTTGTTACATGATTTATAGGTCAGACAAGGTGGTCAGGAAGCCAGCGAGCTGCTCCTTCACGGGTATCAAAAATGCAAGCATGTCCTCTGCCCCAGATCAGGACCGGGTCCGGGCCATGCCACTGAGCCGTGAGTGGATCCTTCCATTTAGGCATTGCATAGGAGGTTTTCGAGTCAGAGTGCCAGAAACGATCTGCAGCACTGCGGCCATCCTTATCCAGGCTCAAAAAATTGAGCACAAACTGCACATGGGACAGCAGTGTCTTAGGAGAGTTAGAGGCACCATATAGGTTTCTATCCTTCACCAATTTGGAGGTATACATTTTAAGGGTAGAGTGGGCTCTTTCCACGATACCCTGGCCTTGTGGATTGTAGGGAATTCCGGTAGTATGCTGTATTTGGAATTGTTTGAAAAAGTTCTGAAATTTTTTTTCCAGTATAGCCTGGCCATTGTCCGTTTTAATGCGCTGAGGCTTCCCCAGGATAGATAGGCAGTAAAGGATATGAGCGATAACATTCTTAGAGGCCTCGCCTGTCTGAGCAGATGCAAAGATATACCCGCTGAAGTTATCTATTACCACATGGACATATCTGAGCCGTCCAAAAGAGGAGACGTGGGTGACATCCATTTGCCAGAGTGCGTTAGGAACCAAGCCTCTGGGATTGACTCCCAGGTGGGGTGCAGGCAGAAAGGTGACACAAGACTGGCACTGCTTAATGATTTGTCGGGCCTGCTCTTGAGGAATTTTAAACATCATTCTTAAAGTATTAGCGTTAAGATGATGAAGTGCATGAGCCTTAGTGGCCTCGGATACGGGGTCTGGACTGGAAACAGAGGCTGCAATCAGCCGAGTAGCCCGATCAGCCCTGTCATTGCCTTCAGATAGTGGGCCAGGGAGCCCAGAGTGGGCTCTCAGATGGCCTATGAAAAAGGGGAGACGGCAGGAGCGGATGCACTGTTGAATCTGTAAGAACAAACTGGTCACCTGAGAGGATTCCTTAATATAGCTGACAGTTTCAAGGAGCAGAACGGAAAAGGCTACATAGGCACTATCTGTGTATAGATTAAATGCTGTCTGAGGGAAGTCCTGAAAAACTTTATAGACGGCCGACAGCTCCACCAACTGGGCGGACGTATAGTCTGTGCGAGAGAAGACAACCTTCTCTTGGTGCACGTATGCTGCCATCCCACTAGAAGATCCATCAGTGAAGATAGTGGGAGCCCCGGGGATGGGGTTATTTCTAGTGACAGTGGGGAATATCCATCTGTGTATCTTGCAAAATTGAACCAGTCTGTCTGGAGGGTAATGATTATCTATGAGTCCCTCAAAAGAGACACAGGCTATGGGCCAGTCATCGGAATTCTGGAGTAGCCAGTTTACCTGGTCTCGGTCGTAGGGCTGAATGATGGTGGTTGGCTCTAAGCCAAAGTATTTTCTGCAATATTCCCTCCCTAGCCTGATTAATGAGGAAACAAGGAGGTAATAGGGAGTGAGGACACGTCTGGGGGTCGAGGGTAGAGACAACCAGGAAACGGGATGGGTCTGCCAAACAAGACCTGTAGGGGAGTGTGGGGTCTCAAAAATTATCAGAGAAAACGGGACCTCATAGTTCAGGGCAACGATAAACTGTTCATCAATGGCACGCTCTACAAGGGCAAGGGTGCGTCGGGCGTCATCTGTAAGTGTACGGGGGGAACTAGAATCGGGATCGCCCCGAAGGGTGTCAAATAGAGGCTTAAGGTCATCTTGTGTCAGCTTAAGGCAGGGTCGGAGCCAGTTAATATTGCCTAATAGCTGCTGAAAGTCATTTAAAGTCCTCAATGTGGAAGTCATGAGCTGAGCCTTCTGGACTCTGATTCTAGATCGGTCGATCTGAAAGCCTAAGAAGGAGTAGGGGTCACTCATCTGAATTTTGTCTTGAGCTATGGAAAACCCTGCGTGATTTAGGGTGTCAATCATATGATAGCAGCAAGCATAACTTCATCTGGGTGCGGGCCAGCAAGCAGGATAACATCCATATAATGGACGATGTAAAGATCCGGCCATTGTTCCCTGACCGGGGCCAGAACACTCGCAACAAACTTCTGACACAAAGTGGGGCTGTTGGCCATTCCCTGAGGTAGCACCTTCCACTGAAACCGCTTCATCGGGCCTCTGAAATTTGTGACGGGAACACTGAAGGAAAATCGGGGGTGATCAGCAGGGTGGAGGGGGATGGAGAAAAAACAGTCTTTTAGGTCAATAACAATCTTGTGCCATAGGGCGGGGATGACTACGGGCAATGGTAAGCCAGGTTGTAATGCTCCAAAGACCACCATGGTCTTGTTTATTGCCCTCAGATCCTGGAGCAGATGCCACTTCCCCGATTTCTTCTTGATCACAAAAATGGGTGTATTCCAGGGGGAATTGGTCAGTTCTATGTGTCCAACAGCGAGCTGCTCCTGCACTAGCGCCTCCGCTGCGGCCAGTTTTTCTGAGGACAGGGTCCATTGATCTACCCACACAGCGTCATCTGATTGCCAGATAATCTTATCAGTGTGGGGTACAGGCAAGTCAACGGCCATTATGGTAAATTTCCCAGTACTTGTCGTCCTACAGAGGGGGAAGGCATCATGGGTTCAGTGAGGCCCTGGGAGTGCCTTCCCAGACCTTGACTAGGAAGATAGCCCTGCTGAAGTAAAAGATCTAGGCCTTTGGTATCTACTAGGATCGGGTCCATTTGGGACAAGACATCACTCCCCCACAGATTAACAGGCAGGTCGGGGAGGACATAGGGGCGGACGTGGCCTTCCTCTCCTTTGGGAGTCCGCCACTTGAGTTCAGCTGAACTTAATATTGGGTTTTTTGAATGGCCAATCCCCTGCAGGTGTGTTAAAGAGGGGGAGAGTGGCCATTCGGGCGGCCAGTCCCTAGTAGTAATGATGGTAGTATCAGCTCCAGTATCTATAAGGCCGGTAAAGGGCCTGCCTAAGATGGTGAGGGTCAGGAGTGGCTTACACTCCTTTATAGCCTGAGCCAAATGCACCCCCAGTGGCACGGGGCCGGTGGCACCAGGAGCAAGGCCAGGCGGGATGAGGAGCAATTTATCAATGTGGGTACCCAGATCTATACTTAGGAAGGAAGACATAGTCATGGCCATAAGGCTAAGCTGGCCAGTGAGAGTATTATCTATAGTGCCGGGAAGGACCTGGAATTCTTCCAGTATAAGATCCCCCCTCCCGATAATGAGGTCAACCATTCCGGCAGACAGAGGCCCCTGGAAATTAACTAGGAATGGGCTGAGGTCCCTGTGCCTGGGTTAAGATTGTGGGGGAGGTGGTACGGAGGTCCAATTTGGAGCTTCCTGGGATGGCACACAGGAGGGAATCGAAGCCAGATGGGGAACAAGGGCCAGAGGTGGAAGAGTTTGGGGAGGAAGAAAGGGGGTACCCCAGCTGCCTGCTGCATTACGGGGCCCTGGGGCCGGCCCCGCGACAAGTTTCCCGGGCGAGAGGTAACTCCAACCTGGCAGTCTGATGCCCAATGCTACCCGTCCTTACACTTGGGGCATAATGTATGGGGCATGCGCGCCCTCTCCCGCTCTGGGCAGTGGCGCCAGAAATGACCAGGCTTGTTGCAGCCAAAGCAGAATCTAGGGTCAATTGGAGCGGTCATGGGAGTATGGGTTAGAACTTTAAAGGACGCCCCAATGTCCAGTCCAATTTTGTGAGAGACGGGGTCTACATCGGCGCACAGGCGGAGGTAGTCAGAGAGGGTCTTGCCTCCTTTATGAGGACAAAGGACGTCCTGGCAGACAGAATTAGCATTTTCATAGGCTAGGTGGCAAATAAAGTCATTATCAGTGTCTCCTCCCCCCAGGATGCTCTCAGCAGCCTCCAGCAGGTGGCCAACAAAGTCATTGTAGGGCTCGTTAGGGCCCTGGTGGACTTTGGAAAGAGAGGTGACAACGGAACTGTTGGTTGGGAGACCCTTCCAAGCCTTCAAGGCTGCCGCCTGAATCTGTGTGAGAAGGCCAGGAGGGAACTGAGCCTGAACCTCGTTAGCGGAGAAGGAATCATTACCCAGGAATTTGCTCAGTACTCAGGGGGAGGAGGACCCTCCCGCAGCGAGATTCCGCCGGGCCATATCCTGACAGCGATCATGATAATCCACCTTCCAGAGCAGATAGTCTCCTAGGCTTAAAACGGCACGGGTCAGGGAAAACCAATCATTAGGGGTGAGCCAGCTCTCGCTAAGGGATTCTAAAAGGCTCAGGGTAAAGGGGGCAGTTGGACCTCCTTTGGACCAAAGGAGGGAACAGCATCCTTAATGTCTTTAATATCACTAAACTTCAGTCTTTCATAGCGCTGTCGTCCATGGGCTCCCACGTGGGTCTCCCCTGGCTCTGAGTCCCTTGCATCCCTGCCTGGATTAGGAGCCTCCTCGATGCCCTCATGGTCATCTGGGAAGTCTGCCTCTTGGGATGCTCCCTCCCTTTCCTCCTCTGAGGGGGCTTGAGGTGAGAGGCATCTACCAGACCGGAGAGCAGGAAAGATCTGAGGGGCTTGCAGCCGAGCTTTAAGCGGCGGGCTTAGTGAGTCAGGTGGGGTATTTGGAGATAGATCAAGCTGCCTCATCTGCCCCAGGAGGTCCAGGAATTCCTGCTTTTGTTGTATAAAGGAGCGGAGCATTTGAGTATCCTGCGCCAAGCGGTGGGTAACAAGGCGAAGATCAGGACCCACAAGGGGTGGAGAAAGACAATCGCTCGCCCCGAAAGAGACCTCGGGATTGTACGGAGGGGGGCAGCGAGGGTGGGCGAGGGGGCCATTGGGGACCTCTCAGGTGCACGAAAGCATGTGGCTGCATCCCCAAGGTCAGCAACATTCTCAGGGGGATGAGCATCAGAGTCCACAGAATGCGGAGGGGAGTGCTTGGGGAGGGGATCCCTGATGACTGGATATAAGCGTGGCATCGAACATTCAGGGGGATCGTACTGAGAGCCTGCAGGAGGTTTCTCAGGTGGCTCCTCAGTGGGCATATGGATTGACACAGAGGGACATGGGGACCGACAAGGTTCCTCTGTCTCTGCGGTGGGGGTGGGGAGAACAGAAGGCGGACAGGAAGGCGTGCGGGAGTGAGGGTTAGAAGGGCCATAATCTTTAAGGTCTCAGAGTCTTGAATTATCTGGTGGGCATCTGACTGATCATGTCGGACTCGAAGGACCTCATTAATGAGATTCCAATAAGAGAAAGTCGGAACGGGGATTCTCTTGGGGCCAAACGTCCTGTAATAGTCTTTAAGACAGTCTCCTACACAGCCCCAACATTTCTCATCGATGGTCCCTCCTTGAGGAACCAGGGACAGATCTTCTCAATAAGAAGAAAGAAATCTACGAGATCCTTTTTCTTGACCCGGATACCCCGGTGCTTAAGGGATGTCTTTAAACCATGAATAAACAATTCCTTCTTGCTTAAACTCTGACCCATTGTCAGAGGTCAGGAGAAACAGCGTTCAAAGATACAGATACACACGAATATACAGATTACGAAACAGAAAATGAGAAATATAGGAAGAAGAGAGGGAGTAAGACAGATGAAAGGAATAGAAGGCAGACAAGATATAAAGATTGACGAGACAGGAGATGGGTCACTGGAAGGCTGTACCCCCGCGTGAATACCTGGGAAAAACAGACGCGAGACACGGGGGAGGCCCAACAAAGGGGCCCACTCAGGTGCTTGTCTGGCTGGTGGGAAACTTAGCCGTAGTGGATCAGCCAAAGGTGACTTGCGGTCAACGTCTAAGTCAGCACCACCATAGACCATATGTTTCCTGTGGAACCGCAGGCAGCCCAACCGGATTCCGTAGCCTTTTCGGGGATCTTAGGGGTGCCCAGCCGTGGAACAACAGACTCGAATCAGAGGCGAGGATGCCCCTGACTGCTCATTCACTCACACACACATTCCACAAAGGACACGACAAAGGGGCATGGGAGGGCCTTATCCAACCCAGTGACCGTCTCATATACCTCATATGAGACTGAACACTTAATTCTCCCCTGTTGCGGCCCCGTCGACCTCTATAATGAGGCAGGGGCTAGTACCCACTCAGCCTCAAACGAGATGGGGATCTACCCACTCGGCCTTGAACGAGACGGGGATTTTTGATTAGGCGTGCACTTACCTTTCCGTGCGTCTCGGTGGCCACCGCTTCCTGAAGGGGAGTTCGGCAGTCATCTCCCAGACACCACCCCGTGTGGGCGCCAGTTGCGGGGGGCCCCGCTAGACCACTCTCCGGCCCACAGAGGTGGCCCTAGGATCCGTAGGTGCAAGGAAAGACTGACCGAATGAACACAAGACACGAGAGAAAAAATGGAGCTTAGAAACAAAGAGAAAAAGGGACAGGCTTTATTGAGGGTGATGGGGGTATATATTAATGAGGCAGCTACACAAAGGGTCGTGCTCAAAATGTGATTAGGAAAGTTACAGCGTCTATAAGTTTAACCTACCATGCATTACAAAGCTTATACTAAGTTAATCATTGTCAGTTACAGCCATGACAATTGTTTTCTTGGGATAATCATGCATAGGACAGGCTTTAACTGCCAAAGGTCACGTAGGTGAGGATTACCAAACCACAGGCTTCACCTGCTGAGGGTAACGTAGGTCAGGATTACCATACCACAGGCTTTACCTGCTGAGGGTCACGTAGGTCAGGATAGCCGTACCTAGCACAGGCACCTAGGCTCTTGGTCAGTTAAAGGGCCAGCTTCCCACAACATAGCTGTGTAAAAATTTTCCAACTGAAAAGAACAGACTCTGTAAGTGGAAATAACACCCTCTGCAGAAAAGTGAAGCCTCAGTTTAAAGTGAAAATTAAAAGGGGCCTGAGACTGGGTTTGGTTCTAGCTCAGTTTGGAGCCCGGGCTCACATGTGAAGGCAATGATGTATCCCTACACAGCCGAGATGGACCTTTGCAAACATCTCCCCTGAAGCAGATTCTTCTGCAGGATCATTGAGTTTTTTTGTTATCTTGTTATATTTACTTAGGTGGGGAGAGAGTCACACCAAGCATTGCTCAAGGATTCCTGCTGCTGGGGCACTGGGGGCCATGTGGTGTGCTGGAATGGAACCATAGTTTTCTTCCTGGTGCCAAGCAAATGTCCTTCCTAATGCAAAACCACTAGTGCTGAACCATTGAGTTCTTTTCAACACACTTGTCCTTGCTGTCTATCAAATGTAAAGTCACAGTATTTCCCCTGTAATAAAAATAATTTTGGGGGAGTCGGTGCCATAGTACAGGGGTAGGCATTTGCCTTGCACACAGTCAGCCCAGCTACAATCCCAGGCATCCCATATGCTCCCCCAAGTACCCCTAGGAATAATTCCTAAGAGGAAATCTAGGAGTAACCCCTGAGCATCAAT
The DNA here is from genome assembly GCF_029834395.1 of Sorex fumeus. Classification (NCBI taxonomy): domain Eukaryota; kingdom Metazoa; phylum Chordata; class Mammalia; order Eulipotyphla; family Soricidae; genus Sorex; species Sorex fumeus. The sequence continues at coordinate 160,905 of NW_026606225.1, read as the reverse complement.
GGATGTAACTCAAAAAGCAAAAATTTAATAATTTTTTTAGGTTTTATAATTTTAGTATATGTGCTGCCAAACGGTTGGAAGATACCATGTTGAGTGAAGTTAGCCATAAAAAGAAACAAAAACAGGATGATGTCACTCATCTGTGGAATACACAACACTGGATGTAGAAATTTACTCTAAAGGGGCTACTTAAATCATCCCTGACTCCAGTGTTTAGAGAGAAGCCGGTCAAAGAAGGAAAGAAATCTGGGGGCAGAAGAGAACCAGAATTTTACAGGGATCAGGGATTCATTTATGCCAGTGACATGAGTGAGGGGTGTAGCCATTTACCCAAAAATACAGATGCAACAGAACTGAAAACAAGAGATCTAAGCCGCAATCACTGAAACTTAGTCATGTGGTTGTCCAGAACAGGCGGGAGTGGAGTTGGGACTGGGGTGGGTATGGAATATGGGAACACGGGTGGAGGGAAGCTGACGTGGGTGCAGGGATTGGTGTTGAATTATTGTATGCCTAAGTACAACTACGAATAACTTTGAAAATCCTGGCACTTAAAAAAAAGCAATACAATAAAATAAATTTCCAGATTTCAGCACCCGCTGAAGTTAAAGACACTCTAGTCCCAGCATTAGGCTCTGAATTTTTTTTTTTTTTTTGCTTTTTGGGTCACACCCGGCAATACACAGGGATTACTCCTGGCTCATGCAATCAGGAATTACCCCGGAGGTGCCTGGGGGACCATATGTGATGCTGGGAATCGAACCCAAGTCGGCCGCGTGCAAGGAAAATGCCCTACCTGCTGTGCTATCACTCCAGCCCCAGGTTCTGATATTTTTCCTGTGGTGCTGAGACCATAGATGTGGTTGGGGGATGTAGCTGGACCACCTTTCAAGTCACATGCTTGGTTCACAAAGTATCCCCAATGGCATAATATTTAGTTTCAACAAGAGAATCTTACCAGCACACGTGTATGCAATATCCATGTTCCCAAATCAAATTGCTGCAATGCCACATCCAGAACCTGTGATTTGAATTCTCAAATCAAAAACAATACACAAGAATTAGTCCCATGTTGAATGCAACACCCCTGAATGGCTGAGCAGGTGAAAGACATCTCCATGATTCTCACAGTTCAAACAAGTGTATAGAAAGGAAAACTCTGCTGGAAGTGTCTCTGGGAGGAGCACGGCAATCCCCGAAAAAACGTTTTGGGTTTTGTTTTTGATCAGACCCAGTGATCCTCAGGATACCATCGGGGATGCCAAACATCGAAGGGAGGCGGTGTCTGTAAGGCAAACCCCCTCTCTGATGCACTGCCATTCTGGTTCCAATTAGCTTCACTATAGGCTCACACTCACAGTTTCACATGCACGCAATAAAACATTTTTGGTTGGTCAAGAGTACAGCAGGTAGCCTTGCATGAGGCTGACAGGGGTTGATCCCTGAACACCGCTGAAAGCAACTTCTGAGAACTACCAGGAATAACTGCTGGGAATCCCCAGGCCATGAAACCAAAGAAAACTACATTTCTTTCTATACTCAAAGCACCATGGCATGATCCAAAGGCAAAGATAAGCATGGTGTCTGATTGAAAGAGCGGGGTCCAGTGCTCCAGAAAGGGTACCCGACCCTGTAGGTGTACAGTCAGGCTGGTTATACAGCCAGGGGAACAAGGACCTTGAAACTCATAAACTATTCCACATACCTGACAGATGAGGAAGAATAACAACAAAGTCAAGAAATCAAAGCGTAGGATTGTTTGGTAACAGACAGCTCAGGGGAGTGTAGGGCAGCATGAGCACAGCACAGACACCTGATCCAGGAGCCCAAGGATCTCGGGGTCAGCAGCATGTTTCACATGCTCTCAAGGCACCCACACAGTGCCCAGGGCCTCAGCCAGGGTCCTCAGACACTCAGTGGGACACACACCTCTCCTCCCGGCTTTAGGGCTCCTCTTCCAACCAGGAGACTAACACTGGCTTCACCCCAAAGAGCCCTGTCCCCACAGAGATGGAAGCATGGATTAGCCACAAGGAAAAGACGACAAGTAATCCTCATGTGCCCCTGGTCTAACCGGCCATATTACTGAAAAGGCATGATCATAATATCCACTTTCAATATGCCAGAGATTGGTGGGGAGTGAGACATAAGATAAGGTTTCAATTTAATAGTTAAATAATGGGGCCACAGATAATACCACTAACACTCTAGGCTTGGCCAGGCATATGGCTGACTTAAGTGTCATCCCAGCACTGTATGTAGTTTTGTTTTGGGGTTACACTTGGTGATGCTCAAGGGTTAATCCTGTATCCACACTCAGGAATCACTTCTGAGAGTATTGGCTCCATGGAAGGTCAGTGAGTGAACCCGGTTTTCTTCGAGTAAGGAAGAGCCCTCCGCACTTACACTCTCTCACCCCGGAACCAAATGGAGTTTCTGAGCCCCTCCCAGAGTGATCACTGAGTGCACAGTCAGGAGGAAATCCAAGCACCCAAGTGAGGACAAGGATGGCAAGACCTACAACTTTATTTTAAGCTAAAAACAAAGGGAAATAGAAGGCGGTGTAGGCAGATAGTACAGTAGGTGGGGCAAAGTACTTGCGCATATTCAAACCAAGTTTGTGCCCTACCAGCCAGCCATGATCCCTGAGTGCAGAGGCCAGGAGCAAACCCTGAGTCCGACTGGTTTGGTCCCAAACAAATTTTAAAATCCGTAGAAGAGTCCAATGGAGGCAGGGTGACAATGCACAGGATTGGGGAATATGCTTTGCATGTGGTACCCTCTGACTTGATTCCAGGCACCATCTGGTCTCCTGGGAACACTGGAAGTGACCCTAAGCACTGAACAGAATATCAGCTGAGGGGGTTAGGCACTAAGATATAAATGATCTTAGCGGACAGAGAGATGGCACAGCAGGGAGGGTGTGTGCCTTGCACACAGTCCAACTGGGTTTGATCCCATGTATCCCTTAAGGTCCCTGAGCACTGCCAAGAGTAATTCCTGAAGGCAGAGCCAGAGTAACCCCTAAACATCACTGATTGTGACCCAAAAGCCAAAAAGTAAATGAACGAAAATTTAAAAATTACAAGTAAAAGAACTAAACAAACTTGAGTCACACTTTTACAAATTATTATTCAAGTTAGAATCTTTGGGATTAGTGAGAAGATATTGAGCAGAGGGCGCTTACCTTGCCCTGGGCCGACACAGGAGGGAGCCCTGAGCAGAGATGGGTGTGGCCCACACTTCCCCTCTCAAATAAATAAAATGACATTTCAGATAATAAAATAGGGGCTGGAGAGACAGTACAGTGGGGACAGTGCTGCCTTGCTGTGGCTGATCTAAGTTCGAGTCCCCACGTCCCATATAGTCTCCAGAGCTCTTCCAGAAGTGATCCTTGAGTGCAGAAGCAGGAGTCACCCATGCGCATCACCAGGTGGGTCCCCAAACAAAGCAAACAAAGCAAAAAAATTAAGTTGGACTCATAGCAAATAAAGCAAGTGCTAAGGAGATACTCCAGAAGGTCGGGGCTCGCCTGTGCCCTACACACTCTTAGTGCTCTGAACCTGCATCCCATATGATTCCCTGAGCATCACCAGAAGGAACTCATGAGTGTACTATCAGCAGGAACCTCTGAACATCGCCAGGTGTGGCCCCAAAGAAAAACAAAGAAAAAATAAATGAAGTTGAAGGCCTGTCTAGGCGTGCACTCTGCAAACTCCTGACCAGATTGCAATCCACAGTACCCGAATTGTCCCCTGATCACTGCCAGGAGTGATCTTTTGGCACAGAACCCGAGAAAATGCTGGGTGTGGTCCCGGAACAATACCCAAAACAAAATAAAACATGAAAGTTAAGTGTGGTAATAGAAGTAAATTTACTTCGTATATTTTGGGGGTTGCACCCAGCAATGCACAAGGTTTAATCCTGGATCTGGGCAGAGGAAATACTCTTGGCTGTGTCTTGGGATCGTATTGGATGCCGTGGGTTGAACCTGGACTAGCAACAAAGAAAAAATGCCAGACTGATTATACTATTGTTCTGGCTGATAGTAATTCCATTTAGTAAAGGAAGAAAAAGCTCATAGGGTGCTTGAATACATTTAGCTGACCCGGGTTTGATACTGGGCATCCAATATGATTCTCCATGCCTACCAACAATGATTTCTGAGTATAGAATCAGTAAGAACCCCTCAATATCAATAGTGTGCCCCAGAAAGAAAGAAAGAAAATATGACAGAAAGAAAGAAAGAAAGAAAGAAAGAAAGAAAGAAAGAAAGAAAGAAGGAAGGAAGGAAGGAAGGAAGGAAAAAATGAAAGGAAGTAGAGAAACAGCTATCTGCATGGCTGTCACACCTACCAGTCAATCAGAATCACAGTCTGGCGCAGCCCCTAGGAGCCCACATGGGTTTCTCTGGGCATTGAAAGCAGGCCCAGCAGCTCTCATCGACAGCCCACAGGTGCTGGTGGGGTCTCCAGCATCACATCCCTGTAGAGCTTCCTCTGAGAGGCATCCAGGCACGGCCACTCTTCCATGGTGAATTTCATGGCCAAATTGGGGATGATCACCATGTCCTAAGCTGGTACACACAGGGGGTGTGAGTGAGGCCATCACACATCACACCCTATACTATGGGGCCTGAGGATGAGACACCCTAGTGCCCTAGAGGAGTACAGGGCCTCCTCCTCTCTTCACTCCCATAGGGAGGAACCAGCCTCCACTGCATTTCAGGATGATGGGTGACAGGTCCTGGAAATCACTTGAGAGAAGCCAGATCTGCTACAATGACACTATACTACAAGGTTCCTGCAGGTACTAGACTAACACAGGGCCACCCCAGGGACAAAGCCAATGAATACTGCTCTGGTGAGCACTGCAGAATGTAACGCCCAAGTACATAACCAGCAGCACTAAACATAGAAGATACATTGAGTTGGACCAAACACCAGACGACCCTCCATGTCACACTTCCACATGCCCTTTTCTAGGTATGAGAAGGGGACAGTCAATGTACAGTGGCAAACTCAAAGCTCTGTGTGGACATATGTGCCTGTAGGACCCTGAAGTCACGGTTCAGGGCTGCCTCTAATCCCTGTTCAAGAGGCAAAAATGTCTTGATCTTTAACACCTCTACCAGATACAACATACTTTGCTTGTCTCCCAGGTACGGGCGCAAGCTCAGAACTGCATGCACAGCAGCATGTGAACGTGACACTGTGACTGAGCAGGCGAAGCCCTCCAGAGCTGGAAGGACAAGGCAGGGGAAACACATATTCTGGGGCCCGAGTCACTGTAGCTGCCAGGATACATATGGGGCCAACACACCAGGGGCCCCTAATGCCCCTCAGGTGTGAACCTAGAGCACAGAGCCAAGAGGAAGCCCTGAGCACTTCCACTGTGGCACAAAAATAAATATAAAAGAAAACAAAGCATCAAGCAGCATTGTAGGGGTAGGGCTGGCAATTCTTCAGTCACACCCAGTCCTTCATGCACTCTGAGGTGCTATCCTGCAGTGCAGAGTCAGGAGTAATTGTGAACATCACAAGGTCTGGTCCCACATCACATCCCAATATAAAATAACCAAAAATCCCAAAGTTAGCCTTGGACCTCGAGTACCCTGTAAGATCCCCAAGTTCTCAAAGAAGTGACACTTGAGCACTGAGTTGGGAGTACTTCTGGAGCAACTCTGGGTGAGGACTCAATCCATATACAACAAAAGAAACAGGGACAAAATTTACCTCATACAGCATAGTTGGAAACCCTTTCCAGGAATCTCAGTCCAGGGCTCCTTCCTAAACCAACTGGAGACAGATGGGCCAGGAAGACAGCAAGTTCCTGGCACTGCACCATGTCATCTTGACATGTACCTCATTCCTGGCAACAGTGTGTCAGATGATGTGTCATCATCATCTCCAGCATCTGTTATTCCTGAAGATCGGCAGGAGGCCATGTGCAAAGACCTGGAGAAGTCAGAGCCATGAGCACCAAAGAGGAGCACACCCCACCCCTAAATCCGTACCAGAAGCCCCAGCTTTGGAGGCAGAAATACTCTCAATGGGGAAAATATTATCACTAGAACTCTGACCCACTCCAGGAAGACACTGCTAGAAGTTTCTTCCTCTCATGAGGATGTTAAAGTGGGTTGGAATCTGGGCTACATGTCCAAACAGAAGCTCTGGGTCCCAGATACAGGAGAGGAAACTGCAGCCCTGCCTGAGTCCCTGGACTCCACCCTAAAAACTACAGGAAGGTCCCACAGGTCCAGCAAGGGGCTGAATCTGAGCCCAGGTGCCCAAGCACATCAGCACCCCCTGCAGGCCGGCATCAATGCTGGCCCCAGTGACACTCAGCCTGAAAGTGGCACTGCCATGGGCTCAGCTAAAGGGCCTCAGCATGGGCAAACTATCAGGTGCCTTCTGGAACCTGGGCAGGAACATGCATTTGGGAGCTCTCTGCAGGGACCAGGATCACTTCTGGGCCCATATGAGCCCAAAGCACAGTCCTAGTTCCGTCCTGCTGAACCGGGCTCCTCTGGGTCCTGATCTACTCTACTCCCGAATCAGCATATCCACGTGAGCCTCTTCCAGTACTCGTTCCTGTCTTGCAGGAACAGATTGGAATACAACGCAAATGTGTGTTGTAGAGCATAATTATCCTATTATCCAGAGTGTTTACTAAAGATCATGATAGGAACTGTGTCTGACAGTCAGAACTTCTTGTGTAAGTCTACTTTCTAACTAGACATTTTCTATCTCATGTGCCACATCAATATTACCGCATACATTATCAGCTTGCAGTTGTCTGTCCCAAGGAAATACCCAAGCATACCTTATGGTGCCCTGACCCTGGCAGCAGTGAGCTCTGAGTTCAGTCAGGAGTTAGACCGACAAACTGTAGGATGTGGCCCAGAAGGTCAGCAACTTGGTAACTCTAACCAAGCAGGAGAGAAAAGAAAAGAGAAAACAATGTCATGTGCAATGACAAATTCTAGCCTGCTATAGTTAAAGAGTCAAACAGTGGGTGTTTATTTATTTATTTACTTATTTATTTTTTGCTTTTTGGGTCACACCTGGCAATGCTCAGGGGTTACTCCTGGCTCTGAACTCAGGAATTACTCCTGGTGGTACTTAGGGGACCTTATGAGATGCTGGGAATTGAACAGGGTTGGTTGCGTGCAAGGCGAACGCCCTCCCCGCTGTGTTCTCTATCTAGCCCCAAACAGTGGGTGTTTAAAGCCTCATTATATGCCTTTTACTCGGATGCAGGGGCTCAAACCTTGGTTGGCTTTGTGCAAGGCAAGTGCCCTTAGCACTGTACTTTGGTTCTGGCCATTTATCAGTTAATTGCTTCCCAGCACACGAGGAGTGATTCCTGAGCAAAGCTTCTTGTCTCCAAAAAAACCTGTTCCTTCAAAAAAGAAAAAAATACACGAAAAAACAAAATACAAAGATATGTCTATCCACTGTACTCACCCAATAACCAGTTACCAGGGTTCACTTGGTCAGGGAGAGATGAGGGTGAGAGGTGGCTTGCTGCTTGACTTAAGAGACTAGAAAATCCTGATCTGGAAATAAAACTATGTAGGGATAAGACAGACAATAAAACAGGTTGGATGCTTACCTTGTTGACTCCGATCAATCTTCTGCATCCCGTACAGCCCCCAGAGCACCGTCAGGAATAATTCCTGAGTACAGTGACAGAAATAAAACCTGAGCATCTACGGGTGGACCACCCACTCCAGAAAAAAAAGACCAAATAAAAATAGCTACAAAATAATTTTAATTGGCAAACCCAGCCACCTGCAAGCACCACGCCCCCGGTGGCCTCGCCCCATCGCAGCAGCCAATGACAAACAAGGATGAAAACCGGTTCCTTTGCCAGAAAGAGGCTGAAGTGATGCCCCTCATGTGAGTCTGGAGGTTCTAGGTTGACTCCTATGTCTGGCCCAAAGGTTCAAGGACAGGGCCCAGTGCAGTCTGTGCTGGGAGGCTCGGGACGGTGAAGCCCCCATCCTACGCAGATCCCGCTCCTCAGTGCCCAATCCCCTGCACCCAGCCTGCACCCACCCACTGCTACACCATCACAGAGCTGGAGGCAATTGCGCCTCAGGAACTACCTGGATATAGGGGAATAAGCGAAAAACAAGCACGAAAGAATCCCCCAAGCTGACGTGGTTCCACCGCTCACAGTGGAGAGATGGTTGGTGTGGGGTGCTCATGGGAGGCCGCTCACTTCCTGCCACAAATTCGGCCTTCAGAGTCCCTGTGCCATCCCAGAACGCCACTTCCTCCTTCCCCCCGGGTTCTCATGGGCAGCGTGACTGAAGCATCTGTGTCAGAAACAAAATGTGTACCCAGTAGCTTCTGCGCTGTGTCACTTCAGGCTCCGCAGGCAGCATATACAGGGCCAGGCTCCAGGTGTGGAGAGGTTGTTTTGGAAAACCCAGGTGAATCTGTGCTGTAACGCAGATGGGCTTATACGTAAGAGTAGAGAGGAAGCTCCTGGAGTGGTTGGTCACACAGTGTGGGGCTGGGAGTAAGGAGAAGTGCCCTGATGCTGTAATAGGGTGAACCAATGCTCTCACACTCAAGTCCATGGGGGGGAATGAAGCAGATTGTTTCAGTAACTGGCAGGTAGGCAGAATAACCATATTTCAATTTAAGATCAAAATGAGCCATGCTGAAGTGTCCCAAGAACCACTGGAAGTAATCCCAATAAACAATCCTGTGTCTGATGGGGTGGGACCCTAGAAAAAATGAACCTGTGGCTGGAGGGAAGGTCCAGGGGGAGGACATATGCCTGACACAGTTTTGATCTCTGACCTCCAGATGGCACCAGAGCACTGCCAGGAGAAATTACTGAATGTATTCCCAGGAGAAATCCAGAGCATTGCTGTGTGTAGCCCCCGAACAAAATCAAAACCAAAAAATAATGAAGTTGCAGGCCTGGTGCAGAGTGGATAAGACACCAGCCTCATAAGCTGTTTGACTGGGTTAATCCACATCATCTCCGTGGGTCCTGGAGCACTGCCAGGAATGATCCTTCATCACAGAGCCAGGAGGAATGGGCACTGTGGCCCAGAAACAAATCCCAAAATAACATACTGAAGACCCAGAGACTACAAAACCCAGATCCCAGAAGCCAATGCGGCTGAGCGACATTATTATTTCATGCTTACTTTGGACAAACTTGCAGGCTATCGAATGTAGCCTGCCCACAGGGCAGAGTCTGGCAAACTCTCCGTGGCGTACCAAATATGCCAAATACCAGTAACAATGATGGGTCTCATTCTCCTAAGTAGCCTTGTATATAATCTCAGGGCTAGGATGAAAGAGACGTTACTGGGGCCTGCTCGAGGCAATCGACGAATAACAGGATGATGAAAAAATGAAATGAAAACATACTGAATTGAAGTATAGCAAAATTAACTTATCAATGGAAGGAACTATTTATGCAGGAACCCGAGCAGGGCGTGTGCAGTCACCCCTACGTGTAGTCCTATACCTCAAACCCCTTCATTGCTCTGTAAGTATGCTAACAGCTTTGCATTCAATGGGTCATTCTGATCATCAGTCAGTGGTCCCCCATCTCTTTGTTTCTCTTTTGACTCCAGCAACACGTCCCTGTAGAGATTCCTCTGAGACACAGCCAGGCATGTTCATTCCTCTCAGGTAAAACTCTCTGCCATGTTGACATAGGTAACTGCATCTTGAACCAGCACACACAAGGGGAGGAGGAGGCCATCCCACTCCACACAATAGGGCCAAAGGATGATATACTGCAACACCATAGAGGAGCTCAGGGCCTCTCCCGTCTCCCCACTTCAGAAGGGAGAAACCGGCCTCCACTAATACTTTAGGGTGATGGGCCCCAGTAATCACAGTATGGAAGCCAGATCTCTTACAATGGAACTATACTGAAAGTTGATGGACTTGCACACAGCCACCCCAGGGACAAAGCCAATGAACACTGCTCCTGTGAGTACCAGACAGAGTAATACCTAAGTACAGACCCAGTAGGACCAAAAGAAAGCAACACTGGGTTGGACCGAACCACTAGACATTCCTCCCTCATGCCACACTCCCACATCACCTGTTCTAGGGATGAGAAGGAGACACTCAATTTCCAGTGAGCAACTCAAAGATGCTGTGGACTGGAGTACCCTTGGGTTGACCACATGCAAGGCAAGCACTGTACTCGCTGTACTATGGCTCTGGCCAATTCTAAAATGAATTTCTTCTCAGCACACTAGGAGTGACCCCTGAGCAAAGTTCCCCTTCCCCGATCATGATCACGACCATCCTTTTGTTCATCGATTACCTCGAGCAGGCCCCAGTGACGTCTTCTTCATCCTAGCCCTGAGATTCAAGGCTATTTCAGGGTTAGTAGAATGAGACCCATCATTGTTACTGGTATTTGGCATATTGGGTACGCCACGGGGAGCTTGCCAGACTCTGCCATGCGGGCAAGTTACATTTGGTAGCCTGCCAGTTTGTCCAAAGTAAGCATGAAATAATAATGTCGCTCAGCCGCATTCGCTTCTGGGATCTGGGTTTTGTAGTCTCTGGGTCTTGGCCGTTGATGGAATTACATGGCGCCAGGGGGCCAGTTGGTGGGTGTGACCCCTGCCTACTGGAATATGGAGGATCTGGGTGGAGGATGCTCAGCCCCGATCTGAGCAGGCTTGGAGATCTCAGCCCTGGAACCCACATGCCTTTGTTCCTCTGCCGGTACCTTCAGGTGTGTGGAGAGTGGTCTCACCATGGTGGTGGCTGGTTCTGGAGGTCTTCGGCCGCCAGAGCCCTGGTCGGGGGGGGAAGGGAAACTCAACCCACTCCACTACAAGGGGCCCCGGCGAGGACAGCCAGGCACGGGGCCAGGAGACTCTGCGCTGTTCTCTTCCGGGATCTGGGTTTTATAATCTCTGGGTCTTGGCCGTTGATGGGATTACACATTACACGGCACCAGGGGGCCAGTTGGTGGGTGTGACCCCTGCCTACTGGAATATGGAGGATCTGGGTGGAGGATGCTTCCCCATACTCACATATCTTCCTTTCAGAAAAACATAAAACAACAAGTTTACCGATGTAGCCACCCCAAGAACCAGTATCCCTGATATCCTTGTTAGGGAGTGATGAAGAGAAAGGGACTCTTTGCAACTGGCCATGTGGAAGTAGAAATTCTTTTTTTCCCCTAGGAGTATTGCTGTTTATTCAGCCATTAAGTAGGCTGATTGAAATGGGCATGAACTACACCTTACTTTTTTCCCCTTTTTTCATAACTTTATTTATTGAATCACCGTGAGAGCAGTTACAAAACTTTTGGGATTAAATCTCGGTCATACAATGAAACACCCATCCCTTCACTGAGCCCATTTTTTACCACCAAAAACCCCAGTATACCCCCATTCCACATCCTCCACCTACCTGTGGGGCAGATGATTTCCACATTACTCTCTCTCTCTCTACTTTGATCACATTCAATATTTGACACTAGACCCACCATTACTATTTGGGATTTTACCCAAGCACTCAGATCTGCCGAAAAGGCAACAATAGACAATTTATTTTCTATTGCAGGTTATAAATAACGTATGATTTTTTAATTTTGAAAATTTAACAATATGGAGGGATTTCTGCCAAAATCTGCTGGGTTCTGATAGTTGTTCCTGAGTCTATGGAATCAAGGCCATTAAGCAGCTTTATCAGAAGAGAGGCGGTTCGTGGGTGCAACTTAGGGTCTCGGGGCTGGAGGAAAGGGCCACCTCCACACCCATACTGTGAGGCCCATTGTATCTTGTCACTGTGGGCCCAAACCTGACTTTCCAATGGCCTCTGGAGGATGGTGGCCATGGATCCGCCATGGGGAGCAGGCGGAGGCACAGAATCCTTTCCCCCTGTGTGACCTGGCGACAGTAACCTACTGCGTGGTCCCAACGCATTTCGGCCAAAAGCTGCTGGGTTTCTAGGTTTGTTTCTGAATCTCTGGTATCATGGCCATTAAGAAGCTTGATCATGAGCCACAGAGGTCATTCATGGGCACCAGGAAACTTGGGGGCTCTTTGGGATGGGGAGAAAAGGACCGGCTCCACCACCATCCCTTAGGTACTGCATGTCTCATCACTGCGGGACCAAACCTAATCGTCCAGAGGCCATTAGAGATGGCATTCACCGAGCCACCAGGGGTAACAGGCCAAGGCACGAAACCTATTTCCACCTGGGGTGGCCCAGCACCGGTAACCTACTATGGGGAACAGATGCATTTCTGCTAAAAATCGCTGGGCTCTGAAATTTGTTTCTGAGTCTCTGGGATCATGGCCGTTAAGCAGCTTGATCCCAAGCAAGAGAGTCCATTGGTGGGCAGTGACACAGGGTCTCATTGGGGCAGGGAGGAAAGAGCCATGTCACCCCCATCTCATGAGGCCCTGCGTGTTTTGTCACAGCAGGCCCGAACCTGACTGTCCAATGGCAAATGTCCAATGTCAGATGGCAGCCGTCAAGTCAAAGGGGGAGCAGGCAGAGGGACACACCCTTTCCCCCTTGCCGTTGTCTGGCACTGGTAGCCCATTGCGGGGACTGAGTGCATCTCTGCAAAGGCTGCTGGGTTCCAAGATTTATCTCTGAGTCTATGGGATAATGTCCTTTAAGCAGTTTGATCAGGAACCAGAGAAGCCTTACCTCCATATATGTAGCTGAGCAAGAAATGGTTTCTTGGTGTGTCTCACACATACCTAACTTTTGGCTGTTTACTTTCCTGGTAAACTTTGCCCCAGGTTTTTGGAGTCTGGCCAAAGGCACAGCAGCAATTTTGGGGTATCTGGAAGTCTGAGGGCGCCATCAGTCTGCTGATACACTCGCCTCACAGCCACAGATTGACCTGCTGGTGGCACCACACCGCCAGGAAGTAGAAATTCTTGATATGGAAAAAAAACAATATTGGGGTTAGACTCACCGTAAATTGAGTAGGATGTTTGCCTTGCTGATCCAGGTCAAACCTTCCCATCCCATAGAAGCCCGGCAGCACCCCAGAATAATTACTGAGCTGCAGAGCCAGAAGTAAGCCTTGAACATCGAAGAATGTCTTTTCTTCCCTTCCAACTCCACTGAATATAAAGAGCTGCTAAAATTAATCCAAAGAGGGGCTGGAGTGACAGCAGAGAGGACAGGACATTTTCCTTCCACGCGACCAATTCGGGTTTGATTTCCAACAACAATATGTCCCCTGAGCACTTCCAGGAGTAATTCCTGAGTGTATAAGCCAGGGGCAACCCCTGTGCATCGCTGGGTGTGACCCAAAAAAGCAATATATAATCCAAAGAGCAAATTTAAGAAGCAAATACCTCTCACTTGTAAAGACACACCCAGAAGGCCCCATCCCAGCACGGGAGCCAATAAAAATTACAGCGACATATCTGGAATTTTGATTAGTGTTATATCCAGTCCAAAGACTCCAAACAGGGCCACACGCTGTCCTGAGTAGGGAGGTATGAGATGGCTAAGACCTCCACTTTCTGCAGGTCCCTCAAACCAAGGCCCAAAGTCCATGTGCCCACCCTCCAGTACCATCTTGGACCTGGTTGCGATTGTGGCTGCAAGGGCTTTCAGGATAACGCACCCTCACCCAAGATACCTGCGCCACTGAACAGCCCCCAAGCACCCATCAAAAGCACCACATCCCCTAAAGCCTGGTTATCCAGAAAAAGTGAAAAAACAAAGGGTGAAAGTGCCCTACAAGCTGGCGTGATCCACGCTGAATTTCCCAAACCCGAGGCACAGGGTGCTCAAGCATCCCAAATCCTAACACAGAAAGGACTGAAGAATAAAAGTTTGACTTATTTCCACTTTCAAAGGATTCAAATCAGCATCTTGGGTGATTTCTGCCATAATTACTACTAACCAGCACCTCTTGGCCAAGCCAGAAGCAGAGCAAACAATAACACAGTGGTGAGCCATGACAGCTATGAGCAGGGGGTATTTTTATACCTGTTTATTCAGTCAACTTTCTCCTAATTTTCATCACCAAGACCCATTATTTACAAATTAAATAAAAAAGCAAGCTCAGCACTAGTACACTGACATAGCTGAAGCCTGGGTGAAAATCAGCAGGTACCTTTCACTGACATGAGAAGGCCGTCACAAGCAGGCAGGCTTACTTCCCTCTAACTTCATTTTGTAGCACCCTTGACCATCTTGTCCAAAGGAAACTTGCTTTACTGAGCTGTTCTGTTCTGACCTTAGAGACTATTATTAAGGGATCAAATCATCCAGTATGAATTTTTCTATGTTGACTAAGGTGTGAGGATAATATGAAGCCATTCCCACATTCCTGACATATATGTGGTTTCTCTCCAGTATGAATTCTGATATACTGACTAAGAGAATAGCACCAAGTGATGGCCTTCCCACATGTCTGACGCTGATAAGTTTTCCCTCCACTGAATTTTACTGTGCTGAGCAAGGTATTCAGAATGGCAGGGCTTCCCACATTCATCACGTATATAAGGTTTTTTTCCAGTGTGAATGCTCCTATATAGACTAAGTCTTGAGGCTCCAGCAAAGGCCTTTCCATATTCCTTACATATATAAGGTTGCTCTCCAGTGTGAATTCTCCTATGTACATTAAGTATTGAGGCCACAGGAAAGGCCGTCACACATTTCTTACATATACGGTTTCTCGCCAGTGTGAATTTTCCTATGTACAGTATGTCTTGAGCATCCAGAAAAGGCCTTTCCACATTCCGTACATATATACAGTTTCTATCCTGTGTGAATTCTCCTATGTACACTAAGTTTTGAGGATCTAGTAAAAGCCTTCCCACAGTCCTTACATATATATATATATATATATATATATATATATATATATATATATTCTCTCCGGTATGAATTCTCATGTGTATAGTAAGGGAAGTGAAATGTGTGAATGCCTTCCCACAAGTCTGACACTGATGAGGTTTCTCTCTAAGATGAATTTTTTATGTGCATTAAGATAAGAGCACAGAGTAAAGGATTTCCCACATGTCGGCCACTGATGAGATTTCTCTCCACTGTGAATTCTCCTATGATTCCTAAGGTACTGAGATTGACAGAAGGCCTTCCCATATTCTTTGCAGATATATGGTTTCTCTCCAGTGTGAATTCTCCTATGTGCACTAAGTCTTGAGGCTCCAGCAAAGGCCTTTCCACATTCCTTACATATATAAGGTTTCTGTCCAGTGTGAATTCTCCTATGTACACTAAGAATTGAGGCCATGGCAAAGGCCTTCCCACATTCCTTACAAATATATGGTTTCTCCCCAGTGTGACTTTTCCTACGTGCAGTAAGTCTCAAGGCTCCAGCAAAAGCCTTTACACATTCCTTACATACATACAGTTTCTCTCCAGTGTGAATTGTCCTATGTACAATAAGACCTGAGGCTCCAGCAAAGGCCTTCTCACATTCTTTACATATATATGGTTTCTCTCCAGTGTGAACTCTCCTATGTACACTAAGTCTTGCAGCCCCAGCAAAGGCCTTTCCACATTCTTTACATCTATACGGTTTCTCTCCAGTGTGTATACTTGCATGTCTACTGAGGCTTGAGGATTGAGTAAAGGCCTTGCCACACTCCTGACATATATAAGGCTTCTCTCCACTATGAGTTTTCATATGTCTATTAAGATGTGAGGTCTGAATAAAGGCCTTCCCACAAGTCTGACATTTATGTGGTTTCTCTCCTGTATGAATTCTCCTATGCATAAAAAGATATGATGGTTTAGTGAAGGCCTTCCCACATTCTTCACCTGAATAAGGTTTTTCTCCTGCATTTATATTCATATGGTCACGATGGAGTAAACCTTGACTCACACTTTGTCGTTGGTGCCAACTTTTCCGGGGATTCTGTCCACTGTGGTTTTCTAAGGGAACACCACGTTGCTGAGAACATGGGGAGGATCCCCCACATTCCTTACACTTAGATGTGTTCTGCTCATGGTGACTTTGGTTGAGGGTACGTCGCTGTGAGGGTCCCACTGTAAACAGTGCTGCTCTCCCTAGACGCTGCCCCACTGGGGGATTTTCTGCCCGTGAACTGAAAACAACACACACCAAGAAACTTTTTCCAGGTGAGGGCTTCTTCAGAGTGAGGTCGCTCTCGCCATTCTGATCATTCTCAGAAGACATCCCACCTGTCTCGGTGTCCCCAAGGCACGAAGGGCAGGACTGCTCACTCAAAACATTGTCACAGAGCGCAGGATCAGAGACATTCCTCTCAGGCTGGCTGCTTCCCTGTAGAACAGCAGAAAGGATGCCAATTAACACTTATTCTCCGAGTCTCCTGTCAAAAACTTGAGTCTTTCAGATGTGTTTTCTCACATACGCATAATACAAATGCAAATACCGACATCACTTAATGAATTAACTTCCCGTTAGTCGTAGATTTGCTCGAGCAGGCACCAGTAACGTCTCCATTTGTCCCTGTCGCGTGCTAGTGTAGCCCAATGGCATCGGTTCGCTCTGGGAACATGAAGAGCCTCAAACCGATCATTCATGATCTTCACGAAGAAGTCTGACCATCTGGTAGGTGGGCGGCCACGCGGTCGTTTGACATCCTGTGGAATCCAGTCAGTAACAGCTCTAGACCAGCGGTCATCTTTAAATCTCATTACGTGACCAGCCCATCTGATTTTTGACACCTTGGCAAATGAGACAGCGTCCCTGATTCTTGATCGTCAACGGATGTCGGAACTCCTGATTTTTTCTCTCATTTGAGTGAAAAGTGATATTCCAAGCATGGCTCTTTCTTTTCTTCTTTGGGAGACCTGAATAGCGTTCTCATCCTGTTTTCGTAGGGCCCAGGTCTCTGAGTCATATGTTAATGTAGGAAGAACAGTGGAACCAAAGAGATGTGCCCAGAGCCGGAGGTTCTTCATCCTCTTAGCGATTTCTTCGACGTTCTTGAAGGCGTTCCAAGCTGCTCTCTTCCTCCTGTGAAGCTCGGGTGCCAGGTTATTTGTCATGTTGACTTCTCGACCTAGGTACACATAGCTGTTGCATTCGGAGATGGTCGTTCCATTCAGAGCGAATGGGGCATCAGGAACGAGGCTGTTTCTCATGAACATTGTCTTCGTAAGATTCAGCTGTAGTCCTACCTTTCCACACTCACGTTCAAAGTCGGCCAGCATTTGTGCCGCTTGGCTGATATTTGGTGTTATTAAAACAAAGACATCAGCAAAGCGGAGGTGGTGTAGTTGCCGACCATCTATCTTCACTCCCATTCCTTCCCATTCCAGTCGTCGCATGATGTTCTCGAGGGTGGCACTGAAGAGTTTCGGTGAAATGGTATCACCCTGCCGAACCCCTCTCTTGACATCAATGATTACTTCTTTGTAGAATGGTGAGATCCTGGTAGTGAAACCGCAATACAGCTCACGGAGGATCTTGATGTATTGGGCTTGAATGCCCTGATTGGCTAGGGCTTCAATGACCGCTTCCATCTCAACAGAATCAAAGGCCTTCTTTAAATCAATGAACGTTAAACAGAGCGGCATCTTGAACTCCCGAGAAACCTCAATGAGTTTGGTTATTGTGTGGATATGGTCGATGTGTGGATATGGGACCCGGGGCTGAGATCTCCAAGCCTGCACAGTTTGGGACTGGACCTGCCAGTAACTAGACAGTTACACCCACCAACTGCCGTGTAACTCCAACAATGGCCAGGATCCAGAGATTATCACACTCAGCTCCCGGGAGAGAACAAGGCAGAGTCTCCTACCCTGTGCCTGACTGTCTCCACCAGGGCCCAACAGCTGGAAGACCTCCAGGGCCCAGCCAAGGCCATGCTGGGACCACTCTCCACACACTTGGATGAGCCTCACGCATAAAAGAACTGGCAGGGGAACCCAGGTGTGTGGGATCTGGGGCTGCGATCTCCAAGCCTGCACGGTTTGGGACTGGACCTGCCAGTAACTAGACAGTTACACCCACCAACTGCCGTGTAACTCCAACAACGGCCAGGATCCAGAGATTATCACACTCAGCTCCCGGTAGTGCGCGGCCGCGAATGCGACATCTTATCATCTCATTCCTACTTTGGACAAACTGGCAGGCTACCAAATGTAACCTGCCCACACGGCAGAGTCTGGCAAACTGCCCGTGGTATACCCAATATGCCAAATACAAGTAACAATGATGGGTCTCATTCTCCTAACCCTGAAAAAGCCTTGAATATGGCACTTTTAAAAAAAATCTCAGGGCTAGGACGAAGATGTTACTGGCACCTGCTCGAGGCAATCGAAGTACAACAGGGTGGTCGTGATCGTGATGGTCGATGGTGCTGAATCCTTTGCGGAACCCGGCTTGCTCGCATAGTTGTCCTTCATCTAGCGTTCTGCCAATCCTATTTAGGATGATTCGAGTGAACAACTTGTAGATGACAGACAATAGGCAGATAGGGTGATAGTTGCAAATGTCATGGATGTCTCCCTTCTTGAACAGTAGTACGGTCCTGCTGGTTTTCCATTGGGACGAAACCTTGCATTCAGACAGGTAGTGAGTGAAGAGCCGAGCCAGTGTATTGATGAGTACTGATGGCAGGTTCTTCAGGTGTTCAAGTCTGACCTTGTATGGGCTGGGTGCTGTTTGTTTCTTTACCGACGAAATGGTGTGTCGGATTTCGGAAGGGAGAACGTTTGGAATGACATATCCATCCTGTGGAATTTGGTATGTCGGCAAGTGGACATGGCTATCAAAGAGATTTGAGTAGAAGTCATGTATAATATTCTCCATTGCCGTTCTGGAGGATGTGATGGATCCATCAGGACGTCAGAGGGCAGTCATCTTGGTCTTGTAGTTGGTGAAGGACAGGCGGGCGTAACAAATACTTTTCCCAGCTTCTGCCGCATCTACCAGTACTTCTGCTCTTCTCTCTTTGAGGTCTTCCTTGATCGCATCTCTGCAATGCTTTGCAAGATCGGACATTAGCTTGCGGTTGCCTGAGGCATGTGCCAAACCACGCTGGTGAATTAGCTCAAGAGTTTTCGAAGACAGGTGTTTTTTTTGTGGCTATCTTTCTCTTGGCCTTCCTCGCACATTCATGGAGGTGCTGAACCAGTTGATCGTATTCTTCATCAATGTTGTCAACAATGGCATCTTCCCATGTTGCCGCAATAGTGCCAAAGAGTTCCCAGTTGGTGGTCGTTCCGGAAGTTCTCTTTTTGAACTTTTCAGCCCTTTCTCCCCACTCTGTTAAGTAGAATTTTGCACGAAAGAGATGGTGGTCCGATCCTGTTCGAAATTTTGGGACAACAGTGACATCGTTTAGGCAAAACCTTCGATTGACTATGATGTGGTCTATTTCGTTGTGGAATCGTCCACCGGGAGACTCCCATGTCCAACGTTTAGATTCTGCCTTCTGGAACTGTGAGTTACCATGGATGGTCTTGGTTGACATGATGAACTCAGACAGTCTCTCACCCTGTTCCTTCCATTCTAGGCCATTGGTCCCGATGTGGAGTTCTTCAGCTGATCTTCTCTGTCCTATCTTGGCATTAAAATCACCCACGATGATCTTGTAGAAGGTGTGGTCTTCTTTATAGAACTTCTCCAGCTCCATGTAGAATTTCTCGATTTCTCTTTCATCATAATGAGAAGTTGGTGCGTAGACAACGAAGATAGAAACTGCAGGCAGTGAGCCACATCTATTCAAATGTAAACGTTCGATTCGGGTTGTTAGGCATTCAAATGAATCAATGCTCTTGGCCAAGTTTGTGTTGACAAGGACACTGACGCCTCCAACACCTCTTTTATCGCATGTTCCGAGGAACAATTCTTCTCCAGTGTCGAAAACAGCATGTGAGATTCGTGCCTTCTTGTCTCGGTCAGACCAATGATGTCGTACTTGATTATCCACGCTTGTACCATCAGGTCCTCGATGGATTTGTCTGATGCTAGCGTACGTGCATTGAAAGTACAGACGATCATTTTTGTCTTCCTTCATTGTGGCAGCCTAGTCCGGCCTTGAGATTTTGACATATGGATTACCGACATATGAATTCTTATTATAGAATATCTTCACGTTATTGTAAGTTGGACACACAAAATTGATGGACAGAGTCAGTAAATTCTGTGAATTCCCCCCCCCCCCAATTTATTAAAGGAGCAAACTGGAAATAATTCCTCCTATAGAAAACTGACTCACCCTTTTAAAGACAAAATGAAATACATCACATGTGGGTTTGATTAATGCTCATTGCGGAACCTGTGATGCAGGAGTGACGGCAACACTGCATCGTCACACAGCTGAGACAGACAAAGCGGCCATAAGTGATGGCTTTCAGGATCAAAGAATTTTTTTGGTTTTTTTTTTCTGTTTTGTAATTTCTATTTATTGGGGGTTGTGTGGATGGAGGGGCACACCATGCAGTGTCTAGTATCAGTTCTGTGGGTTTATGGAGACCATAAGGACTGCTGGGCATGGAATATCCATCCCTGTGCAAAGCAAGTATATCTTTCACTGCACTATCTCTAGGACCCACAAATTAGCATTGTAAACAACTACCAATGTCAAGCAAATGAAAATTCACAGTATTTTTATACATGGTTGATTTCAGTACCTAGTGAAGCTAATGGTCCTCTACTCCAAGCATCAGGCTTTGGAATTCCTCCCTGCCACGCCCAGCCCTCCACCTTAACAATCACATACTTGGTCCACTGAGCTATCCCGCTGGCATAATAATATTTATTCTGAATTAGCGAATCTTACCAACGCACTCGTACATGCTGACCTCATTCCCAACTCAAAGTGCTGTAATGCCAAATCCTGAAGCCACGGTTTCAGTTCTGGAACTGAACACAACATGCAATTCAAGAACTTGTCAGAAAAAAAAAGTTGGAAAATGATGCCACGAATTTAGAGTACATCTCTGTAGTTCTCAAAGTCCAAAGAGTCCCATACTAAGGAAAAGATCCGGTTAGTGGAAAATTGTGAGGATCTTGGCAAAACTACACTAGGTTTTGTTTTTGTTTTTCAGCAGACCTGGTGACGTTCGGGGAACCATATGTGATGCTGGTTATTGAACAGGTCACCTTCAGGAAATGCAAGGCACTCCTCCATGTACTATAGTTCAGATCCAAACTAGCTCTGTTATGTGCTCACTTATTCGGATTTAAACAAAAAGGTCTAAAAATATTTTTACAGGTATAGTGACACCGTGGTTGTGAATCCAATCAGGTAAGTCATAGATAGGGGATGGGGTGGATCAGAAACGGTGAATCTCATTGACTGACAGAGAGCAAAAATAAGAACAAAGACATGGGCGCAAATTACAGGATCATTCTGTGACAGAGAGTCCAGGGGAGTGAAGAGCCGCATGACTGTGTCACAGACCCATGGATCCAGGAGTCCACCGGACTCAGCAGTGTGTTTCATACATGCTCAGGGCACCCATACACTGCACAGGGCCTGAACTAGCAAAGGTCCTCAAACATTCACCTGCACACACGCCTCTCCTCCCCGACCTCAGGGCTCCTCCTTCCAGCCAGGAAATGACCGCAGGCTTCATCCCAGAGTGCCCTGTATCGACAGAGACAGAGGCATGGATAAGAGACAAGGAAAAGGTGACAGGTAAATCCCCGTGTTTTCCTGATATAACTTGGCAAATATCTGAAAGGCATCAGCAGAATGTCCATTTCCAAAATGCCACATATTTGTAGTTATTCGAGAGGTAAGACCCAGGTTTCAATTTAAGAGTGAAATAGGTGGATCCTGCTACTCCACCAGAGTGATTCCTGAGGACAGAGTTGAGAGTAAGCCCTGATTATCCATAGGTGAACCCTAAAAAAAACAGGGAGGGAACAGCTACCACACGGCTGTCCAACATCCCAGCCCATCAAAATGACAGCTACTGTTGTACACACAGCTGCGGCCCAACCCCAGGAAGCCCAAGTGGGTCTGTCCAGACACGGTTGGCCCCACACTGCTCTCACCGACAGCCTACAGATGCTGGTAGATCTCCAACATCACGTCCCTGTAGAGCTTCTGCTGAGAGGCTGCCAGGCACGACCATTCCTCCGGGGTGAAGTTCACAGCAACGTCATGGAAGGTCACTGCGTCCTGAGTCAGCACACGGGGAGGGTCGGAGTCAGAGTCTATCTTAGCCTCATTCCCACTACTGTGAGGCCAGGACCCAGGGTCCTATATTGTCGCTGGGCCTCTCCCCTCCGAATGAAACAACCTCCACGCATGACTGACGGGCCCCAGAAATCACATAAGGCAGCTGGATCTGCTAAAGTGGGAGGACGTTATACAGAAGGCTCTTGGATGTATCTGCCTTTCCTGGTAACCCCAGGTCCAATTCGAGCACCACTGGTCCAGTGATCACTGTAGAGAGGATCACCTGAACACAGACTTGTACGACCCCAAAGACCATCCCCGGGTGCAGCAGAAACCACTGCCTGCCCACTGCTGTACCCCCACAGCTCATGACAACTAGGACTGAGAACTCAACAGTCCATATAGACCACTAGTCATAGCTGTGTACGGACATGTGTGCCTGTAGGAACTCACTGCTCAGGGCCGCCCCAAATTCCTCTCAAAAAAGTTAGAAGTTTCTTGACCCCAACATCTCTACTAGCCTCAGAGATCCTTGGCTCTTTCTCCTTCAGATAAGTGCATGCCCAGAAATCGACATGTCTGGCAATGCCAGAGTGTAGCACATGGAATGATTGTGAGAATCCTTTGCTGTGCCACCCCAAATAAAACAGAAAACCTAAAATGAAACCCTTGGACCTCCAGCATCCCATTGGTCACCTAGACCTTTAAGGGACGATCATTGAGCACTGAGCTTCGAGTACTCCTCATGCACCACTGGGTCGGCCCCAAAGCCAAATAAAACAAAACAAACATACACAATAGCAGCTTCGAAGAGCAGAATGGGACGGTCTGATCGGAAGTCTCATCTTGGAATCCGTCCAAAAGAAACTCAAAACAGATGGCCCTGGGGGCTGGAGCAATAGCACAGCAGGTAGGGCTTCTGCCTTGCACGCGACCGACCCGGGTTCGATTCCCATCCCATATGGTCCCCTGAGCACCACCAGGAGTGATTCCTGAGTGCAGAGCCAGGAGTAAGCCCTGTGTATCGCCGGGTGTGACCCAAAAGGCAAAAAAAAAAAGAAAAAAAGAAAAGAAAAAAAAAGAAACAACCCCAAACAGATGGCCCAGGAAGCCCGGGCACTCCTGGCACTATCTCATGTCATTCTGTCCCTCTACTCCTACCTGGGGACGGTCTATCAGAGACCGTGTCACCATCTTCTCCCACCACTGTTGTTCTGAGGATCAGCAAGAGACTCCATTTAAAGACCTTGAGAAGTCAGAATAGTGAGCACCAGAGAGGAGCACCTCCTCCCACCCCTGAGCTCGGACCAGCCAAACCCTTGGGTAGAGGCTCACAATCCCACCTCAGGGAGACAGTGGCAGAAACTCCTGTCTCCGCTGGGGATACAAATTTTGCTGGCATCTGTGCTGAACTTCAGGATAGGAGCTAGGGCCCAGGCTGCAGGGGTGGAAAAGGCAGCATTCTCTGACTCCAAAATTCCTCCCTAGATACCACAGGAAAGTCCCTACAGGCCCAGGTAGGGGCTGACTCTGAGTCCAGCATCTCCCGAAAACCAGCGCCTCTGCAGGCTCGCAGAAGTGCTGCCCCTTGAGAACTATAGCCTGGAATGTGTCTTTTCCACTGGGAAAGACACAGGGACTTATAGTGGACAAATGTTCAGCCACTCTCCTGCAGGGTGGACAGAACCTGAGCCTGAGCACTCTGTCCCAGGAACCGAGATCACTTCTGGGTACAGTTGGGTCAGAGACACAGCCCTGCTCTTTACCACTGGACCTGAGCCCTTATGGGTCCTGATTTACTCAAACCCTAAAATGGCACATCTGCGTGAGCCTCAGCCAACACTTGCTCCTGTCCTACAAGAATATATTAGAAAACCGCGCAAACAGTCGGTTGTACAGCAAAATAATTCAAATAGCCCGGACATTTACTAAGGACCATAATATGAACTGTCAGGAATTAAGACCTGAGCACTGTAGATTATGAACAAAAATACTGAAACAAAAAGGCAAATTCGAAGCACAAGAAACAAACAGAATTCATGTGCAAAATAAGAGGGAAGAACATTTAAATAGTCAAATAGCAGGACCTTAAAACTTTGTTTTTCTGCTCTTCCTCTTCCCCCGCCAAGCTGTCCTGGTCTTCTTCCCCACCCAGTCTTTACTCCCCCCCCACAACCGGTTCCGGTGGGGGCGTCGCCTCTTCTGAAGTGGGCGTGCCTTTGTTAGAAATGGGCGTGGCCTGATTTTAGGCAGGCGGCCCCTTAAGCAGTTGCAGGTATTTTAGACATACCAAGAAACCTAGTACCCATACCTACACAACAACATGAAGAAACAACGCAAATTCCCACTACATGCGGAGAACGATGAAAAGAGTCCAGAAGCCTCTGTAGGTGCGACACACCGAAGGGAACTCTCTGACAAAGAATTCAGATATGAAGTCATGAAGATGTTCAATGAACTCAATGAAACAGTCAGACATATATCCAGTAAATTAAAGGACATGAAAGAAACACTCGAGAAAATACAGGAAGAAATGAGAGTAGAAATTGGAAAGCTATGCACAGAAATGTCATGAATTAAAGATTCCATAGATTAAATAAAAAACACAGTCTGTTACCTCAATAGTAGAATAACCCACTGATTCTGAGGACAGAATCAGTGAGCTGGAAGATCAGCTGAACCAAGTCAACAGGCAACAACGAACAATGGCAAGGGACCTCAAAATAGCTCTAGAGTGAATCAGAGTCCTAGGAGACGATTCCAAGAGGAACAACATTAGAATTATTGGAGTATCAGAAACTCAGGGAAACAATCCCAATGAAAAAGCCACGGTTAAACAAATCATTGCTGAAAAATTCCCAGAGCTCAACAATGCAGCCATCAGGTTCAAGGAGCCCGAAGGGTGCCAGCTAAAAGAGACCTTAACAAAAACACTACAAGACATATCATAGCCAGAATGATCAATGCTGCCAATAGAGACACAATACTGCAAGCAGCAAGGTCAAAGAAGGAAAACACATACAAAGGAGCATCCCTTAGATTCACGGCAGACCTATCAGAGGAAACCCTCCAAGCCCAAAGGCAATAGGGGGATATAGTGAAAAAACTCACTTAAATGCGTCACCAGGAATACTCTATCTGGCTAAACTCTCACTCAAAATTGAAGGAACGGTACACTATTTTCTAGATAAATAGCAGCTCCAGAACTTCATAGACTCAAAACCAGACCTAAAAGAAGGGCTAAAGGGTCT
Source organism: Sorex fumeus (assembly GCF_029834395.1). Classification (NCBI taxonomy): domain Eukaryota; kingdom Metazoa; phylum Chordata; class Mammalia; order Eulipotyphla; family Soricidae; genus Sorex; species Sorex fumeus. The sequence goes on along the minus strand of NW_026606225.1, from coordinate 135,567 downwards.
ACTATAAGACAAGACAAACCCCCTATAAGCACAACAGACCCTTACAGAAAGATGATACAAAACCCCACAACAATAATATCTCTCAATATCAACAGTCTAAATTCACCAATTAAAAGACACAGAGTGGCAAAATGGATTCAGAGACAAAACCCAACATTCTGCTGCCTACAAGAAACTCATCTCAACAGTCATAGCAAACACAGACTCAAAGTGAAAGGATGGAAAACAATCCTGCAAGCAAACAGCTCCCTCAAAAAGCTGGGGTGATCATACAAGTATCCGACAACATTAATTTCAGGCTGAAAAAGATTAGAAAGGACAGCAAAAGCTATTTTCTCTTCATCAAGGGATATGTACAATAGTAAGAAATCACACTCTTAAATGTATATGCATCTAATGAGGAAACAGCTAAATATTTAAAACAACTGCTAATCGATTTTATGGAGGACATTGCTAGCAACACAACAGTAGTTGGAGACTTCAACATTGCCTTATCACCTCTGAATGGATCAACAAGAACAAAACTCAGCAAGGAAACATTGGCTTTGAAAGAAGAAATATAAGAGAAAGGGCTTATAGACCTCTACAGGGCTTGACACCCCAAAAAGAAAGAATACACATTCTTCTCCAGTGTGCACGGAGCATTTTCCAAAACAGACCATGTGCTAGGCCACAAAACATACCTCAATAGAATCAGGAAGATAGAATTAGTATTAACAATCTTTTAAGACCACGATGAACTGAGGATAGAAATGAATCACACACAGACACGGAGAACCAAATCAAACACCTGGAAATTAAACAACTCAATGCTGATCAATGAGTGAGTAAGGAAGGAAGTCAAGGACGAAATCAAAAAATACCTGGGAGTGGCTGGAGAGATAGCACAGCAGGTAGGGTGTTAACCTTGCATGTGGTCGACCTGGTTTCGACTCCCAGCATCCCATATGGTCCCCTGAGCACTTACAGGAGAAAATCCTGAGTGCAGAGCCAGGAGTAACCCCTGTGGATCTCCAGGTGTGACCCAAAAAGCAAAAAAAGGATACTTGGAAACAAATGAGAATGAAGACATGAGCTACCAGAACTCATGGGATACAGCTAAAGCTGTATTAAGGGGGAAATTCATAGCTCTGAAAGCATACTTTTTTAGAACAGAAGAAGGATGCACATAAACAATTTGATTTCACAGTTCAAGATCTTATAAAAGATCAACAGAATGAGCCCAAATCAGGCAGAAGGAAAGAGATCATAAAACTTAGAGCAGAAATCAACGACATGGAAACCAAAGAAACAATCCAAAAGATCAATGAAACCAAGCGCTGATTCTTCGAGAAAATAAACAAGATAGATAAACCACTAGCAACACTCACAAAAAAAGAGAGAGAACACGAATAAATCGAATCAGAAATAAGAATGGGTATATCACAACAGGAACCAAAGAAATTCATAAGATCATCAGAGACAACTTTGAAAGTCTATATGACACGAAACAAAAGAACCTAGAAGAAATGAATAAATTTCTGGATTCCTATAATCTCCCAAAGCAGAATCAAGAATATCTAGAGTACCTGAATAGAACTATGAACATCAAGGAAATTGAAACTGTAATCAAAAGTCTTCCCCAAAACAAAAGCCCAGGTCCAGATGGATTCACTAGCGACTTTTTCCAAACATTTAAAGAGGACCTATTTATTGCTAGTTCTTCTCAAGGTTTTCAGGAAATTGAAGAAAGAGAATCTCTCACAAACAGTTTCTATGAAGCCCATATCTCTCTCATACCAAAAGGAAACAAAGACAGCATAAGAAAACTACAGGCTGATATCACTGATGAACAAGGATGCGAAGATTCTCAACAAAATACTAGCAAATAGAATTCAACAACTCATCAAAAAGATCATACACCATGACCAAGTGGGATTCATCCTCGGGATGCAAGGATAGTTTAACATTGGAAATCAATCAACATAATCTATCATAACAACAAAAGAAAAGATAAAAATCATATGATCATATCAATAGATCAGAGAAAGCATTTGACAAGATCCAGCAGCCGTTTATGATGAAAACCCTCACCAAAATGAGGATAGAGTGGACTTTCCTCAATATAGTTAAAGCCATCTACCACAAGGCTACAGCAAGCATCATGCTCAATGGGGAAAAACTGAGAGCCTTTCCTCTAAGATCAGGGATGAGACAAGGATGCCCACTCTCTCCCCTATTGTTCAATATGGTACTGGAAGTACTTGCAATAGCGATTAGGGAAGAAAAAGATATGAAGGGCATTCAGGTAAGAAAGGAAGAAATCAAGCTCTCAGTATTTGCAGATGATATGATACTATACTTAGAGAACCCTAAAGCCTCTACCAAGAAATTCCTAGAAAAAGAAGACTTCGATAGTAAAGTTGCAGGCTATAAAATCAATACCCAAAAGTCCATGGCTTTCCTATACGCAAATAGTGAGCAAGAAGAAAGTGACATAAAGAAAACAATCCCGATCACAATTGTGCCCCAGAAAATCAAGTACCTAGGAATCAGTTTAACTAAGGAAGTAAAGGACCTGTAAAAAGAAAACTACAAAATGCTACTTCAGTAAATAAAAGAGGACACTAGGAAATGGAAAAATATCCTCTATTCATGGATCAGGAGAATTAATATTGTCAAAATGGCAATACTTCCCAAAGCACTTTACAAATTCAATGTGACCTCTATTACAATACCCATGACATTCTTCAAAGAAATGGAGCAAACACTCCTAAAATTTATATGGAACAATAAGCCCCCACAGATAGCTAAAACGATTCTTGGGAAAAAGAAAATGGGAGGAATCAATCTCCCTAACTTCCAACTCTACTGCAAAGCAGTAATAATTAAAACAGCATGGTACTGGAACAAAGGCAGAGCTGCAGACCAATGGAAGAGGGTTGAATATACTGACATCTCCCCCCAAGCATATGATAATCTAATCTTTAATAAGGGCCAGGAAAAGTGAAGTGGAGCAAGGAAAGCATCTTTAACAAATTTTGCTGGCAAAACTGGACGCCTACATGCAAAAAAGTGGGCTCAGATCTCTGCCTAACACCATGTACAAAAGTAAGGTCAAGATGGATTAAAGACCTCAACATCAGACCGGAATCCATAAGGTACATTGAAGACAAAGTTGACAAAACCCTCCATGACATTGAAGCTAATGGTATCTTCAAACGGTATCACAGCACTGGCCGAGAAAGTGAAAACAGAGATAGACAAATGGGACTATCTTAAACTAAGAAGCTTCTGCACCTCAAAAGAAACAGTGACCAAAGTACAAGACAGTCTACAGAATGGGAAAGGATATTTGCCAAATACACATCCCACAAGTGGTTGATATCAAGGATATACAAAGTACTGGTTAAACTCCACAAGAAGAAAACATCCAACCCCATCAAAAAATGGGGCAACAAAATGAACAGAAACTTTCTCAAAGAAGAAATCCGAATGGCTAAAAGGCATATGAGAAAATGCTCCACATCATTAATCATCCAGGAGATGCAACAAAACAACAATGAGATTTCATTTCAATCATTTCACACCACAGAGACTGGCCCACATCCAAAACAACAAAGCAACCGGTGTTGGCGCGGACGTGGGGAGAAAGGGACTCTCCTTCACTGCTGGTGGGAATGCTGACTGGTTCAGCCCTTTTTGAAAACAGTATGGACGATTCTCAAAAATTTAGAAACTGAGCTCCCATTTGACACAGCAATACCACTCCTGAGGATATAGCCCAGAGAGGCAAAAAATTATAGTTGAGGGGCTGGAGCAATAGCACAGCAGGTAGGGCGTTTGCCTTGCACGCGACCGACCCGGGTTCAATTCCCAGCATCCCATATGGTCCCCTGAGCACCGCCAGGAGTAATTTCTGAGTGAATGAGCCAGGAGTTGCTCTTGTGCATTGGCAGGTGTGACCCAAAAACCTATATATATATATATATATATATATATATATATATGTATAGTCGAAGTGACATCTTCACTTGTTTGTTCATTGCAGCATTGTTTACAAGACCTAGAATCTGGAAAACACCTGAGTGTCCGAGAACAGATGACTGGTTAAAGAAACCTTGGTACATCTACACAATGGAGTACTATGTAGCTGTTAGAAAGGAAGTGTCAAGGTCCTCCTGTTATTTGTTAATTTGCTCGAGTGGGCCCAGTAACGTCTCCATTGTGAAACTTGTTCTTACTGTGTTTCGCATATCAAATACATCACGGGTAGTTTGCCAGGCTTTGCTGTGTGGGCAAGATACTCTCGGTAGTTTTCCAGGCTCTCCAAGAGGGGTGGAGAAATTGAACCTGAGTTGGCTGGGGTGGCTGCATGCAAGGCAAACGCCCTACTGCTGTGCTATCTCTCCAGCCCTTTAGAAAGGATGAAGTCATGAAATTTACATACAAGTGGTACTACATGGAAAGTATCATGCTAAGCAAAATTAGTCAGAAAGAGAGGGACAGACATAGAAAGATTGCATTCATTTGGGGAACATAAAGTAACAAAATAGGAGACTAACACCCAAGAATAGCCAAGATAAATACCAGAAAGTTTACTCCATTGCGTGGAGGCCCGCCGCACACGCTAGGTATAAAGGTAGCTCAGATAGAGATGGGAGCACCAAACAAAGGGTGTTGGGAAGATCCGCCAAGGATGGAAGATGCATGCTGAAAGTAGACCATAGGCTGAACATGATTGCCACTCAATGCCTATTTTGCAAACCACAGCACCCAAAAAGAGAGAGAACAAAAGGGAATGACCTGCTACAGAGGCAGGGTGGGATGGGGGGATGGGGGCATGAAAGGGATACTGGGATTAGTTGTGGTGGAGAATGGGCACTGGTGGAGGGATGGGTACTCAATCACTGTATAACTGAAACCCCAAAATTTGTAAGTCTACAACTGTACCTCATGGTGTTTCACTAATAAAAATTATAAAAAAATAACTTTGTATTTCTGCCATGGTTTTCCATGAATTATTATTCTCTTTTTCTGCGATCACACGTTTTCTTTGTGCATGTGGGTGTGTCTGTCTGGGTGTATGTGCATGTTTTTCTTCTTTGAGTCAGAACCAGCACTGCTCAGGTAATATTCCTAGCTCTGCGCTCAGGTTTCACTCCCGGCAGGTTTGGGGACCAGTGGGATTCAAGATTCAGAACTTGGGTTGGCTGTGTGCAAGGAAAGCACTCTACCTGCCGTACTTTTGCTCCGCCCCTTTCTATGTAAGTTTCTTTCAAAAATACCAAGAGTCATGAACACAGCTCTCCCTCCCCACCCAAAAAAATCTTCTTTCAAAAAATAAACATTTAAAACTCCTTTACCTCAGGGAGAGATGAAGGGTGCTTTGCAGCCTGATGTGAGGGAGCTGAGGTTCCTGATCTGGAAAAAGAAACAACAGTGTTGAGTTTGGATAGGCAGTAATGTGAGTTGGACATTTGACTAGATGGACCGATCAATCCTCTGCATCCCATATGGTCCCCAACAGCGCCAGGGATAATACCTGATATTAGAGGCTAGAGTAAGTCCTGAGCATCTCCGGATGTGGCCCCTCCCCCTCAAAAAAACAAAGAAGCAAAAACAGCTCCCCAAGTACATTTTCATTGGAAAACCCCCGGTACCTGAAGGTCCCCTCACCCCCATCCCCTTCATGACACTGGCTATCACAGCTGACAATGAAGATGACCAGCAACAGGTCTCCTGCCATTAGGTGGAGGGGCTTCAGATCTTCCCCTCAAATCTGGAGATTCTACGGAAGATTAGTGCCGACGGTTCAAATATGGAACTGCTGAGAGGGTTGGGATGGCCAAGCCCCCAGCTGAGTCCCGCATTCACCCGCTGTTGCTCCATCCCAGAGCTGGAGACGATGGCGACCATAGAGGCTCTCCAGCATCAAGCACTCACAGCTGCGAACCCTGATACAGCCCGCACTGCACCCCAAAAGCTCCATGTCCTCCTAAAGACTCCACCACACCTCAGAAACCGACTGAATACCGTGGAACAGTGAAAAAACAGTGCAACAGTGCCCCCCAAGCTGGCTCGGCCCCTCCGCTCACAGTGTTGAAATGGGAAGCCGTGGGGTACTCACAGGAGGCTGCTTGAGTCCTGCCACAAAATCCGCCTTCAGAGTCCCCCTTCCAGGATGGGGCACAAATTTACTTGTCCTTTGCCAAGTGAGCAACATCCCCAGTGCCTGTGTCAGGGACAGATACTGAGCCATGGCATCACTTATGACATCACTTCCGTTTTCATAAGGTGCCTTAAAGAGCCAGAGTCTAGGCACTGAGAACCTTTTTGGCACCTAAGTGAATCTGTGCTGCAAGGGGGATGGACTCAAAAAAAGGCGTGGAGAGGCAAATGCTGGAGTGGTCAGTCACACACTAAGGGGCTTGAGGGTAAGAAGAAGTCCCCTGATCCTGCAGTTGTCACCAAACATTCAACCAATGATATCTAGACACACAATGCTGCCCTGACTCTTGCCAAATGATCCCTGAGCTCAGAGACAATAGTGAACTCTGAACACCGTAGGCTGTGGTGAAAAATGTAACACAAAAAAGGCAAATTCTACCAAAGGGGGAAAATGATGTGCAAAGACAAATTCTAGAGTGAAGAGTCAAATTTCTGGTCCTTAAAATCCCCTATTCTTGATATTTCCCTGCTACAGAAACTCAGTTTCTCCTGAATCCCTATTTTTCTTTCTCCATTTTGCATCTTTCTTAACTGTACGTACATATATATGTGTCTTTCTGTGATTTTTGTTTGGAGGGCAAATCTGGCAGACTCAGGGCTTATTCCTAGCTGTATACTCAGGAATCACTCTTGTACGGAACATATGGGATGCAGGGAGGCAGGGTACCTAGGTCGATTGCTTGGATGGTTAAGTGCTTACTCGCTGGCTCTGGCCCTAAGTAAATGTGCTCCTAGCACACCCAGGGTGATCCCTGAGCAAATGTCCTTATCCCTGAAAAAACAAAACTATCTTGCTTAAAAGAACACAGCCCTTTCCCTTGTTGGATTAGAGTTCTAAACAATTTAGGTTTAACATTGATCCATCATTTCCCCTCTGCTACAAGGAGCTTAGGCTTATTGAGTAACATCCATCCCAATGCTTCTGAATCACTCCCATTTCCTTAGCATTCATTTTTATTTTTTTATTTTTATTTTTTTATAATTTATTTATTTATTGGATCACTATGGGAAAAGTTACAGAGCTTTCGGGTTTAGGTCTCAGTCATGTAAATATCAAACACATTTCCCTTTACCAATACTTATTTTTAACCCCAAACCCCAATAGACCCCCACCTCCCACGCCTCCCAATTCTTGTGAGGCAGATGAGTTCTAGTTAATACTCTATCTACTTTCACTAGATAGATTGTTTCGATAGAAGATGCACAATTATTGTTTAGAGTTTACGACCCATCCCCCACAATCAGATATGCTGAAACAGCGTTGTGAAATGATTTGCTTTCTACAACTTGGTTTAAGAATAAAATGGTTTTGAATTTCTGCTATTTTACTTATTGACCCTGGAAGAATTTCTATTAAAAGTTAGATAGTTAAGAGATTGGTTTCTGTGCCCTGGAGTCGTGGCCGTGCCGGAGAGCCGCTCGTGGGGGGCAGCTGGCAACCTCGGTGGGGCGTGGGGGACGGCCCACAAAGCCCCCCTTCCCATGAGGTCTCTGCCGCTCCCGCCGAGCCCGGCTCAAACCTGCTGTCCACAAGGCTCCCGTGCGGCCGCCATCTTTCTTTCCAGAGAGCAGCATTCATTTTTAATTCCCAGGTGCTTCTGCTTCCTCTATGCATTAATCACCCATTTCCCCTAACCAGAACCTGTGAATTGTAAAGTCAGATTCTTCAGAGAGATTTGGATTTTGTATTCGTAAGTGAAATTTTGACTTTACCTTTCCTTCATTTCCTCTGCAGTTTACTTTAGACAAATATCCTTTTTGCTCCTGGACAAGGACCAGTGCAGAGAAGATTGTGCTGGGAGGATCTTGCATAGACAAAGGAAGGCAATATTATGCTTTTGTGACTTCAGAGTTAATTGACTCCAGATACTATATACTCCTGGACATTGTCATATTTATGAGACTTAAGCCTCAGCTGGCCTATGTTGCTAGCACATCAAAAGCAAGAGACTGGATGGAACCAGGATAGCTCTGAACTACCCTGGCATTGAAATGGGACAGGTAAGCACCATAACAAATTCTGTCATTGAGGTAGACAGGTAGATAGGGAAAGGCCTTTGACAATGAAACTTGGATTAACAAAATTTCATGGAAGAATTCTAGGACTGATCCACCTTGTGGATACAGAAAACAAAGACCTGATAAGACCATCAGCAGACCCTGAGGGTATTGGCCCCCTCCCCATGAAGTTTCTCTTTTCAAAAACCTGGGCCCTCTTCCTTAATCTGATTAACTTTAGTGATTCAGCCCAAAGAAGACCATCACCACTCCCAACCTCCCTGGTAACCTCCTCGGTAACGGGACTTTTACCTAGGAAGAAGCCCCACATGGGGGAAGGTTGGAGAAACCCTATAAAGGCCACCTTGAACAAAGGAAGGGCGCGCATATGTTGCCGAGCCCATGTGCTTCTTCCGCCCACGTGGCCTAGCACATTTGTCACCCGCATATCCCCTCTTCAGATGTGTACTTTCATACTTTCGTGTCTAATGCTAGGATGTGTTTAGGGGCTCTCTCTGCTCTTGGAGAAGCCCGTGTTGTCTCTTGAGTACGTCACTCTCTCCCTCTCTCTCCCTCCACACCTAAAAATCCTCTAAATAAAATCTATTTATTTCACTTCTTGTCTATTCCTGAAATTCCTTTCTGAGAGGTGAGATAAGAAACCAGTAACCCTGGGTCCCGGGTACCAGAGGCGGTTGGGGAGAAAGTGACCATCTTTCTCCTCCCCAATTCACATAAGTCACCCGTGGGGCCCACCAACATCATCATGGCCCAAACATAAGCAACTGGATAAGGATCATTCTGGGGTTAGGAAGGACTAAACTGTTCTGGGGAGTGTAGTCTGGGAGCTATAGGAAATATATAGAGACACCCTATAAACTTAATAGATCTTTTACTGTGTCCATTCAAAATGAATAGAAAGAGTAAGTATAAATTTAAGATGACTGTTTCAATGAATATGGACTATGCGAAGAAAAAATATGTCCTTAAGAGAAAATTCTGCCCTTGAGCTGAACTCTCCTTCCAATTCAGATTTTTATGCTAGAAGTTTTCCCCTTCCTTTGATTGTACAACCACATCTCTGTCTATTTGATAACCCTCACTCTGTGGGATTGGTTGGAGTAAAAAGGCTGTGGGAGACGGGTGAGGAGAGGGAATGAGGAGCAGTGGGAGAGTGGTATAGGTGCACAGGAGAATGGAATAAAGAGCAATTGATCACTGTGAGTCCACAAAGTAAAATGTGGGGGTGTGGTGAGGTGCTGGTGGTCCAGCACTGCCTCCTCACCTCCTTAGCCCCTCTCAACAGAGACAGAGAGACAGGGAGACAGAAAACCACAGCCTGATGGTGAAAATTGCCCTTTTAATGCAGAACAGCTACCATATTTATAGAACTTCTGAGGGGGCATGAGGTATGGACATAGGAGTGACTGATCATTTACGCAGAAAAATATTTGGCAGAAGGAATTCTCAGGGAGAGATTCACTCAAAGAGACACTCTGTCTCCCAGGGACATCTGCATTGCTTTTATCTTTTTCTCTAGTTGTATAAGTTATCAATACTTGCAGTTGTATTGATAAACATAGTAAGAGACAAGGATCCCAACACTTACTTCTCTGGGCTCTGAGAGCAAGCAAGGCTTTTACTGTAAATCCCAGACTAAGTCCTCAGGCCAGTTCAACTTGTCCTTCCCCAAGGGGATCCTGTCTCTAAAGTTGTAACAGTTTGCATCAAGACCATGCATTTATGCTTTCTAGAATATTCATTTCGAAGCCAAGGTTGCTTTGCCACTTGCCCCAGGTCCATCCCAGTCCCACGGCTGATCTTCCCTTTTGGGGGCATTAGGAACTACAGCGAATGTAGCCTGAGTCAAGTAATTATGACCAAGCAATTATGGCTAGGAGTAGATATACTTCAGAGTCCATCAACTCCCAAATATTAGGAGTATAGTATTGATGGCCTTTCTCTGTTTAACCAAAGAACATTCTGTATAGTCAAAACATAAAAAAGCTATAGAGGAAATTGAAAAGCAGGTACAAATACACAGCACTTCAACTACAAAGCAGTACAAATACGAAGCTGAGAATTAACAGAAAGTTATTGCTTATAAGTAATGATGACTGACTTGGGCAACTGCGACAATGTGAGGTAAAATACAAAGAAAAGGTTAAAGATAAACTTTAACTAAATTAGGGAGGTTAGCAAGAACAGCATAAGCTTCTCTGGGAAGAGCAAAAGGGGAAATTCACAGATGAAGCCTAAAACACTGTTAAGTTAATATCCAGCAGATCAGCAAGAGCCTGGCCCCTGTATCCTTCTTCGATCCTCTGTCTCCCTTCACCCACCAGGGTGGGGAGACCAATAATGGCCACCAAATGCATGCAGCACATGCCCAGACATTATTTGAACACAACTCTCTGTACTCAGTGTAACAGCCACGTTTTGCCCTGATCAGGGAGAGATGAAGAGTCGGGGTGCAATTTTCAACTTGATTTTAGGGTACAAAAATTCTACATGCTAGAAAAAACAACAAAGTGGAGTTAGAGATGGTAAGCTGGGAGGGGCGCTTCCCTCGCAGACACAGATTGATACTCTGCATCTCACGTGACCCCTAAAGATGAAAAAACCAATTGCAGAGTGCTGCTACTGAAGATAAGCCCGAAGCTGCCACAGATGTCCCCAAAATACAATCAAAAATAGCCCAAAAGTATATTTTCATTTGCAAACCACAACCTCTACTAGGACCACGGCCCCAGGATGGCCCTTGACATCAAGGCTAATAATGACTAGTGACCGAGGGCTACAGTGTCATTTGCCATTAGGGAGCTGCCCCCACCCCAACCCCACCTCCCCGCCGCTCAAAAAGGAACAGTCCTTTTATAGCTTTGGAGGCACCACCAGCAATATGGACGAGAAACTTCTGACTCTGTGCTCAGGAACCCGTCCTGGTGGAGCTCGGAGATCAAACTTGGATGGGCCAGATGCAAAGCAAACGCCCTAACCGCTGTGCTATTTCTCTGGTCCGCTATGTGAATCTGCAGGTTTTGCAGCAGTGAGGTCGGGGCCAAAGCGTCCAGGACAGGGCCCAGCGCAGTCCCGTGCTGGGAGGGTCAGGACGGCCCAGCCCGACGCTCTGCAGCCCCCGCGCTCAGCCCCGTGCCCACCCGCCACTGCCCCACGGTGGAGCCAAAGGCGATTGTGGCTGTAGGGGATCCCGGAACCACGCACTCACACACCCGACCCCTGCGCCCAGGCATAGCACCCACTGCACTCACCAAAGCTCCACGTCCCCCACCAGACAAGCCTGAGCTTGAGAGTAGATGGTCTCCAGATAATATTACCTCCTGGACATCTGCTCTTTTGACTGAAGCCTCAGTTGCCCTTACTTCCTCGATCCCCAAAAGAAGGGTCCAATGAGGGACTAGATGGACCCAGGGCAAGTGGTGAGCTAGCTACCCTGGCATCAAAATGGGCCTGGACAAAGTACCATAATGCTTATTCATATGAGCCTGGTCATGGACAAATTCTGTCATGTATCAAAAAGTAATAACTAGAATTGGACGCTGCTGGGATTAGGAGTGATTGATCCAGCCTGAGCACTGTAATCTAATCTGTGGTGAGAAGTCCCCAGGAGAGTCACCCACAACCCTAAAACTGTCTATTACTGTGTCCATACAGAATGTTAATCATTAGGAAGTAAAACTAAATATGTCAATTAAGTTCCTGGTCTAAGGAGATGAGTAACACACCTTAAGGGCTGCTTTTTCTTCGTGGGATGCAGGTGATGGGGAAGTCTGGAAAACCATTTTTCATTGCGCTTCCCGTGGGGAGGCATGGATTGCGGTCGTGGTGAGAGAAGAAAAAGAGAAGCTTCAGGGAGACAGGGCGAATGAAGGAGACTGAGAAAAGGGATGGTCCTCCTCCACCCAGATCCCCTACTTCCAGTATGTAGGCGTTACAACCACCAACTGTCCCCGGCTCTGTGTATTCCCATCAATGGCAAAGACCCAAAGACTATAAAACCCTGCTCCTGAAAGAGAACAGCACAGTCTCCTGCCTCTGCATCTTGCTGTCTTAGTGGGGCCTCTTGGAGGAGGGTGTGTTGAGTTTCCCACCCCAATATGCAACAGGACATCGACTCACCCACTCCAGCACTGCTAAAAATGATACATGAACTCAGAACCAAAAGTAACCCCTGAGCATTGAATGCTGCTTTGGTCAAAAAAGTACACTAAATTAAATAATAAAGACATTTCTGGGGCCGGAACGATGGTACACCAGGTAGGGAGTTTGCCTTCCATGCGGCCAACCCGGGTCCGATTCTCAAAATCTAATTTCATCCCCCAGCACTGCCAGGAGTGATTCTTGAATGCAAAGCCTGAGTAAACCCTGAGCATCGCTGGGTGTGACCCTAAAAATGCAAAAAAGAGAAATTTCTGTGGAAAGAGATTGGAGACACAGTATAGCAGGTGAGGTGCTTGTCTTGCACTCGGCCAAACCAAGTTTGAATCCTGGAATCCCATACGGTGCCCTGAACCCCGCCAGGAGTGATCCCTGAGTGCAAAGGTAGGAGAAGTAACTGAGTCTTGCAGTTGTACTTCCTACAGACTGAATATTTAATTCATTCAAATGAATAAAGGTATGGTGGCCAATAGTAATCCTAAATTGCATTATTAGAGGGTTTAGGGCACACTCTGGAAGTGCCCAAGCTACTTCCTGCTAATATGGCACATTTGGTTGCAAGACCCACTGCAGCTCCACCCTGATGCACCCCACCAGACCACAACCTGAGCTGGCTTAAAGCTCCACACTTTGGGGACTTGAGTGACAGAATAGGCAAATGAGCATTTCTTTTGAAGGTGGCCAACCTGGGTTTAATTCTGGGCATCCCTATGGTTCCGAGCACCACTAGGAGTGCTTGCTGAATTTAGAGCTAGGAGTAAGCATAATGCCTCGCTGGGTGTGACTCCAAATGCAAAATAAATAAATAAAAAGGAAAGAGAAGCTCCCCACGTCCCTGAACTCCCAGAACCCACTGAATGCACAAGAACCAGTGAAAATCAAAGGCTCTGCCAAATGCGTTTGAGCCCCAAGCACATAAAGAATATGCTGCGCCCCTCCCCCCATCCAGCCCGGCCACCCCCCAAGAATGACAGGACAGAGGAGAGGGTGTTTTTTCCTTCAGGCTGCTGACCCAGATATGGGGTACCCTGAACAACCACAGGTTTGACCCCTAACCACTGCCAGGTGGGGCTCAACACCCCCCACAAGGAAAAAGTATGCGCCCCAAGGTCCCTTTGATGAGGGAAACCCACGCTTTACCTACTCCACAAGCAGCCTAAGGAATGAAAGGGGGCCAGTAACGGGATGTCCTGGGGACACTGCTGGGATGATCCACCCACCCCTGTGACTGACCAGGCGGCGGAAGTCGCCCCGAAACTAAATTAACGCTGAGGATCCCTCACATGCCCCATCAGATCTGGGGGGAGACTGAGGCTCCCTCTAGCTCTGACTCTTTCTGCTTTGTGAGGGGCCCGAGCGATGTGTCAGCAGGGAGGGCGCTGGCCTCGCATCCCGACACCCCAAAGGGTCCTCAGATCCCCAGGGAGCGAGTCCTGAGCGACACCAGGTACGGGTCTAAAACACATTAAAAAATTAAAACTTTTTTTCCTCTTTTATTTGTTTCGTTATTGTCCTTGTTTCTGGAACTTTCAGAAAGAACTTAGCGCTTCAAATTCATTTTTCTCCTTGACCACGTGCTTCCTCTACCCACCCATATTTTTGGGGGGTCTGGGGGGCTTTGCCCAGGGTTTACTCTGGACTCTGGGCTCAGTCCAGGCTGGTACTGGGACGATGTATGGTGCCGGGATTGAACCCGGCCGGCCGCGTTCCCCTGTTATGCATCTTCCTAAATAAGTTCTACTTAGGAAAAATGACCCTGTGTCCCTCAAAATCAATTTATAAACAAGATAAAACTTTCAGCTGGAGCGCTCTGTGTGCCCCGGGTGAGGGGCCGCTACCCCGGGCCACTGCCACGGAGCGACCCCGCTGCCCACAAGGTGGAGAAGGCGGAGGTTCAGGCGCTCAGAGCGACCACCCGGGCGGGTGGTGGGGGCACTGACCTTCGGGGACCCCCTGCCCCCCAGGGTGCCCCCTCACCCGTTTCTCACCTTCCATAACCAGGTGACCCGCTGGTACCTCCCCCACAGAATGCCCAGCCCTGGCGGATAAAGGTCGTGGATTCTGTGATGTCACCTGCACGTTCGCCCAGAGCCTTAAAGGGCCACGCTTCAAATATCCCTGACCAGGTACTTGCCTGCTCAGGAAGGTTCATTTTTCCTCATTTCCGGGATAGCATCAGGTGATCCAGATAGCTGGGGGTCGCCAGGTCTGGGATAGATAGAGAGGGATGAGCTGAGCAGATAACATGTCGAGCAGAGAGTCTTTGTATTTACGAAGGAAATAAAATTCACAAAAGTACTTTGCAAACAGCCACCAAGACCATCTCTGTGAGTCCCGATGTTCATTTATATATTCATTTACAACCCTCAGCCACATGCTAAAAATAGGTCCCCAGGAATCTTTATTTTTTAAGTAAATAGATTTCATTTGGAGGATTTTTAAGCTGTGGAGTGGGGGGAAAGAAAGAAAGAAAAAGAGAGAGAGAGAGTACAGTTAGACATGAAAGCATGAATGTACACATCCCAAGAGGGGAGATGCGGGCAACACATGTGCTTGGGAACCACATGTCTCGGCCATGTGGGTGTAAGCAGCACATGGGCTCCGGCAGCATATGCGCCCCCCGGGAATCTTTCTGGCAGGTGCCAATAAAAAAGACGGGCTTCAATAAGGTCCCTCACCATTGGGGGCTGAGGAGCTGCCCCTCAAAGTGATCTGGCAGTTTTACACACACATGTTTACACCGAAAGCTGCGGGACAGGGCCTGGTACAACCCCTGCTTGAGAAGGCTGGGATGGTCAAGACTTCTTCCATCAGCAGGTCGGGCATCCTCGAGACCCACAGCCCCCCATGTTCAACTCCGCACACGGGCCATGCTGCCCCATCGCAAACCTGGAGACGAATATGCCCCCAAGCTCACACCCGAAACCCACGTGCCGTGTTAAATCCTACCAATGCAACCAGCAAAGCTCTACATTCTTGTAAAGCCTCTGGAGCAAGGCAGACCCCAGGAACCCACTGGATATGGATGAGGGGGACTGATAAACAACCACAAAATTGTCCTGAAAGCTGGAACGATCCCATTGGTCACATTACAGGCACTGAAGGTGAGAGGTCCTCATGTCCTGCCACTGATTGGCCTTCAGTTCCCCCTTTCACCTGAAGTATCAGTTTGTCCTATAAACGTTTGTCTGTATGAGGCCTGATCCACTTGACATCATTAGGAAGTAAAGGTGCACATGGAAGACTCCCGTCTGTGACATCATCCATTTCACGAAGAGCCTTAAAGTGCTAGGTTCCAAGTGCAGAGAGACCATTATGGCAGCCCAGGTGAACCATTGCAAGGGGGATGAGCTCGAATAAAAAAAGAGGAGAGGCAAGTGCTGAAGGGGCTGTGCCTGATAGTCTTCTCGTCAACAAAATTCTAGACCTGCAGGTTGGTTTCTAACATTTACCCAACTCGGTTGCAATTCTGACACATGGATGGATTTTTCCAGGCAACGACCTAACGTTTCAGCAAGATGGACAAGCAAAATAGACGGACGGCAGGTCACATAGCTGTGTGATTTTTTTCCAACTCAAAGAACAGACACAGTAAGTGGAAATAAGTCCCTCTGCAGAAAATTGAAGCACCAGTTTAGAGTGAACATAAAAGGGGCCCGAGACTAGGTTTGTTACTAGCTTAGTGTGAAGCTTAGTGGGATAGCTTAGTGGGATACCCGTGCTAAGGCAATTATGCATCCCCACACAGCCAAGACAGACCTTTGAAAACATCTCACCTGAAGCAGATTCCTCTCGAGGATCAATAAGTTTTCTGTTATCTTGTTCTCTTTACTTAGGTGGGGAGAGGGTCACACCAGCAGTGCTCAGGGATTCCTGCTGCTGGGACTCTCGGGGCCGAGAGAGATAACCACAAAAAACCCGCCTTTCTTCGAACACTCTTGAACTTATTCGCCAACGTGGCTTGGCACATGCCTCAGGAAACAGCAAGCGATCGTTCAAGCTCGCAAAACAATGCAGAGAAGCCATCAAGGATGACCTCAAAGACAGGAGAACAGCGATGCTGGTAGATGCGGCAGAAGCCGTGAAAAGCCTTCGTAATGCCTGCCTGTCCATCACCAACTACAAGACCAAGATGACTACCCTCCAACATCCTGATGGATCTATCACATCTTCCAGAAGGGCAATGGAGAAGATTATTCATGACTTCTACTCAGATCTCTTTAATAGCCACGTCCACTTAACCACATACCACATTCTGCACGATTGACATATTGTTCCCAATGTTCTCCCTTTCAAATTTCAACACGCCATCTCTTCAGTAAAGAAACAAAGAGCAGCTGGCCCAGACAAGATCAGACCTGAACACCTGAAGAACTTACCATCAGTACTCATCAATACACTGGCTTGGCTCTTCACACGCTACCTGTCTGAATGCAAAGTTCCATCCCAATGGAAAACCAGCAAGACTGTACTACTATACAAGAAGGGAGACATCTATGACATTGGCAACTATCGCCCAAACTGCCTATTGTCTGTCATCTGCAAACTGTTCACTCGAGTCATCTTGAATAGGATTAGCAGAACACTAGATGAAGAACAACCACGTGAACAAGCCACGTCCCGAAAAGGATTCAGTGCCATGTACAATATCCACACGATTACTAAGCTCATTGAGGTTTCTCAGGAGTTCAACATGCCGCTCTGTCTAACGTTCATTGATTTAAAGAAGGCCTTTTTTTTCAGTTGAGATGGAAGTGGTCATAGAAGCCCTAGCCAATCAGGGTGTACAAACTCAATACATCAGGATCCTCCATGAGCTGTATTGCGGATTCACTACCAGGATCTCACCATTCTACAAAGAAGTAATTATCCATGTCAAGAGAAGGGTCGGGCAGGGTGATACAATTTCACCAAAACTCTTCAGTGCCACCCTTGAGAACATCATGCGATGACAGGAATGGGAAGGAATGGGAGTGAAGATAGATGGTCGGCAACTACACCACCTCCGCTTTGCTGATGACATCGTTCTAATAACAATAAACATCAGCCAAGCGGAACAAATGCTGACTGACTTCGACCGTGAGTGTCGAAAGGTCGGATTACAACTAAATCTCACAAAGACAATGTTCATGAGAAACAGTCTTGTTTCTGATGTTCCATTCACTCTCAACAGAATCACCATCTCTGAATGCAACATTCAGCACCCACTGAGGTTAAGGATCCTCTAGTCCCAGCATTAGGCTCCAATATTTTTCCTGTGATGCTGAGACCATAGATGTGGTTGTGGGGATGTAGCCGGACCCCACCTTTCATGTCGCATGCTCGGTCCACTGAGCACTCCAATGGGATAATAGTTAGTTTCAACAAGAGAAGCTTACAGCACACTTGTATGCAATACCCCTGTTCCTAAAGAAATTGCTGTAATGTCACATTCTAAAACTGTGATTTCAGTTCTGAAATCAAACAAAATGCACAATGAGAAGTAGTCCAATGTTGAATGGAATGCAGTTGAATGACCAAGCAGGTGGAGGACAACTCTATATTTCTCACAGTCCAAGCAAGTCTACAGAAAGGGAAAATCTGCGGGAAGTGTTGCTAGGAGGATCTCGGCAATCCCTAAAAAAGCCTTTTGGGTTTTGTTTTTAATCAGACCGAGTGATGCTTGGGATACCATAGGGGATGCTGGACATCGATGGTAGGCGGCATCTGTAAGGCGAGAACCCACCGTGATGCACTGCTGTTCTCGTCCTAATTAACTTCACTATGGACTCACAGTAACAATTTAACACACACAATAGAACAATTTTTGGTGCGTACAAGCGTACAGCAGGTAGGCATTTGCCTTGCATGAGGCTGACAGTGGTTGATCCTTGAACACTGTCAAAAGCAACTTACGAGAACCACCAGTAATAACTGCTGAGCATCCCCAGGCCCCAAAACAAAAGAAAACTAAATTTCTTCCTATATTCAAAAAACATGGCAATAATCCAAAGGCAAAGATATGCATGGTGTCAGATTGACTGAGAGGAGTCCAGAAAGGGCACCCGACCCTTTAGCTGTACAGTCAGGCTAGTTATATAGCCGGGGACACAAGGGCCTTGAAACACATGGACTACTCGACATACCTTACAGATAAGGAAGTATGACAACAAAGTCAAGAAAGCAAAGCACAGGATCTATCCGTAATGAACAGCTCCGGGGAGAAGACACCCCTACCCCACGCCACACCTCCACATAACATGGTCTAGCAATGAGAAGGGGATACTCAATGTCCAATGAGAAACTCAAAGATGTTGTGGATTGGAGGACTCCTGGGTTGACCACATGCAAGGCAAGCATCCTACTTGCCCTACTATTTCTCTGGCCATTTCTAAATAAATGGGAGAAAACGGGAAAAAATGGGAGAGCAATTAAAAAGCTTTCAGGTTTAATTCTCGGTCATACAATGAAACACCCGTCCCTTCACCGTCCCCTTTCCCACCACTAAAAACCCAAGTATACCGCCATTCCACAGCCTCCCACTAACTGTGGGGTAGAAAATTTCCACATTCTTCTCTCTACTTTGATTACATTCAATATTTTCTCACGAGACCTCCAGTATTATTTGGAATTTTACCCCAGCACTCAGATCTGGCCAAAACACAACAATTGACAATTCTTTCTCGATTGCTGGTTATAAATAACATATGATTTTGGAATTCTGAAATTGTAACAACTAAATCTGGAGGGATTTCTGTCAAAACCTGCTGGGTTCCGAGATTTGTTCCAGAGTCTCTGGAGTTATGGCCATTAAACAGCTTTACCACGAGCCAGAGAGGCGGTTCATGGGAATGACATAGGTTCTTGTTGGGGAGGGGAGGAATTGGCCGGCTCCACCCCATCCTGAGACGCCCCACGTATCTTCCTGAGTGAGGGCCCAAACCTGACTTTCCAAAGGCCTTTGGAGAATGGAGGCCACCGAGCCGCCAAGTGGGAGCAGTTGGGGGGACAGCACCAATTTGCCCTGGGTTGGACCAGGAACAGTAACCTACTGCAGGGTCCAGATGCATTTCTGCTAAAAGGCACTGGGTTTCAAGATTTGTCTCTGAATCTCTGCGATCATGGCCATTAGGTACCTTGATCATGAGCCACAGAGGTCAATCATAGGTGCCAGACAATTCGGGGTTTCGTTGGGGTGGGGAGAAAAGGGCCGGCTCCACCACCATCCAGTTAGGCCCTGCATGTCTCCTCACAGCAGTCCCAAACCTAACCGTCCAGAAGTCATTAGAGATGGCGGCCACTGAGACGCCAGGCACGAACCTATTGCCACCTGAAATACCCAGCTTTGGTAACATACTGTGGGGATCCGACACATTTCTGCTAAGAGCCGCTGGGTTCCGAAGATTTGTTATTGAGACTCTGGGATCATTGCCAAGTGATCAAGAGCCAGACAGTCCGTACATGGGTAGCAACTTGGGGTCTCATTGAGGGGGGGAGGAAAGGGGAAAGTCCGCCCCAATTCCATGAGGCCCCACATGTCTTGTCACTGCAGGCCCAAACCTGTCTGTCCATTGGCCTCTGGAAGATGGTTGCCACTGAGCCACCACGTGGGATCAGGCGGAGATACACACCCTTTCCCCCTTGTGGTGGTCTGTAACTAGCAGCTCATTGTGGGTACCGGGCACATCTCTGCAAAATGCCGCTGGGTTCTGAGATTTGTCTCTGAGTCTCTGGGATCATAGCCTTTAAGCAGTTTTATCAGGAACCAGAGAGACCTTGCCTCCAATTATATAGCTGAGCCGGAAATGGTTTGTTGGTGTGTCTTGCACATACCTAACTTTTGGCCGTTTACTTTCTTGAAAGACTTTGCCCAAAGTTTTTGTTGTCTGGCCAAAGGCACAGCATCTATTTCGGAGTATCTGGAAGACTGATGGTGCCATCATTCTGCTAATGCACTTTCCTTACAGGCACAGATTGACCTGCTGGTGGTACCAGACACCCGGGAAATAGAAATTCTATATATGGAAAAAAAACACCAATATTGGGGTTGGACTCACTATAAAGTGAGTAGGATGCTTGCCTTGCTGATCCAGGTCAAACTTCCCCATCCCATAGGAACCCAGCAGCACTGCAGAATAACTCCTGAGCTGCAGAACCAGAAGTAAACTTTTAACATCAAAGAATCCCTTCCAACTCCCCTGCATTAAAAAAAAAGCTATTAAAATTAATCCAAAGTGGGGCTGAAGTGATAGCAGAACAGGTAGGACGTTTGACTTGCACATGACCAACCCGGTTTTGAATCCCAGCAAAAATATGGTCCCCTGAGCTTTACCAAGAGTAATTCCTGAGTGCATAAGCCAGGAGAAACCCATGTGAAACGCTGGGTGTGACCCAAAAAGCAATAAATAAATAAATAAATAAATAATAATCCAAAGAGTAAATTTTCAGAGGCAAATATATCTCACTTTTCCAAACACGCCCCAATGTCCCAAACCCAGTACGGAAGCCAATGAAAATGACTGACGCCAAAAGTGTCCCTTTCCTTTGGGGGCTGCCCGTGAACATATCTTGAGTTTCGATAAGTGTTATGTCCAGTCCAAAGGCTCCAAACATGGTACTGCGCAGTCTCGATTAGGGAGGAATGAGATGGCCAAGACCCCCGTTCTCTGCAGGCTCCTCACACCAAGGCCTGAAGTCCATGTGCCCACCCTCCAGTGCCATCTTGGACATGGTTGCGATCGTGGCTGCAGGAGCCCTCAGAATAACGCACCCTCACCCAAGGCACTTGATCCAAAGAACAGCCCCCAATGCACCCCTCAAAAGCTCCACATCCTCTAAAGCCTGGACATCCATATCAAGTAAAAAAGCATGAAAGTGCCCTACAAGCTGGTGTGATCTGCCGCTCAAGTTCCCAAACCGGGATTTTCAGGGTGCTCAAGCATTCCAAATTCTAACACAGGAAAGACTGAAGAATGAAGGTTTACCTGTTTTTCCATTTTCAAAGAATTCAGTGCTGCATCTTGGTTGATTTCTGCCATAATTCCCACCAAACAGCCCCTCTGGGCCAAGCCAGAAGCATAGCAAACAATAAGAGAGTAGTGAGCCGTGACAGCTCTGAGCAGGGGGGTGTTTCTATACCTGTTCATTCAGTCACCTTCCTCCTTATTTTCGTCACCAGGACCCATTATTTACAAGATAACACACAAGCAATTCTAAGCCCTAGAGTACTGGCATAGGTGCAGCCCGGGTGAAAATCAGCAGGTACATTTCAATGACAAGAGAAGCCTGTTCCGAGCAGGCAGGCTTACTTCCCTCTTAACTGCACTTTTTTAACACACTTGACCATTGTGTCCAAAGGAAACTTGCTTGTCTGACTTGTCCTGTTCTGTCCTTAGAGACCATTATTAAGGATCAAATCATCCGGTATGAATTTTTATATGTTTATTACGGCGTGAGGGGTACATGAAGCCATTCCCACATTACTGACATATATGCAGTTTGTCTCCAGTATGAATTCTCACATACTGAGTAAGAGAATAGCACCAAATGAAGGTCTTCCCACAAGTCGGACACTAATAAGGTTTCCCTCCACTGTGAATTTTCCCGTGCTTAGCAAGGATTTAGAATGGCAGAAGGCCTTGCCACATTTCTCACATATATAAGGTTTTTCACTGGCGTGCTCGAACACACACACAAAGCAGTGCAGCTCGCACTTTGTCCGAGCTCGCAAAGCAGTGCAGAGATGCGATCAAGGAAGACCTCAAAGAGAGAAGAGCATAAGTACTGGTAGATGCGGCAGAAGCCGCGAAAAGTATTCGTAACGCCCGCCTGTCCTTCACCAACTACAAGACTAAGATGACTGCCCTCCAACGTCCTGATGGATCCATCACATCCTCCAGAATGGCAATGGAGAAGATTATCCATGACTTCTACTCAAATCTCTTAGATAGCCAAGTCCACTTGCCGACATACCAAATTCCACAGGATGGATATGTCATTCCTAACGTTCTCCCTTCCAAAATCCGACACGCTATTTCGTCAGTAAGGAAACAAACAGCACCCGGCCCAGACAAGGTCAGACCTGAACACCTGAAGAACCTGCCCTCACTACTTATCAATACACTGGCTCGCCTCTTCACTCGCTACCTATCTGAATGCAAGATTCCGTCCCAGTGGAAAACCAGCAGGACCGTACTACTGTTCAAGAAGGGAGACATCCATGACATTGGCAACTATCGCCCGATCTGCCTATTGTCTGTCATGTACAAGTTGTACACTCGAGTCATCCTAAATAGGATTGGCAGAACACTAGATGAAGGAAAACCATGCAAGCAAGCTGGGTTCCGCAAAGGATTCAGCACCATCGACCATATCCACATGATAACCAAGCTCATTGAGGTTTCTCGGGAGTTCAAGATGCTGCTCTGTTTAACGTTCATTGATTTAAAGAAGGCCTTTGATTCTGTTGAGAAGGAAGCAGTCATTGAAGCCCTAGCCAATCAGGGCATTCAAGCCCAATACATCAGGATCCTCCGTGAGCTGTGTTGCGGATTCACTACGAGGATCTCACCATTCTACAAGGAAGTGGTCATTGATGTAAAGAGAGGGGTGCAGCAGGGTGATACCATTTCACCGAAACTCTTCAGTGCCACCCTCGAGAACATCATGCGACGACTGGAATGGGAAGGAATGGGAGTGAAGATAGATGGTCGGCAACTACACCACCTCCGCTTTGCTGATGACATTGTTTTAATAACACCAAACATCAGCCAAGCGGCATAAATGCTGGCCGACTTTGACCGTGAGTGTGGAAAGGTAGGACTACAGCTGAATCTTACAAAGACAATGTTCATGAGAAACAGCCTCGTTCCTGACACCCCATTCGCTCTCAACGGAACGACCATCTCCGAATGCAACAGCCATGTGTACCTAGGTCGAGAAGTCAACATGACAAATGACCCGAGCTGCGCAGGAGGAAGAGAGCAGCTTGGAACGCCTTCAAGAACGTCGAAGAAATAGCTAAGAGGACGAAGAACCTCCGGCTCCGGGCACATCTGTTTGATTCCACTGTTCTTACTGCATTAACATATGCCTCAGAGACCTGGGCCCTACGCAAAAAAGATGAGAACGCTATTCAGGTCTCCCAAAGAAGAATAGAAAGAGCTATGCTTGGAATATCACGTTTCATTCAAATGAGAGAAAGAATCCGGAGTTCTGACATGCGTCGATGATCAAGAATCAGGGACTCTGTCTCGTTTGCCAAGGTGTCAAAAATCAGATGGGCTGGTCACGTAATGAGATTTAAAGACGACCGCTGGACTAGAGCTGTTACTGACTGGATTCCACGGATGTCAAAAGACCGCGTGGCCGCCCACCTACCAGATGGTCAGACTTCTTCGTGAAGATCATGAACGATCGGTCTGAGGCTCTTCATGTTCCCAGAGCGAACAGATGCCATTGGGCTACACTAGCACGCGACAGGGACAAATGGAGACGTTACTTGCGCCCGCTAGAGCAAATAGACGACTAACAGGAAGTGAAGTTATTCTCTGGCGTGAATGCTACTCTGTACACTAAATCTCAGGCTTCTCAAAATGCCTTTCCACATTTCTTACATGTATATGATTTCTCTCCTATGAGTATTCTCCTATGTACATTAAGTATTGAGGACAAACAAAGGCCTTCCCACATTCCTTACATATAAAGTTTCTCTCCAGTGTGAATTTTCCTATGTACACTAATATTTGAGGTTGTAGCAAATCCTTCCCATTTTCCTTACATATATATGGTTTCTCGCCACTATGAATACTCCTATGCACAGTCAATTGTGAGGAAGAAGTAAAGGCCTTTTCACACTCCATACATATCTAAGACTTCTCTCCAGTATGAATTCTCATGTGCAGAGTAAGGGAAGAGAACCGTGTGAATGCCTTTCCACATGTCAGACACTGATAAGGTTTCTCTCCAGTGTGAACATTCCTATGTTCACTAAGAGTTGAGGCTACAGCAAAGGCCTTCCCATATTCCTTACATATATACGGTTTCTCTCCAGTGTGAATTCTCCTATGTTCAGTAAGTTTTGAGGCTCTAGCAAAGGCCTTTCCACATTCCTTATATATATGTGGTTTCTCTCCAGTGTGAATTCTCCTATGTACACTAAGATATGAGGCTACGGCAAAGATCTTCCCACATTCCTTACATATATACGGTTTCTCTGCAGTGTGAATTCTCCTATGTAAACTAAGTCTTGCGGCCCAAACAAAGGCCTTTCCACATTCTTTACATCTATACAGTTTCTCTCCAGTGTGAATAATTGCATGTCTACTGAGGCTTGACAACTGAGTAAAGGCCTTGCCACACTCCTCACATATATAAGGCTTCTCTCCACTATGAGTTTTCATGTGTCTATTAAGATGTGAGGTCTGAATAAAGGCCTTCCCACAAGTCTGACATTTATATGGTTTCTCTCCTGTATGAATTCTCCTATGCAAAATAAGATTTGCTGATCTACTGAAGGTCTTTCCACATTCTTCACATATATAAGGATTCACTCTTGTATTAATATTCATATGGTCATGATGGGGTAACCCTTGACTCACACTTTGCTCTTGGGGCTGACTTTTCTGGCGATTCTGTTCACTGTGGTTTTCTAAGGGAAAAACACAGTGCTGGGAACATGGGGAGGCTCCCCCACCTTCCTTACACCTAGATGGGTTCTGCTCACGGTGATTTGGTTGAGGGTATGTTGCTGTGAGGGACTCACTATAAACAGTGTTCCTCTCCCTAGCAGGTGCCCCATTGGGAAATTTTTTGCCTGTGAACTGAGAATATCGTACTCCAAGGAACTTTTTCCAGGAGAGGACTTCTTCAGAGTGAGGTAGCTCTCACCATTCTGATCACCCTCAGAAGACATCCCGCCTGTCTCGGCGTCCTCATGGGGCTGAGGGTAGGATTGCTCACTAGAGACATTGTCACACAGTGTAGGATCAGAGACATTCCACTTGGGGTGGCAGTTTTCCTGTACAACAACAGAGGATTCTAATTATTGACTTATTCACTGAGTCTTCCTGACAAAAACTGAGCCCTTCAGCTGTGGTTTCACACATATGCACCACACAAATGCAATTTCCAACATACGAATTGTCTTACAATAGAATAATTTCATGTAACTGTAAGTTGAACACACAAAATTGATGGATGCAGAGTCAGTAAATTCTGAGGCTTTCTCCCCTTTAAATTAATGAAGGAATACAACTGGAAATAATTCCTTCTATAGAAAATGGAAGCATCTATTTCAAGAGAAAATGAAATAGATCCACATGCGGGTTTATTTAAAGTTCCGTGTGGAACCTGTGATGCAGGGGTGAAGACAACGCTGCATCGTCACGCAGCTGAGACAGACCACGTGTCTATTGCAAAGCTCTCACCACAAGTGATGGCTTTCAGGATCAATGAAGTTTTTTGTTCTTTCTGTTTTGTAGTTTCTATTTATTGGGGGTGGGGTTGGTGGAGGGGCACACCATGCAGTGTCTAGGATCATTTCTGTGAGTCTATGCTGTCTATAAGGTGTGCTGGGTAAGGAATATCTGTCCATGTGCAAAGCAATTATATTTCTCACTGCACCATCTCTAGGGCGCAGAAATTAGCTTTCTAAACAACTACCACTTTCAAGCAAATAAAAACTCACAGTATTTTTAAACATGGTTGATTTCAGCACCTAGTGAAGCTAAGGGTCCTCTACTTCAAGCATCAGGCTTTGGAATTCCTCCCTGCCATTCCCAGCCTTCCACCTTAACAATCACATACTTGGTCCACTCCTGCTGGCATAATAATATTTTTTCTGAATTAGCGAATCTTACCAACTCACTCGTACTTGCTGACCCCATTCCCAAATCAAAGTGCTGTAATGCCAAATCCTGAAGTCGCGGTTTCCGTTCTGAAACTGAACAAAACATGCAAATCAAGCACATGTCAAAAAATGTAGCATAACGATGCCATGTAGTTAACAGTACATCTCTGTGGTTCTCAAAGTACAAAGAGTCCCACACTAAAGAAAAGATTCGGATAGTGGAAAGCTGTGAGGATCTTGGCAATTCTACACTAGGTTTTGTTTTTGTTTTTGAGTAGACCTGGGAATGTTCAGGGAACCAGATTATTGAACAAATTATAGAACAGGTCACCTTCAGGCACTGCAAGGCACTCCCTGCTGTACTATCGTTCAGATCCAAACTAGCTCTGTTATGGTCTTACTTATTCAAAAGCCATGGAAGCAAATTACAGGATTATTTTGTGACTGACAGTCCAGGGAAATGAAGAGCAGCATAAGTGCGGCACAGACCCAAGGATCCAGGAGACCAAGGCCCCAGTCTCAGTAGCGTCTTTCCTACATGTTCATTGCACGCATACACTGCACAGGGTCTGAGCCAGGAAGGGTCCTCAGACACTCATCCGCACATACGCCTCTCCTCCCCGACATCAGGGCTCCTCCTTCTAGCCAGGAGATCACCGCAGGCTTTATCCCAGAGTGCCCTGCCCCAACAGAGACAGAGGCATGGATAAGTGATAGGGAGATGGTTACAGGTAAATCCCCATATTTTCCTGATACAAGTGGGCATATATCTGAAAAGCATGAACAGAATGTCCATTTCCAAAATGCCACATATTTCTAGTTATTCGAGAGATAAGACCCAAGAAAATACCACAAATACTCTAGACCTGACCTTGTGTATGGCCGACAGGGGGTTGATCAGCACAGTATGTTGTTGGTTTTTGTGTTCTTTGGGGTCTCACCTGGCCATGCTGAGGGGTGACTCCTGACTCTGTATTCAGAAATCACTGCTGCTGGTACTTGGGGATGACATGGGATGCCTGGGATTTAACCCACGTGCGCTGCTTGCAAACATCTGCCGCCCAACCGCATTAGACAAGGTTGGCTCCACACTGCTCTCACCGACAGCCTGCAGATGCTGGTAGGTCTCCAGCATCACGTCACTGTAGAGCTTCCGCTGAGAGGCCTCCAGGCATGACCATTCCTCCTGGGTGATGTTCACAGCCACGTCATGGAAGCTCATTGCATCCTGAGTCAGCACACAAAAAGGGTGGGAGTCAGAGTCTATCTTAACCTCATTCCCACTACTCTGAGGCTAGGTACCAGGGTCCTATATTGTCGCAGGGCCTCTCCATTCCAAATGAACCAGCCTCCATGCACACGCATGACTGACGGGCCCCAAAAATCACATAAGGCAACTGGATCTGCTAAAGTGGGAGGAAGTTTTACAGAAGGTTCTTGGATGTATCTGCCTTTCCTGGTAACGCCCCGGCCAATTCGAGCACCACTGGTCCAGTGAGCACTGTAGAGAGGATCACCTGAACACAGACTTGTACGATCCAAAAGACTATCCCTGGGTGTAGCAAAAAACACTGCACGCTCACCGCTGCAACCCCACAGCACATGACCACTAGGATTGAGATCTCGACAGTCCATATAGAAAATTACTCAGAGCAGTGCATGGCATGTGTGCCTGTAGGAACTAACTGCTCAGGACTGCCCCAAATCCTGCTCAAACAAGGTAGAAGTTTTGTGACCCCAACATGTCTACTGGCCTCAGAGATCCTTGGCTCTTTCTCCTTGGGATCGGAGCATGCCCAGAAATCCATACACAAGATTATGTGAACGCAAGACTGTATGACCGAGCAGGTAGTCTCTCCAAAGTAGGAAGGACATAATAGGAGAAAAGCAAGTCTGGGGGCCCAAGTCACTGTAGTTGCCAGGACGCAAACGAGGCCATCACACCCCAGGGTGCTCTGAGGCCAGTCAGTTGTGAATCCAGAGCAAAGAGTCAAGAGGAAAGCTGATGACAAAAACAATGCAAAAGAAACCAAAGAAGCAGGTTGGCGTAACACGACAGCTATTCCGGGGACAGCATGTAGGACTGGCGATCCCGGACATCCCATATGGTCCCACAAGCACTGCCAGGGGCAATGCCAGAGTGCAGCACAGGGAATGATTGCGAGAATCCTTGCTCTGCCACCCCTAATAAAACAGAAAACCCAAGATGAAACCTTTGGACCTCCAGCATCCCATTGATCACCTAGACCTTTCAGGAAAGAGCATTGAACACAGAGCTTTGAGTACTCCTCATGCACCACTGGGCTGGCCCCAAAGCCAAATAAAACAAAACAAACATACACAAAAGCAGCTTCAAACAGCAGAATGGGACAGTCCGCGATCATAAGTCTCATCTTGGAATCCGTCCAAAAGAAACTCAAAACAGAAGGCCCAGGAAACCTGGGCACTCCTGATACTACCTTATATCATTCTATCCGTCTACTTATACCTGCGGACGGTTTATCAGAAGCCGTGTCACCATCTTCTACTGTCACTATTGTTCTGAGTATCAGCAGGAGGCTCCATGCAAAGACCTGGAGAAATCAGAACAGTGAGCACCAGAGAGGAGCACCTCCTCCCAATTCTGAGCCAGACCAGCCATACCCTCGGGTACAGCCTCACAAATCCACCTCTGGGAGACAATGGAAGAAGCTCCTGTCTCCGCTGGGGATGCAAATTTTGTTGGCATCTGTGCTGTACTTCAGGAGAGGAGCCTGGGCCCAGGCTACAGGGGAGGAAAAGACAGCCTTCTCTGATTCCCGGATTCTTCTCTGGCTCCCACAGGAAAGTCCCAATCAGCCCTGCCAGGGGCCGACTCTCAGTCCAGGAGCTCCCTAATACTAGCACCCCCCTTCAGGCTGGCAGCATTGCTGCCCCCAGGGAACTGTAGCCTGCAATGTGGCTCCACCATGTGACTTAGAGTGGACAAATCTTTGACACTCGCTTACAGGGCTAACAAGGACATGAACCTGGGCACTCTGTCCCGGGGACCTCAGTATTTACCACAATGGCCTGTGCCGTCTGCTCAGGGAGAGATAAAGAGTCAGGGGTGCTTTGCAGCTTGATGTGAGGGAGCTGAAATTCATGAGCCTAAAAAAGATATACAAGTATTGTGGTTAGATGGCAATAATGTGAATTGGGCCCTTGACTAGATGAACCGATCAATCCTCTGCATCCCATATGGCCAGGGACAATACCTGAGCTTAGAGACTCGAGTAAGTCATGAGCATCTCCGGGTATGTGCCCTCTCTCCCCCCTTAAATATAAAGAACCAATATAGCCCCGCCCAAATACATTTTCATTGGCAAACCTCAGCCACCTGCAGGCCACCTTCCCCCTCACATACCCCGCATGATCGCGGCTCTCATGGCAGACAATGAAAATGACCAGCAACAAGTCTCCTGCCATTAGGTGCAGGGGCTGAAGCTCTGCCCCTCAAATCTGGAGATTCCACAGAAGCGAGCTTAGGGCCGATGGTTCAACCATGGGACTGCTGGGACGGTTGGAACAGCCAAGCCCTCGGATGATTCCCGCATTCAGCCACTGTTGCCCAATCCCAGAGCTGGAGACGATCGTGGCCAAAGAGGCACCCTAGAATCACGAACTCAAAACTGTCACTCCTGAACCCAAAGACAGCCCCCCCTGCACTCCCAAAGCTCTGCGTCCCCCTAAATCCTCCACCACACCTCACGATTCACCTGGATGTTGGTGAACAAGTGCAAAACCAGTGAAAAAGTACCCCCCAAGTTGGCTCGGCCCCTTGTCTCAGACTTTGGAAACGGGAAGTCACGGGGTGCACACAGGAGGTTGCTTGAGTCCTGCAACTAAATCCTTCTTCAGACTCCCCCTTCCAGGATGGGGCACAAATTTACATGTCCCTTGCCAAGTGAGCAACAGTCCCAGTGTCTGATTCAGGGATGGAAAATGAACCATGACATTTATGACATCACTTATGACATCACTTCCGTTTCCATTAGGTACCTTAAAGAGCCAGAGTCTAGGCACGGAGAACCTTTTTGCCACCCAGGTGAATCTGTGCTGCAAGTGGGATGGACTCGAATAAAGGAGTGGAGAGGCAAATGCTGGACTGGTCAGTCACACAATGGGGGCCTGGGGGTAAGGAGAAGTCCCCTGATCCTGCATTGTCACCTAACATTGAACCAATGATATCTAAACACAGAATGTTCCCCTGACTTTTGTCAAATGATCCCTGAGCTCATAGACAACAGTAAACACTGAGCACTGTAGGCTGTGGTGAAAAATTTAACAATAAAAAAGGCAAATTCTACCGAAGGGGGGGGGGGATGATGTACAAAGACAAATTTGAGAGTGAAACATTAAAAGAGTCAAATTTCTGGTCCTTAAAAATCCCCTATTCTTGGGGATGGAGAGATAGAACAGTGGGTAGGGCGTTTGCCTTGCACGCGGCCAACCCGGATTTGATTCCCAGCATCCCATATGGTACCCTTAGCATTGCCAGGAGTAACTCCTGAGTGCAAAGCCAGGAGTAATCCCTGTGCATCGCCAAGTGTGACCTAAAAAAGAAAAATAATCCCATATTTTTGATCTGTCCGTGCTACAGAAAGTCACAGTTTCTCCTGAATCTCTGTTGTTCTTTCACCATTGTGCATATATATGTGTATATATAAGTGTGACTTTGTGTGATTTTTGTTTCGAGGCCACAACCGGAAGATTCAGGGCTTACTCCTAGCTCTTCACGCAGGAATCACTCTGGTACAGACCATATGGGATGCAGGGGATAGAACCTGGGTCGATTGCTTGGATGGTTAAGTCCTTACCCACTGTACTATGGCTCCGGGCCTAAGTAAACGTGCTCCTAGCACACCCAGTGGGATTCCTGAGCAAATGTTCTTACTCCTGGAAAACCAAAACTTTCTTGCTTAAAAAAAACAAAATACTTTACCCTGGTTGGATTCTAGTTCTAAACAATTTAGGTTTAACATTGGTTCATCATTTCTCCTCTGCTACAAGGAGCTGAGGCTTACTGAGTAACACCCATCCCAATCACACCCATTTCCATACTATTCATCTTTAATTCCCTGTGCTCTGCTTCCCCTATACATTATTCACCCATTTTCCCTAATCACAACCTGTGAATTGTAAAGTCAGATTCTCCAGAGATCTCTGGATTTTGTATTTGTAAATAAAATGTTGACTTTCTCTTTCCTTTATATCCTCTACAGTTTACTATAGAAAAATATCCTTTTTTGCTCCTGAGCAAGGACCAGTGCAGTCCCAAGTTGGGAAGATTTTACTGGGAGGATTGGGATGGCCATGCCCCCAGCCCTCAGCTTTGTCTAGACAAAGGAAGGCAATATTATGCTTCTGTAACTTCAGAGTTAATTAACTGCAGATACTATATATTCCTGGGCATTGTCATGTATATGAGACTTAAGCCTCATCTGTCCTTTATTCTTAGCACTCCAAAAGCAAGAGACTGGATGGACCCAGGAGAGCTGTGAGCTACCCTGGCATCAAAAAGGGACAGGTAAGCACCATACCAGAGGGGTGACTGATCATTTACGCAGATAAACATTTGGCAGAGTAAATTCTCATGGGGAGATTTACCCAAGGAGACACTCTGTCTCCCAGGGACATCTACGTTGCTTTTATCTTTTCCTCTAGTTGTATAAGTTATCAACATTTGTAGTTGTTTGGATAAACACAGTAAGAGACAAATATCCCAACACTTAGTTCTCTGGGCTTTGACAGCAAATAAGGCTCTTTTTTTCCTTTTTGCTTTTTTGGGTCACACCCGGTGATACAAGGGGATACTACTGGCTCTGCGCTCAGGAGTTACTCCTGGCATTGCTCAAGGGACCATATGGGATGCTGGGAATCGAACCCAGGTTGGCCGTGTGCAAGCCAAACACCCTACCTGCTATGCTATATCTCCAGCCCCCAGTGCAAATAAGGCTTTTAACACTTACTTCTCTGGGTTCTGAGAACAAGCAAGGCTTTTACTGTAAATCCCAGACTAAGTCTTCAGGCCAGTTTACCTTGTCCTTCCCCATGGGGATCCTGTGTCTAATGTTGTAACTGTTTGCATCAAGACAATGCACATGTGCTTTCTAGAATGTTCCATTTCGAAGCTGGGGTAGTTTTCCCACTTGCCCCTGGTCCATACAAGTTCCATGGCAGAACCTCCCTTTTGGGGTGTTAGGAACTACTTTAACTGAAGCCCGAGTCAAGTAATTATGACCAAGCAATTATGCCCAGGAGTAGATATACTTGAGTCCATCTACTCCGAAATACTAGGAGTATAAGCATTGATGGTCTTTCTGTGTTTAACCAAAGAACACTGCTGTAGAGTGAAAACATAAAAATGCTATAGGGGAAACAGGAAAGCAGGTACAAATACAAGGCCACTTCAACTGCAAAGCAGTACAAATACAAAGTTGAGAATAACCAGAAAGTTATGGCATATAAGTAATCAAGACTGGCCTGGGGAACTGAGACAACGCGAAGAAAAATACAAAGGAAATGTTAAAGATAAACTTTAACTAAATCAGGGATGTTAGCAAGGACATGATAAGCTTCTCTGGGAGGAGCAAAATGGGAAATTCACAGATGAAGCCTAAGACACTTTGGGTTAATATCCAGCAGATCACCAACAGCCTGGCCCCTGTTTCCTTCTTTGATCCTCTGTTACCCTTAACCGGCCAGGGTGGGGAGACCAACCACAGCCACCAAAGGCATGCAGCACATGTCCGGACATTATTTGAACACAACTCTCAGTGTAATAGCCGGGTTTTGCCTAATCAGGGAGAGATGAAGAGTCGGGGTGCAATTTTCAAATTGATTTTAGGATACAGAAATTCTACGTTAGAAAAAACAACAATGTGGTGTCAGAGATATTAAGCTGGGAGGGGCGCTTCCCATGCTGACCCTGATTGATAATCAGCATCTCACATGAAACCTAAAGAACTTAAAATAAAAAGAATTCCAGAGTGCTGCTCCTTAAGGAAGCCCCGAGATTACATATTTGTGCCCAAATACAACTAAAAGTAGCCCCAAAGTAAATTTTCAGTTGCAAACTGCAACCACCCCTAGAACCCCACCCAAGGGATGGTCTGGAAATCAAGGCTACTAATGAATAGTGACTGAGGGCTACAGTGTCATTTGTCATTAGGGAGCTGCCCCTCAAAAATGAACAGTCCTTTTATAGTTTTGGAGGCACCACCGGCGATATGGACGAGAAACTTCTAACTGCGCTCAGGCACCCGTCCTGATCGAGCTTGGAGATGGATCTTTGGTGGGCCAGATGCAAAGCAAACGCCCTAACCGCTGTACTATCTCTCAGGTCCTCTAAGTGAACCTGCAGCTTCTACAACAGTGAGGTTGGGGCCAAAGCGTCCAAGACAGGGCCCAGTGCAGTCCCAAGCTGGGAGGGTAGGGACGGCCCAGCGCCCGCCCCACCCACTCGGCCCCACGCCCACCTGCCACCATCCCACAGCAGAGCTGCAGGGGATCCCCAGAATCACACACTCACACCCGCGACCCCTACGCCCCAGCACAGCCCTCCCTGCACTCACCAAAGCTCCGAGTTCCCCACAAAACCCCACCGGGCGGCAGGAACCGCGTGGATATCAGTTGAAATAGCTTAAAAGTGTCCTTAGAACTGGCTTGGCTCCACCCCTCAGTGCAGAAACTGGGAGGCGCGGTGCGGGGTGCTCACGGGAGGCCGCTAGTGTCCTGCTACGAAACCGGCCTTCACAGACCCCTTCTACGATGGACAGACAGCCTCTTCTCCCTTCACCTGCTTAACAAATGGAGACCAGATCCAGCATCTTGCATGCAAACATATAAATGCCCGGCTGTGACGTCACTTCCACTTCTGCAAGCAGCCTTAAAGGGCCAGACACCAGCTGTGTAGAGAACAACTAGGAAAATGTAGGTAAATGTGTAAGGCTGGTTGGCTGGAGCGAAAGCACAGTGGATAGGGTGTTTGCCTTGTACGCAGCTGACTCAGGTTCAATCATCTGGATTCTATATGGTCCCATTTTGGTGTATAAGAGATTGTTAGGATTTTACTGCTTACAAAGTGTAAGTCTCAAAACATTTACCCTCAATGTTTGTGTAAATCAAATGGAAAACCGAATACAATGAGTGCAGATATGCTACAGCGAATGAAGTGCTTCTTTGCATGTGGCTCTACCTGGACACAAATTATGGACAGCACTGCTGGATGTGACTCCCAGAACATAACACAAAAGGGCCTGAAGAATAGAGGTTTGGCTGTCTATACAAAGTCAAAAAAGGCGAACCACAGCATCCTGATTGATCTCTGCCATGATCTATGCAAAGCAGGGCCTCTGAGCCAAGTCAGAGTCACAGCCAAGAATGAAAACATGGTGAGTCATGACAGTACCCAGCAAAATGCGATGTTTGTACCTATTTACTTCTTATTTAATTCCTTCCACCTTGCCTTATCACTAAGATCCATTATTTACCAGTTAACATACTGGGAAGTCCACATGCCAGGACATTGTCATAACCATGGTGCAGGGGATAATCAGCAAGTACCTTTCACTTACGGTACTAGTATCACAGGAAGCTTTCACATATAACAGGATTATTTCCTTCCTTACTGTACTTTTGTATCTATCCCCCACATACTTGTTGAAACTAAAATTGTTTTACTTAAGGGACCTGTTCTGACGCCGGCCATTGTTATCATGGAAGTGATTGATCCGACATAACTTTTATATTTACTAAAGCTTGAGGGAACATGCAAGCTTTCCTATATTCCTTATGTACAGGATTTTCTCCAGGATTGTCTTTAAAGTTGCAGGTGAGAATAATTCCCTTTCCACGTTCTTACATAAATATATATATTCTTACATATATAAATATGTATATTTATATATAGCTTCTCTCCAGTGTGAATTCTCCTATGCATAAGGCCCGAGGATCCAGGAAAGTCCTCCCCACAGTCCTGACAGATGTAGTTTTTCACTGCAAAATGACTTTTCACATGTGCAGTAAGGGCTGGAGACAAACTGAACCCCTTTCCACATTCCTTACACTTATGAGATTTCTCTCCACTGTGAATTTTCCTGTTCAGAAAGCTATGCCAATTGCATCAAAATCTTCCTGCATTCATTTCATATATAAGGCCTCAATCCAGGAAAAATTTTTCTAACACAGCAAAGCTTGAGGATTGAGTAAAGATCTTCCCACATCCCTACATATGTCTTCTTCGAGAATAAATTTTCCTATGTTTAATAAGGAGTTAGGGGAAACTGAAGGCTTTGCAAAAGTCATAACAAACATAAGGTTTGTCTCCTATATGAAAATTTCAGTGTCACAAAAGGATTGTGAAATAAGCAAAGGCCTTGCCACACTCCTTACATATATACATGGATTCACTGCAATGTGCGTTTTCTTATAGACAAAAAAGTTTGAATAGTAAGTGAAGACCCTGGCACAGTAGTGACACGAATAGTGTTTCATTCACCTGTATGAACATTCCTATGCTCAGAAAGACCTGAGATGAAAGGACTTTCCACCAACCTCACATATATAAGTGTTTTCTACAAAACAGAATTTATGAAAACTAAGACTTCAGGAAGAAGCAAAGGCCTTCCTACATTGCTCCCAAATATATGTTATCTCTCCAGTGTTCCAGTGTGAGTTTTTCTGTGTATTAAGACTTGTGGAATAAGCAAAGACTTTCACTCTGTATATGCATATGGTTTCTTTCCAGTGTGACTTTTTCTGTGCATACTAAGATCTATGAGTCAGAGAAAGGCCACAGCACATTCCTTACATGCATACGGACGCTCCAGTAGGAAATCTCCCATGTATAAGGTATGAGGATCCATCAAAGTCCTTCCCACAGTGCTTAAAGAGTTTCTCTTCTGAGTGGATGTTCACATAGTCCCACCGGGATCATGCTGGACTCAAAAGTTTGTCCACAGTGCTTACATTTCTGGGAATTCTGTGGGCTTCTATGGGAAAGTGATAGTGCTGAGGACATGGAAAGAGTGATCTTCTGATCACCCTCAGAACACATCCCACCTGTCTCGGCATCCCTGTGGGGATGAGGGCCAAATTGCTCACTTGAGCCTTTATCACAGTGTACAGGAAGAGACATTCCACCAGGGCTGGCTACTGCCATGTAGAAGAACAGAGGATTGCACTCATTAGTCTATGCCATGAGAGTTTTCATGTCAAAAGAAATTAAGCTCTGTAGGTAGGTAGCTGGTAGGGTACGGGACAATGAGTTTCTTGGGGAAATAATAAATGCAGATGGGGATGAAAGCAGTGACTCCGAAGCCAACCCTGGGGATTCAGAGAGGAACTGGCTTAGTAGAAACCCAGAGAGCTGGAGACATGGAAGAGGAACAAAGGCTGGTAAGAACATCAGAGAGCAAGGTCTGGCCAACGCTCTACCCCTTGACGACACGCGAGCAGTGGACTCTCAGCTTCAAAGAAAACCCCAGAAGGCAGTTTCAGAAACATGATTTCAAACTGAGAGTATCATGCTAGTAGAGCGCGCTGCATGCAGTCAATCTAGGTACAATGTCCAGAATTCCAAAGGGTCCTCTGAGCACGATCTGACAAATAGATGGACGGAATTTTCCTTTATCCAATCGTAAATGTTTCCTTTTTACCTCTATTATTAGTAAAATAACATGGGTGGGATCCAGGAATGTGACCATCCTTGTGAGAAATCACAGGTAAACGGAATGGTCTCCTGGGATGTGGAGAGCTTGGGACCTGACCCATATTCCCACTTATAAAAGATTTCATCAAGGCGCCCCTTCTATCCTTTCAAACAACATTCTGTGCACAATTACATGTATCTAAACTCTCCAACTGAGACCAGAGCAACTGTAGATTTGGGTAGGGCGTTGTTTGCACATGGCCAACCTAGGTTCAATCCCCAGGATCCTGTAGTTTCCAGGAACACCATCAGAAATAATACCTGGGTGCAGAGCCAAGAGAAACCATTGAGGATCACCAGGTGTTGTAGTATAATAGTGGTCTGTCCTTGCTCCCTGGCAGGTGAGATCTTATGTTTCTTGATTGCCCATAACCTTTCAATTACCTTTGTCAACTGATCAGACTTTGACTTGTAAATATTGTCTTTCTCTTCTCCTGAATGTCTTTTGCATGGGTAGCTATTTCAGAGCAATTGCTTTTTGTATGGATACAGGAAGACAGTTACAAAGAAAAGCCTGAGCTTGAGAGTTGGTCTCCAGATAATATTACCTCCTGGACATCTGCTCTCTAGACTGAAGTCTCAGCTGCCCTTACTTCCTCAATCTCATAAAGAAGGGTCTGATGCGGGCAAGTGGTGAGCTAGCTACGCTGGCATCGAAATGGGCCTGGCCAAAGTACCATAATGCTTATCTATAAGAGCCTGGTCATGGAAAAATTTTGTCACGAATAAAAAAGTAATAACTAGACTTGGATGCTACTGGGATTGGGAGTGATTGATGCGGCCTGAGTCTGAATCTGTGGTGAGAAGTCCCCAGGAGAGTCACCAACAAGTCTAAATTTTCTATTACTATGTCCATACAGAATAGGAATCATTAGGAAGTAAAACTAAATATGTCAATTAAGTTGCTGGTCGAAGGAGAGGAGTAACACACCTTTAGGGCTGCTTTTTCTTCATGGGCTGCAGGTAATGGGGAAGTCTAGAAAATCATTTTTCATTGTGGGGAGGCGAGGATTGTGGTCGTGGTGAGAGAAGAAAAAAGCAGCTTCAGGGAGACAGGGGGAATGAAGGAGACTGAGAAAAGGGATGGTCCTCCTCCACACAGATCCCCTATCTTCCAGTATATAGGCGTTACACCCACCAACTGCCCCCGGTGCTGTGTAATCCCATCAATGGCCAAGACCCAGAGACTATAAAACCCCGCTCCTGAAAGAAAACACGCAGTCTCCTGCCTCCGTGTCTGGCTTTCTCACTGGTGCTTTTTGGAGGAGGGTGTGTTGAGTTTCCCTCCCAACCCCGAGTAGAGCCCCAGCATCTCAAGACCTCTGGTTCGAGCCACAGCCTTGCTTAAGACCACTCTCCACAAATTCGGACAAGCCTCACGCATGAAGGAACCAGCAGAGGAACCCAAGTGTGCAGGACCTGGGGCTGAGATCTCCAAGTTGCATTGGGATTGGGCCTCCTACACCCAGATCTCCCATCTTCCAGTATGTAGGCGTGACACCCACCAAGTGTCCCTGGTGCCGTGTAATCCCATCAATGGCCAAGACCCAAAGACTATAAAACTGTGCTCTGGGAAGTGTACGGCCACACGAAATTTTTTTTATCTAGTCTTAATCTGGAAAAACTGGCAGGCTACCAGAAGTATCCTGCCCACTCCGCAGAGTCTGGCAAACTCCCCATGGTGTATTCAATATGCCAAAAACCAGTAACAATCATGGTTCTCTTTCTCCTTACCCTGAAAGAGCCTCAAATGTGGCACTTCTTAAAATCTCAGGGATAGGCAGAGTCTGGCAAACTCCCCGTGGCCTACCAAATATGCCAAATACCAGTAACAATGATGGGTCTCATTCTCCTAAAGAGCTCTGAATATAATCTCAGGGCTAGGATGAAAGAGACGTTACTGGGGCCTGCTCGAGGCAATCGACGATTAACAGGATGATGAAATGAAAATGAAAAAAGGAAGAAGGAGACATTACTGGGGCCTGCTTGAGTCAATCCATGAACAACAGGATGACGAGAGAGTGAGAGAAGAAGAGACACAGAGTTAGAGGACACGGTTGCGACATAAAGAGAAGGCTGAGAGCTGAGACTAAGAGTGGCTGGGGAGATTGGAGAGGAGTCACAAAGAGCATTGGAGAGTGAGTTAGAGAGAGGGTTGGATAGAGCTGGGAGACAAGAGACTGAATAAACTGCAAGTAATCAGCAACCAGTCTGGTCCTCATTCTACTTTCATCGGTCCAAAGCAACAACCGTCCAGGGTGGAGAAGTGGCTCAAGAGCACCAAATGTGGACAGTGAGAGAGAGCTACCAGGAGAGACCTGTTAACGTGTAAATCCTGTTCAAACTCCCACTTCTCATAGGTTCCCCCAAGCCCCCCTGGAGTGACTCCTGAGTGCAGAGTCAGGAGTAAGCCCAGAGCATTTCTGGCTGTGATCCGAAAACAAAAACACAAAAAAGTGTTCTGGGGGGGGGGGGGCGGGAGCGATAGCACAGTGCGGAGGGTGTTTACCTTGGACACGACCAACCCAGCTTTGATTCCCAGCATCCCCAATGGTCCCCCAAGAACCGCCAGGAGTAATTCCTGAATGAATAGCCAAGAATGACCCTTGTGCATCACTGGGGGTGATCTAAAAGGAAAAAAAAATGAAAGTGAATTGTGTAGTTAATCAGAAAAAAGAACACAACTATCTCGACTTAGCAAAGAAGCATTTTTATGATGGCTACAGAGAAAGCACAGACCACGAGTTGCTTGTCTGGCACATAGCTGACCGAGGTTCAATCTCTACCACCTCACAGGGTCCCCAAACCTACCATTATCAATGAGAACAGAGCCGAGGTAAACTCTAATCTCCATTGGGTGTAGTCAACGAAAAAGAAATCAATAAATTTAGGTGCCACAGCTATAGTCTGGTAGGGTACTGGCCTTGTACACGGCTGACCTGTATACCCCGGCACAACACTGAGTACCATTTGTTACCTTTTAGCAGCAACCACAGTGTATGACCATATATATATGTATATATATACATATATATATATATATATATATATATATATATATACACGCAGCCAACATGGCCGACCCGAGTTCGATTCCTCCACCCCTCTCGGAGAGCTCGACAAGCTACCGAGAGTATTCGATATGCCAGACACAGTAACAACAAAGTCTCCAATGGAGACATTACTGGGCCCGCTCGAGCAAATCGATGATCAACGGGAGGGCTTTTACTTTACCTTTACACATATATATGTATACATATACACATATATATATGTATATATACACATATATGTGTGTGTTTGTGTATGTGCGTATATCTATATCTACATATGTATATATATATATATATATATATATATATATATGTAATTTGTTCACTAGTCAACCTCCACCAACCAGTTTTGTAGAATGCAGGTTTGGATTTTGCTAAAGGTGGCAGAACTTTGAGCTTACCTGAGAGGTGCTTGGAAGAATCCTGCTTTGTACAGGAGACTGTATTATGGTAGACTCCTTGCAAGGATAGGTCTTGCATTCCTGGCCTATCTCTGACTGCAGGAATTCAAATTCTATATAAATAATGTGAACCTTGTGAGAAAGTTACAGCAGGGTGCAGGACTGAGGCCCAGCTGGCAGATAGAGGTCAGGACAGGGTTGCTGGCACCTGGGGCCTCCTGGTGCAAACTTGAAGCAGAAGTACAGGCTGCAATTTCAAAGGCTATCAGCGGCACGAAAGAGCTGACAGTGAGTGGCAGGGCATTTGTCATGAACGCACAAGACTTAACTTTACAACCTGAATTGCCAAGGAGTGATCCAGGAGAGTTGCTGGGTTTGGCAAAATCCCGCATAGCCAATCCTCCTGCCCAAATAAAGGCAATGAGGAGTTAACTGCCAACGGAAGAGGTGCAAAATCTAGTAGTATGTTCTGAATGGTCAGTCCTCTGGGTTTGCTGTTTCAGTTTTGAGACCACATCCAGAAATGCTCAGAGCTTACAGGCCCGGTTTTCAGGCTATGATTTACCTATGGGTACGTGATTTTATAAAAGAAAACGAGGATGAAAAATTATACTTGGAGCCAGAGTGATAATACAGTTGGCAGGGCATATGTTCGGTCCCCGGCATCACATAAAGTCCCCCAAGCACTCCCAGGAGTGACACTGATATTTGTGATTGAGGGGTGGTTTTTGTACCGTTTTACTTAGTTCCTATTTAATCAGATTTCCCCTGGATTCCATCATCAAGACGCATTATTTACAGGGACTAGAGCAATAGCACAGAGGGAAGGGCGTTTTCCTTGCATGTGGCTGACCCAGGTTCGATTCCCAGCATCCCATATGGTCCCCCGAGCACAGCCAGGAGTGATTCCTGAGTGCAAAGCCAGGAGTATACCCTGAGCATCTCTGGGTGTGACCAAAAAAAAGGACCAATTTTTTACAGGTTAACATACAAATCAAGTCCAAGTGCTGGGACACTGGCATAGGAAATAGTAAGTAAGTAAAGTAAGTAAAGGCCCTCCCATTGATCATCGATTTGCTCGAGCGGGCCCAGTAACATCTCCATTGGAGACTTTGTTGTTACTGTGTCTGGCATATCGAATACTCTCAGTAGCTTGCCGGGCTCTCCGAGAGGGGCGGAGGAATTGAACTCGGGTCGGCCATGTTGGTCGCTTGTAAGGCGAATGCCCTACCGCTGTGCTATCGCTCCAGCCCAGGAAATAGTAATCATTACTATTATTATTATGGTTTTCTATATATAAGGAAACTCAGGAGGTTAATTCAGGTTCACCAGGAGCTCAGACCTTAGTAGGCGTATGAAAATACACAGTGGCAAGAACTCTTAAGAGTTTACAGAATGGGAAGATCTTTGTGTTTCCTTGAATTGCAATCATCAGCAATTCCCTTTCCCTCATAGTAGTGAAGACACCAGTTTAATTTGAACTTGAGAACTGTAACGTAAAGAATGAACTAGGAGTGTATATTTAAGACATCAAAAGGTTGAAGCAGAGTGTTTGCCACAAGATCCCCCAAGCACCACACTTCAAGAGTAATTCCTGAGTGCATATTCAGGAGAAACCCCAGAGCATCACCCAGGTGGGACACAAAAATGAAAAAAATGGTCAAAGGGCAAGCCATGAGGAACCCAGAGATAATGGAGGCATTGTGTATCCCACCCAAAGGCTGGGGGAGATTGAATGATGCATTCAAGGTAAATTGAAATTCAGATTTTAGGGACTGCTGGGAGTTTGTCTTGCAGGGGATGACAGGATATAATCCCTTTCCCTCCCAGGCCCACCTGGAGTTATCCTGCCTGGGGAGCCAGAAGTAACTCCATTTCTGGTTGTGCCTTATCCCCACCCCTACAAAAAAGTACTTGTTTTGTGTATTGAACAAAAAGCGCTATGTCAGGGGGATCAGGTTTATAAATTTCAGATGTGAGCGATTTCAGTGATCCCTGTGATCACGGCTTTCTCTGCCTGTAGATGGTTTTTCTGGTCTCACCTCCAGTATCACATGGTCCCCTGGTACCAGATGGAGTAATCAGCTACCTGGGAAGCACCAGGAACCTTAGGATTTGCATCTTTGGGGAGGGAGATATAGTCAACAGTGCTCAGGGATTATTTATTCCTGCCTCTGCACTCAGGAGTCACTCCTCTGGGGCCAGGGTTGAGGGCTCCTAACGTCCTGAGGTCCAACAACTCCTAATGGTTTGGAGGGAATTGATGTAGGCATGCAGGCAGATAGGGATGGCTCCCCCTCCCAAGGTAAAGGCAGTGAATTTCCCGGGAATAGCTCTGAAGTTATGAAGGCCAACCTTGAAGAAAACAGAAACTTAGGCCTGATCACACCCTCACCTATGGCCAGTAACAGACCCAGAGAAGCTCCTGCAGAAACAAAAGGCCAGGAAAGGAATTTCAAAGAAGATCATCACCACTCTCAACCTGCCTAGGCAACCTCCTTAGCAACGGGACTTTGACCTAGGTAAAAGCCTAGATTGGATTCCCTTCTGTTCCAGGGAGACTTCTCATTGGCTTTCCCAGACATTTGCGGGAGCAGGGCAAGTGGAGGTTCCCTGAGTGTGGGAACCAAAGTCGAACTCCAGAAGGATGTGGGGCCCCCCAACACTGCTTCCGACCCCCTCACTCAAATAATATAGTCATATCAGGAGGTGTGGACCAGGTGGGGTGAGGTGGGGGTTGGGGGATGACCCCAGACCTCAATGGTGCTGCTTCTTTCTCGAGGGGTCCGTGTGCCAAGAGGAGTCACCTCTGATGGATTCAACTCTCTTACACCCGCAAAGTAAGAGAGGGGATGAGAGAGTCCAGCATCTTCCGGCCCTGGCCACGTCTGACTGGGCCTAGGGTCAGGGAATAAACTGGGGATGTGTCCGGGTGTCCCTGCTGCCTGGGGCTTGCCCCACTCACTCTATGTGTGGAAGGATACCCTGTTAGCA
The DNA here is from genome assembly GCF_029834395.1 of Sorex fumeus. Taxonomy (NCBI): domain Eukaryota; kingdom Metazoa; phylum Chordata; class Mammalia; order Eulipotyphla; family Soricidae; genus Sorex; species Sorex fumeus. Next base: position 92,172 of record NW_026606225.1, on the reverse strand, counting down.
GTGCTCCAGAGCCAGCTATCCGAGAGCGAACAGGGTGACACAGGAGAGGCTTGCCTTCCTGCAGTACGATGTGTCCAACCAACTCAGTTCTAAAGGTCTCCAGACCCCACTTCCACATATCACAGCACCCCACATTGCTGAGAGTGCCATCTTCTGTCCTGAGTTTTGAGGTTCTTATACACATGAGAAGTCCCATTTCTTTTCTTCTCCATGGAGGAGAAGCCAGATTCAACTCCTGCATCTCCAGATGTCGGGGGTGAAGGTAACAGCAATCAGAGAAAGTAGGGTGTGTTAAGGAGAATTTTAATTAACATACGTGGGGAGAGGGTCACACCAGCATTGCTCAGAGATTCCTGCTGCTGGGACTCTCGGGGCCGAGAGAAATAACCACAAAAAAACTGCCTTTCTTCGAACACTCTTGAACTTATTCGCTAATGTGGCTTAGCACATGCCTCAGGCAACCGCAAGCGAACGTCCAAGCTGGCAAAACAATGCAGAGAAGCCATAAAGGATGACCTCAAATACAGGAGAACAGCGATGCTGGTAGATGCGGCAGAAGCCGGGAAAAGGTTTCGTAATGCCCGCCTGTCCTTCACCAACTACAAGACCAAGATGACTCCCCTTCGACATCCTGATGGATCTATCACATCATCCAGAAGGGAATGGAGAAGATTATTCATGACTTCTACTCAGATCTGTTTAATAGCCACGTCCACTTGCCCACATACCACATTCTGCACCATGGATATATCATTCTGAATGTTCTCCCTTCAAAATTCAACATGCTATCTCGTCGGTAAAGAAACAAAGAGCACCTGGCCCAGACAACATCAGACCTGAACACTTGAAGAACTTACCATCAGTACTCATCAATACACTGGCTCGGCTCTTCACACGCTGTCTGAATGCAAGGTTCCATCCCAATGGAAAACCAGCAAGACCATACTACTATACAAGAAGGAAGGCATCCACGCATTGGCAACTATCACCCAATCTACCTATTGTCTCTCATCTACAGTCTGTACACTCGATTCATCCTGAATAGGATTAGCAGAATACTAGTTGAAGAACAACCATGGGAACAAGGTGGGTTCCGAAAAGGATTCAGTACCATCTACAATATCCACATGATTACTAAGCTCATTGAGGTTTCTCAGGAGTTCAAGATGCCGCTCTGTCTAACGTTCATTGATTTAAAGAAGGCCTTTGCTTCTATGGAGACGGAAGCGGTCATAGAAGCCCTAGCCAATCAGGGTGTACAAACTCAATACATCAGGATCCTCCATGAGGTCTACTATGGATTCACTACAAGGATCTGATCACTCTACAAAGAAGTAATTATCCATGTCAAGAGAGGGGTTCGGCAGGGTGATACCATTTCACCAAAACTCTTCAGTGCCACCCTTGAGAACATCATGCGACGACTGGAATGGGAAGGAATGGGAGTGAAGATAGATGGTCAGCAACTATACCACCTCTGCTTTGCTGATGACATCGTTCTAATAACACCCAACATCAGCCAAGAGGCAGAAATGATGACCGACTTCGACCGTGAGTGTGGAAAGGTCGGACTACAGCTGAATTACGAAGCATCACAATTACGAAGACAATGTTTATGAGAAACAACCTCGTTTCTGATCCTCCATTCGCTTTCAATGGAACCACCATCTCCGAATGCAAGTTATATATACCTAGTTCGAGAAAGAAACATGATGAATGACCTGGCACCGAGTTGCGCAGGAGGATGAGAGCATCTTGGAATGCCTTCAAGAGCATTGAAGAAATAACTAAGAGGACAAAGAACCTCCAGCTTCGAGCACATGTCTTCAATTCCACTGTTCTTCCTGCATTGACATATGCCTTAAAGACCTGGGCCCTATGAAAACAGGATGAGAACGCTACTTGAGTCTCTCAAAGAGGAATCGAAAGAGCTATGCTTGGAATATCACGCATCACTCAAATGAGAGATAGAATCCGGAGTTCTGATCTCCATCAACGGTCAAGAATCAGGGACACTGTCTGATCTTCTAAGGTACCAAAAATCAGATGGGCTGGACACGAAATGAGGTTTACAGACAACCACTGGCCTAGACCCATTACTGACTGAATTCCACGGGACGTCAAAAGACTGCGTGGACGCCCACCTACAAGATGTTCAGATTTCTTTCTCAAGACCCTGAAAAATCGGTTTGAGGCTCTCCATGTTCATAGAACAAACAGATGCCATTGGGCTACACTAGCACCCAACAGGCATGCATGGAGACGTTACTGACACCCACTCGAATAAATCGATGAATAAAGGGAGATCAATTGATATATTTCTTAGGTTTTAGAATTACTGCTTTTATGCACCAACATGGGTGGAACTGGAAGATACTGTCTTGAGTGAAGTTAGCCAGAAAAAGAAACAAAAACAGGATGCTGTTCACTCATCTGTGGCATACCGAACACTGGATGTGGAAATGTAATGTAAAGGGGCTGCTTAAATCATCCCTGATTCCAGTGTTTAGAGAGAAGCCGGACAAAGAAGGAAAGAAATTTGGGGCGGAAGAGACACAGAAGTTTACAGGGATCAGGGATTCATTTATGCCAGTGACATGAGTGAGGGGTGTAGCCATTTACCCAAAACACAGATGCAACAGAACTGAAAACAAGAGATCTAAGCTGTAACCACTGAAACCTAGTCATGTGCTTGTCCAGATGACAGGTGGGGGCAGAGTGGGCACCTGGTTGGGGAGGGAATACGGGAACACGGGTGGAGGGAAGTTGATGCAGGAATTGGTGGTCAATGATTGTACGCCTAAATACAACTATCAATAACATTAAAAATACTGGCATTTTAATGAAGACTTTAAAAAACAATACAATAAAATAAATTTCCAGATTTCAGCACCCACTGAGGTTAAAGACCCTCTAGTCCAGTCATTAGGCTCCGATACTTTTCCTGTGATGCTGAGACCATAGATGTGGTTGTGGGGACGGAGCCGGACCCCACCTTTGAAGTCGCATGCTCGGTCCACTGAGCACTCCAATGGCATAATAGTTTCAACAAGAGAATCTTACAGCACACTTGTATGCAATACCCCTGTTCCCTAAAGAAATTGCTGTATTGTCACATCCTAAACCTGTGATTTGAGTTCTGAAATCAAACAAAATGCACAATGAGAATTAGTCCAATGTTGAATGGAATGCAGTTGAATAACCAAGCAGGTGGAGGACAACTCTATATTTCTCACAATCCAAGCAAGCCTACAGAAAGGGAAAATCTGCGGGAAGTGTTGCTGGGAGGAGCTCAGCAATCCCCCAAAAAATCCTTTTGGGTTTTGTTTTTAATCAGACCCAGTGATGCTTGGGATACCATAGGGGATGCTGGACATCGAAGGTAGGCGGCATCTGTAAGGCGAGAACCCACCGTGATGCACTGCTTTTCTCGTCCTAATTAACTTCACTATGGGCTCACAGTCACAATTTAACATACACACAATAAAACAGTTTTTGGTGCATACAAGCATACAGTAGGTAGGCATTTGCCTAGCATGAGGCTGACAGGGTTTGGTCCTTACACACTGCTAAAAGCAACTTACGAGAACCACCAGAAATAACTGCTGAGCATCCCCAGGCCCCATAACAAAAGAGAACTCAATTTCTTCCCATATTCAAAAAACCATGGCAATGATCAAAAGGCAAAGATATGCATGGTGTCACATTGACTGAGAGGAATCCAGAAAGGGCACCCAACCCTTTAGTTGTACAGTCTGGCCAGTTATACAACTGGGAAAACAAGACCCTTGAAACACATGGACTACTTGACATACCTGACAGATAGGGAAGAATCACAACAAAGTCAAGAAAGGAAAGCACTGGATCTGTCCGTAATGAACAGCTCCAGGGAGAAGACACCCCTATCCATGCCACACCCCCATATTACATGTTCTAGGGATGAGAAGGGGACACCCAATGTCCAATGAGCAATGAAAAGATGTTGTGGACTGGAGGACTCCTGGGTTGGCCACATGCAAATTAAGCATCCTACTTGCTCTACTATTACTCTGGCCATTTCTAAATAAATGGGAGAAAACGGGGGAAAATGGGAGAGCACTTAGAAAGCTTTCAGGTTAAATTCTCCGTCATACAATGAAACACCCGTCCCTTCACCGTGCCCATTTTCCATCACTAAAAACCCAAGTATAACGCCATTCCATAGCCTTCCTCTACCTGTGGGGCAGATAATTTCCAATTCTTCTCTCAACTTTGATTACATTCAATGTTTTGACACAAGACCCACCATTATTATTAGGGATTTTATTCTGGCACTTAGATCTGGTGAAAACGCAACAGTAGACAATTTTTTTTCGATTGCTGGTTATAAATAACATATGATTTTGGAATTATGAAATTTTAACAACTAAATCTGGAGGAATTTCTGCAAAAACCTGCTGGGTTCCGAGATTTGTTCCTGAGTCTCTGGGATTATGGCCATTAAACAGCTTTATCACGAGCCAGAGAGGTGGTTCGTGGGAATGACTTAGGCTCTTGTTGGGGTGGGGAGGAATTGGCTAGCTCCACACCCATCCTGCGAGGCCCCACGTTATCTTCGTGAGTGTGGGCCCAAACCTGACTTTCCAAAGGCCTTTGGCGGATGGAGGCCACTGAGCCACCAAGGAGGAGCAGTTGGGGGGACAGCACCAATTCCCCTTGGGGTGGACCTGGGACAGTAACCTACTACAGGGTCCAGATGCTTTTCTGCTAAAAGGCACTGGGTTTTGAGATTTGTCTCTGAATCTCTGGGATCATGGCCATTACTAGCCTTGATCACGAGCCACACAGGTCAATCGTAGACGCCAAACAACTTGGGGTTTCGTTGGGGCAGGGGGAAAAGGGCCGGCTCCACCACCATCCCATTAGGCCCTGCTTGTCTCCTCACTGCAGTCCCAAACCTAACCGTCCAGAAGACCTAAGAGATGGCGGCCACTGAACCGCCAGGCACAAAACCTATTCCCACCTGAAATACCCAGCTTTGGTAACCTACTGTGGGGACAGAACACATTTCTTCTGAAAGCCACTGGGTTCCGAAATTAGTTTCTGAGACTCTGGGATCATGGCCATTAAACAGAGTGATCAAGAGCCAGAGAGTTTGTACATGGGCAGCGACTCGGGGTCTCATTGAAGTTTGGAGGAAAGTGCAGAGTCCAGCCCAATCTCATGAGGCCTTGCATGTCTTGTCACTGCAGGCCCAAACCTGTCTGTCCAATGGTCTCTGGAAGATGGTGGCCACCGAGCCACCAAGTGGGATCAGGCAGAGACACACACCCTTCCCCCTTGTGGTGGTCTGTCGCCGGTAGCTCATTGCGGGTATCGGGCACATCTCTGCAAAAAGCCGCTGGTTCCTAGATTTATCTCTGAGTCTCTGGGATCATAGCCTTTAAGAGGTTTGATCAGGAACCAGAGAGACCTTGCCTCCAATTATATAGCTGAGCAGGAAATGGTTTGTTGTTGTGTCTTGCACATACCTAACTTTGGCTGTTTACTTTATTGGAAAACTTTGCCCAAATTTTTTGTTGTCTGGCCAAAGGCACAACATCTATTTCGGAGTATCTGGAAGTCTGATGGTGCCATCAGGCTGCTGATGCAGTCGCCTTACAGGCACAGATTGACCTGCTGGCGGTACCATAATCCCGTGTTGTAGAAATTCTATATATGGGAAAAAACACCAATAGTGGGGTTGGAATCACCTTGAAGCGACAAGGATGGTAGCCTCCCCATCCGCTAGGTACCCAGCAGCACCACAGAATAATTCCTGAGATGCAAAACCAGAAGTAAACCTTGTGCATCAAAGAATCCCTTCTAACACCCCTGAATAAAAGCAGCTATTAAAATTAATCCAAAGAGGGGCTGAAGTGATAGCAGAGCGGGTAAGAGGTTTGACTTGCATGTGACCAACCCGGGTTTGAATCCCAGAAACAATATGGTCACCTGAGCTTTACCAGGAGTAATTCCTGAGTGCATAAGTCAGGAGAAACCCATGCGAAACGCTGAGTGTGACACAAAAAGCAAAAAAAAAAAAAATTATAATCCAAAGAGTAAATTTTCAAGGCATATACCTCTCACTTGTCTAAACACACCCCAAAGTGCCAAACCCAGCACTGAAGCCAATGAAAATGACTGACGGCAAAAGTGTCCCTTTCCTTTGGGGGCTGCCCGTGAACATATCTGGAGTTTCGATAAGTGTTATTTCCAGTCTAAAGGCTCCAAACAGGGTCCTTCACAGTCTCCAGTAGGGAGGTACGAGATGATCAAGACCCCCACTCTTTGCAGGCTCCTCACACCAAGGCCTGAAGTCCATGTGCCCAACCTCCAGTGCCGTCTTGGACCTGGATCGATGGTGGCTGCAGGGGCCCTCAGGATAACTCACCTTCACCCATGACGCCTGAGCGACATAACAGCACCCAATGCACCCCTCAAAAGCTCCACATCCACTAAAGCCTGGATATCCAGAACAAGTAAGAAACAAGCTTGAATGCACCATACAAGCTGGCTAGACCTGGCGCTCAAGTTGCCAAACCAGGGCGCTCAAGCATCCCAAATCCTAACAGTGGAAATACTGAAGAATGAAGGATTACCTATTTTTCCATTTTCAAAGTATTCAATGCTGCATCTTGGTTGATTTCTGCCATAATTCCTGCTAACCAGCCCCACTGGGCCAAGCCAGAAGCATAGCAAACGATAATAGAGTAGTGAGCCATGACAGCTCTGAGCAGGAGGATGTTTCTGTACCTGTTTATTCAGACAACTTCCTCCTTATTTTCATCACCATGACCCATTAATTACAAGTTAACACACAAGCAATTCCAAGCACAAGAATAATGGAATAGGTGCAGCCTGGGTGAAAATCAGCAGGCTTCAGCAAAGTACTTCCCACATTCCTTACATATATACGGTTTCTATCCACTGTGAATTCTCCTATGTATAGTCAATTGCGAGGATGAAGTAAAGGCCTTTCCGCATTCCTTACATATATATGGTTTCTCTCCAGTGTGAATTCTCCTATGTACACAAAGGTTTGAGGCTTCAGCAAAGGACTTCCCACATTCCTTATATATATTATGGTTTATCTCCAGTGTGAATTCTCCTATGTACACTAAGTCTTGAGGCTCCAGCAAAGGCCTTTCCACATTCCTTACATGTATACGGTTTCTCTCCAGTGTGAATTCTCCTATGTATAGTAAGGCTTGAGGATTGAGCAAAGGCCTTTCCACATTCCTTACTTATATATGGTTTCTCTCCAGTGTGAATTCTCCTATGTACACTAAGTCTTGAGGCCAAAGCAAAGGCCTTTCCACATTCATTACATATATACGGTTTCTCTCCAGTGTGAATTCTCCTATGTACATTAAGGCTTGAGGCTGTAGCAAAGGCCTTTCCACATTGCTTACATATATACGGTTTCTCTCCAGTGTGAATTCTCCTATGTACATTAAGGCTTGAGCCTGTAGCAAAGGCATTCCCACATTCCTTACATATATACGGTTTCTCTCCAGTGTGAATTTTCCTATGTACACTAAGGTTCGAGGCTTCAGTAAAGGACTTCCCACATTCCTTACATATATACGGTTTCTCTCCAGTGTGAATTCTCCTATGTACACTAAGTTTTGAGGCCTTTCCACATTCCTGACAAACATAGAGTCTCTCTCCAGTGTGAATTTTCCAATGTTCACTAAGTCTTGAGGCCAAAGCAAAGGTCTTTCCATATTCCTTACATATATACGGTTTCACTCCAGTGTGAATTCTCCTATGTTCACTAAGTTTTGAGGATTGAGCAAAGGCCTTTCCACATTCCTTATATATATACGGTTTCTCTCAAGTGTGAATTCTCCTATGTACACTAAGGCTTGAGGATTGAGCAAAGGCCTTCCCACATTCCTTACATAAATACGGTTTCTCTCCAGTGTGAACACTTCTATGTATACTGAGGCCTGAGGATCGAGTAAAGGCATTAGCACACTCCTGACATATATAAGGCTTCTCTCCACTATGCGTTTTCATAGGTCTATTAAGACTAGAGGTCTGAATAAAGGCCTTCCCACATGTCTGACATTCATGAGGTTTCTCTCCTGTATGAATTCTCCTATGCATAATAAGATGTGATGACTGATGAAGGCCTTCCAACATGCTTCACATGCAAATGGTTTCGCTCCTGAATTTATATTCATATGGTCATGAAGGAGGAACGCTTGACTCACACTTTGTTCTTGGGGCTGACATTTCTGGGGATTCTGTCTACTGTGGTTTTCTAAGGGAACACCAGAGTGCTGAGAACATGGGGAGGCTCCACCACATTCCTTACACCTATATGGTTTCTGCTCATGGTGACTGTGGTTGAGGGTATGTTGCTGTGAGGGACTCACTGTAAACAGTGCTTCTCTCCATAGCAGGTGCCCAATTGGGGAATTTTGTGTCTGTGAACTGAGAATAACACACTCCAAGGAACTTTTTCCAGGAGAGGGCTTCTTCAGAGTGAGGTAGCTCTCGCCATTCTGATCACCCTCAGAAGACATCCCGCCTGTCTCGTCATCCTCATGGGGCTGAGGGCAGGATTGATCACTCGAGACATTATCATACAGGGCAGGATCAGAGACATTCCACTCGGGGTGGCAGCTTTCCTGTAGAACAACAGATGATTCTAATTATTGACTTATTCACTGAGTCTTCCTGTCAAAAAATAGAGCCCTTCAGATGTAGTTTCACACATATGCACCGCAAAATGCAATTACTGACATATGAATTGTCTTACTATTGAATAACTTCATGTTACCGTAAGTTGGACGCACAACATTGATGGATAGAGAGTAAATTCTGTGACTTTCCCCCTTTTAAATTAATGAAGGAATACAACTAGAAATAATTCCTTCTATAGAAAACGGACACATCCATTTCAGGAGAAAATGAATAGATCCACATGTCGGTTTGGTTAAAGTTCCCTGTGGAACCTGTGATGCAGTGGTGAAGACAATGCTGCATCGTCACGCAGCTGAGACAGACCACGTGGCCATTGCAATGCTCTCACCACAAGTGATGCCTTTCAGGATCAATGAAGTTTTTTTTTCTTTCTGTTTTGTTGTTTCTATTTACTTGTGGTTGTGTGGGTGGAGGGGCACACCATGCAGGGCCTAGGATCAGTTCTGTGTGTCTATGCTGTCTATAAGGCGTGCTGGGTAAGGACCATCCATCCCTATGCAAAACAAGTATATTTATCACTGCACCATCTCTAGGGCGCACAAATTAGCTTTCTAAACAACTACCACTGTCAAGCCAATCAAAACTCACAGTATTTTTTATACATGGTTGATTTCAGCACCTAGCAAAGCTAAGAGTCCTCTACTCCAAGCATCAGGTTTTGGAATTTCTCCCTGACAATCCCAGTCTTCCACCTTTACAATCACATACTTGGTCCACTCCTGCTGGCATAATAATATTTATTCTGTATTCCTGAATCTTACCAACTCACTCGTACTTGCTGACCCCATTCCCAAATCAAAGTGCTGTACTGCCAAATCCTGAAGTCGCGGTTTCAGTTCTGAAACTGAAGAGAACATGCAATTCACACATGTCACACATGTCACAATATGTAGCAAAATGATGCCATGTAGTTAAGAGTACATCTCTGTGGTTCTCAAAGTCCAAATATTCCCACACTAAACAAAAGATTCGGATAGTGGAAAACTGTGAGGATCTTGGCAATTCTACACTAGGTTATGTTTTTGTTTTTGAGCAGACCTGGTGATGTTCGGGGAACCAGGTTACTGAGCAGATTATTGAACAGGTCACATTCAGGCACTGCAAGGCGCTCCCAGCTGTACTATCGTTTAGATCCAAACAATCTCTGTTATGGTCTTACTTATTCGAAAGCCATGGAAGCAAATTACAGGATCATTCTGTGACTGACAGTCCAGGGAAATGAAGAGCAGCTTGAGTGCGGCACAGACCCAAGGATCCAGGACACCAAGGCCCCGGCCTCAGCAGCATATTTCACACATGCTCAGGGCACCCATACACTACACAGGGCCTGAGCCAGGAAGGGTCCTCAGACACTTACCCGCACACACGCCTCTCCAACCCGACCTCAGAGCTCCTCCTTCCAGCCAGGAGATCACTGCAGGCTTCATTCCAGTGTGCCCTGCCCCAACAGAGACAGAGGCATGGATATGTCACAGGGAAAAGGTGACAGGTAAATGCCCATGTTTTCCTGATATAAGTGGGCATATATCTGAAAAGCATGAACAGAATGTCCATTTCCAAAATTCCACATATTTCTAGTTATTCGAGAGTTAAGACCCAAGAAAATATCACAAATACTCTAGACCTGGCCTTGTGTATGGCCGACAGGGGGTTGATTAGCACAGTATGTTTTTGTTTTTTGTCTTGTTTTGGGTCTCACCTGAAATGATCAGGGGAGACTCCTGACTCTGTATTCAGAAATCACTTCTGCTGGTGCTCGGGGATGACATGGGTTGCCGGGAATTTAACCCACGTGCGCCGCTTGCAAGAAAATCACTTTCCTCCCTGTACTTTCTCTCTAGGCCCAGCAGCACATGGGGTTTCCTGAGCCCCTCATGAACTTTTCACGGATTTCAGTAAAACTAAGTGCATAATAAATCTGGAAATCGCCAAGGGTGACAAGAGACCCTTATTTTTTTAAGCTAAAAATGTATCCAGAAAGAGAGCACAGCAGGAGTTTCTCACGGACAATCCAGTTGCGATACCCGATATCTCCTAGGGTCCCTCATGCCAGCCAGGAGCGATCCCTGAGTGCAGAGTCCAGAAGCAAAACCTAAGTCTTGCTGAAGTCTCACAAGAACCATTAGAAGTAAATAAAAGCATTGAAATAGGGCAGCGTCTAATGAGTTGAGAGACCAGATATCAAATACTCTATGATGGGAAAGAGATAGTACAGCAGATAAGACAGAAGCGCTGCACACACATGTGGGTTTGATCCCAGGCAGCCCATATGGTCTTGGAGCAAGGCCAGGTGTGGATCCTGAATACAAAGGCAGGAATAATCCCTAATCCCTAAGGAAAAAAGAAAATGCAAAAACCGTCTGACTTGAGTGACTGGTGCAAAAGTACGGGGGGTGAGGCACCGACAGTTTAACTTGCCAAGAGGTTTCAATATACGGTTCCATATGGCCCCTGAACACTCTTAGGAGTCATCCTTTAGCACAGAGCTAAGAGAACTGTGGACTGTACCCCCAAACAAGGCAACAGCAAAACCAATTAAACACACAAAATTTCGTGTAGTACACAAAGTAAATTGTTGCACCAATGGATGGAAGTATTTAAAGGGACCTGAGTGATAACTGGGCAGATAGGGATCTTCCCATGGACACAGTCGAAAACGGTTGATCTGAATCACCCCATACAGTCCGGCTACTCCACAAGAGTAATTCCTGAAGACAAAGCTGAGAGTAAGCCCTGAGTATCCACAGGTGAACCCTAAAAAAAACGAGGGAGGGAAGAGCTACTGCACGCCCGTCACAGAGCTACTGTTGGACACACAGCTGCCGCCCAACCCCAGGGAGCCAACGCGGGTCTGTTCAGACACGGTTGGCTCCACACTGCTCTCACCGACAGCCTGCAGATTCTGGTAGGTCTCCAGCATCACGTCCCTGTAGAGCTTCCACTGAGAGGCCTCCAGGCATGACCATTCCTCTGGGGTGAAGTTCACAGCCACATCATGGAAGGTCACTGCGTCCTGAGTCAGCACACGAAGAGGGTGGGAGTCAGAGTCTATCTTAGCCTCATTCCCACTACTCTGAGGCCAGGTCCCAGGGTCCTATATTGTCGCTGGGCCTCTCCACTTCGAATGAACCAGCCTCCATGCTCACGCATGACTGATGGGCCCCAAAAATCACGTAAGGCAACTGGATCTGCTAAAGTGGGAGAACGTTATACAGAAGGTTCTTGGATGTATCTGCCTTTCCTGGTAACCACCCGGCCAATTCGAGCACCACTGGTCCAGTGAGCACTGTAGAGAGGATCACCTGAACACAGACTTGTACGATCCAAAAGACTATCCCTGGGTGTAGCAAAAAACACTGCACGCTCACCGCTGCTCCCCCACAGCTCATGACCACTAGGATTTAGAACTCGACAGTCCGTATAGACAACTACTCAGAGCAGTGCATGGCATGTGTGCCTGTAGGAACTCACTGCACTGTACCGCCCCAAATCCCGCTCAAATAAGGTAGAAGTTTCTTGACCCCAACATCTCTACTGGCCGCAGAGATCCTTGGCTCTTTCTCCTTGGAATCAGCGCATGCCCAGAAATCCACACACAAGATTATGTGAACGTAAGACTATATGACCGAGCAGGTAGTCTCTCTAAAGTAGGAAGGACAAAACAGGAGAAAAGCAAGTCTGGGGGCCCAAGTCACTGTAGTTGCCAGGGTGCAAACGGGGCCAGCACACCCCAGGGTGCTTTGAGGCCAGTCAGTTGTGAATCCAGAGCACAGATTCCAGAGGAAAGCTGATGACAAAAACAATGCAAAAGAAGCCGAAGCAGTAGGTTGGCGTAACAGGATAGCTGTTCCAGGGACAGCATGTAGGACTGGCGGTCCCCAACATCCCATATGGTCCACAATCACTGCCAGGGGCAATGCCAGATTGCAGCACAAGAAATGATTGCAAGAATCCTTGCTCTGCCACCCCAAAGAAAACAGAAAACCCAAGATGAAACCTTTGGACCTCCAGCATCCCATTCGTCACCTAGACCTTTTAGGAATGAGCATTGAGCACTGAGATTTGAGTACTCCTCATGCACCACTGGGTCGGCCCCAAGGCTAAATAAAACAAAATAAACATACACAAAAGCAGCTTCAAACAGCAGAATGGTACGGTCTGATCGGAAGCCTCATCTTGGAATCCGTCCAAAAGAAACTCAAAACAGATGGTCCAGGAAGCCTGGGCACTCCTGGTACTACCTCATGTCATTCTATCCCTCTACTCCTACCTGAGGACAGTTTATCAGAAGCCGCATCACCATCTTCTCCTGTCACTGTTGTTCTGAGGATCAGCAGGAGGCTCCATGCAAAAACCTGGAGAAGTAGGAACATTGAGCACCAGACAGGAGCACCTTCTCCCACTCCTGAGCTCAGACCAGCCACACCCTCGGGCACAGCCTCACAATTCTGCCTCTGGGAGACAATGGCAGAAGCTCCTGTCTCCGCTGGGGATGCAAATTTTCCTGGCATCTGTGCTGCACTTTCAGGAGAGGAGCCTGGGCCCAGGATACAGGGGAAGAAAAAACAGCCTTCTCTGATCCCCAGATTCCTCTCTGGGTCCCACAGGAAAGTCCCTGTAGGCCTTTTCAGGGGCCGACTCTCAGCACAGGAGCTCCCGAATACTAGCGCCCCCCTGCAGCTGGCAGCAGTGCTGCCCCGTGGCAACCGTAGCCTGGAATGTGGCTACACCATGTGACTTAGAGTGAACAAATCTTCGACACTCTCTTGCAGGGTAGACAAGGACATGCACGTGGGCACTCTGTTCTGGGGACCTCAGTATTTACCACAATGGCAGGTGTCGTCTGCTCAGGGTGATATGAAGAGTCAGGGGTGTTTTGCAGCTTGATGTGAGGGACCTGAAATTCATGAACCAGAAAAAGATACACTGGTATTGCGGTTAGAAGGCAATAATGTGAACTGGGTGCTTGACTAGATGAACCATCCAATCCTCTGTTTCCGATATGGCCCCCAGCAGCACCAGGGATAACACCTGAGCTTAGAGACTCGAGTAACTCATGAGCATCTCTGCATATGTGCTCTCTCTCCCCTTAAAATATAAAGAACCAAAAATAGCCCCTGAAATACATTTTCATTGGCAAACCTCTGCCACCTGCAGGCCCCCTTCCCCGCCATATACCCTGCATGATCGCAGCTATCACGGCAGAAAATGAAAATGACCAGCAACAGGTCTCCTGCCATTAGGTGGAGGGGCTGAAGCTCTGCACCTTAAATCTGGGGATTCTACAGAAGCGAGCTTAGGGCCGATGGTTCAAACATGGGACTGCTGGGACGATTGGAATAGTCAAGCCCTCGGATGATTCCCGCATTCACCCACTGTTGCCCAATCCCAGAGCTGGAGACGATCGTGGGAAAAGAGTCACACCAGAATCACGAACTCACAACTGTCACACCTGAACCCGGAGACAGCCCCCACTGCACCCCAAAGGTCTGCGTCGCCCTAAAACCTCCATCACACCTCACGATCCACCTGGATGTTGGCAAACAAGTGAAAAACCATCGCAAAAGTGCCCCCCAAGTTGGCTCGGCCGCTCGGCTCAGAGTGTGGAAACGGGAAGGCGCAGGGTGCTTACAGGAGGTTGCTCGAATCCTGCAAATAAATCCTACTTCAGAGTCCCCCTTACAGGTTGGGGAGCAAATTTACTTGTCCTTTGCCAAGTGAGCAACAGCCCCAGTGTCTGAGTGAGGGATGGAAAATGAACCATGACATTTATGACATCACTTATGACATCACTTCCGTTTCCATTAGGTACCTTAAAGAGCCAGAGTCTAGGCACAGAGAACCTTTTTGCCACCCAGGTGAATATGTGCTGCAAGGGGGATGGACTCGAATAAAGGAGTGGAGAGGCAAATGCTGGACAGGTCGGTCACACACTAGGGGACTGGGGGTAAGGAGAAGTCCTCTGATCCTGCATTGTCACCTAACATCGGAACAATGATATCTAAACACAGAATGTTACCCTGACTCTTTTCAAATGATCTTTGAGCTCAGAGACAAGAGTAAACACTGAGCACTGTAGGCTATGGTGAAAAATATAACAAGAAAAAAGGCAAATTCTACGGAAGGGGGGAAAATGATGTACAAAGACAAATTTGAGAGTGAAGCATTAAAAGAGTCAAATTTCTGGTCCTTAAAAATCCCCTATTCTTGGGGCTGGAGAGACAGCACAGCGGGTAGGGCGTATGCCTTGCACACGGCCGACCTGGTTTCGATTCCCAGTATCCCATATCACCTCCTGAGCATTTCCAGGAGTAACTCCTGAGTGCAAAACCAGGAGTAATCCCTGTGCATCACCAAGTGTGACCCAAAAAAGAAAAAATAATCCCATATTTTTGATCTATCCGTGCTACAGAAAGTCACAGTTTCTCCTGAATCCCTGTTGGTCTTTCACCATTGTGCATATATGTGTGTATATATAAGTGTGACTTTGTGTGATTTTTGTTTCGAGGCCACAACCGGAAGATTCAGGGCTTACTCCTAGCTCTACACGCAGGAATCACTCTGGTACAGACCATATGGGATGCAGGGCATAGAACCTGGGTCGATTGCTTGGATGGTTCCTTACCCACTGAACTATGGCTCCGGGTCTAAGTAAACGTGCTCCTAGCACACCCAGTGGGATTCCTGAGCAAATGTTCTTACTCCTGGAAAACCAAAACTTTCTTGCTTAAAAAAAACAAAATCCTTTACCCTGGTTGGATTCTAGTTCTAAACAATTTAGGTTTAACATTGGTTCATCATTTCTCCTCTGCTACAAGGAGCTGAGGCTTACTGAGTAACACCCATCCCAATCACACCCATTTCCATACTATTCATCTTTAATTCCCTGTGCTCTGCTTCCCCTATACATTATTCACCCATTTTCCCTAATCACAACCTGTGAATTGTAAAGTCAGATTCTCCAGAGATCTCTGGATTTTGTATTTGTAAATAAAATGTTGACTTTCTCTTTCCTTTATATCCTCTACAGTTTACTATAGAAAAATATCCTTTTTTGCTCCTGAACAAGGACCAGTACAGTCCCAAGTTGGGAAGATTGTGCTGGGAGGATTGGGATGGCCATGCCCCCAGCCCTCAGCTTTGTCTAGACAAAGGAAGGCAATATTATGCTTCTGTAACTTCAGAGTTAATTAACTGCAGATACTATATACTCCCGGGCATTGCCATGTATATGAGACTTAAGTCTCATCTGCCCTTTGTTCTTAGCACCCCAAAAGCAAGAGACTGGATGGACCCAGGAGAGCTGTGAGCTACCCTGGCATCAAAAAGGGACAGGTAAGCACCATACCAGAGGGGTGACTGATCATTTACGCAGATAAACATTTGGCAGAGTAAATTCTCATGGGGAGATTAACCCAAGGAGACACTCTGTCTCCCAGGGACATCTACGTTGCTTTTATCTTTTCCTCTAGTTGTATAAGTTATCAAAACTTGTAGTTGTTTGGATAAACACAGTAAGAGACAAATATCCCAACACTTAGTTCTCTGGGCTTTGACAGCAAATAAGGCTTTTTTTTTCCTTTTTGCTTTTTTGGGTCACACCCGGTGATACAAGGGGATACTCCGGGGCTCTGCGCTCAGGAGTTACTCCTGGCATTGCTCAAGGGACCATATGGGATGCTGGGAATCGAACCCAGGTTGGCCGTGTGCAAGCCAAACACCCTACCTGCTGTGCTATCTCTCCAGCCCCCAGAGCAAATAAGGCTTTTAACACTTACTTCTCTGGGCTCTGAGAGCAAGCAAGGCTTTTACTGTAAATCCCAGACTAAGTCTTCAGGCCAGTTCACCTTCTCCTTCCCCATGGGGATCCTGTCTCTAATGTTGTAACTCTTTGCATCAAGACCATGCACACGTGCTTTCTAGAATGTTCCATTTCGAAGCTGGGGTAGTTTTCCCACTTGCCCCTGGTCCATACAAGTTCCATGGCAGAACCTCCCTTTTGGGGTGTTAGGAACTACAGTAACTGAAGCCCGAGTCAAGTAATTATGACCAAGCAATTATGCCCAGGAGTAGATATACTTGAGTCCATCTACTCCGAAATACTAGGAGTATAAGCATTGATGGTCTCTCTGTGTTTAACCAAAGAACAGTACTGTAGAATGAAAACATAAAAATGCTATAGGGGAAACAGGAAAGCAGGTACAAATCCACAGCCACTTCAACTACAAAGCAGTACAAATACAAAGTTGAGAATAACCAGAAAGTTATGGTATATAAGTAATCAAGACTGGCCTGGGGAACTGAGACAACGCGAAGAAAAATACAAAGGAAATGTTAAAGATAAACTTTAACTAAATCAGGGATGTTAGCAAGGACATGATAAGCTTCTCTGGGAGGAGCAAAAGGGGCAATTCACAGATGAAGCCTAAGACACTTTGGGTTAATATCCAGCAGATCACCAACAGCCTGGCCCGTTTCCTTCTTTGATCCTCTGTTACCCTTCACTGGCCAGGGTGGGGAGACCAATCATAGCCACCAAAGGCATGCAGCGCATGTCCAGACATTATGTGAACACAACTCTCAGTGTAATAGCCGGGTTTTGCCTAATCAGGGAGAGATGAAGAGTCGGGGTGCAATTTTCAAATTGGTTTTAGGATACAGAAATTCTACGTTAGAAAAAACAACAATGTGGAGTCAGAGATATTAAGCTGGGAGGGGCGCTTCCCATGCTGACCCTGATTGATAATCAGCATCTCACATGAAACCTAAAGAACTTAAAATAAAAAGAATTCCAGAGTGCTGCTCCTTAAGGAAGCCCCGAGATTACATATTTGTACCCAAATACAACTAAAAATAGCCCCAAAGTAAATTTTCAGTTGCAAACCGCAACCACCCCTAGAACCCCACCCAAGGGATGGTCTGGAAATCAAGGCTACTAATGAATAGTGACTGAGGGCTACAGTGTCATTTGCCATCAGGGAGCTGCCCCTCAAAAATGAACAGTTCTTTTATAGTTTTGGATGCACCACAGGCGATATGGACGAGAAACTTCTAACTGCACTCAGGCACCCATCCTGGTTGAGCTTGGAGATCGATCTTGGGTGGGCCACATGAAAAGCAAACGCCCTAACCGCTGTGCTATCTCTCAGGTCCTCTAAGTGAACCTGCAGCTTCTACAGCAGTGAGGTTGGGGCCAAAGCGTCCAAGACAGGGCCCAGCACATTCCCGAGCTGGGAGCGTAGGGACGGCCCAGCGCCCGCCCCATCCACTCGGCCCCGCGCCCACCTGCCACCATCCCACGCCGGAGCTGCAGGGGATCCCCAGAACCACGCACTCACACCCGCGACCCCTGAGCCCCAGCACAGCCCCCACTGCACTCACCAAAGCTCCGAGTCCCCCACAAAACCCCGCCGGGCGGCAGGAACCAGGAACCATGTGGATATCAGTTGAAAAAGCTTAAAAGTGTCCTTAGAGCTGGCTTGGCTCCACCCCTCAGTGCAGAAACTGGGAGGCGCGGTGCGGGGTGCTCATGGGGGGCCGCTAGTGTCCCACCACGAAACCGGCCTTCACAGACACCTTCCACGACGGACAGACAGCCTCTTCTCCCTTCACCTGCTTAACAAATGGAGGCCTGATCCAGCATCTTGCATGCAAACATGTAAATGCCCTGCTATGACGTCACTTCCGCTTCTGCAAGCAGCCTTAAAGGGCCAGACACCAGCTGCGCAGAGAACAACTAGGAAAATGCAGGGAAATGTGTAAGGCTGATTGGCTGGAGCGAAAGCACAGTGGATAGGGTGTTTGCCTTTTACGCAGCTGACTCAGGTTCAATTATCTGGATTCTATATGGTCCCATTTTGTTGTATAAGAGATTGTCAGGACTTTACTGCTTCCAAAGTGTAAGTCTCAAAACATTTACCCTCAATTTTGTGTAAATCAAATGGAAAACTGAATACAATGAGTGCAGATATGCTACAGCGAATGAAGTGCTCCTTGCATGTGGCTCTACCTGGACACAAATTATGGACAGCACTGCGGGATGTGACTCCCAGAACATAACACAGAAGGGCCTGAAGAATAGAGGTTTGGCTGTCTATACAACATCAAAAAAGGCGAACCACAGCATCCTGGTTGATCTATGCCATGATCTATGCAAAGCAGGGCCTCTTAGCCAAGTCAGAGTCACAGCCAAGAATTAAACCATGGTGAGTCGTGACAGTACCCAGCAAAATGCAATGTTTGTACCTATTTACTTCTTATTTAATTCCTTCCACCTTGCCATATCACTAAGAACCATTATTTACCAGTTAACATACTGGGAAGTCCACATGCCAGGACATTGTCATAACAATGGTGCAGGGGATAAGCAGCAAGTACCTTTCAGTTATGGTACTAGTATCACAGGAAGCTTTCACATATAACAGGATTATTTCCTTCCTTACTGTACTTTTGTATCTATCCCCCACATACTTGTTGAAACTAAAATTGTTTTACCTAAGGACCCTGTTCTGACGCCGGCCATTGTTATCATGGAAGTGATTTATCCAACATAACTTTTATATTTACTAAAGCTTGAGGGAACATGAAAGCTTTCCTATATTCCTTACCTATAGGATTTCCTCCAGGATTGTCTTTAAAGTTGCAGGTGAGAATAATTCACTTTCCACGTTCTTACATAAATATATATATTCGTACATATATAAATATGTATATTTATATACAGCTTCTCTCCAGTGTGAATTCTCCTATGCATATGGCCCGAGGATCCAGGAAAGTCCTTCCCACACTCCTGACAGATGTAATTTTTCACTGCAAAATGACTTTTCACATGTGCAGTCAGGGCTGGAGACAAACTGAACACCTTTCCACATTCCTTACACTTATGAGATTTCTCTCCACTGTGAATTTTCCTGTTCAGAAAGCTATGCCAATTGCATCAAAATCTTCCTGCAGTCATTTCATATATAAGGCCTCAATCCAGGATATATTTTTCTCACACAGAAAAGCTTGAGGATTGAGTAAAAATCTTCCCACACCCCTACATATGTCCTCTTCGAGAATGAATTTTCCTATGTTTAATAAGGAGTTAGGGGAAAGTGAAGGCTTTGCAAAAGTCATAACAAACATAAGGTTTGTCTCCTATATGAAAATTTCAGTGTCACAAAAGGATTGTGAAATAAGCAAAGGCCTTGCCACACTCCTTACATATATACATGGATTCACTGCAATGTGCGTTTTCTTATGGAGAAAAAAGTTTGAATAGTAAGTGAAGACCCTCCCACAGTAGTGACACGAATAGTGTTTCATTCACCTGTATGAACATTCCTATGCTCAGAAAGACCTGAGATGAAAGGACTTCCCACCAACCTCACATATATAAGGGTTTTCTGCAAAACAGAATTTATGAAAACTAAGACTTCAGGAAGAAGCAAAGGCCTTCCTACATTGCTCCCAAATATAAGTTATCTCTCCAGTGTTCCAGTGTGAGTTTTTCTGTGTACTAAGGCTTGTGGAATAAGCAAAGACTTTCACTCTGTATATGCATATGTTTTCTTTCCAGTGTGACTTTTTCTGTGCATACTAAGATCTATGAGTCAGAGAAAGGCCACAGCACATTCCTTACATGCATACAGACTCTCCAGTAGGAAATCTCCTATGTATAAGGTATGAGGATCCATCAAAGGCCTTTCCACAGTCCTTAAACAGTTTCTCTCCTGTGTGGATGTTCGCATAGTCCCACCGGGGTCATGCTGGACTCAAAAGTTTGTCCTCAGTGCTTACATTTCTGGGAATTCTGTCCAATATGGGCTTCTATGGGAAAGTGATGGTGCTGAAGACATGGAAAGAGTGATCTTCTGATCACCCTCAGAACACATCCCACCTGTCTCGGCATCCCTGTGGGGATGAGGGCCAAATTGCTCACTTGAGCCTTTATCACAGTGTACAGGAAGAGACATTCCACCAGGGCTGGCTACTGCCATGTAGAAGAACAGAGGATTGCACTCATTAGTCTATGCCATGAGAGTTTTCATGTCAAAAGAAATTAAGCTCTGTAGGTAGGTAGCTGGTAGGGTACGGGACAATGAGTTTCTTGGGGAAATAATAAATGCAGATGGGGATGAAAGCAGTGACTCCGAAGCCAACCCTGGGGATTCAGAGAGGAACTGGCTTAGTAGAAACCCAGAGAGCTGGAGACATGGAAGAGGAACAAAGGCTGGTAAGAACATCAGAGAGCAAGGTCTGGCCAACGCTCTACCCCTTGACGACACGCGAGCAGTGGACTCTCAGCTTCAAAGAAAACCCCAGGAGGCAGTTTCAGAAACATGATTTCAAACTGAGAGTATCATGCTAGTAGAGTGCGCTGCATGCAGTCAATCTAGGTAAAATGTCCAGAATTCCATAGGGTCCCCTGAGCACCCTCTGACTAATAGATGGATTGAATTTTCCTTTATCCAATCGTAAATGTTTCCTTTTTTTACCTCTATTATTAGTAAAGTAACATGGGTGGGATCCAGGAAGGTGAACATCCTTGTGAGAAATCACAGGTAAACGGAATGGTTCCTGGGATGTGGAGAGCTTGGGACCTGACCCATATTCCCACTTATAAAAGATTTCATCAAGGTGCCCCTATTTCCTTTCAAAAAACATTCTGTGCACAGTTACATGTATCTAAACTCTCCAACTGAGACCAGAGCAACTGTAGATCTGGGTAGGGTGTTGTTTGCACATGGCCAACCTAGGTTGAATCCCCAGGATCCTGTAGTTTTCAGGAACAACATCAGAAATAATACCTGAGTGCAGAGCCAAGAGAAACCACTGAGGATCACCAGGTATTGTAGTATAATAGTGGTCTACCCTTGCTCCCTGGCAGGTGAGATCTTATGTTTCTTGATTGCCCATAACCTTTCAATTACCTTTGTCTCCTGATCAGATTTTGACTTTTAAATATTGTCTTTCTCTTCTCCTTAATGTCTTTTGCATGGTTAGCTATTTCAGAGCAATTGCTTTTTGTATGGATACAGGAAGACTGTTACAAAGAATAGCCTGAG
The DNA here is from genome assembly GCF_029834395.1 of Sorex fumeus. Classification (NCBI taxonomy): domain Eukaryota; kingdom Metazoa; phylum Chordata; class Mammalia; order Eulipotyphla; family Soricidae; genus Sorex; species Sorex fumeus. Next base: position 70,387 of record NW_026606225.1, on the reverse strand, counting down.
CTTGAGAGTTGGTCTCCAGATAATATTACCTCCTGGACATCTGCTCTCTTGACTGAAGCCTCAGCTGCCCTTACTTCCTCAATCTCATAAAGAAGGGTCCGATGAGGGACTAGATGGACCCAGGGCAAGTGGTGAGCTAGCTACGCTGGCATCAAAATGGGCCTGGCCAAAGTACCATAATGCTTATCTATAAGAGCCTGGTCATGGACAAATTTTGTCACGAATCAAAAAGTAATAACTAGACTTGGACGCTGCTGGGATTGGGAGTGATTGATGCGGCCTGAGTCTGAATCTGTGGTGAGAAGTCCCCAGGAGAGTCACCAACATGTCTAAAAGTGTCTATTACTATGTCCATACAGAATGGTAATCATTAGGAAGTAAAACTAAATATGTCAATTAAGTTGCTGGTCGAAGGAGAGGAGTAACACACCTTTAGGGCTGCGTTATCTTCATGGGCTGCAGGTGATGGGGAAGTCTAGAAAATCATTTTTCATTGCGCTTCCCGTGGGGAGGCGTTGATTGTGGTCGTGGTGAGAGAAGAAAAAGAGCAGCTTCAGGGAGACAGGGGGAATGAAGGAGACTGAGAAAAGAGATGGTCCTCCGCCACCCAGATCCCCTATCTTCCTGTATATAGGTGTTACACCCACCAACTGCCCCCGGTGCTGTGTAATCCCATCAATGGCCTAGACCCAGAGACTATAAAACCCTGCTCCTGAAAGAAAACAAGTAGTCTCCTGCCTCCGTGTCTTGCTTTCTCACTGGTGCCTTTTGGAGGAGGGTGTGTTGGGTTTCCCTCCCAATCCTGAGTAGAGCCCCGGCAGCTCAAGTCCTCTGGTTCGAGCCACAGCCATGTTTAAGACCACTCTCCACAAGTTCGGACGAGCCTCACACATGAAGGAACCGGCAGAGGAACCCAAGTGTGCAGGACCTGGGGCTGAGATCTCCAACCTGCTCGTATTGGGACTGGGCCTCCTCCACTCAGATCTCCCATCTTCTAATATGTAGGCGTGATACCCACCAACTGTCCCTGGTGCCGTGTAATCCCATCAATGTCCAAGATACAAAGACTATAAAACCGTGCTCTGGGAAGTGCACGGGCACACAAAATTTTATTATCTAGTCTTAATCTGGAAAAACTGGCAGGCTACCAGAAGTATCCTGCCCACTCCGCAGAGTCTGGCAAACTCCCCATGGTGTATTCAATATGCCAAAAACCAGTAACAATCATGGTGATCTTTCTTCTGACCCTGAAAGAGCCTCAAATGTGGCACTTCTTAAAATCTCAGGGATAGGAAGAAGGAGACATTACTGGGGCCTGCTTGAGTCAATCAATGAAGAACAGGATGACAACGAGATAGTGAGAGAAGAGAGACAGATTTAGAGGACACGGCTGCAACTTAAAGAGAAGGCTGAGAGCTGAGAGTAAGAGTGGCTGGGGAGATTGGAGAGGAGTCACAGAGAGCATTGGGGAGCGAGTTAGAGAGAGGGTTGGATAGAGCTGGGAGACAAGAGACTGAATAAACTGCAAGTAATCAACAAGCAGCCTGGTCCTCATTCTACTTTCATCGGTCCAAAGCAACAACTGTCCAGGGTGGAGAAGTGGCCCAAGAGCACCAAATGTGGACAGTGAGAGAGAGCTACCAGGAGAGACCGGGAACAACTGTTAACGTGTAAATCCTGTTCAAACTCCCACTTCTCATAAGTTTCCCCAGGCCCCCCTGGAGTGACTCCTGAGTGCAGAGTCAGGAGTAATTTGAGAGCACTTCTGGCTGTGATCCGAAAACAAAAACACAAAAAAGTGAACTGGGGGGGGGGCTGGAGCGATAACACAGTGGGGAGGGTGTTTACCTTGAACACGACTAACCCAGCTTTGATTCCAGGCATCCCCAATGGTCCCCCAAGAGCCACCAGGAGTAATTTCTGAATGCATGAGCTAAGAATGACCCTTGTGCATCACTGGGGGTGATCCAAAAAGAAAAAAAAATGAAAGTGAATTGTGTAGTTAATCAGAAAAAAGAACACAACTATCTCGACTTAGCAAAGAAGCATTTTTATGATGGCTACAAAGAAAGCACAGACCACGAGTTGCTTGTCTGGCACATAGCTGACCGAGGTTCAATCTCTACCACCTCACAGGGTCCCCAAACCTACCATTATCAATGAGAACAGAGCCGAGGTAAACTCTAATCTCCATTGGGTGTAGTCAACCAAAAAGAAATCAATAAATTTAGGTGCCACAGCTATAGTCTGGTAGGGTACTGGCCTTGTACATGGCTGACCTGTATACCCCGGCACAACACTGAGTACCATTTGTTACCTTTTGGCAGCAACCACAGGGTATGACCATATATATGTGTATATATATACACATATATATGTATATATACACATATATGTGTGTGTTTGTGTATGTGTGTATATCTATATCTACATATATATTTATATATATGTAATTTGTTCACTAGTCAACCTCCACCAACCAGTTTTGTAGAATGCAGGTTTGGATTTTGCTAAAGGTGGCAGAACTTTGAGCTTACCTGAGAGGTGCTTGGAGGAATCCTGCTTTGTACAGGAGACTGTATCATGATAGACTGCTTGCAAGGACAGGTCTTGCATTCCTGGCCTATCTCTGACTGCAGGAATTCAAATTCTATATAAATAATGTGAACCTTGTGAGAAAGTTACAGCAGGGGGCAGGGCTGAGGCCCAGCTGGTAGTTAGAGTTCAGGACAGGGTTGCTGGCATCTGGGGCCTCCTGGTGCAAACTTGAGGCAGAAGTACAGGCTGCAATTTCAAAGGCTATCAGCGGCACGAAAGAGCTGACAGTGAGTGGCAGGGCATTTGTCATGAACGCAAAAGACTTCACAACCTGAATTGCCAAGGAGTGATCCCGGAGAGTTGCTGGGTTTGGCAAAAACCCACATAGCCAATCCTCCTGCCCAAATAAAGGCAATGAGGAGTTAACTGCCAACAGAAGAGGTGCAAAATCTAGTAATATGTTCTGAACGGTCAGTCCTCTGGGTTTGTTGTTTGAGTTTTGGGACCACATCCAGAAATGCTCAGAGTTTACAGGTCAGGTTTTCAGGCTATGATTTACCTATGGGTACGTGAATTTATAAAAGAAAAAGAGGATGAAAAATTAGAGGATGAAAAATTATACTTGGAGCCAGAGTGATAGTACAGTTGGCAGGGCATATGTTCGGTCCCCGGCATCACATACAGTCCGCCAAGCACTCCCAGGAGTGACGCTGATATTTGTGATTGAGGGGTGGTTTTTGTACCCTTTTACTTAGTTCATAATTAACCAGATTTCCCCTGGATTCCATCATCAAGACCCATTATTCCCAGGGAATAGAGCAATATCACAGAGGGTAGGGCGTTTTCCTTGCATGTGGCTGACCCAGGTTCGATTCCCAGCATCCCATATGGTCCCCCGAGCACAGCCAGGAGTGATTCCTGAGTGCAAAGCCAGGAGTATCCCCTGAGCATCTCTGGATGTGATAAAAAAAAAGGACAAATTTTTTACAGGTTAACATACAGGTTCGCCTTACAAGCCGCCAACAGGGCCGACCCGAGTTCGATTCCTCCGCCCCTCTCGGAGAGCCCGGCAAGCTACCGAGTATTCGCTATGCCAGACACACTAACAACAAAGTCTCCAATGGAGATGTTACTGGGCCCGCTCGAGCAAATCGACGATCAATGGGAGGGCCAACATACAAATCAAGTCCAAGTGCTGGGACACTGGCATAGGAAATAGTAATCATTACTATTATTATTATGGTTTGCTACATAAGGAAACTCAGGAGGTTAATTCAGGTTCACCAGGAGCCCAGACCTTAGTAGGCGTATGAAAATATACAGTGGCAAGAAATCTTAAGAGTTTAAAGAATGGGAAGTTCTTTGTGTTTCCTTGAATTGCAATCAGCAATTCCCTTTCCCTCATAGTACTGAAGACACCAGTTTAATTTGAACTTGAGAACTGTAACTTAAAGAATGAACTAGGAGTGCATATTTAAGACATCAAAAGTTTGAAGCAGAGTGTTTGCCACAAGATCCCCCAAGCACCACACTTCAAGAATAATTTCTGAGTGCATATTCAGGAGAAACCCCTGAGCATCACCCAGGTGGGACACAAAAATGAAAAAAAAATGGTCAAAGGGCAAGCCATGAGGAATCCAGGGATAATGGAGGCATTGTGTATCCCACCCTAGGGCTGGGGGAGATTGAATGATGCATTCAAGGAAATTGAAATTCAAATTTTAGGGACTGCTGGGAGTTTGTCTTGCAGGGGATGACAGGATATAATCCCTTTCCCTCCCAGGCCCACCTGGAGTTATCCTGCCTGGGGAGCTAGAAGTAACTACATTTTTGGTTGTGCCTTATCCCCACCCCTATAAAAAAGTACTTGTTTTGTGTATTGAACTGAAAGCGCTATGTCAGGGGGATAAGGTTTATAAATTACAGATGTGAGCGATTTCAGTGATCCCTGTGATCAAGGCTTTCTCTGCCTGTAAATGGTTTTTCTGGGCTCACCTCCAGTATCACATGGTCCCCTGGTACCACAGGGAGTAATCAGCTACCTGGAAAGCACCGGGAACCTTAGGATTTGCATCTTTGGGGAGGGAGACATAGTCAACAGTGCTCAGGGATTATTTATTCCTGCCTCTGCACTCAGGAGTCACTCCTCTGGGGCCAGGGTTGAGGGCTCCTAACGTCCTAAGGTCCAGCAACTCCTAATGGTTTGGAGGGAATTAATGTAGGCATGCAGGCAGATAGGGAAGGCTCCCCCTCCCAAGGTAAAGGCAGTAAATTTCCCGGGAATAGCTCTGAAGTTGTGAAGGCTAACCTTGAAGAAAACAGAAACTAAGGCCTTATCACACCCTCACCTATGGCCAGTAACAGACCCAGAGAAGCTCCTGCAGAAACAAAAGGCCAGGAAAAGAATTTCAAAGAAGATCATCACCGCTCTCAACCTGACTAGGCAACCTCCTTAGCAACGGGACTTTGACCTAGGTAAAAGCCTAGATTGGATTCCCTTCTGTTCCAGGGAGACTTCTCATTGGCTTTCCCAGACATTTGTGGGAGCAGGGCAAGTGGAGGTTCCCCGAGTGTGGGAACCAAAGTCGAACTCCAGAATGATGTGGGGCCCCCCAACACTGCTTCCGACCCCCTCAAAAAATATAGTCAGATCAGGAGGTGTGGACCAGGTGGGGTGGGGTGAGGGTTGGGGGATGACCCCAGACCTCAATGGTGCTGCTTCTTTCTCGAGGGGTCCGTGTACCAAGAGGAGTTACCTCTGATGGATTCAACTCTCTTACACCCGCAAAGTAAGAGAGGGGATGAGAGAGTCCAGCATCTTCCGGCCCTGGCCGCGTCTGACTGGGCCTTGGTCAGGGAGTAAACTGGGGATCTGTGTCCGGGTGTCCCTGCTGACTGGGGCTTGCCCACTCACTCTATGTGTGGAAGAATACCCAGTTAGCAGTGCTCCAGAGCCAGCTACCCGAGAGCGAACAGGGTGACACAGGAGAGGCTTGCCTTCCTGCAGTACGATGTATCCAACCAACTCAGTTCTAAAGGTCTCCAGACCCCACTTCCACATATCACAGCACCCCGCAATGCTGAGGGTGCCATCTTCCATCCTGAGTTTTGAGGTTCTTATACACATGAGAAGTCCCATTTCTTCTGTTCTCCGTGGAGGAGGGTGGCAGAAGCCAGATTCAACTCCAGCATCTCCAGATGTCTGGGGTGAAGGCAACAGCAATCAGAGAAAGTAGGGTGTGTTAAGTAGAATTTTAATTAACATACGTGGGGAGAGGGTCACACCAGCATTGCTCAGGGATTCCTGCTGCTGGGACTCTTGGGGCCAAGAGATATAACCATGAAAAAACTGCCTTTCTTTGAACACTCTTGAACTTATTCGCCAATGTGGCTTGGCACATGCCTCAGGCAACCGGAAGTGAACGTCCAAGCTGGCAAAACAATGCAGAGAAGCCATCAAGGATGACCTCAAAGACAGGAGAACAGCGATGCTGGTAGATGCGGCAGAAGCCAGGAAAAGGTTTTGTAATGCCCGCCTGTCCTTCACCAACTACAAGACCAAGCTCACTCCCCTCCGACATCCTGATGGATCTATCACATCATCCAGAAGGGAAATGGAGAAGATTATTCATGACTTCTACTCAGATCTCTTTAATAGCCATGTCCACTTGCCCACATATCACATTCTGCACCATGGATATATCATTCTGAATGTTCTCCCTTCAAAATTCAACATGCCATCTCATCGGTAAAGAAACAAAGAACACCTGGCCCAGCCGAGATCAGAGCTGAACACTTGAAGAACTTACCATCAGTACTCATCAATACACTGGCTCGGCTCTTCACATGCTGTCTGAATGCAAGGTTCCATCCCAATGGAAAACCAGCAAGACCGTACTACTATACAAGAAGGAAGGCATCCACGACATTGGCAACTATCGCCCAATCTGCCTATTGTCTCTCATCTACAATCTGTTCACTCGAGTCATCCTGAATAGGATTAGCAGAATACTAGATTAAGAACAACCATGTGAATAAGGTGGTTTCCGAAAAGAATTCAGTACCATCTACAATATCCACACGATTACTAAGCTCATTGAGGTTTCTTAGGAGTTCAAGATGCCACTCTGTCTAACGTTCATTGATTTAAAGAAGGCCTTTGCTTCTATGGAAACGGAAGCGGTCATAGAAGCCCTAGCCAATCAGGGTGTACAAACTCAATACATCAGGATCCTCCGTGAGCTCTATTACAGATTCACTATAAGGATCTGACCACTCTACAAAGAAGTAATTATCCATGTCAAGAGAGGGGTTTGGCAGGGTGACACCGTTTCACCAAAACTCTTCAGTGCCACCGTTAAGAACATCATGCGACGACTGGAATGGGTAGGAATGGGAGAGAAGATAGATGGTTAGCAACTATACCACCTCTGCTTTGCTGATGACATCGTTCTAATAACACCCAACATCAGCCAAGAGGCAGAAATGATGACCGACTTCGACCGTGAGTGTGGAAAGGTCGGACTACAGCTGAATTACGAAGCATCACAATTACAAACACAATGTTTTATTAGAAACAGCCTCGTTTCTGATCCTCCATTCGCTTTCAATGGAACCACCATCTCCGAATGCAAGTTATATATACCTAGTTCGAGAAAGAAACATGATGAATGACCTGGCACCTGAGTTTCGCAGGAGGATGAGAGTGTCTTGTAATGCCTTCAAGAGCATTTAAGAAATAACTAAGAGGACAAAGAACCTCCAGCTTTGAGCACATGTCTTCAATTCCACTGTTCTTCCTGCATTAACATATGCCTTAAAGACATGGGCCCTATGAAAAAAGGATGAGAACGCTACTTGGGTCTCTCAAAGAGGAATCGAAAGAGCTATGCTTGGAATATCACGCATCACTCAAATGAGAGATAGAATCAGGAGTTCTGATCTCCATCAACGGTCAAGAATCAGGGATGCTGTCTGATCTTCCAAGGCATCAAAAATCAGATGGGCTAGACACGAAATGAGGTTTACAGACAACCACTGGCCTAGACCCATTACTGACTGAATTCCGCGGGACGTCAAAAGACTGCGTGGACGCCCGCCTACAAGATGTTCAGACTTCTTCCTCAAGACCCTGAAAAATCAGTTTGAGGCTCTCCATGTTCCTAGAACAAAGAGATGCCATTGGGCTACAATAGCACCCAACAGGCATGCATGGAGACGTTACTGACACCCACTCGAATAGGTAAAGGTAAGGTAAAGGCCCTCCCGTTGATCGTCGATTTGCTCGAGCGGGCCCAGTAACGTCTCCATTGGAGACTTTGTTGTTACTGTGTCTGGCATATCGAATACTCTCGGTAGCTTGCCGGGCTCTCCGAGAGGGGCGGAGGAATCGAACTCGGGTCGGCCATGTTGGCCGCTTGTAAGGCGAACGCCCTACCCGCTGTGCTATAGCACCCACTCGAATAAATCAATGAAAAAAGGGAGATCAATTGATCAATTGATATATTTTTTAGGTTTTAGAATTACTGCTTTTATGCAGCAACATGGTTGGAACTGGAAGATACTGTCTTCAGTGAAGTTAGCCAGAAAAAGAAACAAAAACAGGATGCTGTTCACTCATCTGTGGAGTACTGAACACTGGATGTGGAAATGTAATGTAAAGGGGCTGCTTAAATCATCCCTGATTCCAGTGTTTAGAGAGAAGCCGGACAAAGAAGGAAAGAAATTTGGGGCGGAAGAGACCCAGATGTTTACAGGGATCAGGGATCCATTTATGCCAGTGACTTGAGTGAGGGGTGTAGCCATTTACCCAAAACACAGATGCAACAGAACTGAAAACAAGAGATCTAAGCTGTAACCACTGAAACCTAGTCAAGTGCTTCTCCAGATGACAGGTGGGGGCAGAGTGGGCACCTGGGTGGGGAGGGAATACGGGAACACCGGTGGAGGGAAGCTGATGCAGGAATTGGTGTTCAATGATTGTACGCCTAAACACAACTATCAATAACATTGAAAATACTGGCATTTTAATGAAGACTTTAAAAAACAATACAATAAAATAAATTTCCAGATTTCAGCACCCACTGAGGTTAAAGACCCTCTACTCCCAGCATTAGACTCCGATATTTTTCCTGTGATGCTGAGACCATAGATGTGGTTGTGGGGATGGAGCCGGTCCCCACCTTTCAAGTCGCATGCTCGGTCCACTGAGCACTCCAATGGCGTAATAGTTTCAACAAGAGAATCTTACAGCACACTTGTATGCAATACCCCTGTTCCCTAAAGAAATTGCTGTAATGTCACATCCTAAACCTGTGATTTGAGTTCTGAAATCAAACAAAATGTACAATGAGAATTAGTCCAATGTTGAATGGAATGCAGCTGAATGACCAAACAGGTGGAGGGCATCTCCATAGTTCTCACCGTCCAAGCAAGCCTACATAAAGGGAAAATCCGCGGGAAGTGTTGCTGGGAGGAGCTCCGCAATCCACAAAAAAGCCTTTTGGGTTTTGTTTTTAATCAGACCCAGTGATGCTTGGGATACCATAGGGGGTGCTGGACATCGAAGGTAGGCGGCATCTGTAAGGCAAGCACCGTCCGTGATTCACTGCTGTTCTGGTCCTAATTAACTTCACTATGGGCTCACAGTCACATTTTAACATACACACAATAAAACATTTTTTGGTGCGTACAAGCGTACAGTAGGTAGGCATTTGCCTAGCATGAGGCTGACAGGGTTTGGTCCTTACACACTGCTAAAAGCAACTTACGAGAAACACCAGAGATAACTGCTGAGCATCCCCAGGCCCCATAACAAAAGAAAACTCAATTTCTTCCCATTTTCAAAAACCCATGACAATGATTCAAAGGCAAATATATGCATGGTGTCAGATTGACCGAGCAGGGTCCAGAGAGGGGACCCGACCCTTTAGTTGTACAGTCTGGCCAGTTATACAACTGGGAAAACAAGAGCCTTGAAACACATGGACTACTTGACATACCTGACAGATAGGGAAGAATCACAACAAAGTCAAGAAAGCAAAGCACTGGATCTCTCCGTAATGAACAGCTCCGGGGAGAAGACACCCCTACCCCATGCCACACCCCCCCATTACATATTCTAGGAATGAGAAGGGGACGCTCAATGTTCAATGAGCAATGAAAAGATGTTGTGGACTGGAGGACTCCTGGGTTGGCCACATGCAAGGTAAGCATCCTACTTGCTCTACAATTACTCTGGCCATTTCTAAATAAATGGGAGAAAACGGGGGAAAATGGGAGAGCACTTAGAAAACTTTCAGGTTTAAGTCTCAGTCATACAATGAAACACCCGTCCCTTCACCATGCCCATTTTCCATCACTAAAAACCCAAGTATAACGCCATTCCACAGCCTTCCTCTACCTGTGGGGCAGATAATTTCCAATTCTTCTCTCAACTTTGATTACATTCAATATTTTGACACAAGACCCACCATTATTATTTGGGATTTTATTCCGGCACTTAGATCTGGTGAAAACTCAACAGTAGACAATTCTTTTTCAATTGCTGGTTATAAATAACATATAATTTTGGGATTCTGAAATTTTAACAACTAAATCTGGAGGAATTTCTGCAAAAACCTACTGGGTTCCGAGATTTGTTCCTGAGTCTCTGGGATTATGGCCATTAAACAGATTAATCACGAGCCAGAGAGGCGGTTCGTGGGAATGACTTAGGCTCTTGTTGGGATGGGGAGGAATTGGCTAGCTCCACACCCATCCTGCGAGGCCCCACGTATCTTCCTGAGTGTGGGCCCAAACTTGATGTTCCAAAGGCCTTTGGTGGATGGAGGCCACAAAGCCGCCAAGGAAGAGCAGTTGGTGGGACAGCACAATTCCCCCTGGGGTGGACCTGGGACAGTAACCTACTACAGGGTCCAGATGCTTTTCTGCTAAAAGGCACTGGGTTTTGAGATTTGTCTCTGAATCTCTGGGATCATGGCCATTACTCACCTTGATCAAGAGCCATAGAGGTCAATCGTAGGCGCCAGACAACTCGGGGTTTCGTTGGGCAGGGGGAAAAGGGCCGGCTCCACCACCATCGCATTAGGCCCTGCATGTCTCCTTACTGCAGTCCCAAACCTAACCGTCCAGAAGCCCTAAGAGATGGCGGCCACTGAACCGCCAGGCACAAAACCTATTCCCACCTGAAATACCCAGCTTAGGTAACCTACAGTGGGGACAGAACACATTTCTTCTGAAAGCCACTGGGTTCCAAAATTAGTTTCTGAGACTTTGGGATCATGGCCGTTAAACAGAGTGATCAAGAGCCAGAGAGTTCATACATGGGCAGCGACTCGGGATCTCATTGAGGTGGGGAGGAAAGTGCAGAGTCCAGCCCAATCCCATGAGGCCTTGCATGTCTTGTCACTGCAGGCCCAAACCTGTCTGTCCAATGGCCTCTGGAAGATGGTGGCCACCGAGCCACCAAGTGGGATCAGGCGGAGACACACACCCTTTGCCCCTTGTGGTGGTCTGTCGCCGGTAGCTCATTGCGGGTATCGGGCACATCTCTGCAAAAAGCCGCTGGGTTCTGAGATTTATCTCTGAGTCTCTGGGATCATAGCCTTTAAGAGGTTTGATTAGGAACCAGAGAGACCTTGCCTCCAATTATATAGCTGAGCAGGAAATGGTTTGTTGGTGTGTATTGCACATACCTAACTTTGGCTGTTTACTTTCTTGGAAGACTTTGCCCAAAGTTTTTGGAGTCTGTCCAAAGGCACAGCATCAATTTTGGAGTATCTGTAAGTCTGATGGTGCCATCAGGCTGCTGATGCAATCGCCTTACAGGCACAGGTTGACCTTCTGGCGGTACCATAATCCCGTGTTGTAGAAATTCTATATATGGGAAAAAACACCAATAGTGGGGTTGGAATCACTGTGAAGCGACTAGGATGCTAGCCTCCCCATCCGATAGGTACCCAGCAGCACCACAGAATAATTCCTGAGATGCAAAACCAGAAGTAAAACATGTGCATCAAAGAATCCCTTCCAACACCCCTGAATAAAAGCAGCTATTAATCCAAAGAGGGGCTGAAGTGATAGCAGAGCGGGTAAGAGGTTTGACTTGCACGTGACCAACCCGGGTTCGAATCCCAGAAACAATATGGTCCCCTGAGCTTTACCAGGAGTAATTCCTGAGTGCATAAGTCAGGAGAAACCCATGTGAAACGCTGAATGTGACACAAAAAGCAAAAAAATATATATAATCCAAAGAGTAAATTTTCAAGGCATATACCGCTCACTTGTCTAAACATACCCCAAAGTGCCAAACCCAGCACTGAAGCCAATGAAAATGACTGACGGCAAAACTGTCCCTTTCATTTGGGGGCTGCCTGTGAACATATCTGGAGTTTCGATAAGTGTTAGGTCCAGTCCAAAGGCTCCAAACAGGGTCCTTCACAGTCTCCAGTAGGGAGGAACGAGATGACCAAGACCCCCACTCTTTGCAGGCTCCTCACACCAAGGCCTGAAGTCCATGTGCCCAACCTCCATTGCCGTCTTGGACCTGGATCGATGGTGGCTGCAGGGGCCCTCAGGATAACGCACCCTCACCCATGACACCTGAGCGACAGAACAGCACCCAATGCACCCCTCAAAAGCTCCACATCCACTAAAGCCTGGATATCCAGAACAAGTAATAAAAAAGCGTGAATGCACCATACAAGCTGGCTTGACCTGGCACTCAAGTTGCAAACCAGGGTGCTCAGGCATCCCAAATCCTAACACAGAAAACACTGAAGAATGAAGGATTACCTATTTTTCCATTTTCAAAGTATTCAATGCTGCATCTTGGTTGATTTCTGCCATAATTCCCGCTAACCAGCCCCACTGGGCCAAGCCAGAAGCATAGCAAACAATAACAGAGTAGTGAGCCATGACAGTTCTGAGCAGGAGGGTGTTTCTGTATCTGAATAAACATTCAGTCACCTTCCTCCTTATTTTCATCACCATGACCCATTATTAACACAAGCAATTCCAACCACAAGAATACTGGCATAGGTGCAGCCCGAGTGAAAAACAGCAGGCTTCAGCAAAGTACTTCCCACATTCCTTACATATATACGGTTTCCCTCCACTGTGAATTCTCCTATGTATAGTCAATTGCGAGGATGAAGTAAAGGCCTTTCCGCATTCCTTACATATATATGGTTTCTCTCCAGTGTGAATTCTCCTATGTGCACAAAGGTTTGAGGCTTCAGCAAAGGACTTTCCACATTCCTTACATATATTATGGTTTATCTCCAGTGTGAATTCTCCTATGAACACTAAGTCTTGAGGCTCCAGCAAAGGCCTTTCCACATTCCTTACATGTATACGGTTTCTCTCCAGTGTGAATTCTCCTATGTATAGTAAGGCTTGAGGATTGAGCAAAGGCCTTTCCACATTCCTTACATATATACGGTTTCTCTCCAGTGTGAATTCTCCTATGTACACGAAGGCTTGAGGCTTCAGCAAAGGACTTCCCACATTCCTTACATATATACGGTTTCTCTCCAGTGTGAATTCTCCTATGTACACGAAGGCTTGAGGCTTCAGCAAAGGACTTCCCACATTCCTTACATAAATACGGTTTCTCTCCAGTGTGAATTCTCCTATGTACACTAAGTTTTGAGGACAAAATAAAGGCCTTTCCACATTCCTTACAAACATAGGGTCTCTCTCCAGTGTGAATTTTCCAATGTTCCCTAAGTCTTGAGGTCAAAGCAAAGGCCTTTCCACATTCATTACATATATACGGTTTCTCTCCAGTGTGAATTATCCTATGTACATTAAGGCTTGAGGCTGTAGCAAAGGCCTTTCCACATTCCTTGCATATATACGGTTTCTCTCCAGTGTGAATTCTCCTATGTACACCTAGGCTTGAGGATTGAGCAAAGGCCTTCCCACATTCCTTACATATATACGGTTTCTCTCCAGTATGAATACTTCTATGTGTACTGAGGCCTGAGGATCGAGTAAAGGCATTGCCACACTCCTGACATATATAAGGCTTCTCTGCACTATGAGTTTTCATAGGTCCATTAAGTCTAGAGGTCTGAATAAAGGCCTTCCCACATGTCTGACATTCATGAGGTTTCTCTCCTGTATGAATTCTCCTATGCATAATAAGATGTTATGATTGATCGAAGGCCTTCCCACATGCTTCACATGCAAAAGGTTTCGCTCCTGAATTTATATTCGTATGGTCATGATGGAGTAACCCTTGACTCACACTTTGTTCTTGGGGCTGACATTTCTGGGGATTCTGTCGACTGCGGTTTTCTAAGGGAACACCACAGTGCTGAGAACATGGGGAGGCTCCCCCACATTCCTTACACCTATATGGGTTCTGCTCACGGTGACTGTGGTTGAGGGTATGTTGCTGTGAGGGACTCACGATACACAGTGCGTCTCTCCCTAGCAGGTGCCCCATTGGGGAATTTTGTGTCTGTGAACTGAGAATAACACACTCCAAGGAACTTTTTCCAGGAGAGGGCTTCTTCAGAGTGGGTGGGATCCAGGAATGTGACCATCCTTGTGAGAAATCACAGGTAAACGGAATGGTCTCCTGGGATGTGGAGAGCTTGGGACCTGACCCATATTCCCACTTATAAAAGATTTCATCAAGGCGCCCCTTCTATCCTTTCAAACAACATTCTGTGCACAGTTACATGTATCTAAACTCTCCAACTGAGACCAGAGCAACTGTAGATCTGGGTAGGGTGTTGTTTGCACATGGCCAACCTAGGTTGAATCCCCAGGATCCTGTAGTTTCCAGGAACACCATCAGAAATAATACCTGAGTGCAGAGCCAAGAGAAACCACTGAGGATCACCAGGTATTGTAGTATAATAGTGGTCTACCCTTGCTCCCTGGCAGGTGAGATATTATGTTTCTTTTTTTCCCTTTATTTTATTTTTTACAGTTGTAAATTTATAAATTTTTGTGCATTGGTTTCAATTATACAATGATCAGATACCCATCCCTCCACCAGTGCCCATTTTCCACCACCATGGATATTATCCCTCCCACCCCCATCCCCCCACCTCCCCTGCCTCTGTGGCAGGGCAATCCCCTGTGTTCTCTCTCTCCTTTTGGGTGTTGTGGTCTGCAAAAGAGGCATTGAGTGGCAAACATGTTCAGTCCATAGTCTACTTTCGACATGCATCTCCCCTCCTGGGAGGATCCTCCAAACATACTTTATTTGGTGCTCCCTTCTCTATCTGAACAGCCCTTTCCTCTAGGATACCCGGCTGGCCTCTAAGTTATGGAGTAATCCTCCTGGTGCTGATCTCAGCTATATTTGGGTATTAATCTCATACTTTGTTACTTTATATCCCCCAGATGAATGCAATCTTTCTATGTCTATCCCTCTCTTTCTGACTCATTTCGCTTAGCATGATACTTTCCATATTGTACCACTTGTATGTAAATTTCATGACTTCATCTTTTCTAAGAGCTACATAGTACTCCATTGTGTAGATGTACCAAAGTTTCTTTAACCAGTCATCTGTTCTTGAGCATTCAGGTTTCTTCCAGTTTCTGTCTATTGTAAAGAGTGCTTCAATGAACAAACAAGTGCAGATGTCACTTCTACTATACATTTTTGCCTCTCTGGGATATATTCCCAGGAGTGGTATTGCTGGGTCAAATGGGAGCTCAATTTCTAATTTTTTGAGAATCGTCCATACTGTTTTCCAGAAAGGCTGAACCAGTGGACATTCCCACCAACAGTGAAGGAGTGTCCCTTTCTCGCCACATCCATGCCAGCATCGGTTGCTTTTGTTCTTTTGAATGTGGGCCAGTCTCTGAGGTGTGAGATGGTATCTCATTGTGGTTTTGTGGATCTTATGTTTCTTGATTGCCCATAACCTTTCAATTACCTTTGTCTCCTGATCAGATTTTGACTTTTAAATATTGTCTTTCTCTTCTCCTAAATGTCTTTTGCATGGTTAGCTATTTCAGAGCAATTGCTTTTTGTATGGATACAGGAAGACAGGTCCAAAGAAAAGCCTGAGCTTGAGAGTTGGTCTCCAGATAATATTACCTCCTGGACATCTGCTCTCTTGACTGAAGCCTCAGCTGCCCTTACTTCCTCAATCTCATAAAGAAGGGTCCGATGAGGGACTAGATGGACCCAGGGCAAGTGGTGAGCTAGCTACGCTGGCATCGAAATGGGCCTGGCCAAAGTACCATAATGCTTATCTATAAGAGCCTGGTCATGGACAAATTTTGTCACGAATCAAAAAGTAATAACTAGATTGGACGCTGCTGGGATTGGGAGTGATTGATCCGGCCTGAGTCTGAATCTGTGGTGAGAAGTCCCCAGGAGAGTCACCAACAAGTCTAAAAGTGTCTATTACTATGTTCATACAGAATGGTAATCAATAGGACTAAATATGTCAATTAAGTTGCTGGTCGAAGGAGAGGAGTAACACACCTTTAGGGCTGCTTTTCCTTCATGGGCTGCAGGTGATGGGGAAGACTAGAAAACCATTTTTCATTGCGCTTCCCGTGGGGAGGCGTGGATTGGGGTCGTGGTGAGAGAAGAAAAAGAGCAGCTTCAGGGAGACAGGGAAAATGAAGGAGACTGAGAAAAGAGATGGTCCTCCGCCACCCAGATCCCCTATCTTCCCACCAACTGCCCCCGGTGCTGTGTAATCCCATCAATGGCCAAGACCCAGGGACTATAAAACCCTGCTCCTGAAAGAAAACACCCAGTCTCCTGCCTCCGTGTCTGGCTTTCTCACTGGTGCCTTTTGGAGGAGGGTGTGTTGAGTTTCCCTCCCAACCCCGAGCAGAGCCCCGGCAGCTCAAGACCTCTGGTTCGAGCCACAGCCATGCTTAAGACCACTCTCCACAAGTTCGTACAAGCCTCACGCATGAAGGAACAGGCAGAGGAACCCAGCTGTGTAGGACCTGGGGCTGAGATCTCCAAGCTGCTTGTATTGTGACTGGGTCTCCTCCACCCAGATCTCCCATCTTCCAGTATGTAGGCGTTACACCCACCAACTGTCCCCGGTGCCGTGTAATCCCATCAATGGCCAAGACCCAAAGACTATATATGCTTATCTATAAGAGCCTGGTTATCCCCCTTTTTGATTCATGACAGAATTTCATTTCATGTATGTGTGCGTGTGTGTATATACACACGTATATATATATATATATATATATATATATATATATGTGTGTGTGTGTGTGTGTGTGTGTGCATGTGTGTATATCTAAATCTATATGTATACTTAATTTGTTCACAAGTCAACCTCCACCAACCAGTTTTGTAGAATGCAGGTTTGGATTTGGGCGCTACAGGTGGCAGAACTTTGACCTTACCTGAGTGGTGCTTGGGGAATCCTGCGTTTTACAGGAGACTACCATGGCAGACTGCTTGCAAGGACAGGTCCTGCATTCCTGGCCTATCTCTTACTGCAGGAATTCAAATTCTATATAAATAATGTGAACTTTGTGAGAAAGATATTGCAGGGGGCAGGGATGAGGCCCAGCTGGTAGATAGAGGGCAGCGCAGGGTTGCTGGTACCTGGGGCCTCCTGGAGCAAACCTGAGCCAGAAGTCAGGCTACAATTTCAAAGGTTTGCAGTGGTCTGGAAGAGCTGAGAGTGAGTGGCAGGGCACTTGCATGAACGCAAAAGACTTAACTTCAGAACTTGAATTGCCAAGGAATGAATGATCCTGGAGCACTGCTTAGTTTGGCAAAATCCCGCATAGCCAATCCTCCTCCTGCCCAAATAAAGGCAATGAGGAGTTAATTGCCAACAGAAGAGGTGTGAATTCTAGTAATATATTCTGAATGCTCAGTCCTCTGGGTTTGTTGTTTTGTTTTGGGACCACATCCAGAAATGCTCAGAGCTTACAGGCCAGGTTTTCAGACTATGATATTACAAAAGAAAAAGAGGATGAAATATTATACTTGGATCCAGAGTGATAGTACAGTTTGCAGGGCATATGTTCGATCCCTGGCATCACATACAGTCCCCCAAGCACTGCCAGGAGTGATTCCTGAGTGCCAAGCCAGAAATAACACTTGAGCATTACTGCTGTGTCCCAAAAAGAAAAAAGAAAAATTAAATTTAACCCAAATGAGATTTTAAAGTCCAAAATTTCGCTAAGAGCCTCCACCTCCAACTCCTTCATTTTCCGCTAACAGCCATCTGTTGAAAGGGCTCTAGAAATTTCACATGTAAGAACTTTCCATGAAGGTATAAACAGGAGAGAGCACAACAGACTGAAGCAGATGCCAGCCACCTGGAAGGCCAGAGGGCCTTCCCTTGTATCCAGTGTCCACTAGTCCCCTGAGCACAGAGCAGGACACAGACCTCAAGTACTACCAGGTGTGGCCCCAAATCTCACCTCATCTTCTCCCCAAGTAGTGAGATACACCCAAGGAGAGGAGCTCAGAGGGCTGAGCACCTGATTTACCTTTGGGGGACCTGGCATGGCTCCCCCTGCATCTCAGACACACAGACACAAGAGGGGGAGAGTCTCTGACTATCTCCAAGTTTGTAGAAAATGGAGCGGGTGAGGGGGAGAGGGAAAGACAGGAGAAACACTCCAACTCCAAAAAGATGCAAAAAAAATTCTCATGTGTCAAGACAAATTCTGAAGTGGGGGGGTTGGAGTCATACCTAGTGATGCTCAGGGGACAATATCACCTAGTGATGTTGTGGCAGGGATAACTCTGGTAACCACAAGAAAGACAAACGCCCTCCTGGCTGTACTACTGCCCCAGCCCCTAAGAGTGAGACATTTAGAACCTATTGCAGCTGGTCCCTGGAAAACCCCTTTCTGCAAGTACTCACTTCAACAGCAGGGCACACTCCTGGTCTTGGAGAGATGTACAGTGGAGATGCTTGGAATCTGGACAGGTGAGGCAGAAATTCTTTTTTTTTTTTTGAGGAAATATAATCACATAGGGTTAGCAAAGCTAATAAGTTGGCAGGGTGCTTTTCTTTCAAGCAGCTAAGCCGGAGTCAATATGCAACAGGACATAGGCTCACCCACTCCAGCACTGCTAAAAATAATGCATGAACTCAGAACCAAGAGTAACCCTTGAGCACTGAGTGTTGCTGTGGCCAAAAAAAGTATAATAAATTAAGTAATGAAGACATTTCTGGGGCCGGAACGATGGTACAGCAGGTAGGGAATTTGCCTTCCATGCGGCCAACCTGGGTTCGATTCCCAAAGTCTCATATGGTCTCCCAGTATTGCCAGGAGTGATTCTTGAATGCAAAGCCTGAGTATACCCTGAGCATCGCTGCGTGTGACCCTAAAAATCTAAAAAAGAGAAATTTCTGTGGAAATAGTTTGGAGACACAGTATAGCAGGTGAGGTGCTTGTCTTGCACTCGGCCAAATCAAGTTTGAATCCTGGCATCCCATACGGTGCCCTGAAACCCGCCAGGAGTGATCCCTGAGTGCAAAGGTAGGAGAAGTAACTGAGTCTTGCAGTTGTATTTTCTACAGACTAAATAATTATTTCATTTAAACGAATAAAGGTGTGGTGGCCAATAGTGATCCTAAATTGCATTATTAGAGGGGTTAGGGCACACTCTGGAAGTGCCCAAGCTACTTCCTGCTAAGATTGCATATTTGGTTGCAAGACCCACTGTAGCACCACCCTGATGCACCTCTCCAGACCGCAACCTGAGTTGGCTTAAAGCTCCACACCTTGGGGCCTGAGTGACAGCATAGACAAATGAGCATTTCTTTTGAAGGTGGCCAACGTGGGTTTAATTCTGGCCATCACTTATGGTTCCTAGCACCACTAGGAGTGCTTGCTGAATTTAGAACCAGGAGTCACCATAATGCCTCGCTTGGTGTGGCCCAAAATGCAAAATAAATTAAAAAATGAAAGAGAAGCTCCCCACCTCCCTGAAATCCCAGAACCCACTGAATGCACAAGGACCAGTGAAAATCAAAGATTCTGCCAAATGCTTTTAAGCCCCAAGCATATGAAGAATGTGCCCAGCCCCACCCCCCATCCAGACCTGACACCCCCCAAGAACGACAGGACAGAGGGTAGGGTGTTTTTTCCTTCATGCTGCTAACCCAGATATGGGGTACCCTGAGCAACCCCATGAGTGACCCCTGAGCACAGCCAGGAGGGGCTCAACACCCCCCCATGAGGAAAAAGAATGCGCTCCCAGGTCCCTTTGATGAGGGAATCCCACGCTTTAGCACTACTCCACAATCAGCCTAAGGAATGAAAGGGGCCAGTAACGGGATGTCCTGGGGACACTGCTGGGATGATCCACCCACCCCTGTGACTGACCAGGTGATGGTCGTCGCCCTGAAACTAAGATAACGCTGAGGTGCCCTGACCCGCCCCATCATATCTGGGGGAGACTGAGGCTCCCTCTAGCTCTGACTCTTTCTCCTTTGTGAGAGGCCCGAGCAACGGGTGAGCAGGGAGGGCGCTGGGCCCGCATCCCGACACCCCAAAGGGTCCTCGGATCCCCAGGGAGAAGAGTCCTGAGCGCCACCGGGTAAGGGGCTAAAACACATAAAAAAAATTAAAACAACTTTTGTTTCCACTTTTCTTCATTCGGTTATTGTCCTTGTGTCTGGAGCTTTCAGAAGGACCTTAGTGCTTCAAATTCGTTTTTCTCCTCGAACACGTGCTTCCTCTACCCACCCACCTTTTTTGGGAGCTCTGGGGGGCTTTGGTCAGGGGTTACTCCCGGCTCTGGGCTCACTCCAGGCCGTGATCGGACGCTGTGAGGTGCCGGGATCGAACCCAGCCGGCTGCGTTCCCCCCTTACGCATCTTTCTAAGTAACTTCTACTCAGTAAAAACGATCATTTTTTCCCCAAAAATCAATTTATAAATAAGATAAACCTTTCGGCAGCAGCTCTCTGTGCGACCCGGGTGAGGGGCCGCCACCCCGGGCCACCGCCGAGGAGCGACCCCGCCGCCCACAAGGCGGAGACGGTGGAGGTTCAGGCGCTCAGAGCGACCACCGGCGGCCTGCGGGGAAACCGACCTTCCTGGACCCCTCTGGCCCCCTGGGTGCCCCCTCACCCGCTCCTCACCTTCCGCACCTAAGCCGCCTGCCAGCACTTCCGCCAACTTCCAAGACGCGCAGGGAAAGAGGGTCCTGACTCTGTGACGTCATAGGCAGAGCGCCCAGAGCCTTAAAGGGCCAGGCTTCAAATATTCCTGACCAGGTACTTGCCTGATCAGAAAGGTTCATTTTTCCCCGTTTCTGGGATAGGATCAGGTGATCGGGACGTCTGATATTTGCCAGGTCTGGGATAGATGGGGAGTGATGGACTGAACAGATAGCGCGTCAATCAGAAGTCTTTGTTTTGATGAAGGAAATAAAATTCACATTCTTTGCAAACAGCCACCCAGACCTCTCTGAGTCCCCACGTTTATTTATATCACACTGAAAGTCCAGGTCTTGAGTAGCTTCAACTGTTTATTTTCACAATGATAGGAGAGATTCAGAAACTAAGTGAATCACGTGGCTTAGAAAGCAGTCAGGGGAAGCCCAGAAGAGGACTCAGGGATTGGTGATGACTGGGAAGACATTTGTGTATGCAAAAATTCCTGTTTCTGTATTTGTGTGTGTTCAGAGCAAACGGTGCTCTCCAGTTATTCCTTGAGAGTTATGCACAGCAACTCTTCAAACAGTGCTCAAAGTCTACATAGCAGTGATTCTACATGGATCAGACAAATGAATAGAAAGTCCCTTAACTGCTGTGCAGCTAAATAATCTTGTAATATTTTAGTACTTGATGATTTATTAAGCTATAATTCTTCAAAATTTGAACCAGTGGGAAAGAATAACTGTAGAGTAGTAGTACAGGAGAAAGCCTCTTTTTCAGAAATGTTGATCTATTGACCTGTTGTTTGGCTATGATGATTTGGTGCTTGTTACCGTAAGAATATGAAATTAATTTAGTTTACAAGTTTACTTTTTAGCGGAGTTATTACAAAAACATACTCAATTTCTTGTAACCATTCCACTAGGATGCCAGATCGTCACAGAGTACAAATAGGAAAAATAGGTTAGGGTCCCCCCAAAGTGAGGTAGTAAACATCAATAGCTGATTTATTTCTGTATTCGCTTTTCTTTGCTTCGGTAACTGTGCTTGCCTCACTATGCTTAGATAAAATTACAGGGTACCAGGATGTGGGTCTGGTGAATTTAATTTTGTGGGTGCTTATGAAATGGACAGGTGAGTCAGGATGTGCTTTTTTCTAACCAACAAACTGTGCTTCTCTTGGGAGGCTGCTGCTTTGCCTGGCAGAACAGTCTGTAACCTGGTGTGAACAAACACTCCAAATTTTGGAGTTCATTCGAGATTTGATGGGATGGGGGCCCAACATCCCAAATTCCTGGGATGTCCACAGAAAGCCTTCAAAGGACCTGCTAGTACTGGCGATGTACTCTCTGGTCCCGAGAGTCAGCTGTGGGATGGTGTAGAAGGCTGGACGCAGCACAACCTCCCCTATCTTCAACTTCCCCTATCTTCCCACTACCACACTGTCCTCCCATTGTTCATCGATTTGCTCGAGCAGGCCCAGTAGTGTCTCCATCGTGATACTTGTTGTTACTGTCTTTGGCATATCTAATATGCCATGGGGAGCTTGCCAGGCTTTGCCGTGTGAGTGAGATACTCTTGGTAGCTTGCCAGGCTCTCCGAGAGGGGCAGAGGAATCGAACTTAGAGCAGCCTCAAGGGCCACATGCAAGGCAAATGCCCTACCCGCTGTGCTATCGCTCCAGACCAACTACTACACTGTTCTGTTGAAAATATAGCTCTAAACATTTTAGGTTTAACACTGGTATGTCCATTCTCCCTTGTGACAGGGAGTTTAAGTTTTATTGGATTACACCCATACAATGCTCCTGAGGCACTCCCATTCCTCTATTTCTTGGAATATAGCTCTAAACACTTTAGGTTTAACATTGGTATGTCTTTCCTCCCTTGCCAGAGGGAGCTTAGGCTTACCACAGTGCTCCTGAGGCACTCCCATTCTTCTATGTTTCTCTGTAACTTCCCTCTCTGTGCTTTGCTTTCCCAACTGGTCTGTCACATATTTCTCCTAATCAGACTCTGTTAACTTGTAAGGTCTGAATCCTCAGAAATCTGAGTGAAAAACTGCTTTTCTCTTCTCCTTATGTCCTTGGCATAATTACTTTAGAGCAACACCCTTTTCGTATACACATAGGAAGATAGTTAATACTCTGACATTATAACTTGGGAGTTAATTGACACCAAATAATACTTCATACCTGGGCATCTGCTTTCTCAATCTAAGCCTCAGTTACCCTTAGTCCCTAGCACCCCAAAGGCAGTGTCATGATGAGGGACTGGATGGACCCACGGCTAGCTGTGACGTACCCTGGCATCGAAACGGGCTAGACCAAAATGCCATATAAGTTAAGAGCATGGTCATGGACAAATTCTGTCATGATCCAAAGAGTAACAACTAGATTGGTACCATGCTAGGGCTAAGAAAGACTAATCTGGCCTGAGCACTGTAATCTGAGATCTACAGTAAGATGTCCCCAGCTTAATGTATCTATTACTATATCCATATTATATGACTACTAATTTTATTAAGGAGTAGAAATAAGATGAATGTTTATATGGTTCCTGAACTAAGGGAAGGAAAAACGCACCCGTAGATGGCATTTCATCTTTAGGTGGGGCTTCTTGCTGAAAGACTTTGTCCTAGAAGAAATTTCCTCTGAGAGAGGAACCATACATCCACTGATTGTATGACCTCGCCTATGTGTAATTGCTACACCAACTCCCTCATGATTTGGGAGATAATTAATGCTATAAGAGTTGGCAAGGGAAAAAAATCAAGAAAGAATCTGAGAGGGAAAATCCAAGCGAAATGAAGGAGATTCATTGAAGGAGAATCAGAGGAGAACTGAGAGGAGATTGGAAGAAACTGCAATTGATACCAATGAGCCTAGCCCTCATTCCTTCCGTCATCCACCCATGGTCGTCACCTGGCCAAGGGTGGGGGAAGCAGCCTGAGACCATCAAATTCAGGTGGCGGTGGGGGGAGGGGAGAAGAGAGAGAGAGGAGAGAGAGAGGGGGCTTCATATTCATTTTTGTAAACACAGCATGAACTGACAAACCAGTTCTTTGAAACAATTAACACTTATATTTGCTTTCAGTAGAAGGAAAAATTAAAGTACTTTATTGATATGAAAAATAATAGAATTTTTTTCAGTTTCAGTACCCAGTAAGGCTAAGTGTCTTTTACTCCCAGGATAATACTCTGGATTTTCTCCTTGCAGTGTCCAGAGACCACAGATGTAATGGCAGGGAGAGAGCCCGGAACCCCACCTTTCCAGTCACATGCTTGTTCCACTGATCTATCCCGCTGGGTATAATGATATTCATTTTTGAATGTGTAAATCTTACCAGCTCACGCAATCTCAGTGACCCTATTCCCAAGTCAGATTGCAGCTATGCCAAATCCTGAGGCTGTAATTTGAGTTCTTAAGTAAATCACAGCAAGTCAGGTAAGAATTAGTCGAATGACTCTTGGGTGAACAGGTCGAGCAGGTAGATGACATCTCTGTGGTTCTCACAGTCCAAACAGGCCCAGAGCACAGGGACGTTCCTTTGGGAGTATCGCTGGGAGGAGCCTGGCAATCACACACTAGCCTTTTGGCTTTTCTATTTGACTAGAACCAGAGATATTTGAGGATCCTATGGGAACTGCAACTCAAACCCAGTGCAAGCCAAGCACCCTCCCCACTATACTATGACTTCAGCACAAACTAGCTTTATTATGGGCTCACTCAATGACTTTTTAACATAAAACCAAAAGAATATTTCATGATGGGTCAGACAGAGAATAGCAGGTAGGGCATCTGCCTTCATAAAGGCTGACAGGGGCAGGATTCTGAGCACTGCCCAAAGGAACCCCTGAGGACCACCAGGAATAAAACCCTTGGCAACATCAGACCCCAAACCGATACAAAACAAAATGTCTTCATATACTCAAAAAACATGCAAATGACCTGATGTCAAAGACAAGCTTAGTGACAGAGAGGGCGGGGTGCAAGGTGGTTCTGCTGCTCCTGAAAAGGGCACCCCAACAATACAGGCTGTGCAGCCAGGCTGGTAAGGGAAAGGGGTACAAAGGACCCTGAATCTCATGAATCTAATGAATAAGACTGGAACAAGCCAAGAAAGCAAAGCACAGGATCACCCCAGGGGAGCGAAGAGTTGTGTGAGTAGAGCATGAGTAGAGCACAGATGCCTGCATGCAGGAGCCTGAGGCCCCCTGGGGTCAGCAGCATGTTTCACACACACTCAGGGCACACCCACGATGCCCGGGGCCGAGCCTGGGAGGGTCCTCAGACACTCAGCTGCATACACGCCTCTCCTTCCCGGCCTCAGGGCTCCTCCTACCATCCAGGGAATTACAGCTGGCTTCACCCTAGAATACCCTGCCCCCACATAATCAATGTAGAGATTAGTGACAATGAAAAGGTGAGAGTCCTAGCCCATGTGTCCCTGATATAACCAGCCAAGTTACTGAAAGTACACAAACAACACAATCTTCACTTTTGCTGCCTTGAACGCAACTGGTCCAATTCAATCCCCGGATCCCATATGATCCCCCAAGAAAACACCAAGACGGATAAGTGCAGAATCCAGAGTCACCCCGAAGTTTCATGGCGTGGCTGAAAAATGAAACTAAAGAAAACAAAATTGGACGAATACAAAATATAATGTTAGGTCCTTGAGAAAATTTTATTTGGGAGAGTTTTGAATTATTGAGTAAATAATGTAGTATATGTAATTATTTAATTATAATTATATATAATTATATATATTTATATATACATTATATATAATTATATATAATTATAAGTAAATAATTATTTAATTATTTAATTAATGTAACATATGCCTCAGAGATCTGGACCCTACGAAAACAGGATAAGAACGCTATTCAGGTCTCTCAAAGAGGAATCGAAAGAACTATGCTTGGCATATCACGATTCACTCAAATGAGAGATAGAATCCGGAGTTCTGATCTTCGTCAACGCTCAAGAATCAGGGACGCTGTCTCATTTGCTAAGACATCAAAAATCAGATGGGCTGGACATGTAATGAGGTTTACAGACAACCGCTGGACTAGAGCCATTACTGATTGGATTCCACGGGACATCAAAAGATCACGTGGACGCCCACCTACAAGATGGTCAGACTTCTTCCTCAAGACCCTAAATGATCGGTTTGAGGCTCTGCATGTTCCTAGAACGAACAGATACCATTGGGCTACGCTAGCACGCAACCGGGATGAATGGAGATGTTACTGGCACCCGCTCGAATAAATCGATGAATAACGGGGATTAAGTGATTCAATGATTAATGTATTATAAAGGTAACTTTAAAAGTATTGTGTATTTTTTTTGTTTTGTTTTGCTTTTTGGGTCACAGCCGGCGATGCATAGGGGTTACTCCTGGTTCTGCACTCAGGAATTACTCGTGGCAGTGCTCAGGGGACCATATGGGATGCTGGGATTCGAACCCACGTCAGCCACGTGCAAGGCAAACGCCCTACCCGTTGTGCTATTGCTTCAGTCCCCTGCCTTTTCTAAATAATTCAAGCACACCAGCAGTGAGCCCTAGGCAAAGCTCCTATTCACCTAAAAATCAAATATCTTCCTTCCAGTATCTTACTTTACCAGCGTTACACAAAACAACAGCGAGGGAAGCCTGCTAAGGGAGAGATGAAATGAGAAAGTTGCTTTGCTCCTTAACATATTCCTATATACTCTTTTTTTTTTCTTTTTGGGTCACACCTGGCGATGCTCAGGGTTTCCTCCTGGTTCTGCACTCAGAAATTAATCTTGCAGTTGCTCGGGGGACCAGATGGGAAGCTGGGAATCAAACCCGGGTAGGCCACATGCAAGGCAAATGCCTTACCTGCTGTGCCCAATCAAAATAATCAATCAACATAATCAAAATAAATCGCTCCAGCCCAATCAAAATAAATCTTCTATTTTATTTTTTTGGAGGCCACATAGCTGATGCTAAGTGGTAGTTCCTGGCTCTGCACTCATAAATCAATCCAGGTTGTTGCTAGCAGGATGGAACCTCGGTCTGCAATGTGGAAAACAAAGGCTTTCAGTGCTTTGATGTAGGTCCCTCACCCCAAGACCTGAAGTCCCCCTGCTCAACCCTGCTCCCACCCGCCTCTGCCTATCACTGACCTGGAGGCGATCGTGGCTGCAGGGGCCCCCCAAGGTCATGCACTCACACCCACGCACCCTGCACCCTGGTACAGCCCCCATCATACCCCTCAAAGCTGTGACCCCAAGAGCCTCCACCTCGCCCCAGGAACCACCTGGATATCAGGGAACAAGTGGAAAAAATGTGTGAAATCGCTCCCCAAGCTGGAGCAGGTAACCCTCTTATAGTACAGAGACAGGGAAGTGTGGGGTGCTCACAGGAGGCTTTGTCTCCTGCCACAAAATTGACCTTCACAGTCAGCTTTCCAAGAAGATACTCTACTTTGTCCTTTATCCACAAGAACAATGACTGCTGGGCCCTGTGTCCAGGACACCAGCAACTGGAGGGTCCTGAGTTCACTCTCACTGAGTGCAGAGTCAGTAGTAAACCCAAGCATCCAAGCAAGGACAATGATGGAAATCCCCCCAAATTTATATTAAGCTAAAAACAAAGGGAAAGACGGAGGGTAGCAGGTATTACAGCAGGTGGGGCAATGGTCTTGTCAATGGTCAGACCAGGTATGATCCCCGACAACCCCATACTGTCCACCACCAGCGAGGCATGATCCCTGAGTGCAGAGACAAAGATCAAACCCTGAGTCCTGCTGGTTTGGCCCAAAACAAATTTTAAAAAACCTAAAAGAGTCCGATGAAGGCGGGGCGACAATGCAAAGGATTCAGAAACATGCTTTGCATGCAGGAACCTCTGATTTGAAGCTGGGCGACAACTGATCACCGAAGATCACTTGAAGTCACCCCAAGCACTGAGAATAAGAGAAGATGAGAGGGTGAGACCCTAAGAAATAAATGATCTTAGGGGCTGTAATGACAGCATAGCGGGCACGGCTTGCATGCAAACCACCAGCGTTCGAATCTCAGCATCCCATATGGTCCCTGAGCACTGCCACGAGTAAATACTGAGGGAAGAGCCAGGAGTAACCCCTGAACACCACAACCCAACAACCAAAAAATAAATGAATGGAATTTAAAAGTTACAAATGAAAGAAAATTAAAATTCCTAGTGTGTTCCCAAAACAATACCAAGAGCAAAAGCAAAACACCCAAGTTAAATGTGGAAAGAGAAGTAAATTTATTTCGTTTGTTTTGAGTCACATACACAGCAATGTATAGGGTATATTCATGGCTCTGGGCTGAGGAAATACTCCTGGCCATGCCTGGGTTCCATATTGGATGTCAAGTATCAAACTAGTAGTGATTCCTGAGTGCAGAACCTGAAGTCACCGTGTGCATTTCCAGCTGGACCCCAAAATGAAACAAAGTAAAAAAAATAAGTAGGACTCATAATAAATAAGGCCCACAACTGGGGAGATAATCCAGCAAATTGGGGCTCACTTGTTCCTTGCACATACTTAGCATTCTGGTCCCCGTCCATTCCTCTGGGGCGAAGCTCATGGCCACATCGGGGAAGGTCACCACGTCCTGACCGACATACACAGGGGACAGGAGTGAGGCCATCCCACCCCATACTATGGTGTAGGGCCTGACCACAGCTCCCTCAGGCATAAGACAGCGAGGTGGGAAGAATGAAGAATTGCCTGATTTTTGATTCACAATAATTTTTGGCAACATTATGGTTGATCTCTGCCATAAACCCCTTCAAAACAGGGCCTCTGGGCCAAGCCAGAATCAGAGCAAAGACTGAGACAATGGTGAACCTTGGCAGTTCAAAGTGAGGGGTGGTGACATATGTATGTATTTAATTTACTAAAGAGAAAAATCCCCAACTGCTAATAAAATTTTAGGATTAAAATTGATAAGAAAACAAACTTGCAATATCAATCGATGTAGAAATAAATTTATGTGAACATTGTTATATTTGATTGCAGGATTTTAAGACTCTAAGAATCTTTGAAGCTTTTTGTTGCTTCAAGTGGTTTTTACATATTGATTTTAATTTTTATTTAGTCAGCTTTCTATTGACTTTCATTACCAAAACCCATTATTTACAAGTTAACATACACATGAAGTCCAAATGCTGGGACACTGCTAAAGCCGAAGCCCGGGTGATAATCAGCAAGTACCTTTCCCTTATAGTACTGATGTCACTGGAAGCTTGTCCCACGCTACCTGGATTACTTCCTTCTTGGCTGAACTCCTGCAGCCCCCTAACACTCCTGGTCCAAACAAAACTTGTCTTCTCTAGCGGCACTCCTCTGAATGTGGGAATAGTTATTAGGGATCACTCATCCAGTGTGCATTTTATGATGTCTACAAGGCTTGAGACGTATGCAAAGGCCTTCCCACATTAACAAACAGAAGATTTCTCTCCAGTATATGTTTTGATATGGCTAGTAAGGGTCATGGGTTGAGTGAAGGTCTTGCATTTTTCTTACATATTTAAGACTTCTCTCTACTATGACTTTTATTATTTTTTTTACTTTTTCTTTCATAATGTTTCTTCTTATATTTGTTTATTGAATCACTGTGGGAAAAGTTACTAAGCTTTCAGGTTTGTCTCGGTCATACAATGATCAAACACCTTTCCCTTCACCAGAACTCATTTTTCACCACTAAGAACCCCAATATACCCCCCTCCCAACCCTCCCAATGACTGTGAGGCAAGAATTTCTACGTACCTCTTCTCCACATTGATTACATTAATTATTTCTACAAAAGATGCACCATTATTGTTTAGAATTCCCCCCCAATAATCAGAATTGTTGAAAAGGCATTGTGAAATACTTTGTTTTCTATAGCTGGTTATGAGAATCATATAATGCCATGGGGCCACGATTATGTATTTCTACAAAGAGCCAGATGGTTACGAGATTGGTTTCTGTGCATCTGATGTTATGGCTGTGCATGAGAGCCGCTCGTGGGGGGCAACCAGTGATCTCGGTAGGGCGTGAAGGATGAGCCGGTACCAACCCCCTTCCCATGAGACTACAGTTGCCCTGTCACCGCCGGCACATACTTGGCTTTCCAATAAGCTCTGAGACGGCTGCCACATTATATGGGATCCAGATGCATTTCTGCGAAAAGCTACTAGGTATCAAGATTTGTTTCTGAGTCTCTGGGATCATAGCCGTTAATAAGCTTGATCAGGAGCAGGAGAGGCCATTTGTATGCGGCGACTCGGGGTCTCGCTTGGATGGGGAGGAAAGGGCCGGTTCCAATCCCATCTGGTGAAGCCCCGTGTGTCTCATCACTGCAGGCCCGAACCTGACTGTCCAGTGGCCTCTGGAGGATGGCGGTCACCAGGCTGCCAGGGGGAACAGGCCAAGGCATGAAACCTATTCCCACCTGGAGTGGCCCAGCGCCAGTAACCAATTGCAGGAACAGGATGCATTTCTGCCAAAAGTCTTTGGGTTCCGAGATTGGTTTCTGAGGCTCTGGGATCAGGGCCATTAAGTAGTTCAATTAGGAATCAGAGAGGCCATGTCTCCAATTATATAGCTGAGCTGGAGGTGGTTTGTGCGTGTGACGCCCACATACCAAACTTTTGGCCGTTTACTTTCTTGGCAAACTTTGCCCCAAGTTTTTGGGGTCTGGCCAAAGGCACTGCAGCAATTTTGGGGTATCTGAAAGTAAGACGGTGCCATTAGGCTGCTGATGCACTCACCTCACAGGTACAGATTGACCTACTGGTGGCATGATAGCCCTCTACTATGGCAGAGGCCATCTCACCATCTCCTGCCTGTTTTTCCTGTGGACCAACAGGAGGCTCCATGCAAGTACCTGAGCCGTGGGCACCAGAGAGGAGCACAACCAGTCCCAGCCCCCACCTGACCAGAAGTCCCTGCATTGGAGCCCGAAAGGTAGTGACCAGCTGGATGTTTGGACACTGGCTCACAGAAACATCCACGGCGAGACACTGACAGATGTTCCTGTATCTCTCTCTCGAGAGAAATCGGTTGTGACCCAGCTGCTGTCAGGACAGGAGTGGTTGAGGCCTACAGGGGAGTAAACCCCGGTGCTGCCCAAGCCCGGGACTCTACCTAGGGAACCACACAGGAAGGTCCTAAAGGCCAGAGACTAACTCTGAGGCCAGGAGCTCTCACGTAGCTGCAGTCCCTGCAGGCCCCAGTGACCAGAGCGCCATTATTGGCTCTGCCGTGGGGCCAGTCACAGGGACTCAGGGTGGACAAAACTTCAGCTTCCCTCTTGCAGAGTGGACAGGACATTGGCCTGGGAGCTCTCTTTCAGGAACTAAGGTCAATTCTGGGCTCGAGTAGGCCCCAGGCAGTCCCAGCTCTGACCCTCTGGACCTGGACCCATCCTGGTCTTGATTTACTCTAATCCTCAATCAGCACATGAGCCTCATCCAGCACCTGCTCCTATTTTGCAAGAATCACTCTGAAAACCATGTAAAAAGTGTGTTGTATCACAAAATTATCCAAATAACTAGGGTGTTTACTATGATCCATGATGTTATGTGTGTCTAACAATAGGAATTTCTAGAGTGAATCTACTTTGAAACCATGAATATTATATCTTGGGGTCTGGAGTGCTAATACAGTCGATAAGACATTCACTTTGCACTTGGCTGACCCAGGTTCAATATACTAGAATATATATGGGGCCCTAATCCTTGTAGGAAATGATCCCTGACATCAGAGGCAGGAATAAGCCACGGCCAATGAAGGGTGATTACCAAAAATACTGCAACTTCAAAAGGTAACTCTAGTGAAACAAAAGAACAACAACAAAAAATACCCAAGTGTCAATTCTGAGGCACACACACCAGGTCGCCAGATGTGAAGAATAGTAAGTTGGTAGGTCACATGGTAACATGTTCAGTGTTCTGTCTCT
The DNA here is from genome assembly GCF_029834395.1 of Sorex fumeus. NCBI lineage: Eukaryota > Metazoa > Chordata > Mammalia > Eulipotyphla > Soricidae > Sorex > Sorex fumeus. Next base: position 38,809 of record NW_026606225.1, on the reverse strand, counting down.
CCAAAGAAATACAGACACAGGGACTACAACAACTGATGGCCAATGGATAGTGCATAGTCAATCTTTAATTCAGAACCGAATAGCATACTTATAGAACATCTGAGGGGTTCTGAGGTACAGAACTTCACGTATTGTGATTTACCATTTACAGAGGTCCAGCGTTTCAACAGAGATAATTCTTTGCGGGGGAATTAACTCAAGGAGACGTTCTTCGGGAGACTTTGCTGAGAAATTCGCTCATGGGCTATATGCATCTGTGTTGCTTTTCTCCTTCCCTGCTCATACATATTAAACAATTAAGTTTACTTCTTATTTTTGAAATTATCAATACACACAGTAGAGAAACATTCCAAAACTTACTTCTCTGGGGTCCAGGAGCTAAGGTTAAAAGCTGGCTGGGATCCAGCTTTCTGGGGTTAGCGACTACATCAACTGAAGCCTGAGTAAAATAATTATGATGGATGGCCAGCAGTATATATATTTTAGAGTCAATTAACTCATAAATATTAAGAGCTTATCATGAATGGTTTTTCTGTTTTGAAGCAAAGAACATTGTTCTATAGTGATAGATTATAGATTATACAGGTTACAGCGGAAAGAGAAATGCAAATAAATGACTGCAGATACAAAGTCTAGAGTCACCAGAAGGTTTCACTTTATGATTTAAGGATAGATTAGGAGTGCTCATAAGAGCACTATAACCATCTTTGGGGGGAGCAAAAGTGGAAATTTACTGATCAGACCTAAAACACTTAGGATAAAGACAAATTCCAGAGTTTGTCTTAAAGTGGATCCTTAAGCCACTTTTTCTGTATTTTTCTATTCTGCAAAAATTCATGTTTTCACGTGAATACTACTCCTCTCTCTCATTGCTCTAATAGCCTCTCTGTGTGTATGTGTATGTGCATGCACATATTTCAATTTTAGACCACAACTGGCAGTGCTCAGGGATTTGCAGCTCTGGGATCAGGGTTCAGTCCTAGGGGGGCTCAGGGACTATATGGATTACTAGACAAAGAGAGACCTGGTTGGCTGCTTCAAGGAAAGTACCCTACTTGCTGTACTATTGCTCTGGCCCTTTCTAAGTGAATTATTTCCACCACATCAAGAGTGACCCTGAACAAAGCTTCCCCAACAACACCCCCCCACCCCAAAAATCAACTATTTCTCTTAAAAAAGGAAAACAAAACTTTACCCCCAGTACTCACAACAGCTGGGGGTCATCTGGTCAGGGAGAGATTACATGCGTGGGGTGCTTTGCAACAGGACCTTAGGATGGAGAAATTCTTTACCTAGGGAAAAATACAAAAGCTGGGACCAGAGACAGTAAGTGGGTACGAACTTGCCTTGCATGCAGCCAACTGAGATCAATTCCCGGCATCCCTTATGGTCTCTGAGTAACACGAGCAGGAATTCCCGACTGCAGAGTCGAAAGTAAACCCTGACCACCATCAGATGTGGTACAAGAGCCAAACCAAAATGAGAATAATGAAAAAGTTTCATTTGCAACCGCCACCCACTTGCAAGGACAGAGACACTGGTTGGCCCCACCGCATTAGGACATTCAAACAAAGGACAGAGGACAACTGGCTCCCCTGCTGCAGTGGGGCTGGGGCCCCGCTCTTCTAAGTGAACCTGAAGGTGCCACACTAAGGATGCCAGGGCCAAAGGCTCCGGACAGGGCCAAGCAAAGTTCGGTGCTGGAGGTTCGGTAGGGCTAAGCCCCGCTGTCTGCAAGTCCCGGAGCCCCAGGCCCACCGGACTCTGACCCTTCCAGGACCTGGAGGGGATCTTGGCCAAGGGGAATCCCAGGATCACTTGTTCACACCTGCGACCCTTGCGCCTGTCACAGCCCCCACTGCACCGCCCAAAGCTTCTGGGTCCCCTGAAAGCTTTCGCCTTACCTCACCTCAGGAACCACCTGGACACCCTGAACAGTAGAAAGCAAGCGTGAAAGCACCCCCCAAGTTGGCGCAGCCCCACCACTCACAGTGCCAATACGCGGGGCGCTCACCTGAGGCCACTTGCGTTCTGCCACAAAATCGGCCTCACAGTTTCCCTGTCATGCCAGGCGCCAGTTCCTCTTCTACCCACGAGACCAATGGCGGCCAGAGCCAGGCAACTACAATTAGAACAGAAAGGATTTCTGAAGGGCCCGTCTATGACATCATTTCTGCTTCTGCCAGGAGCCTTAAAGGGCCATGGTCCAGATGCAGAGACCCTCTGTGCCCACCCAGGTGAATCCGTGCTGCAAGGAGGATGGACTGGATAAAGGAGTGGAGAGGTAGCTGCTAGAGTGTTTGCTCACACAGTGGGGACCTGGGGATAGGGGGAAGACCCCTGATCCTGCACTGGCCAGTCTAACATTGAAACAATGATCTTACACACAGTCCATCAGGAAAAACACATGTGGGTTGATTCAAGGACAAACAGGCAGGTTGGTACAAGGCACCTGACATTGAGTTGCGTGAGGAAGTCATCAAGACGGGGTGAAAGCAGTGGAAATGGCAGCCTTCTATGATCCTCAGATTCCTCCATGGAGCACAAAAAATTCCCTAGAGGCCCAGCCAGGGGCCTCAAGAGTTCCTGAGTACCAGCACCCCCTGCAGGCAGACAGCAGTACTGCCCCTGGGAACTACAGCCTGGAATGAGGCTCTGACATGGGGAAAGACTGGGACTTAGGGTAGACAAACCTTCAGCCACTCTCTTGCAGGGTGGACAAGGGCATGTACCTGTACACTCTGTCCAGGGGAACAAGGTAACTTCTGGGTCCAGATAAGCCTGAGGCACAACCGTGATCTGTCCTGCTGGACCTGGGCCCATCTGAGTCCTGATTTACTCTAATCAGGTATCAGCACATCTGCATGAGTCTCATCCTATACTCGCTCCTATTGTGCAGGAATATATTTGAAAACGGTGCAATCACCCAGGTTTATAGAAAATAAATCCAAATATCCAAGGCATTTATTTACTAAGGACCATAATATGACTGTGCCTGTCATTTGGAACTTCTCAAGACTACTTATACTGTAAATATTCTATTTTGGGGGTGGAGTGGTCTTACTCTCAGCTGACCCAAGTGTGATACTTGGCCACGCTGGGCCCTGGCTGCACTGATTCCTGGGCTGAGTCAGAAGTAAGGGCAGAGCACTACAGGGAGTGGCCAAAACTACAGCAACAACAGGACAACTGTAAGGAAGCAAAACAAACAAACAAACAAAAATCATGTGCAAAGTCAAACTAGAGAGGAACATTTAAATAGTAAAAGAGTGGGTTCTTAAAACACTGTTTTCTGGCATTTCCATAGTTTCCCAGAATCCTTATTATTCTCTTTTCTTGCAATCACATGTTTTCCTGTGTGTGCAAGTGTGTATGTGTGTGTGTGTATGTGTGTGTTTTTCTTTAAGCCATCACAAGCATTGCTCAGGGGGTATTCCTAACTCTGCACTCAGGGTTTCACTCCTGGAAGCTTTGGGGATCACTAGGATGCAGGGGACTGAACCCAAATTTACTGTGTGCAAGGCAAGTATTTACTGTATTTTCGCTCTGCCCCTTCCGACATAAATTTCTTCCAAAAGTACCAGGAGTCCTGTACAAAGTCCCCCCCCCCACACACACAAATAAACAAGTATCTTCCTTCAAAAAAGGGGAAACATTTAAAAAACGACAACAAAAATCTTTACCCTCAGTATTTATCCCAATAGCCACGGGTCACCCACTCAGGAAGAGATGAAGAGTGGAGGGTGCTTTGCAACTTAACATGAGATGAAACTTGTGATCTGAAAAAAAAAACACCAATAGTGTTGTTGGACAGACAATGAAGTCTGTAGGGCACTTGCCTTGACCCGGTAAATTCTCTGCGTACCTATGTCCTGCAGCAACACCAGCAGGAATCATACCTGAGCCCAGAGCCAGAGGAAGCCCTGAACATCTCTGAGGATGCCCCCTCCCCCCAACGCCCCCTAAAACAACCCCCAAACCAAAAACAGCCCCAAAAGAACATGTTCATGGGCAAACCCAGCCACCTCCTGCAGGTCCACTGCCCCCGAATGTCACGGACCAACACGGCGGCAATGAAAATGATGTACAGCAAGGGGACCCTTGCCATGGGGTGGGGGTGAAGGGGACTGCGGCTCTGCTCTTCAAATCTGGAGGTTCTACAGCTATGAGATTAGGGCCAAAGGCTACAATATGGGACGACTGGGAGGGTTGGGACAGCCAAGACCCCCGCCCTGTGCAGGTCCAGCACCCCCGTGCTCAGCCGCTCCCACACCCACCGCTGCCCCATCATGGAGATAGAGGCCATCAAGGCCTCAGTGGCCCCCAGGGACCATGCGCACACACCCGCCACACTGCGCCCCAGTACAGCCCCCATCTTGCCCCCCAAAGCTCCCCGTCCCCCTAAAGCCTCCGCCACGCCTCAGGAACACCTGAATGTTGGGGAACAAGTGAGAAACCAGCGTGAAAGCATCCCCCACGCTAACGCGTTGGTCACAGTGCAGAGACGGAGAGTCGCTCCTCTCCTGCCCCAAAATCCACCTTCAAGAACCGCTTCCAGCCAGTTCCATGCCATCCTTCACCCAGGTAACAATGCTGGGACTGACTGAACCTTCTCTGTCAGCAAGAACACAGGTACCATGAAGACCCTGTCTGTGACGTCACTTCCATTTCCAACCGCAGCCTTAAAGGGCCAGGCTCCAAGTGCGGAGAGATCCTTTCGGGACACCCAGGCGATCCTGTGCGGCCTATGAAGATTCGAATCCCAGCATCCCATATGGTCCCCCAAGCATCGCTAGGATTAATTCCTCAGTGCATAGCCAGAAGTACCCTGTGTGTATCGCCAGATGTAACCCAAAAGGCCAAAAAAATGAATAAAATAAAATTTGAGATAGCAAATTTGCAATATTAGTATCAATAGGTGGAGAAAACAAATTCATGTGAACATTGTTATATCTGGTTTTAGGGTTGGTAAGACTGTCTCTTTAATTTTTAAAAGCTTTTGTTGCTTCAAGAGGTTTTTCCTTTTATATTTGGTACTTATTTAGTCACTTTCCTCCTGTCTTCCATCACCAAGACTTATTTACAAGTTAACACACTGTGAAGTTTAAATGCCAGGACACTGGCATAACTATAGCCCTGGTGATAATCACGGAGTACCTTTCCCTTATAGGATAATGTCACGGGAAGCTTGTCATGCTGGATTCTTAGATTCTGGGCTGCACTTTTGTAGCCCCCCTAACCTTCCTGGTCTAAATAAAACTCGTCTTCCCTAAGGGGATTGTTCTAAACTTGGGGACAGTTCTTGGGGGTCAACTCATCCCATGTGCATTTTACAAAGACTACAAAGGCTAGAGAGGCACACAAAGGCCTTCCTACATTTACAAACATGAGTTTTCCCTCCAGTTTGTATTTTCCTATGGATCGTAAGAAGAGTTGAGGGTTGAGTGAAGGCCTTCACACATTCCTGACATATGTAAGACTTCTCTCCAATATGAATTTTCCTATGCATACTAAGGCGTGAATGTAGAGCAAAGGCCTTTTTAACATGCATGGGGTTTCTCTCTGGTATGAAATTTTCTGTTTAGTAAAATATCAATTTTGAATGAAGGCCTTCCCACAGTCCTTCCATATGTAAGCTCTCTGCCATATGAATTTTTCTGTGATCACTAAGGCTAGAGGACCTAATGTAGGCCTTCCTGCTTGCCTTACATACATAATGTTTCTTTCCAGTATGAATGTTCTTATATGTAAAAAGGAGTGAGATACGGTAAGTGAATGCCTTCCAACAGTCTCTCTCTCTCTCTCTCTCTCTCTCTCTCTCTCTCTATATATATATATATATATATATATATATATGGATTCTCTTCAGTGTGCGTTTTCCTGTGCTTAGTAAGTTCTGAGTACAAAGTAAAGGTCTTCCCACAGTCCTTACATGAGTAACATTTCTCTACTGCATGAATTTTCTATGCACAGAAACCCCTGAGAAGGAAATAAAGGTCTTCAAACATTCCTTATCCTTACATGAATAAGGTCTCTCTAAATGAATTTTCCTATGCATACTAAGTCTTGAGGTCTTCCCATATTCCTTGGATGAATAGCGTTTCTCTCCTGTATGAATTCTCCTATGTATAATCAGGTATGAGGATAGATCTAAGCCTTCCCACATTTTTTACATGTTTACAATTTCTCTCCTGTGTGGATATTCAGGTGATGACACTTGTGTGGTGGCTGACTCAAATTGTGTCCGTGCTGCTAACAGCCCTGGGATTTCTCACATCTGAAGAATTCCTGCCTGTCTCAGAATCCACACAGTGATGCAGGCACCACTGCTCACTCAAGCCTGTCACAGTGCACAGGATCAGAGACATTCCACTGAGGTTGGTTGCTTCCCTGGAGAACAGCAGAGGAGGTTTACAATGCTTTCTTGATTTCTTGAGGGTCTCCATGTCAAAAAAAAAAAAAAACATGTCAAACCCTGCAGGTTTGATGTCTAACATTTCCACCATGGAAATACAATTATTGACACATATATGGCTTTTCCTGGAATGACCAAATAGTTTTGCAAGAAGTTCATGCAAAATTGACAGAAATGTTGTTATTAACATTTGTCCATTTTTTTCTCAACGCAACGAAGAACACATTAAGTGGAAATTATTTTTATACAGAAAAAGGAAGCACCACTTTCAAGAAAATAAAAATACACCCGAGTCTGGGTTCAGTTGTAGCTCAGTATGGAGCTCAGGATGCATGTGCGAAGGCAAGGCTGAGTCCCCACAAAGCTGAGAATGCAGGGGCCATTGAAATCATCTAACCTAATTGAATCAATGTCAGGATCAATGAGGATTTTGGGTTTTTTTATGTTTATAAGTTGGGACAGTGTCACACGAAACAATGCTTTGCAACTGGTACTTAGGAAGCAGAAATTCTTGACCTAGAAAATAAGACATAAAAGTTGGGACGAGAGACAATAAAGTGGGTAAAGGAATTTGCCTTGCACGTTGCCAACCCAGATCAATCCCTGGCATCCCATATGATCCCCGAGTACCATCAACAGGAATTCCCAACTGCAGAGCCAAAAGTAAACCCTGAGCATCTCCAGATATGGTACACAAGCCAAACCAAAAAAATAATGAAGGGGATGTCGAAAAAGCAGAGCCAGCACAGCATTTACCTTGCATGTGGCCGACCCAGATTTAATTCCCAGCATCCCACCTGGTCCCCTGAGCATCGCCATGAGTAATTCTTGAGTCAGACCCAGGAGTAACCCCTGTGCATCGCTGGGTGTGACCCAAAAATTAAAATAAATAAATAAATAAATAAATAAATATGTGAAAAGAAAAGAAAGAAAAAAGAAAAGAAAAAATTTCACTTGCAAACCTCACCCACCCACAGGGAATGATCCACTGGGTCGCCTTTTTCCATCACAACAGCCAATCAAAGCACAGAGGTGAACTGGGTTTTCTGCTGCAAGGGGGCTGGGGCCCTGCCCTTTGAAGTGAATCTGAAGATTCTACACTAGTGACGCCAGGGCCAAAGGCTCTGGAAACAGTCAAGCTAAGCCCAGTGCTGGCAGGTTTGAGAGGGCTAAGCCCCGCCCTGTGCAGGTCCCTCAGTCCAGCACCCACCCACCTCTGAGCCTTCCCGGAGCTGGAGGCGATCCTGGCTAAGGGGACCTTCCCACAATCACTTGCTCACACGTGCGAACCCTGCACCCTGGCACAGGCCCCACTCCACTGCCTAAAGCCTCTGGGTCCCACTAAAGCCTTTGTCATACCTCTGGAACCTCCTGGATATCAGGAATGAGAGAAAAACAAAGGTGAAAGCGCCACCAAGCTGGACCAGCTCTGCCACTCACAGTGCAGGCGACTGGGAGACCGCTAGTATCCTGCCACAAAATCAGCCTCCACAGCCCCCCTGTATAAAGAGCTGCCAATTCCTCCTCTACCCACGAGACCTGTGGCAGCCTAAGCCAGGCAACCATGACTAGAATAGAAAGAATGCTGAAAGACCAGTTCTGTGACATCACTTCCGCACCCGCCAGGATCCTTAAAGGGCCATGGTCCAGATGCCGAGAGACGGTCTGTCCCCATCTAGGTATATTGGTGCTTTAAGGGGGCTGGACTGGATAAAGTAGTGGAGAGGCAGCTGCTGGAGTGGTGGGTCACACAGTGGGGGGCTGAGGTAAGGACAAGAGCCCTGATCCTGCACTGGTCAGTCAACCACTGAAATAATGCTGTCACAAACAGTCCATCAGGGAAAAAAAAAACATGTGGGTTGATTCAAGCTCAAACAGGCAGGTCGGTACAAGGCACCTGATATTGAGTTTCGTGAGGAAGTAATCAAGATGAGGTGAAAGCAGTGACTCTGAAGCCAGTCCTGGAGATGCAGAGAGGAACTGGCTTAGTAGCAGCACAGAGAGCTGGACAGACACTGGAAAGCAGAAAACCTGATAAGACCATAAGAGAGCACTCTCCAGCCAACATGCTACCCCTTGAAAACGCCAGACTAGAAGACTCTTGCCTACAAGAAAAACCACAGGAGCTAGTTTCAGAAACACACTTTCAAATCCAGAGTATGGACAAGAGGGATATTACAGTGGGGTGGACGCTTGTCTTGTATGTGGTCAATCTGGGTTCAATCCTCATATTTCCAAATGGTGCCCTGAGCACCATCAAAGTGAAAATCAAGGATTAAGCTCTGCACACTGCCAGGTGTGTACTATAGTGATAGCACAGTGGGTAGGGCTTTTGCCTTGCAAGCGGCCAACATAGTGTACCCGAGTTCGATTCCTCCGCACCTCTCAGAGAGCTAGTCAAGCTACCGAGAGTATCTCGCCTGCACAGCAAAGCCTGGCAAGCTACCCGTGGCGTATTCAATATGCCAAACACAGTAACAAAAGTCTCAAAATGGAGACGTTACTGGGCCTGCTCAAGCAAAATAGATGAACAACGGGAGGAAAGATTTTTTGACATATCTATAATATATGGAGTATTTGTATTATACATAATGTATATCACATAAATTACATCACGGATCACAGTCCTCCCTTTGTTCATCGATTTGCTTGAGCAGGCCCAGTAATGTCTCTATCATGAGACTTGTTGTTACTGTGTTAATCATATCGAATACATCACGGGTAGCTTGCAGGGCTCTGCCATGAGGGTGAGATACTCTTGGTAGCTTGGCAGCTCTCCGAGAGGGGCAGAGGAATCGAACTTGGGCCGGCCATGTTGGCTGCGTGCCAGGCAAATGCCCTACCCGCTGTGCTATTGCTCCAGCCCATAAATTACATATATATCAAATTTATATCTATGTACATGTATGTACACATAAAAACTTAGAGTATATTCCGACCCTAAGAATGGAGGATAATAGGCAACAAACCATTCTGGTCACTTTGGAGCCTTTTATGACCTTTAAACAGATCTGAATACTTTTTATCATTGGGGTGACTACGAGATTGATGGAACTTCGCTAATTCCAAATAGAATGCTTATTTTATTTCTCTGATAATATTGAACTGACGGGTGGGATCCAGGAACTTGACCAACCTTGTTAGTAATCACAGGAAAATGGAAGGGCCTGCTGGGATGTGGGGTGCCTGGGGAGTGTTGGAATGTGAGGAACTGACCCATATTCCCAACATTTGTCAGACATTTGAATCAAGGAGCCCCTTCCATCCTTTCAAACATCTTTCTATGCACAGTAAAGTTCATTTAAACTGTTTCGAATAGGGACCAAAGAGACAGGACAGCAAGGAGGACATTTCTCTTGCATTACCTTTTTTTTGAATGGGAAAATACTTTATTTTCACAACCAAAGCAGAAAAGATGCCTGATGAGTAAAAGACAGGAAAGATATTCCATATTTTACAACATGAAAACTTTTTTTATAATTATAAATAATATAGGGCTGGAGCGATAGCACAGTGGGTAAGGCATTTAGCTTGCACACAGCCAACATGGCAGACCCGAGTTCGATTCCTCTGCCTCTGTCAGAGAGCCTGGCAAGCTACCGAGAGTATCTCGCCCGCATGGCAGAGCCTGGCAAGCTACCCGTGACGTACTTGATATGCCAAACACAGTACAACAAGTCTCATGAAGGAGACGTTACTGGGCTCACTCGAGCAAATCAATGAACAACGGGAGGACCGTGACCGTGATAAATAATATAGTCTCTGGGTCTTGGCCGGTGATGGGATTACACAGCGCCAGGGGGCCAGTTGGTGGTTGTGACCCCTGCCTACTGGAATTTGGAGGATCTGGGTGGAGGATGCTCAGCCCCGATCCGAGAAGGCTTGGAAATCTCAGCCCCGGGACCCGCATGCCTTTGTTCCTCTGCCAGTACCTTCCTGCGTGTGGAGAGTGGTATCAGCATGCTGGTGGCTGGATCTGGAGGTCTTCGGCCGCAGGAGCCCTGGTCGGGGCGGGGAGGAAAACTCAACCCATTCCCTTCCAAGGGGCCCTGGCGAGGACAGCCAGGCGTGGGGGCAGGAGACTGCGCTGTTCTCTTCCGGGAGCTGGGTTTTATAGTCTCTGGGTCTTGGCCGTTGATGGGATTACACCGCGCCAGGGGGCCAGTTGGTGGGTCTGACACTTGCCTACTGGAATTTGGAGGATCTGGGTGGAGGATGCTCAGCCCCGATCCTGAGCAGGCTTGGAGATCTCAGCCCCGGAACCCGCATGCCTTAATAAAACCCAATCAAAGGACAGACAACAACAGTGGGTGGGGGGTGGGGGGGGTTTGGGCCCTGCCATTTGAAGTGAATCTGAAGTTTCTACACGAGTGAGTGATGCCAGGGCCAAAGTGAATCTGAAGTTTCTACACGAATGAGTGATGCCAGGGCCAAATGCTCTGGAACGGGCCAGAGCAAATTCCCATGCTGGGAGGTTCGGGACACCCAAGCCCTGTCCTCTGCATGTCCCGCAGACCCGGAGCTCAGCCCCTGCGCTCAGCCCCACACCCACCTGCTGCTGACCATTCATGCAGCTGTAGGTGATGGTGGCCAAAGGGGACCCCATGATCACCCCCACACACCGCAACCCCTACACCCCCTAAAGCCTCTGGGTTCCCCTAAAGCATCCCTCATGCCTCAGGAAATGGCTGATATCAGAAATGAGAGATAAACAAGAACAAAAGGGCCCCCCAAGCTGGAGGGGCCCTGGTGCTTACAGGGCGGATAACGGGAAGCACTGCGCGCTCATGAACCGCCACTCGCTTCCTGACAAAAAAATAGGTCTTCACAATTCCCCTTCCATGAAGGGCCGCCATTTCCTCCTCTACCACCAGACCAATGGCGGCCTAATCAGGCAACCACAATGGGAAGAGAAAAAAATATCCGAAGGTCCCTGTCCGGGGACGCTACTTCCACTGCTGCAGGAACCTGAGCCTTAAAGGGCCCTTGTCCAGATGCAGAGATCTTTTTTGCCCACCTAGGTGAATCTGTGCTTCAAAGGGGATGGACTGGATAAAGGTGTAGAGAGGTGGTTGTGGAGAGTGGTGGGTCACACAGTGGGGGGGTGGGGATAAGAACCCCTGATCCTGTACTGGTCAGTCAAACAATAACCCAATGGTCTCACACAGTCCATCAGGAAAAACGCAGCTGGGGTGATTCATGGTAAAACAGGAAGGTTGGTACAATTCACCGAGTGCTGAGTTTCTTTGGGAAGTAATAAAGATGGGTTGAAAGCAGTGACTACAAGCCAGCCCTGGAGATGCATAGAGGCACTGACCTAGCAGCAGCCCAGAGAGCTGGACAGACACTGAAAGAGGAGGAGAGGCTGGTAAGAACATCAGAGAGCACTGTATGATCAACGCACTACCCCTTGAAAACCCCGAAGCAGGTCACTCTTACCTACAAGGAAAGAATCAGAAGCACAATTTTAAATCCAGACCATGGGGCAAGAGGTTAGTACAGTGGCTTCGGTGCTTGCCTTGCATGTGGTCAATTTGGGTTCAACCCTCAGAATTCCAAATGGTCCCCTGAGCACCATCGAAGTGCAAAGCCAGGAGTAGGTCCTGAGCACTGCCAGGCTGCACCAAAATCATATATTCCGACCCTAAAAATGGAGGATAATAGGCAGCAAGCCATTTTGGTTACCTTGGAGCCGTTTTTGTCCTTTAAACAGATCTGAATCCTTTTTATCATTCTGGTGACTACTACTTTGAGCGGACTTTGCTAATTCTAAATAAAACACTTATTTTTTCTGTAATATTATTGAACTTGTGGGGGGAATCCAGGAACATGACCAACCTTGTAAGTAATCATAGGTAAATGGAACAGCCTTCTGGGATGTGGGGAGCTGACCCATATGCCCAGCATTTGTCAGACATTTGACTCAAGGGTCCCATTCCATCGTTTCCTGTCTTTCTAAACACAGAAATGTTCATTTAAACTGGTTCCAATAGGGGCCCAAAAGTAGGTACAACAGACAGGACATTTACCTTGCACCAGGTTTAACAGGGTTCCTGGAGTACCACCAGGAGTAATCTCTGAGTATTTCAGGATATGACCCAAAAAGATGGGAAAAACAAAGTTTAAAATTTAAAAACAAACTGTCTTCACGGCACTCCATTTAAGAACCTTGCCAGGGCCATTTAATTAAGATGACACTTTCTGAAACATTTATCCTTTGTACTTACATAACGATAAGCAGTACCTGAACACATGGGAGGCAGAGATGGCATGGTGGAAGTAGCCGGTAACACACAGCCCACCTGGACTCCAACCACGGTAACCCATAATGATCCTGAGTCCCCCAAGTATGGATCACTCAGCTGAGAGTGAGGTCTAGGACTCAGCTGGGTGTGGCTCCAAAGAACATGAATCAGGAATCCCTGAAGAACGAAGGTGTGGCTGTTTCTCTTCCATAATCCCCCCAAACCAAGGGCCTCAAAACCAAGTCACAGGGGCTGGAGTGATAGTCCAGGGGGAGGGCTTTTTCCTTGCATGGAGCCAGCCCAGTTTCAATCCCTGCCATCCCATATGGTCCACAGGAACTGCCAGGAGTAATTACTGATTGTGGAGGCAGGGGTAACAACTGAGCATCACTAGGTGTGAATCAAAAAGCAAAAAAAAAAAAGTCTAGACAGAGGCACAACAAAGAATACACCAGGGGTGAGCCTTGACAGCCCTGAGCGAAAGAAAATTTATTTTGCCTTTTAATTCACATTCCTCCTGGCTTTCATCAGAAAATCCAAAAAGTACATGTTAACATCCACATCAAGTTTAAATTGCAGAACCCTGGCATAGACTTTCCCTTATAGACTGACATCACAAAAACTTTGTTACACACTAAGGGATTATTTCCTTCCTGGCTGCACTTTTGTAGCACAGCATTCCATGGTACAAAGAAAACAGACTTTACCAAAGGGGCCTGTTTTGACATTAAAATAACATTAAAAATTTTTATTATGGCATTGAGTAGTTGCTACCCCTAACTCTGTGGGATGGGGAATAAAGCCTGTGGGACACGGGTGACGAGTGGGATAAAGAGCAGTGGGAGACTGGTATAGGTGAGCAGGAGAATGGAATAAAGAGCAACTGATCACTGTGAGTCCACAAAGTAAAATGCGCGGGTGCAGTGAGTCCACAAAGTTAAATGGGGGTCCCTTCCCAACAGAGACAGAGAGACAGGGAGACATAAAACCACGCCCTGATGGTGAAAATGCCCCGTTTAATGCAGAACAGCTACCATACTTATAGAACGTCTGAGGAGGCATGAGCTAAGGACATAGAAGTGACTGTTCATTTACACAGATAAAAATTTGGCAGAGGAAATTCTCAGGGAGAGATTCACTCAAAGAGACACTCTGTCTCCCAGGGACATCTACATTGCTTTTATCTTTTCACCTAGTTGTATAAGTTATCAATACTTGCAGTTGTTTGGATAAACACAGTAAGAGACAAAGATCCCAACACTTAGTTCTCTGGGCTTTGAGAGCAAATAATGATTTTAACACTTAATTCTCTGGGCTCTGAAAGCAAGCAAGGCTTTTACTGTAAATCCTAGACTCAGTCCTCAGGCCAGTTGAGCTTGTCCTTCCCCATGAGGCTCCTGTCTCTAACATTGTAACAGTTTGCATCAAGACAATGCATATCTGCTTTCTAGAATGTTCCATTTTGGAACCCAGGTAGTTTTGCCACTTGTCCCGGGTCCATCCAAGTCCCACAGCAGAACCTCCCTTTTGGGGTGTTAGGAACTACAGTAACTGAAGCCTGAGTCAAGTAATGATGACCAAGCAATTATGCCCAGGATTAAATAACTTCAGAGTCAATCAACTCCCAAATATTAGGAGCATAGAATTGATGGTCTTTCTGTGTTTAACCAAACACATTGTTGCATAGTAAAGACATAAAAAATCTAAAGGAGAAATAGAAAAGCAGGTACAAATACACAGCACTTCAACTACAAAGCAGTACAGATACGAACTTGAGAATTACCAGAAAGTTATGGCTCATATAAGTAATCATGACTGACTTGGGGAACTGAGACAATGAGAGGTAAAATACAAAGAAAAGGTTAAAGATAAACTTTATCTAAATTAGGGATGTTAGCAAGGAAAAGATACGCTTCTCTGGGAGGAGCAAAAGGGGCAATTCACAGATGAAGCCTAAAACATTGTTAAGTTAATATCCAGCAGATCACCAAGAGCCTGGGCCTGTTTCCTTCTTCGCTCCTCTGTCACCCTTCACCGGTCAGGGTGGGGAGACTAATCATGGCCACCAAATGCACGCAGCACATACCCAGACATTATTTGAACACAACTCTCAGCACTCAGTGTAACAGCCGCGTTTTGCCCTGATCAGGGAGAGATGAAGAGTCGGGGTGCAATTTTCAACTTGATTTTAGGGTACAGAAATTCTACATGCTAGAAAAAACAACAATGTGGAGTCAGAGATAGCAAGCTGGGAGGCGCGCTTCCCTCGCTGACCCAGATTGATACTCGGCATCTCACGTGACCGCTAAAGATTTAAAAAAATAATAATTGCAGAGTGCTGCTCCTGAAATAAAACCCGAGCTTCCATAGATGTGCCCAAAAAACCAAAAATACCCCTAAAGTAAATTTTCATTTGCAAACCGCAACCACCCCTATATCCACGCACACAGGATGGCTCTGGACATCCAGGCCACTAATGAATAGTGACCCAGGGCTACAGTGTCATTTGCCATTGGGGAGCTACCGTCCCTCCACCCCGACCCCTCAAAAATAAACAGGCCTTTTATAGTTTTGGAGGCACCACTGGCGATATGGACGAGAAACTTCTGACTTTGCGCTGAGGAACCCGATTTGGTCCAACTTGGAGATCGAATTTGGGTGGGCCAGATGCAAAGCAAATGCCCTAACCGCTGTGCTATCTCTCAAGTCCTCTAAGTAAATCTGCAGCTTCTACAGCAGTGAGGTCCGGGCCAAAGCGTCCAGGCCAGGGCCCGGTGCAGTCCCGTGCTGGGAGGGTCAGGACGGCCAAGCCCCGACGCTCTGCAGACTCTGTGCGCAGCCCCGCTCCCACCCATCACTGCCCCGTGGCGGAGCTGCAGGGAATCCCCAGAACCACACACTCACACCCGCGACCCCTGCTTCCCGGCTAAGCCCCCACTGCACTCACCAAAGCTCCGTCTCCCCCACCAAACCCCACCACGCAGCGGGAACCACCTGGATATCGGGAAACGGTTGAAAAAGGAGCCTGAAAGTTGCCTCCAAGCTGACCTGGCCCCGCCCCTCACAGTGCGGAGACCGGGAGGCAGCTAGTGCCCTGCCACAAACCCGGCCTTCACAGACCCCTTCCACGCGGGACAGCCACTTTGCCCCTCACCTGCATAACAAATGGACGCTGACCCAGCGTATTGCACGCACACACCAAAATGCCCTGCTGTAATGTCACTTCCGGGCTGGAGCGATAGCACAGCAGGTAGGGCGTTCACCTTACAAGCGGCCAACATGGCCGACCCAAGTTCGATTCCTCCGCCCCTCTCGGAGAGCCCGGCAAGCTACCGAGAGTATTGGATATGCCAGACACAGTAACAACAAAGTCTCCAATGGAGACGTTACTGGGCCCGCTCAAGCAAATCGAGGATCAACGGGAGGGCCTTTACCTTACCTTTTAATGTCACTTCTGCTTCTGCAAGCCGCCTTAAAGGGCCAGACACCAGCAGCGCAGAAAACAACTAAGAAAATGCAGGTAAATGTGTAAGGCTTGTTGGCTGGAGCAATAGCACAGTGGATAGGGCATTTGCCTTGCACGCACCTGACCCAGTTCAATCATCTGCATTCTATCTGGTCCCCCAAGCAGGACCAGGAGTGCAGAAGAGCCGGAGAAATCCGTGAGCACCGCTGAGTATGACCCACCCCCCAAAAAAAAAAAAAAAGAAAAGTGTACTGCAAGTGGAATGGGCTCACATTAAGGAGTGGAGAAGTGGTAGCAAGAGTGTTCAGTCACAAACTGGGTGTCTGGAGAAAGAAGTTCCCCGATCCTGTATTGCATAGTGACTCTGAAGCCAGCCCTGGAGATGCAGTGAGGAATTGATCTAGTAACAACCCAGACTGCCGGAGAGACACTAGAACAGGAGGAAAGGCTTCTACCCCTTAACAACATGAGAGCAATGGACTCATGTCTACAAGAAATACCTCAGGAGGCAGTTTCAGATACAATATTTCAAACCAACAGTAGCCTTAGGGGTAGTATAGTGGTTTGGGCACTTGACTTCAATTCTGTCAACCTGACATCAGTCCCTGACATGCCCAATAGTGGCCTGGAATCACCAGGAGAAATCCGTAAGAACTTTTAGATTTCCCTCAAAGCGAAAATAGATAATTAAGTACATAAAACACAGCATACAGAACAACCCCCAGAATGGAGGCATACATGGGGCTAACAGGCAACAAACCACACTGGTCCATTCATAGACTGGCTTGGCCTTTTGAACAGATCTACATGGTGTTTACCATTTTGGTATATAATAGATTGTTAGGATTTTACTGCTTCCAAAGTGTAAGTCTCAAAACATTTACCCTCAATGTTTGTCTAAATCAAATGGAAAACTGAATACACTGAGCACAGATATGCTACAGCGAGTGAAGTGCTTCCGTGCATGTGGCTGACCTGGACACAAATTATGGACAGCACAGCGGAATGTGGCTCCCAGAACATAACACAGAAGAGCCTGAAGGATGGAGGTTTGGCTGTCTATTCAAAGTCAAAAGGGTTCACCACAGCATCGTGGTTGGTGAACCCCGCAAACCAGAGCCTCTGAACCAAGCCAGAGTCACAGCAAAGAATAAAATCAAGGTGAGTCTTGACAACACCCATCAACATGCTATTTTTGTACCTATTTATGTCTTATTTTTCCACGGGATGTCAAAAGACCGCGTGGACCACCTACCAGATGGTCAGATTTCTTCGACATGATTATGAACGATCGGTTTGAGGCTCTTCATGTTCCCAGAGCGAACAGATGCCATTGGGCTACACTAGCACATGACAGGGACAAATGGAGACGTTACTGGCAAATCGAGCAAATCGATTTGCTCGAGCAAATCGACGACTAACGGGAAGTTAAGTGATTAAGTGATTTAAGTCTTATTTAATTCCTTCCACCCTGGTTTATTACTGAGAACCATTATTTACCAGTTAACATTCTCGGAAGTCCACAAACCAGGACGTTATCATAACCATGGTCCAGGTGATAATCAGCAAGTACCTTTCACTTATGGTACTAGTATCACAGGAAGCTGTCACACATACCAGGATTATTTCCTTCCTTACTGTACTTTTCTATCAATACTCCACCCACTTGTTGAAACTAAAATTGTTTTACCCAATGTCCCTGTTCTGACCCCAGTCACTGTTATTATGGAACTGATTGATCCAGCATAACTTTTATATTTACTAAAGCTTGAGGGAACATGATGGCCTTCCTCTATACCTTCCCAACAGGATTTTCTCCAGTTATTCTCTTTAAAGGCCGCAGGTGCGAATAATGGGCTTCCCATGTTCTTACATATATATAGTTTCTCTCCAGCGTGAATTCTCCTATGCATAATAAGGCCCGAGGATCCAGGAAAGTCCTTCCCATACTCCTGACATATATAAGGTTTCACTGCAAAATGACTTTTCACATGCACAGGAAGGGCTGAAAACAAACTGAAGACCTTTCTACATCCCTTACACTTGTGAGGTTTCTCTCCACTGTGAATTTTCTTGTTCAGAAAGCTATGCTAATTGCATGAAAATCTTCCTGCAGTCCTTACATATAAAAGGCCTCAATCCAGGATAAATTTTTCTACACACAGCAAAGCTTGAGGATTGAGTAAAGTTCTTCTCACACCCTTACATATGTGTTTTTTTCGAGTATGAATTTTCCTATGTTTAATAAGGAGTTAGGGGGGAAGTGAAGGCTTTGCCAAAGTCTTTACAAACATAAGGTTCATCTCCAGTATGAAACTTTCTGTGCCTCAAAAGGTTTGCGAAATAAGCAAAGGCCTTTTCACACTCCTTACAAATATGTGGATTCACTGCAGTGTGTTTTCTTGTGGACAAAAAAGTTTGAATAGAAAGTGAAGCCCCTCCTACAATAGTGACATGAATAATGTGTCATTACTGTAAGAACTTTTCAATGCCGCGAAAGACCTGAAAAGAAATAAAAGGCCTTTTCACCTACCTCACAAATATAAGGGTTTTCTCCAAAATGGAAATTGTGAAAACTAAGACTTCGGGAATAAGCAAAGGCTTTCCTACATTGCTCATATGTATAGGTTACCTCTTCAGTGTGAGTTTTTCTGTGTACTAATGCTTGTGGAATAAGCAAAGGCTTCCCACTCCGTGCATGCATATGGTTTCTTTCCAGTGTGAATTTTTCTGTGCATACTAAGTTGTAAGAGTCAGATAAAGGCCACAACACATTCATTACATGCATACAAACTCTCCAGTATTAAATTTCCTGTGTATAAGGTATTAGGATCCTATGAAGGCCTTCCCACAATCCTTACATATAACCGGTTTCTCTCCTGTGTGAATGTTCACATAGTCCCACCGGGGTGACACTGGACTCAAGTTTGTCCTTAGTGCTTACATTTCTGGGGATTCTGTCCATGAAGGGCTTTTAAGGGAAGGGGATGGTGCTGAGGATATGGGAAGAATGATCATCTGATCACCCTCAGAAGACGTCCCACCTGTCTCGGCATCCCCATGGGGATGGGGGACAAATTGCTCACTTGAGCCTTTATCATAGTGTGCAGGAAGAGATATTCCACCAGGGCTGGCTGCTTCCTTGTAGAATAGCAGAGAAGGATTCCAACTAGTAGTTTATGCCATGAGAGTTTTCATGTCAAAAGAAATCAAGCTCTGCCGGTATGTAGCTGGTGGGGTATGGGACAGTGAGTTTCTTGGGGAAGTAATAAACCCAGATGGGGGTGAAAGCAGTGACTCTGAAGCCAGCCCTGTGGATTACTAGAGGAACTGGCCTAATAGAAACCCAGAGAGTTGGAGACATGGAACAGGATCAAAGGCTGGTAAGAACATCAGAGAGCACGTTTTGGACAACGCTCTACCCCTTGCCAACAAACAAGCAGTGGGCTCTCAGCTACAAGGAAAACTCCAGGAGGCCGTTTCAGAAACATAATTTCAGTATCAGGCTAGTACAGTGGGTTTTTTGCAGTCAATCTAGGTACAATGTCCAGAATTCCAAATGGTCCCCTGAGCACCATGCACCCTGAGATGGATGGAATTTTGCTTTGTCCAATCATAAATGTTGTGCTTTTTTTTCTAATATTAGTAAAGTGACATGGGTAGAATCCAGAACTGTCACCCACCTTGTGAGTAATCACAGGTAAATGGAATGGCCTGCTGGGATGTAGGGAGCTTGGGATCTGACCCGAATTCCCACTTATAAAAGATTTTATCACCGGGTCCCTTCCATCCCTTCAAAAGACATTCTGTGTACAGTAAAATTCATCTAAACTGTCTCCAATTGAGATCAGAGCAACTGTAGATCGGGGTAGGGTGTTGCTTTCACATGGCCGACCAAGGTTCAACCCCCAGTATCCTGGAGAGTCTCCCAGAGCATCAACAGAAAGAATACCTGAGTGCAGACCCAGGAGAAACCCCTGAGCATCACCAGGTATTGTAGGATAATATTGGTTTGCCGTTCCTCCCTGATCTCTGGAGCTTATTTTTGTTGATTGCCCCCCAACCTTTTAATTACCTGCCTGTGAGGCAGATGATTTCTACTTATCTCTTCTCTACATTGGTTACATTCATCATTTCGACATAAGATGCACTATTATTGTTTAGAATTTACCCCCAACAATCAGAATTTCTGAAAAGGCATTGTGAAATACTTTATTTTCTATAGCTGGTTATGAGAATCATATAATGTTGCAGGGTCGCTATTGTGGCCACACAATTTTGGATTTCTGCAAAGAGCCAGATAATTTAGAGACTGGTATCTGTGTGCCTTATGTTATGGCTGTGCCGGAGAGCTGCTCTTGGGCGGCAACTCAGGACCTCATTAGGGAGTGAAAGACGAGCCGGTACCACCCCTCTTCCCAAGAGACTGCAGTTGCCCTGTCACTGTCGTCTCATACCTTCCTTTCCTATAAGCTCTGAGGCGGTGGCCACCTTGCTGCTGGGGGGGTGGGGAGGCGGAAGGGAGCAACACCGTTTCCCCCCCCTGGAAGGCATGGTGCTGTAGTTTAAGGCATGGTCCATTTACTTTTCTGCCGCAATCTGCCGGGCTCTGAACTAAGTCCATTTGCCTCTGCAGCCATGTCTGTGCCAGAGAGCCACTCGTGGGGTGCAACTCGTGACCTCAGTAGGGCATGAAGGACGAGCCAGTACCAATCCCCTTCCCATGAAACTACAGTTGCCCCATCACTGCTGGCGCATACCTGGCTTTCGAATAAGCTCTGAGGCAGCGGCCACCTTGCTGCCAGTGGAGAGAAAGGCGGAAAGGAGCAACACCCTTTCTCTCCCGGGGAAGTATGGTGCCGTAGTTTAACACAGGGCCCATTCACTTTTCTGCTGCAAGCTGTCGGGCTCTGGATTAAGTCCTTTTGCCTCTGGAGCCATGGCCGTGTATGCGGTCCAGATGCATTTCTGCCAAAAGCCACTGGGTTTTGAGATTTGTTTCTGAGTCTCTGGGATCATGGCCATTAATCAGCTTGATCATGAGCCAGAGAGGCCGTTAGAAGGCAGTGACTCGAGGTCTCGCTGGGGAGGGGTGGTAAGGGCCGGTTCCACCACCATCTGGTGAGGCCCTGCGTGTCTCGTCACTGTAGGCCCAAGCCTGACTGTCTTGTGGCCTCTGGGGATGACGGTCACCAGGCCGCCAAGGGGAATAGGCCAAGACACAAAACCTATTCCCACCAGGAGTGGCCCAGCCCCAGTAACCTACTGCAGGAACAGGACACATTTCTGCCAAAAACTTTTGGGTTCCAAGATTTGTTTCTGAGCCTCTGGGATCATGGCTGTTAAGTAGTTCGATCAGGAACCAGAAAGGCCATGCCTCCGATTATATAGCAGAGCCGGAGGTGGTTTGTGGGTATGTCTCCCACATACCTAACTTTTGGCCCTTTACTTTCTAGGTTAACTTTGCCCCAAGTTTTTGGGGTCTGGCCAAAGGCATAGAAGCAATTTTGGAGTATCTGAAAGTCTGACTGTGCCATCAGGCTGCTGATGCACTCACCTCACAGGTACAGATTGACCTGCTGGCAACACCATATCCCCAGACCGGGTCCTTTGGGCAGACCAAAAATGGTTTTAATCATTCTGGTGACTAGTAGGTTTGAGATTATACCACTTGAAAACACAACGTGTTGTCGTCTTTTCTCCTAATATAACTGAAATGAGGATAGTGGTATCCAGGAATGTGACCACCCTTTATAGTTAGTCATCACAGCTGATGTTATTGCCTACCAACCATGCTGAGATGGGAGTTTGGGCATTCTGCCAGGTTCCCACTATTTGTAAAATATTTTGACCAAGGGGCCCATTCCATCCTTCGTAGAATCATCCGAAATCTTTCTATACACAGTCAAGTCCATTTCAACTATCTCTAATCCACTCTATTAAAGAACAATGACAGGGCCATTATCCTAAACTTTTCAGAAATATTTATCCTCAATGCTTAGGGAAATCTAATAAAAATCTCAGTGCTAGGAGTGCAGAGCTGATACAGCAGGAAGGTGCTTGTTTGCACAAGACTGATCTGGATTCAAAGTCCAGATTCCCATAAGGACACCTAAGTCCTCCCTCGCAGGTATGGATGAGCTCAGAGCCAAGAGTACAGCCTGAGCAAAGCAGGTGTGGCTCCTCAACACATAACAGAGGAAGGCCTGATGTGTGGAGGTTTACATCTTTTTCCATTCCAAAGGATTCACTGCAACATCCTGCTTGATGTCTACCATAAATCCTGAAAACCAGGGCCTCTGTTCAAACCAGGGTCCAAGCAAAAATGAGACTCTGAGCTGGAGTGATAGCACAGCAGGTAGGGTGACCGCATTGCAGCTTGAGTTTGAGTTTTAGTCGTACAATGATCGAACACCCATCCCTCCATTTTCCCCCATCAATGTCTCCCCCCTACCTCTATGGCAAACAATCTCCCCCATACTCTTTACTTCTGGGCATTATGGTTTGCAATACAGATACTGAGGGGCTATCACCTATGGTCCTTTACCTATTTTCGGCAGACACCTCCCATCTCGAGTGATCCTTCTAACCCTCATTGACTTAGTTATCTCTTCTCTATTCCAGCTGCCCGTCCCCAGCTCATGAGGCAGGCTACCAACCATGGAGTAATATTCCTGGGCCTTGTGTGTACTTCCTTTTGGTGTCAGTCTCATGTTTATATTCCACAATGAGTGCAGTCAGTCTATGTCTGTTCCGCTCTTTCTGACTCATTTCACTTAGCATGATAACAATATTTCTTTCTTTCTCATTTTTGTCATTTTTTTCATTTTTTGGGTCACACCCAGCAATGCACAAAGAAATATGTCACAAATAAACACAGAGGAATGGGAGCACTGTGATAGGAGTATCCTGACAAACCTAAAAACTCTGTCGCATACCCACCCCAAGGAACTCAGCTCCAGCAGCTGAAAACCTCCAGAACTCAACCACCGCCCTGCTCACTGTCACTCTCCGTACGCTTGGGCCAGCCTCACATATGACTGAATCCCCAGAAAACCCAGTTATGCAGGACTTTTTGAGTGAGAACTCAGGGTTCGATGGAACCATGAACGGGGATCCTTCACCCGTATCCCCCTGTTTCCAGAAACAGCAGTCACACCCATAAGCCACCTCTGGCTGGTGCCAGATAATCTAATCATCGGCCACCATCCAGAGTCAGATGTTCTTCTCTCCCAGAAGGGAGCATAACATGACACTTGCCATAACCATGCCCCTGGATCCCGTGCTAGGCTGTTTCACTTGGGGTGCCCAAGAGGGTGGCCGGTTGAGACCCTTTCCCACCCCAAAGGACCTATCCCGGGCAACCATAACCCTCCAGAACTCAAGTGCCACCATGATCATGGCCACTCCCCACGCACTCTGGCCGAGCCTCACCCACAAGTGAACCTATTCCTGAACTGCAAGGCCACATTTGAATCCGTACAACACTTCATACCACACACCACTCAAACTCCAAGAGTAACGCACCACATTTGATAGGGTTCATGTAAGAGGCAACCAATCTTACCAATCTTAGAGGAAAATATTTTTTACACACACACACACACACACATATGTATATAGTACACAAGGCTCAACCTTTAACAACATTTGAATGATCTCTTATAGAAGAGCTTAATGGCCCGTGGGTGAAATACAACAATCCTCACATTGTTTCCTCTAAGAAAACTTTTTGTATCATGTTCAGTGGTTTTTCATAACAAGCAATACCAAATATATTATTTCCGTTCTGCTTTTGGGGCCCAGGTTGGGATTTGAGATGGAACCTTCCAAAATATGGTGGTGTGAAGGTGTCATGGTGGTGGAATTGGTGTTTGAATATTAATTGTAATCAAATATTGTGAACAACTTTATAAAATCTAAATAATTTAAAATAACCTGATATCCGAGGCCAGTGAAAACAGGGGCCATGGGGACTAGTGAATGGTTGGGAATTACCACAAAGGTTTGGAGATAGAGGGTAATTAATATAGAGGAGGATTCATCATGACAGCATAATTAGAAATGATCACTCTGGACAAGAACTGAGTGTTGAAAGTAGGTGAAGGGATATACATAACTTTTCAGCATCTGTATAGCAAACCATAATGACTAAAATAAGCGAAAGAGAATGAGAGAGAAGAGAGGTGTCTACCATAGAGGCAGGCTGGGGGGTGTGACTTGACGGGGTGGGAGGAAAACTGGGAACACTGGTGCTAAGAAATTATACTAGTGGAGGGATGGGTGTTACAACTTTTTATGACTGAAACCCAATCATGAACAGCTTTGTAATGCCCTATCTCCTGGTGATTTAATTTAAAAAAATTAAATAATCATCACGATCACGATCACGACCATCCTGTTGTTTATCGATTGCCTCGAGCAGGCCCCAGTATCATCTCCTTCGTCCTAGCCCTGAGATTCAAGGCTCTTTCCGGGTTAGGAGAATGAGACCCATCATTGTTACTGGTATTTGGCATATTGGGTAAGCCATGGGGAGTTTACCAGACTCTGCCATGCGGACAGGTTACATTCAGTAGCCTGCAAGTTTGTCCAGTTTTATTATTTTAAATAATAATAAAAAAATAAAAACTTGCATGGTCATAGATTGATATTTTCCACAGATACTATAATGAATCTGCTTTTCCTCCACTCATTCTGTCCTCATCATTCAATGAGAATTGGATACACTCTGACATGGAAACTGAATCCTGCCATGGCCTAATCCAACCAAAATATCAAAAATTCCTCAATAGATCCTCTGCCCATATTTCTCTATCCCAGCAACTCAGCAGTCACACCCATAAGCCACCTCTGGTTTGCGACAGATAATCTCGTCATTGGCCACCATCCAGAGTCACATGTCCTTCTCTCCTGGAGGAGAGTATAACATGACACTTGACATAACTATGGCACCAGACCCTGAGCCACGATATTTCACCCAGGGCACCCCAGAGGGGTTGGGTAAAACCTCTGCCTGCCCCAAGGGACCCAGTCCTCGCAGCCGAAAACATCCAGAACTCAACCACCGTCATGCTCATGGCCGCACTCCATACATTTGGACTGAGCCTCACCCGTGATTGAATAACCATATACAGGAATGGAATAGAGATCCTCTGGCCATATGGCCCTGTCTCCAGCAAGTCAATAGTCAGGCCCATAAACAACCTCTGGCTGAGTCCAGATAATCTCGTCATTGGTGACCATCCAGATCCCATGTCCTTTCCCGGAAGAGATCATAACATGACACTCACCAGAAGAATGCTGCCAGACCCTGCACAGGGTTTGACCCCACATGCTCAGGTCAAGCCTCACCCATGAGTGAACCTATTCCTGGACTGCGTAGCCATATTCACAGCAGTGTAACCCTTCACAGGACACAACCCTACCCATACTCCAAGAATACTACACCACATTTGATGGAGTTCAAAGAAGGAGGCAACTAATCTTAGAGGGAAATATTTCTTTTACAGATATATGTGTGTGTGTGTCCGTTATATATATATATATATATATATATATATATATATATATATATACGCACAGAAGGCTAAACCTTTAACAACACATTATCACTTATGGTCCCTGGGTGAAATACAACAATCTTCGCACTCTTTCCTCTAAGGATACATTTCTGTAGAATTTTCAGCAGTTTTTTATAACAAACAATACAAAATATATTATCTCATTTCTGCTTTGGGGCAGGGGTTGGGGTTCAGGATGGATAGAAACATCTGAAATATGTTGTTGGGAAGGTACAATGGTGGTGGAATTAGTGTTGGGATATTAAATGTAATCAAATATTGTGAACTACTTTATAAAATAAAAAATAACAAAAAATAACCCTCAATAATGTGAAGTTGTGATGTGCAACTAACATCCTCAAGCATTTCTCTCTTTGGGAAAAGTCGGCAGTCAGGCGGATGCTGGATCACATCTGGCAGTGCTCAGGCTATTCCTGACGTGGTGCTCAGAAGGGTTCAAGAATAAAATGTGGGCCAGATAATCTCATCAATGGACACGATCCAGAGACTCATTGTTCTTCTCTCTTGGAATACAGCATAAAACAACACACGCAATAGCCATGCTGCTGGACCCCAAGCCAGGATGTTTCATACAGGGTACCCGGGAGGGCGGCAGGGGAAGCCCCTCCACACCTCAAGAAACCGAGACCTGGCCACTGAAATCCTGGACTGCGTGGCCACACAATATCACATACCTCACACCACTCATATTCCAAAAGTAGCACACCACATTAAATACGGTTTAATTTAACAGCATATTAGTAATCTCTTATAGAAGGGTTTAATGGCCCTTGGGTGAAATACAATAATCTTCACACACATTCCCCTAAGGAAAGTTTTTTGAGCATTTTCAGTTATTTATTGATAACAAAAATAGAAAATAAATTACTTTAGTTCTGCTTTAGGGCAGAAGTTGGGGTTCGAAATGGAAACATCTAAAATGGTAGGAAGGTCCATTGGTGGTGGA
Source organism: Sorex fumeus (assembly GCF_029834395.1). Classification (NCBI taxonomy): domain Eukaryota; kingdom Metazoa; phylum Chordata; class Mammalia; order Eulipotyphla; family Soricidae; genus Sorex; species Sorex fumeus. Next base: position 12,153 of record NW_026606225.1, on the reverse strand, counting down.
ATCTGTGTTCAAATATTAAGTGTAATTGTCAAATATAAAGCAGTTGTCAAATATTGTGAACTAGTTTATAAAAGTAGTTGTCTTCATTGTCTACGCACCAACATCCAATTATGATGAAGAAGAAATTGAGAAGTTCTACAGAAAGCTGTAGAAGTTCTATAAAGAATACCACACCTTCTACAAGATATTTTTTGGTGATTTTAATGTCAATATAGGAGCAATAAGATTAGATGAAGAACTCATAGTCGGGACCCATGGCCTAGAATGGAATGAACAGGGTGAGAGTCTGTCTGAGTTCATCATGTTGACTAAGACCATCCATGGTGACTCACAGTTCCAGAAGGCCAAATCTAAACGTTGGACATGGGAGTCTTCCAGTGGATGGTTAACAACAAAATTGACAACATCATACTCAATCTATGGTTTTGCCTGACCGACGTCGCTGTGGTTCTAAAATTCCATACAGGATCGGACCACCGTCTCCTTCATGCAAAATTCTACTTCACGGTGTGGGGAGAAAGGGCTGCAAAGATTAAGAAGAGAACATCCAGAACGACAACCAACTGGGAGCTCTTTGGCACTATTGCAGCAACATGGGAAGATGCCGCCATAGAAAATATTGACGAGGAATATGATTGACTGGTTCAGCACCTCCATGATTGTGTGAGAAACGCCAAGAGACAGATAGCCAAAAAAATGCCTGTTCTCAAAAACTCCTGAGCTTATTTGCCAACATGGCTTGGCGCTAGCCTCAGGCAACCACAAGCGAACGCCCGAGCTTGCAAATCAGTGAAGAGAAGCGATAAAGGAAGACCTTGAAGAGAGATGGGCAGTAGTCCTGGCAGATGCAGCAGAAGACGGGAAAAGCATTCACAAAGCCCTGCTGTTCATGGTCAACTACAAGACCAAGATGACAGCCCTCCGATGTTCTGATGGATCTATCATATCTTTCAGAAGGGCAATGAAGAAGATTATACATGACTTCTATTAGGAACTCTTCGATAGCCACATCCACCTGCCCACATACCAAATTTTGCTGGATGAATATGTCGTTCCCAACGTTCTCCCTTCTGATATCCGACACACCATTTCGTCGGTAAAGAAGTGAATAGCACCTGGCCCAGACAAAGTCAGAACCAAACCCTGAAGAATCTGCCATTAGGACTCATCAATACACTGGCTCTGCTCTCCACACGCTACCTATCTGAATGCAAGTTTCCATCCCAGTGGAAAACCAGCAGGACTGTACTACTGTACAAGAAGGGAGACATTCAAGACATTGGCAACTATTGCCCAATCTGCCTACTGTCTGTCATCCAGAAGCTGTTAACTCGAGTCATCCTGAATAGGATTGGCAGAACACTAGATGAAGGAGAACCATACCAGCAAGCCGGTTTCCGAAAAGGATTCAGCACGATTGACCATATCCACATGATAACCAAGCTTTTTGAGGTTTCTCGGGAGTTCAAGATGACGCTTTGTCTAACGCTCGTTGATTTAAAGAAGGCCTTTGATTCTGTTGAGATGGAAGCTGTGATCGAAGACAGCTAGCCTAGCCTTGCAAACAGGGCGTTCAAACTCAATACATCAGGACCCTGTGTGAACTCTTTTACAGATTCACTACAAGGATCTCACCATTCTACAAAGAAGTGATCATGGATGTCAATAGAGTGGTTCGGCAGGGTGATACCGTTTCACCAAAACTCTTCAATGCCACACTCGAGAACATCATGCGACGACTGCAATGGGAAGAAATGGGAGTGAAGATAGACGGTTGGCATCTACACCAACTCCGTTTTACTGATGACATCGTTCTAATAACACCAAACATTAACCAACTGGCAAAAAGGCTGGCTGACTTCTACCGTGAGTGTGGGAAGGTTGGACTACAGCTGAATCTCACCAAGACAATGTTTATGAGAAACAGTACCATTCCTGACGTTCCATTCACTCTCAATGGAATGATCATCTCCGAATGCAACAGTTATGTGTATAGGTCGAGAAGTCAATATGATGAATGACCTGGCACTTGTGTTACGCAGGAGGAAGAGAGTGGCTTGGAACACCTTTAAGAGAGTCAAAGAAATAGCTAAGAGGACAAAGAACCTCTGGCTCCAGGCAGATCTCTTCGAATACACTGATTTACCTGCATTAACATATGCCTCAGAGACCTGGGCCCTATGGAAACAAGATGAGAACATTATTCAGGTCTCCCAAAGAGGAATTGAAGGAACTATGCTTGGAGTATCAAGCTTCACTCAAATGAATGAATCTGAAGTTCAGATCTCCGTCAACGGTCAAGAATCAGGGATGCTGTCTCATTTGCAAAGGTGTCAAAAATCAGATGGGCTGGACATGTAATGGGACTTGGAGATAACTGCTGGACTAAAGCCATTACTGACTGAATTCCCAGGGCGTCAAAAGATCACATGGCTGCTCACCTAAGAGATGGCCAGATTTCTTCATCAAGACTGTGAACAATCAGTTTGAGGCTCTTCATTCCTGTTCCTAGAACAAACAGACGCCATTTGGCTACACTAGCACGTGTCAAGTATGGATGGAGACGTTAATGGTGCCCGCTCGAGCAAATCAATGGGTAACGGATGTCAAGTGATCAAGTGATTTATAAAAATAAAATTTAAATTTAAATGAACAATTTTTTTCTTTTTGTTGTCACACCCAGCGATGCACAGGGGTTACTCCTGGCTACGCACTCAGGAATTACTCCTGGCGGTGCTCTGGGGACCATATGGGATGCTGGGAATCAAACCCGGGTAGGCCGCCTACAAGGCAAATGCCCAAACCACTGTGCTATAGCTCCAGCCCCACAAATACATTTATTAAAAGACTCAGATGTGCACTAATCAGCCCTTACTGATCAAGTTTCTGATGCTTCTATTTGTCGTTCTCAATGTTTTGTTGGAATAAATAATACAAAGTAAATTTTTGATGTGCCAAAGGGGGTAGATTGGGATTGGGACGGAAACTGGGGATATTGGTCGAAGGACAGTCACATTGGTGGTGTTGGAACACTAAATGATTGAAACAAGTAAGTATTCTCTACCCAGGGCCTTTCTGTAAGCTTATTTTATTTTGATCCGTTTCTGGGAACGGGAAAGGAGCTCCATGGAGGTGCCTGACAGGGTCCCCCTCTCTTTAAAACTGCCCTTGTTGGGTTCAAAGGTTTGGTGTGCAGTTCAGTGTTCACCTTCAGTGTTGGGGACCACCAGAGTTGGTGCTGCTGACGTCACACCCAGTGGGGCAGACATGGGGAGGGGGGAACAAAGGGAGCCCGCATTCAAACTTGGGGTCTTTTGCTAGTCTGGCATGCGCCCCAGCCCTTTGAGTCGTTGCCCTGGCCCGTGGCAACGTTTCGAAGCCATTTCAAATTCTAACAAAAACCAAGTTATCAGTGTTCATATTAGGTGTGAAGAATGTATTTGCTACAGTTGAAATAGCATAAATTGAAGCTTCTCCACTTGAGTCAAGTGAAGATCCAAGACACACTGTTTCCTTGAAGTCGAGGTATCCCAAGTACAATATAGAAAGTTGAGATCAGCGCACTAGAGTGGGGAAGCTGGCTGGGCTCTGGACTCCAGAATCACTGCCAAGTCAAATCACTTGATCACTTGATACCCTGTTACTCATCGGTTTACTCGAGCGGGTGCCAGTAACGTCTCCATTTATCCCTGTTGCGTGCTCACGTAGCCCAGTGGCATCTGCTCGTTCTAAGAACATGCAGAGCCTCAAAACAATCATTCAGGATCTTGATGAAGAAGTCTGATCATCTTGTAGGTGGGCGTCCACACGATCTTTTGACGTTGCGTGGAATCCAGTCAGTAATGGCTCTAGTCCACTGGTCATCTCTAAACCTCATTACGTGTCCAGCCCATCTGATTTTTGATGCGTTGGCAAATGAGACAGCGTCCCTGATTCTTGAGCGTTGATGAAGATCAGAACTCTGGATTCTATCTCTCAGTCAAGCGTAATACTCCAAGCAAAGTTCTTTCGATTCCTCTTTGAGAGACTTGAATGGCGTTCTCATCCTATTTTTGTAGGGTCCAGGTCTCTGAGGCATAAGTTAATGCAGGAAGAACAGTGGAATCGAAGAGATGTGCTCGGAGCTGGAGGTTCTTTGTCCTCTGAGTTATTTCTTCAACGCTCTTGAAGGCATAGCAAGCTGCTCTCTTCCTCCTGCGTAAATCAGGTGCCAGGTTATTCATCATGTTAATTTTTCGACCTAGGTATATATAAATGTTGCATTCGGAAATGGTGGTTCTGTTGAGAGTGAATGGAACATCAGAAACAAGACTGTTTCTCATGAACATTGTCTTTGTGAGATTGAGTTGTAATCCGACCATTCCGCACTCACGGTCGAAGTCAGTCAGCATTTGTTCCGCTTCGCTGATGTTTTCTGTTATTAGAAAGATGTCATCAGCAAAGCGGAGGTGGTGTAGTTGCCGAACATCTATCTTCACTCCCATTCCTTCCCATTCCAGTCTTCGCATGATGTTCTTGAGGGTGGCACTGAAGAGTTTTAGTGAAATGGTATCACCGTGCCGAACCCCTCTCTTGACATGGATGATTACTTCTTTGTAGAATGGTGAGATCCTGGTACTGAATTCATAATAGAGCTCACGGAGGATCCTGATGTATTGAGTTTGTATGCCCTGATTGGTTAGGGCTTCTATGACCGCTTCCGTCTCAACAGAATCAAAGGCCTTCTTTAAATCAATGAAATTTAGACAGAGCGGCATCTTGAACTCCTGAGAAACCTCAATGAGCTTTGGTTATCGTGTGGATATGGTCGATGGTTCTGAATCCTTTTCAGAACCTGGCTTGTTCGCATGGTTGTCCTTCATCTAGTGTTCTGTCAATCCTATTCAGGATGACTCGAGTGAACAGTTTGTAGATGACCGACAATAGGCAGATTGGGCGATAGTTGCTAATGTTGTAATGTCTCCCTTCTTGTATAGTAGTACAGTCCTGCTGCTTTTCCATTGGGATGGAACCTTTTATTCAAATAGGTAGCATGTGAAGAGCCAAGCCCATGTATTGATGAGTACTGATGGTAAGTGCTTCAGGTGTTCAGGTCTGAACGTGGCTGGGCCAGATGCTCTTTGTTTCTTTACCGAAGAGATGGCGTGTTGGATTTCGGGAGGGGAACATTGGAAACGGCATATCCATCTCGCGGAATTTGGTATGTGGGCAAGTGAACGTGGCTATTAAAGAGATCTGAGTAGAAGTCATGAATAATCTCCATTGCCCTTCTGGAAGGTGTGACAGATCCATCAGGATGTCGGAGGGCAGTCATCTTGGTCTTGTAGTTGGTGAAGGACAGGCGGCATTACAAATGCTTTTCCCAACTTCTGCCACATCTACCAGCACTGCTGCTATCATGTCTTTGAAATCATCCTAGATTACTTCTCTGCACTGTTTTGCCAGCTCGGACATTTGCTTGCCTGAGGCATGTGCCAATCACGTTGGCGAATAAGTTCAAGAGTGTTCAAAGAAAGGCATTTTTTGTGGTTATCTCTCTCTTGGCATTCCTCGCACAATCATGGAGGTGCTGATTCATTCAATCATATTCTTTGTCAATGTTGTCAATGACGGCATCCTTCCATGTTGCTGCAACAGAGCCAAAGAGCTCCCACTTGGTGGTCATTCTGTGAGTTCTCTCCTTAAACTTTGCATTCTTTTCTCCCCGTTCTGTGAGGTAGAAATTTGCACGAAGGAGACGGTGGTCCGATCCCTTTTGGAATTTTCAGCCAACAGCAACATCAGTTAGGCAAAACCGCCAATTGAATATGATGTAGTCTATTTCATTGTGGAACCGTCCACCAGGAGACTCCCATGTCCAACATTTAGATTCAGCCTTTTGGAACTGTGAGTTACCATGGATGGTCTTGGTTGACATGATGAACTCAGACAGTCTGTCACCCTGTTTACTCCATTCTATGCTATGGGTCCCAATGTGGAGTTCATCGGCTAATCTTCTTGGTCCTATCTTGGCATTAAAATCTTGTAGAAGGTGTGGTCTTCTTTATAGAACTTCTCCAGCTCCATGTAGAACTTCTCAATTTCTCCTTCACCATAATTGGATGTTGGTGCATAGGCAACAAAGATAGAAACTGCTGGCAGCGAGCCACATATATTCAAGTGAAATCATCTGATTCAAGTTGTTAGGCATTCGAATGAATCAATGCTCAGGGCTAAATTCGTGTTGACAATGATACCGACATCACCGATGCCTCTTTTGTCACATGTTCCAAGGAAAAGTTCTTCTCCAGTGTCAAAAATGGCGTGATGTGATTGATGCCTTCTCGTTTCGGTCAGACCAATAATGTCATACTTGATCTTTCGCACGTGTACCTTCAGGTCCTCGATGAATGCATCAGATGCCAGAATACATCCATTGAAAGTACAGACAACCATTTTTGTCTTTCTTCGTTTTGGCAGCCTAGTTCGGCCTTGAGATTTTATCAGCCTCTCCTTCCACATCCTTCTCAACTCTGCCGTATTCAGGATCAAGAGAATGAAATCCATTTTCTTACTGGATGTGGCATATCGAATATGCCACAGATAGCTTGCCAGGCTCTGCCGTTTGGTTGGGATATTCAAGGTAACCTGAAAAAATAAATAAACATAAATAAAAATGCAGCTGTGTGCTCCCGGGAGCTTGGTGTGATAATCTCTGGATCCTGGCCGTTGTTGGGGTTACACGGTAGTTAAATCATAAAGTTAAAAATAACCTAACTTAAATTCTCAGAAACTGATAACATTTTAATATGATGCCACTCAGTTCCCCTCCCCTCCCCCTCATTGAAGTCGTCATAAAGAAGAAATTGACAAACACATCTCTGACCCGTTTATTTCTCTGGTTCTTGCTTTGTCCAAATGAGGCAGGGGTGGGGGCGGGGGGAGAAACGCACTGCTGGGTAGAGCATGACAAAAAATTACCCCCCACATAATTAAATAAAATAAGGGTTTTTTTTGTTGTTTTAATTGTTTTTTTATTTTTTATTTATTTTATTTTTATTAGTGAAACACCGTGAGGTAAGGTTGAAGATTTACAATTTTTTTGTGCTTGGGTTTCGATTATACAATGATCAAATACCCATCCCTCCACCAGTGCCCATTTTCCACCACCATGGATAATATCCCTCCCACCCCCATCCCTCCATCCCCCCCTGCCTCTGTCCAGCAATATAATTGCTGGACAGGTGAGAAACGGGCATTTCACCCTGGGTTATCAGTTCCGAATCTGGCACCTGATCCCCACAGCAAAAGCATTTCAGACACACGCACCACTGACCCTGACTCTCCCAGAACTTGGGTGGCTCTCCCAGAACATGGAGAGCAGGGCGGATAGCTGTCAGAAGGAAACTCTCGCGAAAGTTTCTCCAGGAATATCTGAATCCAATCCCTGATGTCGGCAGTATAGACGCCTCTACCAACAGGGTTTAAAATGCGCTGGTCACCAGCCATCAAATCCAACTTGCCCCCAAGGACTTAATCCACCACCTGCCAGCGGGACCCTCTGAGTCCTGGGTGAAGCTCCTTCGTCCCCAGGGTCGCTTCCTCCCTGGCCCACTCAAGGCAAATACAGCCCCCATCCTGCTGACCTGTCATCTGGGGATTCCTGGGAGACTCGAGATGCTCGCGATCCACAGTGCAATTTTCTAGACCTCATCCCCACAGATCAGAGTCCACGACTAACCCTTGGATGTTGAGACAGGCAATGAGCAAACCCTGCCCCAGGGTCAGGAAATATCTATGAACACGCCTTCAGTTGGTCCATGTTTTGCCCCGCTCCTCTCTCATTGGCTGTTGCTAAGGCCTAGAGCCCTGCGAACTGGTTACTGGGGGCGGGCTCAAAGGTGCGTGCTCCATAGCCAGGAAACCTTTGTGCTCCAGCCACCAGCTTCTCTTCTGTACCGTTAGATGCTGACCGTTAGACTACAGACCCTGTGCTTCAACACCGGACCTAGTCCTCCAATGCCTGTTTATAAGCTTTTCCGCATGTTTTGCAAAACCCAGAACAAATACCCAGACCTTGCCTCTAATTCATTAGAAGGTCTCAGTGGACCTATATATCAGAGTTTTAGAAATTAAGATCAATCTTCGGATATTTGAAGTTTTAGTTTAGCCAATAAGAGATCTGTCCAAGTTTCCATAAGATTCACCTGCCATATTTGTATTGGCAGCCGGGGGGGCGGGGGGAACGAGGAGTTAGCATTTCCTAATTAAGGAACTTTCTACAAAATTTGCCTTGCATGTGGCCAGCCCAGGACTTTGGACTTCGCATCTGGCACAGTGAGTTTTGATGTACTAATTACAAACGTGGCTCTGCCAAACCCAGTATTGCGGCTCAAATAAAAAAGAATCTCAGACAACCTTGTCTTTCCTTAGCATTTCTGTTTCACGGATGCAGGCTAACAAAATAAAAGGTGACTGACAGTTACCGGAATTTCACATTCAAACGAATACAAACAGCGCCTCAATCTTTGTTTTCTTTTATCTCGAAATCTATTTTGTATTTTAATGAATCACCATGAGATACAGACTTACAAACTTTCATGATTGTGTTTTGATCTTGAAATCTTTTGAGACAAATAGAAAGTGGTTTGTAGGAAGCTCATAGCTATGGGTATGTTGTATGCTAATACCCTCAATGTAATACTCAGGATAATTAAGGTGTTTTACTGGAGTAACAGAGAAGTTATGTATTTCTCAATATATTTTGTTATTTTGTTCAGTTTAAATTGTTTGTCTATTGGTTACGGGAATATCTACAAGGTCTTATAAACCTGTTCCCTCTCCCCTGGCAATGAGGCAAGGCAGTATAGAAGTACAGTCTTCAGTCCCAAAGCAGGCCCCAGAAGCCTGTTAGCTGGATCCCCCTCTATAAATGCACTATCTGAGTACCTAGAGTAAACTCTCTGCATGCTTTAAAGCGTGTGGTAATAATACTTTGTAGTTTTCTTTTGTTTTGAGGCCTCACCTGGCAGTAGTCAAGAAATACTCCTGGTGGGGCTTAGTGGATCATACTGGATGCTCAGGATTATGCTCAGATTAGGTGCATTAAAGGCAATCACCCTACCTGCTGTACTATCACTCCAACCACTATTATGGTAGGATTTTAAATGGAAACTTTAGTAACCCTTCATAAGACGATAATTTTTTTTTTTCTACAGAGAAACCTGTCTCTGAGGGGCAATAGGGTTTATCTTCTACATTTACAATTACAGTTACAGATTGTATTCAGTAAAGTTGGCAATGTGTTCACATTGGTTTGGTAAGAACTGGGGTCAAAATTTATAAATTATTTATTTTTTTTATTGAATCAGGGTGAATTAGAGAATTACATAATTGTTGATGATTGTGTTTGAATAGTCCATAACCCATCCCTTGTACCAGTGTATTTTCCCAAAACCAGGGTCCTCAGTTTCCCTCCTACTTCTTCAAGTCACCCCCAGCCCCAGCCTGTCTCTATGGCAGGTAATTCTCTCTCTCTTTCTCTCTCTATCTCTTTCTATTTTCATTTTAGGCATTATGGTTTGCAATACAGAAGCTGACAGGTTATCATGTATATCCCTTTACCTGCTTCCAACACTCATCTCTTGTCCAGAGTGATCATTTCCAACTAGTATTGTCAAATGGATCCTCCTCTATCATAACTACCATCCAATTTCCATACCACTGATCAACCACTGACCATTCATGTAGCTTGATATTTGTCAATTTAGATTAAATAAATTTAGAGAAATACCACTTTATCCAGTAGGCATCTGATCCTATTTTCCCAACTGCAGGCTCAAGGGCAGTTTAGCTTTTTAATTTTTTTTTTGCCTGACTACAAAGGGTCCTTCTAGATCTCAGAGACAGAAGAAATGTTTTCCTCTTGTTAGAGGCTGAAGACAGTGCCCTACTATCAATATGAGTGTGGCACCATGGGAAAAAATACAAGTAGATGCTAGTGACAAAGGAATAAGAAAGAATGAAGAGAATGTACACAGAAGTTTCAGGTCAGTGATTTTCCTCTATGATTATAATGATGGATAAATAGTATGATTTTCTCAAAACATCTAGAAAGTATAGCATCGAGAGTGAATCCTGGGGCCAGATTGATACGGGTAGGGTGTTTGTAAATTATATGGTTGACCTGGATTAAATTCCGAGTATCCAATATGGTCCACCCATGCACCACCAGGAGTAATTCCTAAGTGCAGAGACAGAAGTAACCTCTGAGCATCGCCAGGTATGACCTCAAAAGCTAATAATAATAATATCCATCATATCAACTTTAGAAATGTCTTTGACGATTGTTAAATGAAACAAGTCCGAAGAAGGATAAACACAGGACGATATCACTTGTATGTGAAATTTAGAATAACTGGATGACTGAAATGCAATGCTTTAAAGAGGAGGATGCTCTATTAAACCTTAGCCCCAGGCAAGAGGGAGGAGAAGGGAAACAAGAGTGGAGGGAAGGGATAGAAAAGTCAGAGGAGAAGGAATGGGGGTCAGGTCTGGGGATTCAGGTTTTATTAAGGAAAGATAGAGCCAAATATCCAATCCACAGTATCAAGTACAATGAAGTCAAGAGACCAAAATTATAACAGCCAAACTGAGAAAGCTGCTTGTCTAGAGGGCAGGGCTGGAGGTGGGTAGATGATACGGGCAGGAACCTGAGACCATTGGTGGGGGAATTTGGCACTAGTGGTGGGATTGGTGTTGTAATGTTGTATGTCTAAAGTTCAACTATGAATAACTTTGGAAATCATGGTGCTTTAGTTTTTTTACATGTCTTAGTTGGAAAATAAATTTTAAAAAGAAAAGAAAAAGAATGTCTTTGATAATTATATTTCATGGAAAAGAAAGTCAAAGCAGAGGGAGCACATCAAACTTAAACACTTCTGCACTGCCAAAGAATGGCAGCCAAAATTAAAACACTCCTTCAATGAACAGGAGAAAATATCTGCACAGCATTTGTGTGACAAAAACACAAATTTCCAAGATGTGCGAACATTGGCAAAACTTAGAAACAATATACTCAGAACTTACACCTTGCTGTGTGCACAGAGATCACTTCTGGTGGCCTTCGGGGACCATAAGTGGTGCAGGAGATCAAACCCAGGCCAGCCTCGGTAGTGTTCAAAGCAAGTTCCCTTCCCACTGTCTAAGTAATCCAGCCCCTGTCCACCTAAGTTTAATTGATGCTTTCAGGACCTCTGAGCCTCTCTGGTGTGATCCCTGAGCAGAGCCAAGTGTGCTCCCCCAAAACAAAACAAAAAAAAAACAAAACAACATCAAAAACATATCTTCTCCCTCTTACCGTTAATTTTTCCTGGATCTCCTGTTTCCTTTGATGTTGTCTCACATATCTCTCAGTCTACCTATTGTCAGGTGTATTCAAACAGCTTTGCTTAGGCTCGGGCAATCAAACCTTACTCAACTTTGACCCCTCAGCCTGCCAGGAGAGATTTCTGAGCATTGCCAAGTGTGGCCCAGAAAACAAAATGAAACAGAACAAAAGAAAACAAAATATAAAAATAATTTAAAAAACATATCATCTACACAATGGAATACTATGCAGCTCTTAGGAAAGATGAAGTCATGAAATTAGCTTCTAAGTGGATAGTCATGGAGAGCATCATGCTAAGTGAAATGAGTCAGAGAGAGAGGGACAAACATAGAATGACTGCACTCATTTATGGAATATAAAATAACACAATATGAGACTGACACCCAAGGAGAGTAAAGACAAGGGCCAGAAAGATCGTTCCATTGTTGGAAATCTGCCACTTGAACTGGGGGAGAAGGCAGCTGGAATAGAGAAGGGATCACTAAGTGAATGAGGGTGAAGGGATCATTCGGGATGGAAGATGTGTGTTGAAAGCAGATAAAGGACAAAGTGTGATAGCCTCTCAGTGTCTATATTGCAAAAGTAGAGAGAGAGTATGAGGGAAATTGTCTGCCATAGAGCAGGGGTGGAGGTGGGATGCGGTGAGGGGGTGAATCGTCGTGACAGTGGTATTGGAAAATGTGCACTGTTGGAGGGATGGGTGTTCTATGATTGTATGACTGAAACTCAAACATGAAAGTTTGTAACTGGAGCTCATGGTGGTTTCAAGTAAGAATAATGATCAT